>NC_080089.1:16655533-18107200 GCF_950005125.1 Chionomys nivalis | reverse complement strand
GGCAGCCTACTGAACAGGGAAAAATTTACACATTCAATTTAAATATATAAATATTTAAAAAAACTAGATACCAAGAACTCAAATGACCCAATTTAAAAATGGAGTGTATATCTATACAGGTAATTCTCAGAGGCGGTAAGTCTAATGGCTGAGAAAAATTAAAGAAATGTTCAAAATTCTTATTCATAAGGGAAATGCAAATCAAAACTATTTTGAGATTTCATTTTATACCAATCAGATGGTTAAGATCAAATGAACAAATGGCAGCTCATCTAGCAAGGATGTGGAGTATTGGGAACACTTATTCATTGCTGGTGGAAGTGCAGACTTGTATAGCCACTATGGAAATCAGTGTGGCAGTTCCTAAGAAAGATGGGAATAAATCTACCTCAAGATCCAGTTACAACACTTTTGGGCGTATGCCCAAAGGACACTTCATTCTACCACAGAGATACTTCTATAGTCATGTTTATTGCTGTTGTGCTTATAATAGCAAGAAATGGGAAATAACCTAGATGTCCTTCAAAAGAAGAATTAATAAAGAAAATGTGATATATTTACACAATAGAATATTTGTTTTTCAGGCATTTAAAAAATGAAATTTAAAGGCAAATGCATTGAACTAGAACAAATTACCCTGAGTGAAGTGCCTAGTCTCAGAAAGACAAATACGGCAAGCATTGCCTTATATGTATACCTTAGTTTTTAAATTATCAACAAATAGACTACAACATGTATGATGACAGAGGCTAAGTATGTGCTATGGGACTGGGGTGCGGGGAGATTGGCTCTCCCAAGGAAATTGTATAAGATAGTTATGGGAGGATGGTGTCGTGAACAGGAATGAGATGATCCATTAAAGAGAGTAGAGTGAATATGGGGAGGGGTAGCTAAAACTAAGGGTCATTTGAGGGGCTATATGGAAACCAAATATAGTAGAAACCTCCTGAAATATATACATATCTGAAAGTTATATAAATAGAATACTCAGATAGTGAAGCCCCAGCTGGACATCTCTTGTTACCAAATGAAGCTTCGTTTCTGGAACTCGGTTGCCTTTAATTGAATATTTGTCCAAGTGGATCACATGCCAGTCCCCAAACAGCCCAGTCTATTACCAAGGCTGTTGGTTGCTCTCCACAAACAAGTAGTAAGGAAGGCCCTATTGCTGAAGACAATACCTACACAATTCATTGAACACACGGATGTTGAGCAGGTTCTTACCTAGAACCATCACCCTATTTAGTGAGTGTTTATGAAACTGGAAGGTACTTGCATGCTACCAAAAGAACTGCAAACATTTTGATCTACAGTGACATTCAGCCTGTAGGTAACACTAGTGGAACAAATCTTGTGAGAATAACCAACCATTATCTGATTTGACTTAAGGCCCACTCCATGAGATGGAACCCATACCCAGTACTGTTTGAGTGACTAAGAATTTGAGACTAGATACCTCAGGGACCTAGGGTAAAACCAAATACTACTGTTTAAATAAGCAAAAATAAAAAAAAAACAGCAAACAAAAGTAATAAAATTACTCCTAATAATATTCAGCTATACTTATAGATCAGTGCCTTGCTCAGCCATCATCAGAGAGACCTCTGTCTGTAGCAGATGGGAACAAATACTGACTCATAGCTGGGCTCTAAGCAGAAAAGGAGGGATAAGGGATAAAGAAGACTATCCTGAAAATGGATGTCTCCACCAAATCCTACCCTTCAGGGCTCATGGAAACCTGAAGAACAGAAGGTGTAAAGAGTGTAAGAGCCAGAGGGGCTGAAGCACACCAAAGAAACAAGAGCCTGTAAATCAATAGGATTGACTCAGATACAAGCTTACATAAACCGAGGCAGCATGCACAGGGCCTGCACAAGTCTTCAGGAGAAGCGGTCTGAAAACTGAAAGGAGAAGTTGATACATGTCCCCATCCCTAACCCAGAAGTTTTCTCCAATTGATATCCACTTGCAAATGATAGTTTTGTTTTCTCCAGGGGAGTCTTAGTGAGAAAAAAATTACTCTGAAGCATTGGCTGCATGCCAGCTGTAGATGGCCAAGAGAAAACACATTAGCTTTATCTGTGGAGGTTCCTTGTCTCAAAATGTCGTGTCAGGATTTTGCAGTTATTTATTTCAATTTATTGCATATATGTACATATATATGTATGAATTTGTGCTATAGGTCTTTTGTATATTTATTATGGCTTCCAGTTAATCATTTTTATGGGATACCTGAGTGTGTGAGTGGGCCTCTAGGTCTATATCTGCTTCTTGTGCCTTTTCTTAAGCTCTTTTCTTTTTATTTTTTTCTATTCTGACATATTATTTTCTTGTTTTATCTCATTATATTTCATTTTTACTTATGCCCTAGAAGCCTGTTAGTTTTCTAAGAAGTTCAGAAGAGGTTTGATACTGATGGATGCATAGGTGGGGAGGAACTTGGAGGATTAAGGGGAAAGGAAACCATAATAAGAATATATACTATGAAAGAAAAGACTGTTTCCAATTAAAAAAAACCAGTGTTCTCCAATGGCATCTCTTTGTGTACACAAACCATTTTTAAGGCTAGGTCCCATGACCAACAATAGATGTCCAACACAGGATGAGCTCAATAATATTTTCAGAGGTTCTTTGTCACACAGTGCTGTCAAGGCTATTATTATTATTATTATCATTATACCTTGTTGGTCCTTTTTATATTTTGTTTTCTGTTTTTTAATGGGATTTCTGGGTGGAAGCATGTATATCTGTGTCTATATGTATTTATTGTGTTTTTTATGCTTTTTATTTGGCAGTTTTTCTTCTGCTTACTTGTTTTGTCCTATTCTGGTTTGTTTATTTTCTCTTATATTAATCATCACCATCATTTAGATGCTTCTTTTTTTCTAATGAGAGAGAATAAGAAAGGATATGGATTTGGGTGGGTGGGAGAAGAGGAAGATCTGGGAGGAGTTGGGGAAGGGGAAATTGCAATCAGATAATATTGTATGAAAAATGTTTTTCAAACAAGGAGTATTTCCATATAAAAATAAATTAGCAAATAAACAAAATTTAAAAATTGAAAGTAAAGAGCAGTTTATTACCAGCCCCTCAAAAAATTCAAAAACCATTTCATCTCTGTAAAATTGAAGACTTGAACAAAGAAGTTTAGTGTGAACACTATTGAGTTCATTAAAACAAATATTTCCCAAAGAAAATCAAGCTGATTAGGGAACATGCATCTTTGATTAACAAGGCATAGACAAAAATTTATAGCTTCTTAGTAAATTAAAAGTAAGAAGCATGACATGAGATAACAGAAAGCTGTTTCCTCAAAAAGAAGCATCTTTAGCTTTCACACTACTTCCAATTGGTGTTTCCTTAGACACCTTCGTTAAGAAAGAACTAGGAATGGCCATGAGTGGATATACTTCATTAATGAGAGACAGTGACCATGGTAAAGGGTGTGCCATATCTTTTCCATTCTCCTCCACTTGTCTTTTTATTTTTATAAACCCCATTATAAAATTCTATCTCTCTATCATATCAGAAGGAGAGAGAACACGAGCAAGGAACTCAGGACTGCAAGGGGTGCACCCACATACTGAGACAATGGGGATGATCTTTCGGGAACTCACCGAGGCCAGCTGGACTGGGTCTAAAAAAGCATGGGATAAAACCGGACTCGCTGAACATAGCGGACAATGAGGACTGCTGAGAAGTCAAGAACAATGGCACTGGGTTTTGATCCTACTGCACGTACTGGCTTTGTGGGAGCCTAGGAAGTTTGTATGCTCACCTTACTAGACCTGGAAGGAGGTGGGAAGTCCTTGGACTTCCCACAGGGCAGGGAACCCTGACTGCTCTTCGGGCTGATGAGGGAGGGGGACTTGATTGGGGGAGGTGGAGGGAAATGGGAGGTGGTGGCGAGGAGGAGGCAGAAATCTTTAATAAATAAATAAATAAATAAATAAATAAATAAATAAATAAATAAATAACCTTCTGAAAATAGTAAAATGTATCCTCTTACCAGGATCCCAAATCTCTTCAGAGTAATGAAATCTGGAAAGTGACCAATCTCCATTGTGTGTCACTCCACCTATCCTCATAAAGCTATGGCTGATAGTGTTCTATCTGACTGTGTCTTACATTTAACCGTTTTGTGTAAAAATACTTCTAATTTGTTTCATTATGTCTAAGCTCCCCTCGCTTTTAGATTGAAGTATACTAGATTGAATTATTTTCATTTCAGGAAAGTATGTGATATTACTTATGCCTCAAAGAGTAGAAATATGTATTTTTGATATTTGAAATCATTTTCAAAGTTGAAAGTGACTATAGCATTGAACAAATGGGTTACCAGTCAAGCAATTCACAACTGGATCAAAGTAGAATCAATTTCAAAGATGATATCACAAGCAGAAATGCTGTACTGCAAGATAGAAAAGTGAACTGTAAGCACTTCATGTAATACCTTTTTGCCTGAAACTGATATGGAAATGCTTTGAAACAACACTGTGTCGCTTGTAAGAAATTTAACACATGGGATTTAAAATATTTCCAAATAGGTAACATTGAAGTGGCAATATTCTAACTTTGTATCAAAAGGGCAAAGAAATAAAGACTAAAAAGAAAGGGTTCCATTTTAAGGGTTGGCCACGTGTTTTGTAAGACAGGAGGAATAGTTTGAGAAGATCAGGGAAATGTCAAAGGAAGCCATGTAGGGAGCTACAAACCCCATGTTTACCTTCCTGATATCCAGCTTCCAATTTCTGGTGAAAGCTGTGTAGAGAAGAGAGCCAAACCATGCACATGGCAACTCGTTCCAAAAGTCATTGGCTAAACAGATTGAGCTCCCACAACAACCATACTTTTTGAACATTTTTGAACATATTTTTGAACCATTCTTTGAAACATGGCGAATCTACTTTCAAATCTCAATTGAAATATTCCTTGCTCAGCATGCTGATCAAGGCCTCTCCCCTTGCTTTGATGTTTTCCATTCATAATAAGGATAATAATTCTTAATTCATAATATTAACGTGAAGATCTAAAAATAAAATAGGAATACTGATATTACTTATGGAGTTTGGAGTGTAGTGCATACATATTTCTATTTTCTGAAACGATATAAAACAAACATCTGTTCAAACATTTTATACCTCAGTGACTCACATCATCATAAATAATCGTCACACTGGAATAAATATCAGAATGGGCATCTCATATCAGCTTTACCAGAATCCAAGAATGGGGTCCTTGATGCCCCTTTTGTTTGTAGTTCTGTATTATCAGTATAATGCAGTTTCTGTGTATAGTTAAGAATCAAAAATAGTAACAGTATCAAGATAGTATGTGTTGAATTCAATAGGATTTGTTACAGAAAATGAATATGACCAACTGATAAAAGTAGTAATAAAAACACTGAATAATTGTCATTTTAACAAACATCTAGGACACAGAACATTCAGTATGAGTGGGGTTGTATAAAACAACATCAAGATTCAAAGAGTTTTACTTTCAAGCAAATATGTCACTTGATCAACTGGGATGTACTATGTCCTAAGGGTGTTCTTTTGTGTTGTGAGGAAAGTGTGCCATGGTGGTAGTCTATTATTGGTGACTATTTAGTCATGTTTCCAGTGCTCACTATAAGAG
Organism: Chionomys nivalis; assembly: GCF_950005125.1. NCBI lineage: Eukaryota > Metazoa > Chordata > Mammalia > Rodentia > Cricetidae > Chionomys > Chionomys nivalis. The sequence goes on along the minus strand of NC_080089.1, from coordinate 18,101,563 downwards.
GCAGACAAGAGGTAGGACCACGCTCATTCTCAGCCTAGACTTAAAATACTTCTTTATAGGATTACTTGATTTTCTTCAAATTGTAAGAGGTGGGACATTCTTTTTGAAACCTTTTCCAGAATTTTCTCTTATGAGGGTCTCAGACTTCTCACTCACCTCAGAGAGGAAGTTCTGCGTGAGCATTTTTGGTATTAAAATTTAGAGAGCCTCTTGTGGATATCCAAATGTCTACAAAATGTGAAGAATGAGTCCAACAATAGTAAATGTGTAACAATGTAGGCAAAATTATGACAGCACAAAGGAAAGGGGTAGTTACTAGTGCTAATCAATTTTTAGTCATTTATATTTTGCCTGTCCCCTAGTGCTCACAATATGCCCCACAAAGAAACCTCTTAAAAGTTTGAGTCAGTGATAACATTACTTATGTTAGGTCCTAGGTTCAACTCACAGTAACAACAAAAGAGATAAAAACACCACTGAACCATCTGACTCAAAACAGCTAAGCCTAACAATTATATAAATAAAATATTACTATCACTGTCTTAATAATAACAAAATCACAGCAAATCAGTTATATGACAGTCAGGATCACAATATTCAGGGCTACTGGATATTCCTCCTCCATTGTGCAAATGCTCCTTGAATTGCCTTGAGTATATACAACTGGGTGCAATTCAAGTCCCCAGGCCTTTCCATTAAAAAGCCTGAGTCAGTATTTCTAGAACAAGTCCAATAATTTGATAGTTTAATGAAATAAATTATGATCTTTAATCACTAGGTAGATTTCACAAATATGTAGTGTTGTGATGCAGAGCCCTCCTCAGACATGACATGGTATAGGAGGGTCTTCTGTCTGTGTTACTTTCATTGGTTAAAAAAAGAGACTGCCTTGGCCTTTTGATAGGGCAGAACTTAGATGTGTGAGTAGACAGAACAGGATGCTGGGAGAAAGAAGGCAGGCTGAGAGCCGCCCACCATGAAGCTGCCAGGTCATGACATACTGAATCTTTCCCAGTAAGTCACGGCCTCGTGGTGACATACAGATTATTAGAAATGGGTTGAATCAAGATATGAGAGTTAACAAATAAGAGGCTAGAGCTAATGGACCAGGCAGTAATTTAATTAATATAGATCTCCATGTGATTATTTCGGGCATAAGCTAGCCAGGTGGCCAGGAAGACAAGCAGCCCAATGGTCTGGGTGTCAGCCAGTCAGACGGCAGGATGCAACTCACCGCTCCATCAACAACAATGACATCCTTCTGTAAGACATTCTAGTTTATATTTTTCAGTTTGTCTCCTATTTTCCATCAAGTCCGGAGTATTCCTTTGGGTTGCTTGCCTTGTGCCAAAACGTATTTTCCGGAAAATACTTTATATCAGTCATTGACACCTGAGAATGAACTAAATTGTTTCCTTTCCTGATGACTTTTATTTTTTCAGTTTTATTTAGTTCAGGATGTGGGAGGAAAGGCGCTGCCTTCTGGTTAGAGAATAAAATGTTAAGCAAACTGGAAAGTGAGAAGGGTAGGAGGAATGAGAAAAGTATGATTTGGGGGCCCTTAAACCATGAGAGAGGGATGACTATTCTCAGGCTCTGAGTTTAAAATTGTTCTGATGAAAGTGAGGATGTGATGATTATTGCATGTATATTTGGGTAGATGTCAGATGTTCACATGGAATTAAACGTGATCTAGAAAAAGAGGAAAGGGAAGCCAGGGTGCACAGAGATGCTCCCCAAATGCCCGGCTCACGCAGCAGGCGCCAGACCACATGTATTCCTGGAATAGTGTGAAGTTTGCTGGTTGAAATGATAAATGATGCCTTTGATTTACAGTGACACATTTAATCAGCTTGAGAGTTCTCTTTGCACGTGTAGTTGTGGTGTGAGACACTGTGTAACACATTCTGGTAATCAGTAAGTTTGTTTCTGAACCCTTATTGCTATGCTAGGTATTCATGAAAAAGGAACACTGGTTGGGTTAAGTATGTCTTGATGCAGATATAAACTGATAAAACACATGGAAGGAAGTTTACATGTAGGCTGGATGTCTATTTGATGTAAAGGAAGACAGTGCATAGATAGATATTTTGCTATATTAAGTATGATCATTATTCCTGTAGGAGTGGCATTTTTTTTTATCTTGATATAGTATTCTGTGGGTGAATGACACATAGGGAATTACAAGCTACCAAACAAACAGTATCCAGAAAAACACAGTCATGTACCAATATATGGCATTGATACTAATATAGAAACTGACTTAGTTTGGGTTTCTATTGCTGGGATAAAACACTAATCAAAATCAACTTGGAGAAGAAAGGGCTTCTTTGATTTACAGGACATAATCCCTTATTAAAGTCAAGGCAGGAACTCAGGCAGGAACCTTGAGGCAGAAACTGAAGCAGAAGCCATGGAGGAATGCTGCTTACTGCCTTGATGCTCAAGGTTTTCTCAGTTTGCTTTTTTATCCAGCTGATGGCCACCTGCTGAGGGATGGTACAGCTCACAGGGGGCTAGGCCCTCCCACACAGATCATTAGTCAAAAAATAAAAAATACCTCCCAAACAAACTCAGAGACCCACCTCAAGGAGGCAATTCCACAATTGGCATTCCCTCTTCTCAAATGAATGACTCCAATATGCATCAAATTGACAAAACCTAATCAACAGACACTACAAACATCCAGTTGCTTATTTGTTAAAGTAGTGTTTGTTTCTTGTAACATAAAACTTTGGTTTAAGGTAACAAATTTACAGAAAAGATGCCTTTGCTCTGGGTGAGTCTGCCTGTGATGATACCTGCAACATTCATAGTTATGTATATTAATTCAGTCCTTGGGAAGTGTTGAACCTTGTAATATTTCACTTTTGTGTTTTACCAAGGGAGAATTGAAAGGTGGGTGTGCCACAATTCTATACAAACATCACTGTACATATAACACAATAGTGTAAAATGCATAGAACTATGTGTGCATGTATGTAGAGATATACTAAAGATTTACAAATTGTATATTTTAAAATATACAGATATAGTATACATTTGTACACATTATAAGTGTTTGTGTGAGTGTGTATGTGTGTGTGTGTATAAATACTAATGAAATAAAAGGGCATTGAGATCAAGGTATATGAAGATGATTTTATCAAAGACTTTACTATGTATGTGTGCATTACATTCACAGGACTACTATGGGATATGAAGAAAATGTGAACAAAACAGAGACCAGAGGGGTCAGTGCACTAATCTTCAGAAGGCCTGAAAAGAAAAGGGTGCTTTGTATGTCTAAAGAGGGTTGTGCTGGGCCATCTAGTGTGGAATGGTGGCTTGCTGTTAGGGAGTAGTCAGTCTGAGGACTTCTGAATAGTTTGAGAAAAGAATCTAATATGTGCTGAATCCTATCATAGATCAATAAGGATATGGTAGGTTTTGTTCACTTAGGGTACATGGCTCAGTCTTTCTATGTCCAGGTCTTCCTTAAGAGTTTGCTCAACTCAGCTGAGGACTGGATTTAAAGAATAGCTCTCTGGAATGCAAGCCAATGGCCATACACATCTCACTTTATTTATATTCTTTGTTTTTCTTGCATGATAATTGATTTTGTAATATCATTATTTACTCATAACATATTGTTTGATGCAGTGATATCAAGTTTGTGACTATGACAAATTTTCTCTTACATAAAAAACTGCTATTATCATTTATCACACCAGGAAAGTCATTAAGTCATGAGAATGTGAGAAACTTTCAGTAAAGATAGTTTCTCTACCCTAATTTGTGCTTGAACTTTGAACCTTACCACCGGCAGCAAGCACAGCCCATAAATTTTCTTGAATTTTGTTTCATTTTGTCCATTTGTAAAACAGTGTTTGTCCAAAGGCTAACTTGGATAATTAAAATTTGTAAACCGGTGGTTATTTTAAGTAAAAATGTTGTTCCGGAATTTAAAAAAAAAATAGGACATAGCATATAGCACTAAGTTGGTTTTTCTCAAGGAACATTTCAGTCTTTCGTACAGAAAAAAAATATGTCTGCTTACTATTTCACCCTACAAACTATTTCAAACACAATGTTCTTAGGAACAGAAATTTAAAACTTGATGAAATGTATTTCTTTGAAAACTAGCAATGGAGAAACTAATTCCCTGCATAGTTTGAGATACCATCTCGATTGTTTTAAAACCAGCAGTTATCTCACTGTGGCTTTTGAATTATCAGAAGATATTTCAATATGGTAAAAGAAACAATTAGCACCACTACAAGAATATTTCTGACTGACCATAGCGTTTGGATGTTCTTGGGTATATTCTGTATCCACATAACTTTTACAAAAAGAAACGGTGACCTACATTTCATAAATGAGAAGAAAATGAGAGCCCAGAAAGAAAACAACAACGTTTAGGTTGATGTCAAAATATCAATCTATTATATATGACACAATAGACATGATGAACTGACTATTCCTAAATGGAATTGAGAGCTTTGTCTAAGCAAACCCTCTACCTTCATGTATGAGATAAGAGTTCTTCTCATAAATGTTGACCACCTTGGACAGCTATAGTGAGGGTAAACGAGGGGAAAGGTCTTTGCAAACTGGAACTTGTACTCATTTTCTGTATCCTAATGCAAGTATTCTCTGCTTTTACTCTCCTGTGGAACAACAATCTTCCTCTCTGTGTTCACATGCATTATGTTTCTATCAAGTATGACTATAGAAAGACAAGCAATGAATCAACTCAGTTAACACAGAAAACCAGGGCAACCATTTCATGCCCATCTACCTATCATCTCTCTCTCTCTCTCTCTCTCTCTCTCTCTCTCTCATCTATCTATCTATCTATCTATCTATCTATCTATCTATCTATCTATCTATCTATCTATCATCTATCTATCTATCTATCTATCTATCTATCTATCTATCTATCTATCTATCTATCTATCATTTATCTATCTGTGTTTTATTGAGATAGCCCTCTCTGGCTTTGAACTTGCTTTGTAATACAGGCTTGCCTTGAATTCAAACTATATTTATTATTATTATAATTGTTATTATTAAGTGTGTGTGTGTGTGACATGTGTCAGAGTGGGTGTATATAGGCCACAGCAGGTCTATGGAAGGCAGAGGGTGGGTTTGTGAAGTCAGTTCTTTCCTTTTACTCACGGGTTCTGGGAATTTCAAACTCAGGTCTGTAGGTTTGTAAGGCAAATGTTTATACCATCTGTGAAATCTCACTACTAATATACCTCTGCTTTTTAACTATTAATGTCCTTATGATTTATATATTGTTCTTTTTATCTTTACACAGATATTAAATTTAAGTTAATACAATACAATAAAATTTATTATAATCTTTATAAATGTAACTGTGTTTTGCTCATATTCAACCCCCATCATTATATCTTATTTATTCTATGCCTCTTGTTGATTCTTTGCTGCCCTCAAATTCATGCCATCTGTTTGTAGATGGATATATATATATATATGAATATATATACATGTATGGACACATATATAACGGAATCTTCACTGCACATATAAGGCATTTTGTTTCCTGCTTACCCCCTCTTGCCTCATTTAGCCTCAGTTCTCTTCTTCTTACACGTCATCCACCTATACTTTTGTTAGACACAGTTATTTCTTTGCCAAAGAACTAAAGTCTTTCAAAAGTTTGTTTTTCCATTTAAACTTACTTAGAACTTTTTAAACCAACATATTTCAACGAAGAAAAGCAACCCATTAAGTAAGTCTTTTCAAATATGGATGCTAGTTTGCCAATTAAGTAAGTTATGTTTCATACTTTGATTAAGCTGAACATTCCAGAAGATGTGTATTTAACTAATTGAACTTCTTTTACTCTGCAGTCATGGTATTAATGACTAATTATGATTATGAAAAATAATTTCAATCTATATTTCTATAGTTTTAAATATCAGCATTTACAGTGATTTTCATTCTGAGAAATTAAGACACTGCCAATGCATTTATAATCCATGGTTGAATAGTATTTTAAGAGCACTGCACTGACTGCCTTGCAGCCTAGTCTAGTGAGTGTCATTCAAGGAAATAAATGTCTGTGCTCATGAATGATAGGGTGGTTTCCTCCTGTACTCTCTGTAGGGACTTGTAGGACCCAAACTCTGAAGCAGAGATAAGCCAGCCAACTGAATGATTGCAGAATCTGAAACAAAGCTGAGGAATTTTCTAGTTTGCATAGGTTTACCACTTTTACAGATGTGTATACCACTATCATATCCTGTTTGTAGAACCAGAGACGCAACACAGACACGCACATAAGTAAATGGACAATACAACCCATATCAGAAGGAGTACCTGTTATTTTGCTGAGGATGTCAGCAATATTTGATTTCATGGAGGCAATTCTAAGATACTGTGTGTAGCATCAAGACAAATGATGAAGGCAGTAAGGGTAAAGTGATGCCCATGATCAAGTTTAAATCTTTGGGGTTTGGCTACAGAGAAATGGAGGCTCAATAAGAAGCCTCCTTAGCAGTTATAAACTTAGCAATTGCTTTTCTCTGAAAAGTGACAGGCATGTCCAATCTTTAGACTTGCAATGTGACATTGTTTTCTACAAAGTTCATACCTGAGGACTATGAAATCAGTAAAAAGTCTTAAAAAGAATCTCATAGTTGAAGTTACATATTTTGTTTGGGGTCACATTCATTGCTTTCCATAACTGCATGAGGCCTGTTGGTAGTAGCTTGGACATAGTCTGTAGTGTATTTTACAGAAGCTAATAATATTTCCTCAGTACTATCTGAACTACATTTAAAAATAAGCAAAAGTACCACTTCTCGTGATATTCTCTAGCCATTAATAGCAATAAATTCCTTCTTCATGCTTACTGCCAGATAAACTACTTACATGACCTAGCAGCACTATTAGGAGATGGAAAGCTCAAAATATTACAAAAGTGACCAGAAGGTACTGGCTAATTTGAAGATTTATAAGACAGAACTCATCACGACAGAACAATCCTATCACATATAAAGCATTTGAATGTGTTGACTGATTACTATGATGCTTTTGATTTGACTTAGTTCATGTGACTTTGCATAATGAGAAACAAGAACATGTACACATGAAGGAAAATGAATATAAGTCATGGCTGAATATTGCTTTATAATTGTCACTGGCCACTCTGTTGGATAGACTAATGAACTACACTCAGGTAAAGAATTAACTGTTAAACAGTGGAAGGACGATTTTCTCCTGTACTGTCTTTATAGATTTAGAGGTCTCAGACTCCAAAGCAGTGATGTGCCAGCCCCCTGAGAGATATCTGCATTTTCAGGCCAGGCTGAGGATTTGTTAGTCTGGATGGATTTAACATTTTTACAGATGCTTATACCACCCACAGTCTGTCATAATGAGTCATGTTCAGATTAGACTCTAACTTCTAAATATAAATATTAAAGTTTACTGTTGAGGTACATTACATTTTTAAGAGAAAGGTAAAGAGGGAAAATCACTTTCATAGTTCATTACTAAGGAAACTAATATTCTCTTTTTTATGTTCTGCCAATAGTACTTTGCATTTTCCACACATATTCATCCTATGGCTTGCTCTCAGGTTAAAATATGGGATTATTATAGAGGTTTTAAACGTGGTCCAGAAAGGGAACATTATATAATTTCATTAAAATATTTTCAAAGCCAGACAATGGTGGCATGTATCTTTCATCCCAGCACTCGGGAGGTAGAAGCAAGTGGATCTCTGAGTTCAAAGTCAACCTGATCGATACAGAGAAACCCTGTCTTGGAAAAAAAAAAAACTATTTTTTTCTAGCTTAATTCTTTTGAAAACTTTTACATTATATTTCCCCCTCTCACCTCCTCCAAGATCATCCCCACCTCCTTACAAAAAAAAAATGAAAATAAAACAACCAGCTAAAATAAAAGAAAAAACATTTCCAGACAAACAAACAAACACTCAAACTCTACATTTTTTTTTGTCTAACATTGATCCAGACATTTACTTATAAGTATCTATGAGCTCAACTCTCAGGGAGGCGAGCAAGTTTAGAAACATGTAAAGCTTTCTTCTTGAACAGGCTTGTTAATCTATGACTCAAAACCTCACTAAAGAGAATAATCTGTTCATTTGTTTGGTTATTTTCAGTAGACCTCTGCAGCCAGCATTTTTCCATATGCTTGATAGTAAAAAAATCTGTGTTTGATCTAACACTTCAGAAAATTGTACAGCACAACTAATTGTCACCCAGTAAATATGGCAGTGACAGTCAAACGATATGCATAATTTCACGCATTATCACACAAATGCCCTAATGGGAAGGCCACGAAGGTAGTATCGTATCAGAGATAAAGAGAACATACCGTCTCCATTTAGATTGGAGAGCTGTTAAAGTAATATGGGCAGAATTAAAATAACATGGACAGGACCACGTTCTAACGTTTTCATGTTCATACAGTGAAATATAAAAACCGAAAACAACAACAACAAAAAAAGATATTAATGTGTGGGTCCTCAGATGAAACACTTTAGTTTTATATTTATGTGAACTGAGACGTATGGCTGCAGCAGAGAAGTGAACCAGAAAGGCCCAGCTGTGGACATTACTTTGTACCTTCTGAACATGATCCAGTGAATAGTTAGATTCTGGCAGTCATTGGATTTTCTTCTCCATATGAGTGGAAGGAAAGATTCCCTGGGTGTCAATTTCTGCCAGGGTGTTGTAGAAAAGAGATTTCCCATCTTATCTTCTAGTGAGAACAGAAAATGGTCTTTGAAAATATGCCATCCTTACTTCTGACAATTGTCACCTGCTATCTGTAGAAGAAGAGTAGAGGCAGGAAGCTCATTCATAGTTGATGACCTCATGTCCCTGAGTTGATGATGTCATGTTCCCAAGTTGATGATGCCATGCCCAGAAGTGAGGACTGTAAACTTATTTAGACAGCAATATGCGCGTCAGACTGGGAAGGAGCTTCGGCTCTAGCAAAAACTATTCTGAGACAAACATCATGACAGCAGCAAAAGAAGGACCATGTGCTCATGGCAAATATAAGAGATGATTTTAAATACAGAGTAAACCATATAAAACATAGCAAGCAAGTCAGAGAGTGACTACACTGACACAGGGTAGAGAGCTAAGACAAGCATTTTCAGCGATGGTGACCCCGAGGCACAGCTCACTCGCACAGAGAACAAAATTGAGCAGTGAGAAATCTCAGTTCTAACAAGTAAACAGGTAAGGAGTAAGGACTCTTTAGAATTCTTATTTTCTCTGGAATTTGCTTCGAATTACATTGAAACCATCTGTTCCTTTACCCTGAAATTCTTCAGCGACTTAAGGTGAGAAATAGGAACACAAGCTGTAGATCAAAGGCTTAAGAAACAGGCTATCTGTGGTGGATGTTTAAAGCCCTGGCTGCTACTATGGAGTGGTCAAGCCCCTGCTTCTTGATCGGTTTCCACTGTCTCAGTCGTGCTGTTCCTCAGGGGTTCCTCTCAACACACACATCATCCCATGAGGACCAGTCCTTGCATGAGATACAATCCTAAACTAAGCAGCTTCCTTTAACTGATAGAATTAGCTGCATTCAACTTTTAACTCTTCCCAGTCCTGAGTAGGGTAAGAGCATTAAAAAAGAGCATCATGATAGTCTGCAACCCTCAGACACTCATTTACAAATGACTGCAGTTGGTACTGGAAAGGCAATTTTCACATGTGATTTAAAAGCTCATGAACAGTTGAAAATTATATTTAATAACTGGGTCACCCTAATGAAAGGGCTTTAAGAGCATAGCATACTGGGCAAGTTGGTGGAGGCCTATAACTACAGCACTTGGGCAGGTGAGGCAGGAAGACTGTTAATGCTCAAGCTACCCGAGAGCATATTGTGAATTCTATGTCAGCCTGAGCTGAAATGTGAGACCTGGTCACTCACAGTATAACACAGGTCCTGACGTGACCCTAGGTTGTGCAGTATCATGTAGTTGTGCAGTATCATGTACTTTTAACTCAGCTATGTCTGATGTTTACTGAGGTGGCATAAGAAGGAAAGGCTAGCCTCTGCTTTCATCAAATAAAGTCAAGAAAAATTGTCAAAACTGTAATGTAAATGTGTTTCACTAAATTAGCTCACCACCGCGTAGCTAGAAATTCTTAAGGAATAGTGGCTTTTCACTGATCAGTATTGTGTTTTGCTGGAAGTTTGTATGCTCGGTAGCAGGGAAGCTGATGTCACCATGGTGAACTGAAGTTGTGCCAGAGCTCTTTGCATAGCTTCCATTAATGCTCTTATGCATCACTGCTGCCTAGAGCTGTCAGTGGAATACAGGTACCACAGGCTAAGCCACTTGCTTGAGTAGGATGTAAAATACACTGTCCATAATAAAGTCTCTCATATTTTGTGCTCATGGGCCTATCCAGATGCTTCCTGCATGTAACTTTGTGTCAAGGAGCAGTATTGCATTTTTTTTCTCCCAAGCCTGTGAATTACTGGATAATTCATCGAATACTATCTCTGAATCTGTGAATATTTTTACCTTCAAGTACTTCAGAATACAAATGTCTGGTATGTTTACTCGTCAAAAGGGAAGCTAACCTGACTTTCGCATGCATTCTTAAGCTTGCTGAAGCACAGCCATGATCTTTTTGATTTCACAGAGTTAACTGACCTGGTATAGTCTGTATTTAATTTCTTGTTTTTTTGTCAGTTGCTCATAAAAGGACTGTCCTCCAGTGAACTTGAGAGTGATGCATGACTGGAGGTTTGTGTGCCCAGTTATGTAACTTTCTTGTGTTCTCTTTCCATGCTGAATGTTGGTCCCAGATAAGCACTTCCATCTGATAATGAATGCTGCTAAGCTTGTTACAACATCTGTCTAAATCCATGTCAGAGTGCCATGATGAACATTCTGGCTATGTGATCTCATGGCTGCCAATGGCCTGGTATTCTTCTTTGTCAGTTGGGTGGGCATTGCTACAAGCTATTTTGCTAAAGATGTTGAATTATCTATTGAAGACTATTATCATCTTCCTCCAGAGCTTAAATATTGCATCAGATTTTTCTTTTGAAGCAGGACTAAGCTATACAGCCCATGTGGCCTCATATTGTAGATGTGATTTAAAGCCCGATTCTGTACTTCAATAAACTCAAGCCAGGCAGTTCTTTAACTTATCAGTAACTAGGACCAGACAAGTCTCCAGAGAGGAGAACATAGTTACATCAAAACAAAAACAAAAACATTAAGACACCCACATGACATTGTGGCTTATATGTAATAGAATATTTTCAGTGTGCTCATCAATTGAATTCTTAACATATTAACTGGGATTAGAGACTTCCAGATCTTGCTAGCCATAGCCTTGGTATTTAACATATCCTGACCTCCAGCTTGCTTGCCTTACTTTCTGGAAATCAGCTCCATAGGCTCTGTGCTTCTATCAGTCTTGCTACTGCTCTGTCTTTGATGATGTTGGATTCCACTCTGTATGCTGTAAATATATTTTATTGCTATTGGTTAATAAAGAAGGTGTTTTGGCCTATGGTAGGGTAGAATATAGGTAGGCAGGAAAACTAAACTGAATTTAGGGAGAAAGAAAGCAGAGTCAGGAAGATGCCATGTAGTTGCCAAAAGAGAAAGACCCCAGAAACTTACTGGTAAACCAAAGCCTCATGGTGATATACAGATTGATAGAAATGGGTTAATTTAAGATTTCAGAGCTAGATAGAAATAGGCCTGAGCCATTTGCTAAACAGTGTTGTAATTAATAGAGTTTTTGTGTGATTATTCGGGTCTGGGTGGCTGGATAACAAAAATGCAGTCTCTGCTTACAAATGACACCCAATGTGGGACAAGAATATCCACATAAAGCCCAAGAAAGCTTTTAAAAAAGGCTTATAGACCCTCAAGAACAGAAGTCAATTGGAGCTTCATATTTTCAGATAGGCTCTGTTTGCTGGCGGTGATCAGAGGCATGGCTCCTTTAAGAGAAGGCTTCCTGACTTTGCATTAGCAGCAGAAACTGTATGGCTCCTTTAAGAGACAGCTTCCTGGTTCATGCTAGTGGCACAGATGGCTATGGATCTTTTGGGAGGTCCTGTTACAGAGCACATGAGTGGGGTTTGTGACAGTCTGCTGCAAGTTACTTGGTGGCAGCATGGGCCAACTAGAGTTGGAGTGGTAAACATGGCTCCTAGAGCGGGCAGTGAATGGACCTCTGCCATGTTGGAAAGCTGAGAAGGGTAGAAACCAAAAGCTAAAGCAGCTGCTCTGGCCCTAGCCATGCCTGCTTAAGAGTTTAAAGCCGTGATACAAAAGGGATTATGGATATGCAATAAAGACAGATACAGACAGAAATAAACCTCTGAATGTATCATAGCTTGTTTTAAAAAATTGTATGTAGACTTGGAAGTGAGAAGAAAAAAATATAGACAGTTATAAAACAAAATAGTTTTAAAAAATAAAGCAAAGTCTTTAAAAGAGACAGTAAAAAGTATAAAACAATTAAATCAAGTAAAAATGGAAAATACATAGAGAGTCTGAATTATGCATATTATTGTCTTTTCTTTGAATTTTTTGACTGCAGAGAGATATTTGATTCTGGTGATTGCTCAGCTAAACAAACACATATATTTTTAATGTATTTTGACCTTAAAATTTGAGTCTAAGGACATGTTACTTCGGAAAGAGGTTCTGCTTTGGTTTCTATAGAGGAGAGAAAGCTATGGATTCTTTACCAGCTAATATGGTTTGATCAAACAATACCACTTGAAGTGATGGTCCAGGTGGTCCAACAGCCATGAAAGCTTCAGAACTGTTAGCTAAGATGTCCCAACCACATAGGATACCCCGTGAAAGACCTGATTAACAGCACCCCACATGAGCAGGACTTAGTCTAGAGAACTACACCCAAACTCAAAAATATTGTTTATAAATGTTAGTTTGCATATATAGAAATGAATACTTTACATTGGTATGGACTTTGATTTATTGATATAAATTTGAGGTCAATTTTGTTATGTGTTTATTTCTACTCTTGTTTAAGGTATTTTTTATAAAGTCCATTTAAAATGTAATGCATAATTTAAAATTGCAAATAACAATCATTTATAATAGTCAAACTTGTAGTCTTTTTAGTCAGGTTTTTTATATATATGCAGAGATATGTTTCAGTTAGATAGATAATCTTCAACACTTCAAAGACCTACAGAATATTGAAGCATGATTAATAAAAAGCTCAGGATCAGAAATTGAGGATCAACCTGAAGATCCATAAAGTAAAACAGGTAGCCACTGGTTCTTACTTTGACCTTAGTCCAAAATGGTGACCCTGCCTCCAGGAATTTCAGAATGAGACTGGATATTGAGAGCTGTTTTCTCCTGTTTTATAATCTTCTCTAGGACTGGGATTAAAGGTGTGCACCTCTGTGATTAGAAGCATGCACTGCCCAGTTTCTATGGTGACTACTGGGATTAAAGGTGTATGTCCTTGTGGCTACTAGGATTAAAGGTGTGTGTTACCATAACCTGGTCTGTAAGGCTGACCAGTGGGACTGTTTTACTCTTAGATCTTCAGGGAGACTTTATTTATTAAAAGAGAATATGGCATTTAAAAAGTTTTAAGAACTTAGACTGGGAGCCATCTTAGGGTTGGCAAGAAACTTGACTCTAGAGGGGTTCGCAGGTGTCCAGGGAGATGTCCCCAGCTGGTACCTTGGGCAACTAAGGAGAGGGAACCTGAAATGACCCTATCCTATACTGATGAATATCTTGCATATCACCTTAGAACCTTCATCTGGCGATGGATCGAGGTAGAGACAGAGTCTCAATTTGGAGCAACGGTCTGAGCTCTTAAGGTCCAAATGAGGAGCAGAAGGAGGGAGAACATGAGCAAGGAAATCAGGACCACGAGGGATGCACCCACCCACTCTGACAGTGGAACTGATTTATTGGGAGCCCACCAAGGCCAGCTGGTCTGGGACTGAATAAGCATGGGTTGAAACCGGACTCGCTGAGCGTGGCGGACAGTGAAGGCTGATGAGAAGCCAAGAACAATGGCACTAGGTTTCGATCCTAATACATGAACTGGCTTTGTGGGTGCTTAGCCTGTTTAGACGCTCACCTTCCTGGACATAGATAGAAGACCTTCGTCTTCCCGCAGGGCAGAGAATTTGGACTGCTCTTCAGTATCAAGAGGGAGGGGGAATGGTGTGGGGGGAGGAGAAGAGGAGTGGGGATAGGGGGAGGGGAGTCGGGGGAGGGGGCAATATTTGGGAGGAGGGGAGGGAAATGGGAAACGGGGAGCAGGTGGAAATTTTAATTAAAAAAGAATAAAAATAAAAAAAAAAAGAACTTAGACTTTTCTCTTAGTCAGGCTTGTCTGCTTCTGGCAGTACCAATTACTTTAATAGGATGATGGGCATTAAAGAAACTCTTTATGAAATTTGTCTTCAATGTGACAAGGCTAGCCATTTAGTCAAGAAACTGCTTCTACCTGGACTGCTTGATAATATGTTGTATAAACTGGACATGTGGGACCCACAGAAAAATGATGGCTGAACTAGCTTAAAGAAGGTGAGACAATCCTTCAGCATTCCTGTTTCATGAAAGAGCCTGCCAGAGATTTTGCAGGACACAGAAGAAACTGACTTGCAAATCGCAAATATAGGTAAAACAGTCTTTCAAATTTCTTGCTTCATCAAAAAGTCTGCCAGATACTATGAGCCTGTAGGCTGATGATGGATGCCCCTATGTTACAGAAGTACCTTGGGTGACTGTCCAGCCAGTGAGATGTCTCTGTTAATTCTAGGGTTTGGGAAGGTTCTCACAATGTACTTCCTGTTTATTTAGGTAATATTATATCCTTCTGGGGGTCATTGATGGAGCTGAAAATAGTTACAGTGGTAGCTTCCTTTATTGATGCTAAAAGATAAATTAGATATGAAACTTTAGACTCAAAAAGAAATATTAAAACTGTATTTCTTACGTGATACCTATTTTGTTATATATAATTTTGCCACGTTAAAAATAAAACCTTCCTTTTTATTTAGAAAGAAAAAGGGAGATGATGTGGGATTCTCCCTGTATGCTGTGAATATGTTTTATTATAATTTATTAATAAAAAAGCTGCTTTGGCCTATGGCAGGACAGAATGTAGGTAGATAGGAAAACTAAGCTTAATGCAGGGAGAAAGAAGACAGAGTCAGGCAGATGCCATGTAACAGCCAAAAGAGAAAGACTCTAGAACCTTACTGGTAAGCCACAGCCTTGTGGCAATACATGTATTAATAGAAATGGTTTAATTTAAGATGTAAGAGCTATCCAGAAATAGGCCTGAGCCATCTTCTAAACAGTGTTGTAATAAATATAGTTTTGTGTAATTTTTCGGTCTGGGTGGCTGGGAAACAAAAAAGCAGTCTCTGCTTACTCCTTGGTGTTATTTTGACAATTGCTAATCATGTTTATGTCTGTTAAGTGTCACCAGTTGGCTTGTGTTACTTTGGACCTTTGAGCTCATTGCCTTTGGGGAGCCACATTCTAAAGAAGCACTTCGTAGCTTTGGGTCTGGTCTCCAAGGACCAGTTCTCTAGATATTTTCACAGGATTCCCCTTAGGGCCTGCCATTGTGGGCACAAAAGAGTCTTCTAGAACCTTGGTAGACTATATGCATTGTTTTTAAGCAGTGTGATATGAACAAGGCATCCCGCCATAGGAAATAGGTTCCAAAATGCCAGTTCAATCCCTAGGGACAGATCTTGGTCCCACTGCTCAGGGAGAGAGGGAAGAGGGCAAAGGGACCAAGCTACATAACTTTCACCCACACACAGGGAGCCTAGGTCAGTTCCATGCAGGCTCCCTAGGTGTCAGCCTAGAGTCTGAGCTCCCACCAGCTTGGGTCAACAGTCTCTAAGCCTTTCCCCATTATGATCTTGACTCCTCCTTTACATCCAGGAGCTCATTTACAGCTGTAAATTGGCAGCATTGGAAAGTTATCCTTTTTATTCTGTCCTTAGACTTAAAGGAGGTGAAGAGGTCTTTAGTGTTGCCACAGAAGAGCAAGAGTTTCAGCTTTCTGACTAGTCACTCACTGTCAACCTTTTACTGACATTTTCTAACATACTGATTGACCCAAAGAGAGGTGTATGATTGGATAAGCCTCATAATTACATGATGATTTGTGGACCAAGATAATACACCATCCTTTCCATTTTGTTAGATCTTTGTCCTACCCAATTCTATCCTTGAAAGATTTTATAATTTATTTTCCTGTAATTTACATCCTGCTTTCACATACAACTTTACTGCCTGTTTCCTATGCCCACTTTGAAACTCAATATCATGGGTTGGCCTTTCAAGAAATAATTTTTTCTGGTTATATTAGGCCTGTAGCTGAGTTATTGGAGATTCAGGAAGAGCCTTGTGAAGTAACGAGAAAAACAGAACTGGAATGAGGGAAATATTGAACCACCATAAATTTATGTAGGAGATCTCCATCAGCTCTGTGGGGTACCTCATAAGAGGAAGGATTCTTATTCAACTGGTTCTCCACAAGACAAAAATCTGAACCTTCTTTGTACTACGTGAAGAGTCATTGCTGAGAAGAAATTACTTTTCTACCAAAGGATTTATAACTATGCACTGCAGCAAGTGAGCTGCAAAAGACAGTCCTTTAGTGTGTAGGTAGTCTTTAGACAACTCCTTAACATTTCCTATGAAAAGAATTATTAAAATGACAGTTGAAGAATCAGATTTCATGAAATTATATCCCTCTTATTTATTTGTAAAAAGAGCTTGGGGAATTTAAACTCAAGAGGCTTTAAAACAACATTTCCCTTTAATAACTCAGAAGATCTTGTTTTGAAAATATAGAGAAAATTGAGGTCATAAACATCAGTCTTTCTTGAAGGTACCCCAGGGTGTAGGTAATAGAGATCTTACAGCATGTCTGAGCTTTAGAATAAAATGGAAAAAGCCAGAAGCAGCTCTACAGAAATTCAAACACAGCCTCATAATTTAGAATGAAGCATTTGGTATATATTAATGATAAGGGAAACAGAATCTTAGCTCATAGTAGCCCACATATTTCTCTAATGTAAATGGGTCAGGTTGTCCCGGGAAATGAGAATTTTGAATAAATTTTAATAGTGTTAGCATAATTAATATTTGACTATAATTTACTGGTTATGTATTTGTGTAACAGCAGTTTTTGTTGTAATTCATTTCTTTCACACGTGTTCTATTAAAAGGAAGGCTGTCAGAGCTTTGGCTCCTTTATACACCAAAACTAATCTGCTAACATTACTCTGTTGTAAACTGTTTTGTAAATTCTAAGGATTTCTCAATCCAGCAATAACTTCAACTGTCATTTACTTACATTAAGGTGTAATGGGTGTTTTTCAAAAATAAGATCAGTTACTGCTGTTTCATATGACAACAGCTAAGGGTCCCTGCCCCTATACAACTTTTACATGTTCAATACTCTTTCAGGGACAGAGACTATCTCTCTCTCTATATATATATGAACATTTAAACACAAATGCCAGTAAATCCAAGGGTTATTATTAATTTATCAGTGTAAGTACAACAATTTATCCCATTGTAAAAATTATTGTCCTACTTGGGTAATCCACAAAACCTGGGTTCTTTCCATGCCATTCCCTCTCTTCTCTGTGTCTAAGACTGCATTTGTGGTTCCTGAGTAGAGCACTTCCTTACCTTGTGCAGTGACCCAGCCTCTCACCCCAAGACTGCTAAACAAAGGCAAACATTTTAAACACCGCCTGCGGTATTTTGGTTCTGAATTTTTAAGGTGATGATTGGACTGTTCAAGACTGCCCTCAAGCACACAGAATTAATCTTTCTGAAAATGATTTATGTGAGTAAACACCAAAGTGGTTAGTAGTCTCCCCGAGTCAGCCTGAGAGATGCAGGCCACCACAGGCCACAGTGCAGATGGACCTATTAAAAAATCTCTGCCTTCATCATAACACTGAAGTCCTTAAGAGAAATGAGAGGAATTTAGAGAGAACCTGAGGGAAATGAAGGACATTGGAATGATTTTTAGATGAATATTAAAAGTTTTTACCCCCGATAAAATGTTGATTATCATAACTCAGGCTAAGATCAATCATAGCACACAGCATTATCCAGATGGATTCTAGAAGCATAAAGCTACTCAAGATAGTTATTTCTGCAGAACCACTGAGCAACCTCGATAAAGAAGAGAAGATATGTTTCTGCATTTTAATCTAGATTCAGAGATTTTCTGACTACTCCAAGAGTGGAAACTGCGGGGAAGAATTTACTCAACTCAAGTGTTTGTTGGTTCAGTGTGGAGAAGGATTAATTACCTTGAGAATGACATTTAAGTGAAAAATAAAAGATATAGTAAATATTCAAATGACACATAAACTATGAAAAATAATTGCTTTTTCTCTTTTGTTTTAATATGAAATGTTGATAATCTATAATTATTTTATGATGCATATATGTTATAATGATCTATTAACCTGAACATTAACTCAAACAGAACATGTTTTCCCTGGCCAGTCTAGATAAGTAAGTTTGATGCATGCCTCTATCTAGATACAAATTTTAGAAACTATTTATGTGAAAATTAAACCAAAATTTCTTTTCACATATGCATGAGCAAAACTCTTGAGACTTGTAATACTACAGACAGAAGACAGGCCAATTAGCAAGAAGGCAAAATATTGAAAGATATCTGCATGCAAGCAGCATGGATAAGCACTGGTGAACTCTCTATTTTATTAATTACAGGAATCTGTGTGACTCCTTTTCAAATAGTTCTAAAACTCACATTCATTATTCTCATAAAGGTGAGTAAAAGGAGACTTCTGAATCCATAATGCAGTCTTCCTTGGCGGGACTGACTTGGATTTATTTTCTCCTCTAACTTATCTTAACACACAAGAATTATTATTATTTATTTATTTTTCACAGAAGTACTTGGTTTTGTCCCAGTTTGATAGCTGAAGACATAAGGTAGCTGCAGTGGGTTTGGGACCTGATGACAGAGCTCTGGCTATCTATAGCTACATGAGTTCATTTCAGAGACCTGTACTCAGGTGAAGCAGGATCCTTGAATTCATCCCACCAGGAGTCCAGGATGTGCAGGTGTTCTTGTGCATTTTCGTTGGTGCCTCTATTTATTTTTATTTGATTGTTGTGTTTGTTTGCCTGTTTGATTTTTTTTAATTTTTAAAATAATCTTATTTTACATACCAAATCCGGGTTTCCTACCCTCCTTTCTTTTCACTCCCCTTACCCCACCCTATACATACCTTAAAGAAGGTGAGACCTTCCATGGGAAGTATGCAAAATTTGTAACATCACTTGAGGCAGGACCAAGGCTCTCCCTGCCACATCTAGGCTGAACAAGATTTCTCTTTATAAGGAATGGGTTCCAAAAAACTAGTTGATGCACTAGTGATAAATATTGATTATGCTACCAGTAGCGCGCAGACTGCTCAAGTCATAAAACTGTCACCTACATTCAGAGGGATGAGTTCAGTCATATGCAGGATCCTAGCTGTCAGTTGGCATCAGTGAGCTCCCACTTTCTTCTTGGATCAGCTGTAGGTTTCCCCATCAAGATCTTGACCTCTTTGTTGATATTATGGCTCCTTCCTTTCTTTGACTGGACTCCAGGAGCTTGGCCCAGTCCTTAGCTGTGGATCTCTGCATCTGCTTCCATTAGTTACTGGACATAGGTTCTATGCTGACAATTAAAGTAGTCATCAATATGATTGCAGGGGAAGGGCAGTTAAGGTGCCTTTTCCACTATTGATTAGATTCTTAGCTGGGGTCATCCTTTGGGGTTTCTGGAAATTTCCCTAGTTCAGGGTTATTTGCTAAACCCATGAAGACTCCCTCTATCAAGGTATCTCTTCCCTTGCTCTCATTCTCAGTTCTTCCCCCAACTCGACCTTCCCAATCCTTCATGTTTTACTCCTTCTCCCCTCCCCACTTCCCTTCCCCATAGTCCCTCCTGCATGCTTGCAATTTACTTAAGAGAACTTGTCTATTTTCCCTTCTCAGGAGGATTCATAAACATTTCTCTTAGGGTCCTCCTTGTTTCCCGCTTCTCTGGGGATGTGGACTATAGAATGGTTATCTTTTGCTTTATGTTTAATATCTACCTCACTCAGGATGTTTTTTTTTTCTAGTTTCATCTATTTGTCTACAAATTTCATTGATTTTTACTACTGAGTAGCATTTCATTGTGTAAATGAACCAAATTTTCTTTATCCATTCTTTGGTTGAGAGGCATCTAGGTTGTTTCCAGATTCTGGTTATTACAAATAATGCTGTTATGAACACAGTTGAACAAATGTCTTTGTAGTATGATTGAGCATCCTTTGGGTATATGCCCAAGAGTGGTATTGTTGTGTCTTGAGGTAGATTGATTCCCAGTTTTCTGAGAAACCACCATACTGATTTCCAAAGTGACTGTACAAGTTTGCATTTATACTAGCAATAGAGGAGTATTCCCCTGACTCCATATCCTCTCCAGCACAAGCTTTCATAAGTATTTTTGTTCTTAGCCATTCTGACAGGTGTAAGATGGTGTCTCAGAATTGATTTGATTTGCATTTCCCTGATGGCTAAGGATGTTGAGCAATTCCTTAAGTGCCTTTTGGTCATTTGAGATTTCTCTGTTGAGAATTCTTTGTTTAGAACTGTATGCCATTTTAAACTGGATTATTTGGTATTTTGATATCTAGTTTCTTGAGAGTTTTGTATATTTTGGAGATTAGCTCTCTGTTCAATGTAGGGTTGGTGAAGATAATTTTCCCATTCTGTAAGCTGTTGCTTTGTCTTGTTGACTGTGTCCTTTGCCTTACAGAAGTTTCTCAGTTTCAGGAGGTCCCTTTTATTAATTGTCAATCTCAGTGTCTACGCTACTGGTGGTATAATTAGGAAGTGGCCTCCTGTGCCAATGTGTTCAAGGCTACTTCCCACATGTTCTTCTATGTGGTTCAGAGAGGCTGGATTTATGTTGAGATCTTTGATCCATTTGTACTTGAGTTTTGTGCATGGGGATAGATATGAATCTATTTGCATTCTTCTACATACATCTTCTACACCATAGGTAGAAGATGCTTTCTTTTTTTCATTTTATCAGGTGTTGATAGGTGTGTGGGTTAATATCAGGGTCTTAGATTTGATTCCATTGGTCCACCTGTCTGCTTTTGTGTCAATACCAAGCTATTTTCATTGCTATAGCTCTATAGTAGAGTTTAAAGTGAGGGATGGTGATACCTCCAGAAGATCCTTTATTGTACAGAATTGTTTTGAGTATCCTGGGTTTTTTGTTTTTTCCATATGAAGCTGAATATTTTTCTTTCAAATCCTGTGAAGAATTGTACTGGGATTTTGATGGGGATTGCACTGAATCTGTAGATTGCTTTTGTAACATTGTTATTTTTACTCTGTTGATCCTACCTATCTAAGAGCATTTTCTAATATCTTCTTTAATTTCTTTCTTCAAAGACTTAAAGCCCATATTATACAGGTGTTTCACTTGTTTGATGAGAGTCACTCAAAGATATTTTATTTTGTTTGTGAGTAGGTAATGTGAAGGGTGATATTTCTCTGATTTCTTTCTCAGACTATTTACCACCTGTATACTGAAGGGCTACTGATTTGAGTTGATCTTGTATCCTGCCACATTATTGAAGGTGTTTATCAGCTGTCAGAGTTACCTGGTAGAATTTTTTGGGTCCCTTATGTATATTATCATATCATCAGCAACTAATGAAAGTTTGACTTCTTTCTTTCCGATTTGTATCCTTTTGATATTCTTTTGTCATCTTATTGTTCTAGCTAGAACTTTGAGTACTTTATTTAATAGATATGTAGAGAGTGGACAGCCTTGTCTTATTCCTTATGTTAGTGGAATTGCTTTGAGTTACTCTCCACTTGGTTTCATATTGGTTTGCTGTACATTGTCTCTATTATGTTTAGGTATGTTTCTTGTATCCCTGATCTATCCAAGGGGTGTTTGATTTTGTCAAAGACTTTCTCAGCATTGAATGAGATGATCATGTGGATTTTTTTCTTTTAGTTTGTTTATATGATAGATTACATTGACAGATTTTTATATGTTGTACCATCCCTGCATCTCTGGGATGAAGCCTACTTGATCATGGTGGATGATTTTTCTAATGTGTTTTTGGATTGAGTTTGCCAGTATTTTATTGAATATTTTTGCGTCAAAGTTCATGAGGGAGATTAGTCTGTAATTCTCTTTGTTAATTGTGGTTGTGTGTCTTTGTGTGGTTTGGGTATTTTGGAGGCCCCAAAACGTGAGCCTATTTCCACATTGACCAAAGGTCAGAGAATTGGAACTTACCTTTAGTTCTTTCAAGGTTATTGTGCTTCTACCTCAAACAAAGGTCTTACCTTGGTGTAGCTCAGAGAGTTATGCTCTTTTAAGGTTATTGTTAACAGGTGTGGCTAATAGCCAGATCTTGTACTCCAGGAACAGAGAAGTAGATTGTTTCCACCTCACACAAGAATCTAAGGATCCAACCAAGTTCCAGTTCCTCTTATGGTGATAACTTGGGGTTCCACCCAGGGAGTGATTTGCCTACAGAATGTTTTGGTCTAGTGTGTGTGACTTGTTTTGGTCTCCAACAAAATGCAACCTTGTAGCAACTATGAATATAACCTGTGACTTTCAATTGGTATGTTAATTTCCTTGTATCATGTTAATGCAGTTCTTTGTCTTATTCCTACGTTTTGGGATCAGGGGTATTTTAAGCAGTTGGAAATTAAGTGCTGGTGAATTTTCAGTATTCACTGGAATTCCATCCCGATATTATTCTATGTGTTTTTCCATTTTATTATTTTCATTTGTACTTTTATATTCTTTACTATATTTCTAAATCCCCATGCCTCTACCCTGGCAAGAGGTATTTTTGTCAAGGTTGGTCCCTGACAGGATATCAAGGTAACTGTAGCCTTATAAAAAGAATTTGGTAATGTTTCTTATGCTTCTATTGTGTGGAATAATTTGAAGAGTATTGGCATTATCTCTCCTTTGAAGTTTGAAGTTCTGGTAAAATTCTGCACTGAAACAATCTGGCCCTGGATTTTTTTTTGTGAGACTTTGGGTGACTGATTCTATTTCCTTATGGGTTATAGATCTATTTAAACTGTTTAACTGGTCTTCATTTAATTTTGGTATGTGGTACCTATCCAGAAAATTGTCCATTTCCTTTAAATTTTCAATTTTGTTGAGTACAGGTTTTTAAGTATGACTTGATGATTCTCTGGATTTACTCAGTGTCTGTTGTTATGTTCCCCTTTTTATTTCTGATTTTGTTAATTTGGATACTCTCTTTCTGCCTTTTTGTTCGTTTGAATAAGGGTTTTTCTATCTGGTTGATTTTCTCAAAGAACCAACTCTTTTTCTCATTGATTCTTTGTATATTTTTCTTTGTTCCCATTTTATTAATTTTATTTCCTGGCATCACCTCATCCTAGATAAATTTCCTTCTTTTTGTTCTAGAGGTTTGAGGTGTGCTATTAAGTTGTTAATGTGAGATCTCTCCATATTCTTCATGTAGGCACTTAGTGCTATGAATTTTCCTCTTAGCACTGCTTTCAGAATGTCCCATAAGTCTGGATATTCATTTGCATTGAATTCTAGGAAGTCTTTAATTTCTTTATTTCTTCCTTGATCCAGTGGTGATTCAGATGAGCATTGTTCAATTTTCATGAGTTTGTGAGTATTCTGAAATTAATGTTTTTGTTGAATTCTTACTTAACCCATGGTGATCCGATAAGTTATAAGGGTTATTCCAATGTTTTTTGTATCTGTTGAGGTTTGCTTTGTTACTGAATATATGATTAATTTTTAGAGAAGTTTCCATGAGGCACTGAGAAGGAAAATTCTTTTAATTTGAGTGGAATGTTCTATATATGTCTACAAAACCTATTTGAGTCATACCTTCTGTTAGTTCCTTTATTTCTGTCTTGCAGTCCTGTCTATTAATGAGAATGTGCTGTTGATGTCTCCCACTATTAGGATGTGGGTTTGATGTGTGAAATAAACTTAATAATGTTTCTTTTACAAATGTGTGTATCCCTGTATTTGGGACATAAGTGTTCAGAATTGAGCCTTCATCTTGATGGATATTTCTTGTGACAAATATGAAATGTTGTTCCTCATCTCTTTTGATTAATTTTAGTTTGAAGTCTATTTTAATAGATATTAGGATAGTTACCCCACCATGTTTCTTAGGTCCATTTGATGGGAAAATCTTTTCCTGACCCTTTACTCTGAGGTAATGCCAGTCTTTGAAGTTGAGGTGTGTTTCTTGTATGTGGCAGAAGGATGGATTCTGTTTTTTAATTCATTCTGGTAGCCTGTGTCTTTTTATTGGCAAATTGAGACCTTTGATATTAAGAGATACTAAATACCAAGGATTGTTAGTTCCTGTTGTTTTTGTTGTTGTTGGTACTATGTGTGTTTCCTTAGTTTGGGTTTTGTTGGTGTGGGATTATTTATTGCCTGTGTTTTTGTGGGTGTAGCTGCCTTCCTTGTTTTGAAGTTTTCCTTCTAGTACTTTCTGTAGAACTGCATTTGTGGACTGGTATTATTTAAATCTGGTTTTGTCATGGAATAACTTGTTTATCTATGTTGATTGAAAATTTTGCTGGGTTTAGTAGTTTGGTCTGACATCTGTAGTCTCTTAGTGTTTGCGGATGGTCTATCCAGGACCTTCTGTCTTTCAGAGTCTCTATTGAGAAGTCAGGTATAATTCTAATATGTGTACCTTTATATGTTTCATGGCCTTTTTCCTTTGCAGCTCTTAATAGTCTTTATTCTTCATGCTTAGTGTATTGATTATTATGGGGTGAGAAAACTTTTCTCATCCAGTTTATTTTGTGTTCTGTAACCTTTCTGTACTTTCACAGGCATGTCCTTCTCTAGGTTGGGAAAGCTTTCTTCTATGATTTTGCTGAGTATATTTTGTGTGCCTTTAAGCTCAATTGCTTCTCCTTGTTTTATTTCTATTATTCTTAGGTGTGGTCTTTTCATGATGTCTCAGTTTTACTGGATATTTATGTTAGAAATTTATTGGATTTAACATTTTCCTTGACCAATGAATCTATTTCCTCTATTGTATCTTCAACATCTTAGAGTCTGTCTCTCTTCCATCTCTTATATTCTGTTCATTATGGTAGCGTCTGTACTTCCTGATCATTTACCCAGATTTTCCATTTTCAGAATTCCCTCAGCTTTTGTTTTCTTTACTGCCTTTATTTCTGTTTTCAAGTCTTGAACTGTTTCCTTCACCTCTATGATTGTTTTTTATTTTTTGGCTTTCTTTGATTTAAGGCATTTGTTGATTTCTTCCAATTTTTTATTTGTCTTATCCTTAACTTCTTTAAGAAAATTCTTCACTTCCTCTTTAAGGGCCTCTATTATCTTCATAAAATTGTATTTAAGGTCGTTTTCTTCTGCTTCATCTATGTTAGGATGTTCAGGTCTTACTGATCTAGAACCACTAGTTTCTGGTGGTGACATATTTATCTTCATATTGTTGAATTTATTCGTATGCTATTGTCTATCCATCTCTTCCTCTATTGGGTACAGGTAAGACCTGTGCTTCAGGTTTATCTCTTCTTCCAGTTGGGGCAGGTGGGGGTCTGTGGTTTAGGTGGTCATGTGGGGGCCAGCCATGATAAGCTAAGTATGGGCAGATTACCCAAAGGAAGTTCTTTACTTCCAACCATGGGCAGTAGAAGAAGAGGTCAACTCTCCCCTACCCATACCATCAAATGGCAGATGAAGGGCAGGATCAGATCTCCCATGTTCCCATTCTCAGGATGGTTCATCAGTACCCCTGTCAATTAGGATAGCTCTACTATGCTGCCAAGGTGAGGTTCAGAGTCCACTTTCCTGAATGTTGCAGCTGGAAAGGGGGAGAATCAACCTCCTCACCTACCACAGGTGGAAGAGGCAAGTGGGGGATGGTATCTTTCCCTCATCCTATCACCATATAAGAGATGAGGGGTGTGTGGCCAGCTATACCACTTTCATAGTCTCAGGGCCAGATTGTGTGCACCCCTCTACCAACAGGGGCAGCTCTGCTGTGCTGCCCTCCTGAAGAGAAGGGCCTGCTCTGCCAAGTACTGCAGCTGGTGGAGAGTAGGGATAACTCTCACTTTCTGCTCTTATAACCCCAGGGCCAGCTCTTCTACCTGCCTCAGCTATTAAGGAACAGTGGAGCTGGGGGGAGGGAAGGAATCTCTCCCCTGTCCATGCTATCCATTTGGCAGATGAGGGGTGGGGCCAGGTCTCCTACACTCTTTTCTTGGGGCTAGCTCACCTGTGCCCCCATCAGCAGGAGTTTGGGGTATATTCTATGGAATTGTTCAGTAGAAAAAAAAATCTGTAGAAGCCAGTAGAGTTTATTAGAAAAAGATTTGATTTAGACTTAAGCACTAAAATTAACAGAAAGTGAAATAATAAGAGAATCTTAAGAGAACATTGCTAAAGTGTCTTAGCAATTGCTGCATAAATATTTTTGCTCCCTCTCAGGTTATATCATAACATCATGTTCATCATGTTAATAATCTTTAACATCCTTTTACTCTTATTCTACTTTTAGAAAATGATATTATAGGGTAGCTCTTGAGATATCTTGGAGAGGGATTAGAATCTGAAATGATAAAACTTTTGGTCTCAAGGTTTGGACAATGTGATTAATTCATGTCCTTCATTGTAAGTGGATTTTCTTTGAAATTCTGAGAAAATTTCACAGCTGGGACAGGAAAACGACCATATTTGATATGCTTAGAATATAAACATGATTTGTTGCTATATTAATTATTTTATTTGAATTTTCTATATGAAATGATTGTCATAGAAAGTATTGTTTGTGATGAAATTCCTGACTCTACTCTGTTAGTCAACTGACCAAACTCAGATTTCAAGCCCCTTCAACTTTCCTGTCTTTTATATTACTTCACAACTGTCCCTATGAATATCTGTGATTCTGGGCCTTATGATATAATCTTGCAATTCTGCTGTTCAAATTTTGTTTGTGCAGCACCTGTTTTTCAAGTTATATTAGGTCTGCTCCATCCATTTCAGACACCCACACTATAAAACAGTACAGAACAATGGTTCTGTTCATTGTACCGCATGCATAGTCTACTTGATTGTTGACTCTCTAAATCTATTTTATGTTCATTAATTTACTGTTTCACTTTTGGGTCTTTTATGTAGAAGCAAAATTGCTTTAAAAGACAGTATGAGTCAATCCTAACATCTGAGATAGAATAATCTTTGTAGTAAAATAAGTTTTATCAAGTATTTATTCATAAATTCATGTATTAAAGTAGGGTCCTAGTACACATACACACATAGTTATCTGTAAAGTCAGTATATTGCATTTAGACAATTTTAAGTTATAATTTTATTCAATTGCATGCAATTACTGTTTTAGCATTCCCTTTCAATGGACCTTATGAAATTTTCAGCTGATGAAATAATACCTTTTCACACATTGAGGTGTTTGGTAGAACAAAGTGAAGTTAAATACATCTGATAATTTTTGTCTCTTATCTTTTAGCTTTTTTAATTTTTAATTTGTATTTGTATTTTTAATTTTATTTCTTATTGTTTTTATTGAACTAGATATTCTTCTCCACTCCCCTACCTTCCTCTCCCCTCCTCTTCTACCCTCTCCTATGATACCTATGCTCCCAATTTACTGAGGAGATCTTTTCTTTTTCTACTTCCCATATACATTAGATCCATGTATGTTCTTGTAGGGTCCTCTTTGTTGTCTGGGTTCTCTGGGATTATGAATTGTAGGCTGTTGCTTTTGTATCTAAAAGTTACTTATGTGTGAGTACATATGATATTTGTCTTTCTTGGTCTGGGTTACCTTACTCAATATGATGCTTTCTGGATTTATCCATTTACCTGAAAATTGATGTTGTTGTTGTTGTTATTATTATTTTCTGTATGTTTTTCCATTGTACAAATGTACTACTTTTTCCTCATTCATTCTTTAATCCAGAGGAATTTAGGTTGTTTCCAGTTTCTGACTATGACAAAAAATACTGCTATGACCATAGTTGAGCACATATCATTGTGGTATGATTGAGCATCCTTTGGGTATATACCCAAAAGCGGTATTGCTGAGTCTTGAGGAAGGTTGTTTTCTAATTTCTTAAAAATTGCCATACTGAAATCTAAAGTGGCTGTACCAGTTTTCCCTAACACCAGACATGCAGGAGTGTTCCCTTTACCCCATAACCTCTCTAGCATAAGTTGTCATCAGTGTTTTTGATCTTTGTCATTCTTAGAGGTGTAAGATGGAATCTCAGAGTTGTTTTAATTTGCATTTCTCTGATGGCTAAAGGTGTTGAACATTTCCTTAAGTGTCTTTCAGCCATTTTAGAGTCCTTTGTTGAGAGTTCTCTATTTAGGCCATTTTTATTATTGGATTTTTTTGTTCATTTGATGAGTTATTTGTATATTTTGGAGATTAGCCCTCTTTCCAACGTGGGGTTGGTGAAGATCTTTTTCCATACTGTAGGCTGCAGTTTTGTTTTGTAGACCGTGTCCTTTGCTTTACCGAAGCTTTTCAGCTTCAGGAGGTCCCATTTATTAATTGCTTCTCTCAGTGTCTGTGTTACTGGGGTTATATTTAGGAAGTGGTCTCCTGTGCCAATGCGTTCAAATGTATTTCCCACTTTCTCTTCTATGAGGTTCAATGTGCACTGTGCGACAATGGTCTGTATCCTGTCAATTATATTTTAAATAAATGCTTATTGGCAAATATCCAGGCAGGAAGTAGAGGCAGGGCAATAAGAACTGGAGAATTCTGGGAAGAGGAAAGCTCATTCTGCAGTCCTGACCCAGCCACAGAAGAAGCAAAATGTGACTGCCTCATCGAATAAGGTACCCAGTCACGTGGCTAACATAGGAAAGAATAATGGCCTAATATAAGTTATAAGAGTTAATAAGAAGCCTGATCTAATGGGCCAATCAGTTTATAACCTCTGTGTGATTTCTTTGGGACTTAATGATTGCAAAAACTGGGCAGAACAGAAACTTTGACAACAAATGGTGCCCAATGTGTGAACAACTACATCCACATAAAGCCTGAGAGAGCTTGGGAAGTATTTCTAGATGAAAAGAATAGAATTAAGCATGGCTTATTGATAGCAGCATTTTCTCAGGTGGGCTCTGCTTGCTAGAGACAAACACTCTCATTTAAAGGAGGCTTCCTGACTCAGCTTTAGCTGCAAAATCTTGCAACTCTTTTAAGAGATCCTGCCACAAAACACTTACATGGTGTTGATGGCCACATGCTTTCTGGTGGTAGCAGGCACCTTTAAACACCATAAAGTTGTGGCAATAGACAAGGCTGGAATCTCAGAAAGATAAAGAATGGGCTGGATCCAGTTGTCAAAGTCACAGTTTTAAACCTACCCATATTGTTTAGCAAATTATAGACTCATGTGGTCAGAAAAAGCGACATATATACAGTAAAGATAGATTCAAAGATGAAAAAAAACCTCTAAATGGTTTACAGTGTGTTAAAAATATATGCAGGCTTGGGAGAGAATTGCAAAAGGTTGAAGTCCTTAAAATAAAAAAGAGAGTAGATAGGAGTGGTGGCACACGTCTATAATCCCAGCACTTGGAAGACAGAGGTAGGCAGACCTCTGTGACTTCAAGGTATGGTGGCACACACCTTTAATCCCAGCACTTGGGAGGCAGAGGCAGGCAGATCTCTGTGAGTTCAAGGACAGCCTGATTTACAGAGAGAGTACCAGAACAAAGATACACAGAAAAGATCTGTCTCAAAAAGCCAAAAATTACAAAATAAGAATAAAAGAAATAGAGGTTAAAATAAGCCACATAAAGATAAAAAATACACAGAGAGTCTGGATACTGTATGTTATTATGTTCTCTTTGAATTGTTTGAATGCTGAGGAAGAAGCAACAACTGCTAAAAGATATTTGTTTATAAATGGTGCTGAATTAATCCAAGGTAGGTATTTTGAAAATACCTTGACTTCAAAATTGAAGTCAAAAGGTATGTTACTTTGGAGAAGAGGTTTTGCTTTTGTTTCCACAGAAAATGAGTGGCTATGGATTTATTCTGAATTAAGAAAAATCAGGTTTGATCAAGGAAGACCACCTGAGAAATCTCCAGTAGGAACAAATGGCCCAGATGTCTGAGTTTTACATCCAGAACAGATTCAAGACTGCTTGAGATGATCAAGCCTTACAGGATACTCCAGTCAGAACTTGAATATAATTCTGAATTTTATTTAGGTCCCCCCATAAGATTATCATCACCCCCAACTAGCAGGAAGTAGCCTGGAAAACTGTGCCCATCTTCCCCCCAAAATGAACTATGGATATTTCACTTTGTTTAGAATATTAGTTACAAGTTGTTATGGCTAATGAGCAGGAGAAAAGCTAAACAAAGGATATTAAATTTAGATTTCTTGTTTTTTTTTTAAAGGGGGAAGTGCTGTGGGACAATGGTCTGTATCCTGTCAATTATATTTTAAATAAATGCTGATTTGCCAGTAGCCAGGCAGGAAGTAGAGGCAGGGCAATGAGAACAGCAGAATTCTGCGAAGAGCAAAGCTCATTCTGCAGTCCTGACCTAGCCACAAAAGAAGTAAGATGTGACTGCCTTGTCAAATAAGGTATGCAGTCACGTGGCTAACATAGGCAAGAATAATGGGCTAATGTAAGTTATAAGAGTTAATAAGAAGCTTGAGCTAATGGACCAATTAGTTTATAGCTAATGTAGATCTTTGTGTGATTTCTTTGTGACTTAATGATTGTGGGAACCGGACAGGACAGAAAACCTGACAACAAATGTGATTACTTTTTTGAGGTCTTTGATCCATTTGGATTTGAGTTTTGTGCATGGTGATAGATATGAATCTACTTTCATTTTTCTACAAGTTGATGTTCAGTTATGGCAGCACCATTTGTTGAAATACTTTCTTTTTTCCATTTCATATTTTTTGCTTCTTTCTCAAAAATAAGGTGTTTGTAGGTGTATGAATTGATATCTGGGTCTTTGATTTGATTCCATTGGTCCTTCTATCTGTTTTTATACCAAAACCAGGCTGTTTTTACTACTGTAGCTTTGTAGTAGAGTTTGAAGTGAGGGGTTGTGATTCCTCCACAAGTTTCTTGCATTGAATCTGTAGATTGCTTTTGGTAAGGTTGCCATTTCTATTATGCTAATTCTACCTAACCAAGACCATGGGAGATCTTTCGATTTTCTGGTGTCTTCTTCAATTTCTTTCTTCAAAAATTTAACTTTCTTGTCATACAGGTCTTCTACTTGTTTGGTTAGCGCTACTCCAAGATATTTTATGTTATTTGTGGCTATTGTGAAGGGTGAGGTTTCTCTAATTTCTCTCTCAGCCCATTTATTATCTTTATAAAGGAAGGCTGCTGATTTTTTGAGTTAATCTTGTATCCTGCTATAGTACTGATGGTGTTTATGAGTTGTAGAAGTTCCTTGGTGGAATTTTTGGGGTAATTTTTGCAAACTATTATATCATCAGCAATAATGAGAGTTTGATTTCTTCTTTTCCAATTTGTATACCCTTGATTTCCTTTTGTTGTCTTATTGTTCTGGTAAGGATCTCAACTACTATATTGAATAGATAATGGAGAGAGTGGACAACCTTGTTTTGTTCCTGATTTTAGTGGGTTTGCTTTGAGTTTCTCTCTATTTAGTTTGATGTTGGCTATTGGCTTGCTGTATATTGACATTCTTTTGTATAGATAAGTTCCTTGTATCCCTGCTCTTTCCAAGATCTTTATCATGAAGGGATATTGTATTTTATCAAAGGCTTTTTCAGCATCTAATGATATGACCATGTGGTTTTTTTTCCCATTTTTTATATGGTGTATTACGTTGACAGATTTTCATGTATTGAGCCATCCCTGCATCTCTAGGATGGAGCCATCTTGATCATGCTGGATGATTTTTCTGATGTGTTCTTGGATTTAGTTTGCCAGTATTTTATTGAGTATTTTTGCATCAATGTTCACGAGTGAGATTGGTCTGTAATTCTCTTTTTTAGTAATGTCTGTCTGTGGATAGGGTATCAGGGTAATTGTAGCCTTGTAAAAAGAGTTTGGCAATGTTTCTTTTGTGTCTATTGTCTGGAACAATCTGAGGAGTATTGGTATTAGTTCTTCTTTGAAAATCTTGTAGAAATCTACGCAGAAACCATCTGGCCCTAGCTTTTTTGGGGTGGGAGACTTTTGATGACTGTTCTATTTCTTTAGCAGGTATAGGTCTATTTATTTTGCTTATCTGGTCTTGATTTAATTTTGGTAAGTGATACTTACTGAGAAAATTGTTCATACCCTTTACGTTTTCCAATTTTGTGGAGTACAGGTTTTCACAATATGACATAATGATTCTGTGGATGTCCTCCATGTCTGTTGTTATGTCCCCTTTCTCATTTATTAATTTGTTAATTTGGATATTCTCTTTCTGCTTTTTGGTTAGTTTGGATAATGATTTGTCTATCTGGTTGATTTTCTCAAAGAATCAACTCTTTGTCTCATTGGTTCTTTGTATTCTTTTTTTTTTTGGTTTCTATTTTGTTGATTTGAGCTCTCAATTTGATAATTTCCTGCCTTCTAGTCCTCTTGGGTGAGTTCACTTCTTTTTGTTCTAGAGTTTTCAGGTTTTCTGTTAACTCACCAGTTTGGGATTTTCCCAGCTTCTTCTTATAGGCATTTAGTGCGAAGAACTTTCCTCTTAACACCTCTTTTACTTTGTCTTATAAATTTGGGTATGTTGTGTGGTCTTTTCATTAAATGTTAGGAAATCTTTAATTTCTTCCTTGACTTATTGATGATTTAGATGAACATGGTTCAATTTTCATGTGTTTGTGGGCTTTCTGGAATTAGTGTTGCTATTGAATTCTAAATTTAAGTCATGCTAATCTGATAAGAATCAAGGAATTATCCTAATTTCTTTGTATCTGTGGAGGTTTGCCCTGTTTACCTAGTATGTGGTCAATTTTTAGAAGGTTCTATGAGGTGCTGAGAAGAAGGTATATTCTTTTATGTTTGGATGGAATACTCTGTAGATATCTGTTAAGTCCATTTGAGTCATGACATCTGTTAGTTCCGTTGTTTCTCTCTTAATTTCTGTCTGACTGACCTGTACAATGGTGAGATTCAAGTGTTGAATTCTTCCACTATTTGTGTGTGGGGTTTAATGCATGATTTAAGCTTAGTAATGTTTCTTTTACATATGAGGTTGCCCTTGTATTTGGGGTATAGATGTTGAGATTTTTTTCTTGATGGAATTTTTTCTGTGACTAATATGTAATGTTCTTATTTGTCTCTTTTGATTGATTTTAGTTTGAAGATTATTTTATTAGATATTAGGTTGGCTATACCAGTTTGTTTCTTATGTTCATTTGATTGAATTTTTTTCCCAGCCTTTTACTCTGAGGCAATGTTTGTTGTTGAGGTTGGCATGTGTTCCTTGTATGCAGCAGAAGGATGAATTCTGTTTTTATATCCAATCTGTTAACCTGTGTCTTTTTTAGGTGAGTTGAATCCATTTATATTATGGAATATTTATGACTAGTGATTACTTTCTCCTGTTATTTTTCTTATCATTGTTGGTGATGTTTTTGTATGTGTTTTCCTGTTTTGGTATTTCCTGCTGTGAGATCATCTATTGTCTGTGATTTTGTGGATGTAGCTAACTTCCTTGGGTTGAAGTTTTCCTTCTAGTACTTTGAGTAAGGCTGGGTTTGTGGTGAGGTTTTGGTTAAGTGTGGTTCTGTCATGGAATATCTTTTTTTTAATTCATTTATGGTGATTGAAAGTTTTTCTGAATAGAGTAGTCTGGGCTGAAATTCATAGTCTCTTAATGTCTGCATAATGCTTGACCAGGACCTTCTGGCTTTCATTGTTTTCATTGAGATGTCAGGTGTAATTCTGATAGGTCTGTCTTTATGTGTTACTTGGCCTTTTTCCTTTACTGCTCTTAATATTCTTTCTTTATTCTGTATGTTTATGTTGCAAGGGAACTTTTTTTTTTGGTCCAGCCTATTTAGTTTTCTGTAACCTTCTTGTATCTTCATATGCATATCTTTCTTTAGGTTGGAAAAGTTTTCTTCTAAGATTTTTTTAATGAGAGAAATCTGAAATATGTTTTTTTAAAACATCTCTTGTCACTTTTTTTTTTATTAAAAATTTCTACCTCCTCCCAGCCTCTCTTTTCCCTCCCCCTCCCCACACTCTCCACCATCCACTTCCCTCCCCCTCCCTCTCCAATCCAAAGAGCAGTCAGGGTTCCCAGCCCTGTGGGAAGTCCAAGGTCCACCCCCCTCCATCCAGGTCTAGGAAGGTGAGTATCCAAACAGGCTAGGCTCCCACAAAACCAGTACATGCAGTAGGATCAAAACCCAGAAGTTTTTGAATATAGTTTCTGTCCTTTTGAATTGGACTTCTCCTTTTTCTATCCCTATTATTCTTTGGTTTGGTCTTTTTATGGTGTCCCATATTTCCTGGATATTTTATGTTAATCTTTTGTCACATTTAATGTTTTCTTTGACTGATGAATCTATTTCCTCCATTGTATATTCAGTGCTTGTATATTCCATTTCTTGTATTTTGCCATTTATGCTTGTATTTGTTGTTCTTGATTGTTTTTTCCCTAATTTCCATTTCTATAATTCCCTCAGTTTGGCTTTCTTTATTGTCTCTATTTCATTTTTAATGTTTGATTCATTTCTTCATGTTTGATTTCTTTTTCTTGTTTTTTAAAGGAATTTATTGATTTCTTCCAATTTTTTACTTGTGTTTTATCCCATTTCTTGAGGGAATATTTCATTTCCTCTTTAAGGGCCTCAAACATTTCCCTGAAGTTGTTTTTTAGATCATTTTCTTCTGCTTCTTCTCTATTTGGGTGTTCAAGTCTTGCTGTTGTAGGGCCACTTGTTTTTGTTGGTGTTGTGTTATTCTTCATGCTGTTGAGTGTGTTCTACTCTGTCTACCCATCTTTTATTCTGATTGTAATAGTTGGGGCTATGTCTCTGGTGGTCAATATTCCAGGTTCCAGTGGCTCCAAGGCTCAGATGGTTGTTTCTTGTGGTGCAGTCAGTGCTATGGAGTTCCAGTCACCCTGGAGGTCACTCGGTGTTCCTAGAGGTCACTCAGTGCTTCCAGAGATCACTCTGCTATTCTGGGGGGGTCATTCCGGCCTGTTCCAGTGGAAATTGCTTGCTTGGTATTGTTTGCATTGAGGTCACTGCCTTGGGCCTTCTCTGGCTTAGGTTGCTGGCTTGGGCCTGCTCTGATGGAGGTCATGGACTAGGGCCTGCTCCCTCAGTAGTGGCTCCCTTGTACCTGCTCTTGTAGAGGTCATTGCCTCGGGGCCTGCTCCAGGAGCAGAGGTCACTGCATCAAGCCAACACCTGTGGAGGTCACTGCCTAGGGTCTTTTTGGTGGATGTTACTGGTTCAGGAATGGTCCCCCAGATATTCCTGGCTTGTGCCAGCTCCCATGTATGTCCCAGGCTTAGGTCCAGTTCCACAGAGTTCTCTGGCTCAGGCCTATTCCCTCAATGGTCACTCTCTTGTACTTACTCCTGTGGAGGTCATTGCCTTGGACCTGCTTTATCAGAGGTCGCTGGCTCAGGTCTGCTCCCGCAGAGTTTGCTGGCTCAGGCCTTTCTCCACAGATATCCCTGGCTTGACCCTGCTCCTATAGAGGTCTCTGCCTTGGGCCTGCTCCTTCAGAGGTTCCTGACTTGCATCTGTTTCTGCAGAGGTCTCTGACTTGATCCTGTTCCCTTGGCAGTATCTCCCTTGTATTTGCTCTTGTAGAGGTTGCTGCCTCTGGCCTGCTCTGACAGAGATCCGATCTGATATATTTTAATTCTTATTTGTTTATATTGATGTTGTTGTATTAGTTCAAATATTTTCATAATTTCTACATTTTACCCTACGAGAATATAATTCTTCTCTGCATTATAATAATTATAGCTGCAATATGATGTTTAGATTTATGTCTTTTCCTCCAAATTCTATCACATTATACTATAGGATACAGATTTACACATAAAAATATTAAGAGATTTGACAAATTTCTTTCTGAAAGTTTAATATAGACTAAAATTATGATATTCAAAAGTAAATCTTTTATGTGATGTGAGTATACATAGTTTAATGATTCTATTTCAAGGTCATGGTTAATTTTGCCACTTGATTAATTGGATACCCAATATTTCTTTTATTTTTCACATTATAACAGAAGTATATCATTTCTCCCTCCCACTTCCAATCCTCTCATGCACTGCTCCTTGCTCATTTTCATGTTCCTGGCCTCATTTTTTCATCAATTGCTGTGACATACACATATGTCTGTGATGTGTATGTACATATTCCTCATTTTCTATGATGGTATTCATACTGAATCAAAAATGTCTTTGAAAAGTGACTCTAGCTAGATGTAGAATAACCAACTCATTGTTTGAGGAGAAGAAGAAACTTGGTGGACATATTAAATGACTCAAAGATTAACTATAAAGGCAAAGCAACTGAGAGATTTTAGTATTGATGCTAAAACAAGCATATAGGTGAATTAGATTGTGTCTAGATCCCAGAAATAAATTTACATGTATATAATAACTGATATTTACTAAAGGGACAAGAGTAATGCATTGGAGAAAACCTGGATGACCTTTTCTGCATATGATGCTCGAACTGGTGGATATTCACATTAGAAGGCACTTATCTCTGTGTACAGCAGAATATAATAGTGTCATTTTATAGATTTTTTTCATATCAGTAGTGTTTGATTTTACCTTATTTCTCTGTGTTATCTAGCCTTTGGTTCTTGGTTACCCAAGCAGTATCAGATACAGGCTTCTTCTCATGGAGAGGGCCTTAAGTCAAATCAGATATTGGTTGGCTACTCTCACAAGTCTTTTCAACCATTGCTTTGCATATCTTGAATGTAGGACAGATTGTAGGCCAAAGATTCTGTGTTTGAGTCAGTGTTTATGTTTCTCTTTTGGTAGTTCACAGAGTACCTTTCTGCACCGAAGACAGGAGAGAAGGCTCCATGTAGGAATCAGCTTGACTTCTTCACGTTCAATGAGTTGTGTGAGTATTGTCCTTGGCAATGATGCCCTGCTGTCAGTTTGTGGAGAACATCCTTTGGCTTAGCATATTTGGGGATTTCCATGGGACCACTTTGGCCAGCAATTATATTGAATGCTGTTCAGTTTTGCTACTGAAAGTCTTGTTTGGTAAAGAGATGTCCAGTTGAGAATTCATATCCCTCATTATTAGGGGAATGCATTAGGGGAATTCTGATTTTTTAGAAAATTTCCACTGCTCTAGATTTCCACATAATCCCTCGAATGACCCTCAATTCCAGATGTCTTGATGTAGAAAATATTGATGTAGGTTTTGCCTTTGAAAAAATTCAATGCCCCTTTATTTTAAAAATCCTGGAGAGATTAGGGATACAAAGGACATACCTAAATATTAAACAGGTATTTTTCAGTGAGTCTATAGTCAACATCACATTAAATGAAGAGAAAATCAAAGCAATTCCACTAAAATCAATAAAAAGACAATGTTGTCCACTCTCTCCATATGTGTTCAGTATAGCACTTGAAATTTTAGGTAGAAAAATAAGACAACTAAAAGAGAAAAAAAAAGATATAAAATTGGAAAGGAAGAAGTCAAAATATCCTATTCGTTTATGATAATAGATAGTATACGTACATAACGCTTAAAATTACATGAGAGAACTTCTACAGCTTAAAAACATTCAGCAAAGGAGCTGCATACAAAATTAACTCACAAAATAAGTAACCCTCTGACATATAAATAACTAAAAATGAAATGGGAAAAACAACACCCTAGACAGTAGCATCAAACAATATAAAATATGTTGGGATCAGTCCACTCAAGTAAGTGAAAGACTTATATAATAGCCACTTTACATCTTTCAGGAAAGAAACTGAAGAAGATAATGGAAGACGGAATGCTGTCCTATGCTCATTGAACTTTAGGATTAATATGGCAAAAATGGTCTCCTACCAAAAGCTATCTACAGATCCAATGCAATCCCCATAAAAATTCCAAAACAGTTATTTACAAACCTTAAAATGACAATCTTCAACTCCATGAGAAAAGACCAAAGAACTCAGGATATCCAGGTGTGGTGGCTTTAATCCCAGAACTCAGGAGGCTGAGGCAGACAGATCTCTGTGACTTTGAGCCCAGCCTTGTCTACAAAGACATTTCTGGCACAAACATGGCTGTTACACAGAGAAACCCTGTCTCAACAAACAAATGAACAGCAACAAGAAGAAAAAAAAAGAAGAAATGAAAAAATAAAATAAGCAAAAATTCAGGGTATGTAAAACAATCCCAAACAATAAAAGAACTGCTGATGGCCTCACCATTTCAAATTTAAAGTTTTCTTGTGAAGCTAAAGTAATGAAGAAATAAAAAAGCTAAATAATAAAGTAATAAAAACTGCTTGGTATTGGCAAAAATAGATACAGGGATCAATGAAATGTAATTGAATACACAGACATAAATCCACACACACATGCACTGTTGTTAAAGAAGCCAAAAATACACACTGGGAAAAAGACAGAATGTTTAGCAAATAATGATCAAATTGAATACCTGAATATAGAAGAATGAGAATAGATCCATACTTAATATCCTACACAAAACTCAAATCCAAGTAGATCAAGGACCTCAACATAAAACCAGATATGCTGAACCTGCTAGAAGAGGATGTGGGGAAAAGCTCTGAGTGCATTGGCATAGGAGAACTATCTGAACAAAACACTGATAGCACAGGCACCCATACCAACAATTCATAAATAGTACCATGTTAAAAGCTTCTGCAAGGAAAAGGACACTATCATTTGAACAAAATGGAAGGCTACAGAATTAGAGAAGATTTTATTAACTCCACATCTGAGAGAGGACTAATATCCAAAATATGTGAAGGACTCAAGAAACTAGGTATAAAAATGTAATAATCCAATTTAAAAATTGTGTATGGATCTAAACAGAGAATTCTCAATAGAGAGAAACTAAATGGTTGAGAAACATTAGTCATCATAGGAATGAACATCAAAACTACTATGAGATTCCACCTTTCACCTGTCAGAATTGCTAAGATTAAAAACCACAAGTGACAGTTCATGCTGGCAGGAATGTGGAGCAAGGAGAATACTCCTTCATTACTCATTGACATGAAAATTAGTACAGTCAGTATGGAAATCAATATGACGCTTCATGAGAAATTTGGGACTCAAGCTACGTAAAAATTTAACTATATAATTGTTTGGCATATACACAAAGAACTTTCTATCTTCCCCCAAGGACACTTACTCAAACATGTTTGTTGTTGCATTATTCATAATATCAAAAAATTGTAAACAGCCTAGATGCCCTTTAATAGAAGAAAGGACAAAGGAAATTTGGTACATTTAAACAATGGAGTATTACTCAGCTGTAAAAAATAATATAATGAAGCTTGCAGACAAATGGATGGAATTAGAACTCATACTGAGTGAGGTAAGCCATAACCAAAAGGATAAATATATTATGCATTTGCTTATAAGTGGATATTAGCCATTAAGTAAGTGACAAACAAGCTATTATTCATATACCAGAGTATTTAGGTATATAGAAAGGCTTTACAGAGGGAGATACATGGATTTACCTGGTAGGGGAAATAAAATAAATTTTATAGGCATAATTGGGACAGATGT
This sequence comes from Chionomys nivalis, assembly GCF_950005125.1. Classification (NCBI taxonomy): domain Eukaryota; kingdom Metazoa; phylum Chordata; class Mammalia; order Rodentia; family Cricetidae; genus Chionomys; species Chionomys nivalis. The sequence continues at coordinate 18,061,729 of NC_080089.1, read as the reverse complement.
GGGCAGGAATGAGGGAATAGTATGGGGAGAGGAAAGGGAGAGAGCCTAGAGGTAGATTCTGAAATCTTAATTTAAGTTTTCAAAGTTTTGAATATCTATAAATTTTAATTTATTAGTGGCAAAAGGAAGGCAATCAGAGTTACATTGAAATATGTTTTCATAGCTCAACAGCAAAGCATTATTTCCCTTTCACTAACTATAAACAACAATGACTATGTCTATTTTAGCACCTGTAATATCTACAATTTCCAGTCTTGAAATTTATGATGATTAACAGTTTTTTTATCATTTGCAATTCACAAGTTTCTTAATTTGATAAGAGTATTATTTTATCATGGTATTGTGTCACATCAAGATTTATATATTCAGAAAATTAGATATATTCCAAAATATATTCCAAAATGTAATTCACAATTTTATTTGCAATATTAACCTTTTAATTAAATTGACAGTAAAAGTCTACTAATTGTATTACCTTAGACAGACAAGCTTTCAGAAAGTTCAAAATATGTGTTACAAAATTTATTCATTATAAATAACTTTTCCCATTTGAAACTTAATTGCAAAAATTGTCACCATGTAAATTTTGGGAAGCTCTGTTACTGAAACTAATAAATAAATAATTTTTATGACATGTTAGTGTATGTACAAGTCTTGGAACTTAAATAAGAAAAAATATTCTATAAGTAAAGCCATCTTATTCAGATGAAGAGATTCCTCTTGTGTAGAAAAATTTAAAGAATATTTTATGGGAGTAAAATGCAGTAACAACTTCCTTAAAATGGAAATTCAGTATTCTCTTTTCTTAAATAAGTATTGAGAATTTTCATAGTCCATTCTTTCAGAAAAAGACCTAATCTAATGTAAAAACTAAGATATATTTAGATAGAAAGCCACCTTACAAAAATTGACCCATCGTTGGGGCAAGAATGCTATTATGTACCCATTTCAATACTGTATAACTTCCATTTCCTATAAATATTGCACAGACTTGCTGAATAATTTCCTAGGTCTGATCTTGATAACTGCTACCCAAATTCTTACTGCTTACTTGAGAAATTTCTTAGATCTGTAGTTAAGTCTTCTTTGAACAAAAACTGGCAGAAAAATAGGAGATCATTCTCTCTATATCATCGGAGGTGGAAAAGAGTCTGGTATTTCTACTACAGTCTCCAAATGACACAGTTTTTATCAAGAAATACCCATGTATACTGTTCTTGTCAGCATTTATGAACTTCAGGTTTCAAAACACTCCTGGAAACACAAACGTAACGCCACTATCTTTCACATTTAGTCATGGGGAAAGTGTGCTTTATGAAGTACTATAAAATATCATGGAATAAATTGGAAATGCACACTAGGGATATACCACACTGCTTGTGGAAATAATATGTGTGTGTGTGTGTGTGTGTGTGTGTATGTGTTAGGGTTTCTACTGCTGTGAAGAGACACTATGACCAAGGCAACTCTCATAAAGGAAAAACATTTAGTGTGGTTGCTCACTTACAGTTTAGTGATTTAGTCATTATTATCATGGAATGAAGCAAGGCACCATGCAGGGAGACGTGGTGCTAGAGAATGAGCTGAAAGTTCTTACATGTTGACTCATAGGCAACAGGAAATGGTCTGAGACACTGGATATGGCTAAAGCATATATGAGACCTCAACGTCCACCTCCACAGTGACACACTTCATCCAACAAGACCACATCTGTTCCAACAAGACCACACCTCATAGAAATGCTACTCCCTTTAGAGACCATTTTCTTTCAACCCACCTCTCTCTCCATATATATGTATATATTCAGTAGTATTTTTTAAAGAATCTGTGTCAAATGGTATGTAACAAGAGACATTATGAAAGTCATCATACGTAGATAGCTTCCTTTGTAATTGGACTTACCTGCTCATGCTCCTGAGGCCTGAAGCACAAAGCATTTTTTTCCTCAAGGACAATGTCTTTATATTAAGATTTCTGCAATCAAGACCTTTGTGATAGCTTCCAGAATAATTTTTAATTAAAGAGTAAATGAAGTGGAAAAGGGATATAGAATGTACCTCAGAGCTCAGAGAAACCTGTGAAAGGGGTGACAGAAAAAGTAGAAGAGTCAAAAGAGATGGAGAATATCTAGAGAACAATGCCCTCTAAATCAATTGAGCAAAGCCCCTATGAGCTCACAGATACTGAGACAGCAAACATAGGGCTCACACAGGTTGGCACTGGATTCTTTGTACATTTTTTAAGGCCTACAGTTTAGTGTTTTTATGGGAATCCTAAGTGTGTGAATAAGTGAGTCCTTGATTCTTGTGCCTTTTCTTGGAGGGCTTTTCATTTTGTTGGGCCTTGCCCATCTTCTCTGTGGTGGTTTTTGTTTTATCTTATTCTATTTGATTTTTTGTGTTTTACTATTATTTATTAGAAACCTCTACTTTTCTAATTAGAGACAGAAAGAGTAGATCTGGAGGGGAGGGGAAGAGGAAAGGAACTTGAAAGAATAGAAGGTGGGGAAACTGTAATCATGATATATTGAATGAGAAAATAATCTATTATCAATAAAAGGGAATAAAGAAAAGTAAATAAATGAAAATATTAATTGTATTGCCCCTCTACAAAGACTACTTAAAATTTGTATATTGTTCTTTAAGAGTGACAGTGAGGTATTTTCTTTTGACAATATTGGGTTTTCTAAGGATCTCAATAAGTAAAACTCTGTTATTAGTGAAAATATGTTTTCCAAAAGGAAAGTCCCTTTTCAAGTTTATCTGTGCTAAAAGGTAGCATTGATTCCTGATCTCTTGACTTGAGCTTAAAGGCTTTAATGTTTGGACTCTTAAAGTGACAAAAATAACAGCAAAAGCATTATTTCTTTATAAACTTGGGCAAGTAAAAGGCAAGCAATTTTAAGCATTTTATTTGTGCATGCATATGTGTGAGTGTATGTATGTGTGTTTGTATATGTGTGTATGCCACTTTTGTTTGGGTGCCAAAGGAGGTCAGAAGAGGGCACTTGGGCACTTCCCACTATGTGCTGTGTGGTTATCTCCATGGTGATGGATTATCAGAGTGTACACACTAACTAAAGTAAGAAAGGGATAATTGGGGTCATGCAGTCCTTTGGTCACATAGAGTTCACCTGGGAATCATCAATTAGGGGATGTTTTTTAAGTAATATTAAAGCATACTATATAAGGTTGCATATACCTACAAATGATCACAAATATACAAAAAGAAAAAAGATGATAATGCAGCATTTTAAGGCCTTAGAATAGATTGCACAGCAAGCTCCCCATTCATAATTAAATCACCATGTCTACAGACTATTGGCAGCATTTCAGACATAAGAGAGTCAGACTGCTTTTGATTAGACGTGAAGAATGACTCTTTGTGAGGTGTTTATAGGCATATACTCATTGCTATTAAATTAGCAAGTGTCTGATGTGAGATCTCTCAACTCCACAAGGTTTAGCAAGCCTTGGTCATTAGTTAATAAATTTATAGTGTAGAAGCTGCTGTTGGAAACCACATCTTCCTTTTCTATCTCAAAAGTTTTTCAGTTACCTGAGGTTGAATCTGTTTGAGGGCACATGACACCGTCTGTAACAGACCAGCGTTCCTACCTTCTCTGTGCTGGTTTGAGAATATGAATGCATCCCATGGGCTTATTATTTAAATGCTTGGGCATCAGAAAGTGACACTACTGGAGAAGAATTAGGAGATACATCCTTGTTGGAGTAGGTGGGGACTTATTGGAGGAAGTACATTACTGGTGGTGGACTTTGGTGTTTTGGGAGCAGAAGCCAGGCCCAATGGCTCTATCTCTCTTCCTTCTGTATGCAGATCTGAATGTAGACCTCCGGGTTACTCTCCAGCATCGTATCTGCTTTTGTGCTGTCATACTCCCTGCAAAAATGATAATGAACTAAACTTCTAAAATTTTAGGCAATTCCCAATGAAATATTTCTTTTTTATGAGTTGACATGGTCATGGTATCTCTTCACAGCAATAGAACCCTGACCAACGCATTCTCTTTCCCCCTTAACAGACCAGCATCAGCTTTGCCAGAGGGGCATTCTGAACAAATGTTCTTGAAGACAGTAAAGAGAACATCTCTGTCAATCAATCTTCTTGCTCGATATTCAATAGACAGGCATAAATTGTAAAAAAAAAAAAAACTATGTATTAACTTATCTTTCTCTAAAGCGATGTTACATCCATGGTGCTTTTTGTATACCAAAATTAGTTACAACATAATATTATTTGTACAAAGTCCCTTCTGAATCTCTGACTTATACTTTTAAGTATGTCCTAGGTATAATGGCTTTTTTAGATCTCAATTCCATGTGCACAATACAGAAGCTTCCACCTGTTATCCTCCCAGGATTTCTATTTCTGTCTGCACAAGAAAGACTCATTCATTAAGATAACAAACCAGTCCTAAAACTGTTTCTTGAGACTATTTTTTTTCTTTATTCAGTAAGTGAAGTCTATCTCCATTTCCTGTTTCTGTCTTAAGGTTTAGTGATTTCTCCATGTTGTCATAGACACATCCTGAGCCTAAGATGCCCAAACTTGCCTAGAGTTTGGCAATAAAATATGTCTAGTTTTTCTGCACAAATTCTGTTCTCTTTCCCAGTATGTTCTCCGTGGTGCTGTCAGGAAGACTATCCAAAACACAAAACTACTTATATCACATTCTAGCTTGATATGTTCACTTCTATTTTGAGAGATATTTACATATGCAATTTGGTCCATAAGATGAAGATGGTTTCTCTCAGCAAGAACATTTATTATAATTCATCTCACTTTCTTTTCTACATTAGCCCTTTCTGATTTTGCTCCCATCTGTCATGTTTCTTTTCTGTTTCTGGAAGTCTTTGAAGTGGGTGGTTGCTTCAGGGTATTTGATGACACTGTGAATCCAAAATTTCTGTTTTCATTGATTAAATAAAATCAACCGTGGGTCAGGAGGCAGCAACTAGTTGATAAAAAGTAATATTGGAAATCAGGGAGCCTGGAAAATGGATACACAGAGAATAGTAGGTAGGAAATTTGAGTGTGAGAGTCATTTTTGGTTTGTCAGAACAGAAGGATTCTCTCTCTCTCTCTCTCTCTCTCTCTCTCTCTCTGAGGTGCTGGTAAAGGGGGAAGGTCAGTTAGTTGCTCCTCAACATTTCTGAGCAAGCAGGTTTTCACCCCACACTCTGACTCCCTAGCCTTATTGATAAATAAAATGATAGCTATTTAGTTTAAAACTATATTTGGTAGCAGCATCAAGAAACAGTTCTGGTGGAATGTAAAAAAGTCCTATCAGTTCACTGCCTGAGAAGTGGGCCAGTAATTCTGGAGCCACAATTACTTGCTAAAACAGCAGTAAATTCAGGTGCAGCTGCTGCACCTGAGGAAACACAACAGGTGATTATGATCACTGAATGGCATAATTATGATGGTGCAGAACAGAGACGGTATTTGCTTGAGTAGTTAAGAAATTTCTCAGCTTTTAAAGCTTTGCTTTCCTTATCTTTCAAACTGAGTTAATATTGATAAGATTCTTCTAATTTCTTTTGTGTGTGTTTGTGGGTGGGGGGTTGTGAGTAGGTTTTTAAGACAGGGTCCTATTGTTGAAGGCTGCTTGTTTGTTCCCAGCTATTTAGCCCTGAAATAATCACTCAGATACCAAATTATTTGCAACATTGTTTGGCCAATAGCTTAAGTATATTTCTGGCTAACTCTTAAATCGTAAACTAACCCATCTCCATTAACCTGTGTATCGCCCCGTGGCTGTAGCTTACTGGCACAGTTTCGGCATGTCTGTCTCTGGTGGTGGCTCCATGGCTTCCCCTTGACTCTGTCTTCTTTATCTCAGCATATAATATAAAGCATATTACAGGTATACCAAACAATCCTACAGGTCAGGCAGTTACAGAAAGAACAAAGTGAACTATAAAGGATATGCTTAACCAACAGAAAGAATTGAAAAATCTGCTCAGAAATTGATTGCATAATGATTTATTAACTGTGAATTTTCTTACCACTAATGAGAAAGGTACAACAGCAGCAGACAGACATTGGATAATAGAAAAAACTTTTGAATTAAATCTACTGGTGTATTCCAAGTATGTGCTGATCTCACAATGGAAACCAGATTGTACTATGTTGAGGAAGGGGTTTTATTCTTGTTTCCACAGGAGAAGAAGAACTGTGGATGTCATTAAAGTTAATAAAGATTTGGGTTGAAAAAGAGAAACCTCTTGAAAAAAGAGAATGACAACTCATCTACAGAGGTGACAATCATATAGGTAGAAAAAAACCTCATAAGGGTTGGGGTAGGGTTCTGTTCTTGTCTTTGCAGAAAAATATTCATCTTCAAAGAGTGGGGAGACCTTGGACATCTAGATATCTAAAGATAAAAAGATAGCTATCCAGAAAGAACCAACAAACAAAGAGAAATCTGCCTTATTCTGTGTTATCTGCAAGGTTAAATTTGATTCTTTGACTATCCCACCCAACTTGCATCCAGAACCCTTCTTCCTTCTGCCCCCTTCCCTCTTTGGGCACATAACACCATCCAGCTCAGCCTGTCTGGGTGCTGGGGGAGAATCCTCAGGGCAAGTAGGCAGGCAGGAGTTCCTTTGTTTCACTGGCCTGCCTGCACCAAGCAAGGTAGGCGCTTTGTTTATGAACTACCCAAACTGCACAAGAGAGCCATCAGTGGGGTGAGAAGAAAACACAAACAGAAGGGCGGATGGACATGGAAAATCCAGGTAAACGAATAGAGACTACAGAAGCAAGCATAACCAACAGAATACAAGAGATAGAAGAAAGAATCTCAGATTCTGAAGATACCATAGAGAAAACAAACACGCTGATCAAAGAAAACAGCAAGGCGAACAAATTCTCATCACAAAACATTCAGGAAATATGGGACACAATAAAAAGACCAAACCTAAGAATAATAGGAATAGAAGAAGGAGAAGAAGCGCAGCTCAATGGTCCAGAAAATATATTTAATAAAATTATAGAAGAAAACTTTCCCAACCTAAAGAAAGATATACCTATGAAGGTTCAAGAAGCATACAGAACACCGAATAGGCTGGATCAAAAAAAAAAAAAAAAAAAGAATCCCCTCGCCATATAATAATCAAAACACAAAGCATACAGAATAAAGAAAGAATATTAAGAGCAGCAAAGGAAAAAGGCCAAGTTACTTATAAAGGTAAACCTATCAGACTTACACCTGACTTCTCTATGGAAACCATGAAAGCCAGAAGGTCCTGGGTAGATGTACTGCAGAAACTAAGAGACCATGGATGCAAGCCCAGACTACTATACCCAGCCAAGCTTTCGTTCACTATAAATGGAGAAAACAAAATTTTCTAGGATAAAAGCAAATTTAAACAATACGTAGCCACAAATCCAGCCTTACAGAAAGTAATAGAAGGAAAATCACTAACCAAGGAGTCCAACAATGACCACAATAACTCAGACATCTAGAGACCCTTCACCAGCGCAACTCAAAGAAGGGAAACACACAAAATCTACTACTAAAAAAGTGACCGGAGTTAACAACCACTGGTCATTAATACCACTTAATGTCAATCTACTCAACTCACCTATAAAAAGGCACAGGCTAAGAGATTGGATACAAAAACAGGATCCAACATTCTGCTGTTTACAAGAAACACACCTCAACCACAAAGACAGGCACCTACTCAGAGTAAAGGGTTGGGATAAGGCTTATCAAGTAAATGGACCTAAGAAACAAGCAGGTGTGGCCATACTAATTTCTAACAAAGTTGACTTCAAACTTAAATCAATCAGAAGAGATGGAGAGGGACATTTTCTACTCATAATAGGGACAATTCATCAGGATGAAGTCTCAGTCCTGAATATCTATGCCCCTAATATAAAAGCACCCACGTACGTAAAAGAAACATTGCTAAAACTCAAGCCAGACATCAAACCGCACACATTAATAGTAGGAGACTTTAACACTCCTCTCTCACCAATGGACAAGTCAATTAGACAGAAACCTAACAGAGAAATAAGAGAATTAATGGAGGTAATGAATCAAATGGACTTAACAGACATCTATAGAATATTCCACCCAAATAGGAAAGAATATACCTTCTTCTCTGCAGCTCATGGAACCTTCTCGAAAGTTGACCACATACTTGGTAACAAAGCAAACATCCACAGTTACAAAAAAATATTAGTAACCACCTGTATCTTATCAGATCACCATGGATTAAATCTAGAATTCAGCAACAATGCTACCCCCAGAAAGCCTACAAACTCATGGAAACTGAATAGTCAACTACTGAACCATACCTGGATTAAGAAAGAAATAAAGAAAGAAATTAAACTCTTTCTTGAAGACAATGAAAATAAAGAAACAACATACTCAACCTATGGGACACTATGAAAGCAGTCCTGAGAGGAAAGTTCATAGCACTAACTGCCCACTTAAAGAAAACAGAGAAAGCACACATTGGAGACTTAACAGCCCACCTGAAAGCTCTAGAAAAAAAAGAAGCAGACTCACCTAGGAGGAGTAGAAGAATGGAAATAATCAAACTGAGGGCTGAAATCAACAAAATAGAAGCACAGAAAACAATTGAAAGAATCAATGAAACAAAAAGCTGGTTCCTGGAGAAAATCAACAAAATTGATAAACCCCTATCCAAACTAATCAAACGGCAGAGAGAGAATTTGCAAATTAATAAGATCAGAAATGAAAAGGGGGACATAACCACAGACACAGAGGAAATTCAGAGAATCATTAGATCTTACTACAAAAGCCTGTATGCCACAAAACTGGAAAATGTAAAAGAAATGGACACTTTTTTAGATAAATACCATATACCAAAGTTAAACCAGGACCAGGTGAACAATCTAAATAGACCTGTTAGTCGTGAAGAATTAGAAGCTGTTATCAAAAACCACCCTTCCAAAAAAAGTCCAGGACCAGATGGTTTTAAGGCGGAATTCTACCAGAACTTCCAAGAAGACCTAATACCTATACTTCTTAATGTATTTCACAATATAGAAACAGAAGAGTCATTGCCAAATTCCTTTTATGAAGCTACAGTAACTCTGATACCAAAACCACACAAAGACTCAACCAAGAAAGAGAATTACAGGCCAATCTCACTCATGAACATCGACGCAAAAATCCTCAACAAAATACTGGTAAACCGAATCGAAGAACACATTAGAAAAATTATCCATGCTGGGCAGTGGTGGCACACGCCTTTAATCCCAGCACTTGGGAGACAGAGGTAGGTGGATCTCTGTGAGTTCGAGGCCAGTCTGGTCTGGTCTACAAAGGGAGTTCCAGGACAGGCTCCAAAGCTACAGAGAAACACTGTCTCGAAAAACCAAAAAAAAAAAAAAAAAAAAAAAAAAGAAAAATTATCCATTATGATGATCAAGTAAGCTTCATCCCAGAGATGCAGGGCTGGTTTAACATACACAAATCTATCAATGTAATCCATCATATAAATAAACTGAAAGAAAAATAACATATGATCATTTCATTAGATGCTGAAAAAGCATTTGACAAAATTCAACATCCCTTTATGATAAAAGTCTTGGAGAGATTAGGGATACAAGGGTCATACCTAAATATAATTAAAGCTATTTACAGCAAGCCGACAGCTAACATCAAATTAAACAGAGAGAAACTTAAAGCCATCCCACTAAAATCAGGAACACGACAAGGATGTCCACTCTCTCCATACCTCTTCAATATAGTTCTTGAAGTTTTAGCAATAGCAATAAGACAACATAAGGGGATAAAGGGGATTCAAATTGGAAAGGAAGAAGTTAAACTTGCATTATTTGCAGATGATATGATAGTGTACATAAGCGACCCAAAAAACTCCACCAAAGAACTCCTACAGCTGATAAACACCTTTGGGAATGTGGCAGGATACAAGATCAACTCCAAAACATCAGTCACCCTCTTATACACAAAGGATATGGAAGCAGAGAGAGAAATAAGAGAATCATCACCTTTCACGATAGCCACAAACAGCATAAAATATCTTGGGGTAACTCTAACCAAGGAAGTGAAAGATCTATTTGACAAGAACTTTAAATCCTTGAAGAAAGAAATTGAAGAGGATACCAGAAAATGGAAGGATCTCCCTTGCTCTTGGATTGGGAGGATCAGCATAGTAAAAATGGCAATTTTACCAAAGGCAATTTATAGATTCAATGCAATCCCCATCAAGGTCCCATCAAAATTCTTCACAGATCTTGAGATGACAATAATCAACTTTATATGGAAAAACAAAAAACCCAGGATAGCCAAAACAATCTTATATAATAAAGGAACTTCTGGAGGCATTACCATCCCTGACTTCAAACTCTATTACAGAGCTACAGTAATGAAAACAGCATGGTACTGGCATAAAAACAGAGAAGTTGATCAATGGAATCGTATAGAAGACCCGGATTTTAACCCACAAACCTATGAACACCTCATTTTCGATAAAGGAGCTAAAAGTATACAATGGAAGAAAGAAAGCATCTTCAACAAATGGTGCTGGCACAATTGGATGTCAACCTGTAGAAGAATGAAAGTAGATCCATATCTATCACCATGCCAAAACTCAAGTCCAAATGGATCAAAGACCTCAATATCAATCTGAATACACTGAACCTGATAGAAGAGAAAATGGGAAGTACCCTACAACATATGGGCACAGGAGATCGCTTCCTATGTATAACCCCAGCAGCACAGACATTAAGGGCATCGTTGAATAAATGGGACCTCCTGAAACTGAGAAGTTTCTGTAAAGCAAAGGACACGGTCACTAAGACAAAAAGGCAGTCTACTGACTGGGAGAAGATCTTCACCAACCCCGCAACAGACAAAGATCTGATCTCCAAAATATATAAAGAACTCAAGAAACTAGACTTTAAAATGATAATTAACCCAATTAAAAAATGGGGCACTGAACTGAACAGAGAATTCTCAACAGAAGAAGTTCAAATGGCCAAAAGATACTTAAGGTCATGATCAACATCCTTAGCCATCAGAGAAATGCAAATCAAAACAACTTTGAGATATCATCTTACACCTGTCAGAATGGCTAAAATCAAAAACACCAATGATAGCCTTTGCTGGAGAGGTTGTGGAGAAAGGGGTACCCTCATCCATTGCTGGTGGGACTGCAAACTTGTGCAACCACTTTGGAAATCAGTGTGGCGGTTTCTCAGAAAAATTGGGATCAATCTACCCCTGGACCCAGCAATACCACTCTTGGGAATATACACAAGAGATGTCCTATCATATGACAAAAGCATTTGTTCAACTATGTTCATAGCAGCATTATTTGTAATAGCAAGAACCTGGAAGCAACCTACATGTCCTTCAATGGAAGAATGGATGAAGAAAGTGTGGAATATATACACATTAGAGTACTACTCTGCAGTAAAAAACAATGATTTCTCGAATTTTGCATGAAAATGGATGGAAATAGAAAATACTATCCTGAGTGAGGTAACCCAGACCCAAAAAGAAGATCATGGGATGTACTCACTCATAATTGGTTTCTAGCCATGGATAGGGGCCACTGAGTCTATAATTAGTGATCCTAAAGAAGCTAAACAAGAGGGTAAACCCAAGGAAAAACATATAGATATCCTCCCGGCTATGGGAAATAGACAAGATTGCCAGGCAAAAAATTGGAATCTTGGGGGTGGGTTGGGATGGGGGTGAGGGGAGATGGGGAGAGAAAAGTGTGAAGGAGAGGATGAGGGGAACTGGGGGAATCTGGTTGATTGGGGATAAAGGAAGGTTGGATAGGGGAGCAGGGAAACTCATTTCTTATTTAAGGGAGCCACCTAAGGGTTGGCAAGAGACTTGAACTGGAAATGGCCACCAGGTGCCCAGGGCAATGTCCCCAGTTAGTTCCTTGAAGCTCCTGAGGATAGGGAACCTGAAATGAACCTATCCTATAACCATACTGATGAATATCTTGCATATCACCATAGAACCTTCATCTAGCGATGGATGGAGATAGAGACAGAGACCCACACTGGAGCACTTGTCTGAGCTCCCAAGGTCCTAATGAGGAGCAGAAGGAGGGACAACATGAACAAGGAAGTCAGGACCATGAGGGGTGCACCCACCCACTGAGATAGTGGGGCCGATCTATTGGGAGCTCACCAAGGCCAGCTGGACTGTGACTGAAAAAGCATGGGATAAAACCGGACTCTCTGAACATGGCGGACAATGAGAGCTGACTAGAGACCAAGGAGAATGGCACGGGGTTTTGATCCTACTTCATGTTCTGGCTTTGTGGGAGCCTAGACAGTTTGGATGTTCACCTTCCTAGACCTGAATGGAGGGGGGAGGACCTTGGACTTTCTACAGGGCAGGGAACCCTGACTGCTCTTGGGACTGGAGAGGGAGGAGAAGAGGAGTGGGGGGAGGGGGAGAGGGGCAGGAGGAGGGGGAGGGAAATGGGAGCCGGGGAGAAAGCGGGAAAATTTTTTTCAATTAAAAAAAAATTTGATTCTTTGGACACGTATACATCTCTACTTAAAAATAAGAGCTGGCTATGGAGTTGGATGATGGCTCTATCCTTCTCTAAATTGAAGCATGCTGTTTAAAAAAAATTCAGAATTTCTTTCTTATATCAGGAGCCATCTGGTATGGGACAGAAAGAAGACATTTTTTTTTTTTTTTTTTTTTTTGGTTTTTTGAGACAGGGTTTCTCTGTGGTTTTGGAGCCTGTCCTGGAACTAGCTCTTGTAGACCAGGCTGGTCTCGAACTCACAGAGATCCGCCTGCCTCTGCCTCCCGAGTGCTTGGATTAAAGGCGTGCACCACCACCGCCCGGCAAGAAGACAGGTTTTAAGGAAATATTTTACCATCAAAAAACTCATCGACTACTCAGAGACCATTTGCAATTATACAAAACTGCAATATTGAAACTTAACCATCATTTTACTTTTACAGCATCCCGTAGAAATAACATTGCCACCATGCAGTAGGAAGCAATTCTAGAAGATGATGTCCCATCTGCCAACAAAGTTTGTCCTCATGGTTAGGGACACTGTTTAGGAGATGATTATTACTCATATAGGGTTTCGGGTTGGAGTGGAAATTATGCAGGCCCAGAGGTATCAAAAAAAAGGGAAAACTGAATGGGTTATAGGAAGATTAGTGTGAACTTACTCACACTAATAATAATAATATTTAGTAATAGTGAGTAATAAATTGAATACTTGTGAGCTATTATTAATGGACAATTTACATGGTATAGATTTTTATATATTGATACAAGTTCAAATTATAATTCTTATATTGATTATGCACCTATTTCTGTTTATAATATTTGTACACCTATGCAAAGTTATTTTGTCAGATTGTATGCATGTGTATTTCTATCTCTGTTTAAGACATTTTGTATATTGATGCGATTTTAGGATATATTTATCATATTGCATTATGTATTTCTACCTCTGATCAAGGCATTTATACATTGTTTACATTTTTGAGAACATTGTCTTCCTTTACTTTACAGTTTTTTAGAGATTGTTTAATATTCTGAGGTGAGTTATATAGGTATTAAGTATTATAGGTCAATCAAGAGTCATTCATGTTTATTATACTTTTAGTCAGACTAATTATGTTCTTTAGATACATAGAGATTGTATTCTGCATAGATAGGTAATCTCCAACCACTTCAAAGATCTGTAGAACATGCCATTTAAATAACTTAGGATAATGTTGACATGAGACGTATTGCTCTTGGCAGCACTGACCTATCCCCAAGAGAGTGTTGATCACCAAAAGCACTCCACTTGTCGTTTGTTTTCTTCTTCGTAAAACTAACCTTTGGGCAAGAAACTACCATGCCTTGACCACTGACAAAATATACATTGTCTGGACTAGACAAGCAAGATACAAAACGGGCAGTGGTGATGCACGCCTTTAATCCCACCAGTCGGGAGGCAGAGGCAGGCAGATTTCTGGGAGTTCGAGGCCAGCCTGGTGTACAAGAGCTAGTTCCAGGACAGGCACCAAAGCTACAGAGAAACACTGTCTCGACAAACCAAAAAAAAAAAAAAAAAAAAAAAAAGAAAGAAAGAAAGAAGCCTGCCAAACCTTGTCAAGACAGGGTAAGAATGTTCTTAAAATGTTCCTGCCTCTGAAAATGGTCTGTCAGTTACTCTAGACCTTAGCCAAACTTGGTTGCTTCAACATTGCAAATAAGACTTTGGGTGATTGCTCAGGCAGCCAGTTGTCTCTGTCATCTACTGCAAACTTTGTAAGCTGATTGATTTTCACCTCCTGCCTACTCAGTAATATTATCTCCCTTGTCAGGCCTTTGATGGGACTGAAGATTAGATAGTCATAGTTACTGTCCTCTGATGATCCAGTCATTTCCAATATAAGATTTAGATTCCTTAGAATAGAATGTTTATTAAAACATTCATTAAAACAAAATGTTCCTTGCTTAATATTGTTCATGCTGGTTGTAATTCTAATCTTATACTTGATATCTGTTCCTAGTGTATATGGTTTTGTATGCGGTTTGGAACTCTCTTATTTAAACAAAAGGGGGAGGTGCTGTGGGAGCTCCTTCAACTCCTTCAGTCAATAGCCTTTAAGATACCAGCCCACTTGGGCATGGTCTCTTATACTATAAATGCATCTGTAAAGCATGAACTTGCTCTCTTGCTTCCAGCCCTTGTTTCCGGCTGCTAGACTCTGTTCCTGCTCCCTGTTTGTACAGAGGACTGTGATATAGGACAGTGATCTGTGAGTCTCCCTCAAATAAATAACCCTTTATTATATGTAATTCTGAATGAGTGTAGAATTATTTTGTAGCTTCTGTCATTAGGGTCCCACTATGTAACTCAGGCTGATCTTGAACTTTTTATGCATTATAGGTTAGTCTTAAACTCGCTATTCTCTTTTCTCATATTTCTAATTGCTATGGTTGCAAATGTGAACCACCAGACCTGAGTTCATATAGGCTTCAAGAGCTCATGAGATAGTATAAACCTAAAGCCCAGTAAATAATAAGTAAGTAAGTAAATAAATATATAGCATAATAACCCAGCATGTTAGTCACTAATTTTTGCTTCTTAAGTAATTTATCATCAAATAATAATAATTTATTTCGGTAAGATAATATACTCCATATATTATATAGCAGATGTTGATATGAAATATGAACTGCTTACTAATGTTAAAAATTAAGTTTCAACTTTCCAGGTAGAAGGTTTAATGAAGATCTACTGTTGTCATCTAGTAAAAGCAAAGAGGGGATATTACTCCAGAATCTCTATCACTGCAAGAAATAATAGCTGTAACACAATTTATTGAACTGTGAAATCTCTACAAAAGCAGGGAGGAAAATTAGTAACAGCCATATATGTTATATTTTAAAAACGGCTGAAATGGAGTCACACCATACAACAGGACTCAAATGGTAGATTTATTGGATGAGGAGAGAGAAGGGGCAGAACAGGAGACAGAGAAGGGAGCACAGAGGAGGGAGGTTAGGATTAGGGTTAGGGTTAGGGACAGAGGGGGCCAGTGTGGGCAGAGAGGTGAACAGAAACCAGTCCCTGGGGACAAGATTGGTAAAAGAGAAAAAGAGGGAGGGAGGGAGAGAGAGAGAGAGAGAGAGAGAGAGAGAGAGAGAGAGAGAGGGAGGGAGGGTAAAGCCCACCTTTTAAAGGGGAACAAAGAGAATGTTCACAGAAGGTTCTCTTAGTGGTTATAGCTGAGGATGTATCCTGTCAGAACCCCAAGGGCAGGCCAGTACTGATGCCTGAATACTAACAACCCCTCTTCCAGATGGCTCCAGGGAGGTAATTTAGACGTTTCAGGGAAGTGCCTCCCACAATCAACCCTGTGAAAACAGCTAGAATATCAAAGACTAGATATACAATTGATGTTAAGAAAAGAAAACTTACAGGGCTCTAGCCGAAGTCAGTTGGAACTGTCAGACAATGACCTACAGTCTCTCCTCTCATTCACACTGGTTCTAGTAACAGCTGGAAAGAACTCCTGTGAGATATATGAAACTCAGTGTGGCTATATGGGCAGAGCATGTTGGTCAGTCCTAGATGTGCAGGCTGGGATTAAAATGTAATGATACTCCTTGCATGGCTTCTGTTAAGGTCAGTGTGTACTCCCAACCAAGGCGCTCTCTTGCCACATATGTAAGTAATTCTGTTAAAGCTAGAGGGAGAGGAGAACCAACACAAGAACTTAAAACTACATTGTTTACTTGGTGCAATTATACAAGAAATTCAACTCAAAGGTTGTTTAGATTCTAGTAAGGTAATACATGTTCAAAATATTCTTAGAGTCTTCATTGTGCAGGCTATCTCTGCCTGTGACGCCTACAGTCCTCCTGAGAAATGCTGTCTCAAACACATTCAGCCGCTGTTTTGAGGAGGGTTTCATTGTCCAGGTTTCAGAGCTATAAAGAAGACAGCTAAAGACAAGTGTCTCATACACTTGTAATTTTATTGTTGTTATTTTCTATCTTGCTGACCAAACCTTTTTTAGTACCTGGAACACATCTCCATCTACAGAAGGAAGTAAACTATAGGATATGGCAATGGTGCTTGGAATACTTTGGCCATGTTAGGAAAATGAATGATGTCAGATACCCAAAGATAGCACTGCTTGGAGGAGTGCATGGGATAAAGCAAAGAGGAAGGCCTAAAAAAATCCTGGATAGACAGCATAAAGTAAGACTGTGAAACCTTGGGTATGACAATAACACAAGCTTTTGGGACTGCCCAGAATAGGAACAACTGGAGAATCGCTATAAACAGGCTGACGGTGCATTCTTAAGCATTGCCGGAGCATAAATGATGATGATGATGATGATGAGGATGAATACATGCTCAAAGTCTGGTTTTAGAGGATTACATTTGAGCTTCATGTCGTACTTTTCCCATTGGCAGAATTTGCTGCATGAAACGTTACAGGGAGGGAAATAATTCAAAACCACAATATGGAATGATGAATAGGTCATCAGGAAACCCAGAAAGAAAGAAGTCTTAAAACTCAGTAATAATGCAAACATAAAAAGTAACAAAAATTATGATATACAATGAATGGATCAATATGAAGTTTATTGCCACAGGTGAACGCATAAAAAATTTGAAACTTATTTAAGTAACTTCATGGTGTACCATAAGATCCAAAATCTGTATGTGAAAAGAAATAATTAGGTCTGGGCAAAACTAATGAAAACAAATAAAATGGAGACAATCACTGAAACATAATTGGATGGAGGAGAAACTGTGGTAGGGCTTGGAAAAAATAATTAATTAAAAAAAATAAGATAAACAAGATCAAGAAATCCTTAGCCAAACTAGCCAAAAAAGAAAAAAAAAACACTGAAATGAACAAAATTAAAGTAGAAAAGAAAACTTTATAGCACATAGCTATGAAACTCAGAAAAAATAGGATATGTTTTTAAATCATATATCCCACTGAAGTTGTAAGTGTAAACAAGTGAGTGAATTCTCCGATGCATATAAGCTATGAGTATTAACTAAAAATGAAATATACCACTTCATCAAATCCTTAAGAAGCAATGAGATTAAAGCAGTAATAAACATCTCTCCACTGAGAAGGTTCTAGACCCCAAAGGATCCAGTGCAGAATTCTAGCAAACCTTTATTTAAAGAAAGAGAACATAAATGCTTTCCAAACTATTTTATAAAATATAAGAGGAAAGAGTGCATTGATTTTGTTTTATAAAGCCAATATTATCATTTTATCAAGACTGAGGAAAGAAACAACACTAACCAAAGTACAGGCCAGTCGCCTTGATTAACATAGATGCAAAAATTCTCAGTTAAAGTATTTGCAAGTCAAATTTATGAATACATTAAGATCATTCATGATGATCAAGTTTGCTGCATTCAACAGATATAAATCAATGAATGTACTATTTCACTATAAGTCGCTCCATCAAAAAATTGTAGGGTTTCCGTCCATTTGCCTGCAAATGGACGGAAATAGAAAACACTATCCTGAGTGAGGTGAGCCAGACCCAAAAAGAGGAACATGGGATGTACTCACTCATATTTGGTTTCTAGCCATGAATAGGGGACGTTGAGCCTATTATGCGTGATCCTAGAGAAGCTAATTAAGAAGGTGAACCCAAAGAAAAACATTTAGGCGATGAAAGGAGACAGAGACAAAGACCCACATTGGAGCACCAGACTGAAATCTCAAGGTCCAAATCAAGAGCAGGAGACAGAGCACGAGCAAGGAACTCAGGACCGCGAGGAGTGCACCCACACACTGAGACAATGGGGATGTTCTATCAGGAACTCACCAAGGCCAGCTGGCCTGGGTCTGAAAAAGTATGGGATAAAACCGGACTTGCTGAACATAATGGACAATGAGGACTACTGAGAACTGAAGAACAATGGCAATGGGTTTTTGATCCTACTGCACGTACTGGCTTTGTGGGAGGCTAGGCAGTTTGGATGCTCACCTTACTAGACCTGGATGGAGGAGGGTGGTCCTTGGACTTCCCACAGGGCAGGGAACCCAGATTACTCTTAGGGATGATGAGGGAGGGGACTTGATGGGGGAGGGGGAGGGAAATGGGAGGTGGTGGCGGGGAGAAGGCAGAAATCTTTAATAAATAAAAATAAAAAAATTGTAGGATTATGTAGTTGACTGTTTTACTTTTTTACTCTCTTGGATGTCTACCACCCAGCTGCCAAATAAAAACATGGAGACTTTTTTCTTATGATTGTCTGTCTTTATCTTGACTTGTTTCTAGCCAGCTTTTTAAAATATAAATTATCCTGTCTATCTTTTGCCTCTGGGATTTTGTTTTTCTCTATTTTATATACCTTTCTTCTTACTACAAGGCTTGCTTTGTAGCTGAGTGGCTGGCTTCTGGTGTCCTCTCTCCTCCTTTTTTTTGTTCCTCCTGTTTCTCTTTTTGTCCTCTTATTTATTCTCTCTCTCTGGCAGCCCTACTTATCCTTTCTCCTGCCTTGCTATTGGCCAATCAACAGGTGTTTTAGACAGGCAAAGCTTCACAGACTTAAACAAATGCAACATAAAAGAATGAAACACCTCTTTTCATCATTAAACAAACGTTCTATGGCTTAAACAAATGTAACACATCAAAAAATACTACAAAACAGATTATCTCATTAGATGGAGAAAATTCTTTTGTCAGAATGAAACACCACTTTATGATAAACACCCCAAAGAATGAAAAGGAGAGAATGTATGTCAACATTAACAAAAGCTACATGTGAAAAATTATAGCCACTTGGTTATACTAAATAGGCAAAAAAGGAAAATGTTTTCTTAAATTAGGAACAAGCAAAGAAAGAGAATAAATGGGGTCTAAATACGAATTAAAGAGTCAAAGCAGATTGTATGGTGCTATACATAAAAGACTCAAGGACTGAGCTGTAAAACTGTGCAATCTGAAGCACACTTTTAGAAAAATACCAGGATAGAAAATTAACATAATAAAACAGAAGCCTCCTGTATTTCAGCACTTAATATCCTGAGAAAGAAATCAGAAAATTATCTAATTTATATTTATATACAAGTATTAGAATCAATCCAATTAGGCAAGTTAAAAACATATACAGTGAAACCTTTTAAAGCTTTGAATAAAGACATTTAAAAGATACTGAAGGATGGAAAAAATCTCCAATACTCATAAAATAAAATAAATAATGACCATGCTAGCAAAAACAAGATGATGAGGCAATTGTACAATCAAATGTCATTGTTTATATACATGAAATGAAAACAATTGTAAGCTTCATATAGACACATGGAAGATCACAGACAGTCAAAGCCACCTTGAGCATCTTATTTCAGTTGTAGTGGTAGTGGTTAAGAAAAGAAGAAACACAGGCACTGATGTGGACAAAAAGTGAACCCTTCTGCACTTCTGGGGGGAATTTAAACTAGTCCAGCCATTATGGAACTCAGCACAAAAGTTTTCACAAAGCTCAAAACATAATTACTATACACCACGACTGAAGGTTTGTCTAAAAGACTACAAGTGAATGCACCAGAGTGGTTCTTACACACAGTGTTTGTTGTGGAAATATGTCACGATAAGTTAGTTATGAAACCAGCTTTGGAGAATGTCAACATAAGCATGAATAAAGAAAATGCAGTTTATATTCACAGAAGGCTATTGACAGTCATAAAAAGAAACAGATTGCATTGTTTGTCTGGCACTGGAGATAATCCTCTTAAGTAGATTAAATAAATATAAGAAAGATAAAAAATTATAGGTTTTCTCTCATTTATGGATCCTAGATTTTATACTGACACATATAAACATGTATGCAATTATGAGAGTAGAATTAACACTGTCTAATGGTAGCAGGAGGGGAATGGTGGAAGAAAGCAGAGGATTGTGGGGTATAGGTAGAAATGTGCTCAAGATACATCATATACCTATATTAAAATGGCCTTATGTAGCCCAGTATAATAAAGAATAAGTCATTCAGAACAGGAAATAACCTTTTCTCATTTTGATTTTAGTCTCCTGGCAAAATGCTGAATAAAAGCATTACCAATTTTACATAAATCGGATATTGTAAAATTGGAGAGTTTTATGCTTTAGCTTTATCAGAAATTTAATATGCATGAGAATAACCAGGGGGTCTTCCAGAAATAATAATAAAAGATTGTATGCATCAGAGATGCTTTCCAAAATTCTACATTTCTTATCAGCTCCCAAATGATGCAAAGCTCCCTACTTTTAATTCACATTTTCATCATATCACCATGGGTTTACAGAGAACAGCAACAGCATAAGAAATCAGTCTGTCAATATCCATTTCAGTATGTATACTTCTAAGTATTGGACTGTGTGTGCCTTTACTGTGATTATAATTAAAGCATGAGGTAGCTAGTAGGAAGTATGTGTATGATATATATTTAACATTGTATTGCAAAACTTATTAGCATTAAAAATATGAAATTGTTGAAGTTTGAAATATTGATAGGCATTAGATTCTGGGTACAATGTACAAAGAAGCTCTAGCTTGGGAAAGTAATGCAGAATACGCAGGGAGGTAAGACAGTGTATGAAATAGACAAAGGGGAGTGCTTTTCAACTGACAAGACTTAATATGTCTTTTTCCTAAGCACTAACAATTTATTATTTTTTATGTCTGTTTCATTTGTCAGAAGAGCGTGTCAGATTTCTTGGTATTGGAGTTATGGGTGGTTGTGAGCTACCATGATCATTCTAAAAATTGAACCCAGCTTCTCTGGCAAAAGAGCAATCACTTAACCACTGAATCTTCCTACCTACCATGCATGAATGGAACCCCTGAGCCTTGTTACCTGCCCGTCATCAATGGAACCCCTGAGCCTTCTCACCTGTCCTAAATGAACGGAACCACTAAGCCTTCTTACCTGTCTTGAATGAATGTTTGGAAACAGCAGTAAGTCTTGTCTTGTTGCAAGTAGTTTACTACTAATAAAATTTTAAGAGAATATACACATCACATAAAAGAGAGCAAGGTGAATATTCGGTACTGTTTGTGAAATGATAACATTCAGTAGCATCCAGTTACCTTCCTTGAGAGTCAGGAGTAAACAAGTAAGAACTAGCACTTCATCGTGTTTGTATTAGAGGGGCATTGTAGTGGTAAACACCATTCTTTAGGCTATTATAGCAGTGCCAAAGCTGAGCCTGTGTAATAGATAAGAGCATTATATCTGGCAATACTCAAGGAAATACCTCTTCCTTTCCCGAAGCATGACAACAAAAAATGAATGAGCTCCATAAATAGAAATCCCTTATGACCAAAGTAGATAACATATTCATATCAGTTATTTTGCTTACACAAGTATACATACATGTGTACACAAGTTCTACATACATGTGATGTGGGGTTACAGAACAACCTGCGAGAGCATGTTCTCTCTAACAAGTAGAACTTATGAATGAAACTTATGATGGCAACAAGCACCTTTACCCACTGAGTAACCTTGATAGTCATGAAGTAAATTTTTAGGGGTTTATCTTTTTTTTTCTTTTTTTTTAGAGAAGTAAACTGTGATGCCCCTAATTGTGTATACAAAACCATGAGAGTCCAATTTTCGGAGATTATTATTTCCAATATAAATAGTAGTAAATAATGTTAATTATATTATTTATTATAATTAACTAATAGTGATAAATAAAATTTAACACTCTTCCCTCACATAATCCAAATGATAAATGGGAAAATGAATTGAAATGGACAGTTCTAAAAAGGAAGAATGCAAATAGCCAACAACATGAAATAATGTTCAGTTTCCTTAGCCTAGTGGTGAATACGATGCTCTCACCATAGTGTGAATAGCTGTCATCCAGAAAATAGACAACAAATGCTGGTGAGAATGTACATACAAATGCAGCCTCAACAAAAATTATTGTGTAGGTTCCCAATACATTAAACACAGAGTTATGATGTGATCCAGCAATACCCCTCCTACATATACACTTGGGGGATTCTGAATCCGTTTGCCATGGATAGAATTGTGTATCTTTAGTGCTGTACTAATCACTACCTACCCAATAGTCAAGACAAGGAATCAGAATGAGAAGATGAAGAAAATGTAGAACATAATACAATGGAGTTTTATTACTCAGCAAAAAATACTGAAACTAAGGGATGAAGTGAATCCTCAAGCAGGAGAAAGGTGGTGCAAAAAGAGTAATAGGAAGTTGATAAGAGTAGATGATGAACATGTATTAAAGTGCTGTAGTGATCCCCAATGATTTGGACAATTAGTACATGCTAATTAAAATTGAAAATGCTTTTGTGTTACCATTTAGTAACCAGAATCCTGAGATAGTTAAGCTTAATAATTAACGCTTGAAAGAGACTCTGTTTAGAGATCACATATTCATGGAGTACCTGAGCACTTTAATACTTTCTTAAATTCCGAATGCCATAGAATAATTAAAGCACAGAGTAATGTAACTATTTTCAGACATTATCATTTGGATGAGTTCCAGTTTCCATGAAAATAATCCCTCCTTCATTTTCTCATAACCAAAGTAGTTCCTAATTTTCTTCTGTTTTAGAATGTAGGGATTAAGATGGTTTCAATGCAGAATTCTACCAGAACTTCCAAGAAGAGCTAATACCTATACTTCTTAATGTATTTCACAATATAGAAACAGAAGAGTCATTGCCAAATTCCTTTTATGAAGCTACAGTTACCCTGATACCAAAACCACACAAAGACCCAACCAAGAAAGAGAATTACAGGCCTATCTCACTCATGAACATCGATGCAAAAATTCTCAATAAAATACTGGCAAACCGAATCCAAGAACACATTAGAAAAGTTATCCATTATGATCAAGTAGGCTTCATTCCAGTGATGCAGGGCTGGTTCAACATACGCAAATCTATCAATGTAATCAACCATATAAATAAACTGAAAGAAAAAAACCATATGATCATTTCATTAGATGCTGAAAAAGCATTCGACAAAATTCAATACCCCTTTATGATAAAGGTCTTGGAGAGATTAGGGATACAAGGGTCATACCTAAATATAATAAAAGCTATTTACAGCAAGCCGACAGCTAACATTAAATTAAATGGAGAAAAACTCAAAGCCATCCCACTAAAATCAGGAACACGACAAGGATGTCCACTCTCTCCATACCTCTTCAATATAGTACTTGAAGTTCTAGCAATAGCGATAAGACAACATAAGGGGATCAAGGGGATTCATATTGGAAAGGAAGAAGTTAAGCTTTCATTATTTGCAGATGATATGATAGTATACATAAGCGACCCCAAAAACTCTACCAAAGAACTCCTACAGCTGATAAACACCTTTGGTAATGTGGCAGGTTACAAAATCAACTCAAAAAAATCAGTTGCCTTCCTATACACTAAGGATAAGGAAGCAGAGAGGGAAATCAGAGAAGCATCACATTTCACGATAGCCACAAATAGCATAAAATATCTTGGGGTAACTCTGACCAAGGAAGTGAAAGATCTATTTGGCAAGAACTTTAAGTCTTTGGAGAAAGAAATTGAAGATGACACCAGAAAATGGAAGGACCTCCCTTGCTCTTGGATTGGGAGGATCAACATAGTAAAAATGGCAATTCTACAAAAAGCAATCTATAGATTCAACGCAATCCCCATCAAAATCCCATCAAAATTCTTCACAGATCTGGAGAAGACAATAATCAACTTTATATGAAAAACAAAAAACCCAGGATAGCCAAAACAATCTTATACAATAAAGGATCGTCTGGAGGCATTACCATCCCTGACTTCAAACTCTATTACAGAGCTACAGTACTGGCATAAAAACAGAGAAGTCGACCAATGGAATAGAATAGAAGACCCTGACTTTAGCCCACAAACCTATGAACACCTCATTTTCGATAAAGGAGCTAAAAGTATACAATGGAAAAAAGAGAGCATCTTCAACAAATTGTGCTGGCAAAACTGGAAGTCAATCTGTAGAAGAATGAAAATAGATCCATATCTATCACCATGCACAAAACTCAAGTCCAAATGGATTAAAGACCTCAATATCAGTCTGAACACACTGAACCTGATAGAAGAGAAAGTGGGAAGTACTCTACAACACATGGGCACAGGGGAACACTTCCTACATATAACCCCAGCAGCACAAACACTAAGGACATCATTGAATAATTGGGACCTCCTGAGACTGAGAAGCTTCTGTAAAGCAAAGGACACTGTCACTAAGACAGAAAGGCAACCCACTGACTGGGAGAAGATCTTCACCAACCCCGCAACTGACAAAGGTCTGATATCCAAAATATATAAAGAACTCAAGAAATTAGACCGTAAAAGTTAATCAATCCAATTATAAAATGGGGCACTGAGCTGAACAGAGACTTTTCAACAGAAGAAGTTCAAATGGCCAAAAGACACTTAAGATCGTGCTCAACTTCCTTAGCAATCAGGGAAATGCAAATCAAGACAACATTAAGATACCATCTTACACCTGTCAGAATGGCTAAAATCAAAAACACCAATGATAACCTCTGCTGGAGAGGTTGTGGAGATAGGGGCACTCTCATCCATTGCTGGTGGGAATGCAAACTTGTGCAACCACTTTGGAAATCAGTGTGGCAGTTTCTCAGGAAAGTCGGGATCAACCTACCTCTCGACCCAGCAATACCACTATTGGGAATATACCCAAGAGATGCCCAAACATACAACAAAAGTATATGCTCATCTATGTTCATAGCAGCATTGTTTGTAATAGCCATAACCTGGAAACAACCTAGATGTCCTTCAATGGAAGAATGGATGAAAAAAGTATGGAATATATACATATTAGAGTACTACTCAGCAGTAAAAAACAATGACTTCTTGAATTTTGCATACAAATGGACGGAAATAGAAAACACTATCCTGAGTGAGGTAAGCTAGACCCAAAAAGAGGAACATGGGATGTACTCACTCATATTTGGTTTCTAGCCATAAATAAAGGACATTGAGACTATAATTCGTGATTCTAGAGAAGCTAAATAAGAAGGTGAACCCAAAGAAAAACATATAAGCATCCTCCTGAATATTAACCTTCATCAGGCGATGAAAGAAGACAGAGACAGAGACCAACATTGGAGCACTGGACTGAAGTCTCACGATCCAAAGGAGGAGCAGAAGGAGAGTGAGCACGAGCAAGGAACTCAGGACTGCGAGGGGTGCACCCACACACTGAGGCAATGGGGATGTTGTATCTGGAACTCACCAAGGCCAGCTGGCCGGGGTCTGCAAAAGCATGGGACAAAACCGGTCTCGCTGAACATAACAGACAATGAGGACTACTGAGAACTGAAGAACAATGGCAATGGGTTCTTGATCCTATTGCACGTAATGGCTTTGTGGGAGCCCAGGTAGTTTGGATGCTCACCTTAATAGACCTGGATGGAGGTGGGTGGTCCTTGGACCTCCCACAGGGCAGAGAAACCTGCTTGCTCTTTGGGCTGAGGAGGGAGGAAGACTTTATTGGGGGAGGGGGAGGGAATGGGAGGTGGTGGCGGGGAAGAGGCAGAAATCTTTAATAATTAAATAAATTAATTAATAAAAAAAAGAATGTAGGGATTTGGATTTCCCTGTGCTTCTACACATCTAATGATCCAAAATAATCAATGTGATACCTTTTAAGTTAAGTTAGCAATCTAATACTGCAAGTTGTCCATTCTAATGTCACATTTAAAGTAGAAATATATTTATATGCCCCCTGTCTCCTGGTAGCTGGATTATTAGGAAAATAATAAAACAAATGGCTGAGTAGTAGTTGCTGATTCTGGTGATCACAGGCCAGCTTCCCAGGGAGACTAGGTAAGTACCATGCCACATAATGGTAAAAGCAGACTTATTTTATTGAGTGTAAATGAAGTTGACATTGAAAAAAGGATTTAAACAACTTTTAAGAGGAGAAATGAGTACATAGCTTCTAATTCTTGATCTTTTTATCTTCCCACTGTCAGATGGCCTTTGAAGCAGAGGTAAATTTTATTTTCAAATTAACCACTAGAACTTTAGGTAAGAATAGTTAAAGTAACATGTTTCATAGCCTGAAGATATATTTAGTAATGCATATTTAAAGTTGCTATGATCAATTCAAAAGTTATATTAGTCATTCTTTATTTTAAAAATGCTTTGTAGAATGTTTTGGTGTGTGTGCAAACCCCTGGGCTTTAAGAGATGATTGTCACCATCCATGTTTTACTGCTTAATGTAGGTAAGAAATCTATTAAGGTAGTTGACTTAAGTATTATTGTAGCTTCTTAACTCAATCAGCTATAGTGCTGAGAGGCTAATTCCCCCTCTCACGAATATGGTTTGTGTCCTTCTGACATGTGGTTGAGCAGTGGGGCTGTGGACACATCTCTGAGGTGAGAATACACTTAGCTAGTCAACTTTCTATTGATTATTCCTTTCTTTTTCTTCTTGTACTGAAAATAGAATTTTTTCTCACATAATGTATCCTGTTTAGAGTTCCTCTCACTCTAATTTTCACCTCCCCTTTTATCAGATCCCCCCATCTTTTCTGTGTTCTATTAAAAAACAAACAGGCTTCTTTGGGATAATGATACAATAAAATAAAATATAATAAGATAAAACAAAACCTAACATAAAAATCAGACAAACAGAAGAAAAAGAGCCCAAAAGAAGGCACAATAAACAGAGATCCTCTCATTCACACACTTGAGAATTTTATAAAAACAATAAGCTGGAAGCCACAATTCATATGTAGGTCCTGCAGGAAAAAAATGAGAGAAGAGAAAAATATCTATTGAGTCTCCTAATCCTAGATTTGTTTTTTTTCTTTTTTTTATTAATTAATTTATTTAATTATTAAAGATTTCTGCCTTCTCCCCGCCACAACCTCCCATTCCCTCCCCCAATCAAGTCTTCCTTCCTCCTCAGCCCAAAGAGCAAGCAGGTTTCTCTGCCCTGTGGGAGGTCCAAGGACCACCCACCTCCATCCAGGTCTATTAAGGTGAGCATCCAAACTGCCTGGGCTCCCACAAAGCCATTACGTGCAATAGGATCAAGAACCCATTGCCATTGTTCTTCAGTTCTCAGTAGTCCTCATTGTCCATTATGTTCAGCGAGACCGGTTTTGTCCCATGCTTTTGCAGACCCCGGCCAGCTGGCCTTGGTGAGTTCCAGATACAACATCCCCATTGCCTCACTGTGTGGGTGCACCCCTCGCAGTCCTGAATTCCTTGCTCGTGCTCACTCTCCTTCTGCTCCTCCTTTGGATCGTGAGACTTCAGTCCAGTGCTCCAATGTTGGTCTCTGTCTCTGTCTTCTTTCATCGCCTGATGAAGGTTAATATTCAGGGGGATGCTTATATGTTTTTCTTTGGGTTCACCTTCTTATTTAGCTTCTCTAGAATCACGAATTATAGTCTCAATGTCCTTTATTTATGGCTAGAAACCAAATATGAGTGAGTACATCCCATGTTCCTCTTTTTGGGTCTAGCTTACCTCACTCAGGATAGTGTTTTCTATTTCCGTCCATTTGTATGCAAAATTCAAGAAGTCATTGTTTTTTACTGCTGAGTAGTACTCTAATATGTATATATTCCATACTTTCTTCATCCGTTCTTCCATTGAAGGACATCTAGGTTGTTTCCAGGTTCTGGCTATTACAAACAATGGATAACTTTTCTAATGTGTTCTTGGATTCGGTTTGCCAGTATTTTATTGAGAATTTTTGCATCGATGTTCATGAGTGAGATAGGCCTGTAATTCTCTTTCTTGGTTGGGTCTTTGTGTGGTTTTGGTATCAGGGTAACTGTAGCTTCATAAAAGGAATTTGGCAATGACTCTTCTGTTTCTATATTGTGAAATACATTAAGAAGTATAGGTATTAGCTCTTCTTGGAAGTTCTGGTAGAATTCTGCATTGAAACCATCTGGTCCTGGGCTTTTTTTGGAAGGGAGATTTTTGATAACTGTTTCTAATTCTTCGCGACTAACAGGTCTATTTAGATCGTTCACCTGGTCTTGGTTTAGGTTTGGTATATGGTACTTATCTAAAAACGTGTCCATCTCTTTTGCATTTTCCAGTTTTGTGGCATACAGGCTTTTGTAGTAAGATCTAATGATTCTCTGAATTTCCTCTGTGTCTGTGGTTATGTCCCCCTTTTCATTTCTGATCTTATTTATTTGCGTGTTCTCTCTCTGTCGTTTAATTAGTTTGGATAGGGGTTTGTCAATCTTGTTGATTTTCTCCAAGAACCAACTTTTTGTTTCATTGATTCTTTGGACTGTTTTCTGTGTTTCTATTTTGTTGATTTCTGCCCTCAGTTTGATTATTTCCAGTCTTCTACTCCTCCTGGGCGCATCTGCTTCTTTTTTTTCTAGAGCTTTCAGGTGTGCTGTTAAGTCCCCAATGTATGCTTTCTCCGTTTTCTTTAAGTGGGCACTTAGTGCTATGAACTTTCCTCTTAGCACTGCTTTCATCGTGTCCCATAGGTTTGAGTATGTTGTCTCTTTGTTTTCATTAAATTCAAGGAAGACTTTAATTTCTTTCTTAATTTCCTCCTTGACCCAGGTGTGGTTCAGTAGCTGACTGTTCAGTTTCCATGAGTTTGTCAGCTTTCTGGGGGTAGCATTGTTGGTGGCTTCTAACTTTAATCCGTGGTGATCTGATAAGACACAGGTGAACACTGATATTTTTTTTTATCTGTGGAGGTTTCCTTTGTTTCCAAGTATGTGGTCAATTTTCGAGAAGGTTCCATGAGCTGCAGAGAAGAAGGTGTATTCTTTCCTATTTGGGTGGAGTGTTCTATAGATGTTTGTTAAGTCCATTTGATTCATTACCTCCAACAATTCTCTTAATTCTCTATTAGGTTTCTGTCTGATTGACCTGTACATTCGTGAGAGAGGTGTGCTGAAGTCTCCTACTACTAGTGTGTGTGATTTGATGTCTGCCTTGAGTTTTAGCAATATTTCTTTTACATAAGTGGTTGCTTTTATATTAGGGGCATAGATATTCAGGATTGAGACTTCATCTTGCTGAATCGTTCCTGTTATGAGTATAAAGTGTCCCTCTCGATCTCTTCTGATTGATTTTAGTTTGAAGTCAGTTTTGTTAGAAATTAGTATGGCCACACCTGCTTTTTTCTTAGGACCATTTGCTTGAAAAACCTTTTCCCAACCCTTTACTCTGAGTAGATGCCTGTCTTTGTGGTTGAGATGAGTTTCTTGCAAACAGCAGACTGTTGGATCCTGTTTTCGTATCCAATCTCTTAGCCTGTGCCTTTTTATTGGTGAATTGAGACCATTAATATTAAGTGATATTAATGACCAGTGGTTGTTAACTCCGGTTATTCTTACTGCTTTTGGTAGAAGAGTTTGTGTGTCTCCCTTCTTTGAGTTGTGCTGTTGAAGGGTCGCTAGATGCCTGGGTTATTGTAGGCAGTGTTGGCAATGTTGGATTCCTTGGGTTGTGATTTTCCTTCTATTACTTTCTGTAGGGCTGGATTTGTGGCTATGTATTGTTTAAATTTGTTCTTATCCTGGAATGTCTTGTTTTCTCCATTGATAGTGAACGATAGCTTGGCTGGGTATATTAGTTTGGGTTTGCATCCATGGTCTATTAGTTTCTGTAGTACCTCTATCCAGGACCTTCTGGCTTTCATGGTTTCCATAGAGAAGTCAGGTGTAAGTCTGATCGGTTTACCTTTATAAGTTACTTGGCCTTTTTCCTTTGCAGCTCTTAATATTCTTTCTTTAATCTGTATATTTTGTGTTTTGATTATTATATGGCGAGGGGACTTTTTTTTTTTTGATCCAGTCTGTTTGGTGTTCTGTATGCTTCTTGAATATTCAAAGGAATATCTTTCTTTATGTTGGGGAAGTTTTCTTCCATAATTTTGTTAAAAATGTTTTCTGGACCTTTGAGCTGTGCCTCTTCTCCTTCTTCTATCCCTATTATTCTTAGGTTTGGTCTTTTTATTGTGTCCCATATTTCCTGAATGTTTTGTGATGAGAATTTGTTGGTTTTGGTGTTTTCTTTGATCAGTCCATTTATTTTCTCTATGGTGTCTTCAGAATCTGAGATTCTTTCTTCTATCTCTTGTATTCTATTGATTATGCTTGTTTCTGTAGTCTCTGCTCGTTGACCTATATTTGCCATATCCAGCTGGTCCTCAGTTTGTGTTTTCTTCCTTGCTTCCATTTCAGTTTTCAATTCTTGGACTGTTTCCATTACCTGTTTGATCGTTTTTTCTTGGCTTCCCAGGGTATCATTTATGTATTTACTCATTTCTTCAAACTTTTTGTTATACTTCTCATCCATTTCTATGAGGGCATTTTTTACATGTTGTTTAAGGGACTCTATTGCTTTCAAAAATTCAGTTTTTTCTCTTCTCCTGTGTTAGGGTGTTCAAGTCCTTGTGTTGTAAGATCATTGGGTTCTGGTGTTTTCATGTTGTTTTTCAGATTGTTGGGTGAATTCTTGCCTTGGCGTCTGCCCATCTCCTCTTACCGATGCTATCTATTGGGTTTGATTTAATTGTAGCGGGGCTATCTGCTCTCAGTGCGGGCTTCACTGTTTCTTGCCCGCACTATCCTGCATCCAGTGCCTCCGCCGCCCGGGCCTGCCCGCCGGTGCCTCCGCCGCCCGGAACTGTCTGTGCGCCGGTGCTTCCGCCGCCTAGGCCTGCCTGCCGAGCCTGCCTGCCGGTGCCTCCGCCACCCGGGCCTGCCTGCACGCCGGTGCCTCTGCCGCCCGGACTTGCCTGCCTGCCGGTGCCTCCGCCTCCCGGGCCTGCCTGCGCGCCGGTGCTTCCGTCGCCTAGGCCTGCCTGCCGATGCCTCCGCCACCCGGGCCTGCCTGCGCGCCGGTGCTTCCACCGCCTTGGTGTGCCTGCTGGTGCCTCCGCCACCAGGGCCTGCCTGCCGGTGCCTCCGCCGCCCGGAACTGTCTGTGCGCTGGTGCTTCCGCCGCCTAGGCCTGCCTGCCGGTGCCTCCCCCTAGATTTGTTTATTGGAATGCCAAAAAGGGAGAAAGATATCTGGCCCTCCTGTAATTTGAAACATAGTTGTGAATTCCAAGGAAGACATCACAGGGAAGGTGGGAGAGTGGCATGAGGCTCATGTTCCTTATGACTCAAGACCCTTCACTTGGAATAAGTAGAAATAATATACAACCAATAGAAATTTTTGAGCGAATATCTTTATTTGGACTAACGGAAAAAACTGAACCCTTGAAATTAACATCTTATTGTATAAAACAGTCTTTTCAACTTTAAAATGTTCTAAAATCATGAATTATTAACTGTCAGTTGTAATCAAAGATTTCACAATTGCATGTAACACATTTAATGCCTTTATAAAGTTAACTATGATACACAAATGATTTAATGTTTGCCAACTGCATAAAACTGGCTCTGCCATATACAACATTTTTTTTAAATTATTTTTTCTTATTTTGTTCTTTTGTATGTTATATTTTGATCATATTATTTCCCCTTTCCATACCCTCCCATATTCTCCCAGCTTTTATACCCTCCCAACTTCATACTAATTTTTCTTTTATATCCTTATGATTCTGTGAATTTACCAGGTCTATTTTAATGTTTCCCATTTCATCAATAGTCTTATTGACTTGAATCCTCTCAGTTCCTGACTTTTGGTGAATTTCTCAATTTTGTTGATTTTCTCAAAAATATCAACTCTCTGTTTTATTTATTTTTTGTGTTTTATTGGTAAAATTTCATTGATTTTTGCTGCAAGTTTATTTTTTCCAATCTACTTTTTGATTATTGTTTCTTTTTGTTTTCTAGGAATTTAAAGTAGAATATTAAGTTGTTAAATTATATCTCTCCTAATATTTTATAGGCATGTGATGCTATGAACTTTCTCTTGAAACCACCTACACTGTGTCCATAAGGTTGGTTATGTTGTGCTTCATTGAGACTATTAATATTTAGAGTTATTATGAGGTATCATCATCATCATTTATGCTTCAGCAATGTTTAAGCATGCATAGCCAGCCCGTTTATGACAGTTCTCCAGTTGTTCCTATCCTGGGTAGTCCTAGATTCTTGTGTTATTATCATACCCAAGGGTCCACAGTCTTCCTTTATGCTGTCTATCCAGCATTTCTTGGGTCTTCCTCTTCACCTTGTCCTATGCACTCCTCCAAGCAGTGCTATCTTCAGGTATCTGCCATCATTAATTCTCATAATGGCCAAAGTATCTCTAGTTCCATTGCCACATCCTGTAGTTTGCTTTCTTCTGTAGATGAAGATGTTTCTTAATTCCATCATTGCACAGCTAATCTCTTTGTGTGATGGCTAGAATCTGCCTTTTTGATGATAAAAATGGAAATAACCAGTTGGGTCCTCTGGAAACCTAGGGGAATTTAGTACATGGATGGAAAGAGGTCCAGCTGGTCAGCTAAAGGTTACCACATGACGAGAAAGAGACCTGGTTACTTGTCCTTATCAACTCAGACCATTAAACCCCCAATATTATTAAGCAGTGTTTATTAATACCTGTAATTTTATTGTTGTGTGTTTTTTCTTTTATGAACTCTTCAATGAACTATTTAATGCCTCTTTAAATGAAATGTTCTTAGTTTATTTATTGTGTATTATTGAGTGTAGTGTGTTCTCTTCAGATTGGAGTTTTTCATTTAACATTTTCCAAATAGTTAAATTTGTTCTTATTATGACATCTTTTTCTCTCTATCAATTGTTATTGATAGATTTCCTAGGCATAGAATTCTGTTTGGCATGTGTGACTTTTTTCAGAACTTGTAAAACATCTAAATAGGTCCTCTGGCTTTCAGAGTATCCAGTAAATATTCAGTGTTATAATGGGTCTAATTTTATGTCTGACTCTGTGTTTTTCTCTTACAGCTTTTAAAATCCTTTCTTTGTTCTGTACATTTAATGTTTTATTATGTGTTGTAGGGAGTTTATTATATGATCCTGTCTAATTGATATATGTCTTTTGTACCTTAATAGCCATCTCTTTAGATTGGGGAAATATTCTATGATTTGGTAGAAACTATTTTCTGTGCCTTTGGTTTGGGTTTCTTCTCTTTCCTCTACTCTGACTATTCATCAGTTTGTCCTTTCATAGTGTCCCAGATTTTCTAGATGTCTTGTGTCTGAGCTTTTTTTTCCTTTTTTTCATTTTTTTTAAGATTTAACATTTTATTTGCCTAAGCTATCCATTTCTTCTACCTTTGAAAAACCCTCATTTTCAAGGGCGGTGGGAGAAATCCCCCAGTCTCAATAATTCAGGCCAACAGATGCAATCAGCAAGGGGTATCTTTATTGATTACACAGGCGCCTGAGGGTGCAACAGTAGCTTACGCCAACTGCCCACCCTGGGCAAATTCTAACAGCCATATTTATAGGGAAAAATGATTACATAAGAGGGTAGTATAGTACAAGCATTTCATTGGCTCTCAAATTGGTGGGATTAGCTCATCCTGGGAATGTCCCCATGTCTATTCTCGAATTTCCCTGAAAAACCATAAAGACAGATAAAACACCCTGTAGCAAGTTGGCAATTTAGATAGGATGTCTTGGGGGGTGGAGTATTGTAGTAGGAGCTGCGGGCTGTGTTCCTGACGCCCCAGCTCCTGGTCACCTAGCTAGCTTATGCCCCAAAATAACAACACACAAACTGTATTCTTTTAAACACTGCTTGGCCCATTAGTTCTAGCCCTTACTGGCTAATTCTCATATTTTGCCTAACCCATTTTTAGTAATCTGTGTAGCACCAGTCTTACCGGGAAAGATTCAGCATGTCTGACCTGGCGGCTTGCTTCATCGCGTCTGCCCGGGAGAGGGGAGCATGGTGTCTGAGCTCACTTCCTCTTCCTCCCAGCATTCTGTTCTGTTTACTCCACCCACCTATGTTCTAACCTATGAGGGCCAAGCAGTTTCTTTATTATTTAACCAATGACCTTCCTCCATCATTTCCCCTTTTTCTGTTTAAACAAAAAAAAGGAAGGCTTTAACTTTACCAGCAAAATTACATATAACAAAACAGTTATCAAGTAAAAATTACAGTTACAATATTTATATCTACTTTATCTTTTATCATAACTAAGGAAAACAACTATAACTATTTATCTATTCTTCAACTCCATCAAAGACTCCAGAAGGATATAATATTACCTAAGTAAATGAGAAGTAAGCAACTTACAAAACTCTAGAAATCAGAGAGACATCTTGCTGCCTGGACAGTCACCCAAAGTTTCTCTATACCGTTGGGGCATCCATCTTTGGCCTAAAGGCCCGTGGTATCCAGAGACATTTCCATGAAGCAGGAAATTTCAAAGGCAGTTCAGTCACTATCTGCTGTATCCTGCAGAATGTCTCACAGACCCTTTCATGAATCAGGAACCCTGAAAGATCATCTCACCTTTGGGCAAGTTCAGTAGTCCTCTATCTCTGTGGGTTCTCTGTGTTTAGTTTATACAACAGTCCAGGCAAGAGCAGTTTCTTGCCCAAATGGCTATCAAACTCCATAAGGATCCTCCTCAATGCCCATCTTCTTTCTTCTTGAAGTAGATTGCTGCTGCCAGGAGCAGACGTGTCTTATTGTCATGAAAAGTCCTAAGTTACTAAAACATTAAATAGCATATTCCGAAGTCTTTGAAAGATATGAAGAATGTCTATCTAAAATATATCTATGTACATCTAGAAAATCTAACATGACTACAAACTTGACTATTATAGATAACTATTCATTAACAACTTATATACATAACATTTTTACATGAACTACACAATCACAATACCTTAATAAGTATCAGAAATACATATACATATAACAAAATTGACCTTAAATTTAAATCACAAAGCAAAATCCATATCAATGCAAATTATTCATACCTATATCTTATCCCCCTTTAAATGTAAAAGAACATTTATAAACAATACTTGGAAACATGGGCGCAATTTTTTCTCTCCAAACTACTTCCTGCTGAATGGGGGCGCTGTTATTCAGATCTTTTATGGGATAACCTGTCTGCTAGGTTCATCTCAGTCAGCAGTTGAGCAAAGTAATTTTTTGAGGGTGTTCACAGCAACCTTTCAGGAGGGCGTGGTCTATCATACAATATTGGGATAGAAGTAATCCACAGGGTTTCATCCTCTGTGAAAACAAAAGAAGAATCTCTTTTCCAAAGTATCATGTCCTTAGATCCAAATTCTGAAGTCAAGGTATTTTCAAAATATCTATGTTGGATTAGTTTAGTAGCATTTATAAACAAATATCTTTTAGCATCTGTTGCTCCTTCCTCAGCATTCAAACAATTCAAACATAGCATAATTGCATACAATATCAAAATTCTCTGTGTATTTTCCATCTTTGTGCGCTTTATTTTAACCTCTATTTTGTTTATTTTTACTTTTATTTTTTGCTTTTTGAGACAGGTTCTCTGTATCTTTGACCTGGAAAACTCTGTAGACCAGGCTGTCCTTGAACTCTCAGAGATCCTTCTGTCTCTGCCTTCCAGGCATTGGAATTAAAGGTGTGTGCTACCACACCTTGAAGTCACAGAGGTCAATCTCCCTCCGTCTCCTAAGTGTTGGGATTAAAGGTGTGTACTACCACACCCAACTACTTTTTTCCTTCCTTTTTTTACTCTTAAGAACTTTAATTTTTAGCCTGCGTATATTTTAACATACTGTAAATCATTTAAACATTTTCTTCAACTTTGAATCTTTCTTTTACTGAATATCTCTCTTTTTGTGACCACATGAGCCTTTAAATTACTGAGCAATATGGGTAGGTTTAAAGTTGTGGCTTTGATGGCTGGATCCAGCCCATTCCTTAGCTTTCCAGCCTCGTGGCTGAGGTACCAGCTGTAGCCATGTTTATCACCACAACTCTGTTGCGTTTCAAAATCCTTGCCAGCAAACAAGCTGCAACACTCAAATGCTCTCTCTGTAACTGACCTCCTGCCTCAAAGAGTCAGTGTTTGCCCTGTCAGGATGGCCCACAAAGCCGGCATTTTTAAATGGCTCAGCTTTTTTCCTGCTACAGCTGAAAACTGAAAAGCATGCGTTCAGCTTTTTATCAACACCATTTAAGTGTTTCGTGGCAGGACCTCTTAAGAGAGCTGCAGGGTTTTACAGCTGAAGCAGAGTCAGGAAGCCTCTCTTAGATGAGAGCACTTGCTTGCCTCTAGCAAGCAGAGCAGACCCGAGAAATTGCTGCTACCAAGAAAACATGCTTTATTCTTTCCCAAGCTTTCTCAGGCTTTCTGTAGATTCAGTGCCCCATGTCTGGGCGCCATTCTGTAGTAGGTGCTGCGGGCTGTGTTCCTGATGCCCCAGCTCCTGGTCACCTAGCTAGCTTATGCCCCAAAATAACAACACACAAACTGTATTCTTTTAAACACTGCTTGGCCCATTAGCTCTAGCCCTTACTGGCTAATTCTCATATTTTGCCTAACCCATTTTTAGTAATCTGTGTAGCACCAGTCTTACCGGGAAAGATTCAGCATGTCTGACCTGGCGACTTGCTTCATCGTGTCTGCCCGGGAGAGGGGAGCATGGCGTCTGAGCTCACTTCCTCTTCCTCCCAGCATTCTGTTCTGTTTACTCCACCCACCTATGTTCTAACCTATGAGGGCCAAGCAGTTTCTTTATTATTTAACCAATGACCTTCCTCCCTCAGAGTATCCCTCTCCTTAGCCTAGTCAATGAGTCTGTAACCCATAGATATCCAGTTTTAGCATCGGCTGAGCCTGGGGTCCCAGCTAAATTTTCAGAAGAATTTAACATAGTATGTGGGCACGGGGGTCTTTCAAGTATGGGGGTGTCTTTCACCTTGTTTTCAGGACCTGTAATTCTTTTGTCTATGTCTTTTAAACTGTTGGTGAGGTGTTTTTTTCTGAGCTTTCTGTTTGACTTTATGAGTTTTATATTTTGAGTTTTATGTCAACTTTCATGCCTTTGGTTGTTTTTATTATTTCATTCAAGTGCTTGTGTTTACCTTCTGCTAGAAGCAAAAGACCTATGTTTTGAGATCTGCATTTTGTTTACAGCCATCGCAAGTTCACAAGTAAGATATTTACCTTTTAGGCAAGTTCCAGACCTAGGACATTAGCCTAGTAAGACTTGCAGGCACCAGGATTTTAGAAAACATTAGCATTTTCCTTTGTTAGTCAACAATCACAGACCCTCAGTATTTACCTATCAGCTAGGGATGTCTCTAGGCCTGAATTCCAGCAGAACTGACACCCTCCCCCCTTGTTCGTTTGCTATATAACAGCCTCTGAGAATATAATAAATTCAATGGCTTGATCAGAAATACTGTCTTGCCATCATTCTTCATGTCTCTTGTCTCTCCATTCCTCTCCCCTAGGTTTATCAAAAACCACCATTCATATCCCGCTGGCTGGGATAGACTTCATTATGACATTATTCATATCTTCATTATGGTCCTTGTGCATCTTCCAAATTGCTATTCTGATATCTTATTTCTTATGCTTCTGCCAAAATTGCTTTTTTAGGGGCCTATTACAATAGAGTTGCTTGCTTCTGGAGGAGGCATATTTTCTTGTTTGTTTTTTTGTGTTTTTGCCCCACCCTCTAGGCATATGGAGCTATAATGTTTTAGTGTAGATATATGTCTCACCTTTAAGGGTAGGTGTTCTATTCTTTGTCTGTTGTTTACCCAGTTTGGGTCCTAGGCAAGCGTGGCATTGTGTGCCCTGGTAGAGAATGATTCTATGACTCAATAAGGAGTCATAAAGGAATGAAGATAAGCTAGAAGGAAAAGTTAAAAGGAGTGGTGGGGAAGAATTGCTCATATCCTGGTTCTGCACCATGTGATACAGTGCCAGAGGTTTCGAAATGGACTGGGAAGATGGGATGACTAAATAGGAATAAGAGTGGCTTTCAATCATCACTTAACTGGTATAAGCTATCTTTGTTGTTATCAATACCTTTATTAACATGTCTTGTCAATTACATACCATTCTGTTCTATTTTATCTCATTGTATGAACTGTCAGATTGAGTGGTATCTTACAAATGCAGCATTTGTTTTCTTTTTTGGTAATACATAAACTACTGATGCAATTTAAAACTCAGTCATGATTGGAAAAAATACATCTGTTCTGTCACAGTGCATATGACTTGCCAACTCCCCTTCTGATGGCACTGCCACACTGACAGCCTCTTCTTCAGGTATAGAGATTGACTCATCACTGGATTAACCTGTGCTGTTGACTTGACTTTGGGCCATATACTACTTAATTTGCCAAGCTACTTCCAAGTAACAACTTTATTAAATGTTGATTATTTATATAAACTTGATGGACTCCGCTGTTCCTTTTGGAGACAAGGCCGCACATGCGCAGGACATTTTCTCCCAGACACCTGGAACCCCCTTAAAAATGGGACGTCTTAACCCGCTCCCTCTTATCCTTTTGTCTCTTCACTCCCATCCCTTACCTGTTGTCCCCCCCCCCCGATTAAAGTTTACCCACGTGGGACCCTGCGTGTCTCGTGTTTCCTTTCCAACCCCGCAGAAATAATAGCAGACTCTATTCAGAATTTGAATTGTTAAAAAAAATTACAGCTTGCTCCAAAGAAGTCATGGAGCTTTAGATCTGCTATAGACTAGAATGCAGGGATCTGCCTTCGAGAATGTTAAAACAACTTGCCTCTTATGCTGGGTAATTTTCTGTTTAAGGTTAATTTCTACTATTGTCTTTACAGCATGCCTGAGATCTGTTTAATTAGGGTTGGTGCAATATATTAATTTAAATCCACAAATACGAGGTACGTCTCAGTTTGAATAAATCATTCAAGAAAAGTTCTAGAGTTAAAAACACAGAGATATAAGAGATTATCTGAAATGCAAACTTCTTTAATTGTTTGTTTGCTTGTTGGTGAGAAAATTCCAAGTATTTGTCAATTTTCCTTGGATGGATTCTCTCTTTCTTTTAATGTTATTATGTTTTTTCAATACTGAAAAGCACATTGTGAGAATATTTACTTTTTCTATATGCATTTTCAATTAAAATATAACTAGTTATAACTTCCTTTTTCCTTTCCCTTCCTCTAATCCCTCCTAACTTCCCTCCCTCCATCTCTTTTCATGTTCCCACTTCACTCTCAAATTGATAACCTTTCATTCCCAATTATTATTGTTATACACACAATGCACACACACATGCACACACACAAATTGATTACATATGTGATCAAAATGTGTGCATAAATATATACCTATAGCATTCTGAGTCCACTTTTGTTGCTTGTGTAGATGCGGTAAAGAACTGTCTACTTTGTATTGAGCTCATCCCTGGGAGAAGCTGATTTTCCCTCTCTCAGCAGTCAAAGTTTGCCTATAGGTCTTTGTGCAGGTATATAAGGCCATGAATAAGATTTCCCTCTTCTATATTAGCATGTCTGTTGTCACTACCATTGTTCAGATCTCATCTGTGCAACCATTTCTATGAAAGACTATTTCACAGCAGACTTGATAATATTCTGGATCTTACACTCCTAACCTTTCTTCTATGATGTTCTTTGAGCCATAGATATAGGAATGGTGATGTAAATACATACATCAACACTGGTATGTCTACAATGCATGATCTGTTTCCTCTACATTGTGTACAGTTGTGGTTGGTGGCATTCATTTTCTGGAAAATGATGCTTCATTGATGAGGTCTGGTAGCTATATAGATTTAGAGTATAATTAGAGATTATGCTGATCTAGCAAAGTGGCAATAGTAGATTCTCATCTGATGTTGGATGTCTTTCCGTATATGTGTTGTTTTTATTAGTTGATGAATAAAGCTGTTTTGGCCAATGGCTTAGCAGAGTAAAGCCAGGTGGGAAACCTGAACAGAGATATATAGAGAGAGTAGGCAGAGTCAAAGAGATGCCATCTATGTATCTTCTGAAGAAGACAGAGAACCAGAAACTTACTGGTAAACTATAACCTCATAGTGATACACAGATTAATAAAAATAGATTAATTTAAGACATAAGAGCTAGCTAAAAACATGCCTGAGTCATTGGACAAGCAGTGTTATAATTAATATAGTTTGTGATTATTTGGATCTGGGTGTCCGGGAAATAAACATACAATCTTTGTTTACACATATCTAAGATTCATGACCTCACTAGCCCTAGGAAGTTGGCTAGATTTCTATTACCAGGCATTGTGTCTTTCGAGTTGAATGACTTTAAGTTCAATTAGGCAGCTGTTGATCTCCACCAACATACAGCAAGTTTATAAATGGATATGATGTCATGCTGCTTATCACTGTGGTTCATAAATGTTAGAGTTGAGTTAGACTATTAATTGCTTCCCTTCCTTGGCAGATTGCATGGCATGAAAACTAGACAATAGGAAAGAGGTTTTCAGGTTAGAGTAAGCTTAAATCATCTGAGTCCTCTGTCCCAAGTGGTGTCTTCAGAAGTAGGGGCTAACTTCTAACCTCTGAGAGGCAAGTAATTGCAAAAACATAGTCTGTATTATTCTGAGAATTAGTTGAATTACTCTGACTAACCACTCTAAAGATGTTTTTTTTTTCTACACATGTTACTGGGGTATGTTATTCTTGTAGGGAGCATTATCAGCTAGACCGTTTATTATCTGAAGGTATAACTCCTGTTTGAAAAACTGACATTATCATAAGTTTCAAAGGACTGAATATAAAATACAGAATCAGTAGGAAACAATTTGTTCTGATTGAAGAATCTTTTAGAAATGAGTGCTCCTGGCATGGCATGATGCCCCTATATGCCTCCATATGTGTTTTCTACTTACTTTTTGTTTTGATTTTCAAGTTATTCTTTTGATTTTAAACACACACACACAAACAGATAAAGGGATTATTTTCCATTTCATGTTACAGTTGAAATGACCATGTTTTAATTTTTGTTAAGGGGGTAAGCAAAAATGAGGAATGAAGTTCCAAGTCACTTTCATATCACGAAGTTGATTACTTCATAACTTCCACCTTTTGAAAATTCAAGCCAGATTGAAAGCCTCCAGTAGGCATCCAGAAAAGAGGATATTGAATTCAGAGTAAGACAAAGGAAACAAGACCTTTTAGATGTCTAGATGTAATAAAGATTTTAGTTTGGCCTCATAATTGAATTTTGACGTTTCTTTTTGTCACATATTCTATTAATTTCATCACTTGAGAAACATCTATGTTATTCAGTTTACACCATTGTTTATATACTATTTCTTAAGAAGCCCAGCCTGCATCACCAGCAGTGCACTTTGGATTGTATGCTGACTGACTCCTTACATGGTTATTTTGCCTTTCGCATACTGTCTTTTTGTTGTTTTTCCAAAAGTAAATGTGAATCATGTTAGGATCATTACTGACACATGGGATATATGATAAGAAATATCTCTCTATTTTATGCTACTAAGCCAGTCCTGTGGAATAAAATGGATTCAGAATTCAGGCTTACCAAACTGTATAGAAATAGCATTGATCTATCTATCTATCTATCTATCTATCTATCTATCTATCTATCTATCTATCTATCTATCTCATCATCTACATATCTATTGTGTATTTTCATATCTATTATCTACCTACCTATAATTTATCTATTATCTAATGCTCATCTGTCATTTATTTATCATCTATCTAGCTCTCATCTGTCTATCATTTATCTAGCTCCCATCTGTCATTTGTACATTATCTATCATCTATTTCTCAAACTACCACCCAATATATAGTAGATGTAATATGAAAGATTAGATAATAATTATGTTGTTGAGAGAGTTTTCAGTATTTTTAATTGAGCATTGCCAGATTTAACAAGATATTTCTAGATAAGTCAGGTATAATGTTGAAACTTTTATTTTACAATTGAACAGTAAGTTTTTTGAGCAATTATG
This sequence comes from Chionomys nivalis, assembly GCF_950005125.1. NCBI lineage: Eukaryota > Metazoa > Chordata > Mammalia > Rodentia > Cricetidae > Chionomys > Chionomys nivalis. Next base: position 18,019,324 of record NC_080089.1, on the reverse strand, counting down.
GGTGATGACTATGTAGATAGATGCACATTTGTACATTTGGCTTTGAAAATTATGTTTCTAATATATACTTTTCTAAAAATGAATTGGATATGTTGGAATTGTGAAATAGTTTCATATTTACCAGAAAAGCTAATTTAATTTTTGAATAAGGAAAAAAATCATCTTATCCTCTGAATTTCCCCTTTAGAAATTCTAAGACCAACCAACTCATGTTTTGAACAGCATGTAATAACATGTAGAAGAAAATAAATAAAAAACAAAAATTCTTGCTAATTAGGTCATGTTCAATGTACAATGTAGAAAAGCAATTACTTTGTCCTTCACCAATTGCTAGAGCTACAAACAATATGAATTTTATTTCTTTTAGATCACAGATGGGAAATTAGAAGCCAAACAGTAGGACAACATAATGAGTTGAACCAAGGTCACAGGATAACTAGGCAAAGAGTGGAATGAAAGCTTAGTTTTCTTTTCTAGGGATTTTCCAGGTATCCTTAGAATCCTACTTTAAAGCAACCCAGGTTAAAATTATAGTAATATAAAAGAAACAATTATCTTCAGGTAGCCAACCAAATTCAAAATTCCTGAAAGATCGCTCTAAGCACATCTGGCCAGAGCACCCTTCTGTAGCAACAGTGGTAGATTCTAAATCAAAGAAGCTGGCCTCTGACCATGCCCAGGAGGTGTTGCATGGTCTAGCACAGCAGGCAGCAGTGATCCAGGCTGCATTTTTACTGCTGGAAAGAAAAGGGGGGACTTAAGCCCCAAATGGGCTTATAAGAAGAATAAATCTGTTAGCAGAGCAATTACTCATGTCCTCAGTAAACTGCCTCCTACAAGGATTAGCAGATAAATCTCAGCCTGGGCATTAGTGTTTTCTTGGCACATCTTCCTCTTTCTACACATCAATAACAATGTATTTACCCAATTATCAGATAATCCCTCTTAAATTGATCAATTGATAGTTCCCCCAGCCCTTTCAAAGCACTGCTTTGTTTTCTTTGGCCTCAAACACCTCAAAATATTTCTGGAGGTCAGGAAAGTACAAATTGCAAATTTATTATTCTTAGAGTTGCAGGGTGACCTTTCACCCTGTGTTTCAAATCTCTGCATGGTGCCTTAGAAAAGTGATTTCCATTAAAATAAATAGAAGTCCCAGGGCTAAAGGCTAAAGGGAGCTCTGAGACTTAACCCTTATATGCACATAGCCTGAGAGGGGGAAACTGACAGTGCCTTAAAGCTCTTGGCAGGGAATATTATTCTCAGTTTAACACTTTGTGACCATATGTATTTTTGCAAAGGGATGAGATACCCAGATGTATATATATACCTGATATGATCAAGTCAGGGCCCTTCTCATTTTTAAATCACTTTCCTCTCAAATGCATGAGTTTTATAATTTATTTCTTTTTTTCCTCTTTGCAACTTAATGTAACCCAGTACAAACTAATATAGTGATAGTGATCACTTTTGTTTAAAAAAATATTTTTTTTATAAATAGGCCATGTCCAACATGAGTTAAGTTTAATTTAAAAGATAATGTTTTAGATATTTGATTCACACTTCTTATTGTTCTACACGAACCTCTCATACCATGGGTTTATCCATTTTTATCTAAAGTGAGAAGATAATGACTCCCTTTTCAGTCAGACATTTTACTGGGAAATAGGAAAAGAAATCCTTACAATGTGCCTGTTTATGATGTGGTAGCTGCTAAAGGATGGAGTGATGTACCAGCCAGACAAGACTCACAATGCACGTTTAGACAGACACAAGCTTCATTAATTTTTACCACAGCAAGAGATTTAAACAAGATTGGCGATGGTGTCTTCATCAATACCTCTTCTGAAATAGGGCTCCTTCATTCATTTCTTGTGACCCCTGGAAGTCTATTTGGCACTGCCGTGTGTGTGTGTGTGTCTGTGTGTGTCTGTGTGCTGGAGTATGATCCCAAGATCTTTCACACATTATTCATGCATTCTGTTGCTGAGTTGTACGACCAGCCAACAACACTAATCTATTTCTTTAAGGTTGTTTTCAGTCTCTTTTTCTCATACTTACACACATTCCTTGTATTAGCTTTTGTTAGATGAAATCTAAATGAGAGGTACAGAAGTATGATTTTATTTATTTTCCAATGAATATATAAATACTTAGTATCTATCTGATCTGAGTCAATGGTCTCAATATTTAGCCAATCTCCTAACTGAAGTTTTTCTCATTACTTTGAATCAATTCAATGCTACTTACTGAGCTTCATCCATGTGTTAAGTGCTTCCCTAGTTCTCAGTAAACTTTGAATGAGTTTACTTTGCTCTGCTCAGCTACAGGATACAGAAAATGCATGTGGAAGTTTAATAACTGATAGACTGAAAACACATGGCTTTGGAATTCATTATTTTACAACAACTAATATTATGATTTATAACTATATTTATGCAGTTTTTCCCACTCATGTTCCAGAGACAGATACTGAAGCATAGTTATTAGACAGAAAGAGTGATGAAGAATGATAAAAAGTCAAAGTTGTTGTAAACATAGAAAACTGATGGAGGAAGGTCATTTGTCAATAAACAAACTGCCTTGGCCCATTTGATAGGCTACCCCTTAGGTGGGTGGAGTAGACAGAATAGAATGCTGGGAGGAAGAGGAAGTGAGCTCAGATGCAGGGCAGCTCCTCTGAGAGACAGACGCCATGCTCTCTTCTCCAGAGCAGACACGATGAAGCTCTGACCCAGGATGGACGTAGGCTAGAATCTTCCCGGTAAGCGCACCTTGGGATGCTACATACATGAACAGAAATGGGCCAAGCAGTGTTTAAAAGAATAGAGTTTGTGTGTCTTTATTTTGGGGCATAAGCTAGCCAGGCAACCATGAGCCGGGCTGTGGGAAGAGGCCCGCAGCTCCCTACTACAGAAAACTTGATTAGTAAGATGGGATTAACTCTCTTCTACATGGGTTATCCTAACTCCCACTTTTCTAGCTGCCTGAAGGAGAGCTTGTGTTTTGTAACACTGCCAGGTATCTGAAGGGTCCCATCCTTTAGTCCTTAGTGGCTATCCATCATCTAGACTGTCAAAGTGAGTGGATTCTGACAGTGTGTCTTCACTAACCTGTATGCTGTGATACCTTGTTTGTAAGTGAGACAGTCATACTGTTAAGACCATCACACTCACACCTTAATCTGATTTAAGATTCCAGAATTCGCTACAAATTCTCTACTTTACACTTTTATGCTTTAGTTAAACCCATGTAATTCCTCTTTGATGAGAGTCTAATCAAATTTTAGGGTAAAATTCTTGATAAAAGTAGGGGTGCAAGAGCATGGAAAATTCATATTTGTTTGAAGCTTACCAACCATATCATGCAGTGCTTTGGAAATGTTATTACTGCCTGAGCAACTCTTTGACCATCTTTTGTGAAAATCCCTAGACATCCTGTTTGTTCCTGTGCTACATTCTATAATCATGTTTATCCGCTATCCCTTCTTAAAAGGAAAAGTTGCCTCTGGGTACTCACATAATGTCTGCCAGAGTGACTGAACTAAGCTGCACCCCATCCTGTCACACTTGACTCACCTTTGGACTTCCAGAAGGAAGATCCTCTGCTTTGTTCATTTCTCCATGTTCCAGGTTCCCCAAAACATTTCAAGAACACATGAATTACTAAAATCAAGTATTTGTCTCAGTAGGCATCTCTATTCTTCATGGTCATTATAGGAAAGTATTCTTTCCTTCAATCCTAAACTGATCTGGTTCTTCTGTAGTTCTTCCTATGTGTTTTCATGAGCCTAATTGGGACAGGCAAGGGGTCCTTCTAGAATTACACAGTGATAAGAGATTCAGCATGCTTCTTCTGTAGTTCTTCCTATGTGTTTTCATGAGCCTAATTGGGACAGGCAAGGGGTCCTTCTAGAATTACACAGTGATAAGAGATTCAGCATGTTCATACATATTCATGAGGACAAGAAAGTAATTCAGACATCTCTAAATTTGCACAGTTGTTAGGCCAATATTATAAATAGGATGTCAAAGATTAATTATGATTATAGGTATCTCACATAAGTCCAATCTGGATGGAAACACTTCCTTTTAAAAAAAATATGTATATTATGAGTATATGATCCAGTAATTTAGTACTTAATAATCTGACTAAAAACCACTTCCCAAAAACCACATAGTTGATAAACCTCAGGCTATGGGGTTGGTTGGTCCAGCCTCCTTTGAAAGACCACTGCCCTTTTTATAGTCCATACCATCTCCAAATTTAGTTACTAATCAACTCATCTTGTAAATGTGCTAAGGGAGATTCCTTCCTGTTCAGTTAGATCTATCTCTGTTTACTTGGTCTTCAATCTCTGTGATTGGAGAAAATGAAACTTATGGATGCTACTAAATACACTCAGCATACAAACATAAAGAAATTAGTGTTTCCTTGTTTGTTCCCATGTAAACTACACTAACTTTCTATGATCTGCATGTAGGTGTTCATTCAGACACTTCATATTTGTAATGTAATTTACCACTACAAGAATCTTTGTATCATCATTGAGAAAATGATGCAATCACTGAGAGGTTAAATAAAATGCTCAGGATCAAATTGCTAGTAGTTTTAGAGCTGATCAGTCTATTGTACAGACCTGCAGAGAGAACCTCTCCTCACAGGACAGCCCCCGCAACAGCCCTCAGAGTGGAGGCAAGCAGGAGGGATGGGGAACTAGAGTGCACCATACTAGCTTCCAAGGACATTCTGTTACCCATAGTGAGGTGTGTGCATCTACCCAAATCATGCTGCTGTCATTAATGCGAGCTAGTGTCTCCTTCTGTTAGCTCTGGAGACATTTACCCAGACTCTGCCTGATCGTGGAGTAGGTGTTAAGTTGGAAACTAAGCGGAAAAGTAATATAAGTATATGTTAGTATCAGTTAATGTCCCAACTGACATTAGCTCTGTGTTAGAAGTATGGAACCATATGTTGAGGAGCCATGGCTAACATATAAAACACATGTTCCGGGCATCATTTGTGTCTTTGGAAATAAAATAAGTAATATTTTATTTTTATTTTCTTTTGGCTTCATTTCTCTTTCTTCTAACTGTTATGCTCTAACATATGACATCCAAAACTAAATGGCTTAAACATACCACATAAATTAGGGCGATTTATTCAGCGGATGTTTTTATGCTGTGTGATTAGAAAAAAGAAACTTATAGATGCTACTAAACATACTCAAGATGCTAATATAACATAATAAAATACTAAAACTCAAGTCATGTGTGTTTGTTTATGGACATATCGCATGTATGGAATGAAAGCATACATAGAATATCTATAAAGATGTTGGCAAGTGGACACATTAGCCACAAAGCAGTTAAAAGGTTAATTTTCTAGTTTTAAATCCATCATAGTTTTTCCTTTCTTCATGGTGAAAAAGTAAATTCAACTTTCAGGGTATTGAAGCAGCAAAAAAACCATAATAAGTAAATAAGTGATGTAACTGATAGTGAATTTGAAGCCAAATGGACTATGAAAACTAACTCCAATCTAAACTCTGTTGTTAACTGTACAGAAATTTACTGACATGTGTGGCGTTTGGGACTCAGCAAATATTTGAGTGGTTTTCTTTAACCAGCTGTGTGTTACTTTTATTTATAAATTAAATAGAATAAAATAATTTCATGTTTTGGAAACAGAATACATTTTTGGAAAAGAATAATCATCATTGTAATTGGCATAATGATTTCTTTTCTTCCCTTACATTATGGTTGGCTAAATTCTAAGTCCAAATCCTGATCTCTGCAATCTATCAGATTCTTACCACCTTCTGGATGCCTCCCGTACCCACCTTTGAGATAACGGATCATATCTGTGTTTACTCATTGTTACATGTCAGTTTATCCTGTATTTCAGAACTCTAAAGCTAAATGACTTATCACTGTGTATTAGCCATGCGTGATTGTACTATGTAATTATAATGGATGTAGATATATGTATAGATCACCAATATATCCACAGGTTTTGTAACACCTTGAGGACAATGGGCTCTGTTACACGTGGCATAATTCAGACTTATGTAATTTAATTTTTCAATATTTTATGTAACTAAATTCAACAATATTTTAAAAACAGTAATACATAAATTATTTATTTTATTTTATTTTATTTTTGGTTTTTCGAGGCAGGGTTTCTCTGTAGCTTTGGTCCCTGTCCCGGAACTAGCTCTTGTGTACCAGGCTAGCCTCGAACTCACAGAGATCTGCCTTCCTCTGCCTCCCGAGTGCTTGGATTAAAGTCATGCACCACCACCGCCCGGCCATAAATAATTTATTAATATGTTATATTTGGGACCATGTCAGTATAATAAAATTTTTAATGTGTCTCTTGTACTTTTACATATCTTTTTATTCAGTAGAAAATTTTTTAATGTAACTGAAATTTATATAGTTCAACGGTGAGAATTATCCCCAACCTAATTTTTCACTGCATGTATACTGCATGTTTAAATTACATTTGCTGGTAGTCTGAATTTTCCACTGGTAATTTTAAATCTCTTCTAAGAAATTAATGGCTCCAATAAAATGACTTTTCTTGGATGTTTGCTTAAGTTTCATTGACATTCAATGAGCCACTGCCGTATTGCTTTATTAGTTGTGATCTTGTAATAAGTTTAATATATATATACACATACATATATACATTTTTGACACTGTGTTGTATATAGTTCAGACTGGTCTCAAGTTTCAATATAGAACTGAGGCTGGTCTTTAACTATGGATCCTCTTGCCTCCATTTCCTGAGTGCTAGGACTACTGACAGTACCGTGTTCTCTTCCTGATAAACTCCTCTGTACTGAAACATTGTCAGTTGAAATATGCTTGATGACCCCAGCACTATAAAAATAATAGCTTAGCAGCCAGGCAATGGTGGTGCAAACCTCTATTCTCAACACTCAGGGAGGCAGAAGCATGCAGATTTCTGTGAGTTTGAGGCCAGCCTGATCTACAAAATGAGTTCCAGGAATGCCAGAGAAACACAGAGAAATCCTCCTACCCTCCCCACAAAATAGTTCAGCATCTGAGAGCATGTAAAGTTGTATTATTTCATTTCTAGGTTATAAGATTGATTACCAATTGCTCCATGCATAGCCACAGATACTGATTATGTTTTACTAACTGTGGGAAGTCACAATTCAAAGTTTGCTGTCTCCTAACCACATATTATTACTTTTGCCCCACCATGAGTTGAAACAGCTTAAGTGGAGCCATTATTAATTAGAGACCCTATTTTCAACAACAACTGAACTAAAAAGAAATACCATGTCCAGCAAGTGGAGGCTGGGCAAAATAAGGAAAACACATCTCTCTCTTTTACTTTTCCAGACCTAAGCTTTAGCTCTACTTAGCTAAAGCAGGATTTAAAAAATACATATAATGCTGCTTTGGAAACTGGACAGATGACCCCTATGACTTTGGCTTATCACTCTATTTCTGAACTAAGATATGAAGTGAAGAATCTTTATTTAGATACCATGACTTAATGTATAGTACAGAATTTTTGAATAAATGTTCCTTTGTTTTCAGTATCCTTTTAGGGATATTTGCATTAAGTTTAAATGGTACTTTTAAATACATGAAATAAGATTTATTATCTTTGTTTTTAAGTTTTATCTACTTCATTTAAAAGTCAACATATGGAGGCCCTGAGGCCGACACAGCAGTAAAGACTCACATTTCCGTTTTAGAAGGAAAATATCTTTCTTCCATATTCTTTTTTAATCCAAATATCTCTCAAGTTCTATAGACAGAGCCTCAGATAAGATGGAGGGTTCTTCAAACCATCACAAATTCTACATGTAAGCCCAGGAACTGCACTACAGAATCCCAGGGAGTCACAGTCTTGGAACTATGCATGTTTGTGTTCAGCATTTCTTAGTTTTAATTAAACTCATTATTATCTAAGAAATCCATTTTTCAAATTTAATATTGTAGATCAGTTTCTATAAATGCAATTAAAACAAAGACAAATAAGAAAAAGCATCACAAAATGGAAAGTTGTCAGCACATCCTTCTGTGCTTTCCATTCTTAGTCGAAATTAGAGTTATCCATGATAAGCCTTATGCAGAGATTAAAATATACAATCTTACAGAGAAACTATACTCAAAGAAAGCTGTCTCTAATTGTGTGCATAGAGTTAAGGTATATACTTTACAAGCGTGTGTGTGAGAGAGGAAGAGAGAGAGAATACATATATTGATGTTTATATATTCACACCACACAATTCATATATATATTTTCACACGGACACATATAAACATACTTTCATATGCAAGGTCTTTCCTGTTATTTCATGGATTGAAAAAATAAGGGATTCTATAGGCCTCTTCCCAAATAAAATAGATATACTTTAAAAAGCTAGAATAATGTGACTTATTGTGTATATGCACCTAAATATACACGCTCACATGCATGTTGCCCTTTATCTAGAGATTTAACTGTTCCTAGATGCTTTTCCATTTTGTTTTATGTACCATTGCTTACTCACTATGAGCAATCCTGAAAGAAGCCATAGTGGAAGCAACTACTTGGTCTCTCTTACTACCAGATCCTACTTTTTCTGTAACGCCAGCCTCAGGCAGTTGCCTTCGTTATCTGTAGTTTTGACTTTCAAGGTATACTTTGAAGGATTAGGGTAAAGAGAACTCATTCATGGAGCATCACCATCAGCATTCTCTGGCAGCAGCATAAACCGTTCAGCAACAGATCTCATGCTTGCTGAAACTGTTGCTCATTGAGCTAATCCAGAATCCATTTCTGATGTGGTTCTGGAAGCCTGGAAGTTCATCATGTCGTTGCTTTTATTATTAATTTTCTGACTATCCAGTCTTCCTGGATTTTTTTTTTCAGTTTCATGGACACTTCTAGAAATTATTTGTCTATTTTAAAGTATTCTTAGAAACTTCGTGCTACTTAAGAACCTCACTGAGCTCTTCTGTTTCTTCAGCGTGCGCACGCGTTTCCTCTGTCTCTTTTCCTCTTTCTCTCTTTCTCTTCTCCCTCTCTCTCTCTGCCTTTCTCCCCCAATAAAATGCTTTATGCCTAAAAAAAAAAAAAGAACCTCACTGAATCCAATTTGAAAATCACATAATTTATGTAACTTTGTATTTTTAAAAACGCTGACTTGTCATTTCATAACCGCCTTGTCTTCAGATTGTTTTCTTCTTTTCATGCAGTGAGAAGATGCCTCCAGTTTTGGAGCTTCTCCGTCTAGTCACTGGGCATATTCTGACAATAGTTTTCATTTATTTACACTGTAGTTCTCTCTCTCTCTCTCTCTCTCTCTCTCTCTCTCTTTCTCCTTCTCCTCCTCTTCCTCCTCCTCCTCCTTCTTCTTGCAAGACTTAGCCTTTTATTGGTCTAACCCATTTGCCTAGTGACAGGATTGGACAAGACAGCCTTCTCCATCTGCCTTCCAGTCTTCTCTCTGTTGAGCATTCCTGGGTTGACCTCAGAGAACAGTGCCCTGGGAAGGGGTGGCAAACATTCAAGTGGGGCCTGAATGGGGCTCCGAGTGTTGGAGGGACTGTGTGGCCCTGCATAGCTTCTGCCTTGACAGGATAGGAGGGGGAACTTTGCCAGCAGCTGCTGCTGGGCCCTTCATGCCATCAGTGTCTCTGGATATTGTCTCAACTTCCATAACACTCTGCTCCAGATAGAATCTTTTTTGCCCCACATCTTTCATTTTATCTTTTGCATCCAAATTCATGATTCTAATTTCTTTCCAGTAAATACACCAGTTAGATAGAAATAACTTTTTTGTTTTGAGAAATAATTGCTCTACAATATCTACTTGCACCTTTTAGAAAATGCACAATCATTTGTATAATTATTATAAAGCATTTGAAGTTACTTAGAAATGAAGTTTAGTAATTGGTTCATGCCTGGCCTTGGCTACAAGAAACTCTGTCTCAGAAAAAGAGGCAGATTTCATTCTTCTGAATGGGAGCAGCACTGTTTTTATCTGCATTCTGGGTCTCTAAATACCCATTTCCCAAATTCTATCATAAAACATGTATATCAATTTCTCAGGATTTCATTGCACATTACTAGTTTCTGCCAGCATCTCAACCTTAGGACACATGCCAAAATGATATTTGCTGAAGACTTCGCCTCTATTTATTTCCATCTGTGGATTTGCTGTCTTTAGAATATTTGCCACTACAAATTTAAAGTTATTAACATAAACTGTAAAGTGTGTATGTTTCTCCAGTCAATAGCTAAGTTGTCATCTGCTTTAGTATCTACAAATCTCAGTAGAATTAGAGTTTTATCAGTAGAATAGTATCAACAGCACTAAATTTGAAGCCATTTCCCACTCTATTCTCTCAAATTAATATTTTACACTAGGAGTCACTGTCAAGTCAACTATGATCTACAGACTTTCTGATCAGCTGTGAGTTCTACGGGAACCTCGGTGTCTTCGCTTAGTAAACAAAGGCAAGAAGAGTGTAACTGTATTTGAGATGCTGCTATCATATGAATATTCATCAAACAGAACATATTTTCCTAGCATCCATAAATCAGAGGGAAAACTATTTTTCCTGTGTTTTAGAAAAAAAGCACATGTGGTCTGCTAACTTCTTTCCACACGCATGCTCATTTCCCATCATTCTCCTCCAGATACCCTTCCTCAATAGTAACATGGCATCTAGATTAAGCAAGATTAAGCCAATCTTCTCTGATTTTGATCTATTTTGAGTAAGCAACACCAGTTTCAGAAGTTAACGTTATGTTTAAAATGTAGCTATCTTCCTCTAAATTCATACAGCACCACTTTTACTTTTGACCACTGCAATAGTCAATGTTAATTTAACTCAACTCATAAAAACAATAGTGGTCAGAATAGACATGTTGCCGCTACCTTTACTGACTGAATCCAGTTTGCAGTTCTTATTTGCTGGTAGTGTGTGATCATATCCAGCCAGAACTCTGTAGGACTGCCCCGGCACTGACACCATGCAATGCCACATTGAATATCTTGCTTACCAACTACGGGTTATTTTCCCATTGTCAAAATGCACAATTAAGCATATTCTATGTCATTAATTCATTAAATGAACTTTTTGAATACCTGTGATGGGCTAGACATTGTTTTATTGATTGGAAATCCATTGTAGAACACACCTTCTTTCCTTATGTGGCTTAAATTCTGCTGGTGAGAACAGAAGATGAGCTGCTCAATAAGTATCTTGCTTACCGGGTAGCAGAAAGTGCTGTTAGATTGGTAAGACTGAAACAGCAACGATGAGATTGTCATTTTGGTAGTGTAACTAGGGGAGGTCTCTCGGATCAGATGTCATCAGATGGATTCTTGGAAGGAGATGGTGGAAGGCTTAACCTTTAGTCCAGGAGAAAGAGCTGCAGCTCCACGTGTCCACACTCAGGAATGCAGGGGGTATGTTTGATAAGCAGAACAGTCAGGCAGAATGTGTGCCACAAGGGGTAAGGCTGCAGAGGTGTGCCGAGAGTAACCATAGAAACTCATCAACCCCTTTAAGCACTGACATTTTAGAAAAAAAAGAGAAATTACTATAATAAAATAAGCCCCCTCCCAAGGCCTAGTTAAGCATACAAATATTAAACTGTGTTTAAAATATGGTCTGATACTGTACTCCCATGAGATGGCATTTACTTTGGGATTTTACCGTACAATTTATCAAAGCATAGCAGAAAGTAATAACAATCCTCCTACTATATATGGGAATGGAAACTCAATTTGATGAGCTATATGCAATTTTACAACAAGAGACAGTTTATAAACATGATTAAAAGGTTGTGTGCGCCAAATAGCAGGGCAGATAGCTTCCTAAACTGCTGGGACTGTAGAAACTTTCCCCTCAAAACCACCTTGTTCTTCCTTAACCCCTGTGACGGAGCACTCTTGCCCAGGATTATTCCTTCCTCCATGTATTTTTTCCCACAAAGTAGCCATTCTGTAGAATGTTCTCTGCTGCTTCTAAAATTCTCAAACCTGCCTTTTAATTTATTAATTGACTTATTCATTTTTTTTGTGTGTGTGATGATGTTAAGGCTTGCGCCCAGGGTCTGATACATGGTAGATAAGGTGCTCTCACATACTCATCCCCATCTACTGATTCTAACTCCCCTTTTCTTCAGTTCCTAGCGTCACTAATCTATTATGGAACTTTTATCTGCTAAGAACTTTTTTCTTTTTTTCGTTTTGTACTGAATTCTCACTGTTTTACCTGGTTCTGAAAGATGGTTCTGTGTGCTGCACAGAACTATATATGTTTGGTGATTAAAAATCTCAACATAGGAAATTCCAGTGACTGTCTTAACCAGTAACCTGACCAGGATACACATGGGTCTTTCAAACTCTGTACTGTCTGCTGTTTTCATTATTTAGACTTGTCTGATAGCTTGTGACTCCTGTTGAGTTCCTTAGGGTCCCCAAAATGAGTTTGATATTATAATAAGAGTCTGGGATTAGACACACAATTTGTGTGAATATAAAAACCATAAAACCTGTGTTTTTCTTTTAAAACTTCTATTTCTAGCAAAACACACATTTATGTTTTTATTATTATTCTTTTAAACATTAGTGCTATAGATTTAATATTACATTTGCTGATTTTAAATATGTACTACTTCAGAATATCTTTGCAATTAGTGCATTACTTAGGAGTAAATGGATGTGATATTTCAGTTTACTTCCAAACAGTTAAGATCAAAGGAGAGAGAGAGTAAGATCTATATTATGAGAAAAAGAATAAAAAAGTCTGAACATAATCTGTTGGTAATTTTGAGTAAAGGGTTTTTACATGAGTTACAAATTTCACTTTTGCAATTTGTTTCAAGTTTAAAACATATATAAATATGAAAGTTATAAAAATACAATAATTAAAACATCTAGTAGCTGTGTCCACCCCTTACAATAGAACAGCTGAACTCTTTTTGTATTCTCTAGTATAAAAATGTTCAGTGTATAGAATCTCTACCAAACATGTTTAATCTGAAGTTAATCACATTTTCTGCTTTAATTCTCTGCTGCAGAAACTCTACATGACAGACCAGCAAAGGAATGGCACACTGAGAAAAGAGATGTCAATAGTCAGAAGATGGAATATCCATTTGGAAAAAGTGACCTCATTTTCAACAGCCTAACTTATTTAGGTATGGGTATGTTTCATGTAAAATTTGTCTTATGAATGTAAGGAAAAAATAATTTTCAAGCGATACATCAGTGAAAATTTGGAAAATCTGTATAGAGAATTGTTATTAAATTATTGTAAGAATTATTATTAACTTTATTTTGAGCTACAATAAAATTACGTTTATAAGGGAACCTTTAAATTGAATTTTCTTTATATTCTAGAAGGAAATAAAAGTACTTAGAGGTATATATTGTTATGTGTAAAATTTAATTAGTACCTTTCAGGCAAATTGACCTAAAATGGAAACTAATAGTAAGTTTTAGATCAAAGTGATTGTTATATCATTTAAACTTCTCCTAAAACTCTGTATGGTGAGGTTTCTGCAATGTTTTTTAGAATAGCATGAAGTGAAGTAATTGTGAGCTGATAACACAAGCTGACTGGTGAATATTAGCTTTTGTTGATAAAGAAGTCTGAGGACAGACATTTGTGAAGTTATAATTACAGACACACAAGATCTGTAGACATAGGAAGCCACTGGGAACACAGAGTTATCAGGACTCACCAGGTCCGAGACAGAGTTGTAAATAATAATTTGCTCTCAAAGTAGAATACACACTTAACATGAACTCAGATTTTCTTCTTCTCCACCTGTGCATTTTGATAATAAAAGAATCACATTGAAAGAGAAGGGATAACAGCTTTCTAGGAGGGCAATTTATGTATATCATATTGCAGGGAAATAATTCTCCCTAATCCAAATAAAAAATGGCAGCAAGAGTCACAGGTCATTGACTGACTAGCAAAGCATAAAGTTTAGAAAAGTGTTCTAAAGAGAGAAAGACCAGAGCAGAGTTGGGCTCATTTCAGCCAAAAATCTCGGTAATGAAGGGGCTTTATTTTTATTTCATTTGTGGATACCTTGTCAAAAACAAAATATGGCACCCTACAATCCCTCTGGTTTCTAAGAAGTGTTTATTGGGTAGGTGTTGTTGCTGTCCTTCATCAAGGAGGCTTCTCTTTTCAGCAAGAGCCAGGATGTCAGGGAGTGTGTTGTGCAACAAGACCAGAGCAATGGCACTGCCAGTGAACATATCAGTGCCAGAAGGGGAAGTCTCACGGGGCTTCATGCTTAGACAAAGATCTACAGGAAGGCTACTAACAACAGGTGAGGGAGAGAGAATCAGCCTCTTGCAGGGATGAGCCCCTTCATCGTTTATTTCTCCAATACAAAATGACCCAACACAGACCCTGACACCATACACACATTAGCAACAAATATTGACTAAGTTGATTTATTTATATATTTATACATACTTACACATATGCAATAACAATAATTGAAAGAAAAAGAGGCCAGCAACTTGAGATAGGTGGTACATGGGAGTGGATTGAGAGAGGGCAGGCACCTGGGAGGGGTTGGAGGGAGGGAAAGGAGGGTAGAAAGTGATTAGTGCTATTCCAATTAAAAACATCTTTAAGATAACATTAGAGGTATAGAATTATGATGACCATAGCAGCACTTAAATGGTAAAATGCTCAGTTTCTCAACAAGAAAGGTGAAAATTTCAGGACATTATAGAGAACTGTACGATTTATGAGAAAGAGGTTGAGCTTGGATTTCTGTGTGGAGTCTTCCAGTGTTATTGTGGAAATAAAGTGATTTTTATCATGCTGACAAGTATTTTTGAGAATTTAAAAGGAAAAACATTTTTTATTTATGATGATATTCTTATATATTCTCACATTCATGGGTGGTATTTTCAGTAGTCATACAGCTAAGATTGTAAATACCAAGAAAAAAATATCATCTTGGGTCCTTAAAAATCTGCCAGCAAATAATTATCTCTAAAGTAGAGAGTTTTAGTAAAATGCAATTTGTTCATATCTAACATCTCTGGGAGTTATTTGCTGAAAAAATATAATCTTTTAAAAGAAGAAACAAAAGCGATTTACATACCAATAAACACTAGAAATAAAGGATATTATCTTAGAATGATACATGAAATAGAAACTTAATAAGGGTTATTTTTGTTTTTTGCTTTCTCGAGACAGGATTTCTCTGTATAGTCCTGGCTATCCTAAACCTCTCACTCTGTACCAGGCTGACCTTGAACACGGAGATCCCCCTGCCTCTGTCTCCCAAGTGCTGAGATTAAAAGCATGTACCACCACTGCCCGACAGGAATTACTGTTTTACTGACAGCCATGTAGCACAGGGATGATGTAAGCTTATCATTCTGGGTGCTCTAAGAAGGTGTGATGTAGGGGGAGTAGGCGAGGCTCTGAAGATAGCTAAAGTTCTGACCTGAGAATGAGGACCTGAGCTCTATGACCCAAATCCTTGTCAAAAGTGTCAGATATGGTGGCATGCACCTGCAGTTCCAGCACAGAGGTGGCAAAGACAGGCAGATCTCTCTGGGGTTCACTTGTAAAATCCATTATTTTTTCATTGAAAGGTTAAGATACTGTCACAAAACTAGGTGAATATAACTTGTGTGGTTAAACAGAAGGTTTCAAATTGACTTGGAGGAAATCAATGTAAATCACATGATGTCAATGTCAGGAAAAGGGAGGGAAAAGCAGAGTGGATATTTTCATCAGACTTCAAGCTCAGGGTGTTTGTTTTGAGATAACTGTAATCATTACTACAGAAAGTTGAAAACAAGTATTTGTGAGATTCCTGGATTGTCTCTAATTTTGCTAGTATAAAAAGCTTATTTCTGGGCATTTGAATACTATTTATAAAGATACATCATACTTTTCTTCATAGATTGAATTATTTGATATGTCAATTCTTATTGTTTCT
The DNA here is from genome assembly GCF_950005125.1 of Chionomys nivalis. Classification (NCBI taxonomy): domain Eukaryota; kingdom Metazoa; phylum Chordata; class Mammalia; order Rodentia; family Cricetidae; genus Chionomys; species Chionomys nivalis. The sequence goes on along the minus strand of NC_080089.1, from coordinate 18,003,346 downwards.
CATGTTTAGAAATATCAGTTAATATGTTTATGTGGTTCTTTTATCTTACCAGATAGCTTTTAGACTATTCTAATTTTTCTATAGAGAAATACAGTTTTATTTTCTTATAATTTGCAGTCATTTCTTTTCCCCACCTCTTTGCAGTGGTTACAAACTATAGATTGATACTAAGTACTGAGGACAGGACTCTTGCTTTTTTGGTCCCAATCTTAGAATTCTGTTAACCTGAACGCCTATGTGACATTTGTTATTTTGTTTTACTTAGTATGTTCTTTACCTTTTCATGTCCTTCTATTTTTATCTGTGGAGAGATTTTATAACGAGACAATGGGGATTAAATTTTTTCCTAGGTATGACATCATTATGTAGCGCTGGCTATGTGGATGAGATTGGCCTCAAACTCATAGCTATTTGAAATTAAAGGCAAGTACCACCACATCAGATGATGGGAGACGTTCACCTTTTTTTTCATCCTGCTGTTAATACATTTTCTTTTTCAACTACGTAATATGGTAAATTCTAATAATTCCTTGTTTATAGTGCTAACTCAATTTTGTTGGGGGTAAATCTGACTTAACTAGAACATATTGTCCTTTCTATATATCATAGAATTTAATTTTCTACCTTTTAAAAGAATATTCCATCATCTTCACAAGTTGTATTGATCTGTGATTTTATTTTTGTTGTGATGCTCTCTCTGGCTATCTGTTAGACTTCCACCACTGCTGAAAATACTGCCTGATATTTCAATAAAGGAGCCTAAACAAAACCATTCGCTCATCATCTGAATCATTCTTGATAATTTATATACATGTCCTTTCCAACATTTCTCATATGAACAAAAAGGATCACATCTAATAAACAGCAAATTGAATTTTATTCTGTGCCAATTCCAATTCATCTCCCCATTATTTTCCGGGCAGTGAGTTGCTTCTTTTGGCCACATTCCCTCTGCAGTGAGCATGGTGTGAGTCTGGAGTGTTCTCCGAAAAAAACACACTCCCCCCGCCCCGTGCTCCCTCCAGCTGCTGCTGTTTCCCTGACTGCTGCCTGCTCAGAGTGGGCATTGATCTCCTTGTTGACTGTCATGCTCATGTGAAGTCTAGTACAGTGATTCCTTTCCTGTGTTCCTTCCTCAGCCACTTCCTGCTCAAGCCTAAATGTTACCTGACAGCCAGAAGAAAAAGCTTTGATTTTCGTTCACCTCCTTCATGTCCGGCAGGTGAGTTCATCCACTCCATTGCTTCCATCAGAACCGCTGCTGCTGTTGCCCCTGCTGCATTCTTTCACTGATCTAGAAACCCAGTTCTGAAAGTGGACTGAAGACCAGTAGGTCTCCAGGAATCCTCAAAGAATTAACTATCAGCCTTCTACTGTAGTGCATTTATCCGAGTTTTTGTTAAACCCTACTGTTAGGTTAATATTTAATTTAATATTAAACTTTTTCCATTCAAATTTAGTCTAAATTTTTTTGACTTAATTGTTGCTAAAAATGTAATTTACACCCTCATGTTCATGCCAGTTTCTATTGTTTGAAAAGAAATATCTGCAACGTCAAGTAATTTATTATCTCATGAAAAGCTGTAAAAGTTAAAAAATTCTGGTTCTTGTGAAATATTTAACTCATAATATCTAAAGAGTGAGTTAAAAAATATCGTCTTAAAAGAACAAAAAGGTGAACGTGCTAGCTAAACCAACCCAGATGGCAGTAGGCAAGAGCAGAAAGCAGGCTCCACATCTGGTTAAGGTGTCTGCACCTCTACAGCAATTGGACCCTGAAATGAGAACCTGAATATTGGTCTTGCCAGGCTGACCCACTCTTGTCCTTACTTGTACTTCCTAGAAAGTTTTATCTTTGTTCAGGACAGCGAAGCTCTTTGCCTTATAAAACTCTCTGTACCTCACACTCAGATTTTCAGGATTCTACTCTACCTTGGCAATGTTACATGTTGATACATTTTCCACATTTTCAATGGCTCTTTTCCTAAAATTTCCAAGTTTATTGCATATACAAAATACAAACTTTTGATTGTAGCAACAATGAGAAATAATAGGCCATTTTCAATCCTACTCTACAGTAGAACTGTATCCACTTTAAATGCATGCTTATACTGAGGCCCTTATTTCCAGCCTGAAAGCATTGGGAGATGTGGTATTTTTGGTAAGGAGTTTCTTTGTGTATCTCTGACTGTCCTAGAACTCACTCTGTAGACCAGGCTGGTCTCGAACTCACAAAGATCCACCTGCTTCTGCCTCCCTGAGTGTTGGAAGGTGGGATCTTTAGAGGCTACAAGTTTTACATAACCTCCGAGGCTAAAGTCATCCTGATAGCATTAATGTCCATCTAAGAAGAGATCATATGATTTGTTCTCTTTCTCCACTATGTGGCAATACACCAAGAAGGAGTTATCAACACAGGAGGAAAATGTCCCAAATCTGGAGCTAATTCGGGTGGGGAATTGCACATGCTTCTGTAACTCTTGGAGTTAAGAATTACCACTTATTGAAAACTGTGAGCATAAAGTTGTTGTTGTTGCCTGTTGTTCAGGGCACCTGGTGGATGGTGATCTGTTTCAGCAGCTGTAATACATCATGATAGGATCACATTGAATCAATACCTGCCTCTGCAAAATTTCTTATTTACTTTTTACCCAAAATTACACAGATGATACCAATGAAATGTAGAAAACTCTGATTCTAAATGATCAACAAAATTAAATGTTTTTTGACAGAAATATCTCTATTTTTATATCATATTTTGAAGATGTTGACTTAAGAAGAGACGTCTAGTAAAGTGAGCTGGCTTACACATGGATCATCAGAAGTATGACTGAATTCATCTTAGTACTCTGCCCTTGAGAAAGAAGTTAATGTGACCTCTTTGGGAAGGAGTTATCTATTAAAAACAAACAAGTAAAAAGACTTAGTACCCAGGTAGCAATGACATCTTTAACCATGTCAGAAATTACAGTTACAAAGAAATTCCTACCTAGTAAGGAAGCATCTGTTATAACATTAAGTTTTAGGTTTATTTTTGTGGCCTCATACACATTGCTAGTGTTGAAGTAAAAATATTGCTGAGAAATTTAGCCATGTTTAATAAACTTAAGGACATACTCAACATACTGAGCTATGACTCTCTTCAGTGAATGTCATATGTCACATTCTTGTCCATAATAACTAGAAAAATCTGGAACCATCTTAAACAGTACCAACAGCTCAGTCGATCAATAGTGGTTGATGCTCACAATAGACCTTACTCAAACGATATGATTGATCATTCTAAACACTTGCTCATTAAAACAGCCTGCAAGAAATACATGACACAGTTTTTAGAAATTCTATGAAGTTTAAGAACCGGAGGGATGGTGGACGCCAAGGAAGCAAGTTTTCTCAACACAACAGGATAGATCGTGTGGACTTACAGAGATTATAACAGCAAGCATAGGGCTTGCGTAGGTCTGCACCTGACGGGGTCTTAGAGGTGAAAGGAAAAGTGAACACACGCCCTCATCCCCAGCCCAAAGGCTGTCTCTAATTGATAACAACTTGCAAATGAAAATTAAATTTTCTCCGAAGAAGTTTCACTGGGGAAACAAACTACTCTTAAGGATAGGTGCACTCTCTGTAGTAGATGGCCGATGGAAAAGAAACTCAGTGGCGGCTTTGGGGTATCTTGCTTCAGAATGTTGTGTCAGGCTTTTCTCTTTTTCTTTTTACATTTTTATTATCTATCTACCTATCTATTATCTATCTATCTATCTATCTATCTATCTATCTATCTATCTATCTATCTATCTATCTATCTATCTACCTATTTATTATTTACTTCCTGATTTTACCCTATAGTTCTTTTGCATGCATATTATCATTTCTGCTTTTTTGTTTTTATGGGATTCTTGAGTGTGTAAATGACTATGTCTCTGCTATATATGCTTTGTGTTCCTTTTCTTGGGCCCTTTTTCTTCTGTTCATTTGTTTTGTCCTATTCTGTTGTATTTGTTTTAATGTGAATATTATTATATTATATTATATTATATTATATTATATTATATTATATTATTATCTCTTATATGCCCAATCATTTTTAATGCAAGACAGAAACATGGTGGACCCAGATGACAGGGGAGGTGGCAAGGAACTGTGTGGAGAAATGAGGGAACTATAATCAGAATATATTGTATTTAAAATCTATTTTCAAAAAAAGAAAACATAAAATAAAAAAGAGGCTACTAAGGAATCTTTAGATACACCATTATGAAACAAGAGCTAATTGGCAGTTTCCTTCGAAACTGCACAAGAAATAAATTTATGGAAAGAAAATGTTCTATTTCCTACATATAAAAATGAAAGCAAAGTTCAATATATTTGTGAAAACTTATCAGTCTCAACATAGCAAAAATAGGAATATTTTGCTCATATAAATAACATGTTCATTGGTTTAAAATAAAAGAATAGTCATAAAATTAAAATATCAGTCTATATCTAGATGTTTGCTAAACTATATTATTTTCTAAGTAAAAATAATTGTTCTTGTTACTCTCCCAGAGAGATGAAACCCTGGTACTCCATCATATTATCTAAAGCCCTGAACTTCACAAACAGTAAGATCTTAAACGGTGCAGCATCTGAACTGGGCATGCCAGAAATGCAAGAAGGGAGATGCCTGTGTCTCCTGGCATCTCTCGTCACCTTTTTTGTCTCTGAGTTGCTACTGGAGAAGCACTGAGAAAATATATTTGCGTCATATATAAGATAGAGCAATGGAACTTCTGGCCATTCTTTTGGTGCCTTCAAGTGAAAATATACAGTTGTAAACAACATCGTTAAGCTGGAACAATGAAGAGTCAACATCAACATCAACTCAACTCGTGACTGTCCTAAAACTGCTTTCTATGCCAGTATGAAGACTTGAGTTCAAGTCCCCAGCAGCCATACAAAAGAGTAGGTGTGGCATGAGGACACCACTAACCCTAACCCTGTTGATAGTGTGGAGACAGGAAGATGGCTGCTGCTTGCTGGCTAGTTTCAGCAAGAGACCTTATCATGGCTTCCAGTTTCAGAAAGAAAGAGGCAGAAATGAGGTGTCCTGCCCTTGCCTCTCCCATGAGCACCTACACATATGCATACACCACATACAGCACCCACACCTACCCACAAGCTAAATTATTACAATGGAAAAAATATATATAAGTAATTTCCTAAAAGGCTAGAGATATAGCTTAGCAATAAAGTGTTCTCCCCAGTGTGCAAGGTGGGGTTTCTGGTTTCCATGCTCAGCAACACAATAGGAAGAAAAAGGAATTCTATGTTACAGACATAATCTTCATGTGCAAATGGTTCTTATTTTTAAAGAATATATTTTGCAAAGTTCTTTCAATTCACATGTACTTGGGTCCAGCTTATTTTCTGTGGTGATAATCTATCTTTGTGTTCTGCTTTCAATGTGACATATTAGTTCTTTCTAAATGTTTTTAGAAATATTTTCTTTATCTTTGGTTTTTGAAAATTTAATGATCAGTTTTCACTAATTCTTTTTTCCCCCACTAAAACAATTCAGTGGGGATAAAGTAAGTGTTAACAACTATTGCTGGAATGATTAACCAACTACAGGCAAAAAAAAAAAGGAAAGAGACTGGACTGCAACTTCACACTTTTTATACTATGCAGAAATGAACCAATGTGAGCTGTGTATAAGACATCCACACAATGTTTGGAAAAAGATACAGAAAATGTCTAATGTTGAAATGGCTTAGAAAATAATTTTTGTTTTCTTTTTATTTAAACATGCTTTATTTTTATTGATTTTCTTCAGTTTTCTTAAGGAATAAATGGATAAATAAAACTTAAACATATTTATGTTGCAAAATGTATTTGCATATTTGTATACATTCTGAGTTCATTTAATTAAGGTAGTTAGCACATCTATTTTCTCAAATTGTCATCATATGGTGAGACTATTTAAGACCTATTCTTTCTATTGAATAGGCAGTTCGTTGACAACACATTGCTCTTAACTATTGTTTCCACACTATGGCCTCCAGAGTTTATTTATCCTACAGAAGTGAAACTGAAACATTCCTTCTCCTCGGCCCAAAATTCTAACAACAATGGGGTCTGTGTTCTGATTCTTTAAATCAACAAATTTTTCATTCTACATTATGAGTTAGTTCATGTAATGTTTGTCTTTCTCTAAAATACATTTCATTTAGTATAATGTACTCTAACTTCACCCTTATCATAGCAAATAAAATGTATATCATTTTTATTATAATAGGAACATTATCCATCAGATAAAACATATGCTACCATATTAAATATGACAAACTTTTCCCTAAAAGAGAAGTTAGTGCAGATGTATTGTGCAGATTCTGAGGTTAAAAATTGAAATAATTACAGCTAGTAACAAATAATAAACTCTCATAATTCAACAAAAACACCTCTAATTTTATTTAGGATTATATAGGTGAAGTGTTTTGTTGAAAATATGTCAGGAGAAATAATTGCATGAGCTGCATTCACCTTTATTGGCTGCTATGATGCATACACCTGTTAGAGCAGCAAAAATAGAACCAAATAATACCATATGTTGCCAAATGTTGTCAGAAACAATGCAGATAATTGAAGTTATTATAGAAAATGGTTGGGTAGTTTTATAAACCAATTAAATATACGCTTACAATATGATTGTGTGCTTACACTTCTGTCCATTCCTCAGAGCATTCTCCGAGAATTAAGAATTAAGTTAAAAGTACATGTTCACAGCAGTATGTGCAGGTGATTGTTCATAATAGCTGCATTATAACCCAGCCTGAAATGATCAAAATGTTCTATGGTAAGTTCATGATTGAACTGTGGCACAACCATGCTATCTAATACTGTCTACCACTGAAAATGAAGAGGTTCTGAATCAGTAGAATTAGGATGAAGCTCTGGGTACAATACAGAGTGGGAGAAACACCTTAATCTAAACCAAAAACCTACTGTGTGAATACATTAGTTAATGTGAGTTACATGACAAAATATCACCGGTCATGGTGAACAGGGCTTCTGTGTTCTCCAGAATAGGTGCATTTTCTTATTAGGGGAAATGCAAAATGCAAATTATACAGCAATCCCCAGAACTGTCCTAGGACTTTAAACAATACCTTTTATGGTATAAAATAGAATTAAGGATCTTAAAGGAAGAGATAACCTGTCCAGGCATATTCTAAAGGAACACACACAAATCTTTATTATAAGATCAAGGCACACAAGATAAGCAGATAGAGGTTGTCTTAGTTATAGTTACTGTTGATGTAATAAAACACCATGACCAAAGCAGCTTGGACAAAAAGGGTGTATTTGTCCTATGTTTGCACATAGCAGTCATCAAAGAAAGTCAATGCAGAAACTCAACCAGGGCAGGAACTTGGAGGCCGGGGCTAATGCAGAGCCCATGGAGGAGTGCTAGCTTACTCCTCATGCCTTGCATGGCTTGCTTTCTTATAGAACCCAGGAACACCAGCCCAGGGATGGCACCACCCACAGTGGACAGGGCCCACTCCCATCCATAAAAATGTTTGCAGCCAGATTGTGTAGAGGCATTTTCTTAACTGAGAAATACCCCTCTCAGATGATTTTAGCTTGTGCCGAGTGGCATAAAACTTCACCCATCACAGAACAGTGAGCAACCAAATCGTAGTAGAAAAATAATGCTGTTATCTATTACACACTGAAAAAAGAAAAACAAACAAACAAAAAAACAAAGAAAAATAAATTTCCCCCTTGCCTGAAGTCCACATCAGAGCCCACTCACAGATGTATTGTCTTTAGATATGTAATTTTCAAAACCACAAGAAGATACATTTATTAAAATATGTTTTTTTTTTCAATGAATTTTCAGATATCAGATGGAATACTGAGGCTCATGGAAGGGTTCTATGGAGATTTGTTGAAGACTGAAACATTTGACTGCCTAAATTAACTCAGCATATCATTACATGATTTTATTCCTTATGAGAAAGACCAAAAGTTAATAATTTATGAATGGAAGTTATAATAAATCCTCCATTTGGTTCAGATTTTAGACCCTAATGAACAATTCATGATTTGAGCATTTACTAACAAATATATATATATATATATATATATATATATATATTATATATATATATAATGTGTAACATATGCCAATATGGAATTTTGGTTGTTTACTGGTTAGTTTTCTAAATCCTGTTCATTCCATAAAAGGATAAAGACTGGTGATCCTGGAAATTAACTGGGAATTTGAGGCCAGCCTAGTTTACATGACTTGCCTACAGCCAAAGCTATATAGTGAGCTCCTGTCTCAAGACAAAACAAAGCAAAACAAAACAAAACAAAAAAGCTAATTAACAAACCAGCCAAACAAACAAACAAATTAGCAACCAACCAAACAAAAACTCCCTTAGAAGTTAATATTATTTTATACGTAAGTTTCTTGAGGATTAAAATATATTAGTAAGTTTCAGCTGGGCGGTGGTGGTATAGGCCTTAAATCTTAGCACTAAGGAGTCAGAGGCAGGCATATCTCTGTGTGTTTGAGGTCAGCCTGGTCTACAAGAGCTAGTTCCAGGACAGCTAGGTCTGTTACACAGAGAAACCCTATCTCAAAAACCAAAACAAAACAAATTATATATGCTAATATATTATATATAATACATATATAATTTCTAACATATGGCAATATAAAATATATATGTATTATATATAATACTAATATATTATATATAATAGATATTAGTAAGTCTCAACAATGTCATGTCTGGTATAAAAAATTCATTGGATAGTCGATTTAGACAATAGCTGGATCTTCACAAAATAGACTCATGTTCCAGTGCCTAAGTATTATCATATGATTTTTCTACCAAGAAGTTTTTATATTTTTGTCTTTGTGTACACAGATACATAATGAAACAATATCTTCAATAGTATTAATAACAACATCCCTATACCATATTAATTATAACAATCTCTCCATTTGTTTGACTAGTCTTAATAACTAATGACAAGAGGAAAAGATAGGAGTGGCATTTTACAATTTAATTTTACAGTAGAAAGCATTATTTTAATTATTTATTGCTGTTGAAATAATTTTTCAGAAATTTTAGTTGCTGATAAATTTTATTTTATTTAAAAAACTAAATACAAACCAATTATAAAACATTTTCATCAATTCAACAAAAAAAGAAAAGCAAAATAATTAAAAAATAAAAATTATAGGAAATGCTTTTTCCTCTATAGCAGGAACTAAAAAGCCCATGTTATAAAGGTTTTGATGTATGAATATTATAAAACAAAGACACTAAGAAACTGAGTGATTTTCCTGAGCAAAAATAATCTGAAAAATGTGTGCTTCATTCATTAAAATCTAAACCTTCTACTGTTAATGATAAAGTTTTTTTGATAAAGTAAGTTTTAATTATAAGTGTTTGGGAGAATTCCTGCATTTTGTGTGTATCAGAGAGATCTGTCTTTGGCAAAGCTAATCAGCAAGACCTTTTAATTAAGAAAATAACTGCTAAGTATCTCAGGTATAAACTTAAATTTGAGAATGATGAAAATGTAATATATGGAATTATGGAGATAATGACATTTATTGAGAAGTTTCTAAAACTGTTGGAAGAGACAGCATTATTTTATATGGCCATCTCAAAGTGTGTGTGTGTGTGTGTGTGTGTATGTGTGTGTTCAGACATAGATCATGTGAAATCTTTTAAAAGTGTTGTAAATGTATGACTTTAACACACATCTCCTTGAAGATTGAAGGTAAGTATTGACTTATTTGAAAAATACAGCCATGTTAATAAAACAATGTAAAGTTGGCTTAATGAGAACTTATTTTTACTGAATTTTAAAATTACAGTTTTATATAAAATGCCTCCTCCAATGCTCAGAGATTATAGTGCAAAAGGGGGCAAGTAAAAGTGTTAGAGCCAGCAATAGTAGTTGTCTATAGCAGAAGTCGTTTCTACAGAGGTGTTGAACATTTCAACTCACAGAAGCTGTGACTACATACTTGATACCTGTACAAGATCAAGCCAATCCAAACCCCAGAATGGTACAGTGGGGCTCATTATGTCCCACCTGTAACTGAGGATTTATGGCTGCTGAGGGAAGTGAAGAGTCATTTTCTTCAGGGATAGAGGCCCTGAAATTAAACTGGCCAGTTAAAATGATCACTATGCCTTAGATTTTAATAACCACAGAAGTGTAACTGATTACATTACCTGTTTCTGGTTATGTACCTGTTTTTATTGAAATAATTACAGTTATGTCATGTTCTCTATGTGTAGTGTTGGTATTGATGAAAACTCAAAGAAATAATATACAAAGGTTTATATTTTATCTCTGAGAACACTTTTGACAATATCAATGCTTCTTCTTTTTTTTATAGTAATACCAGGCAAGCTGGAATTTAAATGTTGACTTGCTATTATTTTATGGGTTATCTAGTCCTGAGATAGTCCTACTGGTGAGTGATAAACTGTACATGTGGGTATACTGTCTTGTGATTTTTCTTTTAAGGTAGTTTTATGGCTAATCCAGGCAGAAGATGGTCATTATTAATAAATCAGATAAACCTTTATATAATGCTGCATTAAAATGGTTTTCAGGTATAGAAACCTAACCATCAGAGATGTCATCTTAAATTCTAAGAGGTGGTAGGAAATGATACTCTAAATTACTCTTTATAAATCTGTGTAAAACTGACATTTATTCTGCACATTTCTGAAGAATTTATTATCTATTGTGAATATATTGGGTTGAAAAGATCAATAGAGAACATACTCATATATATATCAAATATTTATCAGATTCTACTTTATACTCTCAATACTTCATATTATAAGAGAATGAAAATATTAATAATATGGAAAAATCTAAATGTTTAGTTTCCTAATTTTTAAGATAAAATATTAATCAATTTTGTTACTATATATATATATATTAATTTAAAGGTAAGGTTTTTAAAGAAAATAAAGGGAGTTCATGTTATGAAATACTACACTGGAAGAAACTCCCTGGGAAGAAAGGCCCTGCTCACAGGCCATTTCTCCTGATCTGAGCACTTACAACTTTTCTACCATATGATTATTCTGGAAATTCATAACTATACTTATATTTGGAACATATGTGACTTTTCACTCTTCTCAGCAGCTAGATAAAATTAAAGAGCAATTATTTTGGCATAAACTGTGGTTCCATTTGCCATTTAACAATAATTTAATCCTCATGGAGATTTATGCCAAGCAATGGCCCAGTCTTATGAAGTCAGATGAAAGATATAAAAAGCAGTTACCATTCTTTTCATTCTTTTTCCCTTGATATTTCATGTTTATAAACATGGGACCAAAAAGGGCTACAAGCCTCATAGAAAAAGATTCTGAAAATTGGTGTTTCAGTAAATTAATCAATAATTAAGTAAAAGTATTTGGAATCACTACAATTGTAATTTTTAGTCACTTAAGAAATCACAAATTTTGTTTTACTTTGTAATCAAAACATTAATGAAAATAAATTATACAATTAATTTAAATTTGAAGCAACCTTTTTATTGATGGGCAAGTCACCATGATCAATATTCCTAACTGGCAAAACCAAGAGAGATTCTTATTAAAACTTGGATGAAAATATTTTTTAAGTCTAGATCTTGGTTAAGAGGTATTCTATTAATATTACAGTGAAATTTTACATCTTTAAAGTTCAATATTAATTTAAGTATTATCCAAAATCTCTATTTTTCCCTAAAACGTTGCTTTAAAATGAATTAGTAGTAAAAATAGTATCTGAATATTTTATCACAATTTTACAATTATGTTTAGTTATAAAAAACCATTATTTTTTATGAGAAAGGGCGATTCATCTCTGCATATACTTTGTACTATAATAAAATTTATTGAATGGTAGAAATTTATAGAAATAATCTAGAATGAGTTTTGTAGTTTTTCCATATGTTCTAAAATCTGTCAGCTAAAGGTGCAACTTCTATTCATTTCTGATGCTTTATCAAACTGGTATAATTTTCAAGAATTGTTTAGTCTGTAGCAGATGCTAGAAAATTACTCATATGGAGGCATATTATAGCACATATTGAAACACTAAATCATTAGCACTGAATTCAGATAAAGTCCCTTTAGTAATTTTCATGGAAGGTAAATGATTTGTATACTTGTGTTGATTATTTTTTGGAAAACAGATGCATTACTTCTGTTTGGGACAAGAGTAAAATGTTAGATTGGGAAGATTAAATGGAAAAAAGTTTTCTGTTACGAGAAATGGAGAGAGCAGAAGGAGATAAAAGAGAAGGAAAATTAGAGTAGAAATGAAGAAAGGAAAAAGTAGAGAGAAATAAAGGAATTGAGAAGATGGTTAGTAAAAGAAGAAAAATTTAGAAAGAAGGAAGAGAGAGACAGTCTGGGAGTGGTGAGGAAAGAGAAAAGTAAGACCTAATAAAGAGTGAAGAGATGGGGAATTCGAAGGGGAAAACAGAAGAAGGAAGAAATGAAAGACAGCTGCTTACACGGGCTAGACAGATTTGTTAGCCGAGGTTTACAAGGTGCAGTTGTCCATTAGAGTCTGAGTTGGTATCTTAACATAAGCAGGTTGAAATTAGATTGGAGATATTCCTGTAGAAGCCTTCTTGAATCTAAACTTTTGAATTAGTACGTGAGCAAAGGATGTTGAAGAAGAAGTAAATTATCAGGGCGATTTCTAGTCAGCAAGTTCATAAGTAATTTCTTTATCCAGTAACAAGAACTCAGGCAGTGATGATGATCATAAAATTTTAAATGATAGAGCGTATCTTCTATACTTTTTAAGATACACAAAGAAGATTAATGTTAGTAAGAAAAAAGTTGGTTTTATGCATCTAACGCAAACACATACAAAAGTGGGAAATGGAGGAGGAATAAGGGATGACATGAGCATGCATAGAAAAATATAAATACCCAGAAACGTATACAAATAACAAAACTCCAAATTTTCCCCAGTGTGTGTCTGCAGCGTTAATGAGACAGAGAACAAACCTAATCCCAAAGCTCTTTTATCATTGGAAGACAGATAGTAAATCTTTCAGTCCTTCATTCCAACAGTGAAAGTCTCAGAGTTTATCTTTTTTTTTTTTTTTTTTTTTTTTTTGGTTTTTTTTTTCGAGACAGGGTTTCTCTGCAGCTTTGGTGCCTGTCCCAGAACTAGCTCTTGTAGACCAGGCTGGCCTTGAACTCCCAGAGATCCGCCTTCCTCTGCCTCCCAAGTACACTCCTATATTCCCCCCTCCATTTCCTTTATCCCTTCCTCTCTGTCTCCACCCAGGAAAGGGCAGGTCTCCTATGAGTATCAATAAAACAAAACATATCAAGTTGCAGTAAGACTAAGCATCTCCCCTTGCTTTAAGACTGGGCAAGGGGAGCCAATATGAGAATTAGGGTTCCAGAAACCAGCAAAAGAGTCAGAGAAACCCCTGTTCCTGCTGTTAGAGGTCCCATAAGAGGACCAAGCTGCACAAATGTAATATATATGCACATTGCCTAGCTCAGTCTCATACAGGCTCCCTGGTTGTCCGTTCAGTTCTGCAGACTCCTATGAGCCCAGGTTAGTTGACTGTGTGAGCCTTCCCATGGTGACCTTGACCACTCTGGCTCCTACACTCCTTTTTTTCTTCTGCAGGGTTCCTGAACTTTGCTAATGTTTGGCTGTGCGTCTCTACATCTGCCTTCATCAGTTGCTGGATGACACCACACTGATGACAATTCAACCAGACACCAATCTGGTCACAGTATATGGTCAAGTCAGGTTATTTGAGGTTTCTTTTTTTCTTTTTTCATTTTCTTTTTTTTTAAGAATATAAGTGGTGAATCATTCATTTACACATCTCCAACTAAATTAAAATAAATGGCTATGTGAAATTGGTACAAAGTTGTTTAATGTCTATGTTGAATTTGTTTCTCTTTTCATCTTTTAAACATTTGTTTACCTTTAAACTTAGGACTCAAAACTCCTTTGACATAAGGAGTTCTATATTTTTCAGCTATTTTATTTTATTTTTAAAAACTATCTTTTTTTCATTTCACATACCAATCCCAGTCCCCATTTCCTCCCTTACTCCTGTACCTTCCACCTTTCCCCCACCACTCCTTATCTACTCCTCAGAGAAGGTAAGGCACAGTGCTCCGAGCAAGGACCAAGGTCCTCCCTACAATATCTATATATCTAGGCTGAGCAAGGTATCCATACAAAGAGAATGGGTTCCAAAAAGCTAGAACAAGTAGTAGGTATAAATCCTTGTCTGGCTGTCAGTGGCCCAGTCATACAAACAACTGTCACCCACATTCAGGGAACCTAGATTGATCCTCTGCTAGTTCCTTCCCTGTCCGGCCAGCAATGGTTAACTCCCATTAGCTCAGGTAAACTGTTTCAGTGGGTGTCCCCATCATGGTCTTGATCTCTTTGTTCCTGTTCTCACTCCTCCCACTCTCCAACTGGACTTTGGGAGCTCAGTCCAGTGCTCCCCTATGGATCTCTGCCTCTACTGCCATTAGTTGCTGGATGAAGTATCAATGGTGATATTTAAGATAATCATCAATCGGACTACAGTGCAAGTCAAGTTTGGGCCCCCTCTCTTCTATTGCTTAGGATCTTAGCTGGGGTCATCCTTGTGGATCCCTGGGAATTTCTCTAGTGCCAGGTTTCTTGCTAGCTGCATATTGGCTGCCTCAATCAAGATACCTCTTTCCTGGCTCTCCATCTCCATCCTTCCCCGATCTCAACCATTTCTTTCCCTCAAGTTCTCCTCCCCTTTCCCTTCCCCCATCCTCCACTATTTCCACCCCATTTCTCCCCCCACCTTTATGCTACCAACTTTCTCAGGAAATCTTGTCTGTTCATACTTTTCAGAGGGATCTATCTATCTATCTATCTATCTATCTATCTATCTATCTATCTATCTATCTATCTATCTATGTATCTATCTATCTATCTATCTATCTATCTATGTATCTATGTATCTATCTATCTATCTATCTATCTATCTATCATCTATCTATCTATCTATCTATCTATCTATCTATCTATCTATCTATCTATCTATCTCTATATATATCTTAGGGTTCTCCTTGTTCCTTAGCTTTTCTGGGGTCATAGACTATAGGCTCATTATCCTTTGCTTTACAGCTAATATCCACTTATGAGCAGGTACATAACATGCTCATCGTTCTGGGTCTGGGTTACCTTACTCAGGGTGTTTTTTTTTCTACTTCCATCCATTTTCATACATAATCAAGATGCCATTGATTTTTACCACTGATAGTACTCCATTGTGTAAATTTACCATATTTTCTTTATCTATTCTTCAATTGAGGGACATCTGGGTTGTTCCCAGATTCTAACTATTACAAATAATGCTGCTATGAACATAGTTAAACAAATGTCCTTGCAGTAAAATTGAGAATCTGAAGATGGAAGTTATAAATAATCCCACACTAGCTCAGAATAGAGTATAATAAAAGGTTATTTATTTAGGAGTAGACTCAAAAAAATCACAGTTCTCTGCGCAAGCAGGAAACAGGAACTGAATCTAGAAGCCATGAGAGAGTGAGCATGCACTTTACATAGGCACTTATAGTATAAGAGGCCATGCCCAAGTGGGCTGGTGTTTTAAAGGCTACTTACTGGCTGAAGGATTTCCTACAGCAAGAATCCTTTGTGTATATGCCCAAGAGTGGTATTGCTGGGTCTTGAGGTAGGTTGTTTCCCAATTTTCTGAGAATCCATCATACTGATTTCTGGAGTGATTGTATTAAGTTTGCTTTCCCACCCTTACTCCATACCCTCTCCAGTATAAGATATCATTGATATTTTTGATCTTAGCCATTCTGATTGGTAAAAAATGGTATCTCAGAGTTGTTTTGATTTGCATTTTCCTGATGGTTAAGGATGTTGAACATTTCCTTAAGTTTCTTTCAGTCATTTGAGATTCTTCTGTTGAGAATTCTGTTTAGTTTTGTACCCCATTTTAAAAATTGGGTTACTTGGAATTTTGATGTCTAATTTCTTGAGTTTTTTTTTATATATTTTGGAGATTAGTCCTTTGTCTGATGTGGGACAAGTGAATTTGTGAAGATATTTTCCCATTCAGTAGGATGCCTTTTTGTCTTATTGACTGTGTCCTTTTCTTTACAGAAGCTTTTCAGTTTCAGGAGGTCACATTTATTTATTGTTGTTCTCAGTGTCTGTGCTACTGGTGCTATATTTAGGAAGTGGTCTCCAGTGCCCATGCATTGAAGGCTACTTCCCACCTTTTCTTCTATCAGGTTCAGTGTGGTTGGATTTATATTGAGGTCTTTAATCCATTTGGACTTGAGTTTTGTGCATGGGGATAGATATGGGTCTATTTTCACTCTTTTACATGTTGATATCCAGTTATACCAGCACCATTTGTTAAAGATACTTTCTTATTTCCATTGTATAATTTTAGCTTCTTTGTCAAAAATCAGATGATCATAGGTGTGCGGATTAATATCCTGGTCTTTCATTTGATTGCATTAGTCAACCTGTCTGTTTTATGCCGATATCAAGCTATTTCATTGCTATAGCTCTGTAATAGAGCTTGATGTCGGGAATGGTAATGCCTCTGGCAGTTCCTTTATTGTACAGGATTGTTTTGGCTTTGAGTTTCTCTCCATTTAATTTTATGGTGGCTGTTGGCTTACTGTATATTGTTTATATTATGTTTAGATATGTTCCTTGTGTCCTGATCTCTTGAAGAGATCATGAAGGAGTTTGGGATTTTGTTGAATGCTTTTCAGCATCTAATGAGATGATCATATGTTGTTTTTCTTCCAGTTTATTTATATATTAGATTAAGTTGATAGATTTTTTTAAATTTTATTTTATTTTATTCTTTTTTAGTTAAAATTTCTGCCTCCTCCCCGTTTCCCATTTCCCTCTCCCTCCTCCCACATATTGTCCCCTCCCCCGAGTCCCCTCCCCCTATCCCCACTCCTTTTCTCCTCCCCCCACTCCATTCCCCCTCCCTCTCCATACTGAAGAGCAGTCCAAATTCCCTGCCCTGCGGGAAGACCAAGGTCCTCCCACTTCTATCTAGGTCCAGGAAGGTGAGCATCCAAACAGGCTAAGCTCCCACAAAGCCAGTTCATGTATTAGGATCGAAACCTAGTGCCATTGTCCTTGGCTTCTCATCAGCCTTCATTGTTCGCCATGTTCAAAGAGTCCGGTTTCAACCCATGCTTATCCAGTCCCAGTCCAGCTGGCCTTGGTGTGCTCCCAATATATCAGTTCCACTGTCACAGTGGGTGGGTGCACCCCTCGTGGTCCTGACTTCCTTGCTCATGTTCTCCCTCCTTCTGCTCCTCATTTGGACCTTAATAGCTCAGTCTGTTGCTCCAAATTGGGTCTCTGTCTCTATCTCGATCCATCGCCAGATGAAGGTTCTAAAGTGATATTCATCAGTAGGATAGGGTCATTTCAGGTTCCCTTTCCTCAGTTGCCCAAGGTACTAGCTGGGGATATCTCCCTGGACACCTGCGAGCCCCTCTAGAGTCAAGTCTCTTGCCAACCCTAAGATGGCTCCCTTAATTAGGATATATTTCTCTGCTCCTGTATCCACCCTTCCTATATCCCAACCATCCTATTCCTCCAATGGGGAAGAGGATAGGGTTTTGTTCGTTTGGTCTTTTCATGGTGTCCCAAATTTGTTGGATTTAATGTTTTCTTTTTTTTTCAGTCTCAGAAATGAGAAGGATTTAATGACCACTGAATCAATTCCCCCTATAGTATCTTCAACACCCAAGAGTCTCTCATCCATCTTTTGTATTCTATTAATGATACTTGTATCTGTAGTTCTCGTCCATGTACTCTGATTTTCCATTTCCAGAATTCTCCCTATTTGCCTTTTCTTTGTTGTCTCTATTTTAGTTTTCAAGTTTTGAACTGTTTGAACTGTTTACTTCACCTGTTTGATAGTTTTTTTCTTGGGTTTCTTTGAGAGATTATTAATTTTTCCATTTTTTGTTTGCTCTTCCTCCTTTTATTTAAGGAAATTTTATCTTTCTTCTTTGAAGATCTCCATCATTCTCATAAAGTTACACTTAAAATCATTTTTTCCTGCTTCTTCTTGGTTAGGATGATCAAGTCTCCTTGTTGTGTGACCACTAGGTTCTGGTGTTTCCATGTTGCTTTTTAGGCTGTTGAATAAATTCTTACATTGCTGTCTACCTACTCTTCCTCTAATTGGTGCTGGCAGCATCTTTACTGTTTGGTCCAATCCTTGCAGTTGCTGTCTGTGTCTTTGGGAGCTGCTCTTAGTCTGCTCTGTACTGTCATTGTCTATGTCTCAGGGATGCGCTGAGGTGTCTTTTGGTCTTCCTTCTAGGTCTACTCTCTTGGTCTGTTCTCTTGGTCACCTCTGTGCAGTTGCAACCTGTGCTCCAGACTTTCTCTGAGGTCTCAGGGGATAATAGCTTTTGGGGGTAGAATGGGACTTCTAGCTTACAGGGTCTGATCAATGGTATCTTGATGGCTACCTAGAGAAGTTGTGACAGGTGGGGGAGGGGGCCTCAGATTTTGACCCTCTACAGAGGGCCTAGCTAGTGGGGTGCCCTGTTGGGTGGGTGATGACTCAACTCTTGGTATACTCTGTGCAGTCAGAGCCTTTACTTCAGAGTTCTTCTGAGGTCAAGGGGAATAGGAGATTTAGGAGCCAATTGGAACTTGTAGTTTACAGGGTCCAATCGATGGGGTGTGAGTGTTGTAGCAAGCTATATTTTTGATCTTAACAAGTTACAGTGTTAAGTGTCTGCAGAAATCTCCCTTTTTCTTAAACCCATACTTCCATCATAGTAGTAAAGGAAAATGACAGAAGACAAAGAGGATCCTGATGCCAAGGTGAGGAGTGGAAAAGACAAAGAAATTGTAGGTTGTTATAAACAGAAGGCAGAAACAACAACGAAACAGGAACCTCACAATGAGACTCTATAAATTCTCACTCAGGGCAAGGATGATTTAATCTGGACATTTGTGAGGGTGACTGAGAGACTGTGATGGGAATGTAGTTAGGCTGATGCTGAGCCCACTATATGAGCAGGATAGTTAGCATGTTTGAGAATGTGGCCATTCTAAAGATTTTCCTTTAATTCCTTGAATGAGGCAACAAGTAGAGACCTTTTAGCAAACAAAAGCCAGAAACTGGTTTTCATATTGGAAGCAGTGTCCTGCCTTCTGAATGGATAAGATAGATGGTAAAGCAGAGTCAATGGTACTAAAAAGTATCAGGGCAGCAATGATAGGAAGATAGTCAGATTATAATTGTGTTTTACAGGTAGAACTGAAGGATATGTGATGTGCTCATTATTGAATAGACAACAGATGTTTTGGAAGGGAAAAAAGAAGAAACTTTTTAATTCTGAAATAACATAAATTTACCAATATTACATCATGACAATAGCTGTGGTTTCGTTGACTACAAAGAGAGTTTCTGTCCAGTGGTTTGATATGAAAGGCTGTTTTGAAATATTGGTTTTTATACACAGCTGAGAGTAGAGATATTTATAACAGTTCTTAGTTTCAGCTTACCCCTTCCTCCATAACTGCTCAGGGACTGTAAACTGTTAATAATTGATTTGATCATTTGTGATGCCTTAAATTTGGAACTTACATATAATGTACAGATTAAATCACATTATGTGTAGCTGGGTGAATATATTATTAAACACATTATCCCTCTCCATAACTACAAACTGTGCATCTGTGGCAAATGAAGGAGCATTTTAATAAGGAGTAGTGTAATTATATTATGGTCCTTGCTTTTGCAATCTTATTGGCTTCATTTTAGAGGTGAATATCTTTCAATGAAGATATTTATTGTAAAGGAGAACTTTTCAAGATATAACCAGTACTCCTAGCTCACTGAAAATATCTCTACATGAAAATAAAGAACTATATGGAGGAGAATTGTTAAAAATTATTAAATTTAGCAGTAATATCTTAACAAGACTTTTACTTCTTATGGGAGTTACTCCCTTGGCTGACTGACTATCTATCTATCTATCTATCTATCTATCTATCTATCTATCTATCTATCTATCTATCTATCTATCTATCTATCTATCTATCCATCCTTTATCATCATCAATTATATGACTCCATTGTCATATTTTATAATTATATATCTATCATCTATCAAAGATTTGTCACCCAAAAAGAGGAACATGGGATGTACTCACTCATATTTGGTTTCTAGCCATAAATAAAGGACATTGAGACTATAATTCGTGATTCTAGAGAAGCTAAATAAGAAGGTGAACCCAAAGAAAAACATAAGCATCCCCCTGAATATTAACCTTCATCAGGCGATGAAAGAAGACAGAGACAGAGACCAACATTGGAGCACTGGACTGAAATCTCACGATCCAAAGGAGGAGCAGAAGGAGAGTGAGCACGAGCAAGGAACTCAGGACTGCGAGGGGTGCACCCACACACTGAGGCAATGGGGATGTTCTATCGGGAACTCACCAAGGCCAGCTGGCCGGGGACTGAAAAAGCATGGGACAAAACCGGTCTCGCTGAACATAATGGACAATGAGGACTACTGAGAACTGAAGAACAATGGCAATGGGTTCTTGATCCTATTGCACGTAATGGCTTTGTGGGAGCCCAGGTAGTTTGGATGCTCACCTTAATAGACCTGGATGGAGGTGTGTGGTCCTTGGACCTCCCACAGGGCAGAGAAACCTGCTTGCTCTTTGGGCTGAGGAGGAAGGAAGACTTGATTGGGGGAGGGGGAGGGAATGGGAGGTGGTGGCGGGGAAGAGGCAGAAATCTTTAATAATTAAATAAATTAATTAATAAAAAAAATAAATAAATAAATTAAAAAAAAGATTTGTCATCTACCTATTTATCATTAATTTATCTATCCATACATCTATCCACCATGTGTATATTTTGCTTGACAAACCCAAAATACAAAGTCCATAATAAAAAATTGTTTTTTACTCTTTCTTTTTAAATTTCTTTACACTTATTCCAAATATAAAAATAGGAAATATGGCTGCTAAAGAATTTTCCACGTGGTTACAGATGTAAGTCCTGTCTCCGAGTGAATTCTTGAGACCATCATGGCAATAGGAACTTATGAAACCACTTGTACAATAAATAAATGCATACATGAATTCGACTTCCTTCCAGTGTAAATTCTTGTGTGAGGGTTACAGAAACTGGAAGTGGTAAAGACTTTCCCACAGTACTGACATTGCTAAGGTATCTAACCAGCGGAGGATATTTTGTGCCTGATAAAATGACAAGAACAACCAAATAATTTTGCAAATGTTTGCAAACAAAGGTATTCTCTCCTGTGTGTATGTTATTACTCTTGCACCAAGTGGAGGCAGTGAAGTCTTTTTCACAATACTTGCATACACAAGGCCTTTCTTTTGAGTTAACTCTTTTATGCTTGTTAAGCTCATGAAATGAACAGTTTCTCATGTTTTACACAGAACCAGTTTTCTTTCCAGTGTGATTTTTTTGCATGCAAATTAAACCAACTAGAAGTGTTGAAGGTTTTTGCACAATGCTCATCTGAATAAACTTTCTCCCTACTGTGAACGTTTTCTTGAATGTTCCGATGACTGGAGCAGGTAAATGCGTTTTTACACTGGTTATACGTTTAAGACTTGTCTCCAGTGTGAATTCTTTCATGAGCCATACACAAATTGAAATTGGTGGTTTTTCCACAATGCTTACATGCATAAGGTTTTTCTCTATTGTGACTCCTTTCACAATCTGTTATGATGACTAGAGTCACCGAAGGATTTCCATAATGCTTACACGCATAGGCTTTATCCAGTGTGATTTTTTTCATAAATGTTTAAATGAAAGGAGCAAAAAAAGGCTTCTCCGACATAAGGCTTCTCTCCACTATAATATTTTTCCATGAGTTTAAAAATAAGTGGAACTGGTGAAGGCTTTCCTACAATGCATACATATAATGCACGAAACAATCCCACACCAGTTTGGAATTATAAAGGGGTTATTTATTTGAGGGGAAAATTTTACAGAATGCCTAGACAACAGCCAGGAAAGGAGTCTAGTCGCCAGAACTAGATTCCAAAGCAAGAGAGCGAGAGGAGGGCTGACGCTGCTTTTTAAGGTGAAAGAGGCCACGCCCCAGTGGGCTGGTATCTCAAAGGCTATTGGCTGAAGGAGCAGAAGACGCTCCAGCAGCATACATACATAGAGTTTCTCTCCAGTGTGCATTCTTTAAGGAATGTTTCAATAAGTGGAACTGGTGGAGGTTTATCTACAATGCTTGGATGCGTGACTGTTATGATAACTGAAACAGATGAAGGCTTTTCAAAAATGTTTACTAGCAGGAAGTTTCTCTTCTTTGTGAGTTACTCCATGCTTCTGTAAATACTTTGCATATTTAAATATTTTGCCACATTGCCTACAAGTGTACATTTTGTCTCCAATATGATATATATATATATATATATATATATATATATATATATATATATATCTTAATGATTCTTCACAGAGCTGAGGCACGAATGATTCCACTTCTTTATGGATTCCATTATTCTGACCATATATATTTTTCCTTAAGATATTCTTCTTGAGTTTATCTCCTGAGGCTGATCGAAAGGGAGATTCTTACAGGCTTGATTACACTGTTGATTTTATAGAGTTTCTCTATAAGAAAAGTATAAAGTACCTGAAATGATTCAAAATAACAAATAACTTTCCAATGTTTCTGATGTGTAAAATCTTTTGCCATGGCTTCTATATGTTTAGATCACTTTTATCTAGGTTGGCTTTGGAGATACCCATGTAAGGATTTTTCTTACATGCAATGGTCTTTAATGAGCCCTTACTCTTGGAGGTATGTCTTTACTGATCATAATGTCTGGAATAGGTTCCTGATTTTTATCATATTCACTATAACATTTACATGACTTATATTCCCATATTTCTGCTGAGATCTTTGTAGACTTCTTTAATATTTTCTTCTAGTGGATTCTCTGTGGAGATCAGGTTCAAAAAATATTTCCTTAACCACAAGCCTGTGGATCTTTTTTTTGACTAGAATCCAACAAAATCCACTCTCTTATGGTGAAGTTCATAATCATATGCTCAAAGGTCATTGGCTCATTTTGTATTTCCGATGTGTCCAGGTGTCTTCCCAAAGAGACATGCAGTCAGCAGAATGCCCAGTCTCTCAAAACAGATCCTCACAAGGATTTTCTCTGTTAAACCAAACTTAGTATTTTACTCTTAATGGAGTCATTAACTCCTAGTTAAGCAGAGCCCAACCTTATCAATGAGATTTTACCATCCCGTATCAGAAGGAACTGAGTAGTGGACATGAGCGGAAACAAGATTTGTTCTATTTTTGAGATATGTAAGTCAGACACATACATGCATGCACACAATGTGTACATATACATAGGCTCTATCCAAGATTGTTAACCTTATATAGTAGTATTAAGCTATAGGATGCCATAAAGTATTTGCCTAATAGAAGAGGTGTGAGCATCACCCAATGTGGAGTCTTGGGTTTTGGGATATCAAGACTTAAGGAATCAGTCACATATTTATAATTGTATAAAATGAAGGGTTTCCAGGCTATATTAGGAAAAAGCATAGTTTATTCAAAAGTTATGTATGGTTAAAGAATTATGTTAAGATATCAAGTTGACAAAGGGTGAAGAAGATAGATTATTCTATTGTCAGAATTATTATGCTCAGAAATAATTTCTTAGAGTTCTATTTATGTTAGTTTCATATTACAAACTGTAACTCTCAACTGTGTGGAACTGAGTATGTACTAGAAAGGCTGACACTTTTATTGTATGAGATCTGCTGATGATAGGCAGTCCGACCCAAATGCAGTATTTACAGTAGTCCATTCATCAAGCTCAGTGACATTGCTTTAACCCATTGAGCCTTCTTCTCAGCCATGATGCCTTGATCTTTCTATTGTTACTGATTATTTAATTTTTTACTTTTATGAAATCTTTCTCATTATTTTATTTTCAAAATACTATAGATTGTGTTGTAGTTGATATATTATTTGGTAAATTATGCTTAAATAGAAAATATGGAAAAATTAAATGAAGAATAAAAATATTAAACTTAACGTGATAGGACACGTGGACTTAAACAAACAGGTATTTTTAATTAAAACTTCAATGAATGATAAACGATGATTCTCTGTGACACAGAGAATATGTATGAGACTGTATGATGAGTGAGGACTTAAAAGGCTTAGGTGAGACTTGTGCTCATTCCATTTCACACAAATATGAAGACTCGGTCCCCGAAACCCTTATAGTTCACCATCACGTTAGCTCTGCTCAATATCCTTTGTTTTCTTTTTGTTTTTGTTTTCTGAGATAAGATTTCTCTATATAATGGTCCTGGTTATATTGAAACTTGCTCTGTAGAGCAGGCTGGTCTCGAACTCACAGAGACCTACCTACATCTCTCTCCCAAGTGCTGGGATTAAATGCATGCACATGAAGGCCTAGCTCAAAGTCTTGTAAAACAATTAAATGTAATTAGCATTATAAATGTTTCCAAAATATTTTTTGTCAAACACTTCCTTAAGTGTGAAAAATGAGTTCATAGAATGTGCTGTCAAAGAAATACAGGTATCACCATAGAAAACATTGCAACAACGAGGTTGTACAGAACATGGCTTCATTACTTTTTTTCTTTTTCTTTATTTATCTGTATTCTTTCTTTTTTTGCTGTTTGGTCTACAAAATTGCTGGCAGCTGCCAAACTTCTTCAGAAAGGTAATGTTCTGTCACTAGACTGTCTACTTGCTGAAATCTCCAAGACCTTAAAAGAAAAATGAATTTATATATATATAATAGCTTTTCTATATCTTATATGCAATAAAATAAATTACATACAATAAAAACATATGGAATATAAAATTATGTATAATATTGTATATTATATATTATTAAATATTATAAATATATAACTAATGCATAATTATACCTATCAACAATCTAATAAAAATAAAATACCATAATGCAATTTAATATATAATTATTATAATCAACATAAAATTATAATTTGTAATATATTATACATAACAAAACATATCTTATATGTTTTAATATATAGTATATCATATGTAATTAAATATATGTGCTATATAACACAATAAAATATTGTATATAATATATAACAAAATATATTATTACATATGTAGTATATATATCATATTTAATTTTATTTTTCTGAGATCTTGAGACCTCAGCAAGTAGAATGTCTAATGACAGAACATTACCTCACTGAATATAGTATAATATAAATATGATATAATAATGTATAATATTGCATATTATATATATTTTCTAACCCATAATAGAATAACTATCAAACTATTAAGGGTTCAAATATTAATATCTTTTTTTGAGACAGGGTTTCCTTTTGTGACAGTCTGGCTGTCCTGGAACTTGTTTTGCAGGCAAGGCTGGCTTGGACTCACAGAGATTGGCCTGCCTCTTGCTCTGGAGTGTTGGGATTAAAGGCATGCACCCATCATCCCCTGGTCAAACATTAACAATTTAATAAACCATACCAGTTTTTTGGGGGGTACTTAATGTATTGATCAACACAGACATGCAAAGATGAGTGGTTAAGACAATCTTACTTGAAAAAGATACATGGATGTTCCCATATAAATCTTACTGGGTTCAAAACTAGAACTTAAAAAAAAAAAAAAAGAAATACCAGCAGAATCCATCTTCAAAGTGAGGAGGTTCAATATGGTTTATTTGGTTTTATTCAGAGAACTTCAGTTCTCACAAAAAGGAATAAAATAACTTCGAAGCCAGCTTCAAAGTCACAAAATGTTTGCTACTTTTGCCTTTTACTTAATTGAGCATGATTAAATAAGCTGACTAAAGGAAGTGGTTTGTGTCTACTTGAGCCTAATGTGTTAATTATGAATTCAAGTTTTGTTCAACATTATGGAGCTTCTTTAATAATTAAACCATCCTGCAATATCAATAAACTGCTCTAGAAAAAAGCATCTGATACTTTTTAAGCACCAAGTAGTGAATAAAAAGATACTCACTATTGTTTGTTATGAATAGAAAATTATGTGTTCACTGGAAATTACATTTATCATACTGAAGCATGAATTCCCAGAAGAGCTTCACAGTTTTTCTCTGGCCTAGACTTCAGTGCCATTTTAGAAGATAGTGGGACATAGACACAGTACTTTTGTCTGCAGGATTTAACAGTACCAGACTAAGTATTATAGGGAAAAAGGACCAGCCAAAGAAAATCACCCAGGCCCCGAAACCAGAACCAGTGAAATACTTTATTCCAAAGAAGCACACTGTAATGTTTAAACTAGAGCCAAAATCCACACTTTGTCTCCTGATGGGGAACCTCTTTCAACCAATTGTTGTGATCCAGCTGCTCTCACTCCCTCTGACTGACAGTTGAACTTTCTTGTGGTCTGTAATTGACAAGGATGTTTGTGTTCTTTCTGGCTGGTGGGTCCCCGCAGAAGGAGTAGAGGTATAAAAGGTTGCTGGGCAAAATAAAGGTTGCTGTTCTTCCACCTGAAAAGAAGAAGAAGCCTCTGTGTTTCAATGCCGGTACACCCCCCCCCCCCCCCCGCCGCCAGTCTCCGCTATCCAGGCTGTGCTGGCTGCAGCAAGTGGAGGTACCACCGAGATCTGGAAAGTGGGGATACATGAACAGGGTCGCTACAGCTGTCAGCTAAATCGGCATATTGGAGAAGGTAAAGTGTTTTTTATTTTTCATCCCCAGAGGTAACTCTGAGGGACATCCTCCAAAAGATAAGTAAATATAAAGAGGCAGGAGGGTGAGTTGAAAGGCCTCAAAAAGTAACTGAAACTCTTAAAGGGACAAGGCATGGAAGTAGCAAGGAAGACAGCCAAAGATTTTGTACAGGAGGGGGTTTAAATGTTCCAGACTGGGAGCAAGCCAAGTCAGATTAAAAGGAGTATGTGTGTCTTCATCCGCAGAGATGCTCTGAAGGATGCCCTCTGGAAGATTGGCCAGTAGGGAAGCGATAAAGAGGAGGAATGGGGGTGAATTGAGGGGCTCAAAAGTTAGAATGTGTAGAGATATATGTTTTTGTGTTGATTGTGTCATCTTTTGTGTTCTGGACTGGAGAAAGACATTTGATTCTGGGAACTGCTAAGAAAGGTATTTTGACTTTAAATATAGGCCTAAGGATTTGATGCTTTGGAAAAGATGTTCTGTTTTTGTCTCCACAGAGGATGAGAACCTGTGGATTCATTGCAAATTTATGTGGTTTGAATCACTGAGAATCCCTAAAATGTTGATGTAAAATACTCCCAAGAATGCAGCACCCCTGCTCAGCAGGAAGTAGCCAGACAGGTTGATGATGCTCAAACTCCCTAAAAGATTGTTAAAGTGGGGTCCCTTCAATGGTTCCAGAGCAGGAGCAGTGAGCCTGCTTCCCTGAGTTCTGTTCCACTCCATGCAGCAGTTTGGATCCAGAGTGAGTGCAGCTGGGGGCAGAAGGCAGCTGGAGCAGAGCTTTGCCACCATAGCTACTGCTGACAGACTTGCTCTCTCACAGACTGTGCAGACGGTACATTAAGACATTCTTAAACTCTCACTGAACTATAAATTCTTGTCTTTGGCATCTCTTCTCTTCCTCCCTGGCTCTTTGTATTGCTCAAATATGAAAATTTTATTTAGTTCTGTAAGTCTACGGACTAGAGAATTATTTTTATCTTCTTTATAGATTCTTATGCCTTGCTACCTGAATTATTCCTCCCTCCCTTTCTTCCTTCTTTTTTATTTATTAATACTTGATCATTTCATACATGTATACAATGTATTTTGATCATATTCGCTTTTCCACTCTTTCCCATAATTCTTTCTACATGCATCCCAACCTCCAGCTTCATGTCTGCCTTTTGCTTTTTTTTTATAGAGTAAAATGCTTAAAAACACATTTGAATAGAAAAAAAACAAATAAACAGAAGAAAAATAACCAAGATATGAGCCAAGAATCAGAGGCCCACTTGTTAATACAATCAAGAATCCTGTGAAAACACTGATCTAGAAACCGTAATACATAGGCGGAATTCCTGGTGCAGACTCATGCAGGCCCTATGCATGCTGCCTCAGTCTTTGTGAGTTCATATTAGTTTTGACAGTGTTGATCTATACAGCCTTGTTTTTGTGGTGTCCTCCATGCCCTCTGGATCACATTCTTCTTTCTCCTCTTTCACAGGGTTGCCTGGGTCCTGAGGGGTGGGATTTGATGGAGACATAAAGTTTAGGGCTGAATGTTCCAAGTTTTCTCATACTCTACCTAATATCTGGCTGTGGGTATATATTTCCCAAAGGCTGCAGGAAGAAGCTTCTCTGATGATCACTGAGCAAGACACTGATCTATGAGTATGCCATAAACTCATTAGGAGTCATTTAATTGCTTTTGTTGTTGTTTTTGAACTGTAGTATTTGGTTTTATTCTAGGTTCATGGGCTATCTAATTTCAAGTTTTTGACCACCCAAGCAGTTTGTGTTATGGTTTCTATTCCGTGGAGTGGTCCTTAAGCCAAGTAAGATATGCCACCACTGTACTAGTATATCTTACAGGCAGGGCAGCAAGGATATCAAAGAATTTGTGACTCGTTTTTATGTTTCTTTGTTGGGTAGAGTGCAAAGTACTTTTGTATCATCCTGTACCAAAGATGTTAGAAGATAGTGGTGTGAAGATTTTGTGTAGGCACCAGCTTGACTTCTCCATGTTCCATGGGTTGTATAGGATCTGTCTTCAGCAACCTCTAAAGCATGAGATGCAATGAATTGTCACCTAGGCGTTTTATCCAGAGTTTTTTTCAGTGTCAGGTAGTACACTGACTGACATTGATTTAGAATAAAGTTCATTCAGAAAATAGAAAAACATCCAACCTTACTTAATTATAGTCTTTAAAAATAGCCAAGCTCACAGAATCATTGTCTCAACAGCACCTAGATGGATTCACTGGCAAGGCTCCTCTCCATAGTCCAGTGTTATCATAGTTCCTGTATTTATTTAGACCTTTCCTCTAAATTTCCTATGAATTTTGTGTTCTTACTAAGATGAACACTAAGTTTGCTACTTTGCTTCAATAATTTATTATCAGTGTCCACTAAAGTGAATAGTGCTCTTTGTAGATTCATATTTTAAAAATGACATTTAGGAACTGTGGATACAGCTCCATAGGAGATAGCTCTTTGGGATGCTTAATCTTTGTTGTTGTCACTTGATTATATTTAGAAACATTTAGGAGACACAGGTATGGTGTATTTATGAAATGCTTATGGAGAGATCTAACTCTGAATTAGATCGTCAAGTGTACATTAACATCTCTTAACCTGGGGTCTTGCATTGAATAAAAAGCTAGAAAGAAGGAAATGTACTTAGAGCCAACACCATCATATCTTTCTTTCCCCCTCTCCCTCCCACCTCTCTCCAGGTTTACTGACTGTTGACACAGTTTGACTCTCTGCTACCACAACTAGATCCACAATATCAGGCATACTTTCTGACCTTCAGGTACAATACTGTCAGATGGTAAATCAAAGTGTCTATTTGTTAAGTTGTCCTGATCAGTTATTTTGTTATAAAAATAATAAAAGTAACTAGTACATTTGTCAAGCATGAAAATGCCTTAGGTTTGATTTTCATCATTGTAAATAGTCCAAAACAAGACTGAAACATAATACATTTGTTCAGTTTAATATGACATGCATTTATTATTTACCTGCTTATTCCAGGCATGGTGTGAATTTCTGAGGGAAGGCAAACCATTGCATTACATCACTGTAAGGTTTTCTAGGCAAGTGTGGTCCTTGGACCTTGATGTGGCTTACTTACAAACATGATTTAGTCACGGGATTAGACATTCTAGTGGAGGTTTAAGAGGTATAATTTAAGAATTCTTGATTCTTTCGTCTTTCTTTTCCATCTGACATCAACTTGCAAGGAATACACCTCAACCAGGGCTGTGACCTGTTACAGGGTGTGGAGAAATAGAGAAGACCCAGCCAACCACATTGTAGACAAGTCGGAATACTTACTTCATTAGGGAGGTAGGTTTTATGAAAGTTTATTGTGGGGGTTACTGATTTTATTTCTGCAGTAAGTTTATTGACTGCATACCTGATCATGACCTCAGTCACTCATTGCTGTTGATATGGCACCTCCACTTCCTATCGACTTCAACAGAGTTGACTCTAGAAAGTGTTATTTTATTTACTTCTTGTACTCCAGAAAAGTTATTGCCACATAAATTTCACCTGGTATGATACTACTGCATGCAAACATATGTGGTCCACTCATTTATCTTTAAAGATTTATTTATTTTATTTTATGTGTATGAGTGTTTGCTTGCATATATGTATGTGCACTACCTGTGTGCACTACCAGAGGCTGACAGAAGAGGGAATAAGATCCCCTAGAACAGACATTGTGAGTTACTGATGCTTGTGAGCTACCATGGGGTGCTGGGAATCAAACCTTTGTCCACTGCAGGAACAACCAGTGCACATAACCACTGAGCCACTTTTTTTGGGGGGGGTGTGCAATGAACTTTATTGATGGTATTCAAGAGAGTAGGGCTCCCTAAGACCTTCATGCTATTCTGGGGGTCTGGGATGGAAACTGTGAGGGAGATGCTCAGTGTCAAGGGTTGAGTTAGGACAGGGACTGCTCAGCAGCCGAGGGCTTCTCTCTTGCTGTGTCCTTGCTGGGATGGGTGGTCCAGGGTGGGCTTCTTACTCCTTGGAGGCCATGTAGGCCATGAGGTCCACCACTCTGTTGCTGTAGCCGAATTCATTGTCGTACCAGGAAATGAGCTTTACAAAGTTGTCATTGAGAGCAATGCCAGCCCCAGCACCAAAGCTGGAAGAGTGGGAGTCACTGTTAAAGTCATAGGAGACAACCTGGTCCTCAGTGTAGCCCAGGATGCCCTTTAGTGGGCCCTCGGATGCCTGCTTCACCACCTTCTTGATGTCGTCATACTTGGCAGCTTTCTCCAGGCGGCATGTCAGATTGACGACCGACACATTGGGGGTAGGAACACAGAAGGCCATGCCCGTGAGCTTCCCGTTCAGCTCTGGGATGACTTTGCCCACAGCATTGGCAGCGCCAGTGGACGCAGGGATGATGTTCTGGGCAGCGCCACGGCCATCTTGCCACAGCTTCCCAGAGGGGCCATCCCCACAGTCTTCTGGGTGGCCATGATGGCATGGACTGTGGTCATGAGTCCTTCCATGATGCCAAAGTTGTCATGGATGACCTTGGCCAAGGTGGCTAAGCAGTTGGTGGTGCAGGAAGCGTTGCTGACAATCTTGAGGGAACTGTCATACTTGTCATGGTTCACACCCATCACAAACATGGGGGCATCGGCAGAAGGGGCGGAGATGATGACCCTTTTGGCCCCACCCTTCAAGTGGGCCCCAGCCTTCTCCATGGTGGTGAAGACACCGGTCGACTCCACAACATACTCGGCACCGGCATCCCCCCATTTGATGTTGGCGGGATCTCGTTCCTGGAAGATGGTGATGGCCTTCCCGTTGATGACAAGCTTCCCATTCTCAGCCTTAACTGTGCCTTTGAACTTGCCATGGGTGGAGTCATACTGGAACATGTAGACCATGTAGTTGAGGTCGATGAAAGGGTCATTGATGGCAACAACCTCCACTTTGCCAGAAGTGAAGGCAGCCCTGGTAACCAGGCGTCCAATAGGGCCAAATCCGTTCACTCTGAACTTCACCATTGTGTCTCTGGAATGAGGCTGGCACTGCATGAAAAGAAGCGGCTGTCTCTAGAACAGGGAGAAGCAGAGAGCCATACTGAGCCACTTTTGCAGACCTAAGTTGACTAACTTTTTAAAAGGTAATAAAATACCCAAGACGGAAACAATTGACTTCAAAATGGTGTTCTGAAAATGGCTTACATTTTTGAAAGAAATGAAATTAAGCCCCCTTTTTATACAACAAATAAAAATGAATTAAATTCTAAAACTAAAACCCAATACCATAGAATCCCTAGGAGAAAACATAGGGATTCATATTCTTAATTTTGTTTTGGACAATTATTTTTAAGTTCATATTAACAAAAATTATAGGTAACTAAAGCAAAAATAAAAAGAGAATTGTAGCAAATTAATGTTTAGCATAGCAATGAAACAGCTAAAAAACAACAACAACAACAACAAAAAACTCACAGACTGGAAGTATTTTTGCAGTTCTATAATTAATAAAAGCTTAATATCCAAACTATATAAGGACATATGAAGCCCTGATTTGACCCCTAGGACCCCATAAACAGGATTTAATGGTAAAGCCTATAAACCCAATCCTGGGAGATGGAGGCAAGATGATCAGAAAGTCAAGGTCATTCTCTTCTGTATACTAAGGTTGAATCCAATTGGGACAACTCAAGACCCTGTTTGAAAAACCATAAACAAACACCCCAAAACTATGCAATAAAATGCAAAAATATATGCGAATCAGTGTTAAAAAATGATATCACCTGGGTGGTGGTTGTTGTGAGGAGCGGTGGGCTGCGTTCTTGCCCAGCTCTTGCACGGCTAGCTTTATACCTGAAATAACAACAAACAAATTGTATTCTTTTAAACATTGCCTGGCCCATTAGATTCAGCCTCTTATAGGCTAATTCTTACATCTTGATTAACCCATTTCTAATATTCTGTGTAGCACCACAAAGGTGGTGGCTTACCGGGAAGATTCTAACCTGCGTCTATCTCAGGTCAGAGAATCATGGCTACTGCCTGAATCTGCTTCTTTCTCCCAGCATTCTGTTTTGTCTACTCTGCCTATCTAAGGTGCTGTCCTATCAAAGGGCCAAGGCAGTTTCTTTATTAACCAATGAAAGTAACACGCAGACAGATGACCCTCCTCCATCAGGTGGTGGCACATGTCTGTAATTCCAGGATTTGGGAGGCAGAGTCAGGTGGATCTCTGTGAGTTCGAGCAAACCTGGTCTACAAGAGCTAGTTCCAGGACAGGCTCCAAAGCTACGGAGAAACCCTGTCTCAAAAAAATATATACAAAAAATTTGATAACAATAATAATCAGGAAATTGCAATTTGAAACTACTTTGAAATATCTCCTCTGTTTTGTGGCTATTGCTTCTAAATTTATTACCTTCTGGAAACAGGCTCATACAGTTAAAGAAGCTAAAGAGATTCACGAGGTTCAGGAAGTTCTGGAAAGTTGGAGGATTCTTCGATGTCCCTCACTGAGGTAGAATATCAATTGGTGAGGTAACTGTATGTAAGTTAATAGAAGCTTAAAGGATGCAGTATCTGTGAGTCTTCCTCATCTTAGAATGGGCTTTCTAGTGATAGAGTTGCCTTTGAGTAACTCCAGTGAATACTTCAGTTCCCCTAATTACCCTGGAAGGGAATCACATCTTTGGCATGTCACTGGAGTTTTGTCTGAGGCAAACAGATAGTTGTTTGCATTGACTCAGGACACAACAATATCTTAGGCATTCTTTATGCCTAAAATCAGAGAGAGAGAGAGAGAGACAGAGAGAGAAGAGAGAGAGAGAGAGAGAGAGAGAGAGAGAGAGAGAGAGAGAGAGAGAGAGGAAAGAGAGTTGAGTCTTTTATTTTCTATCTTCAGACAGATGGACAGGACCAATGTACATTTTGTTCACATATTTTCCTGGTTCAGTTTCTTCTGGGTACTTTCATATCTATGTGAAAATACATGTATGTGTGAATGAACAAAACAGGACAATCTCAGTTGTTACTCCTCTTGCAGCATGTCTTACTTGTTTTCCAAGACAGGGTTTCTCACCATCCAGGGACTTGCTAAGTAGACCAGTTTGGCAGGCTTGTAATTTCTAGGGGTCTCCCTGTCTCTCTGCCTCCTCATTTTTGAGATTAAAAACATATATAATCTGCTCAATGTTTTATACAGGGGTTCTTGGGGTAAACCAAAGTCTGTATTCTCACACTGTAAATAGTTTACTGTGAGATTTACTGTAGATAGTTCACAACTAACTTTTCTTTTTGTTGTTTTTAATAAGAAAGGGAAATGCAGGTTAATATTCACTAGTACCTGTTTCAGCTTCCAGTTAAGTCTTTTGGTGCCATAAAACATAAATAATATGAAAGAGCATCACCAATCATGAAAGTGATAACATTGGACAATTTAAGCTCAATGTTAAGCAATCTCAATACCTAATATTCCCAGAAATTCACTTTAAAAGGGGAAGAAAATCTCTGGCTATAGATCAGTTACCAATGACTTACTCTGCACTTGAAAGCTTTTCTTTCACCTCTTCCCACCACACACACAAGCGAGGACGAAGGGAAGAATAAAGTAAAGAAGGATAGACAAGGGAGGAAAGAGAGAAAAGGAGACAGCAGGAGGACAGAGGGATTGTGGTAAGGAGATACACAAAGAGGGGGAAGAGAGGGGAGAGAAGGAGAGAGTCAGAAATGAACATAGAGAAACAGACACCCACAGAAGGGGAGAGAGAAAGAGAGTGAAGAGAGGGAGAGAGGGAGGCAGAGACAGAGACAGACAGACAGACAGAGACACACAGAGAGAAGTAGACAGAGGGCTAAAGAAACAGAGAAAAAGACAGGCAGAGACAAAGAGAGGTAGACAGAGAGACTTAGAAAGAGAAAGAGAGAGCCACAAAGACAGAGGGTTAAGGAAAGAAAACAGTCCTTGTTTTTATTGTGAGAAGCATCATACAGAGGGACTAAACCACAGCCTTTCTCTAGGCATCTTTGCAATGTGTGCTGTGTGTTAATCATCCCAAATCTACAGCTTACATTTTGATCACAAGAATTGTTTCAAAGTTAATTCAAATGTAGAAAGCAGTCTGTATGTATGTATGGGGACGGAAAAGGTAAAAATTATCTCTGCAACAGCTACTTGATAAATCTTCATGCAAAACATTCCATTTAATCCTATCTTAGTAAAAGCTGAAGTTCTTCATTGGGTGCCAGTGGAACCTTGTCTCTGACACATCATCTACAAGAAGGGAATTCCCAGAAGGGACCAATAAATCATGCATTTAAACCTACAAATCCGATGTCTTGCTTCTGTTCTATTTTTCTTTTTATTATCAGTGTTTTCCTCTGCAGACAATTTTAAAGAGATTTGTCGCTGCTGTAAGACTCGTTTTCAAGGTTGATGTCCTTTTCCTCGGTGACAGTGATTCAAACCAAACACCAGAGTTGAGGGTGAAACCTCTGAATGATGTCTGTGGGCAGTCTTTTACCTCGACTCAGGGCCTATTGCTTTATGCTGACATAGTTTCCCAGCTGGAGACCATTTCATGCTGGAGAAATGGTGATGTATTTTTAAAGTTTATAAAGGTCTAAGTGGAAACAAAGACTTTCACTGCACTTTAATTGCTTGTAGCGTATTTGAAATTTTATCTGGATAGAAAAAATAAATCTCAGCTATCAAACTTTGTGGTTTTACAGAGCTGCTCATGCTTCCAGTCATTAGGAAATATATTCAGCATTCACCATAAATCAGCTGAAATATAGGGAGCTACTCCGAACACCTCCTGCAGCTGATGGATAGCAGCCTAGGAGAAAGTGCTTCTCAACCATTATTCTTGGAAGAAAAATAATACCTTATTAATAAAACAAGACTCAAAGTCTTTCATTTAAAGACCTTTAGTTACTTTCCTTTCCAGAGGACAAAAACATTTTGTCATTTTAAAACAAGGAAGTGGATGTGTGTTAAGTAAATTTTTTCCCTCAGATCTGACCAAATGATTCAAGGTTAGTTTCTATTTTGTTCACTAGTGTTTGTTTCCCTCACTCAGCCAGGACCCTGCGGTTTCTATATAGGAAGTGGGAGGGATTTCTACCACACGGAACTCCTGGATACTCTCCTTTTCAAACCCTCGCCTGTTAACCCATCATTTGCTCTGGAATATTGTGGTATTGGTCTTTTAGAGATAGCCCTGATATAATGCTGAAATAAAGGTTCATAAATTCTGAGAACTCTGAAGATTTCTGTGTATCTTAGTGTGAATCTTGAAGACGTGGTTTTCTGTTGCTTCATTCTGGGCATAGGTTGTCCCATATCTAGTGTCGTCCTGGGCAAAAGGGACAGAAACTCCCAGCACAAAGCTGAACAAAGCTGTCATAGGCTGTCTTCTGATTTAGCTGTCATTTGTAACACAAATCATCAGGGACTGTTTGTGCAGCACTATCTTCATCTTTTTTTTTTTAAAGTCTTTTCTTATTTATTTATTTATTATGTATACAGTATTCTCAGTACTCTGCCTGCAAGTCAGAAGAGAGCACAGATCTCATTACAGATGGTTGTGAGCCACCATGTGGTTGACTGGGAATTGAACTCATGACCTTTGGAAGAGCAGGCGGTGCTCTTAACCACTGAGCCATCTCTCCAGCCCCCACTATCTTCATCTTAATGTAGGCAATGGTGTGTGTACCCACACCTCATGACCACTACCCAGGTCTAGAGTCCATCCTACTCTTTAAGAGTTCTCTCCAATCAGAGTTAGCCACACTTCTCTTTACCCTTAACCTCAAGGAAATGTGAGCCTTAGAAATAGGTTATTACAACAGGAGCAATTGTTCACTGCTAGGATTTACCCAGAGATTATTTTCTTCACAGTATTTTGTTATTGTTAGGGCTTCAAAACTATAGAACGGTAAGCCTAGGAAAGTCTCACATACTTTCCAGCGCAGAAGAGGCTCACGTGATTCTCAGTGCATTTTGTCAGGAGCACAGAGGATCCTTACTATTCTGTCATCACAGTGAGAAGCATACTTCTGCTTCAAGAGAGGTAGACTGATAGATTGGCATGGCAAAAAGTCCCAATAAGATGTTCCCACTAAAAGGAATTATCAAATATATTTTCTTGAATTTATTAGTGTAGAATTCAACTCATTGTAAGTATAATCTTAAAACAATTCTTTATATAAGTTTTATACCTAGAGCAGATTTTTATGATTTCAATACTTATTAAATTTCCTCTAAAATATATGATCATTTAAATAAATGAAATATTACATTTTCATTGAAAATTAATTCAGAGTTTTTAGTCATTAGCAAACAACACTGGGATATTTGAAACATCATTTTAGTCATCAGTTGGAATGTAAATAACTCACACTAACATCATGGATGATGAAATATAATTAAAATAGTTAACATTAGATCAACTAGTATCAATGCTAGAATATAATTAATATAGAGAATATTGATTTTTTGAGGGCAGGATTTTTAACCTGAAACTTTGCCTTTTTTTCTGTTTAAAATTATATCAAATTATTATATCATTCTTGATAAGTAAATTGTACTGTTATACATAAAGAATTGTTTTAGTTCTTTGGTTTTTTTTGTTTATTTTTGATATATAAGTGAGCCGATGAGTCCATCTTTACATTTTCTAACACTGTAATCAAAAGTTATTTGCGTATTATTGAATACTAAAGATTTGTTGTAGGTAGAGGGGTGCAGCGACAGACTATCAGCTGCCTTCTGAGAAGAACCTCAAGTCTCAATATGTATACACATGCCCCACACATGTGAGCACACATATACATAAGCACACCTGCATAGAGAACAGAAAAATTATGGAGTCTCAACATAAACATGTGTCTTGTGTATGATTGCAATTTTGTCACTGCTAATTTATAGTTACGGTGTATAGTTCTTAGAATTTTCTTTTGTATTAGAATATTATGATGATTTTAAATGCTATTATCAGTTTTCAAAATTTCTGTGGTTTTCATGAGGATGCCAAAAGGGGTTTTATACCACTAAGTTATTAAAAGGTAAATTAGACATGCTCAAATTTAGAATTGTAATTTGCTTACATATGGGTTTGGAAAAATAAAGGAAGAATGACATCAGCCTTGCATACCAGTCTCTTGACTAGCTATTGACTGTTCAGCTCTTTATTAGACCAATCAGATGTTTTAGACAGAAAAGGTAACAATCACAGAGTTAAACAAATGAAACATAAAATAATGCAGCACATTGTTGCATCCTTGAATAAATATAACACAGCATAAACAGTTGTAACACATATTAAACTAATATTCCACAAGAGGTGTGTAATCGCTGAGGTTTCTTTTACATCAACTTCTGTGATCTGCACATGCTTGACAGACAGATAGACTCCAGACACTGCCTTTCAGTAAGAAGGAGGTGAAGTCCTAAATGTCTTGTGTGTGCCAAATGCCCACTCAGCAGACTCTTATTCTAGACATTGGCAGGTACTGCTGACCGAATTTTTTTTCCTTTATCAATACATTAGATTAACAGCTGCCACATGTACTGGAAGGGTGACACAGGTATGTAGAAGGATAATTTACTTCTTTGGATGATTTAAGTACCATTTACTTGATGGTTGTTTCAAAGCAACAAATTGGAGAATCTATTTAATGTTTGTGAGTAGAATGTGAAAGCCATAGCAAGTTTCCAGCAGTAGTTCTCTGGGGAAGTTGGACAATTTTTTCACAAGAAGTAATTAATCTTTTCATGTTACTCTTTCATGGGATGTGGTATTACACTTTTCTTAAACAATATCACAGTGAAATTTTAAACTGTGTGGTATAGATGGTCAAACACAAAAATGGAAGCTGCACAAAAGCAGTAGTGATCTTTGAATATTTCATTTTGTTAGAGAATGGAGCACTAGACTGAAGTCTGTTACCCAAAACTTCATAGATCAAGGTCATGGTTAAACATAATTGGTGCATTCCCCCAATTAGTTCATCATCCTGAATTCGGACTGATGCCTCTGAAGGTATCTGAAAAAAAAAAATGCAGTGTCACCTATGATGTTGTTTAACAAGTAAATTCAGGACAACTTCTGGGTAGCATCTTTTACACTTTTCTTGAAGTCTTGTCCATACTTACAACTGAATACCACTGGGAGAGCTTATATAGTTCTGTAACATGCAGGAGGCATTAAATGAAAAAGTGTCATTAAACACTTAATTAATTGCTGTTAAGAAATCTTCTGCTTAATTGTTTCTCCAGCACATCTAGTGACTTCTGGCATAAATTCATTCATTCCTGTATGAGACTCTCATCCCATTCTGACTGGTATAATTCCCTTGTCCACCATAAGATGCTTCCATCAAAACTCCATAGTTACCAATCAATCAAACAACACCTCTTTTTCCTAGTCCCTGAAGAGGATGTCAGTTTTGGCAGAATGAGTTCAGAGAAAGAAATAGCTACTACCCTGATAGACTATTTTGCTTGCAAAATGCTTAAAACCTAAAAGACATTTTCCTTAAATGTAATGCTAACTTAACATGATTTTTCTTTCAGCACTTACAAAGTGAGGTAAAAAGAGAACTCGTTAGAGATGAACATAGGGAGAATAAAAACACTCTATTATTGAACTTTCTTTCCATTTACTTTTGCTCTAGTATGCACTCTCAACAATGTGAAGTCATTAATTGGTTCATAGCCTTGTTAGCTATCAGACTGGGGTCACCAAACCCTCAACTATAACGTTGATGAAAGGAGATTTTCAGAAAATACTTGGAACCTATGTAAATGGAATGTACTGAAACCTAGAAATGAACAATATCAGTGTGCATCAGAGTTTTTGAAGCCAGATAACATTAATGTAGAAGGGGACAAAATACCAAAAGCTATACTGAT
Organism: Chionomys nivalis; assembly: GCF_950005125.1. Classification (NCBI taxonomy): domain Eukaryota; kingdom Metazoa; phylum Chordata; class Mammalia; order Rodentia; family Cricetidae; genus Chionomys; species Chionomys nivalis. The sequence goes on along the minus strand of NC_080089.1, from coordinate 17,963,617 downwards.
TGGTGAGACACTATCAAATGATTGAGATGAAATGTCAGGAGATCAGATCAGTATAAAAGACTGAAAGAAATATTGAGTAAAAGAGTTCCAAATGGAATAATAAAGAAGAGTGGTATCTAAAAGACATTTAGAAACTACCAAATATAAAGCACATTGTACCAAGATATGTTATAGCAGCTATGCTGAAAAGAAACACACTAAATTAAGGGGGCCAAAGGACACATTTCATACAAGGTCATGTAGGTGAAGAGGGAGGGATTTCTGTCAGAAACAGGAACCAGAAAAAAAAAAACAGTATTAAATACATTACTTACACAGAGAATTCTATGGACTGTAAAGGCTACATCTTAAAGAAAAAGAAAATGAGGTCATTTGGGGGGAAACCAAGAGGTGATATAGTTCATCAGAAGATGATTTGTACTAGCAAACCATCCTCATGCATATACAGACACACTACAAACAAAACAAAGCAAAATCACACAAGAAAGAAAAAGGAAAGGAAAGGATACTTTTCAGACTGAGCAGAACGCAAAGGTTAAATTGCACACAATGAACATAGCACTCAAAACATTAACTACATGGATAAATACACCTGGCAGAGTTCTATGTAGTCTCAGTTGTTTAATAAATGAATTGCTAATTAAACTAAGAATAAGCAATTATATCACATTTTTTGTGTAAAGTACACTACTGCAGTAACACAATACGTGCAACGATTTTATTGTACATTTATCATACCCGAAGTGATAACAGAAAATAAACAGTCATAGGCTAAGTTGAGAATTCGCAGTTTAAGTGACCATGAGGTATGTGCTCAGAAAAAACATCACTTTCTCATTTAACAAGACTTCTTTTTAAGGCCTGAAATCTTAAGAAGTCTATTCTATGATAATATTATGTATATTAGAAATATCAAGGTGCAGCTTGAGAATTATAAAATAAATTAGAAAAGTAAGCAGTCATTAAAAATACTCAGGGGTAAAGAAATGATCAAGCATTGCTGAGAGCTAATTTTCCCTAAATAATAAAAAGCTACATAACATTTGAAAGGGGACATAAAGGTATGTTTAAAGGGAAACACATAGGAATTAAATTTATGAAAAGTTTTAAAATTTTTCTATGCTTAAGAAACTAAGAACAGATATGACTACTAAAATCAAATGGAAAAAGGGATGGGATGAGGGGAAGGACAGTTGTTATTGGAAATCAATTGACTGAACTACAGGTCAATGACACAAAAGGAAGTTATAATTTATAGACTCAACCAAGAGTAATTTGTGAATAAGAAACGCTTTAATATTTTTATTAATAATTGTAAAATATCAAAATGTCAAGACAAAAAGATGAAACAAACTAAAGGGAGAAAATCCCATATTTAAATCTCATCTATATGCTATTATAGAAGTGGTGGATGGCTGGAGTTCATTGCCTCTGAGTAGAGGTGTTGCCACTAGCAGGGCCTTGCTATCTCACTGGCTGAGGCAGAGTTTCTATGTTCTGTTTATGTGTGTAAATAATGAATAATCTGGTACGAAGTATTAAGATTTATGTAATTGTACACTTAATTTAATCAATGCATGTTATTGCATACATATTTTGGAATCACTAAGTTAAAACAAATATGAATAAAGTAGAAAATAATAAACTTTTCTATTTGGATTATATATAATATTCGGGTAGGTAAAAGACAGATTCGGAAGAAAGGGATAAAATTATTTCAAAATTGTCTGGAAAATCAAATATAAAGTTATGTCAAAACAGCATTGGAACAAAGGAATGGAGGGAGGGATAAGAGAGAATGGGAGTGTTCTGAAGAAAGAGCTACTTAGTGAGGAATTAAAGCGTCTGAGACTTGTATCTCTCTCTCTCTCTCTCTCTCTCTCTCTCTCTCTCTCTCTCTCTCTCTCTCTCTGTGTGTGTGTCTTGTTCTCACTGTCACTTTCTCCTCTCTCTCCTTTTATTTATTTTCTCTTATTTAATGTGTTCATCATAGGGATATATTGTGTGTAATAAATATTTATTATTAGGATAAAACCCATGAAAATTAATCATGTCCACGTCCACAAGTTATAGAATGTTAGGTTGCCTACTGGACAATATGGTGGTAGTGCCACATCAAAAGTCAGAATCACATCTTTGGGAAATAATCCTCATTTTTATGTGTTCAGGCACTAAATATGCTTGACAAAGGGTTTCCAGATCCAGCCACACATAAGAAAGACCCAAAAGGATTATTCTAGTCAGATATTCAAAAGCAGGATCTGTCTTTCCTGTGACAAGCTCTGAGGCTGAAAATTGGCTCAAAGCAGCCAACAGGGTGATGAACTGTGATGTTTGCCTCAGTGGAAGTTTCTATTGTTTGTACCTCTCTTCCTTTCCTTTTGCATTCGATGTGCTATCTAACACACCTGTACTTGGTGTCTCCATTCTCTGAGGCCATAACAGGATACCATCTCCTGGGTACCAAAGAAGGAATGTTTGTTCTCCAGTGTTCTGCAATGGGGAAAGTCTAAATTCAAGGGTCCTGCATCTGTCAGGGGTCAGATTCTCTATTAGCAGATAGTGGAAAGACAAGAAAAGGCCAGAGGGGGCTGACAATGGAAGAGGGGGCTGTACTTGGAATGGACTGAATTTTGAAGATGGCCTGTTTGGCACGTCAGTGATTTTGCAGGGACTGGAACATTGCGAGTCCAGAACCAAACGATCTTTGGTAAACTTTAGTCTTCACCTGCATGTGACCTAACATATGAATGACTGCTAAGAAAATCCTTAGGGATGTGCAGAGCACTGGCTTCCAACAGATCAAGAACAGAGTCAGATAGCTCGTGAGCCTGTACCCGAGATGTCCCTGTAACCTTCACTGGAACCTGCCTACCTGCAGTTCCCCCAAAAATGTGTTTGAAAGACGTATTGATTTTGAAACTTTTTAATTTTATTACTATAAAAAACTTCACAAAACTGGCACCAAGTTGGAACATGGAACTGGGAATAATCTAAATCTGGAGGGGCCATGGTGACTCATTTTTGACTCTAGAATAAACTGTCTCTTATTCAAAAAAAAAAAAAAGCAGAATCTGCATGCTGTCTGACTCACTGGAGAAGTTCTGAAACAGTAATCTATTGTGAATATACTTAGGTGATTCTCAGTTGCAGCCCGCTGGGTGTTGCCATTGTGTAAACTGCTCAATGGAACCCTTGGGCAAGAAGAGTCTTCACGTTTCATCCTTCATCCAGTCCTCCAATAGTCCACATACTTAACCCCAACTCAGAAAGGAATGTAGTCAAATTGTTGTGTCGTGTTTGGGTTGTATTTTAATAAAATAGGAAAACAATTTGGATGAAATTTCATTATTTTTTTAATTAAAACATCAACAAAAGTTATCTCTGCAGATAAATTAATCACTCTGTTTATTCTTTTGGACATTTCTAATTACAAGAGCTATTTCATCCTTGAATAATTTTAAAAATTTTCATCATAAGCTGTTGAGATGGTTTGCCAATTGAAAAGCAATTTTGAAGCAAATATATTACTTTCATACTCCAGATTCAATGTAAAATTGGAAATTAAATCATAATTGTGGCTGAGCCAAAGGCTGAGCTTGTTGAGCATTTCCCAGGTATCAGGTGAACAGTTCGCAGAGATCATAATGCTTTCCTGTATCTTGAGCCTAAACAGAAGAACACCATGTTACTAGAAGCATCCTTGCCTGAATGGCTATAAATGGAAGGTTATTTACTTAAGTGCAGTTCTATGCCAGTAGCTACATCTTTGAGCAATATGATTCTCCCTATCTTGCAACTTGTAATTGTCTGTAGCTACTCATGGAGAGCTGGGACCTTATGAATCTCCCCACAAAGTAAGAGAATGTTGATGGGACTGGTCCTGTGGAATTCTTAGCCAGGTAGTCACTGATGCAGTGAGTGACTCCATGGGTGTGACTGTCAATGATCCTCATTCCATAGTAAAAGTTCTGGGATTCATAGCAGTGAAAGCAAAGTAGCTTATTTTTACTGCCTTGCAAATTTGGGCATCATCTTGAAATAACGGAGAACAGTCTTTATAACCCTGAATTCATGCTCTTTTGCCTCTTCTCATTGAGTGATCAGGACTAAACAATCTTAGGTATTACCACTATCTAAGAGCAAACACTATCTAGGTTTTATCTTTCTCTCAGTCACTAATGTTTGTCTTTTTCTCAACAAACCAAGTGTGTTTATCTCTAAGGTTAATATCCTCTTTATTTTAAAATTTATCAGACATGGGCTAGAGATATGTCTCAGCGGTTGAGAGCACTGGCTTTTCATTCAGAGGAGTCCATTTTGATTTTAGCACCCACATGGCTGGTCACAACAGTGTTTTCTAGTTCCAAGTCCCTAGCATCCTGTCCTCTTTTCTTGCCTCTGTGGACACCAGATACATATGTGGTACACAGACAAACATATAAAATTGAATCAATTAAATTAAATGTGTACACATACCTAGCAAACAGTTGAGTTTTAGTCAATCATGGCTGTTTGTAACTGCCTTCTCTAAAATTTTGACTTTTGGTGCAGTAGGGTATGTGATTTAGTTAGTTTGGGTAGAGGAGATTGTGAGGACATTTTTGTTGGGTTTTGTTGGAAAAAGGGGCCATCACGTTCTTTCTTGTTATCATATTTATAGCCTGATATTGAGTTTCACATCAAATTGTTTCTAGAATTAGCATGGAGTTTCATGCCAAACATTTCAGACAAGGAAAAGAAAGATGTTAGGAGCAGATGAGGTCTTGAGTAGATGAGTGTAGTTCACATGGGCCGGCCCTGTCAGGAACCCTAATACCTCAGACCCTCAGGACTGGCAAAGCTTTCTCCTGGTCAATGTGTAGATGTTGACAGTGTGTGCAGAAAATGCCCACCACAGCTTCTTTCTCCCTGATGATCATAGCCTGAGACTCCTCCCTGCAGAGGTTAGCCCTCCTCCCTGATGATCATAGCCTGAGACTCCTCCCTACAGAGCTTAGCTCTCCTCCCTGATGATCATAGTCTGAGACTCCTCCCTACGGAGGTTAGCCCTCCTCCCTAATATTCTCATCCTGAGTTTCCTTCCTATAGTGATTACCTAAACCTGCCTCTTTGTTCCCCTGAATATATTAAACTCGCCTCCTGCTTTAGTGTTTCATTGTTGTGAAGATACATCATAACCACAGCAACTCTTATAAAGGAAAACATCTAATTGGGGTGGATCAAGTTCAGAGATTTAGTCCATTATCTTCACAGCAGGAAGTATAGCAGCATGCAGGCAGATACCATGCTGGAGAGGTAGCTGAGAGTTCTACATCTGGATCTGTTGCTGATGGTATATCTCTATCAGAGGACCCCCAACCCCAGATCTCAGATTTTCTCTCTGTGTGTCTGTTGTTTCTGACTTTCCACCAAACCAATCAGTGAACACCTAAGCCATGCAGGTTGCAGCAAGGAACAATCAAATTAGCAGGCATTGACAGGCTTCTAGTGTTTCTGTTCATGTGTAACTATGTATAAACTGGTTGAGGCACTTTTGAAGATGAAGTATTAGATTTTTTTTCTAACAGCGGGTGAAACGGCCATGCAATGTATATAAGTCAGCATTTTACAGCATCCCTTCTTATCATCCAGCACTTACATTCTTATTTGCTTTTCCTACATTATGTTACCTGAACCTTTAAAGAAGATACTCCTCTTAATTAAATGCAGTGTGTGTTGCAGGGGGAGGGCATAAAAGTTAGAGGAAGACTCTGGAAGACAAGAGACTTTGGAGAGTTAGAAGAGGATCAGAGAAGATAATTGGGGTGACTTTGATCAAAGTGTGAGGACTTCAAAAAATTTGAGATTCCATTAATCATATTCACAATACACAGTAACATGATATTTGAAGTAATAGTCACCCAAAAATAATAGCTGGTCTATTATATTTAAAAAATGATAATGCTGATCTATTGAACTGATCATCTTAATGCTATGGCATGTAGTAACTGAGTTCTGCAGTACTTCTGTGTTCTACTGGTATTATCATCTCCAGTGGCTGAGAATCAAATACAGAACAGTGAGCGCAGAATAAGGATTTCTATGGAAGAGAAACTGAAAATATAAAGAACTTCTTTCTTTACCTCCTTGCTGTAGTCACTCAACAAATGCTGCACATTTTTGAAACCCTGTAAAACATGTAAGACAGGGAAGATGATGAAAAAATAAGAAAGGATAACTGGTTGCTAAATTAAACTAGAGAAATCTATTTGGATTTAGTAATTTAGAGGCAAACAACTGAATATTTAGAATCATGAATTATCTTACACAGCATCACAATATTAAATAATTTTTTAAAAAAGTATTCAATTTAGGGTTCTGCAGACAATAAATATTTCGATAAGCATTATGAATGACATACTTATAAAATAAAATCAGCATGATGTCCATTGTACATGAGATAGTATCCTATGCAAAGCTTTTCTGGACTGTGTTCAGATGTGGGGTGAGTGCTACAAATTCTGGAAAGACCCTAAAACTAAGTGAGAGGCACCCAAACTGAACCATGGGTATTGTACACACTTAACTTCAAGGCATTCTTGAGAAGGAATTTCTGGGACTTCCCTGTGACAGGAAGAAACCCAAGATCAAGAAAGGAGTCTAACTGCCTAAGAACACTGTGTTGTTAAGTCTCAACACTAAATGAACACACTGGGGCAATGCTACTAAAACAAGACCATTCATATGAAACTGATCAGTATTAACAACTAAAACGTCTTATGTTCAGCAAGCTATTATCCTTTTGGGTTCTATACCTAGAGCTGAGGTTGGGGGGGGGGTCCTGGAGATGCCGTCATTTTGACAACATCATCCTCCACTTGACAAACTTGACTTCTTTCACAAAAAGGCCATAGAATAATTGGAACATTTCCAGCAAGGTATTTTTAAACAACTAGTTGGCATTTATAATTGTTTAACACAAATGTATCAAAGAAATGTATAAATAAGTAGTTTTGTGTTACCAGAAAAGGTAGAGTTATTAAGCAAAAATACAAACAAATATTCTTCTGACCCTTCTCTTTTTCTTTGTATTTTGATTTTGATAACAAAACAAAACTCAGAAACTTTGCTGTAATTGTGAAGGTAAATTGTGTTATTTGGATTGTAATTATTAGCTATTTAATTAAGCAGTAAGATGACATTGCTGTGAATGTGTTTTGTATATGTAGTTAAAAATATGTCAGCAGCTAACATTAGGTAGAAGAGAAGCCTAGGTAAACTAAAGTACCTGAATCAGTTGTTTGAAAGATCTTAAGATTCTTGAAGTTTTCCTAAAGGAGGATGCTTGCCTGTGACTGCATCATGAGCTCATGCTGTCAACTGTAGCCTGCCTCTCCTCATGGCCAGCCCTAAGTATTAAGACTTGCGGAGTCAGTGTAAATGATCATTTAATCAAAGTCCCTCTGGCAAACGTCTTAACATCCATGTTTTACTGGTTTTGTTTCATTCTTGATCCCTGACTATGAAAACTGTTGATCTAGACTGACACAGACATTTTTCCGATGAAGTAATTACAAACTACAGACAGTGAGACTTGCCAGGATCCTAAAGACTTGGAAACAGGATTGATGTATTTGCCCTCCAAACAAGACTCCCTCCTCTATCCTTCTGCCCAAGCTTAGTATTTTTGCTAGGAAATACCAAGTTCGTTCATAAGACTTTGCAGACTACCTAAAACAGGAACAGCCTTCCTAATCTCTTTTTAACACAACACTCCAGGTTCCTTAATACTAGATAAAATGGATTTTCTCCATGCAATTTATCAAGACCTCAAAACTATTTTTGCATTATTACATACTTGTTTATTGTTTCTTAGCCATGTAGTTAAAAATGCAGGTTAGAGACTCTGAAGTCAAAGACTTTTTCTGTTTTATCTACCAGTCTGTGTGCTTAACTAGCAAAATCGGTAGATAAGTAAAAATAAACACTTAAAACCATCTTTTACATTTACATGGGTTAAGAAATGAATGCTTATATTGATTTCTCAGGAAAAAATATTTGTGTTTTCATTAAATAAATATAGATCAGAGTCCCATAGAAAACAAACAATATTCAGTAAAGAAACTCATTTCTAGAGAACTCATTTCTCTCTATGCCTGTATAGATATTGGATATTTGGTTTTATTAACAAAGAAATACCAGTTTTGTGTGTGAAATACACAGTTTGGAGGAGTAAAGTTCTGATGAAGGAAAGCTTATAATCTTGGCAGAAATGTGGTACCCTTTAAATATATGTATGATTCTTTGCAAAATATTGATAACAATTAGAATTCTTTTTATAAGCTTTTGTCTAATTACAGAAGTTCATGTGCATATTTATTTGATATTTTCAGGTATACACACATATTTTTAGTCTCTAAATTTTTGCTTATACTCAGACCTGATTGGGCAGTATCAGAAGTTGTTAAAACAAAGCACATGAAACAAACTAATTTTTTTTTTAAATGGGGTCCTAGACAATATTTTTTGATGGTTGTTTAATTTCATAGTTGCATGATAATTACAGCTATTCAGTTGTTTTTCAAGCTAGGTAATGTGGGAATTTTAGAAACTAACAAGGTAAGATTTGCCATGATATCTTAGAAAAGAGAGAAATTAGCAAACATCCTCACATACATGTTATCTCAGGTATCCAAGTGAATGACACTAAGTTAAATTCATGATGTTTATTATGGAAGAATATTTGAAAGAAATTCTTAACTCTTTTAAATTGCAACCAAGTCACTAGAGAAGAGAAAGATTGTATAATAATTCTGGAGCAGATATGGACAGTTGACTAAATTGTCATTAGTCACCTTCATGTGCCCCATCATCTCACTCTGAGCCACAGCACTGCTACTGACCTCTCGCCACCACCTGACTTCTGCTTCTATCTAAACCCATCATTGAACCTGCTACCTCAAATAGAAATGTCAATTTTCCATCTTTAGCTGACTTTCTCCACACAAATGTTTCCAAACGATTGTTCTTGCCTTGTTCCGTGGAGTCCATAATGTAAAATCTAATTTTTTAATGAAGATTCTGACAAAGACTTTGCTTAACTCTTCACAATTAGAATTCTTGGGTACATGACATTTGAAATAATTCATTTCTTTAATGCAATCTCTTTTCTTGTGTTTGCTAGTCTGACTGCACTCTTTGTTTCTCGTATCTTTGTGAGGGATTTTTGTACTGGGAATTTTAATAGATATGTGTTTCCACCTATGTAGGCACTATTCTATTAAAAAGTTCTAGAATGAGACCTTTTCAGTGTTTACATTAACTTTATTTTGATCAGGCAATCATATACCCAAAGTTTGTAGTATTTGCCTAGTGAGGGCAGTTGTCTAGCTTATCTGCGAAATGAATTCAGCCTCTTCTTCTGAGATCCATGTTGTAGAGTTTATATGTTTCAATGGCTTTAAAGGGCCATATTTTGGTGTCTTTATTTCCAGAGATACACTATTGGGGGCTTGCAAAACTTAAATTGATGATCCCTGGAAGAGATCACTACAAGAGTCTGTGGGCCCAGACTCTCACTCTTTTTGCTCTCCAGCTATGGGATTTGCTCTGTTACACTCTCCTCTGTGCTTCCCTGCTTCAATGAAGGCTTCAAAGCAATGGTGCAGACAAATCCTGAACCATACTCTTCATTATGTGTGTCTGTGGTCTTTCCTTAAGTTAGTAGTCTTAAGTGCTACTTCGAATGATAAGAAGCTAGTACAATATCCACTTAACTTCCTGTGTACATTGAAAACTACCGGGATTTGACAACAGTTAGAGCAAGATCCCCAGTCACTGTAATTTCCTCTCACTGGTGCGCTGGGTTATTGAGGTACACATCAGTAAACTTACACATCAGTTCCATGCCCAAAGTTTTCCCTCAGCATGAATTCTCTGTGTCTTATCTCTGTATTTCATTGTGATATCTGTTTGCTATCCTTTACTTCCATTTATTCCTTCCCATAGTAGTTATACCTGTAACAACCAAGTGCTAGACATATTGTGAGATTTTTTCATGGTCACAGAGTAACTGGTCTTCGCAGAGGATTATCTTTTTTTTTTTTTTACTTTGATGTGGGAGGTCCTTCTGTCTGTGTGTTGCTTTTATTGATTAATGAGTAAAGAACTGCCTGGAGCCTATGGCAAGGGCAGAACAGAACTAGTCGGGAAAAGCCAGGCTTTATACTAGGAGAAAGAGGACGGAGTCAGGGAGAAGCCATGTATCCTCCACCTGAGACAGACACTAGAAACATTACTTGGTAAGCTACTGCCACATGGTGATACACAGATTAATATAAATGGATTAAATTAATATGTAAGATTTAGCCAATAAGAAACTAGGCTAATGGGCCATGCAGTGATTTTAATTAATACAGTTTCTGTGTGGTTATTTTGGGGATGAGCTAGCCTGGCAGCCAGGAACAAACACCAGCTCCCTTCTCCAACAAATTGGTGCCAATGTGGCTATCTAAATCCACATAAAACCTGAGAGGGCTTGAAAAGAAATTCTAGATACAAAAATACAGACTTTAACATAGCTTCTTGCTGTTTTCTGGCAGCATGCTGCAGCTCCTTTAAGAGAGGTCTTACTGATTCAGTGTTAGCAGCTGTGCAGTTTCAAAATGGCAGCTTTCCTGCCATGGACCATGCTGCTAGCCCAAACTCTGACTCTTTTGGGAGATGGAACATTTGGATGGGGTTTGTGAGCAATATTCTGTGGCTTGCTTGATGGCAACATGGACTGGCTGTGTGCCTGAAAGTGGGATTATGTGCATGGCATCTCTCAGAGACAGTGAGTGGCTCTGGCATGCTGGACTGTGCTGGGTAAGCAGAAAGTACCATATTTGACCTAGTAATATTGCAGCTTAAGTTTTTAAGGAGCTCTTAGCATTTTAAGAAGCTCTTCTGGATAGTAAAAAGTTACAGATACACAGTAGAACAGGTTCAGACATAAAAGACTTCTAAATGGGTCAGAAGGGGTTGGAAAATGTACACAGGCTTGGGAGAAAGAAGAAAAAAGTATAGAGAGTTGGAAAAGAAATAAATGGTATTAAAGAAACAGTAAAGTCTTTAAAGAGACACATTATAGACAGTCATAGATTAAAGGAGTAAAGATAATAAAACAAATATTAAAAAGTCATAGCATGAAAGCAAGCCATGAGAAGATAGAATATACACAGAAAGTCTGGATTATGTATATTAATGTGTTTTATTTAAATTTTTTGATTGTGAAGAAGCTAAGTACAGAGAGACATTTCATTATATGGACTGCTAAGCTAAACCAGCATGTATGTTCTCATGTTTCATGACTTCCAAATTTGGGCCTAAGGATATGTTGCTTTGGAAAAGAGGTTCTTCTCTTGTTTCCACAGAGGATGAGAACCTGTGGATTGATTCCAGGCTGGTGTGGTTTGAAGGAACAAGACCCCCCAAAGGTCACCGTGAACATCCTTCTAAAAATTACTTTGCCCAATAAACAGCAGGAAGTAGTTTGGATATAACTATGCCCATATTCCCAAATATTGTTTATAAATGTTCTTTTACATTTAAAGGGGGATATGCTATAGAGATTTGCATTGGTATAGATCTTAGTTTATTGATACAAATTTAAGGTCAATCTTGTTATATGTATATTTCTACTCTTGATTAAGGTATTAATACAGTTTCTGTGTGGTTATTTTGGGGATGAGCTAGCCTGGCAGCCAGGAACAAACACCAGCTCCCTTCTCCAACAAATTGGTGCCAATGTGGCTATCTAAATCCACATAAAACCTGAGAGGGCTTGAAAAGAAATTCTAGATACAAAAATACAGACTATCACAGCTTCTTGCTGTTTTCTGGCAGCATGCTGCAGCTCCTTTAAGAGAGGTCTTACTGATTCAGTGGTAGCAGCTGTACAGTTTCAAAATGGCAGCTTTCCCGCCATGGACCATGCTGCTTGCCCAAACTCTGACTCTTTTTGGCTAGTTCATACTCTGTTTGTGTAGTTCATTTTAAAAATGCAATGTATAATTAAGCAATATAAGTTAATAGATAATCATCTATAATAGTCAAGCTTATAGTCATGTTAGTTAGATTTTCTAGCTGTATAGAAATATATTTCAGCTAGATAGGTATTATTCAATTTTTTTAGAGACCTTCAGAATATGTCATTTAAAATGTTTTAATAAATTAGGATCTTTCATGACAATGAGACACATCTGCTCCTGGCAGCACCAATTACTTCAAGAGGAAGATGGGCATCAAAGAGTCTCCTTATGGAGTTTGTTAGTCATTTGGGCAAAAAAACTGATCCTGCCTGGACTGCTGAACTGGACATGCAAGATCCACAGAGAAATGACTGCTGAACTTGCCTGAAGGTGAAACAATCTTTTGGGGTTTTACTTCATGAAAGAGTTTGCCAGATATTTTGCAGGACACAGAAGAAAAGGATTGACAAACTGCCAATATAGGTGGAACTTTGAAATTTCCTGCATTATAGAAAAGTCTGCTGGATACTATGGGCCTGTAGGCTGAAGATGGATTCCCCAATGATACAGAAGAACTTTGGGTGACTGTACAGGTAGTGAGATGTCTCTGTCAATTCTAGAATTTTGGAAGTTGCTTGTATTGCGCTTCTTGTTTACTTAAGTAATATTTTATTTCTCTGGAGTTTTTGATAGAGTTGAAGAATTTATAGATATAGATATAGTTTTCTTTAGTTATGATAAGAGATAAAGTAGATATAAATATTTTAACTGCAATGTAATTTTACTATGTTAATGCCTTCCTTTTTATTTAAATAGAAAAGTGAAAATGGTGTGGGAGGTCCTTCAGTCTGTGTGTTGCTTTTATTGGTTAATGAATAAAGAATTGTTTTGAGCCGGGCAGTGGTGGTGCACGCCTTTAAATCCCAGCACTTGGGAAGCAGAGGCAGGTGGATCTCTGGGAGTTCAAGGCCAGCCTGGTCTACAAGAGCTAGTTCCGGGACAGGCATCAAAGCTACAGAGAAACCCTGTCTCGAAAAACCAAAAAATAAATAAATAAATAAATAAATAAATAAATAAATAAATACTGCTTTGAGCCTATGGCAAGGGCAGAACAGAATTAGGTGGGAAAAGCTAGGATGTATGCTGGGAGAAAGAGGGCAGAGTCAGGGAGAAGCCACGTATCTTCTGCCTGAGACATATACTAGAAACATTACCTGGTAAGCCACTGCCATGTGGTGATATACAGATTAATAGAAATGGGTTAAATTAATATATAAGAGTTAGCCAATAAGAAGCTAGAGCTAATGGGCCAAGCAGTGATTTAATTAATACAGTTTCTGTGTGACTATTTCGGTTCTAAGCTAGCCAGGTGGCCAGGAAACAACAAGCTGCTCTCTTCTCCAGCATTACTTCATTGTAGCCATTAAGAATGTGGAATCTGTTCTTCTGTTATTCCTGTAGGAAAAGAGAATCCTTTTATACAATGCCAATGCCTATATTTTAGTGCAATTCCCATGTGATCCTGCCCCTATGTTTCTTGGCATAACACATATGTTCTTTCTCTTCTATTGAGTTTTTTTCAGCAGTCATGTTCTGTGCACTTTCTTTACAATTTTGTTCCCTGGCTTATCCTATTTCACTGTTATTATTTAACACATATGACACTGATTCTGGAAGGATTTTCCAGTTGTATCCTCCAATTATATATTAAACTCATAACTTCCATTACTTAATTTCCCACTGGACTCTGTCATTCCTGCACAGGGGACAAAGGATAATATCTCCCTCTCAACTATCACAAAATTTGTGATTGATGGGCTTATAACAAAATAAAGATTAACAAATATTTAACATAGCTACTTTTTAAAATCAGATTTAGGTGATATTGGGGCTAAATCCAAAGATTTAGCTGTATTTCTATTGTAAGTTTGATGAAAGTGACTCATAGTGGTAATGAAACATGATTTAGAAAAACAACATGACTGTCTGTAAAGAAACTATCAGTTCACTTGTGTGCTCACTTTCTCCTTTCCCTAATACCTGAAAGGTGTAGGTCTTATGACATTTAAGGAAAATAGATGGGAGAGTGAACTTCTCAGGCTTCATCATTTGCTGGAGGTTAGCTATGGTGAGAAGAAGATAGGAGTAAAGAAGAGGGTGGGAGGATGAGGCCTCATTTTGAAGGCCATCCTATCTCCATCAACTGAAGTGGGAAGGGATCCATATACTATTGGGCATTGTGTCCTGAGCTACTGTACCTTCTATTGAGTGAATCCTTTTGAAAATCAAATTTATCTTTGATAATTTTACTTCTAATATCTGTTGAAGTTTTTATGCAAAGTCCTCATATATATTCTTGGATGCTGAGCTGAACAAAATAACTGAAAAGATTCAGAAGGGGAGTCAAGCAAGTCAAAGTCAGTGAGCAGGTGCTCTACTTTGTCTACTTGGAATTGATTTTCAAAGGTTAATTATGTGTTCTCATTCTTTGTTGATTTATTCAAATTTGTGATGATGATTGGGTTTAGAGGAAACACTGGGATGGGAAGAAGTTTTCTTTGGCAGAACACTTTCTAATTTGTAAGCTGGCAAGTGTAACTGGCACAGCAAGAACATATGACTATGGGTTAGCAATCTGAACTTGTAATGGTTATTATTAGTTGCTAACTTGACTACATCTGGAATGAACTACATTCAGAAAATGGAGAACACACCTATGAGATTTTATTCTTGGTTTGAAGTGGGTAAATCCACTTCTAGTCTGGACAAATACCTTTAATCCCAACCTTGAGACAAGAAAGCACATGCCTTCAATCCTTATCTTGATGAAGAAACACACCTTTCATGGAGACATGCCTTTAGTCTTGGCCATACTTTCTTTGCTCTTTGCCTGCTTGTCCTTGCCTCTCTAGCAGACTCATTCCTACATGGCAGTAGGGCCTACTTCTTAGGGAGTCCAGTATATAGTGAAGACAAGTTGAGACATCTGGTCTTGTGGACTTAGCAACTACTGGGTTCTTGGATTTTCCATTCACAGACAACCATTGTTGGGATAGCTTGATTGCAGCGTGTAATTCCAATAAATCTCTTTTATATGTATACAGAGAGACTCGTTTTATAAGTCTGTTACTCTAGAGAACCCTGACTAATACAGAAAGAAAAGAAAACATGCTTTGGGTTTTTACCAGCATCCCAAGATATAATATATGGAGTGTTATTAAAACAGCTCTCTCTCTCTCTCTCTCTCTCTCTCTCTCTCTCTCTCTCTCTCCCTCTCTCTCCCTCTCTCTCTCTCTTCCCTCCTCCTCCTCTCATGTGTGTATGTGTGTGTGTGTGTACTCACTTGCACATCCTGTGTTGGTGTCATCCAAAGGCTGAGGTTATGAAATCCTCATAACTGGCTATATATTATAAGAAGAAATAATCTGACTTCTTGGAACTACTAGAGGTGATTTTTGGGACAGGCATATTGCCAAAGCTATAGTCCCTAAAACGCAGTGGGAATTTTGTCATTAAGTAGCTGATGTAGAATTTAACTCGAATAAAAATGGCAAAAAAGTGGTATAATTGTGAAGGTAATTTACATCCTAATCTATACTTTGGTCAATTATAATGAATGGAAACAAGCATATTCACTCATTTTGTATTGCATTTGCCTGCATGGCCTTAATCTTGAAGGACACAGCCTTTTCTTCTTTAGCCACACTGAGTTGCAACTGCAAGCTGCAGCTCTCCAACCTGCTTTGTTCCCCTTGCACAGCAGCCCAGCAGCCTTCTGATTAAGAGGACCAGGAGTCCTGCACATTGCCAGTAGATGCAGACAGAAAAAACAGTGCTTTCTTTCTTTTATCCCAGGTATTACGTAAGGCACATCAGGGAAGTTGTCCATAATTGGCATTCAAGTGGTAGGGGAAAAAAAGAAGGAACAGAAGAGAAAGTGCCAGGCTCAGCTGCACTGATTGCACTCTCTCTAGAGCTCCTGCTCCAGCTGATCCCTCAATGTGTGGGAGAATCACTGCAGGGGTGGGTGAGGTACACAGGGAGATAAAAGCATGTGTTTCAAAGGAAGGATTACAAAATCCAGCTATATCTCTTAGCTAACTTGGAATATAAGAGTCACCATCTGGTTACTGGGAATTGAATTCAGGACCTCTGGAAGAAAAGTCAGTGTTTTTAACCACTGAACCATCTCTCCAGCCCCTTGTTTCATTTCTTATATATGTTTATCACTTTGAACATAGAATTTAGCTCTATTCTACCCCCTGGCATTAATTTTTTTCTCAAAATTTTTATATTGTGGTTTACCCTGGTCAGCTTGCCCCTTTTCATTATAATTACTCCATAAAGTTAACAGTAAAAGCAACATGATAGAGTCTATACTAGGCTGTTTTGAGATTTCCTCTTTCAACAGAATTAATCCAAATTTCTTCATTTTTAGCCTCAGGGAGACTCTTCAGACAGGGGCAAAAGACAATTCATAAAAATGTCTCAAGAATGATCTACATAATGACTAAGCTATTTGAGTGGTTAAAAACACGGAATGATAGGCCTGAAAAGAGAAGGACAGGCTCTAGGACATGCTCTAGGGAGGGACACATAGGCTTCAGAGGAGGTGGAGGCTTATCTGCTGTTCCACCAGCCTGAGGATGTAGGTTGTTAGAATGGTGCTCATTATTCTCCATGAAACAGCAGAGATGTATGCTCCAGGTAGAGCAGATGAAAAATCCAACTTTGGTTTTCTTCTCCACCTTGTTTCCCGGCTCAGGATAAACTACTGGGAGATGGGTAGCTCAAGCTCATCTGTTCTTCCCTGAGCATCCCCCTCCCCCCTGCCTTTCTCCTGCTCTGCCAAAGCCGCCAATCTTCTGTCTTCATCTTTTCCTGTATCTTTTCTTTATGGTTTTCTGCCATAAAAAAATGGTTTTATTTGTCTAGTGTGCAAAATATATGATCGAGTAACTCAGGTTTACTTGAAATATTAAGGGTAATTTTCACTTATTATTATTATTTATTACTGCATACCCATGGCAAAGAAACTTTTCCACAGCAACTTGATAAAAATGGAAATATTTGTTTTTTTGAGGCAGAGACTCCCCCTATGCAGCACAGACTGTTGATGGGATTACAGGTATGTGCTATCACAATCAGCTGAAGACATTCTGCTAATTTCTTTCTACTAAAATTGTAGACTAGAATCAAGAAAATTATAACTATTTCAGGAAATATTCAAAGTTTCTGTTGTTTATGCTTTTATTCTCATTGTATTATGGGTGAGCTGGTAAATACAACTTAAAACGTGAGTAGCTCAGAATTAGATAATGGAATTTAAGTTAGTTTTCCTTTTAAAAACATTTCTTCTTCTTTAGGGTCTGATCACTGAGTGAGTTATAGTGGGAATTGAAACTCATGCATTTAGAGAAGATACTGGAACTGGCCACTCATTGAAAATCTACATCCCTGAGAAACCAGAGAAAATGTAGCAGAAACACTGGTTATCACAGGGGACACTTCATCTCTTAAGATCTATACATTATAGGAAAATTTCTACCCACCCCCCCCCAAAAAAATGAAAATGTCAGAGGCTGTCTTATAGGTTTAACTAGACAAAGACGTCATTCAAGCAGACAGTGACTTGAAAAACCCTGGTTGCCATAGACAGAGTCGTCAGATGGGTACTCAATAGAAAGACCCCAAGCCTAAGCATGATTTCACACAATCTTATTTCCTAAGACTGAATTTGTGTGATCCAAATGGATTGGCTCCTGTCTCCAGTAATCTGCCAGAGAAAATAGAGTTTTCCCTGAAGTGAGATAACTTTATACTTACTCTATACTTCTTTTTTTCTATATTGTATTTAAAAATACAATATACATGAAGTTGAGAATTGAAACTTTTGGGTCTGAATTCAGAAGAGGTTAGAAAGAGGCAATTGGAATATATTTGATCAAAATATATAATATTTGTATGAAACTCTTAAAGAATGAATAGAAATATTTAAAAATACAATATATATCACTCAAACAGAAATCTTCAGAAATTTGTTGGTAATATTTGTGAAATATAAGTGTGTGTATATCACAAATATGTGTGTGTCTAAGTGCATGCATGTATATAAACACACACCAGAATTTTTAAAATAAACACAGTGTAAAAAGACTTTTAAATAATTTCATAAATATGATAATAGAAATAAAAGATGTTGACAAATTTTTGGTATATAATGTGAAGTTGTAATACAAAAATTCCAGAACTGAAAAAATGGCAATTCAAGGGGCTTAATTTTCATCACATATCATAAAAAACTTGAAAACAAACAAACAAGCAGGTTCCCAGAGGCCAGGGAGATGATTTGCCAGTTAAGAGCACTTGTTCTTGTGGAGTATCTAGGTACAGTTACAGCACCCTTGTGGTAGCTTAAAACCACAATAGTTCTAGTTCCAGGAAATCCGACATTCTCTTTTGACCTCCATGGGCACAGACATGTACATGTTACTCATGCATACATGGAGGCAAAACATTTTTAAAAGGTCTTGTGAAAACAATGGAGAAAATGCATACAAAGGAAGTATGTAAAACAACAGCAAAAAAATTTGGCACAGGTGGGATAAAGAGACTTAAATGTCAGCCAAGGTTGAAAAAGGAATGGAAAATCCACAAAGAGAAGCAAGCGGGAGGAAGAGAAAAGACAAAGGAAAGGGCAGTGGTGGTGAGAAAGGAGGTGTGATAAGATCAAGAGGAAGCAATCTTTTTAAAGACAAAAGTTTGGGAGTCCTTTCTACAGCATGAAAGATATTTTGTTATTAATTCTTGGAGATCTATGAATTTTACACTGATGTGTGTCAATAGAACTTCAGTAACTCAAGGTAAAAACTGGGGCATATAATTTACCGTGTGAGTTATTTCCATTCTCTATAATTCAAACTATGATTATTTGCATGACTCAGAAAGCCAAAGTAATAAGACTTTAGTAGAATGCTTGCTATACTATTCCCTCTGATCCCAAAATATGCAGTTACTAGGTGATTATTTCTTCTAATTCACAAACAGAAAATGGGGTTTAGAGCATTTTGCTTAAGTCCATAAAGGGAGAAATAAGTGTGCATGAAATATAATTTATGCTGCTTAATATGAACCTAAACTGTTGATCATTGAGTTCTACAGCACTTTGGTCATGTCTTTGTTGGATAAAATCTAATTGCCAAGTTTATAAACATTATTATATATCCAAATGGATGTCATGGTTCCTTTGTCACTTATTCACTCATGTATTTATTACTTGGCAAATTTTGCAACTCCTTTAATAGATATTTTTTATTATCTTGCGATTCACGACTGTGAAGATACTGAGATTGCCATTGGTTTCCAGCTAACATGTTGGATGGTCAAAATTTCATGCTACTAATAGAGAACATAGAAGTCTGGGTCAAGGGCAAGTGAAATGATCATCACCAGCTGGACACACAGTGTGATTTTTGTTCTGTGTGTCTCCTTTGCCTCCTCAGCTTCACACAGAGAAAGAGTAACTAGAAAGTCTGTGACACTGTAGGTTTACATCCCTGCCAAGGCACCCCAAACTTTTGAAAGAAACCTCAACTCTCTTAGCACACTGTTACTACCTGTCCAGCTTCTCTCTGGGAGAGTAATTTATATTATACCTGGAATCCTAGAAGCCCATCATCTGTGCTGGAGGGAGTTGTTGTCTGTGGTTTATATTGAGTGTATTTGATGGACAAACATCCTTGGAAGAATCCCAGAATAAAGACTGTAGAACCACTGATGGTAAGAAGCAAAGAAACTATCCCCTCACTCCATAAAAGGCCCATAATCAGGAGCTAGACAGACACAATCTTTTCTTCTAGAGTTTACCATCTAAAGAACAGAAAATGCACAGCAATGTTAAAATAATTTCTTGCTTCAGAGCTGTAACACAGAGAAACCCTGTCTCAAAAACCCTAACAATAATAATGATGATGAAAATAATAATAATAATTTGAATTTATTACTCTGTGTTAAACATCATCAGTGCTGAGGAAAATATTGAATAGGCAAGAGAGTTATGGTCTGGGAGTACAGTTCAAATTTAATTGATTGGAGATAGAGAAGATGAGACAACAACATGCAAATGATTAAAGGAAAATTTCTCAAATGCTGCATTTTACTTTCATTCTAATTTAGTTGCCTGGAAGAAATATAAAAGCATACTTTATATTCCCAGTGTCATTCATTTTCAGACAGATATGTGAATAAGAAGCATGCAGAGAAAAAACATCTTCTAAGATTTTCAATTTGCAGATTTGTCTTTCATAGGTAATACGAATCCATATATAGATCTGGAATTAATTTAACAGATGCATTCAATCCCTAAAATTTAGCCCTGCAAAAGAAATTCTCAGTCCCCAAAGTCCTTTTCACTAATTTATAATCTCTGTGGTACCCACTTTACTATAAATTATAAACCAATTATTCTCAAGAGAAGCAAGAAAAAAACACTTGATTTTAAATCCCCTGACATTGGGGTCAAGTTTTCAAGTCAGTAACTTAGAGAGATACTTGCTCCAAATCTTTATAAAGTTGTTTTTTTCTGTATATCAGATCTATTCTATTCATTGCCTACAATTCATTCCCACCTCATAGTATAGATAGGCAAACAGGCTCACCTCTGGGACTCAGCTGGAAGGTTGGGTCACCTTATAAAAAAAAGTATCCCTTTGTGTATACTGAGAGAATAAGAAGCAATGGCTAGGGAAGAGGAAAATCTTGCAAGCTCTTGAGGACAATAGACTCCACAATGAGGTGTGATGAGAAAATATAAAAGAATATTTTACATGGATTGGACAAAGCATGCTCAGAGATATAGCCTCATTATAGAAATTTATAGTGACATGGAGCTGGATATTACATACGTAGCATTCATAAATATGTGAATTAGCTTTAAGACATAGTAATTTACTAAAAGAGATTTCTTGTTGACTCAGCAACTAGATTACTTACTTTGCAGAGAGTACAAAAATTACAGTTATGGTTGTAGAAATGTTCCTCCTATCACTTATTTTTCAAAATAGTTATATTTATGGCCAGAAGTTTTGCAAACTCTAGAGTCTGCAGGCACTAACCTCTCAAGTGATCGCTTAACAGTGTATTATTTACAAATGTAGATTGGGACTTGAGTGCCCTGGAAGGGCAGCTACACTTTCTTGTACACATGATGTGGAAGTCCTCTCTGTGTGCTGTGATTACTATTAATGAATAAAGAAATTGCCTTGGCCTGCTGATAGGACAGGACTGAATGCTGGGAGAAAGAAGGGCAGAGAGGGGCACCATTTATCTGATGCCAGAGATAGATGTGCTGAAATTTTGCTGTTAGGCTATGACATCATGGTGATATACAGATAAATAGAAATGGGTTAAATTAATGTAAGAGTTAGCCAATAAGAAGCTAGAGCTAATGGGCCAAGCAGTGATTTAATTAATATGGTTTCTGTGTGATTATTTTGGGACTGGGCAGCTGGGAATCAACAAGCAACTCCCTCTCCTCAACATGCACATGGACTGATATCTACTTTCAGAAAATCCATGTCACAAAGAAGTGTGGAAATATGGTTTCCTGTACATTCACTAGTTAATTAATCTCTGCTTTTTTTTTTAATAGAAGATTTTCAGGTAGAACAGGGTTGCCTTCAATTCACTAGGTATTTAAACTTGTCTTTAAACATCAGATTTTACACCTTCATTTTCCTTAGTACAGTATTTACAGATGTGCAGTAACACCTGACATAGTTTCCTTTTAAAGTCAAGAGAATAAGCGCAAAATAGAGGTTATTCTTACTTGAATGAGTCTATCCAAAATAAATTGCATTCATTTTTATTTTATTTAATGATATTAATTTAGCTGACATTGATTTTATATTATCTTATATCAAAATTTGGTCATGCAAGAACCAGAGTTTTCAGAATTTAAGGAATTTTACTTTAGCAACACTAATTTTTAAAAATCATTTGCTTTGTGAAATATAGCATATTTCAATGAGCTCTATAACCCACTTAAACAGTTAGTACTCATGCATGTGAGTAAACAGAAAAGACCATGAACAAAGTAAAATATTTTAGATGCTAGGAAACAATTATGTCTGAAAAATTACATGAGAATTTGCATGACTATGCTGAAGTGATTGTTGAAATTTTTCTGGCATAAAATATACATAAGTAAAATATGAGCAAGAGGAACACCCAGGCATTGTGTAATAGCCAGACAGGGAATGAGACCCAGGAAACCACAAATTAAATTGCTGTCATATATAGTAATTTTTCTAATTCTTGAATTTTTGATTGGTCGAGAATTTTTTAATAGCCATCTACTTCATCCAAATTTAAATATTGGTAAAAATACAAAAGAAAATTACATAATTAATACTACAGGTTCATGCATTACTGCATAGCATAAAATAATTTGTGTTTAAAATGTTATAGATAAAATATGTATAAGATTGAATGTTTTCAATTTTGTAATGTTATGCATTAATTTGAAAAGCATATTTCAAAAACGTCTGCTCCCATGAGGTGATGACTCATGTTCATTCTCGATTTCTCGATGCAAAACCCTATTTGTATTCAAAAAATGCTTTTTGTAGCAAAAATTTTAAATTATACTCTGGCAAACATTCTTGTTTCAGTTATAAAACAAAGTAAATTCACTGTTTAGAAAATGGTAGAGCATTTCAAGGAACACAATCTATAAAATTAGATAAATTATTTAAGTTTAGGTCCTAATTAGGCTTAATAGCATCAATAATTAACAATTCCCCAAATTATAGTAGAAATGCTTTACTCTTTCCAAAGAGGTTTCATTCCATTTCCTTACTAGATATTCACATCAACTCTCAGAGGTTCTTGAAAAAGCATTCAACTCATGTACTCCGTGAGAAAACACAATCTTGAGGCTGTTTGCTCACAGGGTATTTATTATACAAGGCGTAGCAGAGGGTAGGTGAGCTGAACCCTCTGGCAGCTCTGTCTTCATAAGCCCATGAAGGAACCCATGTAAAAAATCCTAACAGATTGATGTGTGAATCTTGCCTTTCAATTACTTCTTTACCATCTATGGTAGCCTACAAGTAGCAAACTAAGAAATATACTACAGCTAAATATAATTGGACAGAGTGGAGAGATCAAAATGAATTATTTCATTTGGACTACAGGTTGACTGTGTTTTTGCTATCTAGAAGAACCTGCAAATAGTTCGTGGGAAAGGAAATGAGAACATTGAATTGAAATAGGAAAAACTTATTAGGGTAATGTTGAAAAGAAGGAAAGGGGAGGCGGAGAGAGGAAGGAAAGAAGGAAGGAAGAAAGAAAGGAAAAAAGGAAGACAGGCAGACAGGCAGACTCCTGCACAGAGCAAGAAGATGACAGAATTGTCTAAAGAGAAAATACTCATCACTCACTTTGAAATTATACATATATATTATACATTTCCTGATAGCTCATTTGGTCCCTAGTGCAGTAGTTATTTTTCTCACCATGGGATACATTGCCTGAAGTAAGCTTCTTAAGAGAGGAGAGACTTATCTCCATTAACAACTGATCAAGCCCAGAGAGGCAGGCATATGGAGATTCACATTTCCATAAACTAAAAGGCAGATAGGAGACAGGCAATAAAATCTCTGACTCATTCCTAGAAATCTACCTGCTCCAGTGAGACTCACATCTCAACAACAGTGCCACCTCATATAACAGTGCCACCAGGTAGGAAACATTGTTTGAAATCACAAGCCTACAGAGACATTTCACATGTTCAACTCACATGACCTACTAATAAGGAAATGGCTACCTCGCTGCTGTTTATTTCTGATGAGTTGATAGCCATATTAAATTCAGCTGAAACTGGAAGTTAGGACTTGCTGTGGTACAGGTGTGTGTACAGCACAAGGAAACAAAAGCAAAGAGAACTGGTTGACTCTGTGTGTGGAAAGAGATATACACATGTTCTTCTTTCTCTTGTTTGCCCGACATATGATCCATTTAAAAGAATTATGGAAATAGAAAACACTATCCTGAGTGAGGTAACCCAGATCCAATAAGATGAACGTGGTAGGTACTCACTCATAAGTGGTTTCTAGGCATAAATAAAGGACATTGAGCCTATAATTAGTGATCCTAGAGAAGCTAAATAAGAAGGTGAACCCAAAGAAAAACATATAGTTATCCTCCTGGATATTGGAACTAGATAAGATTGCCGGGCAAAAATTGGGAACTTGGGGGTGGGGATAGGATAGGGGTAAGGGGAGACGGGGAGAGAAAAGTGAAAAGGGAATGATAGGAAGAGCTCGGGGGAATGGGGTGGTTGGGATGGAGGAAGGGTGGATACGGGAGCAGGGAAGTATATATCTTAATAAAGGGAGCCATTTTAGGGTTGGGAAGAGACTTGACTCTAGAAGGGTTCCAGGGTGCCCATGGAGATGTCCTCAGCTAGTTTCTTGGGCAGCTGAGGAGAGGGAGCCTGAAATGGCCCTATCCTATAGCCATACTAATGAATATCTTGCATATCACCATAGAACCTTTATCTGGCGATGGATGGAGATAGAGACAGAGACCCACATTGGAGCACTGAACTGAGGTCCCAAGGTCCAAATGAGGAGCAGTAGGAGGGAGAACATGAACAGGGAAGTCAGGACTCCGGGGGGTGCGCCCACCCACTAAGAAGGTGGGGCTGGTCTAATTGGAGCTCACCAAGGCCAGTTTGACTGTGACTGAAAAAGCTTGGGATCAAACCGGACTCTCTGAATGTGGCGGACAATGATGGCTGACTGGGAAGCCAAGGACAATCGCACTGGATTTTGATCCTACTGCATGTGCTGGCTTTATGGGAGCCTAGTCTGTTTGGATGCTCATCTTCCTAGACCTGGATGGAGGAGGGAGGACCTTGGACTTCCCACAGGGCAGGGAACCGTGACTGCTCTTTGGACTGGAGAGGGAGGGGAAGGGGGATGGGGGGAGGGGAAGGGAAATGGGAGGTGGGGAGGAGGTGGAAATTTTTTAATGAAAAATAATAAAAAATAAAAATATCATAAAAAATGAGGAGGAAACCTAGCACTACTATTGCACCTAAGTACCAAGTCTTAATAGAAACATGAACATGAATATTTTTTTTCCTTTGGTTTTTCGAGACAGGGTTTCTCTGTGGCTTTGGAGCCTGTCCTGGAACTAGCTCTGTAGACCAGGCTGGTCTCGAACTCACAGAGATCCACCTGCCTCTTCCTCCCAAGTGCTGGGATTAAAGGCGTGCACCACCATCGCCCGGCATGAACATGAATATTGATTCTCCATTTATAAAATTTCTAGAAATAATTGATGGGGTCTGAATAGGAAAGGAATCTTCCTTCCCTTCCCCTTCCCTTCCCTTCCCTTCCCTTCCCTTCCCTTCCCTTCCCTTCCCTTCCCTTCCTTCCTTCCTTTTTTCCTTCCTTCCTTCTTTCTTTGCCCCCCCCCTCCCTTCCCCTCCCTTCCTTTCTTCCATCTCTTGGATTTGTATTTTGTCCAAGTACAACTATTTTAGCTAAAAAGAGACAGCTGACAAAGACACTCATCTTCTAGCAATTTGGAATATTGCATGATAACAGAAGGAGTCCTGTTCTGTGAGTAGTCAGGAGGCAGCAGCTGAACTGCTGCACAATGGCCATAATAGGCCAACTGGACTCTGAGGGGGTTTTACTCATTGTTTAGGATAAAAAGATGAAGAGATGGTAGGAGTAGGAGACTAAGAGAATGTAGTGGTCAACACTGATTTTATTGAAAACTTGACAGGATCTACAATCACCTAGAAAATAAGTATCTGGTATACCTGGTTGGAATTACCTAAATTATATTAGGCCCAGGGCATACTTGTGAGCGGTTGTCTCCATTCGATTAAGTAAGGTGAGAAGAATCAGTTTGACCATGAGCATCACCATCCCATGGTCCTGGATTGGTATAAGAGGAGAATGTAAACTGAATATGAGCATTCATTTCCCTCTGGCTCCTGAATTCAAATGTGGTGTGAGCAGCTGTTTCCTCATATTCTTACCCCCCATGACTTCCCTTCCATGACAGACTATATCCTCATATTATAGGTCAAAATAATCTTCCCTGTGTCAAGTTTCTTTCATTTGGTGTTTTGTGGAAGCAGCAAGACAAGTAACTAGCAAAGAGATACAGATTGATTATTATTGACTTTCAGACCCTTGTATCCCATCCCTTCCTGAGAATGATGTTATTTGGTTTTAAAGGAGTTCAGCATACAATTGGAAACCTCTATTTATGCTCCAGTTGTTACTTTAGCCTGGTAAAATTAACTCCTAAAAGTAATGATTTAATTTATGCAACAATGTATTTACCACTATACATATATTATTGATACAGGATTACAATAAACTTGGAAAAATCTATAGAATCTATGCTAAATCAGCATTGTTCATTTTTTACACAAGACTGAATTGCACCCACACACTGAGACAATGGGGATGCTCTATCAGGATCTCACCAAGGCCAGCTGGCCTGGGTCTGAAAAAGCATGGGATAAAACCGGACTTGCTGAACGTAATGGACAATGAGGACTACTGAGAACTCAAGAACAATGGCAATGGGTTTTTGATCCTACTGCACGTACTGGCTTTGTGGGAGCCTAGGCAGTTTGGATGCTCACGTTACTAGACCTGGATGGAGGTGGGTGGTCCTTGGACTTCCCACAGGGCAGAGAACCCGGATTACTCTTAGGGATGATGAGGGAGGGGGACTTGATGGGGGAGGGGGAGGGAAATGGGAGGTGGTGGCGGGGAGAAGGCAGAAATCTTTAATAAATAAATAAACAATAAAAAGAAAAAAAGAAAACAAAAAAAAGAAAAGTAAAAAAAAAAGACTGAATTGCTGCACAGATTAATACAACAGTTTAACCACTATGAGGTGCATGGCTGCTAGTTAAAAGCCTTAATGTAACTGTTTAGAATTTGGGATATCTTGGACCAAAGCCCATATCACAAAATCTCAAAGATGCCTATGGTGATAGCTGTACTTTTCCCAGATTGTACTTTTGCCTATGCCTCATAAGACTAATCAGTTTCTGTCATGTGTCCTCAAGAAGCTATTCATCAGTCTTACCCAATTGTGAACCCTGTGAATTTCAATAAGGACTGGCATGGCAAGATATGCACAATATGCCACAGTGGCATGAATACAGTCGGGGTAACCCATCACTTTTTGACTGGATGTAAAGCTGGCTTCATAGAAGGAAACGTGTATCTGGTACTGTAAACATTGCCAAGGACCCATGGGTGAGGAACTCACAGGCCCCAAGAGTAATTATAATTAGTTTGATAAACAACCAATATAACACACCACTCCCCATATTCATATTCTCTATCTTTAAATTAATGAGGCTTTCACACCTCATCAGAGAAGTTTCTTTATGCAGGTATGGTCTTTAGTGCAAAACCTCACAACCAGTTATAGTGCAGAGAATAAGTGATTAGGAATACTCAGCTACTATAGGGCTCTGTATTATACCCCTACTCAAAAATCAGGGACCCGCTCAGAAGAAGGAGAGTGAAGATTGTATAAGTCAGGGGTCAGAAAGAACTAGATCAAAATGCTGTCTTCTGGACATAGCAGAAAACCAGTGCACTCAGGAAGTCATAGACTGGTTGCCTGCACTAAGACCTGTATACTACAAAGATAGTACACACTCTAACACAGAGTATGAAGGTTTCATGAGCTCCCACTCTGAAGTGAGGAGCTATGGACAGTGGGCTGGTGTAGGAGGTTCCTTCTGTATTTGTGTTCTTTTCATTGGTTAATAAAGAAACAGCTTTGGGCCTTTTGATAGGGCAGAACTTAGGTAGGTGGAGAAGACAGAACTGAATTCTGGGAGGAAAAGCAGACAGGGAGAGCTACCATGGAGCTGCAGGTCAGACACACTAAATCTTTCCCAGTAAGCCATGACCTCGTGGTAAGCTCAGATTATTAGACATGGGTTAAATCAAAATGTGAGAGTTAGCCAATAAAAGGCTAGAAATAATGGGCCAGGCAGTGATTAAATGAATACAGTTTCTGTGTGATTATTTTGGCTAGCTGGGTGGCTGGGACGAAAAACAGGCTCTCTCTCCCACAACAGTGGGTGGCTTCATAGTGAGGGACAGTCAGTTTTTTTAAGAGTGTGGCTACTGGGAGGTCAGCACACACCATTGGAAGGCCTTGTAGTATACAAACAGCACAAATCAGAATTGTTGGAATGTTAAGTTACAATATTTTCTTAAAAGACATTAAGTGGGAAAGAATAGAGAGGTGAGGTGGATCTGGAAGGAGTTAGGTAGAGGAGTTGGGAATGATATGATCGAACTACTATTGTATAAAATTCTTGAGCAATTAATAAAAGTATTTCAAATGTCCATTTGCCAACATGCTCATTCACATCATTAGGAAACTAGTCAAACACAGAGAAGCCACAGGTGATCAGTTTCATGGTATCTGAAATCACAGGGAAAGATAACACAGATGTAGGCATTGAGGAGAGAAAACTGGAGCCATTTCACACTTATCGGAAAATATAAAATGGTATTTCCACTTCAAAAAAAGTAACTTGGCTATTTTAAAGAAATATGAACATAACAGCACTTAATAATCTTTCTGCTTCAATGTAAAAGAGAGATGGAGAAATAAAACAATAATTCTTATGAAATAGTCTACATGAATGCTTATAGAAATTTTGTTTGTAATATATAAAAATGGAAAACAGCTTAAATGTCCATTAGTGGAGAAGACTAAATCTGTGGTTTATTGCCATGAGCTCCTACTCACTACAGAGAGTATGTGTTACAATGAAGTGTTGGGTAATCTTTTACAGATGCAGCTAGTGGGTGAAAACAGCCTTGAAGGACCTTGGCTTGTGATGACAAGTGAACGAAGCCAGATGAAACATGAGTGCATCTGTGTATGTCTATTTCTATAAAATCGTGGAGAGTAGAATAACCTACTGATCACAGAAGTAGAACAATGCTACGTGATCTGAGAGGAAACATGGGAGAAGACAGGAATGGGCACCAAAGAACACAGAGAAATGATTGAAATGGTTAGTAGTTTCTTGGCTGGCATCATCAACATTTGATTATTTTATAATTTAGATTATTACCTTACCCAGAACACTAGAAATAGTCTCTCAAATTTTATCCTATTATTTTAATTTAGTTCTATAGTCCATTTCCAGTTAAGAATATTAAGGCAAAATTCATGATTTATTTTTAGCATAAAGATGCCCAATTGTTCATGCACATTTTTGTTGAAAATACCACTACTTTTTGTCATTGAAATGCTTTAATTTCTTCTAGCCATACTCACAGCTGTATGAGGTCAAAATTCTCTTAGTAAAAGGAAAATGAAATAGCATAGATTCCCATTCCAGGTTTAAAAGGTCTGCACTGAAAGAAAAAAAGAAAGGGGCAGTATCCTTGTCTAATTTCCTTTATCAAATTGTCAGTAGCATGAACAGTTCCCAATTTGGAAGCCCAAAAAGCAATATGGCCCATAGCAGACACAACTGCCTTATCATTCATGTAGGTTATCAATGCAATGCCAAGACTCACAGACCCACAGACCTCAGGATAGTAGACAATGACTGATGAACATTGATCTCAGTTGTTGGAACAGAGCCCCATTAGACTGTTGGACAACTTTTTAAAAATGTTCTTAAATTTCTTCTGGATTCTATTATTAAAATTCAGTGTTTGGTCAACACAGTTTTAATGGAGAACAAGCAAGTCAACAAGCAAGTTTTATTTAATTTTGTTTGTTTAAAAGATAGTTTATTTCAGTAAGTACCGTTTCTTGTACACAAAACAAGTTTTGAAGGTTTATAAAAGCTTCCACGGAAAGCTTTTTTTGTGGTATAGTTTGGTTTTTGTTTTGTTTTATTTTAGGAAGCTTAATAATGTATAGTAATCTTCATGGCTGGGAAATTTACAGTCCTCTCTTGCAGACATTTCCATACCCAACACTTTTGGACTGAACTTGCCTGACCTTTCAGATAATAGAATGCATCTTCTTATTGAGTTCCTCTGATATTCTGAAAGAGAAATTATGTTAAGACTGTTTCCCATTTTCTCCTAACATTTTTTCATTTTGCTTTCTGTACCATGAGAGGAAAGACCTTCGGTTCACTGAAAGCAGACACAGGCAGAAGGGAGGGTCCATTGCAGCAGCATCTGTGGCCCTTTGTTACAGCATCTTTATCATTCTCTTTTTACAGCAGGGTCTTCTTACCAGGGCAAGCTGCTTTAATCCTTGATGGAGGAGTTAATTAATGGTCCAGACAATGTTCAAAAAAATACAGTTTCCGTGTAATTATTTCGGGTATAAAGGTAGCCATGCGGGCGGCCAGGTGCCGGGGATGCAGCCCCGCCGCTCTTATTTCAACAAATCCTCGTGACAACAATCACCACTGAGCTGATTCTATCACTCAGTGGCTCTGCAGGTTCCACCCAACTCTACATTTAAAGAGAGGAGCTCTTGGGGCAGTGCCCTGTGTGAAAGAAAGCAGTGTGTCTTATTAGACATGTCATGATCCAAGAGCACCATCTCTTTAAGACTCACAAAGATGTCTGTATGTCTGTAAGCATACCCTCTGTTTATTCTTTTTACTGCTTTGCACCTCAGACTTTCCATTTATACCCAGATACAGTACATTCTTACACTAAAAATAAAAAATTCTTTTTTTATCAAGGTTACCTTTTACAAAAGACAGGGCTTTTTCAATTTTTTTCCCATAGAGAAATTTCCCAGATATTTTAACCCTGTGTGAACATTTAATAAATCAAGAATATTTCAAAGTTTGTGGAAGAGTCAAAACCCTCAACCAAGTTTATTTTCTTTCAATATTCAATTCTTGAACAAAGGCAGACAGTGCCCTGCTGTAGTTCATTTTGCTCTTGAAGTCTTTCTTTGTGTGTCTATCAAACTTCACAGTTTGACTTCCATCTTCCACTGGCTGAACACTGCATTTTTCCATACATGAAGAATCTACCGCTCCATCCCCACAACTCCCCAGTTTGGAACATTGTTTTGGTGGAACCCCTTAACGTCAAAAAGCTTAATTTTTCCCAATATAGAGCCACTTCTCCTTCTCACATTGCCTTTCTCATATATAACACACACACACACACACACTTGGTAACAGATAAGCCATGGGCTGACTTGGAAGTTACATAATTTTCAGAACCAGTATGTATATTACAATTGGTGTTTGTCACACCATCTTATTAATTATTCTTTCTTTTTTTTTACCTGCTTTCTGTTGGTTTCTAAACATGAAATGCTCCCCAGAGGCTCATGCATTTGAACACTTGGTCCTCTGCTAATAGCACTGATTTGGAAGGTTGTAGAACTCTTAACAAATGTAGCTTTCCTGGAGGAAGTGGTTTCCTTGTGATAGATTTTATGCCCTGTTCACTGTTTCCTCATCGTAAACAACCAGGTTCCTGTTTCCAAAGCTGTGCCTTCTCCGCTGTCTGTCATGTCTTTCCAACTACATGAGGCACTGTGTTCCTCAAACTATAAGAAAACGACTCAGCCTCTTTAATTGCTCTGTCATTTATTTTATCACAGCGATAAGGTTTCTTAGGTGTATTCATATTCTTACACATGCATGACATGTGTACATAATGTATGCAAATAATAGATGACACTTACATATCAATGTATATTACTGCCTTTGTGATCATCTGAAACATATAGGCTGATAGACCTTCACTATATTTAGGTCATGCTATTTCTGCCATTTGTATTTATTAGTTCACATTGACTTTTCTAATACATTTTTATGCTCTCTTTTTTTTCCCTCCTCCTCTATATGTGTGGTATATGTTCACAAGCATGTGAATGTAGATTTGTGCCATAAGGAAGTTACAGTACAACCTCCATCATGGGTTGTAGGCATTAACTCATGTCATAGGCTTTCATTACACTTACCTTTGCCTGATAAGCCATCTCAGTGGCCCTGGTTTTTTGCACTTTTTGTTTATCTTTTGCTGTCTATGATAGGAGCAGAGAAGAGGTGAAGTGTGTGTGTGTGTGTATGTATTATGTGTGTATTTGTGTACATGTGTGAAGTCTGTGAGTCCAGGCTTACAAGTATCATTATGTGCACTTGGAGGGTAAAGTACATTGGGGAGTCAGTTCTGTCTTTTGCCTCTATTTGAGTCAGACTCTGTCACTGTGCTGTATACTCCAGGATAATTGACCAACAAGCATGTACAAAACTTTCCTGGTTTCATCTCCCATCTCAATATAGAAGTTCTAGGATTACAGATGCCCACCACTGCATCCAGGTTTTCATGTGGGTTCAGGGATTGAACTCAGGTCCTCTGTCGTGCACAGTAAATACTTTTACTTGTGCAGCTGTCTCCATGACACTTTGTACTATTGTGTTTTTCATGTGTTCTATTCACAGAGTGACTATATCTATAGGTTCAATTTGTCTAAAGCTAAAAATTAAATAAATAAATTATAAATGAACGTATTGGGTTCCTGTACATATTTCTATACAAGAATACAAATAAATAAGCAGATTGAAACCTATGTGTCATTTGCCAAGGAACCTTTTTAATTTTATTTTACATTAAAAAACGTAAGTTTTTCTCTTATAGCTTTTGAGACAGGGCTTTTCTGTGTAATACTGGCTATCCTGGAACTCACTCTGTAGACAAGGCTGTCCTTAAACTCAGAGATCTATCTGTCTCAACTTTCTGAGTGTTGGGATGAAAAATGTAATTTTTGGTATTTAATGAAGACAAAATGTCTTTAAAAAAAACAGAAATTAACCAAGTTTTCTGTGCTTGTTCTTAAGATCATCAGTTCTGAGATTTTGAAGCATATTTTCTCTGGTTGCTATAATTGTGGCAAAGAGAAGGAGATATCTGAAGTACAAAGCTCAGTGCCCATCAAGAAGAATGTGAACAACATCCAGATTGGGTTATTGATGTGGATGTCCTTCTGTATATGTTGTTTTTATTGGTTCTTGGGGCCAGTGACTTAGCAGAGTAAAGCCAGGCCTTTTCTCTCTAATTAAAAGGCAGGTTTTAACTTTAACATAGTAAAATTACATAATATAAAACAGATATCAAACAAAACTTATGCTTACGATATTTAGTCTATTTGTGTCTGGAAAGTTTCATATCTAATTTATCTTTTATCATAACTAAGGAAAACTATAACTATACCTATCCTGTATTCAACTCCATCAAACACCTCAGAAGGATTTAAGTAAACAGGAAGTGTATTATAAACAGCTTCCAAAACTCTAGAGTTGACAGAGATAACTTGCTGCCTGGACAATGACCCAAAACTCTTCTGTACCATTGGGGCATCCATCTTCAGCCGACAGGCCCATAGACTTTTCCCATGAATCAGGACATTTGAAGATCTGTTTTGCATTGTAATGGCAAAGTTCATCAGTTGCTTTCTTCTGTGTCCTGCAGAATGTCTGGCAGAATCTTTCATGAAGCAGAAACCCTGAAGGACTGTCTCACCTTCTTTAGTCAAATTTAGTAGTCATTTTTCTGTGGATCCTGCATGCCCAGTTTATAAAGCATACTATCAAGCAGTTCAGACAAGAGCAGTTTCTTGCCCAAATGGCTAGCAAACTCCATAAGGAGCCTCTTCAATGCCCATCATCCTCTTGAAGTACTTGGTGCCACCAGAATCAGACATATCTCACTATCCAAAAAGGTCTAAGTTCTTAAAACCTTTTAAATGCCATGTTTTTTAGGTCTTTGAAAGATTTGAATACCTATCCATCTGAAATATATGTCTATATATCAAGAAAATCTAACTTGGGTTACAAGCTTAACTATTATAAATGACTTCCTATAATCTGCAATTTTTAATTATAAATTACATTTTAAATGAGCTGTATAAGCATTAATGCCTTATACAACATCAGAAATACACACACAAACACACACACACACACACACACATATATATATATATATGCTGCACTATTGACCTTAAATTTGTATCAGTAGACCACAGTTCACAGTGATATAAAATATTCCTCTCTATATCATGATGGAGGAAGGTCATTGGCTAATAAAGAAACTGCCTTGGCCCATCTGATAGGGCAGAATTTAAATAGGAGGAGTAAACAGAACAGAATGCTGGGAGGAAGAGGAAGTGAGCTCAGATGCAGGGCAGCTCCTCTTAGGAGCAGATGCAATGAAGCAAACCGCCAGGTCAGACATGCTGAATCTTTCCCGGTAAGACTGATGCTACACAGATTATTAGAGATGGGTTGATTGGGATATGAGAATTAGCCAGTAAGGGCTAGAGCTAATGGGCCAAGCAGTGTTTAAAAGAATACAGCTTGTGTGTTGTTATTTGGGGGCATAAGCTAGCTGGGTGGCGGGAAGCCATGCGGGAGCCGGGGTGGCCGGAACGCAGCCCACCGCAGCTTCCACTACAATATCATGTTCCCCATATTTTTAAAAATTGACTGTGACCATTAATCACTTATAATCAACCCCTTTTAAATGAAAGTAGACATTTATAAACTCTCATTTTGAGAATTTAGGCATTGTTCTATCTAAACTGCTTCCTGCTGTTTGTTGGGTGAAGTATTTTAAGAAGTTTATGGAGACCTTTTGGAGGAACTTGTTCCATCAAAACACATTAGCTTGTTAGAAATCCACAGGATCTCATCTTCTGTGGAAACAAAAGCAGAACCTCTTTTCCAAAGCAGCATATTATTAGACCCAAATTTTGAACTCAAGATATCTTTATGTTGGTTTAACTCAGCAGATCCCAGAATTAAATGTCAAAAAATTTAACAAAACACAGTAATATACAGAGTCCAGATTCTCTATGTATATTCCATCTTTATGTGGCTTTTTAAAAATTCCTTTAATCTATGATTGTCTGTACTCTTTTATATTACTTTTACTGTCCCTTTAAAGACTTTGTTTTATTATATAAACATTTCTTTTTATAACTATCTATACTCCTTTTTATCTTTCCCAAGCCTATGTACATTTATCCAACATTGTGACCCATTTAGAGGTCTTTGTTATCTGAATCTATCTTTATTATGTATCTCTAATTATTTTCTCACCAGGAGCACTTTTTCTTTTTCTAAATGCTAAGTGGCATGACTTTGACTTTTGACCCTGCCCAGTCCAACATGACAGAGGTACATTCACCATTCACTGCCAGCTCTCTAAGCCTTGCTCACTGCTCCAGCTCCAGGGACACAGCAGGTATATGTTGCCATTAAGCATTTTGTAACACAGTATTCACAGACTCCTTTTAAGCACACAGGAACTCCTGAAAAGAGCCAGAGCTGTTTGTGTAATTAGCATGAGCCAAGAAGCATTCTTAAAGAAGCCATACAGTTTTTCCTGCTACCACTGAGTCAGGAAGCCTTTTCTTAAAGGAATTGTGCCTTTGCTTGCCTCTAGCAAACAGTACCCACCCAAGAAAATGCTAGTACTAAGAAGCCATGCTTAACTCTGCCTCTTTGTATCTATAATTACTTTCCAAGTCCTCTCAGGTTTTATGTGGATGTAGTTGATCCACGTTGGAATGCCAATTTTTAGCGGAGACTACTTATTCATTTCCTGACTACTCAATGATGACACAGAAACTATATTAATTACAACACTGTTCGTCCAATAGCTTAGGTGTATTTCTAGCTAGCTCTTAGATTTTGAATTAATCCATTTCTATTAATCTTTGTATTGCCACAAGGATGTTGCTTAGCCGAAAGTTTCCATGCCCTTCTTCTTTGATAGCTACATGGCCTCTCTCTGAGTTCACCTACTCTCTCTATATGTATTTCGTCCATCCTGGCTCTATTATGCCCTGCCATAGGCCAGAGTATCTTTACTCATTAGCCAATAAAAGCAACACATATTCAGAAGAAAATCTCATATAAGGTTATGACCTCAGAATGCAAGCTCCCAGTTGAGTGGTCTTAGCAATGGGTTTGGTAGGATTTATAATGAATTAGGCAAACCATATACCTTCTCTCAACTAAATATTAATCTTTGCAGATTTCACTGTAGAGGCAAAGTTTGGGGAGCTGTAACCCACATGACTGCCTTGTCACATGTGAATCAACAACACAAATAAAGGACCTCAGTGTCATTATCACTGGATGATGGCAGCATTGCAGGCCTTCCCTAGAACTCCCCTTCTATAAAACAAGTTATAGCTATTTGTTATTCCTTGGGTTTTGCTGCTAGTGAAGTAATATCTGTTTGATTACCTCCTGAATGCTTACATTTATCTTTGTAGAGTTACACATCCATCCATAATGATATGGTTCTGAGGTGCTAAATAGCAAAGCAAAGCAAAACAAAACAAACAGTATGATATTGTACAATATGAGCCTAATCATACAGTTACGAGCAAAACATGATTGAAACTGTTTCTTTGTCATCTCACATGACCTGGATGCTTCAGAGAGAAAATAACATTCCCGGGGTGGGAGGGTTGCTGCTCCTAGCTTGTAAATGATTCTCTTTGATGGTGATGTAGTGCAAACCATCTTTTTTTTAGAGTCACAGAGACAATGATCTCACATCACAGTGTTTCGACTCTTGACAGTTCAGTGGGAATGAGGAAAGGAGGAGAAAAGGAGGGGGAGAGGATTTTGAAGTGAAGCCAAGGGGAGGGCAAGGCCCTCAGCCCCTCTGTGCAATGTGACTTGATAGTTCAGAGTGGTGTGCTGGGATGAATGGCTAATGGCGCTGGTGGCTGATTAACCTGAAACAATGTAGCTAAGACTCAGGATAAAACATAAAACACTTTTATTTGTAGAAAAGTCTAACTTAAAAATAGACAGTTTTTAGACAAACATCTGTGGTGTGTTTTGTATGAGAGACATAAAGTAATTACATCCCCTTTTTTGATATTTTGTGGGTGGTGTGTATTTCATAGTGTATTTTTACTCTTTGTTAATTTTTCTATTTCTATAAACAAAAATAAAGCCAGTTTTATACAATTAGAGTTTTTGATATGTCAAAGTTAGATATTCAAAATATGATTTTAAATTTGTGTTTTATAATCTATTCTTTTGCCTTACAAAATCGGTCTTCAAAGCTAAACGATATCTTTTTTGGATCTATATCTAGTGAAGCTGCTTTATGATTAATACAATTCCTCTGACTTTTCCAGATAATGTGCATATTGCTGCCCTGAAAACTCTTACTTATGTGTATTATTTAACTTCTGAATGCTTTAAAAAATTGACATTGATTTTATGCTCTTCGCCACGTGTTTTTGCAGAGTTAAGAGGACTCATCAAGACAAGAACACCAGTATACTGTTTTGTATGAAAGGCATACATCTCAGACTCCACAATTGCTTAAGCTTTGAAGAACTTGTGTGGTAAATGAATGACAAATACAGACATGCAGGTGCCTAAATAATGTAAACAGCAATGTCAAATAAACAGACACCAACACTCATGTAACATGCATGCATATTTACATATTTAATACAAATTTGTATCAGGTGCGTTTTAAGCCTTATATAGCTTAATATACTGATATGGATATAAATGTGTGTATAAATATGAGTATCTCAAAGACACAGTCATGTATATGAAAACAAGATAATTTTACCATTTCCTGTGGACTTCCTCTAATATTTTATGTGACAACACTTTCACTAAATGAATATGACTATCTCAGCTGGCTAATTTTCTGAAAAGTATGAATAGTGATGGATGAAAACTAGAAACTATATGATCCTACTGTTCTGGCTGAGGGTGGGAGGCTGCAGAGAGTCAGGGCACGGGTCTTATGTTCTGGTTATTTCCAGTGGTTTTTTTTTTTTTTTCTGCTATTTGAATAAGGATATAATAAGGTTACATCTGATGTGGAAGATCATGCTACCCTGTATGCCAGTAGATACTCTCATGTGGTGAATATGTTTACAGAATATGGTATTTTATTATCTTTATTATTTTATTATCTCCATTAATTAAAGAAATTGTAACTTCAATATTAAGGCTGACTCTGAGGACATTACATATAATGAGACTGCAGTGGGGAAGTCAGAAAGTTAATTCCTGTTGGAAAGAAGCTGGATGAACAAAGGAAACATGCCCAGAGATTTGATTTGGTGAGGACTGGCAGTGGCAGGGACTTGAGAAAGTAGATTTCCTACCAGTAATTTGTAAAAACTCAATGACTTATTTTGTTCTACTCTCAGTAGAGTGGAATTTTTTGTTCAATGTAATTTCTATTTTATAAAGAAAATTTTAAGCTAAGAGAAGTATCCCAATGACTGAACAGCCATAAAATTAAAAAGGAAAATAGAATTCAAAATCAGATTGTTTAGGTTTCTTATATATGTATTCCTTTCTAGAGTAACTCTGCTTTAATAAATATAAAGAGCAATTTTAAATGCAACTTTATTTTTAACATCTATGCCTCTGGACAGCAGAATCCAAAGCTTGTAGACCTTGAGCATGTAACAGGTAGGATATTTTTCCTTATGAACCAAAAGGTAGAACCTTCTTATATCATATGCAAAAGAGGGTGAATTAGACTTAAATGCAACAACAAGGCTAAAATATCCTAGGTTAAAAAGTACAGATGCATTTTCATGAGCATGGGTTTCAAGGACATCTTAGATGCTGAACCAACAATTCAAACTACAGAACAGAATTGTAAAACTAGATTTAATAAAAGTTTAAAAATTCTATGCTTCCAAAGGACACCATAGAAGTAGAAAAAGAAAGCCCATAGTGTGAGATCTCTGATACAGGGATTATATTTAGAAGAGAAGGAACTCTTAAAATAATAATAGATAAATAGCCAACAAAAAACTTGACTGGAGAAGACATGCAGGTCAAGCAGCATCCAAAATCATTAATCATTGGAGAAATACAAATTTATCCTCACAATACTAAGATAAGTTTTACTAAACATCACTGATTAAACATGACGATGATGATATGGATATTCAGACCTATCATTACTATCATTTAAAATGGACAGCTACTTCCAAATGGTCTGGAAACTCCTCCAGAACTTAATCATAGAATTCACATTTGATCTTAAATTTCTACCAATCAGATACCTAAGACAAAAGAGAACAAGAATCTATGGGGAAAATTCCACATATTAAATAATATTGTTTATAATAAAAATAAAGAGTTTAAGTTTCTATCAACTGACCAAAGGACTATAAATATTGTTATAATATAGTGAATCTTGAAAAACATGCTAAGTGAAAAAAGCCAGCTACAACACACCATATATCATATATCATATAAAATAGCTAGAGTAGGAAAATCTATGAAGAAAGAAAGTATATCAGTGATTACTGAGGGAGAGAATATCCTAGTAGTTGGGGAGTAGCAAATAAAGGGTTCAGAATTCTATTTAGAGGATTCTGGGGCTTCTAATATGAGTTACAGTGATTTTACTGAGCTGCTCTGTGAAGTGAACATTGTCATAATCAATAATTTGAGCTGCATAAATAAAATGCAGATTTGCTATAATGTCACCCCATATTTTTCAGTCCATTAACTTGACTCACGACAGCATAGAAGGGCTGAACTCAAGGTCTTGCCTGTCTCGAATGACCTTGTGCAATGAGATTTAACTTCTTCAATAAACAACATCAAAGGGAAAGGGAAAGAAGTGGAGAAGAACACACTTCCAGGATCACTGGGAGTAGCCAGGGTAATCCAGAGAAGAAATGATAATATTCATATATATTGCAAAAGAACTATCACAAAACTCTAAAAATATATTAGACTGTCTAATAAAATATGGGTTGAGTAGTCCAACAATGGTCATATGTCCACAGGAGGCTCAGAATCTT
The DNA here is from genome assembly GCF_950005125.1 of Chionomys nivalis. Lineage (NCBI taxonomy): Eukaryota > Metazoa > Chordata > Mammalia > Rodentia > Cricetidae > Chionomys > Chionomys nivalis. The sequence continues at coordinate 17,923,769 of NC_080089.1, read as the reverse complement.
CATTTGTTTAGTCCATAAACCTAGATTTCTCCATGGTCCTGTCTCTGGCACTGAGGGTGAAGGACTGGAGGATTCCTGAAGTGCTGATGTTCTGTAGTCTATGCTAAAAGGTCTAAAGGATGGGTTGTGATGCCAGAGAGGGGTGGCAGCTGTGTCATCAGCAAGTGCTTTCACGCAGCAGCAGGCCAAGCACGAAGGCAGGCAAAGCAGCAGCTCTTCCCCTCAGACCTTCCTATATCTAGGCTGCCACTAGCTGCTGCCCCCCTCTAGGAAATAGTCTTCCTGTAACTCAGTTAACCCTTCCAGAAAGAACCTTATAGCCCTGCCCAAGGTGTGTCTCTTAGTTAATTAACAGCACTAGTAGTGTTTGATGTCTTGGCTTCACTTAAGTTGTGATAAAATACTCTGACAAAAATCACCTTAAGGACTCTCCTCTCCTTTCTGTTGCTATGATCAAACAAACACCAAGCAAAACATGGACATGGGAACTTTCTGCTTTCTTTTCTCCTGCTATGACACATACCAGGACTTTAAGCAACTTTTGGGGAGGGGGCAGTAATGAATTTATTTCATGTTCTAGGTCACAGGCCATTATTTAAGAAAGTCAAGAAAAAAACTCACTGGGGAAGAACCTAAAAAACAAAGCAAAAACTGAAGCAAGGACAAAAAGAGAAACCATAGAAAACTGCTTCTTGATGCTCCAGGGCACATGCTTAGCAAGCCCATGTGTCCATCAAGGATAGGATGCTGGAGTGGGCTGAGCCCTACTACATTAATTAACAATCAAGTTATACTTCACAGACTTGACTACAAGCCAGTCTGATACAAACAATCTCTCTAATGAGACTGCCCTCTCAGCTTACTCAGTTGTCTCAGTTTGACAGCTCAAGCCAAGTAGGATGAGGAAAAGATTCATGGTAGCTTATGGTTCCAGAGGGGATACAGTCTATCTTGGCAAGGAAGGCATGGTAGTAGTATCAGTCCAGACTGTCTCATTGTATCAGCTCTCAGACATCTTAGAGAAAACAGGAAATGTGACTAGAAAATCTCAAGTCATTCCTTTAGCAGTGTACTTCCTCTAGCAAGGCTCCACTTCCTACAGTTTCTGTCACACTGTTTTTCAACATTCCTACTACTGTGACCCTTTAATATAATTCCTCATGTTATGGTGACCCCCAACCATGAAATTATTTTCATTGCTACTACATAACTTTAATTTTGCTACTGTTATGAATTGTAATGCAAATATCTGTGTTTCCTGATGGTTTTAGGAGAACCTTATGAAAGGGTCATTTACCTGCAAGTTGAGAAAAACTGTTTGATAACCTCAAAAATAGCAACAGCACTAGTGTCAGTGTTCACACACGGGTCTGTAGGGGACATCTCACACTGAAACCACAACAGATAAATAACCAAGTCAAGTCTTCACAATAAAGTATAAACTTACTAGTGTACTACAATTTACAAGTACAGCACTTGGACATTTTCTTCTTTATTATTATTATTTTGTTTTCATTATTTTTATTTTTCTCCCCCTTTTATCAGGAATAGATTCTCTCATACGATAATTCTGGATACAGCTTCCCTTCCCTCTCCTCACAGTTCCTCGCCCCTCCCCTCATCCAGATCTTCTCCCTTTCTGCTTCTGTTTAAAGTGAGCAGACTTCTAAGAGATAACACAACATAATAAAATAAAATAAAACCATCATCTCATCTTATTTTCTTCTTATCAACAGGGCTAAAATACAACAAAAATTAGAATAACTTTTATTGGTTAATTAGATGGTGTGAAGACATGTTCTTTAGTTAGCCTATCTTGGAGATATTCATATCTTTAGAATGAAAAAGAGATTTGAATCTATAAAGATTTCCTTCCATTTTCTTTAGAAGTTTTAAAGACATGATTTATTTTCTGAAATCATAAATAAAATTGAACTTCCTTTCCTCCCTACAAGCCCTACAATATTTGTCTTCTTGCTCTCATTCAAATTCAGTATATCTTTTAATCTTGTTACTGTATACATACTTATATATACATACATATTACTAAATGCATAAATATGTTCAATCTGAATAATGTTATTTATATTTATATCTTTAGGACTATGGTATTTAAAACCTGATGCCGTAGTGGTGTGTCAGCCATATTTTCTGATTTTTTTGTATCTGATAAAGCCTGCAAAAGTAGATACTGTACCTTCATGATAATGTCTCACATCTGGGAGACAAAAAAATGGACCACCTAGCACAATAAGAACCATTTTGTAGCTTGTTTATGTTTGTTAGTGGTTTTTACCATGTAAATTACTGTTCTGGGAGTCTTACACATCACTGTGACTACATTACATTGGATTTATAATTTCATCCATTTTAGAAGGAAGACTAAATATTTCTGGCTTTTCCAAGTATGGAACTATATTTTCCATTATAGAAACATAATATCCCCCATCAATTCAATAGAAAGAATCAGCTAAGATTATTTTATCATAAGGCAGTCTAAATATCTTAACTATGAATTCCTTTCTTATTATTTATATTAATTCTGAACAACTACCTCAGATTCATGCCCTTTCCCAGTCAAGACTCCACACTTAAAGACCTACTTTACACTATTCTTAAAAGGTATAAATAAGATCTGATGATCTGCTTGCCATCTGAGATGCTGGCACCATCCTGTTGAAACAGGAAACAATTTAAGCTTAGTCTGATTAATGTGTGTTGTGCTGAAGATACCTGAATATGTCTAATGACAGTCAGGTATGACATCTAAGAGAAACAAATCCTTGCTGTGTCACTATTTTGATAGCATCAATAGTTTCCAAATATAATCAGATTATGTTTAAAGTTGTCAACTTGTGCAACATTTTAATGAGGCCATGCTTTCCTAGTGCTTTCTCTGACCAATGCAGCCAAAGTTGCTATAGTTGTGTAGTTAGTTCCCATTTCATCGCCTTTTTGTTTTTCTCATTTCAGCTCTTATTAAATGAATTGGATTACTAACTTTTGCTTAAAAATGTATCACTTGCATTCCTATCTACTGAATACATATGCACTCTACCAGGTATTACTTAAGTAAAGAGGCTTTAAGATGTTTATATCCATTTAAGAATGAAGCGTTTCTTTCTTAAATGGACATAAACATCATGTTAAAACCAATATTGTAACCCATATTTTCATCTCTTATAAAGTTGAATTATTGAATGAGTAAATCCGTAAATGTTTGTCCACTTCAATGGATGTCAATGTTTGCCATATGCTTGTTCATCAGTCAGTTATTCTTCTCTGATGAACCACATTCTTCAGCCCTTCATACTTCAGGGCTCATTTCTTTATTTGAGGAATTCTCTAAAAGAGTCTTGATTCAGAAATGTTCATACCATGAAGAGTTAAAATTTATAAGCTAAGCCAATGGTTGTACCATGTCTCTGAGGAGTGTGTCTTATGCTGGCTTCTAATGATTTATTCCAAATATTAAGCTCCAGTTACACAACATTCCTGACATTTGCAATGCATGTGCTGGCTTCATTCCTGTGCATAATTAATTTCATTCTCATATTCCAGTGTCTTCTGTGTTCTGGACTAAGAATATGATGCTTATACTTGTTTCCTAATGCCAGGACCTCCATCTGAGGTATCTACATTTAAGCACCCAGTTCCTGTGTTCACTGATCATTTCTGGAAATATATACGTCTTTCCAGGAGCATCTGGTCTTGCACTCAGTGACAGAATAACTGAGTTTTGAAAGAACTCTCAATTTATTTTCCAGATTCCTTCCATAATACATAATGTCTCCCCCAAACACTGAAAAGTTTTTGGGCTCATTGCTCTCATTCTTTTTCTCCATGACTTCTAATTTGCTGTATTCATCTTTAGCATCTATTCTCAAGTAGTCTTTTGTTTCTGAACACCTGGGAGAGCAACATCCTCAGCTTCTTTCTTTCTTTTTTTTTTTTTCCAGTTTCTTCCTTCTTTAAGTCCACTCTCAGATTTCAGACTGCAAATTACAAAGACCTTTAAACAACTTCTTGGCCCTGGCTGGTTACTGGCTATGTGTGTTAGGTATTAATGTTACTACACGATTTCCAAAATGCATTCATTTTAGACCTGTATATTTAACACAGGGTCTTAGATTACGAACTTGTTTTTTATTGAATATGGATTCTCCTCTTATACAACACAACCTGATTACAGTTTTCCCTCCCACAACTCCTCACAGTCCCTCTCCCCTCTCTGCCAAAACCACTCCCCCTACATTTTCCTTCAGAAGGGAGCAAGAGACAACCACCAAATGTGACAAAATAAGATCCAATAAGACAAGGCAAAAGTTCTCATATCAAGGAAAAACAAGGAAATCCACTAAATGCAATAGAGTTCCAAGACCATGCAAGAGCCAGAGACAACTTTTAATGTTATTTTTGTGAGTCACAACTTTAGCTGATTCAACTGATTCGACTTATTGTACATTTTGTAGTAGTAGACTAAACATTTAACTTTTATTTCTATTGGACTAATTAAAAACATTATCATTCTCAAAATTAATAAAATGTTACTAAAATAAAGTTAATCATTACTTTCTTAAGGAAATGTAAACTTAGCTATATTCATAATATGTTCCTAAAGTATTCATTTAAGTGCCTACAACAGCTGTTAGTTAGACATGGATACTTGAATGGAAAGTCCTTGAAATTTTTGACAATGATGTCATTAGTTTCATCAATGCTGGTAAGGACAGACAACCATCAGTAAACCTTGGGAAGAAAGATTCTTACTAGTAAGTGCTCTTCAATTTGTATCTTCCTAGTTGCCCACATGATCATACCAGTCTTGGCTGTGTCAAGTCAGAATTAAGTAGTGCTATCAACCTGAGTATGGCATCTTCACTTCTTGTGGTTCCCAGGCTTCACCGTAGGACTCTGGGAGACGAAGTCAGGCTAGTCTCTTCACTCTAATGTTATCCTGCTTTCTTTGCCTTCAGTTTTGTTTGTGCTTCCAACAGTGGTACCTCCCATGGATACAAATGAAGTAATAAAAATAAATGTGTCATGATACACACTAAAGAGCAACCTATGCCGACTCTGAGCAGCACAGGGCAGAAGCCTGGGAGGATTCAGAATATTTTCCTCAACATTTTACTTAGGATTAAATGTTTGTTCTCTTATAACTTTGACAGTGGTATCTTTCCCTTCAAAGAGCGTGTTGTCTTCCTGACTCAAATGATGATAAATTGTCATATTTTAAAAATTAGAAATTATGCTTAGAAAATAAATCCCATCTATAAACACATAATCTAGGGTTGAAGTTGGACTTAAACTACATAATTATGAACACAATTTTATTTGCAGAATTTTGGCTGTTTGAAACTTCAATATCTTATTTATTAAAGACTACTAGATTATATTTGCCCATGCTGTGGACTTCCACCAGTGAAAACCTCAAATTTCATCAGTAGAACCCTAACCAAAGAACACAGTTGCAATATTGTTGACTAAGCTGAAGAGAGATATAGTTGAAGTTAAAAAGTAAGAAGGAATCTCGATAACTAGAAGAAGAGTCTTGATAGTTTGGAAGAAAGTTATATCATCAGGAAGAAGCACTCAGGTTGTCTGGGGACGTAGGTTGTTAAAATCCACCACCTGTGCTTTACTGGGAACAAAACCTGTCTCTGGTAAAATGGTAAAAGGCCTCATGTTTGTTTTTTTTTGTTTTGGAGACAGACTCGCGGTGCAATTTTGGCAGTCCTAGAACTCACTATCTAGACCAGTTTGTCCTCAAACGTATATAGCTCTGCCTGCCTTTGCCTCCTAAAGATTGGAATTAATGGCATATAGTATCATGCTTGGATGTTGGGTCCCTAAAGGACAGGCCTTCGCACCCTATTTGATCTCTTTTGCCCTCTTGTGGTTGCTTGAAAACAAAAAGAAAAACAGGAACAATCTGTTATTTTCAGCAATGTTTCTAAGGATGTTTACCCCTAAGCCATTGAGTTATGGTGATGAGCTTCCTGCTTTTGCTGGTTTGGCCTCCCCTGCTGAGGGCTATATATACTGTGTGAGACAGTAGAATAAAGGGCTTGTCTGCAGAACCTGAAGTTTTGCTGTGTGTTAATTCTGTCCCTCGCTCAGAAGAATGACAGTTGCCGTGCTGGCGCGGCACTTGGCTAAGCCACATTTTTAACTTCAGGGAACAAGATAAAAACCAAGTTACAAAAAGTGCTTTCAAATCTTAAAATATTCAGGTACTTTCATTATTATTTTTTTTAACATTGATTTGTAAGTACTCCTTTGGGTGTCCTGTTAGATTGACAAAATCATTCAAAAAATAGTTTGTCACAAACAGCACAGCACTAAAAGGGCAAAAACACACAACTGCTACTTTCACATATATGAGCAGAACATCTGAAGAAAAGAAAACACTTCCTTACCTTATCCCAGTTCCTGTTCTCAATTAGGTTAGAAAAATCATTCATGGGAAAAAAAACAAAAAACAAAAAAAAAAAACTTTAAATAGTTTTCTGAAGTTCCCCAAAGATATAATGAATGAGAATGTTTTAAAAATGTAGCCAAAGAATTTTAATATTTACCCATGTTTCCACAAGTACTTACAAGGAAACAGACAGGTGTGCATTCTACACTGGTCCACAAAGGTATGGTTGGTAAACATGACTTGAGTAGTTCTGAAGGTAAGTCATCATCTTTTGATGCTTTGAGTTGATGTTGTGAAAGTGACAGAGAAGAGTAGGTCTAGTTTGCTTATTGTTGCTATGATAAACATGACCAAAAGCAACTTGAAAAACAAAGTGTTAATTACATTTTAAAGATGATAGTCCATCACTGAGAGAAGCAAGGGCAGGATTTGAAAGCAAGAATACATAGATTTTTGGCTGTGAGCCCAGCCTCTAATGGCTGAGTCATCTCTCAAGCCTTGCTTTGTAGTAGTGGCGCACGCCTTTAATCCCAGCACTTGGGAGGCAGAGGCAGGCTAATCTCTGGAAGTTTGAAGCCAGCTTATACTACAGAGAGAGTTTGAGTATAGCCAGAGCTGATTTATAGAGAAATCCTGTCTCAAAACAAAACAAAACAAAACAAAAAGCAAGCATCCTGAGTTAGGCACCAAGACAGGGACCACTAAAGAATGCTCACCTGACATATTCAGGAATCTTTCACATATCAACCAGGTGCACTTGCCCAGGGATGGGACTGTTCACAGTGGGACTGGTCCAACCACATAAAGAATCCGTAAAGAAAATGACCCATGAACATCTTCATAGAGCAATCTTGTGAAGACAGTTCCTCAGATGACAATTTCCCCAAGTATATATAGGTTTGTGTTAAGTTGCCAAAATCGGTCATGGGGAGCTGTCATAAATCCACACTCCTCAGTAACTATAGCCACTTCCCTTTAACCTTCAACCTTTCATTCCTTTATTTAGCAACAAGAAGCTCTTCCTTGAAGCTTCTCCCTATGGTCTGCACATTTGCTTACTTGGTATCATATCTAAGCAGTACCATTAAAATTTTCACAAAAGCTATTTAAAAAAAAACTTCTAGAAAATCAAATAAAGACATAAAAACAAGAGTTTCGGAGATAAAAATGGTTATTTCTTTATATAAAATATCAAAGCTTTATGCTTTCAGCCTCTCTCCTTCTTTCTTTGAAGACATGCTAATAATATACACCATCAAAATCCCTGTTGCATTACCCTTTTATCGCATGTATTGAGAATGATATCAGAATTCCAATGCTAAGTTTATGCTAGCGTCCTATATGCCAGCATTTCTCAGAGAATATAAGCTTGGCACTGAAGTCCTGCATAGAATTCCTTAGAAGAATTATAAATAAGATGTTTATCTGAAAGTGGGTGAAATTACTTTCATAGGAATTTTGCCCCTGTAGAGACAGAATTCCATGTTGAAAGCTTCTTATCTTACAGTTATTGAGAGATGTGAAAATTTAAAAAAGAAAAAGCAGTTGTAAAAAAATCGGTAGAACCTAAATGTTTATTCTAACCCATGTATCCCTATGCATAACAAAGAACATGAGGAAGACATTGCATGCTTTCTTTCAAGTAAACAAAGATCATCCTATATTTAAACTCTTTTGAGCTCTGCTTGTCATCAGGCAAGGCATATTGTATTGATTTTATAACTAGTGAAAGAAAAGGTTAAAGACTTCAAGACAGCCGACATCCTTTCTCATGAACATCAAGTGTTCCCTGGATGGTTGCTGGAGATGTCTGCTTTCAATACCATTCAGCAATCTGTTGGTGAAGGAAACATTTACCATACCAAGTCCAGGAGAGTGGAGATGCAGCAAAAGCTGACCTGGCTCTGATGACACAATTTGCTTTAACTTGGTTGAATTGGCCAACACATTATTAAGATGTCTACAGCTTCACAAGAGCATGAAATTGCAACCCTGTGGGTAGGGGCTACAATAAAGCAAGAAGAAAAAAAGGGTGAACATCACAGTTGGCCATTGTAGGTCAAGAGCAGGGAGTGGCCATCTGTCTAATAAATGATACAACCTGGTGATCTGGTATTACAAAAGAGACCCTCATTAAAACAAGGCATCTGAGAAAAGACTGAGAATATTCTAGAAAAAAAGACATTTTAAATATTAGAGAGGAAAAGAGTTTGATGTTCATTTGACAGGAAACAAGGACTCAATGCTCAGAAGTTACTCTGCCAATTCCTTGTAGAATACCAACCCTATACCTCCTTCTATTAGAACCTTTTTTCTAAGTACAGATGTGTTAGAGTTCTCCCCCTAACAAATTACCTATAGGACACCAAGACTGATGCATACCCATGCCAGGATCATCTATGATGGCACCCAGTATCTTCCTCAGACTGCCATGAATTTCATCACCAGTCCACTTATCAGATTGCCTTTGGTGCCCTTTGGGAATCCAACGAAACCCTGAGTGAATGTGGAAGAAGAAGACGACATCCTGAGTGAATGCAAATTATTTACAATACCAATTCTTTGGACTCATAGATACTGGCAAAGCCTTTTTTTTTCTGGTCCATGTGGGAAGGTCGACTATGTACATAAATCCCAGTTGTTTGTAGTCTGCAACTGTTCCTCTGCAAAGGTCCTTAATTATGAGCCAGTTCTTTACATTTGAATCTTGATGTCACTGTATTTTGTTTTCCAGGGCAATCTACAATAGCATGCCTTATCCTGAATCCTCAAGTCATACACACTTGCACAGTGAGCATGGTGGCATTATTCTTTGTTGCTTATGGCAACAGATGTTTGGACTTTTGGTCATTACAGAAAAAAAATGCATCATCCTAATTAATACAGATACCTTTGGAATGAAGTTTAGTATTTTGAAGGTGACAGAATGCTGTTCAGAAATACTATTCTGAAGCAGTATCCATAGACTTAGTCTTCTATTATTTTACTTACAGGTAATTTCTCATATCCGCCCTCATGTTTTCAAGTGTGCATTCTGTATTCAGCTTAGGAAGTTGCACCACTCACCAGTTTCACACAGACATTAAGACTCATGCTCCTTCCTCTGGACCCTGGGATGCATGTGATTTATTCCTGTTTCTGACAAGTTTTTGGAACTTATTTGATTACTAAATAGAAGCTCAACTGACTGGCTTATGCCCATTACTATGTTAAGAATATCGTCACTGGCAGCAAGGAAACAAGAAGTCTTGTTCTTGAAAAGGCATAGTTCCTAAGCTATCGGGCATCCTTTTTTTTTCAGTATCTTGTTTAAGTCCTGATTTGGAACTAAAAGAACTAAATGTTATCATCTGTTCTGCATCAGTAATTATATGGACAAATATGTAAGGTCCCAGCACTCTGAAACCGTGAAAAAATTTGATTTATCCTTCATTTTTTTTCTGTATGACAATACATTAATAAAGGCATAAATGGACAAATCCAAAGAGTTGAAAATTAGAAGCAGGCTTGGGAAAATGGGTTAAGATCTTTCCCCTTTGACATCTACACCAAAACAACAACAACAACAACAACAACAACAACAACAAAAACGTTGTTGGCCTCTGTCCTCCATCATCAAAGTTGAGAATGAGAAATGAGTCAGAGAAGATATGCTAGCAGTATCATTTCAGGCAAAGAAAATGGTGAGTACTCTTGATGGGGAAACTCTGTACACTCTACTATATCCTTGCACTGAACTCTGGACATTTTCTCAATGACACTCCAGAGAGAGAGGAAACTGAACGGCCAGACTCATAAGGAATCTGTAGTACTGAACAGGGGACCATGGCATCAAAAGACGTACAGACAGGAGGTTCATGGTCTGCTGCTTGACTCTACTCAAGAAAACACAAAGAAAATGAGAGAATCCCTAATAGGCTAACTGGCACCTAGTGAGATTAAAGGCAAAGAGTGCCTTGACTAGCCTTCCCTATATGCCCTTTGCTTTCTGAACAGAAGGAAAAACCCTACATGAGAAAAAATAGTCATTCTCAAAAGGACATTCAATATTCATGCTCTAGTAATGACTTCTGAGCATCCTATAATTCCTTAATGTATCTACTTGACATTTATGAAAGACACCTATGCTATTTCTCCAGAAGACACCTTAAAAATTATGAGAATGTTTTCTCCCTGTTGTGTCTAAAAGTCTCTGGGAGTTACAGGTGGAAATAAATTGCAGTGTTATCTACTCATTCCTCGGTGAATAAATTGTCAGCTCTAGTTTTCTATCTCAACTCCCTCTAGTGTGGCACTCATTTCATTTGGTGGAGAATGTGATTTTACCATTTCTGTGCATTATTATGCTCCAAAGTCTCCTTTGTGCTCAAGATTTTCTTCTCTGAATTGAATTTGGTACTTAAGACCCCCAGAAAGCAAATGTATTCGCACTCCATGGATTTCTCCCTACGTAGGCAGAAGATGTATGAGTTATTTAATCCAATTTCTATGCCCAGGAAAATAGAGTACTATCTTCTGCTTCCTCCACAGTGGGGGTATATCTGATTTATCTTTGACTTTTTGCACTAAACAGTAAGGGCTTCAAGGCAAATCTTTTATTCTGGAAAATGCTTATCTTTTGCTAAAGAATTCTTTTTTCTTTTTGTAAATGCTATTCTAAAAAATCTCAGGCTTAAAAAGTAACTCCACTGCTGACCAGGTTAAGCAATTATATAAAAATCCTTTCCATAGTGGCTACTGGCTTAATACAAAGAAGCACTGGAGGGCATTTGGGATAAGAAATTTAGGGCATCCTTTCTGTAAGTCTTGGTCCTTTCCTAACTAAACCTTAGTATTTTTCTAAAAGATATTGAGCTATTTATTATGTGTAGAAGAATCAGTACATATCTTCTGTATAAAATTACAAATGTTCTCATAAATTCTCAAAAAATGGATGATTCAATTACCATGTTTACTTCTTTTCCTAAAAAATATACAAAATCTTAGATTGTTGACATATTTTTCTCCTCAAATATTATGTGGTAAGGTTAAAGTGGCTAGCTCATTTTTCTGAATGCAAATGTTCCAAAGGCTGTGAATTAAGATGCTGTGTGGGACAGTAGTGTCTCTTGAGTCCATAGTTATAAAAGAGCTTTCTCTGAATTTAATAGTATATAAAGTACCCTTAGAAGATACTTATCCTATCATTGTGCCAAAGTACTTGATAAAGGCAAGGGAGAGAAGTTTATATTTGCTCGCAGTTGAATGGATAGAGAGCAACATGGCATAGGAATAGTGTCCTCAGGAGAATGAGGCAGCTGAAACACACTCAGGAAGCTGAAGAAGGTGCACAGTGGTGCACAGCTCAACTCCTGCTCTGCTCTTTTCATTTATCCCTGGAGCTTAGCCTTTTTCAGTTAAACCTGAAAAAAAAAATCTCTCAAAGATAAACCCAGAGGTATGTCTTCTGGATCGTAATAATTCTGGTTAAAGTAGCCACGATGGTTAATCCTCACAAAACTACCAGTCGGGAGCAGGGTGCCTAGGATCCGGTTTTTGATAGAAGTTAAATAAGCACATTTCTATGGATGAAGAGGTCACTGAAAATGTGCTGAAATGTTCTCAGTATAGATGGTCTCAATCTTGCTGTTAGTCTTCATAGTTGTATTTCAAGGAAGTCATTTCTCGATAACAAGTTTATACAACTTATATATTTCAGCTCATCATCACTTCAGAGAGAGAACATCTGGTGAGCTTTTTCTCACACACACTCTTTGTCTTTTCAGCACATTAAAAGAATCCTAACATATTTAGTTTGATGTTATTTTTGTTATTCAAGACAGGGTTTCGCTGCTTATCCTGGATGTACTGAACTCATTCTGTAGGTTAGACTGGTTTTGATTCAGAGATCTGCCTGCTTTTTCTTCAGTGCTAAGATTTAATAATGCACCACCACACAGCCATGACATACTTTTTAATGACTAAAGCTAAACTGTTTGGTGAGGTTTTCTTTTATTTTTAATTTCTACTTATTTTCTAGAATATCATTAAATAAACATTGTTATTTTTCCCTGTCCTTGTACTACAAAAACCCAGTGTAAAACCTTGAACTAAACTCATACAGAAGACACTCTTCACTGGTTATTTGTTTACTTCAATTTTTCTTGTATTTCAGACTGACTTTGAATTCACAGTGTACCTGAAGACATGGATGAACTCTTCATCCTCCAGTCTGTAACTCCTGTGTAGGATTACAGACATGCTATACATCATTACACTTATAAACTTATCTTTAAACATACTGCTGAGATGACCCAAGTTATTTTCTTGAAAATAATAATTACTAAAGAAATTTATCCATTAATATCATGTCATTTAGTTCTATTTTGATTGAGAGAAATGCCTCCTTCTGCGTATGGGTGATAATTGTGTAGCTTGGTCTATTTAAGGGGCCCTTGGCAGTGGAACCAGGATCTATCTCTGGTGTGTGAGTTGTTTTTAGGAGTCCATGCCCTATGGTGGAATGCCTTGCTTAGCCTTGATGCAGAGTAGAGGAGCTTGGTCCTGCCTCAACTTAATATGTCAGGCTTTGTTGCTTCCCCGTGGGAGGCCTTACCCTTTCTGAGGAGTAGATGGGGGCTACGGGGGAAGGTAGGAGAAAATGGGAGAAGGAGTGAGAGGGGAAACTGTGATTGGGATATAAAATGATTTCTAATTTTTCAAAAATTAAAATTACTTCATAATCTGAGTATTTCTTTTTCTTTTTTGAGATTATAATATAATTATAAAATTTTAAAACTCTGGATGGTAGTTATATAATGATATAGACTATAAAATTTTATGTCTTGTTTTATGTATTAGTAGTAAAATTTCAGGAAAACGCTTACATATGTGAAATAGGACAGTGGAAAGAACATCAGTCCCAAAAGGAAAGAAACAGACTAGGTATTGAATCTTTGACTTCAAAAGTGCTCTAGGTTGGGAAGTTCACCTTGCTTCACAAGCAGAAATAGATTTCTTATGTTTATTCAAGAGAGAATATAATTATATTATAGTCCCAAAATAAAGATAATTAAGAATAAATTTTTTTTGAGAGGATGTAGGCATTGTTCAAATGAATTCATCTATTATGGCTAATCAGCTGGTACTGCACAGCACTAGAGACCAGTGATGAAGGAGTAAGAATGTAGGATAGAACCAAGTGTTTCAAGAAACAGGAGAGTCACTGACCAAGCTCTTTGCAGCTACAATCACATCAAATACATTAGCAAATGTGTAATTACAACAAAAGCCAAAGTTTACTCTCTCAACAATCTTTTCTTACTTGAATGTGTCTAACTACTATACATAAAAATCCTATCATTGTAATATCTATATGAATTGTTTGGGGAAAATCTGAACTATTTTATAGTATAATATAGGTTTATTACTTTTTACACAAATACTGTCCTAGAACATAAATATTCTTCTTATTTATTAACTTGGAAAATTATTATTTTTATAACTTTTATTGGGGAAAATTAGGCATAATGAAATTTAATAAAAATTATCAACAGTGTCTTGCTTCCTGGTTTCATTTTCCTCCAGCACAATTACACATCTATCCTTTAGTACCAGAACATACTCCACTAAAGGTTTGCAGCAGCATAACTTTATAAGAAAGCAAGCTTTCTTACTTATGTGGCATATTGTAACTTCCCAACAGCATGGCTTCATTAGTATCTTTTAAATTCATTGTTTAACAGTATCATTTTAAAGCATCTTTTAAATGTGGAATTTTCTTGAACATATTTTACCACCTTGATTATGTAATATTCTCTAGATATTTAAATGAAAATATGGTTATTTAATAGGCTCTTTTAGGTTGTATATCCAAGGTGATCAGTAAGGACTTGGTCCTGCATTATCAAGACTATCAAAATAAATGCAATGTCTTATTATTTGTTTCTTGATTGGAATAAATACAAATCATATACTAAATTTTTAAATTTCCTCTTTTTGCCAATTGATTCAGTACCACTTCAAACATTTTGTCCTCTGTGTAGATTTTCTTAATTTATTCTCTGAAATGTTGAACAAAATTAATTGCATATTTCTTTCTGATGGTCTGTCTTGGCACTACTCAGGACTAAGGTGAGGTCTGCTTCTTGTTGAAGGTATTTTCTTGAGACTCCTCTACATGTTTTACTTACTATAATTGTTATTATTATCATCATCATTTTGTCATAAGCCTATGTTGTCTCTGGAGCACTTGTCACAACTCATCTTTCTTGAGTTTGGTAGAATTTTATATTGCTTGATTTTGGAGTGTTTATTTATTATGTTTCTTAGATGAGCTTTTATTGTTTTTAGTGGACACAGAACAGTATAATATATATGATGTGGGCTTGCCCTTTGTATGCTTTTAAGGTTTTACTGCCATTGGTTAATAAAGAGGCTGTTTTGGCAAATGGCTTAACAGAATAACAGAATATATCCAGACAGGAAGATATATATATATATATATATATATATATATATATATATATATATATATATATATAGAGAGAGAGAGAGAGAGAGAGAGAGAGAGAGAGAAAGCAGGGTCAGTGAAAGGCCATGTAGCCACCCCAGGAGACAGATGCACTGTAATCTTGCTGGTAAGCCATAGCCACATGGTGATACACAGATTAATAGAAATGGGTTAACTTAATATATAAGAGTTAGCAAGAAATATGCTTAAGCTCTTGGTCAAACCATATTGTAAATAATATAGTTTCTGGGTGATTGCTTTATGTTCTGGGCAGCCAGGAAAAACAAGCAGCCTCTACCAACAAATTGGAGCCCAAACAACTGGGACTTACTTGCATGGCCAGCTATATACTTCAGGTCCCGGTGATTGTATACTCTCTAAAGTTTATGAGGAAAGTAGTGGAAAGCATACCTGCTGCTCAGCACCCATGCCTGAGCAAACAGTCAGATCTGGTATGCTAGGAGTTCACAGCAGGAGAGCATGGTAAATTCCTGCTGCTATACACAGAGATATTTCCAGGCCATGAAGTGTGCTGTGTGGCAGACTTAGCTTTTATTCAGATTAAAAGGGTTCATTTGCTGCACAGTGCTACCCAGAGTTGAGGTGGTGAGGATGGCTCCCACCCAGCAGTTTCAGAAGCAATAAACAGACCTCTGCAATGTTGGACTGGGTGGAGTCAGCAGGTAGGACCATGGAGTTAATCGTAGCCATGCCTGCTTAGCATTAAAAAATGGCACTTCTGGTCAGAAAATAATTACAGATATACAATAAAGATAGATTCAGATAGAAAAAATACCTCTAAATGGGTCACAGTGTTGAATAAATGTATGGAGGCGCAAGAGAGAGAGAGAGAGAGAGAGGAGAGAGAGAGAGAGAGAGAGAAGACTATAGACAGTTATAAAAAATTAAAGTCTTTAAAGAGACAGAGTACAGACAGCCATAGATTAAAAGAGTAAAGATAATAAAATAAATATTAAACTTGTAAAAAAGTAATAAAGAAAAATAAGTCACATAAAGATGAAAAATACACATAGAGTCTGGATTATGTTTATTATTGTATTTTCTTTCAATGTTTCTCAGACACTTGAATCAGGCAAATAGAAACAGTTCCCTCCCCCATCTGAAGTCCTCCATCAGTAGAAATAGGCCAACAAATAACTAGACAGTCAATGCACTGGAGCGTCCACCACTGGCACTGTGACAATGGAGAGGTTTACCTTCTTCAACTTCAAAGTTGAAGGGTTTGGGTCATTAAAATCTTAAGTATCAAACTAGTATTTTTCAGCCACAGTATCTTCACTCTGAGATCAGCAGTCTTCTTCATAGCATGTTTTTAATATCCTCACGCTCAAATTTTAGACAAAGCAATTTTAATGCTAGGTGCATCCCACATGCCCTTGATTGCTGCAAACTGCTCTTCTCGACAAGTTATGAAGTAGTTCAAGGAGGTATGGTTAAGGCTGTATTACTGAATGGTGCTGGTAAATACTACACAATTTTTTGTCATGTTGCAACCTTTGTTTCCAATTTAGTGACTGCTACTATGGAATCAGATAGCAACAATGACAACGTTATTAGATTTGTTTTGTTTTTAAACTATGATTTAGTAGCAACTGAAGTTCCCAATTTTTACCCCTTGGCTACAAGATCCAAGTTCCCTCATTTGCTCATTAGCACCTGAGTGTCAAGGGGTTAAATAACCAGCACGAAAGACACTGCACTTCTGATTGTAGCATTTGGCAGAACTGAAAGGAAAGGAAGTTGTGCTACATGTTGAAAGGATTGTGGGCAACAGAAAGAAGACACCAGGAGAAGAGAGAATGTCACATGAAGTCTTCATAGTCTTGTATATATCCTCCATCATATCCACCATAGCCTGCCAGGTCATCTTTCATAGTGGCCTTTAATCCCCCTCCAGGAACCACACCTTTCTTCTTCTTTTTGGCTTTGTTTTGCTTTTCTTGCTTCTGTTTTTAACTTCAAAGCACAGTCAATGAATTGGTAATCTTCTTCAAGTCATCAATTTCCAATGAAATACAGACATCTCCAACTAAGGCTTCCAAAAAAAACAGCATAATATAGTAATTTTTCATATTGTGTAATTTTATCTTTTAGTAACTTTCCAAACTCTGTGAAATCATCTCTTGAAGATGGATTCAGGTCATCTATTCCATAACCTGTATTATTAACACCAAAAGTTTCTTTTGCTAATTCAAGGTCTGACTCTTCTTGTAGCTTCTTTAGCCGAAGTTTATCTGCTAATTGCTCTTCAGGTGTTAGCACTTTAGATTCTTCGGACTCTTCTAACCTCTTTCTAATTTCTTCTTGCCTTTTCTTCTGCTGCCGTTCTTTCTCTTTTATCTTTTCTGCTATTTTTTTTCTTTTCTGAAATTTTTACTTCTGGTTTTACCTCTGTTTCCTCTTTATTTTCTTCATCATCGTCATCATCCTAGTTATCCTTCACATCCTTGTCCTCGTCCTTGCCCACCCAGTGGTCCCCGCCGGCAGTGCTGCCACCCATGACCTTCCGCATCTGGTCCTCCATAGAGAATGTGTCCGTGTCCCAAGAGTCTGAGTCGCCGGTCGCTGCCGTTGCCATCTCGAGTAGGGATGAGCGTGTAAGCAAAGAGTTCAGCGGCAGAGGTGAGTCACCCGGTTGGTTCTCGTTGGCCCCTATATGTACATTTCTGATCGTGATTGCGGCATTGTGCTTGTGTAGCTCTTTTAAAAATATAATGTATAATTAAGAAATGTAGGTTAGTAGATAGTCATCTAAATTAGTCAAGCTTGTAGTCATGTTTGGTAGGTTTTCTAGATATATAGAGCTATATTTCAGTTAGATAGATATTCTTCAAACCTTTCAAAGACTACAGAATATGGCATTTAAAATGTTTTAAAATCTAAGGACTTTTCATGACAGTGAGACACATCTGTTCCTGGCAGGACCAGTCTACTTCAAGAGGATTATAGGCACCAAAGAGGCTCCTTATGGAGTTTGTTGGTTATTTGGGCAAGAGACTGCTCTTGTGTAGACTGCTTGATGTTATGTTGTGTGAGCTGGATATGCAGGACCCATGGAGAGATAACTGATGAACTTGCCTAAAAGTGACACTGTCCTTCATGGTTCCTGCTTCATGGAAGAGTCCGCCAGACATTCTGCAAAACACAAGGAAATACTGACAAACTAACAATATAGGTGGAACTGTCTTTGAAATTTCCTGCTTCATGGAAAAATCTGCCAGATACTATGGTCCAGTAGGCTGAATATGGGTGCCTGCAATGTTATAGAAGAATTTTGGTGACTGCCCAGGCAGCAAGATGTCTCTATCAATTCTAGAGATTTGGAAGTTGCTTACAACACATTTCCTGCTTACTTAGGCAATATTATATCCTTCTGAAGTCTTTGATGGAGTTGAAGAATAGATAGCTATAATTATAGTTTTCCTTAGTTATGATAAAAGATAAAGTAGATATAATTGCTGTAACTGCAATTCTTGTTTGATAGCAATTTTGTTATATGTAATTTTACCATGTTAAATTTATAACCTTCCTTTTTATTTAGACAGAAGAGGGGAGATGATGTGGGATTCCCCTCTGTATGCTATGAATGTTTATTGTCATTGGTTAATACAGAAGCTACTTTTGGCCAATGGCTTAACAGACTGGAAGATATATATATATATATATATATATATATATATATATATATCGAGAGAGAGAGAGAGAGAGAGAGAGAGAGAGAGAGAAGGCAGAGTCAGTGAGAGGCCATGTAGCACCCACAGGAGACAGATGCACCGGAATCTTGCTGGTAAACCACAGTCACATGGTGATATACAGATTAATAAAAATGGGTTAATTTAAGATATAAGAGTTAGGAAGATATATGCTTAAGCTGTTGGCCAAAGAGTATTTTAGATCATATAGTTTCTGAGTGATTATTCTGTGGTCTGGACAGCCAGGAACAAACAAACAGTTTCCGCCAATATATGTACTTATGTGATACAATGTGATGAGTTAATATATTTATAACAAAGTGATCTGACTGAATTTGATAGGTGTATTAGTTATTTAGTTTTCTTACAATAATTATCAATAAAAAGATTCTTGACAGGTACCTTCTGGAGTCCCTAAAAGTGTGTTAGGTAAAGAGATCCAACATAAATCTTCTGAGGCAGAAATCTCAGGAGCATATCCACAAGTTCTTAGCTATGAGAGTAGGCACAGATGGCTGCAACACACACCAAGCTGGACCTGTCTAATAGCTTCAGTTTTACCCAATATTCTTCCGTCTGTATGATGTGTCATGGTTATTTTCTTTCAGTGAAGCAGATATTTTCTAATTGGGTGCTCAGCAGCTGTTGCTCCAATATTACATTCTCCTGGAATATCTTAGCTAAAACATTCTGTATGCAGTATTATTCTATTACTCTCTTTGCCTAGTTTTATGTTAGATTCACAAAGACACTTAGAAATGCTCATAGACTATGTAAAAACTGGATTGATAGAAAACATAATCATTACATGAACTTAGTGTTTTGTGATGAATTCTGCCTCAACACATTATAGTCTCATTTAGCAAATGCATTTAAGTTGTTTATAAGTTTTTTTTTTAAAAAAATAACCTCTTTAATGTGGTGGAAGTTGGCTTTTGAGTGAAGGAAAGGTTTGAGCAATGGAAACACTCATGTAAGAGGAAGAACTTTAATGCTTTGAAATAATATTATCATGTTTTCATATAGATTTATGTGATAGTTATATATTTATGTTAAAATATACTGAACACTGTGATTTTGAGTCAAATGCTTAACACTTGTGAGTCATTTTAGCTTATTACACATGTAAATATTACTACGTGTCAACAAAAATAGCCAAATTGATGTAAAACTATTCATTGCAATCCTGTTTGCCCTTTGACTGCATGGAATGTGGAAACATACTTTGGTTGTATATGTCATTACTGAAACTTGTTTTAAGGCAGTACATGTGGCTTGTTTTATTTGGTAAGTTATTTCTATTATATTTATAATCTAAGATTTTTAGACTACTTATACTGTGTTGGTTTATATTATTGTGTAATTAAACATGGGCCTACCCTTTTAATCCAAAGTACTGGGCTATGGTCTTAGATAGGTTTCATACTATGATTTGTGAAAATCATTTAAATACACATCTATATTCCCACAGTCTGTGAAGACATCAAGTTCCCCTAAGATCAATAATTCTTAGAGATTGACAACCAGTCAGTAGCATATGTGGGGTGAAGACAATATCTTGATCAAAGAAAATGGGTGTTTGTTGTGGAGTTGGTACAATTAGAGGGTATTGTTATATAATGTTTTCTCTGTTCTGAATATATAGTGAAAACTCAATAGACACTTACTGAATATAACTAGATTTTCATACATTGTGCAATTCTAGCAGAAAATATTCAGCTATTAAAAGTGTGGCCAGCGAAGCAGTTAATCAGAATATAATGGTTAATTTTAACACATGTCTCCATTTGTCTTAGTAGATTATCAAGTCATCCTCCTACATTTCTCCAAACTTTTGCTCTGTACCAATGTAGTGCTGAGACCATGTTCTAAAACTGTGGGAACCAAGCATGCACTTTGCTGAAGATATCAGAGGAGGGCAGTGTGAGAAAATGAGGCTTCTCCTGAGCTTGTCTGGAGATTAGGAAGAGGTAAGAATCAGAAAATAGCAAGGGGAGTGACAAGTGAAATGACAGTTCTTGTGCTTTTCACTGTTTGCAATCAATCAAGGGTGTATCTGTAGTAAGGACACAGTTGTATTTGAACAAGTGTCTAAAGAACATGTAACCACAAACTTAATAAAATCATACGCTAATATGGTGTTCTCACAAAAGTTCCCTTCTTGCCAGATAGATGGTCGTAAGATACAATCACTGGGATTTTCCATTCACAGCTCTGACAGTACTGACATTTGAATCATAGTTCACTACAAATGTTGTTATTCTGTACAATGTAAGAATTTTCCCCCTCCCCCAATCAAGTCTTCCTTCCTCCTCAGCCCAAAGAGCAAGCAGGTTTCTCTGCCCTGTGGGAGGTCCAAGGACCACCCACCTCCATCCAGGGAACGGGAGGTGGTGGCGGGGAAGAGGCAGAAATCTTTAATAATTAAATTAATTAATTAATAAAAAAAATAAATAAATAAATAAAAAAAAAGAAAAAAAAAAGAAAAAAAAAAAAAAAAAAAAGAATTTTCAAGCCTGGTCTACAAGAGCTAGTTCCAGGACAGGCTCCAAAGCCACAAAGAAACCCTGTCTCAAAAAACAAACAAACAAAGAAAAGAATTTTCATACCAGATATCAACAGATCTCTTCTATGACCTTTGCAGTCAATAGAACCTTTGAGTCTCAGAGTAGACAATGCTAAGTGGAGCCTGCTGAGCACACCTGCTTCCTAATATCAGTGCTGCATGTCAGTCCAACACTTCCTAAAAAGGGAATTGTGTGGGAGTCCTTCTTTGTTAAGATTTTTCTCCTCAGTGTAATCGTCTTGAAATTCATCATGTTCTCACATGTTAAGCGTGATGTTTGTTTTGAGGAAATGTCTAGGATTTATCAACAATAATCCATTTAAACATCCCCTTTTCCATTATCTTTGACTCTTTCAAATTGTGATTTTTGTTCTGGAACTGGTGACTTTGCCACTGTGGTCCTCTTTATCTGATTTTACTAATGGATTTATCTACTGAGAATGAACCACTTTTATCTCATGTACATTTTATTGGACAATATTATATTGTATAATCAACATTCTGTTAACCTTCCTTAAACAATCACAGATGTTTTCAGTAGA
Source organism: Chionomys nivalis (assembly GCF_950005125.1). NCBI lineage: Eukaryota > Metazoa > Chordata > Mammalia > Rodentia > Cricetidae > Chionomys > Chionomys nivalis. The sequence continues at coordinate 17,902,033 of NC_080089.1, read as the reverse complement.
TAAGTCAACTTATTTGTAGATAAACCTGACTTTAAGTTGTTTAATTGCTTTGATAGATGATGTATTTTATGACTAATAAATAAAGACACTGTGATATATCACTTGACCATTACACTTTTGAGTTGTCCCATCACAAAATCAGAGTCCAGTTTTCTTGGCATTGGTTGTTTATATCAAGCCTGTCTTTCTAAGCACTTTCTGCAGATATCCTCCGTGTCTCCTGTAACTTTTCCCAGGCAGGCATTTATCTTGTTTTGTGTTTCTGTGATCTTCCTATGCTGTTTAGATTCTCTAGGTTATTGCTTCTGTGTGCTTGCAGGTTATCATGTCTACAATGATATTTGACATTTGAAGTAAATGATTTCTTCACTGTGTGAGTGGACACAGTGAAGAAATCATTTACTTTATTTCTATAGGTAGTGTAGCAGAGAAAAAATTCATAACACACAGTATTAAATTAGCTTTCAGAAGCACAACGTTCATAACTAAAGTGTGATTTTCTTGAGGGTCAAACAGTGGTTTTCTGAAAATCATTCACCACTATTCCACCATATAAAATGGCTCTGACTCTAGGCTGTTGTGATAAATGAATAAAATAGTTTCTAAGAATATAATTATACTCTATAAATTTATCAGATTGGCAAATTATAGACACAGAAATCACAAACTATGGAAAAGACACCAAACTTAGCTTCAATTTTCTGCATATTTCAGAAGAATCATTTTTCATACTATAACCACTGTTGAACTCTGACTGAGCTGTAATGCTTAATTTGAAAATTAATTTAACATTTTTTAAAAAAGTCTGGTTACTATAGAATAGGCCAAAAGCTGTGTGAAATTCATACTGTGACCTAATGTTCCAAGAACAAATGTCCCATCAGAACACAGAAATTGCATTTAGCAACTTTTTCTCAAGAGTATATAACTGCTGGCTTTATATCAATTTCAACATACTAAGTAGCAAATAATTATATATTACTCATTACATTTAAATTGAGTTCCAAAAGTTTGGATGTTGTATTATTTTATTGGTCCAAACCATAACAATTTACACTTGAAGGGGATAGAGTTGAGGACTTACTTTTCCATATGCTTTTCCTAACGTTTTTTCTAGTAAAGACCCGAGGAGGATTAGCATCATTGCCTATTGTGTCACGCATGCTAAAGTCTGGCTGAAAACCACTCAGCGCAATTTAGCATGTGATTATCTTGGGATACATTCAGAAATGCAAAATCTATCGCAAATCACAACCTGTTATGAAGAGGGAATATTTTCAGTTAGCAATACTCTGACAGGACAGAATGTTAGAAGTGATTGTAAACCAAATAGGGAGAGAAAAGGTGACTTCCATTCTGAAAATGTCAATTTTAAAAGACTTTAACTTTGGGAATAAGCATGGGGTTATATGGTGTTTGGAGAGAGGGTTTCTTTGTAGCTTTGGAGTCTGTCCTGGAACTCACTTTATAGTCCAGGCTGGCCTTTAACTCTCAGTGGGACAAAAGGGATTAAAGGTTTACACCACCGCCGCCAGGCTAAATACAGCTCTTAAATTCTTTTATTTATTTATTTATCTATCTATCTATCTATCTATCTATCTATCTATCTATCTATCTATCTATCTATTTATTTATAATTTTTTATTATTAAAATTTCCGGCTCCTCCCCACCTCCCATTTCCCTCCCCCCCTCCTCCCCTCCCCATCCCCTCCCCAGTCCAAAGACCAGTCAGGGTTCCCTGCCCTGTGGGAAGTCCAAGACCCTCCCCCCTCCATCCAGGTCCAGGAAGGTGTGCATCTAAACTGCCTAGGCTCCCTCAAAGCCAGTACATGCAGTAGGATCAAAACCCAGTGCGATTGTCCTTGGCTTCTCAGTCAGCCCTCATTGTCCACCACATTCAGAGAGTCCGGTATTATCCCACACTTTTTCAGTCCCAGTTGAGCTGGCCTTGGTGAGCTCCCATTAGATCAGCCCCACCGTCTCAGTGGGTGGGTGCACCCCTCGCAGTCCTGACTTCCTTGCTCATGTTCTACCTCCTTCAGCTCCTCATTTGGGCCTTGGGAGCTCAGTCCAGCACTCCAATGTGGGTCTCTGTCTCTATCACCATCCATCTCCAGATGAAGCTTCTATGGTGATATGCAAGATATTCATCAGTATGGCTATAGAAAAGGGCCATTTCAGGCTCCCACTCCTCAGCTGCCCAAGGAACTAGCTGGGGATATCTCCATGGATACCTGGGAACCCCTCTTGAGTCAAGTCTCTTGCCAACCCTAAAATGGCTCCCTTAATTAAAATATCTTCTTCCCTGCTCCCATATCCACCCTTCCTCCATCCCAACCATCCCATTCCCCCAGGGTTTCCCCATTCTCCCCTTCTCACTTTTCTCTCCCCATCTCCCCTTACCCCCACCCCACCCCCAAGATCCCAATTTTGGTCTGGCAATCTAGTCTACTTCCAATATCCAGGAGGATATTGTTTTTCTTTGGGTTCACCTTCTTATTTAGCTTCTCAAGGATCACGAATTATAGGCTCACTGACTTTTATTTATGGCTAGAATCCACTTATGAGTGAGTACATACCAAATTCATCTTTTTGGGTCTGGGTTACCTCACTCAGAATAGTGTTTTCTATTTCCATTCATTTGCATGCAAAGTTCAAGATGTCTTTTTTTTTTCTTCTGCTGAGTAGTACTCTAATTTGTATATATTCCACACTTTCTTTATTTATTCTTCCATTGAAGGGCATCTAGGTTGTTTCCAGGTTCTGGCTATTACAAACAATGGTGCTATGAACATAGTTGAACAAATGCTTTTGTAGTATGATAGGGCATCTCTTGGGTATATTCCCAAGAACGGTATTGCTGGGTCCTGGGGTAGGCTGATCCCGAATTTCCTGAGAAACCACCACACTGATTTCCAAAGTGGTTGCACAAGTTTGCATTCCCACCAGCAATGGATGAGTGTACCCCTTTCTCCACAACCTCTCCAGCAAAGGCTATCATTAGTGTTTTTGATTTTAGCCATTCTGACAGGTGTAAGATGATATCTCAAAGTTGTTTTGATTTGCATTTCCCTGATTGCTAAGGAGGTTGAGCATGACCTTAAGTGTCTTTTGGCCATTTGAACTTCTTCTGTTGAGAATTCTCTGTTCAGTTCAGTGCCCCATTTTTTAATTGGGTTAATTAGCATTTTAAAGTCTAGTTTCTTGAGTTCTTTATATATTTTGGAGATCAGACCTTTGTCTGTTGCAGGGTTGGTGAAGATCTTCTCCCAGTCAGTGGGTAGCCTTTTTGTCTTAATGATAGTGTCCTTTGCTTTACAGAAGCTTCTCAGTTTCAGGAGGTCCCATTTATTGAATGTCGTCCTTAATGTCTGTGCTGTTGGGGTTATACGTAGAAAGTGGTCTCCTGTGTCCATGTGCTGTAGAGTACTTCCCACTTTCTCTTTTGTCAGGTTCAATAATTCAAAGGGCTAAGTATTATGGAGTAAACTGAGGTTTAAATTAAGGTTAGAGATAGGACTTAATTTTACATTTTTTGGCTAGAATCTAATGGTTAATGAATTACCTCCACTTAATCCCTTTGCTTAGAAATCCGTTGTCTTTCTGAGAATGTGTGGATATCTTAAAAATAAATGGAAATATTGCTTTTTGTTTTTATCATGCAATAACAAGTTTTGGTATTATCCAATATGATATGTGTTTGGTGTCATCTGACTTTACCATAGAAATTTGAAATCTATAGTGGTGGGTCAGTGATCAATCGTTACATAAACTGTATGGCATCCACCAAGAAAATGAGATGTACTACAGCAATAAAAAAAGACCCTGAAATTTCTTTATTATCTGTTTCTAATGAGATAAAGTCAGCTGCAATTACACTAGAACTCTGAGATTTTTCTTCTACATACCACTTCTTTGCACAAGACAAAAAGGGAAAAGAGGATAAAATCTGATAGATTAACTTTCATCCCACCCAATGGTAGCAAGGAAGGCACTGTACTGCTAAAAGACAGAGAGGAAAAGGAACAAATCAAGAATCAACAAATCTACAAAACAGAATTGACAAAGGGTGAGAGTTTCGAGAGTGAGATACCTGGAAAAGAGGACATTCTCACTGATGTTGTAGGCAGGTAAGGACTCTGTGACAGCCATATCAGCAACCTTAGTAAAAGGTCTAAGAGAGTCACTGGAAGCCAAAGAAAAGCAGGTTCCTTGTACTTTTTCTTGCCCAAGACAGTGCAAACATCAACAAAGCATTATGAGGTTCCCAATACTGCCCTTCAATCTTCTGCAGAGATTGGTAGCATTGATAGTGAGGCATGGTTCACTTTTCTCTGTCTCCTATGGGTACAATGTTGATGCCTCGATGATGCAAGAATGCAACATTTACTGGCTCCTGAAGATCCTGGAGCCTCTCTCTGAACTGTAAAATCTGATGTAGATCAAGTAGTGTAGATCAGTGAGTGACATGTGGGGGAGCTAGGTTTCTATATATTGAAACAGAAAGGGAGCCATGCACATGTCAGTCTCTGTCAACTCTGATTTTCCAGGGGGTGCTCAGAGGAAGCAGCCAAGCTCTCACTAATCGTTGTTTCCCAGCCTTAGAGACAATAACCCCCACAAGGAAATACTACTCATCTTAATTTACAAGATTACAGAATAAAAGCACTAAATATTAATGTTTTACCATTTAAAATTTAGCATTTTTTCAGAACAGTTACAGTTACAGTTTGAGGTCATTTTGAGGTCCATACATTTAAAGAACAAGGACAATGGCACTAGGTTTCGATCCTACTGCATGAACTAGCTTTGTGGGAGCCTAGCCTGTTTGGGTGCTCACCTTCCTGGACCTGGATAGAAGTGGGAGGACCTTGGACTTCCCACAGGGCAGGGAATCTAGACTGCTCTTCAGTCTCCAGAGGGAGGGAGAATGGAGTGGGGGAGGAGGGGGAGAGAAATGGGGGGAGGGGGAGAGGTGTGGGAGGCGGGGGAGGGAAATGGGAAACTAGGAGGAGGCAGAAATTTTTTTCAACAACTAAAAAAATAAATAAATAAAATAATAAAAATGAATAAACAAACAAAAAAAACAAGGTAATAGAACTAATCAGTAACCTCAATTAAGTTTAAAGGTCTTTTTTTGTCCCAGAGTTTACTAAACACTAATTTATGCAGCTTTTAGGCATCCGTTTAACTATATTCTCCCTCTTCTAACAATTCTAACAGCAGATAAGCAACTGTTTAGAGCTGTATGTATGTTACAGGGGTCTCTTTCCTATACAGTCAGTAGTAATCTGAATACCAGGAAATAACATAAAGTTGATACGGTGACTTCAAGCAGTGAAAAGAAGAGTGACAGAATGAGATGACATAAACATTACAAATACTACAGTGCTGTTTCTAGAACAAATCAATTGATGTGTACCAGGTATATGAGGTAGGGTTGCTAATACCAGAGTTACAAGATTTATGATTTCCACATTAATTTCTCTTTTCCTTTAAACTTTTTAGTTATGTTTATTTTATGTGCATTGATGTTTTTCCTGCATCTATGCCTATGAAAGTAGAACTGGACTTGGAGCTATGGACAGAAGTGAGCAGCCATGTGGGAGCTGGGAATTGAACCTGGGTCCACTGAAAGAGCAATCCATGCTCTTAACTGCTGAGCCATTTCACCACTCCCCAGGTTAATTTCTTAGAGGAATTGTTAATTTCCTGAATATAGTTTCCCTCCTGAAATAACCATAGAACTTAAAAGTACAGAGTTTAAGAAAACCAGAGAGACAGACTTGCAGCTCTTTTACAAACAGAGTTGTCAGTGATTTTCAGAGCAAATAGAATTCATGAAGATGAACAGTTCTCTAGATGATAGCTAACAAGGATTCGGTCAGTTAGAAACTATAGGCTGGTTGGTATTGCAAGTTTCTCAAGGGTCCATTTGAGCTGTGTTTAAAAGGATTGGCCAAGGTATGAACACTTGTATCCTGCAAAATTTGTTTTGGATTTATTATCGCAAGATGATGAAATTACAAGGTCACAGTTTTGGAGAAGGTGATTAGGTTATGAGAGGGAAGTGTCCTGTCTGACACAGTGGCAATATGAAGAAGACTCAGGAGATTCCGATTGAACCACCTGGTAAGTGAGCACAACCAGAGGTTTTTGCTACAGGATTCGGGTCTATCAAGTCCTTTGATGTGGGAATTCCTGCCAGGAGGATATTTAAAGGTAAGTTTCTTCTGTTTCTATGATACTTGGTGCAGAATACATTTGTCAGAATAATCCCAGAGCACCAAGACAAAAACTAGAATGATCGGGTGGCTAGAGCACAAGGCAAAACCTCATGACCTCTCTTTTTTCCCTGATTTTATATCTGTAAACTTACCAAGAGATGCTGAATAGCAGAACATGCAGAGGAAAAATGACAGTAGCCTCATAATCACAACTGTGCCCCAAAGTTCTGTTCAAGGTCCTTACATATGACTTCCTCAGTAACTGCCACACACTACCTGTTCTCAATGTTTTCCTGTTGAAATAGTGTTGCAACGAACTGCTTGTTAGTCCCAGCCACCCAGAACCAAAACAATCACACAAAGGCAGTTTATTAGTTATAAACTGATTGGGCCATTAACTCAGGCTTCTTATTTATTAATTCTTATAACTTATATTACCCCATAATTCTTGTTTGAGTTTATCACGTCGCTTGGTAACTTTTGTGGCAAGGCAGTCACATCTTGCTTCTTCTGTGTCAGGATCACGACTGAAGAAAGAACTTTCCTCTTCCCAGAATTCTCTTGTTCTCATCACCCTGCCTCTACTTCCTGCCTGGCTACTGGCCAACAGGATTTTATTAAAATATGATTGACAGGGTACAAACCATTGTCCCACAGCAAAATAGATCTTTAGTATTATAGTTCACACTTAACATAAATTCTCCACCTCTCCTTTTCAGGTATCTTTCCTCTCCACACACACAAAGTTCTCATCTTTGCTTTGCACTGATATTTGGAGTCAATGATGCTTGAGATTTACTTGGTACTGGAGGATATTGTGAAAGATATTTCTGTTCCTATCTAAAAACCCAGGGAAGGACTGAACTCTTTCTGTGGTATTCTGAAGGAGAATGGCTCCCAGAAGCTCCTAGATTTGAGTGCTCTGTCACCAGGGAGTGGCACTATTTGAAAAGATTAGGAAGAATGGTCTTGTTGGAGAAAGTGTATCACTATGGGGTAGACTTCAAGGTTTCAATAGGTGAAGCCAAGTCCAGTATCTTTTTCAGTCCTGGTGACTGAAGAACCCAATGTAGAACTCTCAGTTACTTTCTAACACCATCTCTGTCTATCTGCTGCCATATTCCCCAGAATTATGATAATGAATTAATCCTCTGAAACTGTAGTGTAAGCAAGGCCCATACAAGTTGCCATGGTCATGGTATCTCTTCACTGCCATAGAACAGTGACTAAGACACTTTCCAACATTGATCAGATTTCTATCTTTTATCTGATGTCATCTTTCACTTACACCCATATATCTGAGAGGGTTTAGCATCAGAGGTGCCATTTTACCTCAGTCCACACATGAGTTGTTTACCAGACAGGATGAATCTCAATTCCTCTAAAAGACACACCTATCCCTGAAAGATAGAAACCATTGTCTTTCTAATTGAGAACTTTGCACTAGTATGTTCCTTACCATTATTTGGAAACCATCTGTCCTCAGCCAATTGGAACGTGAATACATAGCCTCAAGGTTGCCCTTGTCCTACCCCCTATAAAGCTTACTTCTATAATTCTCACAAAGACTGAATTATCTTCCCACCATGAGCACAGTCCTGAACGTTTAATGAAAGCCTTCCTAGTAGCTGGTTAGGTTACCCCAGCATGTTCTTTCAATATGGTAGAGATGTTTTGTCACTGTAGCAAAGATGAGATAAAGTAAGAAGTAGAAAAGGAAGAGGTAGAGGAATGATGATAGTAGGAGGAAAAATAGAAGGTATGGGAAAAGACAAGAATGCAAAATGGATAGAAGGAAAAAGGAAAAAGCAGACAGAAAGAAGAAATTATAGAAGAGAAGGGATGGAGAGAGAAAGAAGGAAGAAAAAGGGGAAAAAGAGGAAAATAAAAACAGGGATGAGGTATATTCTAATTTAAAAATAACATATCTGGAATCGAATAGAAGACCCGGATTCTAACCCACAAACCTATGAACACCTGATTTTTGATAAAGGAGCTAAAAGTATACAATGGAAGAAAGAAAGCATCTTCAACAAATGGTGCTGGCACAACTGGATGTCAACCTGTAGAAGAATGAAAATAGATCCATATCTATCACCATGCACAAAACTCAAGTCCAAATGGATCAAAGGCCTCAATATCAATGTGAACACACTGAACCTGATAGAAGAGAAAGTGGGAAGTACTGTACAACATATGGGCATAGGAGATCGCTTCCTGTGTATAACCCCAGCAGCACAGACATTAAGGGCAACATTGAATAAATGGGACCTCCTGAAACTGAGAAGCTTCTGTAAAGCAAAGGACACTGTCATTAAGACAAAAAGGCAGCCTACTGACTGGGAGAAGATCTTCACCAACCCCGCAACAGACAAAGGTCTGATCTCCAAAATATATAAAGAACTCAAGAAACTAGACTTTAAAGTGATAATTAACCCAATTAAAAAATGGGGCACTGAACTGAACAGAGAATTCTCAACAGAAGAAGTTCAAATGGCCAAAAGATACTTAAGGTCATGCTCAACCTCCTTAGCGATCAGAGAAATGCAAATCAAAACAACTTTGAGATATTATCTTACACCTGTCAGAATGGCTAAAATCAAAAACACCAAGGATAGCCTTTGCTGGAGAGGTTGTGGAGAAAGGGGTACCCTCATCCATTGCTGGTGGGACTGCAAACTTGTGCAACCACTTTGGAAATCAGTGTGGCGGTTTCTCAGAAAAATGGGGATCAACCTACCCCTGGACCCAGCAATACCACTCTTGGGAATATACCCAAGAGATGTCCTATCATATGACAAAAGCATTTGTTCAACTATGTTCATAGCAGCATTATTTGTAATAGCCAGAACCTGGAAACAACCTAGATGCCCTTCAATGGAAGAATGGATGAAGAAAGTGTGGAATATATACACATTGGAGTACTACTCAGTGGTAAAAAACAATGACATCTTGAACTATGCATGGAAATGGGTGGAAATAGAAAACACTATTCTGAGTGAGGTAACCCAGACCCAAAAAGAAGATCATGGGATGTACTCACTCATAATTGGTTTCTTGTCATAAATAAAAGACATTGAGCCTATAAAACATAAAAATAACATACCCAAGTTCATTGTTTAAACATAATTCTTATGTATTTAATATAATTTGCTAAATAGTTCAATGTATGCCTTTGAGTTTAAGGCAGAGCGGCAGTGGATTGCTATGTTTGTTATATAACCCAACTTTCCTTGTAGTCTAACAAGAAGATGCTTAAAATAAACACAGCATTTATCTCCCTTTGGATGTACTTCAGTTCTTTTACAGAAAGCTTTGGAATAAATGCCCCACTTCATGGATTTGACTGAAATATCAGGAGGTTTACAAGCACATGTTGAGCTTAGGCCAAAACTTAATCAATGGATTTGAAAGATATGAAACAGTAATCAAACTTAAGTCACTTTCATGTATATATTTTTTCTTTTTGAGTTCTTCTGAAATAATAATAATTATCTATGTGATTTTTAAGTCTTAACTTTGAATTTCAGCAATTGATTAGAAAACCAGATTTTGGTAGACATATAATACAAAGAAAATTAAACCTAATTATTATTTACTGAATTTGAGGAATACAGATATAATTATGCAATTGTGCACTCTGTGTTATAGAGAGACTGACACTTTGAATTCATCAGAGAGATGGCAAGGAAAGGACTTTACAATCACAGACTACAGAGCAGATCTCTCTGTGTTGGCACTAATGTGATGCAAGTGAACTATTTAATTCTTAAAAGCTCTATTTGTGCAATTAAATAAATTAAAATATTGTAGTGTTACTAAAATTAAAAATAATGTCTAGGTGTTTAGGAGAGGCTCTGTCTGTGAAGTATCTGCCTTGCAACCATGAATATTTAAGTTTGATCTCCAGCACCCATGGGAAACGCTGAGTACAGTGCTGGACAGGTGAAAATGGGCAGATACCTGGAGATACCTTGGGCTCAGAGATCAACCAAAAATATTTAGTGTCCCCTCAGTTTAAGCAACAAAATTCTATTAGGGGTATACTTTTAAAAACTACAAAGTCCTTTTCTGTCTTTCAGATATACGATAGTTGTCTTTTCTTTCCTGAAGTTTTCTGTATTGTTTCTTTTTTAATAGTTAGTGTTTTTAGTGTGATATGGTATGGAGAAAGTTTTTTGAATTCATCTCTGAGGCCCTAAGAGTCTCCTGTTACAAGATAACCAATACCATTACAGTATTTGGGACATTTTCTGTGACAATTTCATTGTAATATATTCATTAGGCATTTGCCTTGCATATCTCCTTTTCCATGTCATGAGGTGTTTGCTTTATATTTCAATTGTGTCTGAGAGTTATGGCTGGTGGTCACCAAAACATGAGAAACTGAATTAGGGGTTGCAGTATTGGGAAGTTTGGGAACCACTGGGCTATGTGGTACTCAAGACTTGTATCCAGCCTTGGGAAAATAATCAAAAGTTGAAAGATAAAGAAAAGAGGAAATGCATTTTAGGAGTCTTGAGCTTAGAAGTTAGACATTGTAATTATTCAGCCACCCATAAGGCTGAACTTCTGGGTCATAAAGGCATATGTGGGCCGACCCTTGGGAACCAAGGGTCCACGTGTCCCACGTGCACACTTGCGTGGTTACCTCCACATGTGGCTCAACTAAAGCCCTTGTGAGCATGCGTGGCTCACCTGCCATCTGCATCATCAGGGTCTGACACATTCACGCAAAACCCCTGTGCGCATGTGCAAGGCACGCACCATCTTTGCGCTCTCTCTCCCTCTCTCCCCCTCTCCTTCTCTCCCTCTCTCCCTCTCCCTCCCTCTCCCTCCCCTACCCCTCTCCCTATACACGTTTCCTCGGGCACATGAGCACCCCCCCTCTTCTAATAAACTCCTAAGTGGGTTTGTTTGTTTCTCGTGTCTTCTCACTCCCATTGGACATTTTAGACATAATGATGGTAGTGAACATTCCATAAAAGCAATTTATGTCTGACAACAAAGAAATATCTCCTTCTCAGCCTTCAAGTTCAAATTCTGAAATCAAATTACAATTAATGAAAATAAGCAAAACACCAATAGCATTTTTGATAGTATTTCTGAGAAACTTTTAAAATCTAAGGCTATTAATATTTTACAATGTATGTAGAAAATAAGTATAGAACGATGTACAGTCATTTTAAAAATATTTATTTTTATTTGTATGAAAGAAATCCTTTCTGCCTTTTCTTTTGAAACATTTCTTGAGTCATTGGTGGAAGAGTCATGATTTAGATGTTTCCACTGCAGCTCGACTCTCCACAGCTCATTCTGTCCTGGTTGCTCTTCTGGGAAGGTTTCCATTTGCTGAAGAGAATCTCCTTTTAAGATGGGTGGTAGGCATCTCATTATCAGAAGATTTGGAGTTAGGATCTGCAGATGAGAGAGAACATGTGGCATTTGTCTTTCTGTATCTGGGTTACCTCATTTGATATAACGGTTTCCAGTTTCATCCATTTGAATAACAGAGATGGATGATGAACAAGCTGGACAATGTTACCAAAAACCAACAAAGAAACAAACTAAATGATGAAGGGGAATCAGCATCAAGGATAGCAGAAGAGGGAATCTACTTAAGAAGTATATAATCAATTCTAAAGAGTACAAGGAGTTCTTAGCCCTCTATGGTAAGAGATTTCTAAATCTTTTTAGGAAATTTATACTTTGTACTCAACACAGAAGGTCATTTAATAAATCCAAGATGCATTTCTTTTAGAAGTGGATTTCTTTTTCATATATAAACAGATATTTCATTTGGAATTTTCATTAAAAGCAAAAAATCAGCTAGATCTCAAGAGAATTTATTAATACGCCAAATTTTATGTTTAGTTTACTGTACACCATACATTACAGAGTACAGGGATATAGAGATAATTAAAACATGTTCTCCAGCCTCAAAAGTTTTATAATATAATTCAGTCTGTCTTGAACCCTAGAAAGTTAATATATTAAATAAAATAATAAATAGTAGAAAATAAATAACTAACATAGAGGGAAAAGGTGTGACGATGTATAATAACCCATATGACAGATAGACTAGTGTTCTTTTGATGGGGTCCATGTTCTATTCAGAAAAAATGTGCAAATACGTTAAAGGGTAAAGAGACTACAGGTGCTTAATTGGATGATTCTGAATGATGTAGTTTAATGCAGATTGTTCAGGTCAGACAAATGAATCATGAAGTTCAAATGTAAAACAATAAAGTCAGGTTGGACTCTCTGAACATGGCGGACAATGAGAGCTGATGAGAGGCCAAGGACAATGGCATGGGGTTTTGATCCTATTTCATGTTCTGGCTTTGTGGGAGCCTAGACAGTTTGGATGTTCACCTTCCTAGACCTGGATGGAGTGGGGAGGACCTTGGACTTTCCACAGGGCAGGGAACCCTGACTGCTCTTGGGGCTGGAGAGGGAGAAGAAGAGGAGTAGGCGAAGGGGAGAGGAGCGGGAGGAGGGGGAGGGAAATGGGAGGCAGGGAGGAGGCAGGCAGAAATTTTTTTTTCAATAAAAAAAAGTCTACTCTGCTGGTTGAAATTAGAAGGGTTTTTTGATATATTCTGATCATATTTTCTCCTTCCCCAACTTCTCTCAGATTCTTTCTACCTTCAGACCCACCCAACTCCCCCACCAACAAATAGACAAGCAAAAACAATATGGATTTTTTTAAAAAAATACATAAAATACAAGAAACAAACACCAAAGAACCACCATAGAAATACAAAATCAGAAACCATCATTACAACGAAAAACCAGTAAGATTTTTTTAAAAAGTGCCCAAACAAAGCAATGAGACAAGAAGTCTGCAAAATACCACTGAGTTTATCTTGTGTTGGCCATCAGGCTTACCTAAGTGTGATTAATAGACACAGTGAGACTCCATTAAACAAAAGCCATTTTTTTTCCTTTGCACGTGGTAATCCATTCTTTCTGGCTGCTGCAATCTGTCCATTTCCTGGAAGGATCTCAATTAGTAAAAAATGCTTTGCAACTTCTAAATGCTGGATGTATGGAATTGGGTTCTCTCATAATCTCTAGTGAAACTGTCTTGCTGACAACTTGAATTTGGAGTCATTAAAACACTTTTCTGTATTCTGTCTTCTGAAAGAGAAAAAAAAAATACTAAACCAACCATCCAAGCTAATAAAAACAGAAAAAAGAAAATGAAAGCAAATCCTTCATGCTGCTGAAACCACTCTATACCTCTGACGAGATGTTAGAGTGGTAGTTGAAAGCTAATATAGCAGGAGTCCTGTTTACAGCTTTCAAGAAGAAAACACTGTAAGAAGTTCAGGCAGGTAATAAACATGAGGGGGAACGGTATAGAAATGTCCAAAAAAATAAATAATGTATTAGTAGGTTCACACTCTGATTTCTGACATCTTCAGACCCTAGATGTGTAAGTTGGGTCTGGAAAAGACCTGTGGGTACACCAGACCACACAGAACATAAATGATGTTGATCAAAAGAGTAACAAACACCACGTGGAATGGAATTAACAATGGGTCAGGAGACAGCTTCACGTGGCAAGGGAAACACAGTGTTAGGTTAGTGGTGATAGTGAACAAGAGAAAAAATATCATACCAACTTTAAAGGATCTCTACTCCATTCTGGTTGAAAGTCTATACACTGAGCATCTCATGGCCTGGAGTGCACGTGATACTTGTTGGGCACCAAGGGTGCTCTGGTGAGTAGGCTGCTGAAAGTTGTGCAAGGCTGAGAATGGCATTACATGTCATCATAAATAAATGTGAATCATAGACCTTGGGCAATACAAAATGACTTCTAGAGAAGTAGAATTGTTAGATATTCAGAAAGATAGCTTTTTACTTGACAAAGCAATTAAGGGGGAAATGTTCTGGACACAGTCTGTCATGTGGGAAAGTCATGACTCTGGTGATGTGAGGCATTACATTCAAAGTCAAGAAGCAGGGGCAGAGATGCTCTTATCTGACTTTCTATCCATTTTTAGTCAGCCTGATCCCAGCCCATGAGATGGTACCACAGGCATTTAAGGTAGGTGTTCTTATCTTAGTTAAATCTCCATAAAAGTACACTGAAAAATGTGCATAGATATGTCTTCTTCTAAGGAATTCTAAATCCAGTCAAGACGGCAAAGAAAATTTACAGTCATAATAACACAAATACAGTTGTTCATTAAGGCATAAAGAATAAGGCACAGTATTAGTTGTGTACTATGAAGTGCTGTGAATACAGACCCAAGTCATATCTTACATACATCAATATCAGCCTAAATAAGCAGATAGAGAACATCCATCATAAGTACTTCAAAAAGTATTCAAGGGTAACGGCAGTGCCTTTTGAACTTAGTGGTGTAAAACTTCCTCATTTTCCAGGTAAATGGAGCATTAGGTAGTAAAAAGAACAATTTTCTTCCATTCAGATGCTTCTTTATGTATGACTTATTTTGCTTCAGGACTCTGTTTTTCTTTAGACAGGAAGACACAATTATCAAAATGATAGCAGCAATGGTCTTGCTATGATCTTATCGACATCCTGTGCTCATTAGAGTCTGGGTCACTGCAGAACTGTCAACTGCTCCACTGACTCTCTGTTCTTTCCTTTGATTTACACTTCACATTGTTGACCTACATTGGTATAACTGTTCACTGCTCTGTGGGAGGCACAATTTGCCATCCTCAGCACCAGCTGATGTCTCAGAGATTCATAGATTTGTTTGGCCCAAGTAACTTAAATCCTCATCTTGCTCTATTGATCTTAAAAAATGAGACTAGAAATACTAACCTTTTCAACGTTATAGAAATATTCTGCACTTTGGAAAATAGTTATGGAGGAAAGAAAATTCCAAACTAATTGGATTTAATGCAATTTTTCTCATATATATCTATGTGATTTAAAAGAAGTAAAAGAGGCACTCTTATCTGGATTGCTAAAGAAAACGATTAACAAAAATCTTGGGCAATAAATGCAGGTAGTAATTTGCTTAGGATACATGTGTGGTGGCAACCTTGCTTGGCATGAAAGAAGAAGTATAATGTCACAGTGAGAGGAGTAAAAGTCTGGAAGAATCTTTTCATTCTATGTGTTTGACAGTCATGAGATTATAGACGCAATAAAAATGTCACTTTCCAAACTCACTAGAATATTGAAATATTGAAACGAATGTAAAAATGGAAAGTATAAACTTAAAAAAAGGAGCATTGATCTAACTTTTGTCCAAGTAATTTGAAACTTTTGATAAAAAAAAAAAAAGAATTGTTAACAAAAACATAGATTGTGGCGGCTGAAGGGATGTCTTAGCAATTAAGAGCACTTTCTGTCCTTACAGAGGATCTGCATGGGGCAGCAGCAACTCCAGTTCCAAGCTATATGACATCCTCTTTTGTCCTCACTGGGCACTGGATGCAGGTGGAACACATATGTGCAAGAAGTGACTCATACACATAAAAATATGTAAATTGATCACTGAAATCAAGTGAATCCTGCTGCTTTGTTCGAAAATTATGCAGAATTGTGAACATCCTGACCCTGTTGATACTGCAAAAGATGTGTTTGTTCCAGTTGCAGAGTTCATTTGACCTCAGTCTTTATTTAACTGGCTACTGCTCTATAAGTCACCACTGAAAAGAGCTAGGGTAGAGAAGGCCAAAATATATTCCAAAAACATTTATAAATAATGATGATGTCACTCATTAATGACCATTGTGTGAGCCTCTAGTAATTAAAAAAAATCAAAAGAAAGCCAGTAAAGCAAAAAACATTAATGCTTGATAAAAGGGAACTTTCTCTTTGGGAGATAGGCTGAACAGCATAAACATTTGGAAAAGTACTCTGAGTATATTGTACCAAGAACAAGAAAGATTTTATGCAATGTGAGATAATCTATCATTTATTCATCAATAGAGGATTTCAATAAGTGAAGACCTACAGATAAATGTTGGCAAATACACAGAACTACTATTAGAAAAGTAAGAATAATATCTAGGGAATTACTAAAGCAGAAAACACTGTATTCAAAGACATTCAATTCAGGATAACAAAAAGATTTTTCCAAAGAATATAGATAAAAAATAGATACATAAAAAGTTATTAGAAGATATATTTGTGAGTACTATGCAATTTGAAAAGAAATATATAAAGTCAAAAAGTAAATATTGAAGGTCAAAGTTAGTAAGAATAAATCAGTGAGAAATGTAAGAGGAAATCATAGAGATTGAGGCATTTTCAGTCAATTGCTTTCCCTGAGAAATTTTGAAGAAATGAAAATAGGTAGATTGTGATGTTCTTTGATGGAGATAGTAAAGATGAGATAGCCTCATTTTCTTACTGAACTATTTTAGTAGTATCTAAATCTAAAAGTGAAGAAATAGATTTTCCCAATAGACAGGTGAGCTTAAGAATACATGATTACTTGCCTGTGAATTTTAGTAAATCTTTGTGATCTAAAAAATGATTAAATAAATGTACTACAAATATGGATAGGGTAATTACATATTTTAATTTAATTTGTCTGGCACATCAAAATAAATGTTGTGTAAACTAATTGGACAACACATGACATTTTTATACATATTTGCATGATGCAATGTTAAATAAGCTCACACTCAAATATTTACATATTTGATGAAAACATTAAATGTCATTTTGGCTTTTTAAGTACATAGGGCACTAAGATCACGTATTATTCATATCTATACCCATCTGTATAATCCTCTGTCTGCTATATAGCTAAGGCTTGCTGTTATTGATCAATATTTCTGCAATCTTCTTTTCCAACCACTGTCTTTACTCTGTGGTAACATCCAGTCTACTCTTAAATTCTAAGATACCAATTTTAAAACTACATTACTTGCATGGATAATATCTTGTGACAATTTTATTTTCTACCTGGTTTACTTATATAAAATAAGCAATAATTAAGATAATTTTCATTCATATGATAAGTTGTAAATGCAGGACTTTGTAATTTTTATGGGTATATACTATTTCATGAATGTATATATACATTCATGAAATAGTATATACATATATATATAATATATATATTCGCATTGTCTTTATGTCAGTATTTATGTGTTGAAGGAGCTACGGGCTACGTTCCTGCCACCTAGCTCCCAGCCACTGGCTAGCTTTAACTGAAATAACAACACACAAACTGTATTCATATAAACACTGCTTGGCCCATTTCTATTAATGTGTGTAGCACCATGAGGTGGTGACTTATCTTGCCTAACCCATATTTAGTAATCTGTGCAGCACCAGTCTTTCTGGGAAAGATTCAGCATGTACGACCTGGCGGCTTGCTTCATCGCGTCTGCCCTGGAGAGGAGAGGCATGGATTCTGCCTCACTTCCTCTTTTTCCCAGCATTCTGTTCTGTTTACTCCATCCACCTATGTTCTAACCTATCAGGCCAAGCAGTTTCTTTATTAACCAATGACCTTCCTCCATCATTTATGCTCTTTGATGCTTTTCATTTATTGATTATTATGATTGGGGTTTCAATAAACAAGGGTGTGTATACTTTATTGACATATTGGTTTTATTAAACATCCAGAAGTAAGATTGCAGAATTATGTGGTAGACATATTTTAATGTTTTAGAGATTTCCACAGTAGTTTTCCACGATGTTTGCTTTGACAGGTCTAACAATAGTATGTCAGTCCTTCATTTGCAGCTCATTAATTTTAGACTTGTGTCCTGATGGTAGCCTGAGAGTTCAGGTTTTCAAGGCCACCTCCAGGGTTTGAGGAAGAAGTTCACAGCCCAGTAAAATTGAGCTTATGATTTTCTATCTGAGGGGTAAAGACCCACATATGCAATCTGAGGGTTATGCTCTTTGTTGTTCTGTTTTTCTAATTCTATTTCTGCAGCTTCTAGTTCTCCTTTGTTTCAATTCTCTGTTTCAATTCTCTTTGGCTTCTCTATTTACCTAGTTTAAATGCATTTTTTTTTACAGGAGACTTAAAGCAAAAAGAAAAGGGTGACAAAGGTTACATCTCATTGGCCATTGCCCATTCCTTCAGTATATGACAAGGAGCTGAGGCATTTACCATGGCAATGCAAGGTTTCAAGGTTCCAGGAGTAAGACTGTGATCAGAGGCCTGGTGAGACAAAGTGCAGAGAGATCTGCAAAGAGAGTCAGGTCTTTTCAGCCAGACTTGTCAGGAGAAGAATTGGCCTGATTTTTAGGTTGCCTCATCTTTAATAACCTTGATTATACATCTGTGACTCTGACCTTGTGTGTAACTGTAAGGTTTTTAAACTTATGATCCATTTACAGAAACATTTACTCTAGTTTGAACTTGCTCTGAGGTGAAAATGAGCTTATTGTGTATAGTTTGAGTAAAAGAAACAAAGCACACTTTTAAGTATCTTACAGTCTCTATGGGACAATAGATCTAGTTATGAAGAATATCCTAGTATATTTTCTAAATATCAAAATTATACAATTACTGAGAAGTCATCTTCTTGACCATTCTCAGATAAAAGTGCTCATAAGATTGAGATACAATCATGAGAGTAGATATTTACATCATATAAAATTACACACTACAATGCAAGTATTGGGGAGACACTATAGCTTCTTTTGTATATGTGAAATTACAGTCAGGAGCAACAGTTTTCAGAGTCGATAGTTCCACAGGCCTTGCCTGGATGGGATTCTCCTCCATCAGAGAATCATTCGTCTGGCTGGTTGACATCTGAATACTTGTCACCTAATGTGACTCTTAAGGCCTCTGAAAGAGTCATTTAAAGCATGTGGTGTTATAAGACATTCCTTAGGAAAATACACAGTAGGAATGAGGTTTGCCATATTCAAGGTATGGTGTTTTGCAGAGGAAATGCAAAAGCAAGTAAGTATCTACCCAAATGAACTTCTGGTGTTTATCAGTATCCTCCCTCTGGAACATCATATTTTCTCGGTTGTGCATGGGAAGGATAGCATCATATCACACAGTCATTGTGAGCATTAAAGAAAGTAGCATGCATATCCCCCAGCTTGCCCATGAGAACTGAGAAAGTAATTCTTGGATTTCATATCTAGAGCATTAAATCCCACACAGATGAGACTCAATGCATAGTAGCAAGTCTACATTTGGAGATTTTATTTGCCTTCTTTAAGCTGATGGGTTTTCACCTCTGTATGATGAATCTTGGATTATAGAAAAATGCAATTTGCATATATATTTCTTCCTAGGACCTAGTTCAATATTCAGCCTGGAGCTGAATCTCAAATGCCATTCAAAATAAAAGCTAAGGAAGGAAAAATGGAGAGAAATGAGACAGTGAGGAGAGAAGAAAGTGTTGGCCATGACAGGAGAGTCATAATGTGTGGGCTGAACCATGGCTTCCCAGACACACTGGAGAAGTCACTGATAGAGACAAACTTGAGTCTGGTGGGCCACATAGAAACCTAGGCCTCCTGGCTGCTGCTGTCTTCATTTCTCTCCTTGTTCCTTCTTTCACTGAAAGAGAAGCATACATGCTTCTACTTTTCGGTCAATAGACATTTTGATTGTCTCCAAAATCTTTGCTCTTGTGTGTTGAGATCACAGATGTTCACATAGATAAACTAAAAGAGGAAGGCTCTTTAAAAAGTTCTTCAGAAAAGTCTAAAATTTATCTAAATAAGAGAAGTTTATTAGTATATCTCACTAAATTTTGCAAGGATAATTTTAATCTTCCAATGTGGCTCATTCTTTATGGCTCCCTTTCTTTTCATCATCAACATATTTCTTCATTTTCTTTTCTAAATCCTGAGTTTTAAAAAAATCTCAATAAGTTCATTCTTATTGAGAATTCTTATACTAGAGTTTCATTCTAGTCTCTTGGACAAGTTGCTTCTTCCATTTTATAGAGAAAGTACTAACAAAATAAAGGACTGATTCCTAACTGGGAAGTACTACATTTTGGCTCTTTGAGGAGTTTGGTTTGAAATTCTGCCCATTTCACCCCCTCTTCTCACGCCTGCTTCACAGTCCTCATTTCCAGAAGAAATAAATCAAATGAGAGAAATCTTACAATTATTGTTTAAGTTCTAGGAATTATTAAGATGAAATTCATCTACATACTTAATTTTTGCACTAGATTGGTTCTTTCTTTTTACCCATTTGTGCTCATTTTAATACCTTCTGAAGTTCCTAGATAAGCGATGGAAATCTCCAGCTCTGATATATAATGAGAATTTACATTTAAATCAGATTACAGTATTCTTCTGGTACAGAGGGTTCAGTAGCTTTACACTAGAATCTAAACTCATTTGCATTTAAGAAGATATTTCTTATAATCAGTTCCTGCTTTCTATGCAGCTTTATCTTTGACCATTGTGCAATTTTTGCTTTACATTTGAAAGATGCTGCTATGTTCTCTAAATTGCAAAGCTTACCTTTTGAATGCCCTGCTCTCTGTGTAGAATATCTTATGAAAGTGTATAGACTTCACTAGCTTACACCCTCTTTTAAGTACAGCTTAGAATCTTACATTCACCATGATAGTTTCCCTAAAATTACCAGACATAGGGAGGCATGTCTTTGCTAATTGCTTCCATGAAGGAAGTACACAATCAGTCAATTGATTAATTGTGATCTCAGTGCATACAAACAGATAAATGCTAAGTTTGATCACTAATAATGTTTTTAACTCACATTGTATTAGTTCCTTCTCAGAGGCTCAAAGGACGGCACTGCTTAAGCAATAAACTGCAGATAAAATACATTTGTGATTTTTCTCTAAGACTTTCAAAATCCTGGCTTAGCATGATTTCCCTCTAGACTCTTTACATGAAAATTCCATCATTACAGCTCATTTCTGTTCCTGCCCTCAATATTTGGGGGTTGGCATCCTGTCTGTGTGCTTCCATAGAATAAGGTGTTTACTGATTTCATAGCATGTATTTGGCAAGTAAAAAATATCCCCTTGCATGCCCATGATCATTTATTAAAGTGGATGTTTCAGGAGAAGAAGCATAAAATTGTGATTGTTTACATCCTGCTCTTATTGAATGATCTCAATAAATATTGGTTGAACTGATTAGGCCAGCTGGAAAGATTTCCAAGTCTGCCCACAAGTATCACATTGTGATACTCTGATCAGTCCTCTATTTTGTTACTCTTTCATTGTAAATAGAAAGAAGTGAGTCTTAAGGAAGATTCCAATGAAAAGAACAGTAAAAAGAAATCTCCATTAAAATGAAATAATATCATCATCCAAGATGTTCCCCAGATGGCCTTTCTGAAAGCTAAAATCTCTCAGAGGAAATCAATAGTCTTTTCACGTGACCAGATTTTTATATCAAGTATGAAACTGGTTGGATTTCCAGATCAGTGAGCCCAGCAGTAGTGCAAAGTAAGTTATATTTAGTTTGAATTTTATTCAGCATCAAAGTTGTTTACTTTGTTGTATTGCTTATTTATTAAAATTCTTACTGATGAAATTCTGTTTCCAGTATTTCCTTCCAGACATGGCCCTGTTGGGTGACACCATAAATCCTTAGCTTGTAATCGAGGAGAAAATGATTTAAGCACTTAAAAGTGTGAACAGTGAATGCAGTTTTGTTCAGTAACTCACTCTTGGGGAAAAAGAGAATGATGAGATAGCCCTTTGTGCCTTTAAGCCCAAGAGGATGCTTCAGTGGACGCTGCTATAAGTGATGGAATTTTCAGGGGCAAAGTTTGGAACAAAACAAATGCTGTTAAAAAGAAAAAAGAAAAAGAAAAAGAGGGAAACTTTAGAAATAAAATAGTAATGGGTGTTACTTAAGCTCCAAGTCTCTAGCTAACCTCAATCTGCCCTACATTTGAAGTCTCCAGCTAAGATAAAATTACCCCAGCAGGTGAATAAGACCAAGATAGTGGGGCAGCTCACACTGTGCTCAAGCTGCTGAAATCAAGCGCATAGAACAAAAAGGTAATGAGAAGCTGACTCATTTCACACAGGCGAACCATTTCTGAATAAATGCCGACTTCCTTCAGCAGAAACTCTAAGTTTCAGAAGACACTTGAAAACACCCAGATAATAAGTCCAGTGTCAGCTCTGAGACCAGAATTTCATGCTAAGACACATGGCCAATGAAGCTGAAGATGCAGTGGATTAATTTGCAAGAGGAAGGTACCGTGAAGATTTTGTCCATTGATCCAGCAGGCAAGGGAATTCTTAAGGAAAAATCTGTAATATAGAAGTGAGAAGAGTAAAAACTAGTAAACAGTTATGAAAACTTAAATTTATTTAAGGCATATAATATGGTTTAAAGGAAAGACTATTCTTGCCTTTTCTCACTTTGATGGCAAAGGAGTGTGAGACTACAGCATGAAGAACAGCACAATGGAAGCCATGGTTACAAGGTAAATACAGATTTGATGAGGCAATACACAGACTAACTCTGAGGAGATGACAGAAAACTTTGACCTTGTATCTCAAAAACATTGTTTGGTTGAAAATAACCCTGTGTAGGACTTTGTGATTAAAAATTTGACAAGATCAATGTGCAAGTACACACATATCTGCATGTACACTTACTAATCTGACAGGAGGAAGAAAAAAAAGCTTAATAGTCCTGGATTTAAAATGAGGTTGAAAAAAACAAACAAACAAACAAACAACAAAAAAAGAAATTTATGACTGGAATATTAACATACTTTAGTAACTAGATTTCAAAAAGAAAGGGAGATGACAGATTACATCGTATATGCTAAATACTAGCATCTGATTTCTTACCTTAATGTCTGTAAATTGAGACACAGCAATCTCAGGGATGTTGGGATGGAGAGCAGGCAGTTCACAGTATAAGTTGGGAAAGCAAACTAAGGATCCCAGAAGAACTTGTGCTTCCACTCTTGGTGCCTGTGTATCAGATGTAAACACTCTATAAAATGCTAGCTGTGTTCTTAAACTATCAGTAAATATTTTGTTCTACCATTAAATATTTTGTTATACAGGGCAGTGAGAGCATTCAATGATTCAAAGGGGAATGTAATAAAAGATTTAAGTTTCCATTTAGAACTTCTAACAAAAAAATATGAGGTTGAATTTTTACATATATTCAGGAGTATTGATAGGCATGTTTTTTAAAGATGTATTCAAAAGCTTAATTCATAATAGTTAAAAATTAGAAACAAGAAAACTGGCATCCACAGAACAACTTACCTAACTTCTAAAATCTAGTGCTAAAGACCCAATAAACAAGAGAAGGAAACTATTGCCTGGTGCATTTAGTAGCAAGAAAATCAACTGCAGGGAAGTGGCGGAATCCAGGCCAGTGCCAATGGAAGTGGTAGAACCCGGCCCGGCCCGCGCAGACAGAAGCAGCAGAACCCTGCCTGCGCAGACGGAAGCGGTGGATGGGGGATAGTCCAGGCATGAAATAGTGAAGCCCACACTAAGAGCAGTTCGCCCCACTATAATTAAATCAAGTAAATTTTTTGGGGTCTGGCCTGTAGAGAGGGAGGCCTTTTATTGGCGATGTCCACAGGTGAACCAGGAGCCAGGTCCTGTCCCTGAAGACTCTCCTGAGTGGGGAGAGTGTTCTGGGCCGGTGCCTGGACACAGGGAAGGGAGCAGGAGCATTCTCAGACCCGCTTCATCCCCACCCCCAAGCCTGCGAAGGCTGATACCCTCTGCTGGGGCTGCTCCTCCTCTGCTGCAACCTCTCTATTCCTGGCACATCCCAGCTTGTGCCCAGGGCCCTCTTCCTCTCCTGTTTGGGCACTGGGTCAGCAGCTCGGGGCAGAGTGCAGCGGGAGTTTCTCTGTTTTGGTGGCTGGCCTACAGAAGGGTAGGCCTTTTGTGGACGAGGTCCCAGGCAAACGGGGAGCCTGGTACTGGTCCTGAAGATACTTCTGAGTGGTGAGAGAGATCTTGGCCCATGGCGGGAGCCAGGAAACAGACTGAGGGCACTTTGTAAGCAAGGCCCTTGGAGAGCAGGGAAACCTGTTCTTGACTTAAAAGACCCATTAGATAGCATTGATAGGAGGAGATGGGCAGGCGCCAAGGCAAGAATTCACTGAACAATATGAAAAACAACATAAAAATACCAGAACCCAATGATCTTACAAAAGAAGGACTTGAACACCCTAAAACAGAAAAAGTGGAAAAAATTGACTTTATGAAAGCAATAGAGTCCCTTAAACAACATGTAAAAAACACCCTTATAGAAATGGATGAGAAGTATAACAAAAAGTTTGATGAAATGAATAAATACGTAAATGATACCCTGGGAAACCAAGAAAAAAACGATCAAACAGGTAATAGAAACAGTTCAAGAATTGAAAAAGGAAATCAAAGCAAGGAAGAAAACACAAAATGAGGACCAGCTGGATATGGAAAATCTACGAGCAGAGGCTACAGAAACAAGCATAATCAATAGACTAAAAGAGATAGAAGAAAGAATCTCAGATTCTGAAGACAACATAGAGAAAATAAACGCACTGATCAAAGAAAACAGCAAAGTGAACAAATTTTCATCACAAAACATTCAGGAAATATGGGACACAATAAAACGACCAAACCTAAGAATAATAGGGATACAAGAAGGAGAAGAGTCACAACTCAAAGGCCCAGAAAATATTTTTAACAAAATTATAGAAGAAAACTTTCCCAACATAAAGAAAGATATTCCTTTGAATATTCAAGAAGCATACAGAACACCAAACAGACTGGATCAAAAAAAAAATCCCCTCACCATATTATAATCAAAACACAAAATATACAGATTAAAGAAAGAATATTAAGAACTACAATGGAAAAAGGGCAAGTAACTTATAAAGGTAAACCGATCAGACTTACACCTGACTTCTCTATGGAAACCATGAAAGCCAGAAGGTCCTGGATAGAGGTACTGCAGAAACTAAGAGACCATGGATGCAAACCCAAACTACTATACCCAGCCAAGCTATCGTTCACTATCAATGGAGAAAAAAAGACATTCCAGGATAAGAACAAATTTAAACAATACATAGCCACAAATCCATCCCTACAGAAAGTAATAGAAGGAAAATCACAACCCAAGGAATCCAACATAGCCAACACTGTCTACAATAACTCAGGCATCTAGTGACCCTTCACCAGCATGACTCAAAGAAGGGAGACACACAAACTCTACTACCAAAAACAATAGGAATAACTGGAGTAAACAACCACTGGTCATTAATATCACTTAATATTAATGGTCTCAATTCACCTATAAAAAGGTACAGACTAAAAGATTGGATACGAAAACAGGATCCAACATTCTGCTGTTTGCAAAAAACACATCTCAAACACAAAGACAGGCATCTACTCAGAGTAAAGGGTTGGGAAAAGGTTTTTCAAGCAAATGGTCCTAAGAAAAAAGCAGGTGTGGCTATACTAATTTCTAACAAAACGGACTTCAAACTAAAATCAATCAGAAGAGATTGAGATGGACACTTTATACTCATAACAGGAACAATTCATCAGGTTGAAGTCTCAATCCTGAATATCTATGCCCCTAATATAAAAGCACCCACTTATGTAAAAGAAATATTATTAAAACTCAAGGCAGACATCAAACCACACACACTAGTAGTAGGAGACTTCAAAACACCTCTCTCACCAACGGACAGGTCAATCAGACAGAAACCTAATAGAGAATTAAGAGAATTGTTGGAGGTAATGAAGCCAATGGACTTAACAGACATCTATAGAACACTCCACCCAAATAGGAAAGAATACACCTTCTTCTCTGCAGCTCATGGAACCTTCTTGAAAATTGACCACATACTCGGAAATAACGGAAACCTCCACAGATACAAAAAAATATCAGTGTCCACCTGTGTCTTATCAGATCACCACCGATTAAAGTTAGAAGGCAACAACAATGCTACCCCAAAAAGCCGACAAACACATGGAAACTGAACAGTCAACTACTTAACCACACCTGGGTCAAGGAAGAAATTAAGAAAGAAATTAAAGTCTTCCTTGAATTTAATGAAAAGAAGGAGACAACATACTCAAACCTATGGGACACGATGAAAGCAGTGCTCAGAGGAAAGTTCATAGCACTAAGTGCCCACTTAAAGAAAACGAAGAAAGCATACATTGGGGACTTAATAGCACACCTGAAAACTCTAGAAAAAAAAAAAAGCAGAAGCACCCAGGAGGAGTAGAACTGGAAATAATCAAACTGAGGGCTGAAATTAACAAAATAGAAACACAGAAAACAGTCCAAAGAATCAATGAAACAAAAAGTTGGTTCTTGGAGAAAATAAACAAGATCGACAAATCCCTATCCAAACTAATTAAACAACAAAGAGAGAACACGCAAGTGAATAAGATCAGAAATGAAAAGGGGGACATAACCACAGACACAGAGGAAATTCAGAGAATCATTAGATCTTACTACAAAAGCCTGTATGCCACAAAACTGGAAAGTGCAAAAGAAATGGACATTTTTTTGGAAAAGTACCGTATACCAAAGCTAAACCAAAAACATGTGAACGATCTAAATAGACCGGTTAGTTGCGAAGAATTAGAAACGGTTATCAAAAATCTCCCTTCCAACAAAAGCCCAGGACCAGATGGTTTCAATGCAGAATTCTACCAAACTTCCAAGAAGAGCTAATACCTATACTTCTTAATGTATTTCACAATATAGAAACAGAAGAGTCATTGCCAAATTCCTTTTATGAAGCTACAGTTACCCTGATACCAAAACCACACAAAGACCCAACCAAGAAAGAGAATTACAGGCCTATCTCACTAATGAACATCGACGCAAAAATCCTCAATAAAATATTGGCAAACCGAATCCAAGAACACATCAGAAAAATTATCCATTTTGATCAAGTAGGCTTCATCCCAGAGATGCAAGGCTGGTTCAACATATGCAAATCTATCAATGTAATCCACCATATAAATAAACTGAAAGAAAAAAAACCATATGATCATTTCATTAGATGCTAAAAAAGCATTTGACAAAATTCAACACCCCTTTATGATGAAGGTCTTGGAGAGATTAGGGATACAAGGATCATACCTAAATATAATAAAAGCTATTTACAGCAAGCCGACAGGTAACATTAAATTAAACGTAGAAAACCTCAAAGCCATCCCACTAAAATCAGGAACACGACAAGGATATCCACTCTCTCTATACCTCTTCAATATAGTGCTTGAAGTTCTAGCAATAGCGATAAAACAACATAAGGGGATCAAGGGGATTCGTACTGGAAAGGAAGAAGTTAAGCTTTCGTTATTTGCAGATGATATGATAGTATACATAAGCGACCCCAAAAACTCTACCAAAGAACTCCTACAGCTGATAAACACCTTTGGGAATGTGGAGGATACAAGATCAACTCCAAAAAATCAGTTGCCTTCCTATACATTAAGGATAAGGAAGCAGAGAGGGAAATTAGAGAAACATCACCTTTCATGGTAGCCGCGAACAGCATAAATATCTTGGGGTAACTCTGACCAAGGAAGTGAAAGATCTATTTGACAAGAACTTTAAGTCTTTGAAGAAAGAAATCGATGAGGACACCAGAAAATGGAAGGATCTCCCTTGCTCTTGGATTGGGAGGATCAACATAGTAAAAATGGCAATTCTACCAAAAGCAATCTATAGATTCAATGCAATCCCCATCAAAATCCCATCAAAATTCTTCACAGATCTGGAAAAGACAATAATCAACTTTACAAGGAAAAACAAAAAACCCAGGAGAGCCAAAACAATCTTACAATAATGGATTGTCTGGAGGCATTACCTTCCCTGACTTCAAACTCTATTACAGAGCTACAGTATTGAAAACAGCTTGGTATTGGCATAGAAACAGAGAAGTCGACCAATGGAATTGAATAGAAGACCGTAGCTTTATCCCACAAACATATGAACATCTGATTTTTGATAAAGGAGCTAAAAGTATACAATGGAAAAAAGAGAGCATCTTCAACAAATGTTGCTGGCAAAACTGGATGTCAATCTGTAGAAGAATGAAAATAGATCCATATCTATCACCATGCTCAAAACTCAAGTCCAAATGGATCAAGGACCTCAATATCAACGTGAACACACTGAACCTGATAGAAGAGAAAGTAGGAAGTACTCTACAACACATGGGCACAGGAGAACACTTCCTACGTATAACCCCAGCAGCACAGACATAAGGGTATCATTGAATAAATGGGACCTCCTGAGACTGAGAAGGTTCTGTAGAGCAAAGGATACTGTCACTAAAACAAAAAGGCAACCCACTGACTGAGAGAAGATCTTCACCAACCCCGAAACTGACAAAGGTCTGATCTCCAAAATATATAAGGAACTCAAGAAAGTAGAGCGTAAAGGACTGATCAACCCAATTAAAAATTGGGGCACTGAGCTGAACAGAGAATTCTCAACAGAAGAAGTTCGAATGGCCAAAAGACATTTAAGGTCATGCTCAACTTCCTTAGCGATCAGGGAAATGCAAATCAAGACAACTTTAAGATACCATCTTACACCTGTCAGAATGGCGAAAATAAAAAACACCAATGATAGCCTTTGCTGGAGAGGTTGTGGAGAAAGGGGTACACTCATCCATTGTTGGTGGGAATGCAAACTTGTGCAACCACTTTGCAAAACAGTGTG
Source organism: Chionomys nivalis (assembly GCF_950005125.1). Lineage (NCBI taxonomy): Eukaryota > Metazoa > Chordata > Mammalia > Rodentia > Cricetidae > Chionomys > Chionomys nivalis. The sequence continues at coordinate 17,873,199 of NC_080089.1, read as the reverse complement.
GTGGTTTCTCAGGAATTTCAGGATCCACCTACCCATGGACCCAGCAATACCACTCTTGGGAATATACCCAAGAAATGCCCTATCATACAACAAAAGTATATGCTCAACTATGTTCATAGCAGCATTGTTTGTAATATCAATGGAAGAATGGATGAAAAAAGTATGGAATATATACATATTAGAGTACTACTCAGCAGTAAAAAACAATGACTTCCTGAATTTTGCAGGCAAATGGATGGAAATAGAAAACACTATCCTGAGTGAGGTGAGCCAGACCCAAAAAGAGGAACAGGGGATGTACTCACTCATATTTGGTTTCTAGCCATAAATAAAGGACTTGAGCCTATTATATGTGATCCTAGAGAAGCTAAATAAGAATGTGAACCCCCCCCCAAAAAAAAAAAAACATATAGGCATCCTCCTGAATATAAACCTTCATCAGGTAATGAAAGGAGACAGAGACAGAGACCCACATTGGAGCACTGGACTGAAATCTCAAGGTCCAAATCAGGAGCAGAAGGAGAGAGAGCACGAGCAAGGAACTCAGGACCGCGAGGGGTGCATCCACACACTGAGACAATGGGTTATTCTATGAGGAACTCACCAAGGCCAGCTGGCCTGGGTCTGAAAAAGCATGGGATAAAACCGGACTCGCTGAACATAACGGACAATGACGACTACTGAGAACTCAAGAAAAATGGCAATGGGTTTTTGATCCTACTGCACATACTGGCTTTGTGGGAGCCTAGGCAATTTGGATGCTCACCTTACTAGACCTGGATGGAGGTGGGTGGTCCTTGGACTTCCCACAGGGCAGGGAACCCGGATTCCTCTTTGGGATGACGAGAGAGGGGGACTTGATGGGGGAGGGGGAGGGGAATGGGAGGCGGTGGCAGGGAGAAGGCAGAAATCTTTAATAAATTAATAAATTAATTAATTAAAAAAAGAAAAAGAAAATCAACTGCAAGTTCCTTTTCATAATACCTGATTCCACTTTTACAAAATTCTAGCTCCATAGACATTAATTTCATGGAAATATGTGTGTGTGTGTGTGTATGTGTGTGCACGCTTATATAATATATCTCAGTCCCATACTCAGGTGGGAGAAAATCTGAATTTAAAGTATTGCTGCTTACTTCCTTCAGTGTGATTATTTCCTCCACCAGCCACAGTGGTGGATCCCAATGTTTCCATTCGATATCATCAAATAAAAATGTGCAGTCTCTGAGTACAATTAACTTTTTCATAACCAGGCTTCAATTGATTTCAGCTCCCTGTGCAAAGTAAAGGAATTGAAGGAGCTGGTGACATGTTGAATATTAGAATATTTGCAGTAGGGTTCTAGGCATTTGAAAAAGTCAGACTATAGATGGATGCAATTTGCATTTTTACTTTATGAAAAATTAAGTGGATGTCTATAAATTAACAGTAATATTGATAGAAAGCTAAAATATTTAGAAACTAGTATAATGTTGAGTAAAAATGTCAATGTGATCCATAAAATAAAAATAAATTAACTCATTAGTAGAAGAAAAGAAAGATTAGAAGTTTAGGTAATATGACATCATTAAGAATTGTCATTGATTTCCTTCAAGTCTGAAACATGTATACAAACATTGGCTATCTAAAATCTTATTTTCAGTTTAGTATGTTTTTTGAGAAATAGTTTCTCTGTGTAGCCCTGGCTATCCTGGAATTTACTCTCTAGACCAGGCTGGCCTCTAACTCATAGGGATCCACCTGCCTTTGCCTCTCAAGTGCTGGTATTAAAGAAGGCTTGTGACACCGCCACCTCATCTAAAATCTTATTTCAACTAGGTATAAATTGACTATTATACACAGATTATTGGCATTTTCAATTTATTTTTAAAGGCAGAAAAACTATTCCATGCATAATATTTCCTATTTTGCCTAGATTATTTTTTCTACGTCTAATTTTCTTTGTTCATTTTAAAAACAGAAGTAATTTCACTTTCTTAATATATGTGCAAAAATTAATAAAAATCATTCAAACAATCAAAGAATCTTGTCAGTTACAAGTAGGTTATTATTATTATTATTAATATTATTATTATTATTGAAAAAAAATTCTGCCTCCTCCCCCCTCCCATTTCCCTCCCCCTCCCCCCACTCCTCTCCCCCTCCCCCCACTCCTTTCTCCTTCCCTCTCCAGTCCAAAGAGCAGTCAGGGTTCCCTGCCCTGTGGGAAGTCCAAGGTCCTCCCCCCCCATCCAGGTCTAGGAAGGTGAGCATCCAAACTGGCTAGGCTCTCACAGAGCCAGTACATGCAGCATGATCAAAACCCAGTGCCATTGTCCTTGACTTCTCATCAGCCCTCATTGTCCACCATGTTCAGAGAGTCTGGTTGTATCCCATGCTTTTTCAGACCCAGTCCAGCTGGCCTTGGTGAGCTCCCAATAGATCAGCCCCACTGTCTCAGTGGGTGGGTGCATCCTTCACTGTCCTGACTTCCTTGTTCATGTTCTCCCTCCTTCTGCTCCTCATTTAGACCTTGATAGCTCAGTCCAGTGCTCCAAGGTGGGTCTCTGTCTCTATCTCCATCCATCGCCAGATAAAGGTTCTATGGTGATATGCAAGATATTCATCAGTATGGCTATAGGATAGGGCCATTTCAGGTTCCCTCTACTCAGCTGCTCAAGGAACTAACTGGGAACATCTCCCTGGACACCTGGGAGCCCGTCTTGAGTCAAGTCTCTTGCCAACCCTAAGATGGCTCCCTTAATTAGAATATATATTTCCCTGCTCCCATATCTACCCTTCCTTTATCCCAATCATCCCATTTCCCCAGGCTCCCCCCCATTCTCCCCTTCTCACTTTTCTCTCCCCATTTCCCCTTACCCCTGTCCCACCTCACCCCCCATGTTCCCAATTTTTGCCTGGCAATCTTGTCTACTTTCAATATCCAGAAGGATAACTATATGTTTTTCTTTGGGTTTACCTTCTTATTTAGCTTCTCTAGGATCAGAAATTATGGGCTTACTGTCCTTTATTTATGGCTAGAAATCAATTATGAGTGAGTATATCCCATGTTCATCTTTTTGGGTCTGGGTTACCTCACTCAGGATAGTGTTTTCTATTCCCATCCATTTGCATGCAAAATTCAAGATGTCATTGTTTTTTACCATTGAGTAGTACTCTAATATGTATATAATCCACACTTTCTTCATCCATTCTTCCATTGAAGAGCATCTAGGTTGTTTCCAGGTTCTGGCTATTACAAATAATGCTGCTATGAACATAGTTGAACAAATGCTTTTGTAATATGATAGGATATCTCTTGGATATATTCCCAAGAGTGGTATTGCTGGGTCCTGGGGTAAGCTGATACCGAATTTCCTGAGAAACTGCCACACTGATTTCCAAAGTGGTTGCACAAGTTTGCATTCCCACCAGCAATGGATGAGTGTACCCCTTACTCCACAGCCTCTCCAGCAAAGGTTATCATTGGTGTTTTTGATTTTCGCCATTCTGACAGGTGTAAGATGGTATCTCAAAGTTGTCTTGATTTGCATTTCCCTGATTGCTAAGGAGGTTGAGCATGACCTTAAGTGTCTTTTGGCCTTTTGAACTTCTTCTGTTCATTTTAGTTCCCCCTTCAATATAGTGCTTGAAGTTCTAGCAATAGCAATTAGACAACATAAGGGGATCAAGGGGATTCGAATTAGAAAGGAAGAAGTTAAACTTTCGTTATTTGCAGATGATATGATAGTGTACAAAAGCGAGCCAAAAAAACTCCACCAAAGAACTCCTACAGCTGATAAACACCTTTATAACGTGGCAGGATACAAGATCAACTCCAAAAAATCAGTTGCCCTCCTATACACAAAGGATAAGGAAGCAGAGAGGGAAATCAGAGAAACATCACCTTTCACAATAGCCACAAATAGCATAAAATGTCTTGGGGTAACTCTAACCAAGGAAGCAAAAGATCTATTTGACAAGAACTTTAAGTCTTTGAAGAAAGAATTTGAAGAGGATACCAGAAAATGGAAGGATCTCCCTTGCTCTTGGATTGGGAGGATCAACATAGTAAAAATGACAATTCTACCAAGGGCAATTTATAGATTCAATGCAATCCCCATCAAGGTCCCATCAAAATTCTTCATGAATCTTGAGATGACAATAATCAACTTCATATGGAAAAACAAGAAACCCAGGATAGCCAAAACAATCTTATACAATAAAGGAACTTCTGGAGGCATTACCATCCCTGACTTCAAACTCTATTACAGAGCTACAGTATTGAAAACAGCTTGGTATTTGCATAAAAACAGAGAAGTCGACCAATGGAATCGAATAGAAGACCCGGATTTTAACCCTCAATTCTATGAACACCTATTTTCGATAAAGGAGCTATAAGTTTACAATGGAGGAAAGAAAGCATCTTCAATAAATGGTGGTGGAATAACTGGTTGCCAACCCGTAGAAAAATGAAAATAGATCCATATCCATCACCATGCACAAAACTCAAGTCCAAATGGATCAAAGACCTCAATATCAATCTGAGCACACTGAACCTGATAGGAGAGAAAGTGGGAAGTACTCTACAACATATGGGCACAGGAGATCACTTTCTACATATAACCCCAGCAGCACAGACATTAAGGGCTTAATTGAATAAATGGGACCTCCTGAGACTGAGAAGCTTCTGTAAAGCAAAGGACACTGTCACTAAGACAAAAATGCAACCTACTGACTGGGAGAAGATCTTCACCAACCCCACAACAGACAAAGGTCTGATCTCCAAAATATATAAATAACTCAAGAAACTAGACTTTAAAATGCTAATTAACCCAATTACCAGTAGTTTAACAAGTTATTTTAACCACATAAAAGGTGTTCCTGACTGTATTAGTGTTCTTTTGCAGCTTTAACAAATAGTCACAGATTTACAAGACAGCATACTTACACTTCTCAGTTTTGTCTGTGAGAAGTCAAATATTAAGATAAATTTTAGTTGTCGATGGACTGTATTCATTTCTGGTAGCTCACACTCAGACTGACGGAACCATCCATAAAAATCCATGCTAAAATTCCTATTTTAAGGGTCAATCAACCATACCTACAAACCCCTTGTTCCTATATCCACCTTCTAAATTTAACTTGTAGCAACTCTAGATGCCACTTTGCTGCCTTTCCCAGAGTCTTCCATCACACAGCCAAAGCTCCTCAGTCTCTGAGTTCAGCACTTTCTAACTGATTCCATTTTTCTAAAGTTTCTCATCATCTCATTTATGGTGTTTCTTTTTATCACACATTCACAAATATAGGACTACTCCAAAATTACAGACCACCTGCTATTCATTACCTTGGTGCCCACCTGCTGGACTGTCTTCTGAGAAACGTATCAAGTGACAGAAATTTACAGATGCTATCCATCAATATTAAAGTAAATCTTGTCCCAGGAAACTGTACCACATCATCTACCACCTTTTAGAACATTGCTTCTATGATTCTGCTGTTTACATTATTTCTAGTATCTGTATGTTGGCTTTTCTGAGTTCTGACAAGCCAACAATAATTCAGAGAAATGTGTTATATACACAGCAGTGTATAAGATTTTCAGGGAAGTTTAAGTTATTTTAGTATTGAAGTTTATAATGAAATGAAAAGAAAATTTATAAAACTATTTCAAATATACAATAGTGGATGTTTGTTGCAATTGTGTAATATAAACAAAAAGTGCTAAGGGGTTATGATGGCCAGGGTGTGACACATCTGTCATTCATTCCAATAGCCCTGACCCAACTCAACTGAACTGAAAAGAAATCATGTTGTATCTAATTCAGAACAGCTGCCTGTCTAAGCTTTAGTCACATGGTGATGGTGTCCTGGGCTCAGTTATAAAGCCACATTCAAATAATGGCTCCAAGTGTCATGGCTTTCACCATAAGAAACAGTGTATGGGGAAATGTAAATAGAATAAAGAGATACAAGGGACAGAAATGCAAAAGGGAAAGCTGCGTAGAAGTAGAGCGCTGGGGCTGGATGTCTGTGACCCATCAGAAACTGAAGATGTGGACGATGCTGTGACGCAATCAGGATCAGAGCTATGGTAGTCTGTGTCATTTCAAAATGACAGCAGCAACAATAATAACAGAACAACAAAAATTCTTTCCACAGCATTCAGTACATGGTCATATATATATGTGTGTGTGTGTGTGTGCGTGTGTGTGTGTGTGTATGAGTGTGCATAATGTTTTCATTGGAAAATAGATTCAAAATGGATTTTTATTATTTTCAGAAATTAAGATGAGGGGCTACTAAAATTTTTATGAGGGCCGGGCGATGGTGGCACACGCCTTTAATCCCAGCACTTGGGAGGCAGAGGCAGGTGGATCTCTGTGAGTTCGAGACCAGCCTGGTCTACAGAGCTAGTTCCAGGACAGGGCTCCAAAACCACAGAGAAACCCTGTCTCGAAAAACCAAAAAAAAAAAAAAAAAATTTATGAAGAGTATTTTTTGTAAAACAATAAAATCAAAGTTTTAAAGTCTAAAGACCAAAACTTTACTTATTCTAAGAAATCATGCCTTTGAATATTTATCATTTTCTGAATTGCATAGAAAGAATCAGAGCATTGTACCATTAATTTCTATTTATATGAATGCCTAAAACATAGATACATGTTAGATGACGGAGAGACTGCCTTACCTCTGGAGTGATAATGAACACTCTCAATGGCATAGTCTGTGGCCAAACAAGTTCATTAAACACTGAGAGACCAGGAAACACAGCGTAGAGCTGTTCTCTCTGCTTTTGATCTTCACCAATTTTCTCCAAATGAATATTCTTTATTTAACGAAAATAGAGCATATACATGCTTTCTCATATATAAGAGGGTAAGAAGAAAATACACCCACGGAACCAGTGAAGTGAATAAATGAGTAAGGACATTGGGATTTCAGCCTGAAAGCTTCCCTGAGTTCAATTCCAGGGTCTTACATGGCACGAGGGAGGAAACTCATCTGACCTTGACATGTGTGCCATGCCAGGTTCAAACACACCTAACTGCACACATGCAAAATTAATAAATGAATGCAATGAAAGTTACTCAAAATTGGTTAACAATATCCTAATAATATGGAGACAAAACCTACACATAAATAAACAAATAATGAATCAAAATATTAGTCATGCTTCTTAATGCTTACAGTGTGTCAAATACCAAGTGTTTCAAATACCAAAAATATATTTACTTACTATAAGTATGTTTTATTTACTTTTATTTTCTTATTAGCACTTTTATTTATTATTCATATATTTTATTATATTATTTATATTTATTTACTGTAAGTATGTTTTTACAAAATTTGTCTTAGTAAATTAATTTGTAGAAAAGGGTGAAATGACAATTTGGAAATCAGTTCATCTTCCTTTCTTTGGCATTCACTTACTTATTTTGGTTTTAGTATCTGGGGAGGTACAACATTAGTATATTTCTACCCAACAGCTATTTGTAGTGTAAAGGATGTCATAAAAACTGCAAACTCTTTTTAGCTTTACCATCAGCTTGACCGATTCTCAGATAAAGACAGAAATCCCAGGAGAAAGAAGTCATGCAGGGCCCTGACTTCTCAAGTAAATCACCCAACCTGAGGATGCTTGACTGTGTAAGAAATACTAGGAAAGCCTGAATGCTCTCAAAGGGAAGACTGCTAATTAAGTTCTCTGTTTGAGATATGAGAAGTCTGCTTCCTACAGTGATGATAAGGTCATTCCCCACTGAGTGAAATCTCCCACACAACGCACATGCTGACGCAACTAATTTTCAAGAATTTCAGCAATAAGAAATTTTGATAGAAACCCTTTTAATAAGCCTTATTTAATTATTATTCAACTGTTTTTATTTATCAATGTCCAAAATTTATAGAAAACATCCACTATCTATAGAAAAATGCACAGTGAAATAACATTTTCTCATGACTTTCATGAGACACAAGTGTTTTGAATTACAGCTTTGACTCTAAGTGTGTCACATCTGGGACTAATTGTGTGCAGAAATGGCTAACGCTTATCAATTCACCTTATGCTGTGTTAAATTTCTGTTCCTTTTTGAAAGGGTATCTTTTCCAAGATAGTATTTAAGGGAGGGCATGAGTGTAGTCTCAAGACCATGAGATCAGGATCAGAAACTAACACAAGGAAAAAGACAAAGTGTAAAGCCATCTGTCTCTAGGAAGTGTGTCTCTATACTAGACTTCTGGGGCTTCCTATACTTGTGAAAATTTGCATACATGTTTGCTATCGACTTGTTGAAAGCAGAAATGATGGCATTAGCACAAGATTGCCTATGAATTTCAACGAAAGAAATAAAAGGCTGAAGGTAGGAAACATTTTATTCTATCAGATCATAGCATTCAGAGGACTTGCAATATGGCAGAGACAATTCCAGAAAGGAAAGAAGAAAGAAAGGGAGAACAGACTTTTGCTTCTGTCAGTGGGTTAGTGGTTAGGTGTATGCCAGATGCTTGGTATGAGTGCAGAAAAATATAATCTGATTATGTTCTAACATGGCCTGGGGTCGCAAAGCTGCATATCATTGTTTACTCTGAATGTGTTTGTGCTGTGGATGTCAACATATGCTTCTCACTGTGAAGGAACATTCTTCATATTTAATGTGTCAATGTCAGCTTTCTGGTTGTGACAGTATTTAAAGGTATTTCCTTTGGAAGAAATTGGACAAAAGACATATTAACAGTGTATATATCATTTCTCACAAGTACTTTTCAACTCCTCGAATTTTATTGCAATTTAAAATTATTTTGCCCTAAAGTCTTCAACAGGCAAAAAATAGACACAACTCACAAAACTCACTTAGAAGTGTAAAGCTTATTTTACAAAGGAATTTACTCCCAATAAATTAATTTTAGGAATGCTGAATATTAGGAAAAGTAAAAATATTCAAACAAGTAAAGGCCAGCCTGAAGTAAAGGTGCCCACTGACTGAGTTGGATCCTCAAGACAAGGCATGGGAGAAAACAAATTGACCATAGCAAGTTGTCCTGTCTTCCACACACATGGTAGACATGTGACACCCAATCACATACAGTTAAATAATAGGTAAATATAATAAAAACGTTAACAAAATAAGTTTTACAAATCTAGAAATCATTTGAAAACAGGACATTCATATTTGCTCTCTGAATAGCTACAGTAGAAGTTGAACTCTTCCACACTCTTATTAGCATAAAATTTATTTCCAAAGATGTCTTCACAGTAGTGAAATCTTAAGAACTAAAAGAATATTAAAGAATTTCTAATGATATTGAAAGATAAGTGCCAATGATATATAAGAAAGTAATCAATTAGTTACTTGAAAGGACTGGTTTGTCTCCAAACATGGAGAGCTACATCTGTGCAGTAGTGGCCAAAACAAAAAAGAGAAGAGAAATTGGATGCTGCTTCAAAGAAAATTAATGTTCAGCTTTCCCAAAGGACTGTGTTTATGTATAACCTGGAAGTAAATACCACATAAATGTAAAAATCCAATATAGATGACAAATGATTTGTGAAAGTAATCAACCAAAGGCACAGTTCAGATCCGAGGCACAGAATATTGGTTATGTGGTATTACACGGAAGAGACAAAGGGCAGCGTGGAGAACAGAGTGAAAAATGGATGAAAAATATGACAAGAGGTCAGAATACCACACAGAATGTGTTTCAGATGCAGAAACAACTAGAGGTCGCTGGCAGGAGACAGCAGACTAAAAGTTATAAGAATAAATTATTGACCAATGAAATAGATATTGCCCAAATATTAAATTAATTCCTTGCCTCCTTGTCTCAGTTTTCACAGAAAAAAATAAAGAATAAGATAAGTGCTATGAACAGACACTAATTTCCCTTGGGAGTGAAAGAAATATTGCAGGAAATTGTGATCATCCAGAAGAGGTAATCAAATATAATAGGAAAAACTACACTAAAAAAAAAGTCAGCCCATATATGAGTCATAGGCCTCATTGAAGAAATCCCAGAAAAAATAAAGAAATCAGGAAAACAAGTGAACGGTAGAAAAGGTGGTAATCTCCCATACTCAGCTAAAAACAAACAAACCAAACCAAAACAAAACCAAAAACCAAAAACAAAGTGCAAAGCAGACATCTAAAGGTTCCTTTCTCTTCAGGAGACAGCTATTTTACATAACAAAATTGATTGCACACATTTTCATAATTAGGATACTACTTATAATTATATGTCTTTTGTTGGGACATATAGTGGTATTAAGGGCAGTAGACATGAGTAAATACTGTTTCTAATTTTCAAAGAAGAAAAGATATTTTTCTCAGTAGAAGATAAAATATCAAGACACTCAAAATTATTCAATACTGAATTGGGAAAAGTTCAACATTATTTATTTACTGTCTTAAAATAGACTTGTATAAAATGAAGACAAAAATTTCATTTAAGGCCAATGTCTCAAGTCTAATAGCAATTTTAAAAGAAGAAATTGAATACAGATGTAAAAATAGACTATGAAAAAGACATAAAATCTCAATGCAGAATCCCAATCAAAACAAAAGGCACATTTTTTACCATCACAGCACTGATCTGAGTGTTTGTGATCAACTATGCTAGAGAGATACTGACTCACTACATTGATATCTGGGTTCAAGCTGAGTTGAAATAATTTAATGTATTCAACATTTTAATTCATTTTTTGCTAAGTGAATAGGTATATTGAATGCTATAAAAATTAATTTCTTATTCTAGCAGACAAAAGAACAACTAAGGCACTGCTACTAGCTCTAAAAACATTGTATTGATGCAGGCTTATTTAAAGTTATAAAGACAAATGGAGAAATTTGCTATAGACAAGTTGATAGAATCATTTATGGAATGTGTGAGGTGTGTATGGGTGTTATGAATTGTGTTTAAAATAAAGGAAACTTTGGAAATATCATCTTAGGAAGAAAAACTGTCAAGAAGAAGACAAAATCAGGAATGGGAAAAGGCTAGGTGTAGGTAAGGAAGACATTGGCTGTCTGACAAATCTGGGATGGCATGAGCGGAGGACAGGTCTAAGCTAAGGGAACAGGTGACTGGAAAGACAGTGACAATCCTGGAAGAGATCTTTAATCTCACTTTATCTATTGTTTTATACTTGAATGTCAAATGTACTAGGATCATTGTATATACATATACATGGTATGATGAGTCCCGTCAGTGTCACTTGTATGCAGACAATTTCAAGCCTGACAATTTGGCATTGGATAACCAGTTAAGGGGCTCAGTCCTGGGGAGGACTAATTCTGCCACCTTCAGCATTCTTTTTAATTGCCTGTAGTTCACTGTAGACCTGGGACCTTATGAGATGTCTCCCCTTTGTATTAGTCTGTTTCTTGGTGTTTTCCTTCCTGGGGTCTCAATTAAATAGCCATATTGCTGAGGTATCATGGTATACCTTCCTTGTTCTTTCTAGGATATTTAATCTCACAGGAGATCTCATTGTTCTTTGGCTCTTAAATTCCCTTCTCCCTATTTTTTGGGTAATTTCAGGCATAATTACAGGAGTCATGTTGTAGATGTATCTATTAGAGCTGGGCCCCTCATCATCTAATGATTTCTAGTTCACAGAAAGTGATCTTAGCTCAGCCAGTAACTATAGTATGTGTTCTATATGTGTGACATGTTAATGCAGCAATTTCACTTATCAATGGAGGATAGATATGGAGGCGACGAGTCATTTGTATCTTGTTCACTATTTTTAGAGAAAAGACAGAATCATATTCCCGAGGGAAACAAACAGAAAAGGAAATTTTGTAAGGATGCCAAGGCAATTACATGCATGCATACTTACCAAAGTTTACAACTATATTTGTCTCTTCTAGGACAATTGTTGGAGGTTCCACAATCTAATTCCTTGACAAATTGCTGTGGCCATGTCTATTTCTTGCTTGGATCAGAATCACCTAAGGGATCACCCAAGTTGGTGTCAAATAAGTAAGTAGTGATTAGAGGAGGAGAGACCAGTTCCTTTTCCCCCATGTATATAGCTCCTACAACTTATCTACACTTCATTGGATGCACAATTTACATTTAATGTCTAACTTACGTTTTCTTTTGAGTAGCCTCTGCTGTAATTCCAGATATTTAACAGGCTGAGTCAAAAACACTACAGGATTGAAGCTGGTCTGGGCATGGTAGCTGTCACTGTTATAGAAAAAAACAAACAAACAAAAACAAAAAACAACAATCAAATTTGCTTTTTCTTAAACAGTGTCTATCACCTTGCTGTTAGATTTGAAAATTTGTCTTCTCTTATATGTCCTGCTTCCTATTGATAGGAATATTGGCCAGTAGCCCAGTAGTGTGTAACTCTGCTGATATAGTAAGTTGATCAAGCTGAATTAAAGTCCAGGTTTTAATCTGGGTAAAGCACTCCTGAGTGGTTTCAGGTAGAGAGGAAAAACCATGAGGAAAAACTATGTGACGGGTCAGAGGACTGTGCCTTAAATAGCCTCTAGTTATGGTCTTGAGCATCTCAGGGGAGGAAAAACCAATAGCGGGCTTTCTCAGGGTGAAGTCTGGAATGGGAAGAGAGGGGCTGGGTGGAGTTTTCCAACATCCCAACCTTTTAGGTATATATGGGTGCAGGCTCAAGTCTAGCTACATCCCGCTGGAAAGGATGACATGGGAGTGGGGTGTAGGGAGTCAGTGAGCACAAGCTCAGTTGGAGGTGTGGGTGAAGAAGCATTTTGTTAGTTGCCATCATGGAGACCTCAGGCATTTGTTCTTTATGGAGTTGGAGAAGGCAAGTTGTTAGAAGAAAACATAGATTATTAATACTGACCCTATGAACAGGGCTAACCATAGGGAGAGAGAAGACTGCCAGAAAGAACAAAATGGAGATGTGACCTGGATAAACAAGAGACAAGGCTGAATGAGTGAGATATAAGAGTAGATAAGTCTTTCATTGGGGCATCTTAGAAAACCAGGTCCCAGTTGATGGATAGGTGCCCACTTGGTCCTGGAGAAGTGGCACCAGTATTGATATCCCAGAAACTTGGAGAGATTGCAGATAGAAGTTTCTGTCCTGTCTATTCCTGCAGACATTCAGTCCCAAATAAACACACAGAGACTTATATTAATGATAAATTACTTGACCTATTAGCTCAAGCTTATTATTAACTAGCTCTTACAACTTAAATTAACCCTTATTTCCTATCTATGTTTAGCCAAGTAGCTTGGCATCTTTCCTCAGTGAGACATTTTTATCTTTCTTCTTCTGAATCTTGGTGGTGACTTCAACTCCACCTTTCATCTTCTCAGAATTCTCCTAGTCTGGGCACCACACCTATATACTTCCTGTCTTACTACTGGCCAATCAGCATTTTATTAAGCTAAAACAAGTGACAAATCTTTACAGCTTACAAGAGCATTATCCTAGAGCATTTCCCCCATTTTATCTTTTCAAAACAAGAACTTTGATTCTAATCGACTTTGTTTAGCTTTTTTGTTGGCCGTTTTCCATAACAACTTGTAATCAACATTTAAAACAAAGATAACCATCTATAATCCATTTTTGGGGGAAATGTGGGTATAGTTTTCTAGGCTAGTTTCTAATGATTTGGGACACTGATAATCTTATGGGAACCCAAAGATAATTTAGGATTATGGTCAAATCCTGAATGGACTATTCTGTGAGGCTGAATCATCTCACCTGACAGTCTCGATGACAGTTCTGGATGCAGAACTCAGAAGAAACTGCAACAATGGTACTCTAAAAGGCTGGATCATCTGGTGATGTAGGAGGGTCATCTGTCTATGTGTTACTTTCACTGGTTAATAAAGAAACTGCCTTGGCCTTTTGATAGGCCAGCCCTTAGGTGGGTGTGGGAGGAAGAAAGCAGAGTCAAGCAGATGCCATGACTCTCCTCTCCCAGACGGACACTGGTTAGACTCATGCCAGTAAGCTACAGTCAAGTGGCAATACAGATATTAGAAATGGGTTAGATCAATATGTGATAGTTAGCCAATAAGGGACTGGAGATAATGGGCCAGGCAGTGTTTAAATGAAAACAATTTGTGTGTTGTTATTTCGCGTGCTAAACTAGCCATGCAAGAGACAGGTGGGATGAAAAGCTGGCCTACTCACCTCATCACTACAATCTGGGCCATCCATTTCCGTTGAAGAATTTTCAGGGGGTCTTCCTTGATCAAACCTTATTTTTCTTAACTCAGAATGAATTCACAGCCTCTTATCTCTGTGGAGACAAAAGCAAAAGCTCTTCTCCAAAGTAACATAATTTGACTTTAATTTTGAAGTCTGAAGTCAAGGCATTATATATATTAATCCTATATATAGGATTAATCCAGTAGCATTTATAATCAATTGTTTTTTGTAGCTGTTGCTTTTTCCTCAGCAGTCAAAAAATTCAAAGACAACATAATAACATACATTATCCAGATTTTCTGTGTATTTTCTATCTTTACATGGCTTTTAAAACTCTATTTCTTTTATTTTTATTTCTTAATATTTTTTGAGACAGTGTTTCTTGGTGTATTTTTGGATTTCCAGGATCTCACTCTGTAGACCAGGCTGGCATCGAACTCATAGAGATATGTCTGCCTCTGCCTCCCAAGTGATAAAATTAATGGCATGTGCCACCATACCTGACTACTTCATTTCTTTTTTTTAAAGGACTTTTTCTATCCTTTTCTTTTCTCTTCCAAGCCTAAGTATATTTTTAATTTGTTTTTGTTTTTGTTTTTCAAGACAGGGTTTTTCTGTTACTTTGGAGCATGTCCGGAAATTAGCTCTTGTAGACCAGGCTGACCTCAGACTCAAAGGGATCACCTGCCTCTGCCTCCTGAGTACTGGGATTAAAGGCATGTGCTACCACTGCTCAACTACTTTTAAATATTTTTAAGCACACTGTAAATCACTTAGAGGGTTTTTTTCTCTAAATCTGTCTTTATTGTATATCCCTATCTTTTTCTGAACACAGGATTCTTTTTTTTTTTTCTTTTTTTTTTTTATTATATTTTTTTTTATTCTTTTTTAATTAAAATTTCCAACTGCTCCCCGTTTCCCATTTCCCTCCCCTCCTCCCACACATTGCCCCCTCCCCCCTCTCCCCTCCCCTATCCCCACTCCTCTTCTCCTCCCCCCAGTCCATTCCCCCTCCCTCTCGCTACTGAAGAGCAGTCCAAATTCCCTGCCCTACAGGAAGACCAAGGTCCTCCCACTTCCATCCAGGCCCAGGAAGGTGAGCATCAAAACAGGCTAATCTCCCACAAAGCCAGTTCATGTATTAGGATCGAAACCTAGTGCCATTGTCCTTGGCTTCTCATCAGCCTTCATTGTCCGCCATGTTCAGAGAGTCCAGTTTCAACCCATGCTTATTCAGTCCCAGTCCAGCTGGCCTTGGAGAGCTCCCAATAGATGAGGGGTGATGGGGAGAGAAAAGTGTGAAGGAGAGGATGAGGGGAACTGGGGGAATCGGGGTGAATGGGGATAAAGAAAGGTTGGATAGGGGAGCAGGGAAACTCATACCTTAGGTAAGGGAGCCACCTAAGGGGTGACAAGAGACTTGAACTTGGAATGGCTACCAGATGCCCAGGGCAATGTCCCCAGTTAGTTCATTGGGGCACCTGAGGATAGGGAACCTGAAATGAACCTATCCTATAATCTTACTGATGAATATCTTGCATATCGCCATAGAACCTTCATCTAGCGATGGATGGAGATAGAGCCAGAGACCCACACTGGAGCACCGGACTGAGCTCCCAAGGTTATAATGAGGAGCAGAAGGAGAGAGAACATGAACAAGGAAGTCAGGACCATGAGGGGTGCACCCAACCACTGAGACAGTGGGGCCGATCTATTGGGAGCTCACCAAGGTCAGCTGGACTGCTACTGAAAAAAACATGGGATAAAACCGGACTCTCGGAATGTGGCGGACAATGAGAGCTGACGAGAGGCCAAGGAGAATGGCACAGGAACTTTCATCTGGCGATGGATCGAGAGAGAGACAGAGACCCAATTTGGATCAACCGTCTGAGCTCTTAAGGTCCAAATGAAGAGCAGAAGGAGGGAGAACATGAGCAAGGAAATCAGGACCACGAGGCGTGCACCCACCCACAGTGACAGTGGAACTGAACACAGGATTCTTTAATCTGTTGAGCGATTTTGCTAGGATTAAAGCTGCAGCTTTGGTGCCTGGTTCCACCCCATTCCTTAGCTTTTTCAGAGTCTAGCTTCATGACAAAGGTACTGGTGGCAGCCAGATTTATTGCCACAACTCTGTGGAGTTTTTATGTCTATGCTACCACCAAGAAGCCTAATGACAGCTACTCATAAACACCATGAAAGGTTTTGGTGGCAGGGCCTCATAAAAGACTCACCATGTTGTTTTTGACACTAATGCTGAGTCAGAAAGTCTCCCTTAAAGGAGCCATGCCTCTGCTCACCCCCAGCAAACAGAGTCTACTGGAGTAAAGATGGTACCAAGAAGCTACAATTGACTTTATTTTTGTCTATTTAGAATCCTTTTATTTAAAGCTTTCTCAGACTTTTTATGGAAATTCTTGCCAAAAATTTGGGTGTCATTTGTAGTCAGAAGTTTCTGTCCCACTGAGTCCCACAACCATTCAATCCCAAATAAATACACAGATGTTTATGTTAATTATAAACTGTTTGGCCTATTAACTCAGGATTATTGTTAACTAGCTCCTACAACTTAAATTAATCCATAATTCTTGTCTTTGTTTACCACAGGGCTTTTCTCAGTGAGGCATTCTCATCTTGCTTCCTTTGTGTCTGATGGTCATCTCCACTTTTCTTCTTCCTAGAATCTCCTAGTCTGATGGCCCCACCTATACTTCATACTTCCTGCCTGACTACTGGCCAATCAGCATTTTATTAAACTAATAGAAGTGACAAATCTTTACAATATATAAGAGCATTATTCCACAGCATAGGATAGCCTGCCAATTCAAAGGATGTTGTGTTCTTCACAAGTCCCTGAGTAATTACATCTGCTGTTTCTCTGCAGGAAAAAAAAAATGCTTCTGTCCATTCTGTAAAAGTGTCAACGAGTTAGAAGATAACAGAGTTTTTGTGAGTGGGTGAATAAACCTGCCATTATAAACCCAGTTGGTGCCCCAAAGCTGATGTAGGAGCTGACATATTTGGAGGGCCCTTGTGGGTTAGCTTTGGCCCAAGTAGGAGGAGCTCAAAAATGGGTGGGGTCAAAGAAGGGTTCTAGAGACTTAGTCTCCACCAGACCCGATTTCTTGACACAAAAGCAGAACTTTTCCCAGGAGCCTTCAGGCTTCAGTAAAACAACTGGAACAGATTTGCACCTTGGTGTTGTAGTAAAAGGCTATGGCTTTGGCTTAAAAGGCATGAACATTTTTCCTAGTGCCTGTTTTCAGCACAATGAAACAAAAGAGGAGGAGGAGAGAATTGAACATGGCTGCAGGGTTCCATACCCTCTCTAATGCTAACCTGAGTCTAAAAACTGGGACAAGTAAAATCAACAGAAATTTAAGAATTCCTGAAAGCTGTTTGTAGCCAGAGATCTATCGATTCATCAAAACTGCATCTATCAATGTTAAAATATTAAACATCTGAAGTCATCTGCAATCTGTTTATCCAGTACCATTGAACCTGTGAATGAGGCATACTTGTCTCTAATTTTAGCAGGACACTAAACTAATGAACTACCAAGGTGCTTGTAGCCTTGGGGGCTTGGTGGAGAGCTGTTAAACTGGTAAATGTATCAGTACCCTAGTTGTCAGGTACCATCAGATCTGAGAGGTATAAGCAGAAGGGAGACAGCTTTCCAGCTACCTAGGCAGCCATCCCTGGTCTCTCTGTGGTTTTGGGTGCACAGAAGTCCCAGAAGTAGTACCTGTCTTTAGCTGCCACATCCAGAAATGACAGATTTTCCTGTGGGGTAAGAATATGGGGAGAGTGATTCACCCTTACTTGGCAGTGTGGGGCAATAGATCCCCTAGTATCCTGTTGTCCAGTGTGGGCAGAGTCTTGGCACCCATTTAAAGTACAAAGTATTTTCTTACTGCATGGCTGACTTGCCACATTTAAAGCAAGCTTTCAAGTGGAAGGTTTTCCATGTTTCTTGGAGGAGGTACAGGATGCAGCTAAGAGCTAGTATGTCTTTATTTTTATGAAATGCCATGTTCTCAGACCTCTGGAGCATTTGAGGACATATCTAAATTAGATAAATGTTGTTTAACTAATGAGCTAAATCTGAACATATCAAAGAAGTTGATCCTTTATGAGGTAACTGATGGTCACCTTGTATGTCTTAGTAGTTTACCAAATTGGCCACAGCTTAATAATGCTAGTAAAATCAAGGCTAGCATATATTCTTAATTATTTTCCAGTCTTAATAGATCTTAGATAAGGGGAGACCCTTTGTCACACTGTTAAGGCATAAAATAAGAATATCCCAGTCTCTGGTATTCAACTGTGGTCCTGAGACTAGGAACATAATCATAATTTGCAAAAGGCAAAACCAAGTTTTTACAGGGTAAACAATTTAGTGTCTCTAAAACCAATATCAAGGGAAATATTCTTACAAAATCTGGCTGCCAGTAAGGTTCACCCTCGACATAAATATAGAGGTACAGCTTTAATATCTCAGTAAACCAGCATTGCTTTAAACCCTATCTTTCATAAACCTTGTTTATGGGACAGGACAGGAATTATCATAAACCAAAAATAACTTGGAGATTTAATGTCTCCATATGGTCACCTTATCCAAGATGGTGGTAAAATCAAACGGCCTCCCTCTTCCCTATCCTTGAGGGGGTGGCCGACCACGTGGTTGTAGCTAATGGGTGCTGCCCATGTGGTGCTTTCAGGGCAGTTCCAATTTGGAGTTACCAGTTTTAAGTGTAATTCATACCCATTTTATTGGCTGCTTTTCTTTATAATACGGTAGAAGAGTATAAAATAACTTTTTCTGTCATTACATCAGATTCAGGGTCAGAAAAGCCCAGGAGCAAAATCTGAGTCAAAGCAGATAGTTGTGATCATAGCTGAGCTGTTACCAAGACACACAGAACACGTAAACTCAGGCATTCAAAACCAGTCAGAAACACAAGTGTGTGGTCACACCCATTCACACATTTCCATGTGTACATATGAAATAGAATTTTTAACAGAAAGACAAACAAAACTTTTGCCAGGGAAACCGTCTCAGAGGACCCACTTAAAAAGCCTGAAATAAACCAAAAGAGGACCCACTTAAAAAGCCTGAAATAAACCAAAAAGCTACGGAGAAACCTTGTCTCGAAAATCAAGCGGTTCCAGAAGTACTGTTCCTACGTGGCCAGCAATGCCGGGCAGCCGGGCATTGTTAGTCCTGGTACAAGTGACAATGTCTTATACATCACAGCCGGGAGAGGCGCTGCAGAGGAAACTGAGAAACCAGCCATGGGCCTTCCAGGCTGCTGGCAGAGAAGAGCAGGCGGGAGAAATGTTCATATGACTGCAGGAGGCAGCGGGAGTTAGACAAGCACACTGGTGTCCCATTGAGTGCCAAACTGGTGGATGCTGTAAGGTAGATCAGAAACACGAGGATGTACCAGGCAGAATGAATCGGTTGTGGCAAGCATCCAGCCTGACCAGATCACATGCCAGGAACAAGAGAAGCAGGCAGAGAAACAAAAAGAATAGGAAAAGGGAGAGGGACTTGTACACAATTCTCACCAAAACTGGGTAAGGAGGCCAAATTGTTTAGCTCCAACCTGCATACATTTCGTAGCATTGGCGATCAGACTTAGATCCGGAATCATTCACTGACAAGTCTTATGCGAGGGCTGGAACCAGAAAAACCACAACTTGTTCTAAAAGTCTGAAGCCCAGATCAGTGTAGAATTGTCTCGCAGTGGAACATCTTCTGGATGGGAGACTTCCGAGGTCTACCTGGCATTGCAGTGACTAGGCAAGGGCTCTGGTAATCTCTGGCCCAAAGGGTCAGAGGCTCGGAAGGAATCCTGTATCCCTTATAGGCATATTTTGAGTGGAAATGGGTGATTTACCAAATAATCTCAGTCTAGTGTAGTGAAGTCGGGGTTGCGGGGTGGCTTCCCCTGGCCATGCCATATGGACCTCAAAAGGCTCAACTTACCTGGATCAAATGCACCAAACACCTGTAACACATAACTGTCTTTGAGATTAAAACACTTGATAGCCAAGGCCTCATTCTCTACAGACTACTATTGTTTTGAAATAATTTAATATCAGTTATTTCTTATGGTCAAAACTTACAAAAAAAGAAAATTACTTGAATATGGTATGTGTATTAAGTTTATACATAAATGTACATGTGTATGCATGATTGACCATAATATGACCAGTAACATTTAGCTACCATGTACATAAATGACTTTAAAATAAGTTTGAAATTGAAAGAGAATCATATGATTCCCCCTTTCCTTCATCTAGTCCCTCCAAGTACCCTCCCTACAACCACTCCCACATCTTACCCCATTATCAAGATAATATTCTTTTTGTTATTGCTATTTAGTGACCAGTCCTGAAACTATATGCACACAAGCGACAAAACAGACTCAGGGATTGTTTTCATATATTCATGCACATACACACACACGCAGTGGGAGAGATAAAGAGAGGAGGAGAGAAACAGAGACAGAACATGAATCTAAAATATACTCAAATAACCAATACTAACAAAGAAACTCAACAATATTAAAGGTTCTGTTGATAATAAGGAATAATACGGAAATATTGTGAATCATTTTATATCCACAATTTCAACAACTGTGATGAAATGATTCTTTCTACAGAAAATAAGATTATCTGATGTTCATTCAAAAGTGTAAGTATACTGGAATTAAAAACTGCTAAAGTTGAAACTCTATTATAAAACAAATCCAGTTGGAACTCGTTGTCAAATTTTACTAAATATGTAGGCATATAGTAATGTCAGCTACATGAAAAAAATAGGTAATAAAACAAGAACATTTCCTAACTCATTTTATAAAACTGTCATTATTGCAACACCAAAGAAATGAAAGGACAAAGACATTGTAGCTCAAAAATGCTGACCAATGTCATTCTGTAATGTGGAAGATATTCTTAATTATATACTCACAGATTTAATCCAGTACTGCATTAAAAGAACAGCATATCACATCAAAGTAATGAGTAGCTGCAGTTATCCAAAGCATGCAAGGTTGATTAAACATAGCAGGAAGTTTAATTCATCAAAGTAACAGACTAAAAAAATAAATGAAACAGAATTATCTCAGTATATGCAGAAAAAGAATTTGATAAAATCCAACATCCACTTGTGATAATAATAAAAAATCTTAGAGTGTAGTGAGAATGAAGAGGAATCCTAATCTTATAAGGGATACCTCAAAAATAAGCTTCTGGTAACCTTTTAAATAATGCTTATAATGGTGTCACTTGCTATCCTGCTAAGATTAGGAGCAGACAAAGAAAGCCAATTCAACATAGCTTTTTAATATCTGTTACACATATGCAGAACATCTCCTATTATTTCATTTTTATATCCTGTAAATCTCAACAATATTTAGCAGGTGTTTTTTAAATAGAATTGGAAACATTATTACATTTTCACTTAAAAAGGGTTTAAGTGTGACCACACAGCACAAATCCACTGAACCTCTAGCTCAGTTACAGATTTAAGGCACATGAATCTGAGTGACAACTGCTCAAGGTTTCTGAATATACTCACTGTTTTCTTTTTTAAAATTGTTTCTATTGAGTTATATATTTTTCTCCATTCCCCTCCTTTCCCCCCCTCCCTTTCTACCCTCGCCCATGAACCCCATGCTCCCAATTTACTCAGGAGACCTTGTCTTTTCTACTACTCATGTAAATTAGATCTATGTATGTCTTTCTTAGGGTCCTCATTGTTGTCTAGTTTCTCTGGGATGGTGGTTTGTAGGCTGGTTTCTTTTTGCTTTATGTCTAAAAGCCACTTATGAGTGAGTACATATGATATTTGTCTTTCTGGGTCTGGGTTACCTTACTCTGTATGATCTAACTCACTTTGTTCAAAGAGCCAATATTTGATAGGCATGGAAAGTATCTACAGACACAGCCCATAGTGGTTCTTTAATAAACCTGTCATTTTAAGGCACATTGAGAGGCCTTTTATTTTCTTATGTCCTAAGCAACACAACTATGAATTCAACTGTAAATGTGGAAATTACTATTTTCCAGTGTTTTACTGTTAGGTATATCTAAGGATGATCCACAACCTAAAGGATGATGCTATGTGCATTGTATATAAATGCTGTGCCATTTTATATAAGGAACAAGAGCGTCACAGATGCAATTTATCCATTTTTTGTTGTTGTTGTTTTTCGAGACAGGGTTTCTCTGTATAGCTTTGGTGCCTGTCCTGAAACTAGCTCTTGTTGACCAGGCTGGTCTTGAACTCACAGAGTTCTACCTGCCTCTGCTTCCGGAGTGCTGGAATTAAAGGTGTGTGTCACCACCGTCTGGCAGGTCCAATTTTTTAAAATAAAAATTGGATCAAGTGCACTGTGCATAAACATTCTTTTATAAGAGTATCATCGTATCTCAATAAATTACAGGACAAATAACAACCAAACCACAATCATCAGGCTCCCTAACTGAACCCTTCTTCATTTGCCTCTCCTGATTCCTGTTGTATTTAATCTTCCAAACCAAGATCAAATTTTATATTCACAATATTTAATCCACTTCAGAAGCTTCATAGCAAAGCTCTTTGTTACTAGGTGCTTAGTTCCTCCTGAGTGGGTCTCACTTGCTCAGGTATCTTACTTTGCTTCCCGTGGCCTAAAGCCCTGACTTACTAGAATTTTCCTTGGCAGATCACACTATTTGCTGTGGAAGCTTATCTGCCCATGTGACCATAAAATCACATGTTCTCAGTCTTCCTTCTGAAATGTGTCTTTTTTTTATGACAAAATAAAACTGTTTTGGATTTATTTTGAAAGTAGCAGTTCTAAATTTGTTTTGTCTCCGTTGAAATTGATAACATTCTTACTGACAGTGTAATTCAGTTAATGCTTTGTATATTAATTTAAGATGAAGGCAGATAGGAATAGCCATTTCTAAACAACATTTTAAGGCAACATCAGCACTGAATTGAGTTAATTCAGCCTGGCTTACAATGCATTTTGCAAACTTTTTCAGTCCTAAAAATATTCACATAATGGCAAAGCATAAACCCGGAAAGGCAGCATGAACAGTTCATTAAACCATAGTGAATGTTGTGGAATGACCCAGTAAAGAAATCAACAGGCAAAACAGACTAAAATGAACATTCACTGACTGCTGGGTATAATGCGTTCATTAAAAATGCAAACGCAAACAGGGCACAGAAGCATTCACTTTGGTCTTTCACTTGGGGGATGAAGGCAGGAGGATGAGAAGTTCAAGTTCATCTTCAGCCACATAGTGAATAAGGGATTAGCTCAGAACATATGGTAATCTTTTTTTCAGAAAGAAAAAAACATCCAGAAGTAGAAACTTCAATTGAAACTCTGAAAATAATATTAAGAATAAAGTCATTACTTGCATAAATTTACACAAGTTAAAATTTTCTTTACCATTAGTAATTATTGATTGTATAAGTAAAATGATATAATTGAATTAAAAATAGGACCACAAGTCTAGGTACATCATTAAAAATTTAGTAAAAAAAATTTTTGCACCAAAGGTACAAAACTGGAGGATAATAGCAAGAAAGACAGTTAGTAGTGTCTGTTTTTATGAACAAGCAGTGTTATCACATGCTTTTCACTGCTTACTGAGCTATTTGTCTGTAGCCAAGAAAATCAATAGAAGGAAATGACCTAGAGTCCACGCCATTGAGAGCACAGGGTACCAGGCTGGCAGTGTGCACTGCTTGGTTTACTTTCATCATAAACTGTATATGTGATATCATTTAGACAATATTACATTCGTCACCATAGAGATTCCCATTATGGGTAACAGAATACACTTCTTCCCAAAGGGCTGTGTTCTCATATATTCGAGAACAAGGATTTCATGGACAAACAGTGGAAGCTATTGGTAATATTTCATATGAAATAAAAATTTGATACTTGTTTGGTAGTATTCCAAATATTACATAAATTAGTTTTATAATACTAGCAGTACGAATCCAAATTTTATTACATTCTAAATTAGAAATTATTTCTTTAGCTTTACTCAAGAAAACGTGATTATTGGTGAATATTGTCCTGCCCTCTGAGTTTTGACATTATTCACTGTACATAGACTTAATGTTTGCAATCCATATGGACAGCTGCTATCATCTTAGTAATGATTAACCTGTAGTAATTGGAACGGTGGGTGGGCTGCATCCCGCCACCCTGCTAGCTTTACCCGAAATAACAACACACAAATTGTATTCTTTTAAACACTGCTTGGCCCATTAGTTTTAATCTCTTATTGGCTAGCTCTTACATATTGATCTAACCCATTTCTAATATTCTATGTAGCACCACGAGCTGGCTTACCAGAAAAGATCTTAACCTGTGTCTGTCTGGAGTGGGAGAATCATGGCGACTCACTGACTTGGCTTCTTTCTCCCAGCATTCTGTTCAGTCTACTCCGCCTACCTCTGTCCTATTGGGCAAGCAGTTTTCTTTATTAATTAACCAATAAAAGCAACAGATAAATACAAGACCCACCTCCATCATTAACCTAGACTTAAACTCAGATAAAAGATAGCCAAAAATAATGAGGAAAAAAAAGACAAATAAGGATGGAAATGAGAAGCTAAGAGAGACACCAAGCTGAGCAACTGAGAAGGTTTTCATACCACCAACACCCAAACCTCACATGAATCCAGCTAGACAAAACAACCACTCTGGAACATTTCATATTCTGTGTCGACAAAACCAGGAAGCGTGATAGGAACTGAAAACACCACCTCATTCAGTTTTGTATGGGAAGGAGAAGAACTAGTATGCTAGGGAACTCCCGTCACACTAGTGATAAAATGAGAGGCGGAACACTACTGCTGTCAAAAATCACTACTATCCAAAGGAGAAGTTGGGGAAACATTAGGCATACTTGAGCCTGCTCGGATCATCTGAGAGTTTTTCCGCATGGCAGGACAATAGTGAGGAGGAAGTGGACTTGTTTGCTTTCCAACTGCTTTCCAAATTCCACTCAGATGCTTTTAACTGGGGATTTAATTTAACTCAGGATCAAAGCTCTAAATCAGGCTGAGAAACATTTTATTTTTTGACTTTCCCAAAGAGAATGGAAAAATCAGGAAAAAAGGGCCAATGCCAGTATGCATTGCATTTTGTATTCTGAGCCAGGTAATTTTTTTTTATTATTTTTTTAGGGGGAGAGTGGAACATTCACACTATACAAACTGACAAAGCCATCAAGCTCTTTCTGACTTATTTCTTTTGCATGATGATAAAGCAATTTATATTTCAGTTTGAATGCACTTACATATCTTCTTAAATCACTTTCATTGGCCTTAAGTTGTATGCAGGCTGCATCTGCCAACTGTTTCTTCTCAGGGTCTATATACTCCAGATGATCTGCTCTTAGTCCATTGTTTCATGTATGTGTGAGTCTGTGTCTGTGTGTTTGTGTGTGTGTGTAAGTGATGTGTCTAAGTATGTATCTGTACCTTGGCAGGTATGTGTGCACATGCACATATATGTAAGAGTAAGAGATCCATGCTGGGTTTCTTCCTTTATTGCTTGCCACCACAGTTTTTGAGACAGTCTCACTGCACTTGAGGCCCATCAGTTTGTCTAGGCCAGCTGACCACCCAGAGGAAAGGATATTCCTGGATTTGTTTCTCTAGTGCTGGGATTAGAAGCACAAATCCCAACAATCAGCTCTTTATATGAATACTGTGGAGTTGAAATCAGGTCCTAAGATTTGACCAACGGTCACTTATCCCATAGAGTCCACTGTTGCACAGTGTGTAAAGTTTATTAACAGGTTCTACAGTGAACTTACTTTGCTCTTACTCTGTTATATCTTGAAAATTCATGCTTCTCTGCAGCTTCTGAAGTGCAACAAAAGGTTACATTCACAGTAACTTGTAGCATGAATTCTAATTGGTATTAATAATAAAAACCCGGAGTCAGATATTAGGGCTTTAAAGCTGAGAGATCAGAGACTAGTGTAGCTAGCCACTAAACAGACCTTTTACCTCTACTGAATCCTTGGGCTGGAGGATGATCCTGTCTCATCCAGTCCTCAGAATGCATGCTCAGACTGTTGCATGTCTCTCCACCAAACTTCAGACTTCACTGAGCTCTTGTCTCATCTCTGTTTATGTTCTTTTCTCCCAGCCATGTCACTCCTGTTTCCACCTCCCTTGTGCTGGGATTAAAGCTATGGGATCCCAAGTGCTGGGACCACACTTGTGTGAGCTCTCTTTCTCTTTTAAACAGATTAAATCTCACGTAGCTCAGAGGAGCCTTGAATTAACAGAGATCCCACTGCCTGTGTCTCTTGAGTCCTTGGATTAAAGTTGTGTGCCACCACTCCCTGGGCTCTGATGACTTAGCTCTGCACTTTGATCTCCAGGAAAGCATTATCTATTAAAACACAAAGAAAATATCGCTCTAGTAACTCAGGATAGAAGCAACAGAGATTGGGTCTTCTAGAAAGCATCTACTGGCAAAAGCGCTCCAAGGCCCTCTAACGCAAGGTTTCTCTGTTAATTTTATCCATCTGAGCATAAAACTCTTGTTATGTAGTTTGAATCTTCTATAAATAAAATTTTATAAATATTTTCTTTTTGCTAAAACATATTCCATATATATCATTGATTCATCAAGAAATAATTGTTCTGGGGCAAGACAAGGTTCTCCACTCTCTCTATATGTTTTCAATAAAGTAACTGAAGTCTTACCTACAGCACTCAGATAATTGAAGAAGATCAAAGGGATTCAAATTGAAAAGGAAGAAGTCAAAATATCTTTTTTTGCAGATTAGTGACCCTAAAATTTCCACCAGAGAACTTCTAAGACTGATGAACACTTTCAGCAAATATCTGGATATGAGATTAACTAAAAGAGTCAGTATCTATCCCTCCTTTATGCAAATGAGTCTGAGAAAGATACTAGGGAAGCAATAGCTTTCACATTAGCCTCAAATAATATAAAATATCTAGGGATAACTCTAGTCAAGCAAGTGAAAGACTTTTATGATAAATACTTCAAGTCTTGAAAAAAATTGAAGAAGATGCCAGAAGATAGAAAGGTCTCCCATGCTAATGGATTGGTAGAATTAACATAGTATAAATGGCCATTGTATCAAAACAATCTATAGATTCAATGCAATACCCATTAAAATTCTAACATTATTCTCCACAGATCTTGAAAGGGCAATGTTCAATTTCATATGGAAAAACAAAAAGCTCAGGATAGCCAAAAAACTCCTGAACAATAAAAAACTTCTAAAGTTCCATTTCCAATTTCAAGTTTTACTATGAAGCTATAGCAATAAAGAGCACATGGTATTGGTACAATATAGGTACATGGACCAACGAAATTGAATTGAAGACCCAGACGTAAATTCACACACATAAGGATAATTGAATTTTGACAATGAAGCTTTAGAAATACAAACCAGAGAAAAGACAACATCTTCAACAAATGGTGCTAGTCAATCTGGATGTCTCCATGTAGAAGAATACAAATCACTACATAGAAAATTCATGTCCAAGTGGATTAAAGACCTCAACATAAACACAGATACATTAAACATGATAGAAGAGTAAATAGGGCATAGCCTTGAATATGCTGTCACAGGAGATGACTTTCTGAACAGAACTTTGATAGAGCAGGCACTAATTAAAAGATTGGACTTCGGAAAACCAACTCAACATCTGAGAGAGGACTAACATCCAAAATATATGAAGAACTCTGATTAAAAATAGGGCACAGATCTAAACACGGATTCAATAAGGCAGCTCCTTGAAAACTTGAGAATCCACCTTAAAAAACAGCTCTATTAATTTTGGGAATCAAAAAGTATTCCATTCTACTACACTTGCTCAAATATCTTTATTATAGATTTAGTCATAATATTCAGGAACTGGAAACCACCCGGATGTCTCCCAATCAAAAAATGTATAAAGAAAATGTGACACATTTACACAATGAAGTATTACTCATCTATTAAAAAACCATACCGTGAGATTTGTAGGCAGATGGGTGGAAGCAGAAAAAAGACTCATCCTGAGTGAGGTAGCCCAAACCCAGAAATATAAAATAAAGTGTATATTTGCTTGTTAGTGAATATTAGCCATTAAGTAAATGATAGCCAAGCTACAATCCTTAAACCAAGAGGGCTTAAGTCAAGAGGAATCGACTTGGGGAGATGCATGGATCTCCCTGGGAGAAGGAAATAGAACAGATATTACAGGCAAACAAATGGTAGGTAGGAAAAGAATGGGGATGTCAGTTGTGGGAAGGAGATGGACTAAGGTGCATTTAACTGAACAGTTGGCTAAGATGGTCCCATAAAAATCCTGAAAGAACACAGGCTGATGCTAAAGAAAGTCAGTCACATCAGAGCTAGCCCAAGGTAAGTGGTGTGAAATACATAATCTTTGTTTTTCCTTCCTCTCCCCAGCCAAGATGCCTGCACATCTTTGTTCTGTTCAATATTTGCCAGAAAAAAAAATGATTTTTCCACCAATCTTTTTACATTGCTTTGTCCAGCCCATTTTCAGAGCTACAAGTGTACTAACTCAGGTAGATGGAGGCGTGCATGATGATGGAGGTCCACCACGCTCCCACAGCCTCAGCGAGGGCTTGCCCGTGCAGTAGTCCCATGAGAAAAGAATTCTCACTTTGGGAAATTCCCCAGCAATCTCAATAATGACAATAAAACTCAACAAATAGAAGTGTTTGATTTCTGACTTATAATCTGTATAGATAAACTGACCTAGAAAGCAAGACATTCAGTGAGTGATTTACAACAGTTGTTCACAGGGCTAACCTGATTGTGCACTTGGTTCATGCTGACTTTAGTGACTGACTTACAGCAATTGTTCACAGGGCTAACCTGACTGTGCACTTGGTTCATGCTGACTTTAGAGGGGAGGCTGCCATACGGAACTGCTTACTCTTGTTTTTATTAGCATTTATTGATGATGACACCTGGTGAAGTTTGTTTTTCACAAGCCTTTCCAATTCTTATCTGCAAGGTTGTCCCCTTCATGTGTACAAATACTCGTGTGTTTATATGTACATATACACATGTGTGTATTTCCACATAGTCTCCATGTAGTACTCTTGAGAAAGAGTCACAGTCCACAATTTTGTATTGGTTGGCATTAAAGTTACTCCTCTTCATAGCCTTGAAGAATGAACTCATGAATTATTAGTAGTTCTTTTGCTAGGGGATTTGCTATTCATCTGCCCTTATTTGTTTAATCATTTATTTATAGAAGTTGGAGTTATAAGTATTTATTTCTACTTTAGATTATTGCCTGATGCATATTATATACTGCTCAAATTCTACTTTTGCCTACCCTTTCTTGACTCCAGTGTCATTTTGGTGTATCCCAACATCTCAGCTGTTGTGATGTGTGTGTGTGTGTGTGTGATATTTTTATTTTTAGTGCATTTCACTTTCTGGCAACAAATATTCTTCAGACTTTCTGTATTCTTAGGACCAACAGCATACAAGTAGCGGTCCATCATGAAAAAGAAATATTGGCTCAGCAACAGTGTTATACATATTGAATAAGATTCTTCATACTGCATCTTCTATTGCTGGGAGCACAAGTGGATACTTTCATTGACATTACCAGAAGTGTGTGTGTGCATCATGCTTTGTGCTACTTCAATGTCCCTTCTGTATAATCACTAAATAATACATTTTAAATGTAATTTACCTTTTTTTTGTTTCAGAGACAGATATATATATATATATATATATATATATATATATATATATATATATAGTTAGTATCTCATTTGAACTCACCACCCTACACTCCTGCTTCCATTTCTACAGGAAGGGATTGCAGACATGTACCAACACACTGTGTCCATTGTACTCCAATGGAGCTACTACTGTGTACATGGTCCATGGTGCATCTAAATGCCAACAGATGTTATTTCTATTACTGGATTATGGCAATGAATGCCAATGGAAATTAGGATTACTGTGTAAATCCTTGATATCAAAGTCTGTCACACTCATGCATGCTGTATTTTTATACAGAAGGATCTGCCACGTAGTGCACTGTGTATTGGCAAGATTCCATTTTTAATTTAAATATTGGTCTATTTATAAAAAAGTATGAGTTCATAAGGTTTACTATATTTAATTCAGAATTCCGTTTTCCTCTCTATGTTGCATTCCTTTCAGAACAAATAGAAATCTTTCTCCTTTGTCCATAGTATAGAGTTTACTTATGTATTTATTTCAGTCTTGAACAGAGAATTTCTTTAATTCTAATCTCAAATGTTCTAGAATAAACTAGCTACTCAGAGATTACAACTTACTGATTAATACTTACTAATAAATAAAACTATAATATATAAATAAATATGTAAATAAATCTTATAATAAAGCTAATAAGTAAGTGTTAGTTTTTACCATTAGTTAGTTTTATTACTTATATATTACTTTATACATTTCTGAGAATTTTGCAGGTAAAATGTTGCAGTTAAGTGGTCTATCTATTTCTTTATTGTATTTCCAGTTTTCTCAAGAAGTACATGCAGGACATCTTACTGTTGATAGCACTCATTTTTGTTTCTTATCTTTATCTGTGTTACTTATGTGTTTTGTGTGTAGATACCGCTTTAAATGGCACTTGTAACTATCAAATCCTTTTAGTTTCATGCTCTTCTTCCATAGCTTTTAAATTGTTGTGCAGTAGAGTCAAAGACTTTAATGTAGATATTGTTGATGGTTAGCTGAGGATACAAAGACTGTTTTTTAAACAGAAAGAAAGAAAAATTATGGGTAGTATCTACAGAACATACTTTAATAGCAAGTCCAAGGTAATTTGGGCTGAGAAATTGCTCACATATAAATTTGATATAATTAAACTTTCAATTTCAAGGAGAAATTTTTTCACTGGATATTTAAGATTTTTTTCATTCCTTGAGATTAAACCTGTCTAAAAGTGCTCTGCCATGAGCTATTTGTATAGATCCTTTTATTGCTGTTTACTTATTTTTGCATTTATTTATTTATTTGGTGTATACATGTGCGTGTGTGTGTACTTATACTATAATGTGCATAGGGTGTTCGGAGGACAACTTTAAAGAAGTCTATTTTATTCTATCCTGTAGTTGTTGTACATGAGGCCAAGTGCCAGATTGAGCTTTTATTTTTAAACAAGGTCATACTAACTTACCCAGTGTGTCATTAAACTCATTCTGTAGCACAGACAGGCATTTAACTTGTAACCTTCCATTGAACCTTACCCTTTAAAATAGCTGGAGATATAGACCTGAGCTATGAGACTAAGAAATTAAGTTTGTAATGTATGTTATTAGTTGCATCATTCTAATTTTATCTCTCTTTAGAGATATAACAAGGTTATTCTTATACTTACAAAATGTAGAACAATTCCAAGTTTTAGATGGAATGTTTATAGATATTCAGTTGAAAAAACAGATCTGTTGGGAAAAGGAGAACGCTTTTTTTTCAGAAGTGAGCTCCTACATAAATTGTTCAGTCAAAAGTGATCAACCACACACATATGTATATAGGAACAGTACTAAATGGGCTTCACAGGCTGTTGACTATAAGCAAATACGTGCATACATGCACACATGAGCACTCAAGTGCACACACACGCACAGGCACACACATACGTGCAACAATAATAACTGAAGAAGAGGTCATGCGTAGATGGAGACTGCTCTTTTATTCCTGGCCACCCAGATCCAAATAATCACACAGAAACTATATTAATTACAACAGTGCTTAGGTTATTATTTCAGGATCCTTATTAATTAACTCTTTTTTTTTTTGGTATTTTGAGACAGGGTTTCTCTGTGGTTTTGGAGCCTGTCCTGGAACTAGCTCTTGTAGACCAGGTTGGTCTCGAACTCACAGAGATCCACCTGCCTCTGCCTCCCCAGTGCTGGGATTAAAGGCATGCGCCACCACTGCCTGGCATTAATTAACTCTTACATCTTAAACCATTTCTATTAATCCATGTATCACCACAAGACTGTGGCCTACTAGTAAGGTTCTGGCATTCATGCATATTTCTCCTTCTACAGCTACACGGCATCTTTTTGACTCCATCTACTCTCCCTAAATCTCTTCCAGCCTGGCTTTACTCTGCTAAGGCATTGGTTAGAACAGCTGTGCTCATTAACCAATGAAAGCAACACATACACAGAAGGACCTCCCACATCATTCATGGAATTTGGAAGGGACAAAAGGGCATAGGAGGAGTTTGAAGGGAAGGGTGTAAGACTAATAGAGAGTGAGGTAACCCAGACCCAAAAAGAAGATCATGGGATGTACTCACTCATAATTGGTTTCTAGCCATGGATAGGGGCCACTGAGTCTATAATTTGTGATCCTAAAGAAGCTAAACAAGAGGGTAAACCCAAGGAAAAACATATAGATATCCTCCCAGCTATGGGAAATAGACAAGATTGATGGGCAAAAAATTGGAATCTTG
This sequence comes from Chionomys nivalis, assembly GCF_950005125.1. NCBI lineage: Eukaryota > Metazoa > Chordata > Mammalia > Rodentia > Cricetidae > Chionomys > Chionomys nivalis. Next base: position 17,840,548 of record NC_080089.1, on the reverse strand, counting down.
GGGGTGGGGTGGGATGGGGATGAGGGGTGATGGGGAGAGAAAAGTGTGAAGGAGAGGATGAGGGGAACTGGGGGAATCGGGGTGATTGGGGATAAAGGAAGGTGGGATAGGGGAGCAGGGAAACTCATACCTTAGTTAAGGGAGCCACCTAAGGGTTGGCAAGAGACTTGAACTTGGAATGGCTACCAGATGCCCAGGGCAATGTCCCCAGTTAGTTCATTGGGGCACCTGAGGATAGGGAACCTGAAATGAACCTATCCTATAATCATACTGATGAATATCTTGCATATCGCCATAGAACCTTCATCTAGCGATGGATGGAGATAGAGACAGAGACCCACACTGGAGCACCAGACTGAGCTCCCAAGGTCCTAATGAGGACCAGAAGGAGAGAGAACATGAACAAGGAAGTCAGGACCATGAGGGGTGCACCCAACCACTGAGACAGTGGGGCCGATCTATTGGGAGCTCACCAAGGCCAGCTGGACTGCTACTGAAAAAACATGGGATAAAACCGGACTCTCTGAATGTGGCGGACAATGAGAGCTGACAAGAGGCCAAGGAAAATGGCACGGGAACTTTCATCTGGCGATGGATCGAGAGAGAGACAGAGACCCAATTTGGAGCAACGGTCTGAGCTCTTAAGGTCCAAATGAGGAGCAGAAGGAGGGAGAACATGAGCAAGGAAATCAGGACCACGAGGTGTGCACCCACCCACTGTGACAGTGGAACTGATCTATTGGGAGCTCTCCAAGGCCAGCTGGACTGGGACTGAATAAGCATGGGTTGAAACTGGACTCTTTGAACATGGCGGACAATGAAGGCTGATGAGAAGCCAAGGACAATGGCACTAGGTTTCGATCCTAATACATGAACTGGCTTTGTGGGAGCTTAGCCTGTTTGGATGCTCACCTTCCTGGACCTAGATAGAAGTGCGAGGACCTTGGTCTTCCCGTAGGGCAGGGAATTTGGACTGCTCTTCAGTATCAAGAGGGAGGGGGAATGGACTGGGGGGAGGAGAAGAGGAGTGGGTATAGGGGGAGGGGAACGGGGGGAGGGGGCAAAATGTGGGAGGAGGGGGAGGGAAATGGGAAACGGGGAGCAGTTGGAAATTTTAATTAAAAAAGAATAAAAAAATGAAAAAAAAGACTAATAGAGATGCAGACTTTATAGGAGTCTGTTTTTTCATAAATGAACTTCTCAAATAGAAACAAAGTTTATCTCTTTCTTAAACATATACTTGTTACAAACTAAAGTTGATACAGCTGAAGTTAGATGTGGAAGTTTGATAGAATAGAGGGAAATAAAGGTGCTTGTTTTATTTTAGATATAAAAACAAAGTTTGGAGAGCAATAGTGGCTTACTGAATGTCACACACAGGGACAAATCTATGATTTGATCAGAATTATACCTCTGTCCTGTGTTCTGGACACTGCTGCATGAAGTTACCAACGTGTGAGGTGTTACTAATCTTAAGAGGCAAGGAAGTCCACTTTTCTTGAGGTCCTACAGTGAAACCTACAGATGCACACTGAAACACTAGTTGAAAATATGACTTCCAGAAATAAATTACCCGTATTATTTTGAATCTCCATTACAAGTGAGAAAAATGTGAAATAAAAATAAGCTCATAATGTTCAGTTTTAAAGTCATAATTACAGCAAAGTAAGTTAAACTAGCTGAGCTATACTGATCTGTATAGAGATGGGCAGAATGGAAAAGAGGTGGCCATCCATTTAAAAAGGACTTGGTCCTTGATCCTTAACTGATGGCCCAACATTAAATAACCTTGGCATGTTTCTATTTCATTTACTGTTAAATGAGGTAACCATGCCTAGCTGATAGAAAGAAAACTAAGATAAAATGAAAAGTAATTAAAATATACAACGTGAGAAATGATTCTTCCTGGCTCAATGTACGTGACATTTGCATGTCATATTAATGTCTGATTGCTCTAATAACAATGCAATGTGCATTGGTCCTGCAATTTAATGTGCATTCAAGCTTCTACTTAATCAGTTAGCAAGCATGGCTGCATAAGAGGTTACCCTATATCTGTGAGCTGATTTTTATCATCCTTGAAGTGGTGTAATGAATTCTAACATACAGGGTTGATAAAAAGACAACTTAAAAAAGTGAAATTTCTTATTAATTATTAAATTGTGTTTTTTTTAGTTCCTTAACTGACTCATGTACCCATATTTTATAAAGAGTAAATTATTTGTATAATCAGTCCTAAATATTTAGTCGTGAAAGTGAGGTATTTGAAAAATTCTTCTCTGGATGCATCAGCACACTCATGAAATGTCAGACCATGGAGGAAACTAAATGACACAAAAATATTTGAAAATCAAAGAAGATGACAATCTTAGAAAATGAACACTTACTGGAGTTGCATTGGTGGTACAAACAAAAGAAACAACATGATTTATAGAGTATGTAACAGGATTTTGGAAAACAAACTAGGTCATTGTCTGATTAAATTAAATCTCTGACCTTCAGAGATTTTGAAACAGACTTGTGAAGTGAGTCTTGTCATTATTTTGAGGTTCATAGAAATTTATGGTGATATATATGACATTTCATATATATATCAAACATTAGAAAGAAAAGAAAGAGAAGTGGTGAGAAGGACAGGTGCCAATATTAGTAACCCAGAGAGATGTTCAGAAGGCAAGATGGAGGTAGGATAAACACTCTGGGACAGATCTTTGAAATCTTATAACAGTAGAGACCAATGTCGGTTTTGAATATAGAAAAATGAGACATGAAGGAAGAATTCATCAAAAATTTTCTTTAGATTCAAGGTATAATTTCTCATTATATATCATCATTCTGTATCTCCAAAAGTTCTGGCATTGAGCACAATGTAAACACTTATATTTGCCATGATTGTTTATTACACGCTGAGTAGTGTAGCTTTGAAGAATCAGATTTTGGATGTATTTGTCATTCATTTTCTTCTCTTGAGGGAAGTCTACCAGAATCTAGCATTGTTAAAACCTCAACTCTTGAGTCTAAAAGACTTCTGCTACCTAATCTGGACAGGAAGTGTACTTATGATCCCCAGTCTGATGATATGAATCTGTAGAGGCACAGGATCCTTGTGTTCGCAGACAAGCACTAGGTAAATTGGAAATGTTAAGCAAGCAGGATTTTCTTTAAACTGGAAGAGATATGTAACCTGTTTTCTAGCCAAAAGGCAGGGAATGCATATGGTTAATAGCCAGGTGACATGTGCTATTAGTTTGAAATGTAAACACTGAGTTGTTGAAGATATAGCATGATGGGAAATCCAAATAAGAAAACATCAAGCACATAGTAGAGCAATCGAAAGGCACTACATAGTCTACCCATTGTATAACTGGCAAGATCAATACACTTCAGGCTCTTAAATCCTAGATTAAATCGATGAGATTTCCAGATTATAGGCACGGCTTTACTGGATTTGATATTTCCTCTAATGTTGTTTAGTTTGGCTTCAATTTGATCTTTCTTTTCTGGGCCATTCTTTATTCCTTAAGGAATAAAAATTTTTATTCTGTAATAAAAAGAGATACTTGCTGTTTGAGCAATAATGAACTAATAATCAACATTTAGGAAGAAAGAGTTAAAGGGGTGACCCAAGAAGTAATTGCTAGAAACAGGTTGGTACTCACAACATTACGACTGGTATCATATATTTTTATCACTTTATTTAAAACTTCTCTACATCAATTTTGTATCGATATTTATATTCCTATGCAGATTATATTGGCTATTACTTATTAGAAAATTGCACCCTCTCCCAATCTATTACAAATGAAGAGATTTAGAGTGAAACAGTCTCCATGTGGGGGCTGTGAACTCTGTGTGTTATATGTAGTTATCCGTAGGCTTTGGGGAAGTTCACCACATTCTCAGCCTTCTCATCACTAAAAGGGCTTAAGGGCCTCGTGCCTTCCTAAAAGTGAAATCTGAGCACTAGACAACATGATCTAAACTATATACTAATGCCTACAGAGCAGACATTATTCTTTGGTTATTTCACACACACACACTCACACACACACACACACACACACACACATCTATTTAGATCATATCTTCCTTGTACTTCCACTCCAGCTCCTCCTGGATGGCCCCTTACATAGTTCTCTCAATTTTATGTTCCCATATACATACATACTGACCCTAATTATGGCTTACCTTTTATGAAAGAATGTAGGGCCATCCATTGCAGTATGGACAACCTACCATGGCCACATCCCTGAAGAAAATAGATTTTCTCTCCTAATAAACCATCAGTTTTCAATAGCTCCACAGCTGATTGTGGAAACTAAGAAGCCCCTACTTCTTTTAGCCAGGAGTGCTGTATGACTTGATCTTATACAGGCAAGCATAGTTGTGAGCTTTGCTTCAAAATTCTAGTCTGGTTCTACCAGGATATGGATTTAATGGCTTGAAAATAGAGATGTCAGTTTCTTTCTAAAATAAATGTTCTTTTATTTTAATATGTCTTTAATGGCTAACTCCTTCTATTATAATAACATGAAAACCTCTATACTCCTTTGTAGATGGTGACATAAATGTGAGGGCAGGGTCAAGAAATTGAGTTGCAAGGTGATTGGACAGAGTAAGGAATAAGGCAGGGAATGGATTTGATGTCTTCTAACCTAGGTATCCAGGCCTTGTGATTGCAAAAGGTGGTATTGGGAGCTGTGGTGTGTCATGCAACATACCCTCTTGTCCAAATAACTTTACTTATAATTGTTCATTGGTGTAAACAGAGACTGCTCTTATGTTTCCTGGCCACCCAGACCTAAATAATCACACAGAAATTATATTAATTACAGCACTGTTTGGCAAATAGCTTAGGCATATTCCTAGCTAGCTCTTACATCTTAAATTAACCCATTTCTATTAATCTTTGTATCACTATGAGACTGTGACCTACCGGAAAGGTTCTGTTGGTATCCTTCTCCTTTGGCAGCTACATGGTGTATCTTTGACTCTGCCTACTCTCTATGTATATTTCTGTTCAGATTTTCCACCTAGTTGTATTCTACTAAGCCATTGGCTAAAACAACTTCTTTAACAACCAATGGTAATATTCATAGCAAACAGAGGTGAATCCCACATCAGTAATGAATTGTTGGTCTGACTCAAGGCTTCTTACTTTTAATACACCATCAATATTGGACCCTCACCAAGACTCCTCTCACGTATCTTGCTGTTGTCCCAAGTCATAGAAATCCTGAAGGCAGGACCAGTCCCTTTACATGCTCCAGTAGGTCAAAGATGGGATATATATTGGGGTGGACCAATTGAAAGCATTGGATATGGCCTGGGTGGTAGCTGAGTTGTTCAGTGCAGGTCTCCAGCTTAGACCAGCCTTCAGACAAGGGGCAGAACTAGCTTCCCTGAACCCATGCTATTGGGGTCAGTTCTCTCACACCTATGGTGAGGGGAGGAGTGGGACCAGCTCTTCTGCTACAACAGCAATTGAAGGGCAGGGCCAGATGTCCCAGGGCCAGCAAAGAACAGCGATGGCTCAGCCTGGTACTCTGATTTTAATAGACATCATTCTTATGGCTCCAAGGGGTAATATAGGCCATGGACATGAACACAGAGAACAGATACAGCAATACCATGGACCCAGACAAGGCCCTTGGTAGCAGCTCAGATCCAGATGTGCCCATGGTCATTGGTGGCAGAATAGGCCATTCCCTGGGCATCTGTTCCAGCACCATCATGACCCTTAAATACCAACATGGCCTCAGGTGGTAGCCCATTCCCTGGGCATCTGCTAGGTCTTCAGTGATAACAGGAACTGTGGTTGTTAAAGTAGATCCTGGTTGCTGTAGAGTCATAGAACCAGACAGAGCCAACAGCTGCTCATGCCTGGATGATACCATGGCTCTGGGTGTCAGCACAGACCACCAAGACCTGCATGGCCCTCGTGGTGGCATGGGCCTTTGAACACCAACATGGACACAGGTGGTGACCCAGCCCCTCAGCATCTGTGTGGCCTTTCTCGGCAACATGGGCCACAAACACCAACATAGACTAAAACTGAGGTTTAGGAACACAGACCCAGACATGGTCCTTGGCAGCAACCTGGATGTCACCATGGCTCCAGGTGGCAATACAGGTCACTCAGATTGGCCTGGCGCCAGAAGCAACATGGCCCTTGAGCACCACCATTGTTTCAGGTAGCCACCTAGACTTCAGTGAGAAGCCACAAACATCAGCACACACCCTGGCTACTGTAGGACCATGAAGTTTCTCTTTTACTATTATAGGATGAGAATGATAACACATTCTTTCATGTAGCTGTTTGGAACAAAGACTGACTTTCAAGATTATTTATATTTAGATTCATATCCTAGGAGGTTAATAATGTAATTTTAATAACATATCACAGTCTCAGAAGAAGGCTTCCTGGGCTGGTCATGGGCACAACAATAAGTCTGGGCCATTTTCATTAATATACACACATTGTGAGGTTACATATATTATGTCAGCCTCATACACTGGGAATGCTCTTAGTTCTCACTCAGCAGATCAGTAAACAAAGGCTTAAAAAGTAAATAAATTAAGAAATGCACAAAATTACCATGTGCCAGATTATGGTCAGCATATCTTTTTCACTGGACCATTCTGCAGATCCTAATGTAAGATAATTACAAAGAAGGGGTGGGCATTCCAGGAAGAGAGTGAAGCAGTGTTCGCATCATCCCAGAGAAGAGGCCTTTCTACCGCAATGCTTTCTCTTCCCTTGAGGTCCCTCCTGGAACAGGCTTGCCCTCGTCCGCTATGACTTACTCCCTGGGACTGGTCCTTGTCTTATATCCTGATTTTTCATTTTCCCATCAGTAACATTTTAGCTTTGACATCCAGAGCAGACATAAGCTCTGCAGTCCTGAATGACCCAGATTCACATTCCCAGGGCATCTGAAGTCCCCCAGTAGGATACATTAGATGGAAATGTAGCTCTTTCAAATATTTCTTTCATGTTTACTAATTGGCCGCAGCTAGAGTTGCTCTAAATAATAACCACATAGCTTGAACACAAGTAGCTTTAGTAGCTTAAGATTTCTATGTACATGAGTAAGAAGCCTAAGAAATCCACAGGGGGGAGAGATGAAATCCAAAAGTGAACCTCTAAAACTGTTCATGCATATTGTGAGGAGAATTTACATCAAATGATTACTGACATGCAACTTTTAATGTTTTATGTTTTCAGGTTCTTTTCTTAACACACTCTTATGATTTTCTGATATAAAGTACCTTTGGGCTCACCCTCTAAAAATGTTTCCTATTTTCTGTTTTATTTATTACCATTTCTCCTTTCTGTTGAACCTTGCATTCTTAGTTGATGCTTGTTGCAGGACTACTATCTAAAGTGGACGTTTCATATTTGCACTGAACACATGAGTCTTTTTTGAAAGGAAAAAATAATTTTATTTATTTATTATTTACTTTTAACTTTTATTCTTCTCTCATACATTATATCCTGACTGCAGTTTCCCCTTCCTCCACTCTATCCAGTCTCTCCCTCCAACTCTTCTCTCCCCCAGATCCATTCTTCCCCCTTTTCCCTTCAAAACAAAATAAATCAAAAGCTCGCAAAATAAGAGCAAGAATCCAAGAGAGAGCCACCAAACATGGTATAATAATGTACAATAGGACTGAGCACAGACTCTCGTATCAAGGCTAGACGAGACAACCCAGTGAAATGAAGAGGTTCTAAGCATAGGCAAAAGAGTCAGGGACACCACTGTTCTCATTGTTGGTAGTCCCACCAGAGCACCAAGCTACACAATCTTAAGGCATATGCAGAAGATCTATCTCAGACCCATACAGGGTCAGTGTTTGTTGCTTTTGTCTCTGTGAGCTAGAACACATGTATCTTAAGTAGTATATAAACTATTCTAAGTACTAAATTGCTCTAAAAGTGAATAATTTGAGGTTACAAAATTAAATAATAATCTTTGATGATAACAAGAGAACAATGGTTCAACAAAAGGCATGGTCACAATTTATATCAGTATAGTGTACCCTGAGACAAAGGCAAAAAATATAAAACATGATACAGACAGAGGCATGTGAGTTGATAGAAAAAAGAAAGGCTTGTGATTAGATGTTTTATTCTATGGCAATGTAAAGCAATAGAATTCGTCCAGGGACAGAAGAAATGCACTGTGAAATGCATTATTTAGAAGCAGGTGTGAAGCACTTGTGACTCTAGGTGAAACCCGGGAGAGGTAACTGGGGAAAGCACTTCAGGTAGGATCCTGGTGACAAGAGCTCAAATAGACAAACTGATGTTTTGTTTTCATTTTACATTGTAGACATTTTCTAGATTAGTCAAAAGAACAATATACAACAATTTTATCATTTTCTGTTTATTTATCTTCTTTCATTTTATTTCCCCAAAGAAACAAAGCATGTAATTTGAAGGAAACTATAAAAAATTGTATCTAGGCACGCCCCAATTATTTTGTTTTGTTTTGTGCATTGGGGTCTTTCAGTGTAGCCTGATTGACTTGCAACTTTCAGAAATCTTCTTCCTCAGCCTTCCAACTGCTGGAATCACAATCACCCCACATACAACTGATATTCTTAACAATTCCATTATAAAATGTACAGAAAACTGTATACAAATCAAAGGTGTAATTCAGTGAACTTCCATTTTCTTATCTTGCTCCCTACTCTGTCCAGGTCTCTTTATTCCCTTCTGACTCCAACTTCTCACTCCATAGAATTTGTAAATGAGAGAAAATATGACATTATGTATGTCTTTCTGGGTGGTTTATTTTGTTCATAATCTTCTTGAAAATATTAAGGATCTATCATACATGATGATACATTATTTTAGATCTTGAATCACTTTGGAGGAATTCTGTTGTTCATGAGTTGAGTATTTTTATTCCACTTCAATAATTGTAATATAAAGTATAGAAATTGCCTCATATTTTGCCTAAATATTGGGAACTATTTAGCATTTGTTTCTTGTTTGATGTTGCTCATGCTGGTTTAATTCTAATTTTATACTTGATATTTGTTCTTATTGTATATTGTTTTGTATTAGACTTCAAACTCTCTTATTTACACAAAGGGGGATGTGTTGTGGGAACTCCTTCAGTCAATAGTCTATAAGATACTGGTCCACTTTGGGCATGGTCTCACGTACTATAAATCCAGACATAAAATCATCTACAGGCCCCTTGGCTGCTGAATTTGGTTCCAGTTCCCAGAGCACACAGAGGAATGTAGATCACTACTCTTTATGTAAGTTTATCCTCTAATAAATAAAACTTTATTATGCTCCATTCTGGGCTAGTTTAGAACTATTTAATACTGAAACAGGCATTCTCTCTGGCAGGCCTCAGGTGTCAGAACCTTCAGCTCTGCAAGGGCCACATCTCTTCTGTAGCCTTAGCTGTTGAAATTCCTCAGCTCTTGGGAGTGGCTATTGGTACAACTCCCAGGCTTTGGATCACGTGTTCTTACCTCAAGATACTTCTTATATTTGAATTGTCAACTCAGCCCACAATACAAAAAAAAATTGTTAGGAAATGGCCTGGTGACAAGCTGTAACAAAGGAAGCCCAATTGGATGCCTGCCCACCACATAATAAAGTGACTTATGGTATTTTGTTTGTATATTATCATTTCTGGTTTTGGTTTGATTTTTTTGTTTGTTTATTTCTTTGTTCTCTCTTTCTCTTTCTTTCTCTCTCTCTCTCATGTGTGTGTGTGTGTGTGTGTGTGTTGGGTGTTTTATTCTGGTTTATATGTTTTGTTTGTTGACTATTTGGTTTTCTGAATTTGAGATAAAGGGCTTGAAGTTGGACGGGGGGGAGGTAAGGAAGATCTGGGAGGACTTGAGGGAGGGGAACCTTGATCAGATTATATTGAATAAACAAAATTGTATTTTAGAAGGTGACTTCTGCTGCTCCCATGCTGAGGGGATCCAGAGAGGTGAGTAAGTGGCCACACGGCTGGACAGCCTGAAGTGCCTCTCTCTTGGACAGTCCCAAAGGACTAAATTCAGACCCCCTCCAATTTCCTAAGCTTTTATGGCCATCCAGCAGGGTGTGTTCCCTGCTGATGGCTTCCTTTACCCCATTCCACCCTGCTCCAAGCCTGCCTTTCATCTACAAGGTTTTTGGATCTCCCAACACAGCCTGCTTCAGGGTGTAGGGGATCTGAGAGCCTGCTCCAGTGCTGAGGAGACCTAAGAGCGGGCAGACCAAGAAAAATTCCCAAGTACACAGTCAGCCACAGCAAAGATTGGACCAAGACACCAAGACTGCTGGCCTCATTTGAAGGAAGAGATGGGCAGGCACCAATGCAAGAATTCCTTCAACATCCTTAAAAGCAACATGGTAACACCAGAATCCAGTGAACACATAAAAGGAAGACTTGAACATCCTAACCCAAAAGAAGTAGAAGAAATAATCTTTAAAGATAACCTTATGAAAATAATGTAGACCCTTAAACAGGAAGTAGAAAACTCCCTTAAAGAAATGGAAGAAAAGACAAACAAAAAGTTAGAAGAAATTAATAAATCCTTCAAAGATACCCAAGAAAACCAATAAAAAGCAATCAAACAGGTAAGGAGTTTAAGACTTGAAGACCAAAATGGAGGTAATAAAGAAAACACAAATCGAGGGATGGCTGGATATGGAAAAATCTGGGTAAATGAACAGGAACTACAGAGACAAGTATAACCAACCGAATACAAGAGATAGAAGAAAGAATCTCAGGTACTGAAGATACCATAGAGAAAATAAACTCATTGATCAAAGAAAACATCAAATCTAACAAATTCTTAAAACAAAACGTCCAGGAAATCTGGGATACCATGAAAAGACAAAAACCTAAGAATAATAGGGGTAGAAGAAGGAGAAGAACTCCTGCTCAAAGGCCCAGAAAATATATTCAACAAAATCATAGAAGAAAACTTTCCCAACCTAAATAAGGATATTCCTATGAAGGTACAAGAAGCTTACAGAACACCAAAAAGACTGGAAAATCCCCTCACCATATAATAATCAAAACACAAACCATACAGAATAAAGAAAGAATGTTAAGAGCTTCAAAGAAAAAAAAGTCAAGTAACATATAAAGGTAAACCTATCAGAATTACACCTGACTTCTCAATGGAAACCATGAAAGTCAGAAGGTCCTGGATAGATGTGGAGCAAACACTAAGATACTATGGAAACAAACCCAGACTACTATACCCAGGAAAGCTGTCTTTCACCATCGATGGAGAAAACAAGATATTCCATGACAAAAACAGATTTAAAGAGTACATATCCACAAACCCAGCCTTACAGAAAGTACTAGAAGGAAAACCTCAACCCAAGGAAGCCAACAACACCCACAATAGCACAGATATCTGATAACCCTCCACCAACACAACTCAAAGAAGGGATATACACAAACAATAAGTGATAGATTCCTGAAGCTACTCAGAACTTTGTACTCATATCCTCATCCTTTTCTCTCCTTTATCAAATGACACGGGAAATACTGAAAACACAATGAGTTTAAAACTGACTTCCTTAGAGTTAGCATGCATATACAACCTCAGCTGCTTAGAATCCGTGGAAAACAGAGAAGAAGGGGAATATCATAAGCACAGTGGACAATTAGAAGTCTTCAAATCTGAAGATGAGTCCACAAGATGTTTCCAGATTAAAGTTGTGTTGCCTTTGGTTGATGTTATTTTCCATCAGGGATGGACTCTAGAGTCTTTCCTCCACTAAAAGTTGAGGACTTATATAGATGCAGTGCCCGTACTTTCTTTTTGAAAAGTGAATCTTTGTGCCCTTTTGTGTACAGTTTGCCTATCTACTAGCTGTGAAGATATTCACAGTTTTTTGTTTGTTTCTTTTTCAGAAAGTCTCACCATGGCCCTGAAACCATGACAATTTTTCTGCTTCATCTTCCCAAGTGCTTGTATGACAAACTTGCACCATCACATCTAGTTGATACTTGAACATTTACACAACATTATAATTTCCAGAAAACACTTAAAATCTTCCTGAAACAAGGAAGTTATAAATGTAAGTATTGTAAATCTTGTCTTTGAATAACATGAAGGTTGTTTAGTATTTGATATCAATATTTAAAATATTTTAAATATCATCACATGCTATGTGTTTAGACTCATAGCGAAGATAATAATTAGTAATAATTTGTAAAACATATATCACAAACTAATAAAAAAGTTCCACTGAATCTAATCTACAGTTCTTCTATATCAACACAGCTATAATCACTGATATATTGTGTTGGTTAACTGCAACTGAATCTCTTTAGAGAGTATTGCTTTGTTAGGAAAGCTAAAATAAATTGGAAATAGAACAATGATGAGGTGGAACTTTATAAAAAATTCATAAATATCATTGTGGTTATCAGCAAAAATGGTGATGTGGTACATGGATAAAGAATTTTATAGAGAAAGACCAAAGTATGTCATAAAATTAAGTTGTTAAGGAAATAGAATATCTTACAATTTGGTATAAAAATCATTTTCTATTTAGTAAGTATTTTATGACATGAAAGATGTATGTAGAAGGTAAAATTGGAATAGGAAACATAACAGGAAGACTGCTTGTTTGTCCCGGCTCTCCAGAACCAAAATATTTACACAGAAACTGTATTCATTAAATCACTGCTTGGCCCATCAGCTCTAGCATCTTATTTTACACCTCTTACATCTTAATTTAACCCATTTCTAGTAATCTGTGTATCACCACGTGGCAGTGGCTTATGGGGTAAAATTCCCAGCATCTGTCTCTGGTGGCTCCATGGTGTTCCTCTGATTCTGTCTCCTTTCTCTTAGCATGCCATTTAGTTTTCCCTGCCTACCTAAGGTCTGCCCTATCAACAGGCCAAGGCACTGTCTTTATTCATTAACCAATTAATGCAACACATAAACAGAAGGAGCCCTTTTCTGTTTAAACAAAAAGGAAGGCTTTAACTTTAACATAGTAAAATTACATATAACAAAGCAAGAATTACAGCTACAATATTTATATTTATTTTATCTTTTATCATAACTAAGGAAAACTATAAGTATATATTCTTTAACTCCATCAAAGACTCCAGAAGGATATAATATTACCTAAGTAAACAGGAAGTGCATTGTAAGCAACTTCCAAAACTCTAGAAATGACAAAAACCTTGCTGCCTGGACAGTCACCCAAAGTTCTTTTGTATGATTGGGGCATCCATCTTCAGGCTAAAGGTCCATAGTATTGAGCAGATTTTTCTATGAAGCAGGAAATTTCAAAGACATTTCAGTCACGTTCTTTTGTGTACTGCAGAATGTCTCGCAGCTAGATTCTTTCATGAAGCAGAAATCCCAAAGGACCATCTCACTTTTGGCAAATTCAGCAGTCATTTTCCTGTGGGTCCTGCATGTCCAGTTAGGCAGTATAGGCAAGAGTAGTTTCTTGCCCAAATGGCTAAGGAGCCTCTTTGATGCCCATCTTTCTCTTGAAGTAACCAAATTAATTAATTAATTAATTAATTTAGTTATTTATTTTAAAATACATTCTGGAGGGCTGGAGAGATAGCCCAAAGGCTGTGAAAAATGTCTGCTCTTTAAGAAGACCTGGGTTCAGTTCCTAGCACCCAATGTTAGTTCACACCTATCTGTAACTCCATTTACAGGGCTCCTGGGAGCCCACACAGGCATACATTCAGGCAAAACACCAATGAACATAAAATATAGAAATACATAATATATAAAAGATCCCATTGCTCTGTAAGAAAATCTAAGAAATTCTTTAAAAAATATGCTGAAATTCAGTATATAATATGTAACAATCTTGTGAGAATAATGATATAGAATGGCAAAGTATGTCCCTTTGAGATATCTATTATGATATGATCCCAAGCAATATGTTAGGTTACAAAGCTTGTAACTTAGAATATGAACAAAAAGCAACTTGAATCACACATCTGTATATACTTTCTGCCAGGCTAACACAGAATGATGATGATTTTGAGGGCATTCTTGTATGTATAACAAGATTTAACTTAACAAGACAGTCAAAACTTAAAAATCAAAAAAAGAAACATAATGATATATGTGCAGTCTGTTATATAGAAATGGATATATGCACATCCATAAATTAGTAATGAAAGAAATATTGTAAAAATGAAGCTAAAAAAATGAAGCTGCTCAATCAAAATGAGGCAAAATATATGAATATAGTGATATAAAACAGGGAAAATGTTTTGAAGAATTTCTAGTGTTCAATCCCCCTTTTTAAAAAATGCAAACTAAAGTTTTTAAAAATGTGTTGGCCAATTATCAAAAATATTCATAAAATATTGAGAGGGAATAGTTTGAAGAAATAGGTACTGTTGGGTTCTGTTGGGTTATTCTCATTCAGATACCAAATGTTCCAACATCTGTAAGGAGAATGATGGCAAGACTGATAAATTGCAAATGCATTCATCCTTTGAATTACGAATTCCAGCTGTAGAACTGTTTCCTTCAGGAATCATATTTCTGATGTGATATGGAGCATTGCTCTCAAAAGAAAAAAATAATGGCCATCACTGAATGTCCATCAGTGACTAATTGTTAAATTTATGGTGGTTCTAGAAAGAACTGTAACACAACTGTGAAAACAAATGTGTGAACTTATGTGTATTCATGTTAACATTTAAAATTAATTTTAAATGAATAAGCAAAAGTACACAATGCTGGTCATAACCCTAGGTCATTTTAAAAATAAGTAAGATATATTTCTTTATATACGTGTCAAGCAGTAGTTCTCAACCTATGGGTCATGACCCCATGGGGTGGGTCAAATGACCCTTTCACGGGGGTCATTTAAGATCATCAGAAAAGACAGATATTTACATTATGATTCATAACACTAGCAAAATTACAGTAATGAAATAGCAAAATAATGTTATGGTTTGGGGTCATTACAACATGAGGAACTGTACTAAAGAATCATGGCATTAGGAGGATTGAGAGCCACTGGTGAAGGGAGAAAGAGAATACATAATAAATGATCTCTGCATGAAATGTGAGTAATACGGAAACACTTTAGGACAAAGACCAAATTTCAAGCATCCTGTGGGGAAGACACAGTTTTCAGTGAATATATTCATATTTATGCTGAGCTTTCTAAAGCAAGTGAGCCTTTTCTGCTAAGTAAACATACTTAAAATGATGAGAAGGAATAAAATAAATGAATAGATGAGAGCCAGAAGGAGGGGGAACAGGACACTCTGTCACAGTTTCTTTCCTAACTTAGGGGAAAAGACTGAAGTTTCACACAGCTTCTTCTTTGAGTTGTTAGTTCAGAACAGGTTGCTGGAACTCCACCTTGCATTGACCAAGACAAACCTAACAATAGTTTCTAGATAGTGTTTTGAATTCAAAGGTGCACGCATCAGGGATTTTTTGCTTATGTAGTGACTTTATCTGCAACATTTAAGACAGTTGATCTTAATGTGCAAAAAGTCGAGCGTCACTAATATGGTACAGAAGTTAGCTCAAAAGTCAAGGACTTCTATTTTCTAGTCGATGTCTTAGGCTGATTACAGACTGCTCATTTTATAAACATGGGCAACCTGGCTTCTTCATGCCCTTCTTAACCGATGCTATTGTGAGCTAAGAGACTGGATGAGAGCAGGGAGTGGTGGAATCTGTTAAGAAAAAATAATAAGGGCAGCTCAGCTGGCGCAAGAAATCCAATTAGGTCGAATTAATCCAAATCAAAGTGCCCATCGTTTTATTAAGAATGACACTCTTGGGTGGCTGAGCGCAAGGAGGGGAGACAGGACAGCAGGGAGCCCATGCAGACCTGAAAACCACCCACATGTTTCTCCTCTTGGAGCACACTTAAATACCCTGTGGGGGTGGTCCTGAACCCCCCCCCCCCACTCCAGGGAAGGGTCAGGACCTGGCATGTTGGGATGTGGAGTCCAGACCAAAGCAACTCCAAGGCCTGGGGGCTGGGGGCTGGGGGCTACACTCCCAACTTAACAGAATCATGAAGGGAACATTTGTGGAAACTGCATAGATGCAAGATTATGAGGCTTAGAGGAAAAGAAACTGAAAATAGGAGTGTTTTTAAAAGAGAAGCAACTTTACCTTAAAACTAAATCTGATGAAAAAGGAGATATGTCTCTGGAGATTAATTAATCCATTTCAAAAGCTTTGAAATGAATTAATATATTTGTCTACAATTTTACTTTCAGATATTTTTCCTAAGGTACCCTATGACACTAGGGTACATAAAATGCACTTATAATTATATCTAATTGATTTTATCAGGTTATTTACAAAATAAGCTTAGATATCATTGTAGAATTAAAGTAGATTCACTTCCAAAGTAAAATTTATGATTGAAAATTTTGAATTTTTGTTGTTTAGTTTTTGAGATTACAATATAATTACAATTACATCATTTTTCCTTTCTTTTTCTCCCTCCAAATCCTCCCCTATACCCCATCTTGCTCTCTTTCAAATTCAGTGACTCTTTTTTCATCAATTGTTTTTACATGTATATAGGTATGTACATTTATATTCCTGAATACAACCTGCTCTGTTTTGTACTTTCCTCTTGGATCTGAGTTTCTGTCCAAAACTGTTGAAACCCTCACCTAAGTCTTTAAGTGTATCTGTTTAGATCCCTTCAGAGGAGCCAGAGCGTGACCTCAAGTCTTCCCTTGGTGCTTCCAGTCTCAACCGTTAATACTTTTGAACATCAGTGTTTATTCAGAGCTGAGTACAAAGCTCACTTGGTAGCCTGCAGAATTAATTGGGATCAGTAGTTATATTTGAAGGCACCTTGGTGCTCCCTTTTAAGCCTCTTTCAAATCGAAGTGTCACTAGCCCTGCTTTCAAGTTTAGCAGCTAAGGACTTCATCCTCCATTAGAGCGTTTTCCCTTGAAACCAGAGACCTGCACTGCCTCTGAATTATAGGACTAGGAGATTCATGAGACTTACTGATTCAGTGTTCTGATGGAGCTACTGCTCATGGCAGAATCCTTCTCCTTTGACCCTGCCAGCAGATTAGGAAACAAAGCAACCTCCCTTCACAAGAGCCATCAGAAAATTAAAATCTTTGGAAAGAAAAATCACATTTTGGGGGTTGGATAGAATGGGATCATTTTAAGGCATTGGGCCTTGTGTTCTACCTTGTTTTGTTTTCTGAGCTGACTTTCTGCTTATAAATACAGTCTCTTTAAAGAAGAGGTTGTGAATTTTATGGTGTCAGTTGCCAGTGGTAAAGATGTATCTATATATTTTTTAAATGGCTAGGCTGACTCAGACTATCAGAAATGAAGGAAGATAGAGCATAATTTAGTTGCTATTATATGATGGTACAAAAGGGATCTTTCTTGACCTTGCCATTCAAAGCTGTGATGAAAGTTCTGGAGACTGCTAAGCCAAGAACCAGTTCAGTAATTGCAAGGGGCAGAAACATGCATAGAAAATAAGAAAGCAGTTCCGTCCTTGGGAATCTGACAGCACCAGTTAATCTGCTTCTGTGCTTAACCTGGAGTGTCTGCCTCTGACAAATTATGCTAGGACAAGTCTACACGACATGATCAATGGAATCGGCAAGACTGACATCTAATCACCTCCTAAATAATCATATGCACATTTTAAAAAGGTGGAGAATGGCCTCAAAGCACTGGTGAGATATCAAAAATATATTTCCCCTCAACTGACAGTTGCTTAAGAGGAAATACATTCAAGACTAGCTCCAGACTCACTCCAACCTGTTTACACAGGACTGTCCCACCTGTCTCATGATGCCATTGGATTTGTTTCTACTCCCTAAAGAAAACCCCATTGACAGAGGAAATAGAACTCAGTAGAGAAAGAAAATCAGAACAGTAAACTTCTCCCATAATCATTTCTACAATGGGCATCCAAATGAGTATGTGTATATATATATATATATATATATATATATATATTGATTTTTTGAGACAGGGTTTCTCCGTAGTATATTTTAATATGAATTTTGTTATTGAACATTTTAAAGTTCAAAACCTGTGGATCAGTCCAGAATTTGCAAATGTTTACCTATAGAATGTTTACCATTATTGCATTTTTAAACAATTGAGGATATTTACAAATCATCCGTTGCAGCTAGTATTTCTTCTATTAGTTAGCTGTATTTTGCCTAAAAGACATTATCAGGCTAGTAAATTACAAACTTCATATATCAACCATTGCTTTAAATTTGTTCTCTTTTAAAAACACAAATATATCAACAGCCAAAATACCTTTGCTTCTTTCCTTCATTTCTCTGATACAGCAACTGTGTCAGTGGCATCCAGTGTTTCTCAGTTTGCAAATTTTATAATGAAATGGGAGATATCTGTGTGCGTGTGTGTGTAAAGAGTATCACTATGGAATATGTACTTTTCCACTTGATTAGTTTCCTGTATTCCCAGCCTCATGTCATAGGATTAAACCAACCATTTTATCTATCAACACTTTATCTCTTTCCCAGTTGCCCACTTGTGATTTTAAAGCCTGCTCTAACAAACAAATGAAGAAAAATAGAAAATGAAAGTCTATTAATGGGGATAAAACTGATATGTAAGATGGAGGCACTCACAGGTGAAATGCTTGGGCAGCAGATGGGGAGGAAAACAGTCCAAAATTCCTCATTCATGTCATTTCTATTTTCTAAGTTTCAAAAGTTATGAGTTTTGCAAGGCAAAATTTTCTCATATGCAGATATGCTCTGACTTCTATTTTTCCATAAGTGTCAACTTTTCATCCACAGGAAGACTGCACATGACATGTGGTCACATGATGGACTTGAAGTTTTTATTAGTCTTAATTTAGCTGCTGTCCCCATTTCCTCCCAGAAGCAGAAGCTCCTAGTTTATACTCACAGGAAACTGTTCCTTTAAAAATTTGTGCATTTCTTGCTTTTGAGATTATAACATAATTATAATATTTCTTCTGATATGGGGATTCCCCTCTGTATTCTATGAATGTGTTTTATTATCACTGGTTAATATAGAAGCTGCTTTGGCCTCTGGCACGGTAGGACATAGGAAGGCTGGAAATTCAAGCAGAAATAGAGGAGGTAAGAAAGTGGTGATGGGCAGATGCCATGTAGCCACCTAAGAAGCAAAAGGTAACAAAGCATGATCCTTGTGACAAAATATAAAATAATAGACACGGGTTAATTTAACATATAATAGATAGCTAGAACTATACCTAAGCCATTGATCAAACAGTGTTGTAATTAATATAGTTTTGTGTGATTATTTAGGTCTGGGTGGCTAGAAAACAAAAGAACAGTCTCCATATGTAAATTGCACCCAAACATTTGACAAGAATATCCATTTAAAGCCTAAGAAAGTTCTAAAAAATAGGCTTCCAGACCCACAAAAACAGGAGTCGGTTTGAGCTTTTTGCTAGTCGCATATTTTTAGGTGGGCTTTGTTTGCTGGCAGTGAGCAGAGGTGCAGCCCCTTTAAGAAAAGGCCTCCTGACTCTGCATTAGCAGCAAAAACTGCACGGTTCCTTTAGGAAACAACTTCCTGGTTCTTGTTGGTAGTACAAATGGCTAAGGCTCTTTTGGGAGATCCTGTTATGGAGCATTTGAATGGAGTTTGTGGGCAGCTTGCTGCGAGTTACTTAGTAGAAGTGTAGGCCAACTGCTTGTGAGAGTTGGGGTGGTAAACATGTCTCCCAGAGCTGGTGGTAAACAAACCTCTTACATGTAGAATCTCAGGGTGGAACCAACCACCAAAGTGGTTGCTCTGATCCTAGCCATGTCTGTTGAACAGTTTACAATAGTGATCAAAAAAGGATATGCAATAAAGACAGATTTGGACAGAAATAAACCTCTGTATGTGTTACATTGTGTTTAAAAATGTATGTAGGCTTAAGAAAAAAAGTAAATACATATAGAAAGAAATAACTTAAAAAATAAAACAAAGTCTTTAAAGAGACAGTAAAAGTAATATAAAAGAATACAGTTATAGATTAAAGGAGTAAAAATAATAAAATAAACATTAAAAAGTAATATAGTAAAAAAAATAAGCCACATAAAGATGGAACATACACAGAGAGTCCGGATTATGTATATTATTGTGGTTTTTATATTTTTTGACTGTGAATGAGTTAACTGTTGAAAAATATTGATTCTGGGGGCTGTTAAGTTAAACCAATATATGTCTTGACTTCAAAATTTGAGTCTAAGGATATGTTGCTTTGGAAAAGAGGTTCTGCTTTTGTTTCTACAGTGCCTTTACATTGTGCGACCTTGCTTATAACATGACTAAATTCAATTCAAACATAAGAAACCTTCATACATATAGCTGCAGGCTTCAAATCTGGTGACTTGTCTCACTAAGTTGTGAGCAAAAATAATTTATTTTTAGTGCTGTCAGCTTATTTTAGCATATTTAAAGAACAGGAGTAAGTTGAAGTAAGAAGAAGCTGTGTCAACTTCATCAGAAGTGCTTCACTTTTCTTTTCAAAGTTAGCTACAACATGTTTGGGGAACATCTCTTCTGATTGGCTCTATTTATTTTGGAGTACCTACGTTGGAACAGTTTTCCGTGACTCTTTCTATAAAAAAAAAAATCCTATTCCTTTCCCCTGTTGACTGCCTTTGGATATCTTGGATGAAAAAGTTTGCGATTTTATGATATTTCAAAGGTTTGAAGCTTTATCTCTCTCATTCTCTCTTCCTTTTTCCCCCGTTCTTCTTTTATCCTGTTCATTATATTGTCTCTCTGTTTCAGTCTCTTTCCATTTTTGTTTCATTCCTTCATTCTTTCTCTTTTTGTCTCTCTCCTTTTTAAACCAAAATATTTTAAAATAACAATCTTCAAATCCAGATACTATTCCCTCCAACTAAAATGCATTGGATTAAATACTTTGAGTCTATTTTTATTTAATTTCTTGAATTATCTGTTTGTGTTTTATTTTATTTCAACATATCTATTCATTTTCCCAGATCTCTCATTCATATGAGGATTGCTTTCCAAATTTTGGTCAATCGTCTGTCAACATTCTTTTTGGTTGTAGTCTGTGGTTTTGCATGAACTTATAACTTTATTAATGGTGCTACCTGTAATCATTACCCTTTGTATAAGCAAAAGCATGCCCTGAGAAAGTTGTTTTCATGGGCATTGTTGGTTGGAAACCAAGGGATTGCTTCTAGTGTGAGTAGGTGTGTAGGCATATAAGCTTCTATATATTAGTGTGGATCCACAAGCACCTTGCTATAGTTAGATATACACAAAAGTAAACCATGCACCCCATTCTTAGTCTCTATGGTGACAAAGTCTTGAGTGTTCTTAGAGCCTAACATAGACTCAAAACACTCCTGGCTACAGCTGGAGGAAGCAGGGGGAAACCAAGTTGTTCATTCTCAGTCACAAGCACTGCTGTTCTATACAAGTGTTCAGCAATCCCTAGACTTCTAAGGAATAGCTGAATTATGTTTCTAGTTCTTCAAAGCTGAACATACCCTCCAGTGCAAGTGCATGCTTAGGAATTAGTATATCTAACGTTCAGATCTATACTGTGTGCACACACATGCACACACACACATTTATGAAAAAGTACACACATAAAACACACACACACAGAGTCAAGGCACCTGCTTCTTGTAGTCCAGGGCCCAATTTTTCTCAGTGGGCCAGCTGACTTTTAAGGGTGCAGTCCTATCTGTGGATGCTCAAGGACAGGTAGGGATACTAGGGTATCTGTTTCTTGGGACAGAGTGAATTCTGGCAGAACTCACATCTCCCACTGCATTAGACTGACTCTGGGGGCTATCAGAGACAAATGTGAACTCCTTTTACACATCAAAGCTCTTTTTTAGGGAGAAAGTTCTGAAATAACAAGGACATTTCCAGGATCTAATCCTGTCCCATTTTTTCCATTCAAAGCAGAATCCCTGGGTGTGGGGCATCATGGCCATTGTTTCCATAAGTCTTGCTTCTCGTTGCTGCCATCCATGATTCTGAGAGATAAGACCCCTTTCTTTCTCTTTGTTGTCTTCTGATGTGCATCGTCCATTGCTCCTCTTGTTTCAGCTTGTTATGTGGGATGAGTGGGGAGATTATCATGGTCCCCTTGGAATTCAGTTTCTACTGTTATTATAGAGTAATGAAAATTTCAGTGTTTTTAAGGAGTTAGGAAGTTGTATACATACAACTGTATTCACTATCGAAATGCAAGAAACCTAAGTTTTTGAGAAATTAGATTCCTTGTGACCTCATTTATTATAATGCTAGAAGATGTCTTGTGTATGTGACTAGATTAGGACTTTCTATAAACACAGTATCCAATTGTATATCACACACCATAAAGATTCAGAATGTAATAAGCACTGACAGCTTTCATTGCATTTAGGTTCCTCTGAAAATACTTAAAATATATGGAAGTTTATAGCATGGGAAGCAGGTCTAACTTAATGTGATAGGAAGAAAATTATTATTAAGCTAAAAAGAAAAAGTGAGAAAAGGAATCTTTCCTCCACCCCTACTTCCCATCTTGCCTTTACATATAGTGTCCTTCTCCTTCTACAAAGTCACCAAACTCTCATAGAAAAGATGTTCAAAGATAAATTTTACAACATGACTCCAGTTTTCTCTGCTGTTCACCACCAGGGCTGTTTTTCATGTTTCGGAGCACAAAATAGTTCCCAGCCCCAGGATGGCTTATGTATTAAGAACTGTATATCAGGATGGATGTGAGAGTTCTATGGTGGGAATGAGGTAACCTGTTGCATGGTGATGGACTGGAGCCAGAACTTCCTGGCTATCTGTGTCCAGAACACCCAGAACTTCCTGGACTCCTCTTAGAGGGAAATCCATTTCCTGCTGCTTTCAGAATCATTGCCACAGTTGTTTTCTTACAAATACTTTTCAAAGCAGAATGCAATGAAAACATGAGAGTTTGTTAAATTTGAATAACCAATGTCTCCCATTCTCAACTCTTACTCCTGTGAAAAGTTAGACAGTAAAACAAAGACTTATTCTTTAGATCAGACAAATATCTGGACAAGGAAAGACTACAAAAACATTTGAGGAAAAACTTGAATAACAGTGTGAAAAATCCAAGTGGAAAATTCACAGGATATATACAGTCAGACTGACACACCAAGACCATTAAGATACAGAAAGTTATTTCAATATTTTTAAAAATCAAGCCATAGAGACAAGCTCAACTTTTTTTTTTGAATCTCTGAACAAATTCTCTAAGAAAAGGCCAAATAAAAAGCTACCATATTGTTTTTGACTGTGTTTATTGGTCTCCCCATATTGATGAAGGGCCTTGAAGTACTTGACTTCCAAGAGACATGAAAGTCATCATCTATTGATGTGGTCCACAGAAATTATGCAGTAAAATTTCAGCTGATATAGCACAAGGCTGACCCAACAGAATGTGTTCTGATAGAGATAAACCCAGTCCGCAAGGCACTGGGCCTATCACCTTTTGTATATCGGCCATTCTTACAGGAGATCTCTTGTGAAGTCATAAGCACTCTCCCTTGGTGCAAGATTCAGCAGAGTATGGATTATCAGAAACGATTCTTTCCCATATACTAGTATATTGTGTCTTGTCCCCTACTCTGTGGAACATCCAGTGAGAGAATTTAGTCGTATAGGCAGAAAATCTTGGTTCCCTCAGCCACATCTCTGCTTTGTTCCCTGAGTCACATTAGAAGTCTCCTTCCTACAACTATCTTCCATTTGGCAGGACATGTGGACAGGAAAGGAGTTTTTTAGATAGATCACATTTGGGACCTTCAAATATAAAGGGATGTCCAAGCTCGGAGAATTGCCTTTGTTTCACACGTGTGTTTATAATCTGAGAACTTTACAGAACAGAGGAGAACAGCAGGAGAAGAATAAAGAAACCAATGAAGAAAAGTACGTTGTGGCGAGTTCATTTCACCCTCAGATCCTGCAAAGTTCCGTGCTTGCTGAAGTCTTCTGAACCCTGAGGGGGACACTGAGGCTGGCACTCAGAGATCCCTGATAATCTATAGTCTAAAATTTGCATAAGAGTGTATATTTGAGTGCTGTGTCCACATTAGGATTGGGGGAGCAGGTGATGAGAAGTCCTCAACATCTTCATTTAAACAACATTCCTGGATGATTATATTAGCTGCAGATAAACACATAATTCGAATTTTGTAGTGCTTGCACGATTTCTTTTCTGTATTTTGTCATTTGGTATTTAGGCTTCTGCTCATTGTGCAGCAGTGGTTAACATGTCACAACCACTCTAATTGTGCTTCACCCAGACTGTTAATAAGGGAAAGTTCTATGTTGCTACCCTTTAAATGTCTTCTAATTTTAGTATCTTCTAATTACCATGCATCATTCATGTCACAGTGGGCACTGTTTACATCCATTCTCTTCTGTCAGATCTTCTTAAGTCACACCTGTGCAGCACAGAGCAACTGAGATGACACATTGTAGGTATGGAAATTAATCATTACATGCTGCATAAATACAACAAGGCGTTAACAGATTTCACCACTGAATGGGGTGGTTTGGGTGTTTTTCTACTCACTTAATTGTTGTGTGCAATTTTCCAATGTTCATGATGCGACTCACATACTAAAG
Source organism: Chionomys nivalis (assembly GCF_950005125.1). Lineage (NCBI taxonomy): Eukaryota > Metazoa > Chordata > Mammalia > Rodentia > Cricetidae > Chionomys > Chionomys nivalis. Next base: position 17,815,933 of record NC_080089.1, on the reverse strand, counting down.
GGAAGAGATTCTGCTGATAATTGTGTTACCTTCGACATCAGATCAAGCTCCGGGTGAAACTTTCCTGGGTCACCTCATTAACTCAAAAAAAGTGTGTGTGGGGAATAAAGAGAAATTGATAAACTGTTCAGGCAGCACAGGGAAAAAGCTTGTGCCTAGGCCAGGGTTAATTGGCTCTCACTAAAAGGTCGAAGCAAAGCCACTGAGATTATTTACTACAGGAATTTTTATCATCTGCCAGTTATATAAATGACTGCGATGCTTAATTTACACATCTTCGACTGGGGAATTTTTAATGGGAAAAGAAGAAAAGAAAAATGGCTGGAATTAAAATGAAAAGGATTTGATTAATATATCAGTGGAATCATCTTCCTAGAAAATGGTAAGCACTGTGCTAATTTACTGATATAAAGGCAAAATGACATCTAAAACCTTAACATCAGGACTATTATTGCTTCCATGTATACTTGTTCAGAAAGGGGGCATCCGAGAGCTAAAGCACTTCCCAAGGCTTTTTCGTTATATATCGTGGATTTTTAAGAATAACAATTAATTCTCATAGGCTACCGGGTGACTTATTCAGATTCTTTAGATCTGAGGAAGTCTCATTCACAGTCCTCTGTTGACTTGTAGTTTTGGTCTTCTAAATCTCAAAGGTGGAAAATAGATTTCAAAAACGAGGGCCTGGGATATAAACAGTACTGTAAATCCCATGTTTGAATTTCAAGTAAGACCAAATTCATCTTGTGCTCTACTGAACACATGTCATCTCTGAGAAGCAATTCTTCACACTCTATGCATCTCACCTTTTTTCTCTTTTTATTTTGGCTCTCCTATTGAACTGCTCAATTCTAGCTTATGAGAAATCTTAGCTCCTTGTGTCTTTTGAACTTCAATCAGGCCCATGAATGTCTCAATATTTGTGGAAAAGAACACTCTTAAAATGAATAATTAGATAATCTACATTTTTCCTTAGAAATAACTTCACATTGCTTTTATCTTTTGTTTTCTCTCTTCCTCTTTATAAAAAATAGTAAATAATATATTGTTGAGAAGCCCCTGGATGTTAGACTCCCAGAGGTGTTTTTGATTGACATGGATGTATTTAGGGCAACACTTTCAAAGCTCTAGAATGAGTAAAGATTAAGTGGAGCAGGAATCCTATTTTAGAAGCTACTGATAGCATGAACATCAGAGATGAGAATGACGTCGAAGCAAGGAATGTTGGTGTGGGTAGAGAATAAAGTAGAATAATTCAAAACAGTTTGAGGTAGGGCCGGGATGTCTGGTTGGTAAACTGATGAGGAATGAGTCAGGAAAGCAGAGATATACTTGTAGTGAGTGACAAAAATAATAATACTAATCTGGAGTAGCCAGCAGAGCTGTAATTATGGAATGGAATATTCTTAAAGTAAAATATTATTGGTTGCTTATCTGAAATCCATATTATGTGTTCTATATTTACATTAACTAATTCAATAAGCACAAAGAGAAGTAGGTTGCAAGTGAAACTTTCTGTAATTACCAAAAAAAATTGCTTTGTAGAAAAACAACTCAACCTCAAAACCACTAAATTAACATCAATCAGTTATACCGCTCACTTTCTTTGGATTGTGTCCAATTCTGAAGAATTGTATGCCTGTATTCATTTTAGATAATAAAGCATAAAACACCTAGGGGTATTATTATTACTCAATATTTAAAACAGTTACATATGTGTACCTAAATGTGAGAGAGAAGGAATTGGGAGATGTCAGGAGATATTGTCATAGTTCAGACACTGGCGAGCAGAATTCCTCAGTTTGAATCTTTCCTCACTGTGCTTGGTTGCACTGGAATCCATACAAAGACGAAATTCATGGCACAGAAGCAAGCCAATGCTTGTCTGACTGTGACTACACAGATTCATGTTACAACACAGTTTATAATTTTGGCGTTATATCCATATTTATTTTGAGGCTTTGATTCTTCAACAGGATCTCTTTCCATTTGCACAGATGAGCAAAAAGAAATTATTTTAAGTTTTATGGATTTTTTGAAGTCTACAACCCTAGAAAGTGGAAGGGCAGTGACTCTGTTGCTTCTTTCAGCACACTGGGCATTAAATATAAGGCCATGGCTCAGGAGAAACAATGACATTGCATCTATCTGTATACTAACACACTCTTCAGTGAGATTTCATGTACTTTTGAATTTAAAATATGCGTGAGTCGAGGAGGATGTAAGCAGGGATTAAACATTTTACATATTTGTTTCTATGGAACATGCCATAGACCTTTCTTCAGGGTGAAAGCATTTTAGACCAATTGTTAAGTGGCAGTCACCGACCACAAACCTGTCATAGTAGCCAGCACTCAATGAACACTGGTAATAGCAGCAGATACATCAATGCCAGTAGAAGTGGCTTTTACTCCATCACTTCCGGAGAAGACTGAAAATAAGTATTATCATAAGCCAGTTCACTTCAAACTCCCCAAACTGAGAACACATTGTTGGGGAAAATTGTAATGGACAGCCTCAGGAGAGCAGGTAGAGACAAAAACAAGGAACAGTTGTTTTCTGCAGAGTGGCTTGTACGCGAAAAGGGTCACTCTGCTCAAAAGAACAGATGTGGACCTCATCCCTCTGATGTCCTGTCCATTAACAAGGAGCAGAGCAGATTACCTGAAAGCTTGGGCCTCAGTTTTTTTTTTTTATCACATACTTCCTGAGTATTGTGTGTTCAGAACCTAATGCAATAGACTCCTGATTTGCAAGGGACTACAGCATTCCTCGAAGGGTCCTGAATGCATGGACGGCTTTCGAAGGTAATAAAGAAGGGTTTGATTAGGTCAAGCTGTTTGCAAAGGCTTACAGATTTTCGTACATACAAAGAGTGATGTTTTCAGACTTGAGCTAAACCAAGTGTGCAGACAGAAAGCTTTCCCCCAATTCTTGAACCAGAGTGGCTTTTCTGGATCCATATGGGCATCCGAATCTGTCTGAAGTTCATGTCCGGTGGCTATGGGATTGGAGTATGTCTGGCCTAGATCATTTCAAATTTCCCTCTAACTTTACCATCTCCATGTGCTAGCAAAATGTTCATTATTTCTTCTCTTTAAAGTGGTCAAGTTTGTAATTTTCTTTTCTTCTAACCTGCTCCCTCCCCCACCCCATCTTTCCTCTCTTTCTCCAATAGTTCCCCTCCTGGCTATAAATCCTATTATTAACTCCGGATTCTACATTTGTTTGGCATTTGTCTGTCATTCTCAAGTCAGCTTCATGCTCAAGGAGACTCCAGCTGGAAAAACAAGCTTCCTGATCCATCCTGTCCTGTTTCTAATCTGCTGTGGTAAGAAGTGCCCTGTGGGGATTTCACTACTTCCTATTGCTTTGTCTGTTCTGTTGTAAAACTCACAAATATTTAACTCTCCTGGTCTACATTTTACCTTTCTGCATAGTTTATTTTTCCCCTTAAGTCTAGATGCCTGCCAGTGCCTCTCACACTTCATCAAGTCTCCAGGAATATTGGCCCTGGGTCAGAGCCAGAGGCTTCAACTTGACAAAACATGTTGCAAAGCAGCTCTCTCTGTACTCTGTCTGCATCTGTCACCTTCCCTCAAGTCCTAAGTCTGCAAATCAGAGTCAGATTCAGACCATGGGATTCTGTAATCTTTACTTAGTAGTCAAAGAAAAAAGGAGCTTGTGTTTTTGAGTCTATTTTCCTTTTCTCCATATAAACATATAATTATCTCATAGCCCTACATTCTTTTGTTACTTTCAGGTGTATAATTAGAAATTGCACTGAAACAGGAGTTGAGTGAGAAGAAGGACTGGCCGAAAGACTGGCTGTGGAACTGTTTAGCTTTCCTTATCTGCTGCAGCAATAGTGCGCAACACCTACGTCTTACTGTAGTGTGTGACCACTGTAACTCTCCAGGATAGTGAGGACGAGAGTTGCCTTAGCTAAGATGAAATGCTTTCCAAGTGTCTCTACACTGTTCTTTGTGTGAAAATTCAATTTCAAGACTTACTTTCTTATATTCTAAGCACCGTACTCTACTAAAGGCAAATCTGAAGTCATTGTTGAAACTTGATGTTTGGGGGCATGACTTTGTCTCAGCTACTTGCTTATATGGCTTAAACATTACACATGACTATTACACACATAAAAGTGAAAGTGTATTTTTACCTTAAAGCTTGAGCAACAAGTAAGTCCTTACTGGTTATAATATATGTGCTATTTTTCTAGATCTTTGTGATAATCCAATAAAATAGTTTGTCGTGTAGTTTTCAATGAGACTTAAGTTCAACATATTCTCATCTATGGAAAGGTCAAATGTAATCTGCATTTGTGAAAGAATACTGTATAAAACACTCCAGAGATAAAGGAAAGCAGTATATACATATGCATAGACATGAAGTATCAAGATACAAAATAAATTATTTTAAAAGTATAAATAATTACTTTTGAATTTTATAATTTCTCTTATACTTGTTGGAAAAGTAAAAGGTCCATGACATTATGTATGTATGTTTTGATGTGTAATCATGGAAAATTAAATACCTTTATATGTACAGCTGCTTTGGAAATCAGTATGGTGATTTCTCAGAAAATTAGGAAATGACCTACATCAAGACCCAGCAATAATACTTTTGGGTATATACCCAAAGGATACTTAATCATACCAAAAGGACATGTACTAAACTATGTTCATAACAGCATTATTTGTCATAGCCAGAACCTGGAAATAACCTAAGTGCCCTTTGACTGAAGAATAGATAAGAAGATGCAGTACATTTACAAAATGGAGTACTTTGGGGCTGGAGAGATGGCTCAGTGGTTAAGAGCATTGCCTGTTCTTCCAAAGATCATGAATTCAATTCCCAGCAACCACATGGTGGCTCACAACCATCTGTAATGAGGTTCGGTGCTCTCTTCTGGCCTGCCGACATACACAGAGACAGAATATTGTATACATAATAAATAAATAATTTTTATAAAAAAGAAAATAGAGTACTTTACAGTGGAATGCAAACTTGTGCAACCACTATGGAAGGCAATGTGGTGGTTTCTCAGGAAATTCGGGATCAACCTAAACACCAGGACCCAGCAATACTACTCTTGGGAATATACCCAAGAGATGCCCTATCATATGACAAAAGTATTTGTTCAACTATGTTCATAGCAGCATTATTTGTAATAGTCAGAACCTTGAAACAACCTAGATGCCCTTCTACAAAAGAATGGATGAAGAAAGTGTGGAATATATACACATTAGAGTACTACTCAGCAGTAAAAAACAATGACATCTTGAATTTTGCATGCAAATGGATGGAAATAGAAAACATAAAGGACATTGAGCCTATAATTCGAGATCCTAGAGATGCTAAATAAGAAGGGGAACCCAAAGAAAAACATGTAAGCATCCTCTTGAATATTAACCTTCCTCAGGCGATGAAAGGAGACAGAGACAGAGACCCACATTGGAGCACCAGACTGAAATCTCAAGGTCCACATCAGGAACAGAAGGAGAGAGAGCACGAGCAAGAAACTCAGGACCGCGAGGAGTGCACCCACACACTGAGACAATGGGGATGGTCTACCGGGAACTCTCCAAGGCCAGCTGGCCTGGGTCTGAAAAAGCATGGTATAAAACCGGACTCGCTGAACATAGTGAACAATGAGGACTACTGAGAACTCAAGAACAATGGCAATGGGTTTTTGATACTACTGCACGTACTGGTTTTGTGGAAGCCTAGGCAGTTTGGATGCTCACCTTACTAGACCTGGATGGAGGTGGGGGGTCCTTGGACTTCCCACAGGGCAGGGAACCCTGATTGCTCTTTGGGCTGACGAGGGAGGGAGACTTCATAGGGGGAGGGGGAGGGAAATGGGAGGCGGTGGCGGGGAGGAGGCAGAAATCTTTAATAAAGAAAGAAAGAAAGAAAAAAGAAAAATGATGAGTGATCTCAGAATAAAAAAAAAAGAAAGAAAACATTATCCTGAGTGAGGTAACCCAGACCTAAAAAGATGAACATGGGATATACTCACTCGTAATTGTTTTTTTAGCCATAAATATAGGACAGTGAGCCTATAATTCGCGATCCGAGAGAAGCTAAATAAGAAGGTGAACCCAAAGAAAAACATATAGTTATCCTCCTGGATCTTGAAAGTAGTCAAGATTGCTGGGCAAAAATTTGGGAACTGGGGGGTGGGGTGGGATGGGGGAAAGGGGAGATGGGGAGAGAAAAGTGAGAAGGGGAGGATAGAGAGAACTTGGGGGAATGGGATGGTTGGGATAATAGAAGGTTGGATATGGGAGCAGGGAAGTACATATCTTAATTAAGGGAGCCATTTTAGGGTTGGCAAGAGCCTTGACTGTAGAGGGGTTCCCAGGGGTTCAGAGAGATGTACCCAACTAGGTCCTTGGGCAGCTGAGGAGAGAGAGTTTGAAATGGCCCGATCCTATAGCCATACTAACGAATATCTTGCGTATCACCATAGAACCTTCATCTGGCGATGGATGGAGATAGAGACAGAGACCCACATTGAAGCAGTGGACTGAGCTCCCAAGGTCCAAATGAGGAACAGAAGGAGGGAGAACATGAGCAAGGAAGTCAAGACCGCAAGGGGGGCACCCACCCACTGAGACTGTGGGGCTGATTTATTAGGAGATCACCAAGGCCAGCTGGACTGGGACTGAAAATGCATGGGATAAAACCGGACTCACTGAATATGGTGGACAATGAGGGCTGCTGAGAAGCCAAGGACAATGGCACTGAGTTTTGACCCTACTGCATGTACTGGCTTTGTGGGAGTCTAGCTGGTTTGGATGCTCACCTTCCTAGACCTGGATGTAGAGAGGAGGACCTTGTACTGCCCACAGGGCAGGGAACCCTGACTGCTCTTTGAACTGGAGAGGGAGAGGGAGGAGAGTGGGGCGTGGGGACTGGGGGGAGGGGAGGGAAAAGTGAAGCGGGAGGAGGCAGAAATTTTTAATTTAAAAAAATTAATAAACAAAACAAAACAAAAACAAAACCAACCATATTCTGTAAGAATGAGAGGAGTAGGGAAAAATGTATAGTAATTCTTAGCCATTAATTAAAATGAGAAGGATTTAATAAAAAGAGAAGAAAGAAAGCAAAAAAAAAATAATAACATCTTGAATTTTTTTGGCAAATAGATAAATCTAGAAAAGATCATTTTGAGTGAGAAAGACAAATACTATATGTACTCACTCATAAGTGGCTTTTAGACATAAAGTAAAGAAAAATCAGGCTATAGTTCATAACCTCAGAGAACCTAGATAACAATGAGGACTCTAAGAGAGACATACATGGATCTAATCTACATGGGAAGTAGAAAAAGACAAGATCTCCTGAGTAAATTGAGAGTGTGATAATCATGGAAGAGAAAAAAAGTGGAGGGGGGATGGAAGGGAGTGAAGAAAAATATATATCTCAATAAAAATAAATTAAAAACATGAAAAAAGATACTAAAAATTGTTTTAAAAGGTGTTAATACTTCTTAATTTTATAATTTCTCTTTATACTTGTTGGAAAAGTAAAAATTCCATGACATTATATATGTCTGTTTTGATATGTAAACATGAAAAATTAAATAGATGTATATTATAAATGATGATCTAGACAGTAACCCAAATTAAACAAATATCCAGGTCATAGTCAACACATTCAAGTATGATATTTGGTCTTATGTGCAGGGAAATTTCTGTATTTGCTCTACACTCCTTTCATGCTTTAACAGGCTGTTATTGGGGATGAGACAAGCAGTAAGCCTCTCACATTGAATGGAAAAAAAAAACAAAACACAGGTTTGCCTGCACTTCAATATTGCAACAAACAGATATGAAGATATGTGTAGCTAAATCCCCAAGGAAAGGTGTGTGAACACTGTCTGTCTGTGTATGTGAAAAAGCATAAAAAATATGAACAGGTGGTGAGAATTCAGTGGATGCCAGAACAAACTCTAGTGTTTTACTACAGAAAAATACCCCTTGTGGCTAGCTGTATTACCATGGAGATAAAATGAGAATTAGGGTTGGTGTTTTGGGTTCTCATACTAAACTTTCTCATCCCCATAATGCACAAAGTAGTGGTATCCATTCCAAGCTTCACCATACAAATTAAGAATATATAAAGAAGGATTTTAAACTGTAAACTGAAATAGTTTCTTTAATAGTCCTATATTCGTCATGTAGGTAGATGTCTACCAGATTCCATAATCTTAAAATTGTTCATTAACCTATGGGAATTCCAAGGCTACAGAAAATGGAAGTTTCTCAAGTATGATTAAAGTAAGTGAGTATTCTCCACCAAGTGCTGATTTCTCATATCCAAAGCTATGACAGCATGCACACAGTGGGAATCTTACACAGTGGGAATCTTACAAGGCAGCTCATCATTTGAAAGGCGCAGTGTGTAATAATAATAGAGATGTGTTGCGACAAATGAATTCTGCTGTTCTATGTGCACCCTGTAGTTAAAGGGGCATCTACCAGTCATTTGGTTCTTAAACTTAGATATTTATATAGGAACAGAAAAAAATATATTTAATGAAGTTGCCTAAAGTGTTCCAATTGAAAGGCAAAATGGCATGATACATCAGTTGGAACTGGACTCTACAGTTCTGCATTTTGGTAAATCATGGTTTCTGTAATGGTCTCATGCTGTTGCAAAGAGATGTTTCCTTGATGAGTACTGAGGACCACACTTATTTGAGGGTATAAAGATAAATACTTAGAGTGTTGCCAGGTATTATGCTAACTTATTAAAGTGATGCTTGTAGGTTCTCCACCAGGCATCAACCTTAGACAAAGAACTACAGGCACAAAGGAATGCTAAGGTAGGAGAAATAGTCTTCCCTAGGGAAAAGCACACCAATTGATTATCCAATACCAAATAGTCATCTCTGAAATCATACAACATACATGTTGTCTCTATGTATTTATGGATATATATTTACTATATTATATAGATAAATATATATGATTATATATATATATATATATATATATATATATATATATATATATATATATATATATAATGGGTTATGTATTGTTGAGAACAGCTATTGAGAGTCTTCCCCTAAATCTGCCCAATGTTTAGGCCCAGGGAGCCAGATGCTATGTCTTGACTTCCATTCCTGACATGGTTTCAACAGAGCCTGAAATAATTTGAGATAGAAAGTTAAAACAAAAGCTCCAGCCTTACTTTCACATTCCAAACTGTTGTAAGCTGAGTAGACTGCGTCCTGCTACCCAGTTAGCTTACCCCAGAAATAACCACATGGAAATTGTATTAATTTAATTACTGCTTGGTCCATAAATTCTAGCCTTTTATTGGCTAACTCTCACATCTTGATTCAACCCATTTCTAATAATCTGTATGTCACCACGAGGTCATGGCTTACCGGGGAAGATTCAGCATGTCTGACCTGGCAGCTTCATGGTGGCAGCTCTCTCTCTCTCCACCTGCCTCTTTTCTCCCAGCATTCAGTTCTGTCTTCCCCACCTACCTAAGTTTCTGCCCTATCAAAAGGCCAAGGCAGTCTTTTTATTCAACCAATGAAAGTAACACATCCTACACCATCAAACTACTTTGATTTTTTAAAAACAACTTTCTTTGGCATTGTAAATAATTATGTCATTTAAATATCTGTTATTTTCACAGTATTTTTACATTTTTATATAAATGTTATATATACATTTTTATGTAAATATATATTACATCTTTGCATATATTCCTATATATGAATATGTATTTCTAAACATATGAATACATACAGATTATGTAACAACAATTAAAGAAACTAGAAACCACAGATTCGAATGACAGCAAGGAGGATGTTATATGGATTATATGGCAGTAGCTGGAGGAAAGAAAGTGAGAGGAAAAAAATACATACTATAATCTCACAAAATAAAAAAATGCTTTAAAAATTTAAAAATATAAAAGCAAGTCAGGAGTAAGTCAGCACAGCCTCTGACGTCCTGAGCCTAAACTCTGGGAGGAGCTTTCTGTAGCTGTTCTCGACGATATTATATTTGGAAGTCTGGATTTCACTCCATGTCCACTACAGTGTTTCCCCCTGATTCTCCCAGTTATGTGGGATTTATGCTCAAGGTCTGCTCCTAGTCTGTGATTGTCAAAGTCCATTTAACAGGTGTATGACAACAGCTAATATTTTAAATATCTGAACATGGGATTTTGAAATCTGAAAGAAATGAAAGTACAGTGTGTTAGAAACTGCAGTTTAGAACTATGATCAGAAATAACTCCAGTAACAACTCCTAGGAAGACAGAGAAGCCTCATGGGGTACCAAAATTCTATAATACAAACCGAGTTTCCTGGACATTTATTATGTAATATCTTTTCTTCTTATCACAGTTCTCAGATTAACCCCATACTAAGATGGGGAGCAGAATAAAGTACAAAGGTCTTCTTAAAACATTCCTTTTATAGTCCTTAGGGACCTTCAGAAATGTTAACGAAAACATGGAGTTATGAAAAATACACAGACAATAAAGGGTATTGCAGTATCTACTGAGGATTTCAAGACAGGAAAATAAAACTTTTTAGGGATAAGATGTTTAAATTTTGTATAAAGTTAGTATCATATATTGCCTTTAATATCTAAAATGAAATTTGAAATTAGATATTGATATTTATAAAGGAAGAATTCAAACACTTCATTTTAGAAAGTATCTGTCTCTGTGAAGGCAGATGCATTATTCATTCTGTATTTATTAAGCATACATTTTGTCTGTGTGTGGGCATCAAGCTACAGCACTAAATAAAAGAAGCCTGACTTGTAAAACATGAAGTAGGTCAAGTCCAAAATAAGTAAGAAATGAAATTAATTCTTTACAAAACCAGGCAAAGAAATCTATGTGAAGAAAGCATTCCATACAAGAAGAGAAAGTTGGATGAAACACAGGAAGAGGTCATGGTAGAATAACTGGAAAAGAACCACACCCGAGAGAATGACATTTGATGTTAGATGGGAATGACCAAAAAGAACAACAACAACAACAAAAAAAATGGAATTATCACGAAGAAGAAAGGGTACAGGAATATACCAGACAACGGACTTGAATAAGATGAACATGTCTGATGAGTACCAAAGGAAAAGGCTGAAGGAGCACTGACAGATGAGGCGCTCACGTAATACTGAGAAGAGAAAGAGCAATCACCAGGTCCGAGAAACCGCAAAGGTTTGTTAGGAACAGAACATTTCTTCCTCCAAATTCTTCAGTGCAAGGTCGCTGAAGGTAAAGGAAGTTTGAGTGGACTGATTTGTAATCCAGAGTGATTCAAGGCCTTGCAACAACACCAGAGGACTCTGTAAACAGGGGACGAATCACAGTGAGGGATGCTTTAGTGGCAACCAATCAGCACTCACCTTAAACACAGGTAGCCCGGTCTGGAGACCTGTGAGAGACAGATACTGTTCTGCTCAAGTTACCCAGTGTGTGGTGTTGTGTTGTGTCAACCCTGCTAACCTACACAGGTAGTTATATTCTAATCCCACAAAAAGAGCTAGTTTTAAATTAGCACATGGCGTGTTTAAGTAGGTATTTTAAGTGCAAATCAGAATGAAGGGAAAAGTAAGACCTGTCAAGAGAGATCTCATAGTCGAGATTCAACAATAACTGTATCAAAAACACAGTGGGGTAAGGAGAGCAAGGTGCAGGAGCAGGGAAGTATCTGTGAAACTGGATTCTGGAGGCAGATTCGAAAGAATAGTTTCTGAGAGCAGGGAGAGATATGAGAACAGCAAGTCATATATAGGTCTTGCCTCGGCCTGAACCACATAGGGCGGCTGGGGAATTCAATTCTCTGAAGAGTGGGTGAGGGAAGAATGCAGTTGAGAGATCTCTTTAGGATAGGTTAATTCAGAATATACTCTTTTCCAAAAAAAAGATGTTGGAAAAAGAGATGAAACAATTTTAAAAAATGCATTTATGAGCTACAAATCAAAACATCAGAAAAGTGAAAAACAAAATGAATCTTTTAAGGAAATGGGACTTTTACAACAATAATTTGTTCAGAAGTTGACTTTCAACCAGAATATTATTTTTAAGGAAAGACAGGATTGGTTTTGCTCACAGTTTGTGTGACCAAACACTTATAACTATTCATGATTTGTCAGAGCTTGGGGTTCTTGGTCACTTTTGCAACTGTAGGAAGGAATCAACTAAACTTTATGAATGAGTCAATTCTTTAACTCGAAATATACATTTATATTGCATATTAAGGGATTGTGGGCAATTCTTTATTTTCTGAGAGTGCTTGGCATTATATACATGTGTAGAGGTTGGCAGAATATTTAGGATGCAAATAAATCCCTATCAACAGTGACATAAATATATCTTTTAGACTTAAGAAAAGTATGTTTTTCTAAAATATAAATATTTCTTGTGGTTAAGTTTTGCATGTTGAATAAAGTTTAATAAAATTCATTTATAAAATATTTTTAAATTCTCCAAAATTAAAGTTTTATTATAAATATCTTGCTAGAAACACATAGTAAGAAACTTATTTGATAGTCAAAATTATGTCCAATTATAGAAATTTACAAAACTGTGCTCTAATATTGCTTTTAATGCAAATCTTTTCTTTGGTGCAGGAAATAGAACCTGAGGTCTTGTGTTAACAATACTCTACAACTGAGGACTGAATTGCTGCTGCCTATTCTCACTGAGTGGTTTTCACAATCTTTTCACATTCAGAGATTAAACTTCAGCAACATACTTGACATTAAGTGGCAACACAGAAATGATGCATTTTAATGTAACTTTATTCTAATGTCTGGCTTTTGTCAAGTACATTTTTTATTCATTAAAGTATTTTGTTCTCCAATTACATACTCAAGTTTGAAATGGTGAAAGAGTTGCCTTTCTGTCAATTGGATAATTTTGTTTTTCTGAAATGTCAAATTTTAGGATTGCTTCCAGTCATTGTCTCATTGTTGAAACAAATTTAGTTAAATTCACTAAGCCCACAATGACAAATAGTTCACTTACCATGGCTGAGAACTGGAGAGTAAAGCTGACTGATTTGATTCATCTCTGATCTAAACGGTTTTCTTTGGTGGGAATAAAATATCCAACCCCAACGATTTCACAAATAGTTACAGTGGGCAAAAAGATACTCTGTGGAATTATTATTACACACTGCTATGCCATTTTTTAATTTAATCAGCTATTTAAGATAAAGCTGTTGGTTATTTATCAAAAATTTTGCAACTTTCTAAGAATGAAGACAAGAGAAGGATCTTTACTATAAAATAAACATGTTTTTATGCTTTACACTTACAGATATGAGCACTACATAGAATTAGCTAAGGTTACACATGCTTACCCAAGCACTAGTATATTAGAAGAGACGATGTATGGAATTACAGGCATATATGGTTGAAATGCTAATTGTAACATGAGGGTCTGCTTATTCGTTGGGGTTTCTGTCTTGCCTGGTACTCCACAGCCAGCAAAACCCCAAAGAAAATCACAGAGAGATCTCCATAAGTTATAAAACTGTCCCATTAGCTCAGTCTTCTTATTAGCTCTTGTAGCTTATATTAGCCCATTATTCTTATCTATGTTAGCCATGTGGCTCAGTACCTTTTACAGTGGGGCAGATCACATCCTGCTACTTCGGTGGTCTGGGCAGGAGTGGGAGGAATCAACTTCCTTCTTCCCAGAATTTTCCTGTTCTCATTGCATCATTTCTACTTCCTGTCTGGTTTTTCCTCCTATACTTCCTGCCTGGCCAATCAGCGTTTATTTAAAACATGATTGACAGATTATAGACAATTCTCCCCCACCAGCTAATCACTGTTGAGGAGTGGAAACCAAAGGTGTTGATATTTACATATGGGGAAGTCAGAGAAAGAACTTTTCACAAAAATTGTTGCTTAAAAAATTAAGAAAGAAAAAGTAATGAAAGTTGCTATGGCCCTTCAGAAAGAGGGAAGAATAGTGGAGACAGTATGAGGGCAAGTACAAAATATCAGAGGGACAGAAATAAAGAAATAGCAGCAATTAGTGCGAACATCATGATTAGTAAAATACTATTCTGAAGCTCAAGAAAAAATAATGCTTTAATAGATATAGCTGTTAAATACATGATAATTAATTAAAATATTCCCTAGAATATTGTTCTTCTGGATATAATAAAGTGCCAAAAATGATCAATTACGTATTTGTCCTTTTATCTTGTGATCTCATGATCAGGAGTATCTTAAAGTAATGCAACAATGGTGACTATAGGACACTTTATTATAGGACATATAGTTGTGTGAGTAATTCCCGTGAGTCTCTGAGGAGAGGACTGAATCTCGTAGGTCTCAGCAAATATTACAGTCATGATTGCTGAAGAATAATTTTTCTCATTATTTGTGTCCTTGTCATCTGAGGTTTGGAGTTGGCTATTTGTCTTCTGGAATTCCCAATGTAATCCTTGTTCAAGTAGTTTTAGTTTAGAGCTCAGTTAGGGTCTCAGTGAAGTAAACCATCAGATTAATCTATGAATTTCACATGACTATTACAGAGATTTCTAAACCTGTAGCACAGGGCAGGGGAAAGGGAAGGAAAAAGAAAATTAAATAAAAATAAAGCAAAACTAGCACACACAAAAAACCTAACAAATAATAAACAATAAGCTTTGTCAAATTATGACATTCTTTCTTCCTGAAGTACTTTCAGTTCAGCAGGTCAATGCTAGCCTTTGACGTAAAAGCACATGTGAACACAGGATGCATTTAATGTATTTTCAGTTTGATGCATGAAATAGGCATGTGGTAAGAGGAAAATAGGAACATTTATCTAAGAACTCAAATACCAGAACCCATTTTTAGCTTTAATGATGACCCTGGAAAGCCCTATGTGACATTAATTATCAATGCCAGGGAGTGGGTGAAAAAAGTAACCCAAATACCCTTTCATATCTGTTATCTAGGGATAATAAGCCTTTTAGAGAGCACTCTGACCTGTGTTCAGAAGCTATCTGATGGTTCATTTACAGACTCGTGTTGTTGGAGTCATTATAAGTGACATGTCACAGAGCAGATCAGGAGTCTTTCTTTACACAGTACTTTTGGAAACCACTGGAAAATTCTAATCTTCCCAGTTCGTACAGAAGCAGTTCATGTATTAATACTATTGGATCCAATCTTTCAACTTTTTCTCCTTGTCCATAATTATCACTATTTTTAACTTAATCTGTGATTTTAAATAGCAAGGGTATCCTCTGTCTTTGACAATATGGTCTTTGAAAGAATCCTGTCTTTGCATTTGCTCTGCTCTGACATATCAGGATGCTTATCTGTACCACACTTTTCTGCACTGCTATCAGCTGACAAATAGTTAAGATTTTCACATGCATTATTCTTCTCCATCTCAGTCAGCAATAACCTGGATGGTCTCCAGAAATCCTCACTCACTGTCAGGGTTTCAGGTCTCTCTAGCCCAACCTGCCTATCACATCTGCCGACACACTTGAACATACATATTCCATTGTGATACTCCCTGAGCAATCCCCACACAGCATCCACTGCTGCAATTCATGTAGATTCTTGAGCAGTTTTAGAAACTTTAGTAAAGATGAATTAGTGCTGTAAACTTAGGAAAAGTTGAAATATATTGCACCATGAGATTAGGTATGGTATGCTGAGTTCAGGCACTGTAGATAATGTTTAATGACTTGCAGTCAGACTTTCTTTAGGAAGCCATAATTTTGATATTGTTTTTTATCTTCACCACACCACAATGTTTGACTAGAATGCAGAACACACAGCCGTGGTGAGCACCTGCCTTTCTCCCCACACCCTCATGATCAGCACTGAGATTCTTCTTCCATGGGAAAAAATAAACTTTGTCAGGGAGATCAGCACAGGATTGACAGAGACATAAATCTGAAAATAAATATATACAGCTTTGGTGAGGGCACAGAAATAACTCCACTTGTTACCAACCTCAATGGCCTGAATTTGTTCCTGGAGCTCACATGACTGAGAGAGAGAGAGCAGAGTTCTGCAAGTTGTCCTCTGACATCCATACACATTTGATGACCTCCAAGTCCCTGCTCTCCTACTTTATAATAATACAATATGTACATATGAAATGCATGAACACGCATATGTTTGCATGTGTATATTTATGCATATAAATAAACTTTTGGTGAATGGTGTTATTGAAGTTTATAAAGTTGTTGAATTAATACACTTCCGATTGACTTTCGAAAGACAGAGAAACTAACATCCTTTGTATTTTTCCATTCTCTGTCAACAACTCTTGAGTTACTACAACCTCACTACTCTGTGCACTATGCATTATAATTGTCTAAGAGATTGAAACTGTACAGGATCTAAAGATAGACTGCTTTAGAAGTTTACATACTGAAGCAAACTGTGCTTTAGGTAACACTGTTGTTATAAAAATAAGAGACTTAAAGAAATTCCTAATTATTTTAATTTAATTTTTCTTTATCCTTTTAATTAGTGTCATGTTCATGAAGATAGGGGCCCTGTTTAATAATATTCAGGCTGCTGAGATGGCGGTCACCTTCCTCTGGTTTCTATTTAAGAAAACTGGCATGATGCTACTGTTGGAGTTTTGAAAGTACATCAACAGACCTTGTGTGCTAAATAAGATGATCTTACATTCTTGTGCCTTGATGATTTTGTCTTACGTGTAACAGGGCTGACATGCTAACAAAGGAAAATATGGCTATATTACATTTTAGATATTATCTTGCTCTAAAGAACAGAATTAGTTTGCATAATTTGTATACTTGTCTAGGGCATAATTTTTTAATAAATAAATTAATTAATTTGTCAAAGAAACTATCTTTTCTCATTTTACATACCAATCTCAGTTCCCACTCCCTTCCCTCCTCCTGCTCCCTCCTGCCCCTGTTCTGCCCACTATATCTAGGCTGAGCAAAGTAATACCTCCAAAGATAATGGATTCCAAAAAGCCAGAACAAGCAGTAGGGATATATCCTGGTGTCACTGCCAGTGGCCCCATAATCTGTCCCAGCCATACAACTGGCACCCACATTCTGAGGGCCTAGTTTGGTCTTATGCTGGTTCCCTCATTGTCAGGACAGAGTTCGTGGGCTCTCATTAGCTTAGATAGACTGTTTCAGTGGGTATCCCCATCACGGTCTTTACCTCTTTGCTCATATTCTCTCACTCCTCCCTCTCTTCACCTGAACTTTGAGAGCTCAGCCCAGTGATTCACTGTGGATCTCTGCATCTGCTTCCTTGACTTGTAGGATGAAGGTTTTATGATGACATTTAAGATAGTCACCAATCTGACTACAGGGCAAAGTCAGCTCATGCACCCTCCCCACTATTGCTTTAGAGTCTTTGCTGGGTCTTCCTTGAGGATTCCTAAGAATTTCTCTAATACCAGGTTTCTTGCTAGCCCCATACTGGATCTCTCAATAAAGATATCCCTTCTCTTGCTCTCCATCTCCATCCTTCCCTCATCTCAACCATCCCGTTCCCTCAAGTTCTCCTCCTTATTCTGTTTTCACCTCCTCCTCCCCTTCTACCTTCCATAGGAGCCAGCCATGATAAGCTATCACACAAAGAAAGTTCTTTACTTCTAACCATTATCACCTGCAAGAATAGGACTCAGATATCAATAAATTTAATAAAGCCCTGAGTCTCAGTAGTTTACCCTGAAGCAATACCTGGTTGCAGGAAGTACCACAAGCTGAGATTACCTGACCACCACCCAAGAACAAACCATCCAAAGGAAATGCCTAACACTCCAACCATTGTAGATAGGACCACCTGCTAGTACACTCACCAGGACACTCCTAGACAAATCAAATGTCAGCCAATTAGGGGTTCTGAACCTCAGAAACCCTACATTTACTACTATAAAAACCCAATACTAACTGAGCTTTGGGCTCTCCATTTATTCCAATACATTGGACATGTGGAGAGAATGAGTTTTCAAACTTACATAAAATAAAGGCTCTTTGGTTTTACATATGGGACTCAGTCTCCTTGTTGACTTTTGGGGGACTTCATAGATTTGGGCATAACACCCTCCATTCTCCCCTCACCTCCATGCTCCCAATTTTCTTAGGAGATCTTGTCTATTTTCTCTTCCCAGGGTGATACATGTATGTTTCTCTTAGTGTTCTCCTTGATACTTAGCCTCTCTGTGGTTGTGGACTATAGACTTTTATGCTTTGCTTTACAGCTAATATCTACCCACTTATGAGTGAGTACATACCATGCTCATCTTTGTGGGGCTGGGTTACCTCACTTAAGATATTTTCTTTCTAGTTCCATCCATTTGCATGCACATTTTAAGATGCCATTTTTTTTTCCACTGCTGAGTAGAGCTCCATTGTGTAAATGTACCATATTATCTTTATCCATTCTTCAGTGGAGGAGCATCTAGATTGTTTCCAGGTTTTGGTTACTAAAAATCATGCTTGCCATGAACATAGGTGATCAAATATCCTTGTAATATGATTGAGCATGCTTTGGGTATATGCCCAAGAGTGGTATTGCTGGGTCCTGAGGTAGGTTGATTCCCAAATTTCTGAGGAACCACCATACTGATTTCCAGAGTGGATGAACAAGTTTACATACCCACCAGTATTGAATGAGTGTTCCCCTTACTCTGCATCCTTTCCAGCATAGGCTATCATTGGTGTTTTTGATCTTGGCCATTCTAATAGGTGTAAGATGGTATCAGAGTTGGTCTCATTTGCATTTACCTGATGGCTAAGGATGTTGAAAATTTAGTTAAGTGTCTTTTGGTCATTTGAGATTCTTCTGATGAGAATTCTCTGTTTAGATCTGTACCACATTTTTTAACTCTATTAATTGGTATTTTGATATCTGATTTCTTGAGTTCTTTACATATTTTGGATATCAGTACTCTGATGTGCAGTTGGTGAAGATCTTTTCTCATTCAATAGGCTGCCTTTTTTCCTATTGACTGAGTCCTTTGCTTTACAGAAGCTTCTCAGTTTCAGAGGGTCCCATTTATTTATTGTTGCTCTCAGTGTCTGCACTACTTTTATTATATTTAGGAGTTAGTCTCCTGTGCCCATGCAGTGAAGGCTACTTCCCACTTTCTCTTCTATCAGGCATTGTTCTTTTGAGGTCTTTAAAGATATTGTGTTGGGATTTTTATGGAGTTTGCATTGAATTTGTCAATTGCTTTTGGTAAGATTGCCCTTTTTATTATGTTGATCCTACCTATCCAAGAGCATGGGAGATCATTCCATTTTCTGATATCTTCTTCAATTTCTTTCTTCAAAGACTTAAAGTTCTTGTCGAAGAGGCCTTTCACTTCTTTGTTTCACTAATATCTAAAGTGAGTCACTAACTAGGACTTTCCACACAAAAGGTTCAAAATGTCTGTGGTAGTCCCTGGGTATCTATATACATGTGGGTATCTATATCTATATATCTACATCTATATCTACATCTATATATATCATTCACTTTTCACTATCCTGGCTTCTGGGCTGTTCCAAATTATTGTTCATTCCCCTGTTTCTCTTTGTCTTCCCTTCATTGTCTTCTTTCTGCAATCTCCAGAGAGAGCTCTGGCCATGTTCATCCAGTCTTCTTCCTTTTCTCTGTTTTCTGACCTCTTCTAGATGCCTCTGACTATTCTCTCTCTCTCTCTCTCTCTCTCTCTCTCTCTCTCTCTCTCTCTCTCTCTCTCTCTCTCTCTCTCTCTAGTCTCCTCTAGAATAAAAGCCTTCCCAATAACCATGGTGTTGTCATGTCAATGGTTTCTTTACTATGCTCTTCCTTACAATGTGCACATACTCAGTTCCATATATATAATTTAAAATAACAATTAGTTCAAAAAATAACTCCTAAGTATGTTGCTGAAAAATATAATTGCTTTTAAATTTCTGTCTAGCTTCAGTCTTTTCTGTATCCTTTGTGTGATAAATGATACCTGCCAAGGAACATCAATGTTGGCAGGTTTTATGGCTCAAAAGAGTTTGAAAAATGTGTGGGTAGATATCAGTGCATATGCATACATTATCTGTATGTATGTATCCATGCTCTGTTTTTACTTATATAAGGAAATTTGTCCCTGTTTTTAAGGTATTTAAATTTGGGATGCACTGTGCTAATTAGTCTTAGAGCCTACACATACGTGAATCAGAGAAGGCTGGGAAATTTAGAAAGGATGTGAAATTCTAGGAAAATGATGGTTCTTGCTTAGCATGTGGACTGCTCTCTTTTGCATTCATATTACATGCACACTGAGTAGTGGTTGGCTAATAATCTTAACCAATGAATCAATTAATTGAGAATACTTATTCATTTCTTTGCAGATTAAACTTGAGTGTTTCCCATATGTCAGCGGTAGTGCTGGCAGTAAAATATAGAAGCAATTAAGACCTATCTTGTGTCTCAAGAAGATAAATTTCCAGAGAGGAATAAAAAAGAAAGAAGTAGCTTGTAATTCACTGTGATATTTGTGGAAGAGAAAAATAACTGTACAAAATATTCTTTGAGCACAGAATAAAGGAAAATTAACTGCAAAGGAAAATCAGGAAAGGCTTCACAGAGAAGACAGGGCACTAACCCAGGCCTCCATAAATTAGCATTGTAAAAGACAGTAAAAAAAGGAAAAGTGAGAGAATGAAGTGCGATGCAAGAATAGGAAGGGCTCTGAGCCTTGGCAGCAGGGACAAAGGCACTAGGGGGACCAGGCATAACTCTCAGGATAATATAACTTCAGACAACATAAGAAAGTTAGAAATACAAGTGACATGTTTGGTTTTCTGTTTTTTTCTCATAAATCATTTCTTTTTGTTTTGAGATTATAATATGATTATATAATTTCCCAATTCCCTTTCCCCCCTCTAAAGCTTCCTATAACTCTCACCCACATTCTGCTCTCTTTAAAATTCATGGTGTCTCATTAATTGTTGTCACATGAATGTGTGCATGTGAATATAGACATACATATATTTTTAAATATATACTGCTCTGCCTGTATAATGTTATTCATATATGTTTTAAGGTTGACCATTTGCTATTGAAATAACCAATTTGTGTGCTTTTCCCTGGGGAAGACTATGGCTCCCACTCTCAGCAGTCTTTGCTTGGTTCTTTGCCTATGGTTGAGGCATTGCAATCTTTCCCCCATCCATCTCTGTCTTTTTTGGGTATCGCTGTGAGATATCTGTGTTATAAAGACTCCCCTCCCCCAATAGATTGTAATCTTTTTACTGTAACCTTCTTCCCCTGTGTGATCAGTGGATGATAGATAAGTCAAACTCATACTGTGATCCACTGAAATAAAGGACCCTGGGGTCAGGAAGAGAAATTCTTTCCCCAGACCCATATTGTTCTGTTTAAAGCTTTTACCTTTCTTTCTTAGACTCAAAATGACACAACTCTTAAAGACTCATCCTTCCTTCCACTGGGTGCATGAGTGGTCTTCCTTGAACATGAAAACATGAAATAATGTAAACTTGAACACTTGCCTTATTTCTGGGCCCTTATTTTTTTTTTTTTTTTTTTTTTTTTTTTTTTTTTTGTTCAATGCCAGTGTCACAATGACTAGGTAGCTAGAGTTTCACAATAAGCACTGAGACTGGCAAGAGATCTTCCAATGACTTGTTTCCAGGTTGGTTGGGTCTTCCATTATATATCAGTTTAAGAAGTTTACGATTATTTTTAAAGTGAAGTTTTGATAGAGGTTTGTGAATTGCAGTGTCAATTCAGGAAGAATTCTTAATTTATGTTTTATTTCCTTCAAAAATGTTTTAAAAATTTCTTTGTAAAATTTATTTATTATTTTTTAATTTCATTTTACACTCCAACAACAGTTCTTAATCCTCCCACCCATCTCCCACTCCTCCTCCTACCTCTCCTCCCACCTTTCCTTCCACCCCCCAGCTCCCTCTCAGTCCACGTCCCATCTATTCCTCCCAGCAGGTAAGGGCTGCCTTGGGGAGTCCACAAAGTATGGCATATAAAATTGGGACAGGACCAGGACCCTCTCCCTGTATTAAGGCTGAACATGGCATCCCACCACAGGGAATAGACTCCAGCAAGCAGCTCATTACAAAAGCATGGCCCTCCTTTCGTTAAATGCATTTCCAAGTGTTTTGCTTTTTGAGCCACTGATAAGTGGAATTGAGGTTTTATGTATTTTATATGTATTTCAAATTAAGACAGAAAACGTGCATATATTTATAGACCATCCTATAATCTTTTGATCGCGAATATCTTACAAAATTCTCAAATCAAGGTAAACATATCTATCTCCCTAAACACCTATGATTTCTTTTTAGTATAAGCCTTGTATCTTCTTGAATATATACCATATGTACACCATTTACAGTGACTGGTATCCCATAAGCTATTGTAGCTAGTAAAATCTTCATTACTATTTTTGAAAAGCATCCTTGGGTGAAAAGACTTTCTGAACTTGGTCAGATCCTCATCAGATCAAAGGAAAATTATCTTTAAACTGAAGTCTTGGGGGAGAGTGATAAGCATTTCAGATAATGGCAGATCCCTAAGCAAGAGGCAGCAGAGCAGCCGGGCCACCCTCTTGATTTTCTGGAGGACTTTCTTTTGTTGATTTTCCCTGTGTTGGTTTCCAAGGCTATAGTGAGGTAGGAGATGAAGGAGAATATGTCAGGTTAAAATGCCAGAAGTTCAGTGTTCTGAACAAAGTTCAGCATTTTCTTCGAGTAATCGTTTTCTTTGAGGCTGCAAATCTTAGGTTAATTTCCAGTTATGGAAATGTTTATTCTGTCCATTTTTGCAGAATTCTTTCTAAGGCTTTAATATTGTTGATCTGTTTTCTTTGCATATCCGTAGGCATGGAAGACCTTTGATAATTATTTGTATGCACACATACAGAGGACTAATATTGGACAAATAAGACTTCTTTATGTATTTACTTTTTAACAAATTAAGACCTTTTTTCTGCTGTATTAAAATAATGTCTACTGTGTTTTCTCATAGCATGTCTACTTATTTATATCTAATGAACTATAATTGTAGAATGCCCTGGTCTACTTAATCTAATCAACCCACTCCTCCCCATTCTTTTTGTTAGCCCAACTATAAATGTCAGTATGATGCGTTCATTCATCCTTCTGTGCCTGGCATATTTTGTTAACAGTCATCTCTAGCTGCAGCCACACCATCATAAGGATAGGATTCAATATGATTTTGTTTGGACTGTACAACATTTTCTTTCTGATACTCTTTGAGTATTTCTTACATATATGCAACTAGTATGAACATATACACTTCTCATGTCCCCAACACCCCAACACCCCTTCTAATTTCATGTCTTCTTTCTCTCTCTCTCTCTCTCTCTCTCTCTCTCTCTCCTTCTTCCTTTCTTTTTTATTTTTATTTTTATTTTTTCGAGACAGAGTTTCTCTGTAGCTTTGGGGCCTGTCCTGCTACTAGCTCTGTAGACCAGGCTGGACTCAAACTCATAGAAATTCTACCTGCCTCTGTCTCCTGAGTGCTGGGATTAAGGGCACATGCTGCCACTGCCCAGCCATTTTTGATAACCCATTAGGTAAAATTAGTGGGCCATCCACAGGAGTGTGGGAAGCCTACATTATTCTTCCTTAAAAAGAATCATTTTCCCCTCCACAGAGACTATCAGGACCAAAAGCTCCTTAGTGTGTGATAGGGCCTGGAGAGTATCTTTCCATTTATGGTGGAGACTTAGCTAGCTTGATCTGAAGTAGGTACTGTGTAGGTAACCACAACTGCTGTGACTTCAATAGGGCAAAAGCCAAATCATGGCCAGAAGACAGCATTTCACAGCACTAATTTCCATCCTCTGACTTTTACATTGCCTTCTCATCAAAAATGTTCCCTGAGATGTGAGGAGTAGGGAATAAATTATAAATCAGTCTCATTTAAGGCTGAGTGATCTGTCTCTTATCCTCAGCAGTTTGGTCAGTTGTGCCTCTCTGCATTGACAGTACCACACTGCAAACAGAAGTTCTTCTGTCTAAGGTTGAGAGCAGCCCAGGACTAGGTCATATCTGGCTCTCTTCTACCACACTCTCTTGATCATTTGATGACACTTTAGTTATTTCTACTTCTTGGTCCTTGTGAATAGTATTTCATTGACTGTGGTGATGTAGACAGAACCTATGATAGTTGTTGTTGCCTTTGGAAATATTCTTATTGGGTGGTAAGGTTGCTGAGCCATGTGGTAGCTCTCC
Source organism: Chionomys nivalis (assembly GCF_950005125.1). NCBI lineage: Eukaryota > Metazoa > Chordata > Mammalia > Rodentia > Cricetidae > Chionomys > Chionomys nivalis. The sequence continues at coordinate 17,791,698 of NC_080089.1, read as the reverse complement.
TTTCCATCTCATGAGAAGTTTGTGTGTGCTCACTAATAGTTGCAATCATTCACGCCCCACCAACTGAGCAACAGCTCACCCTTCTTTGTACTCTCACCAGCTCCTTTTATTTTCTTGATTAGTGTCATCCTCACAGGGATCAAGAGACTGTTTGTTTTCTCATGTGTTACCTTGTATGTTTGTTAGGTCGGACAGGTTTTGTATGCCCATGGTCCATTCCTTTGAGAAAGGCCTATTTATGTCAACTCTTTTTGCTTTAATATGGACATTTGCAATCTATTGAGTTTTGAATTCTCATTAAATTAAACACACTAAGCTCTTTGTCAGAAGTATCAGTCATACACTATGAAAATGTTTCTTGCCGTTAGTCTGGTGATAGTTTCTTCTCTTGTATAGAAACATTATGGATGGATTCCATTTCACTTGTCTATTGTCTTTTGTTCCCAGTGCTTCAGGGTTTTCTGTGAAGGATCCTTTCCTATTCTAATGTTCCAAAATGCTTTGTTCAAGGAGCTTGGCAATTTCAAGTGTAACATTTAATTCTTCTGATCTCTTCTGAGTTAACTCTTTTGGTTTGTTTTTGTTGTTTTGTTTCGGTTTGCTTTGATCTTTTTTCAAGACAAGGTTTCTCTGTGTAGCTCTGGCTGTTGTGGAACTCACTCTGTAGATCAGATGGCCTTAAGCTCAGAGATCTGCCTGCCTCTGCCTCTGTCTCTGGAGAGCTGGCATTAAAGGCACATGCTACCACCACCTGGTTGAGACCTGAGTCTAGATTAATCCTCTTTCATGAAGATTGTTTTTCAGCAATACATTTTTTAAAAACTGTCCTGTCTCCAATATTTGCCTTTAGCACATTTGTGAATATCTATAAATACTGGATGTGTTTACTTCCCAATAGTTGACTGTTCCACTGTCTTCTATGACTGCCTTTATGCATTTACCAAGTGTTTTATTAAAGTCTGTTTGTAGCATGGTTTGAACTCAAATAACACATTTTCTTCTACTACATTACTTTTGATTTTGTAGCTTTGAGATTTTTATCTGAAATTTTATTGTTCTATGTTCATGTATAATTTTTCATTGTTGTTGTTATGTGAAGAAGGACATTAGTATTTCTCTACGCATCATAATTATCTCTTGAGCTTAAGAACAGTGCAGATTTTTCAATTTCTGGAAGTCCCATAAAGGTCTGCAGAGACCAGATCTCAAGACACTGGGGTCTCAGTGCCCCTTGGAGCAAAGAAGAGCGTGTTAGTCAGGGGACTCCTAGGGGATGCACAACCTGAGATGTTCCAGGTTCCCAGGGTTCCCTTCTATCAATTACTGCCTATTGATTTGGAGGGTCTGTCAACCCCTGCCCAAAAGGAAACAAATTAGAAAGATGCCTAGTCTGTCAACTCTGGAAAAAAATCTGGTAAAAGTGCCTTCTGTTTGTATGCACAGAGGCAAGATGGGGCTGCTGATCCAGGGTCTGGGAGCCATGTGAGACATCACTGGATTCCCTCTATCTGCTCAGGTGTAGGAATGTATGGTGGCTACCCTGGTGGTTTTTACTAATGTATCTGTGTGTATTTCTATGTGTGGCTCTCACTTTTGTTTCCCTATTTTGACCAGTGGTTTGCTTTAGTTTGAGCCCCTACCCCAATCCTGTTTAAGATCTATAGCTCCTCCTGTTGAGGACCTGAATCCTTTTTGGAGACTAGACTACGAGACAGGTTTGAGAGTTACTAGGTATAACTAAATATTGATGACTCTGGGTCCAGAGTTTGTGGAAAGGAAAAGGCCTCTATATGCCAACTCAAAGTGAGGGGCACTGAGCCCTTAATCTGGACTGAGGCTAAAAAAAAAAGACATTTGAGACTTTAGACTTTATAAGCTGCTCCGACTTGGGCTCCAGCCCTAACACTTCCGGATGTCTAAAAACCTACTTATTTGTTTGTCTACAAAAGACATTACCGAAAGGATTTTAAACCAAGTTTTGGGGCCATGGAAATGCCCTGCTATATATCTGTCCAAACGATTGGACTCTATAACTGAAGGATGGCCCACCTGTCTAAGAGCTGGGGTGGTCCTATCACTGGTCCACCTTCAAGTCCAGTTTGAGAAATCCACCTCTATTCATTTGACACCCCCTTGCCTGATGATGCAAGTGTTTATGCAAGTTTTCACAAGATTGAAGATGAAGGAAGGTATGTGGGAACTGCAGTAGTTACTTTAACTGAAATGGTTTGGGTCCAAGCCATGTGCTTTAGCCCAGATAGCACACTGACTGGCAGACTCAGGCTCTCAGATGGGGAGAGTCCATCACCTTTTACACAGAGCATCAGTCAGTACACATTTACTACTAGGCACGTCTAAAGTATGATCAATAGAGAAAGACGGCTTCTCCTCCCTGGTGAAAAGGATATTAAAAAATTTAGGCCCTCCCCAAGGATATTCAGCTTCCTCTAAAAACTGCTGTCCTCCATGGACAGGCTGATGACCTAGCTGCCCCCATAATAGCCTTAAGACCAGTGGGACCTATTGATATTCTGATGACATGCCACCACGCATTGCTGCCTGAGGCTCCATGGTAAAGAAGAAATGGACAGCTCCAACCCACAGGCTGATAGAGGATGCCAGAGAGAAAAAAAAATGTTCTTTCAGAAATAACTGGAAGTACTCTGGTAACTAACCTGCAACAGTCCACTCATCTCGGGTCTACAAAACTTTCTGAGTTGCTCAGACTAAAGTGTATTATACCTAGTCTAGACAGTCTAAAATGGAATGTCTCTGCCAGATGCCCAGTTTGTGCTCATATGAAAGACCAACAACCCGGTGAACTTTGGGGAAACTGATTTCACCAAGATCTGGTCTACTAAGGGATGATGAAAGTACTGCTAGTTTTTACAGATGCTTTTTCTCAGTGGGTAGAAATATTCCCAGCCCAGACTGAAACTATTCAAATAGTAGGTAAAATTCTCCTCCAGGAATTGTTCCCCTGCCTTGGCTTCCGCTTAGAAATGGGGTCCAACAATGACTTGGTTTTCATAGCCACAAACTCTGAATTAATAGCTAAAGTTTTAGACACAGATTGAAACTTCATTGTGCCCATAGACCTCAGAGTTCTGGCTGGGTAAAAAGAATGAAGAGGACATTAAAAGAAGCTCTAACAAAACTCTTGCTGGAGTTCAACAAAGGATGGATAGGCCCTCTTCCTTTGCTTTGCTTCAGCCTGCTGTTCCCCATATAGGGAAGGATTTAGCCCCTATGAAATTGTGTTTTAAAGACCTTCCCCACTATTCCCAGGCTTAGAGACTAGCAACTGGCAGAACTCTCTAATCACTCAATTTCTCAAGTCGCTATGGACACTACAGGCCCTTTATCCTCCTCAAAAGGTATTCACTGGTCAGCCAGTGAATCCAACTTTCAAGTCACCACCACTTTCCCCTATCCCGTGATACTGTCTGGGTCTGGCAGGTAGCCAAAGGGTCACTGAAACCAACGTGGAAATGACTGTTTACAGTGAATCTTTTCATCCTTATAGCTGTGAAGCTAACTGGCATTACACCACAAATCCTGGTCACTCAGGTTAAGAACATGGAAAACACAGATGCTGCCAAATAAACTGTCTTTGGATGTGGATCCCCTGAAATTAAGGTTTAATTGGGCTCCAAGCCCTTTCATCCTCTGCCTCTGAACCTCTTTCTGAGACTTCTGTTTGGCATAAAAACAGCATTATGGTCAAACCCCCACTGCCTTCTGGATATGGGAACTAATGGAAGATGAATGCAGTCATAGAGATGCAGTGTGAGTACAGACCAGCAATCCATATTTATCTTGACCTTTCCTCACTGATGCTGGATTAAAGAAAGGAAAGATGTGGGACTTTCTTGTTTGAGATCGGAATACAGCGTTTACAACTCTATGCATGCCATGTGGCTAGGCACCCTGATTGTCAGAAGCAGGGGAGTTTCCATTGTAAAAATTAGTTTGCTAAAACTGAGACTTTCTAAAACATTCCTTAAGAAAGAGTCTGATCTTTGGGAAACAGGGAAAACTTGGAGAAGCAAACTCTATGCCACAAGAAGAGATCTTACAGATAGAGTTAATAATTCTCACCTAGAAATCATTCAGGATTCCCATTGACTGACGAAACTCATTGTACCATGGGGTAGCCCAAATAGAAGTCAATGGTTTGACTCGCTGTACCTCTTCTGATGCTTCACAAACTAAAGAGACAAAATGACCAGGATCTAGAGGTATGAAAGCAAGTTAGATTCTTTGCAGAAATGATCCTATATAATTGAAAGACTTAGACTTACTTCTTATAAGATAAAAACAAATTGTTTCTGGTTTTGGGAAAAAATGTTGTTTCTATACTAATTGATCAGGAGTAATTAAAAACATCTTGTTATGATTGAATAAAAAAACTAAAAAGAGAGACAAAAACATAAATCTTCATATTGATAGCAGGTGTCTATTCTTTTAGTCCCCCTGGCTGACTACTCTGCTCTCAGCACTGGCTGGGCCTTTAATTCTCTTTCTAATTAGATTAACAGTGGCCCCTGCATGTTAAGCTGTATGGCCAATTATTTGTCAGTTCAGTAGAAATAATGGTCCTTTGGACAAACTGCATCTCTTTAAGCAGGACGAGTCTACAATTTGACTCAGTCACTAACACTAGAGGGAAATATTACAGGGCCTCTGAACTCAGTAGGCCCTGAGACCTTAGCACAATTGACTCTCTGGTAGAAGTACCATTCAGGCTGTTAAACTCTGCGTGTAGACAGCACCACCTGCCAAAACTAAAACTAACACCTAATCCATCAAAGTCCATAGTTATGGGAAAGTCTATGAATGTACTAACCTTGCTTTTTGACTTCTGCAGTTCTGTTTCTGACTAAATGTTCTTGTTAACTGAAATATGTCAATCCATGACACGTTATTTGTGCTTCAAACCTCACCCTGAGAAGCCCCAGGGCTACACTGAGACCCTGAATACCCAGTGTAGTCACCAGTGGTTAATAAGGGCTTTTTCCTGGCTTAAACACTTGTCTGAGGAGTCTGTTCTGGTAAATTCCACAATAGTCTATTATAATAAGTTATGTTCCTTCTATACTAACTTTCTTTAGTGATTTAACTAAGAAAGGGTAATGAATTGTGTCAATGCTTTTTCTGAAAAATTTCAGGTGATAGGTTTTTGACTTTTCCTTCTGAGGGTATGAGACATCACATATATTGATTAGGATATACCCATCCTTGTACTCCTGACATGAATCGATAATCTTTAATCTTTGTTCGGCTTCGTTATTTCTGCCACTGTTGTATCTATATCTGTTTTTCTAGTCAGAATAAGACTGACTGGTTTTATATGGAAGATTGTGTCACCCAAACTATTAGAATAATTTTAGAATTTCTATTTTTTCTGTAAATATTTGATGCAACTCAATGGGGAAATCCATACCTTGGAATTTTTTCTTAATTTCTACTACAAATTCAATCATGTTGTTCATTTTTCCTGGACAGATTTCCATTGGACATGTGTATGTGGGTAGTTCCCTGTGTGTTCTGGGTTAGCAGTATGTGTTGACAGTTGTTCTTGCACTTTGCATTTCTGTGACGTCACTCCTCATGCTTTCCTTTCCTTCTCAGACATTATTTCTGTCTCTCTTTCCTCCTCCTATTAAAAAATATCCAGGACTTTATTATTGAAAATCTACCGCTTGTGGCATTTATCATTTGTGTTTTTTAAAACACCACTTATTTATCTGCTTTAAACTTCATTATTTTTCCTTCATTCTTTTTTTCTAAATTTGAATTTATTTTTTCTAGTTTACTGATTTCCTAAAATGTGATCATAAATTGATATATTGCTTATGTGCTTTTTCGTTTAAGTAGATGTTGTTTACATTAAACTTCCCTCATTATTTTATTTTTCCCTTTTAAAGTCTGATTTTTTAAATTGATTTTATTGAGCTCTATATTTTTCTCTGCTCTCCTCCCTTCCTCTCCCTTTCCCTTCAATACTCTTCCATGGTCCCCATACTCCCAATTTACCCAATAGATCTTGTATTTTTCTACTTCCCATGTAGATTAGATCCATGTATGTCTCTCTTAGGTTCTTCATTGTTGTCTAGGTTCTCTGGGATTGTGATTTGTAGGCTGGTTTTCTTTGCCTTATGTAAAAAAAAAACATTTATAAGCGAGAACATATGATAATTGCTTTTCTGGGTCTGGGTTATCTCACTCAAAATGATGTTTTCTAGCTCCATCTATTTGCCTGCAAATTTCAAGATGTCATTATTTTTTTTTCTGCTGTGTAGTTCTCCATTGTGTAAATGTACCACATTTTCCTTATCCATTCATTGGTCAAGGGTCATTTTAGATTTCTCTGTTTAAGTCTGTACTCCACTTTTTAAAATTGGATTATTTGTTCTTTTGATGACCAGTTTCTTGAGTTCTTTGTATATTTTGGAGATCAGACCTCTGTCTGATGTTGGGTTGATGAAGATCTTTTCCCATTCTGAAGGCTGCCATTTTGTCTTGTTGACTGTGTCCTTTGCTTTACCGAAGCTTTTCAGTTTCAGGAGGTCCCATTTATTAATTGTTTCTCTCAGTGTCTGTCATACTGGGGTTATATTTAGGAAGTGGTCTCCTATGCTGATGCATTCAAGTGTACATCCCACTTTCTCTTCTATGAGGTTCAGTGTAGAAGGCTTTATGTTGAGGTTTTTGATCCAATTGGACTTGAGTTTTGTGCATGGTGATGGATATGGGTCTGTTTTCATCCTTCTACATGTTGATATTCAGTTGTGGCAGCCACCATTTGTTAAATATGCTTTCTTTTTTTCCATTTGATATTTTTTGCTTCTTTGTCAAAAATCAGGTGTTCATAGGTGTGTAGATTAATATCCAGGTCTTTGATTCCATTCCATTGGTCCTCCTGTCTGTTTTTATGCCAATACCAGGCTGTTTTTAGTACTGTAGCTCTGTAGTAGAATTTGAAGTCAGGGATTGTGATGCCTCCAGAAGTTCTTTTATTGTACAGGATTGTTTTGGCTATCCTGGGTTTTTTTGCTTTTCCATATGAAGTGGAGTACTGTTCTTTTGAGGTCTGTAAAGAATTTCGTTGGGATGTTGATGGGTATTGCATTGAATCTGTAGAGTTCTTTTGGAAAGATTGCCATTTTTACTAGGTTAATTCTATCTGTCCAAGAGCATGTCAGATCTTTTCACTTTCGGTGTCTTCTTCAATTTCTTTCTTCAAAGATTTAAGGTTCTTGTCATACGTGTCTTCTACTTATTTGGTTAGAGTTACTCTGAGATATTTTATGCTATTTGTGGCTATTGTGAAGGGTGATGTTTCTGTTATTTCTTTTCAGCCCATTTATCATCTGTGTAAAGGAGGGCTACTGATTTTTTTTAATTTAATCTTGTATCCAGCTACATTACTGAAAGTGTTTATGAGTGTTTGAAGTTCCTTGGTATTTTTGGGGTCACTTATGTAGACTATCAAATCATCAGCAAATAGTGAGAGTTTGACATCTTTTTTTCTGATTTGTATCCCCTTGATCTCTCTTTGTTGTCTTATTGCTCCAGCTAGGACCTCAAGAACTACATTGAATAGATTTGGAGACAGCGGATAACCTTGTCTTGTTCCTGATTTCAATGAGATCACTGTGAGTTTCTCTCCATTTAATTTGATGTTGGATGTTGGCTTAATGTATATTGTAGAGGCAGATTCTTATGTACGTTTTCCAGGTTAGTTTTGAACTAATTATGTAGATGAGGCTTGCATGGAACCGATCCTCCTGCTTATGCCTTTTCTTTGCTGACATTATAGGTATATACTACATCACCCTGCTTATGCTTCCCTATTGGTACTGTTGTGTTTCATTCAGTTGTTTCAGGAAATCTTTTATTTGTGATTTTATGTTCATGTGTGCATACATGTAGAGGTTGTCTATGCCTAAGAATGATCATATCTTTTGTGTGTATATTCATATGGTAACCAGTGGACTACCTTACTAGGTGCTATGGGCTTTTTCTTATCCTTCTCCTTTTTTCTTTAAATAGGATCTCTCACTGGCATGGAACTTGCCAAATAGGCTTACTTGTCTTGCTAAAAAGTTTTGTAGTCCACTGGTCTCTGCTTTCTCAAAGTTGGGATTATTAGCACATAACACTATACTTGTTATTGCTTTTGGTGGTTGGTTGTTGTTTTAAACATGATTTCTTAAGATCACTCTTAGGACTTCCCACCTACATTGCAAGCTTTTCTAATTATGGTTACTATTACTGTGATTTAAAAAAAATCATGACTGAATAAACTTGGGGAGGAAAACATTTATTTGGACTATACTTGCAAATCATTGTTCATCACTAAAGGATGTCAAGACAGAAACTCACACAAGACAGAAACCTGGAGGTGAGAGCTGATGCAGAGGCTGTAGAGCGGTGCTGTTTACTGGCATGCTCATCATAAGTTACTTAGCCTGATTTTTTATAGAACATAAGACCACAAGACCAAAGATACCACCACCCATAATGGACTGTTCTCTCCACATTAATCACTATTAAGAAAATGCCCCCATAGCCCAATCTTATCAACACATTTTCTCAATTGAGGTTCGTTATCTTTAGATGGTTCTAGCTTGTGACAAGTTGATATAAAACTAGCCAGCACACAGGCACTCTGCCAACTGAGCTATATCTGCAGTCCTCCATGAACTACATCTTATAAATTACAATCTAGGCATTTGTCCTTACAATCATGGATAAATGTGGTTCTCATCCCTCATCAAGGAAATTTTTTTTTTGCAGCAGACACAGATCACTATTGAAAACCACAATCAATCAAAACGCAGAGCTGTGAAGCAGAATCCAAATAGATATATCTACAGATGTCTCCTGCTCCTAAGGTTCAGAAAACATTTTGGAAGAGAGGGTAGAACAATGGTAAGACCAGAGAACCAGAGACCTTGCCAGGGGAGTGTCTTCTCCTAATGACAGAAGATACATCTTTAAAGTCTCATCAATAAGACTGACTCAACATGAACTAAACAAAGATGGCACCAATGGGCAGAATAAGTGGATGGGGTGCACAGTGTCTCAACTGTACGCAAACAAATACAGGCACCCGAGGAATGCTGAGAGTTGGAGAAATAGTCTTGCTCAAGAAAAAGCTTACTAACTGGTTGTCCATACCAAATGATCAGCCATGAAAAAATATACTTGAGTAACATTAAACAGGCTAAGCAGGTTATACTTAGAAATATATATAATATACATATATGCATATAACAACAATTAATGAAAAGAAGACACTAATTTGAGAGTAAGGAAGGGTACAAGGGAAAGTTTAGAAGTAAGAAAGGGGAAAGAGAAATGATGTAACTATATATAATCTCAAGGATAAAAGGAAAAGTTGTGAAAAAATGAATAATAATATTGACAAAGCAGCATTATTTTTAAAAGATTTTTAAACATACCCATGTAATAACACTGTATAAAATGACTGATGTCTCCAGTAGAATGAGGGAACAAGGACTGTTGAAGCCTCTTGTTCATGCAGGATTTTTGAAAAAGTACAAGCAAGTGAAGGAGAGCAGAGCTGTCTGTGCTCTGTGCTAGAGCTGTATGCATTTTTGTGGTTTAGCAATAGATGTGTGGAGTGTCAGTGGCTGTATGAAGTATGCTTTTCTTATACCTGAGTTAAACACACCATTGCCTTCCTGTGCCTGAACATCTATGCTTCCTCTCATTCCCACAGCATACTCTGATGAAGTGCTTTGGGAGGTTTTGCTTGCAGGAACGTGTACTCCTAAGTGCACTAAAGAGAAACAAAGGAGGAAGCAGACTGCAGATGCAGAGGAGAACTGTATAAAAAGCATGGTATGTATTGTGTTAAAGACCAGAGAGGAAATTCCATAAGGAGAGTGAAAACTTGGAGATGGATTAGCGAGGGTTATCCCGTGCACTATGACACTCCAAATGGGGGACTTACAGAGGGCCATAACAAAGTGCAGAGACAATAAGACAGAGAGTGCTCTGCAGAAGACTTGAGGAATATGAACAATTGGCACTGACGGAGCGCTAACGGTTCTCCACAGCGGACTTGTGTGCTTGGCAAAGGTGCTGGCCTGAAAAGTAAAGTTTTATCCAGGCTAAACAATTAGTAGAGAGGAAAATAGATTCAAAAGTGCTTCATTAAAATAGCTTCTGATGACTTTTGAGGGAGTCAGGATTTCTAAATGAATACTTCAGTGGGGAAGCAGAGCAGCCTTTAGGGATAGTAAAAGCTATTGAACAAGGAACCTAAATGCATCATTAGGACAATTTTCCATCCCACAGAAAATGCTGCCTCAATGTGACCTGACCTTTACACTGTGCTTCTGACCAACACGTATTTATAGAGGTCAGTGCTTAAATGAGCGTCTTTCTTCTATCATTTTTAAAAGAATGGTGATTTCACAATAACATTTAAAATAATACTCTAGATTTTGTCTGTAGTGTTTTGGAATCAATTTCCTGCTGGGTTTCAGTTTCAGAACAATTTCCTGGAGACTCCAATTTTTTTTTTCCATAAGCACTTTCCAGATATTATTTCTTTGGGCAACAGGAGAAAAGGAGGAGAAAAATGGTACTTATTACAAAAACAATCATGGAGGTTCTGCGACAATTGAGAAGCCTCGTATGACAGCAGACTGTGATTGCACTAAAGTCTGGGAAGATTTATGTGTTGTTGAGGCTCTTGGTTAAGCACTGGATACAGGATCCCAACATATTTCACTGTCTTATAAATTATATGATCTACCACATCAGTACAGTTCTTATTTATTGACTACAATGTCAGAGATGTCACTTGACACAAAAGTTACTCCCAGATGGCTACAAACCAGTTCTCCTACAACAATGACTATATCAGTTCTATGCTGAACTGTGAGGCCATTTTGCTTCTAATCACGTTTTTGTCTCACTTTCTAAGAAGATAAATAAGGTCAGTGATAGTATTCCTTCCACTGTCAAAGAAGCTGGATGACTGTTTATTTCACTAATTCTATTTCCCAGGTGTCCACCAGAGATTTCCATCTGTTGTCAGTGCACAATGCTTCAGATTATGTACATTTTGTGGCACACAGGTTACTTAAGGGCAGAACAGGATGGTGGCAAGGCCTCCCAGTTGCTTAACACTGAAGACATTACTGGGCTACTGAACAGTCACCCAGCACTATCTATCCACGTTAGCCTATGATTCATCTTCACAAGTCAGTTACAACTTCACGTTCCCTTTTACTAATCTGTGACATAAGATTGTTTAGCCAAACTATCTATCAGGTCCATGACAGCTCAGTATTCATGCGGGTGACAGAAACCAAACAGGTCCTCAAGCTTGTACAGAAAGTACCACACCCATGTAACCAGAATGACACTTTTCTTGTGTCGTTCACTTTACAATACCCACAAAAGATTCTGCTTTCATGTTTGATTAAATAAATAAGTAAATAAATTACTTGAACTTTGATCCATGTGGAAATAAATCCACATTTCATTCTGGGGCACAGATACCATAGTCCTTACCTTCTGCTTCAAACCTTCTTGTAGTACAGTTTGAGATGTCTATAAGTATCCCTTCTTCCGATTTTACCTTGTATTTCCCTCTTAAAAACATTCAGATAAAGCTTTGGTTTCAGTCCTGCATCAAAACTATTCTAAATAGTGGTATTACTGGATCTTGGGGTAGGTTGATCCCAAATTTCCTGAGAAATCGCCACACTGATTTCCAAAGTGGTTGCACAAGTTTGCATTCCCACCAGCAATGAATGAGTGTGCCTCTTTCTCCACAACCTCGCCAGCAAAGGCTATCATTGGTGTTTTTGATTTTAGCCATTCTGACAGGTGTAAGATGGTATCTCAAAGTTGTTTTAATTTGCATTTCCCTTATTGCTAAGGAGGTTGAGCATAACCTTAAGTGTCTTTTGGCCATTTGAATTTCTTCTGTTGAGAATTCTCTGTTCAGATCAGTGCCCCATTTTTTAATTGGGTTCATTAGCATTTTAAAGTCTAGTTTCTTGAGTTCTTTATATATTTTGGAGATCAGACCTTTGTCTGTTGCAGGGTTGGTGAAGATCTTCTCCCAGTCAGTGGGTTGCCTTTTTGTCTTAAAAAAAAAAAACTATTCTAAACTGGCTCTTTATTTTAAATCCACTAGCAAATTCTCCACCTTCATCATGTTTATCTTTCACCTTGAAAAAGTGCTTATTTCCCCCATGTTAGACCCAATGGCAGAAGTCTCACATGCAAGCTGAAACTCATCCTTTCCACCAACAATAGCCACAAGTCTTGGTTTGCTGTACTATATTTCAGTTGATCTAGAATATGTCATAAACATATTTTAATTGGTTATATTTACTATATTTACACATAGCTAAATATGGGGGCAAAGTCTTTAGCCAGAAATATTTACCTGAAATAATCAAATACTCACAGAACATGATACTTAGAAGATAATTAATAATTCTTAAAATATACCAATCATAATTAAATAAAGTCAATATTATTCTTTTAAAGTTATGATATTTTAAATATTTAGATTAATTTCAATAAATTAAATCCATCTATCCACTTTTAAGTACTTTGAATTCTTATGGAACAGGAAGTAGAAAGAATTATCAAGTATACAAAGAAAAGAAAATTGTTAAGAAGCTTGTATTTTATGGCATGAACAAGTTTAAAATATAGAAAGAAACAGCAATTATATTTGGTATTGTGGGCATCTTCAAAATTATGAATTATGGGGCCTGCAGCTTCTACTGTCTACCTACTAAATACAGGTGAAAAAATTAAATATGTATTTTATATATTCCATAGACTCAGACATGCTTTTTATTTTTTAATATGAGTATAATTGCTATAAAAAGGACTCATTTGGCCGGGTGGTGGTGGCACACTCCTTTAATCCCAGCACTTGGGAGGCAGAGGCAGGCGGATCTCTGTGAGTTAGAGACCAGCCTGGTCTACAAGAGCTAGTTCCAGGACAGGCTCCAAAACCACAGAGAAACCCTGCCTCGAAAAACCAAAAAAAAAAAAAAAAAAAAAAAAAAAAGGACTCATTTGCTTGTCTTTTGGTACAAATAGACAAATTAAAACTTAATGAAGATATATATATATGTATATGTATATATATATATATGCTTTATCACCTTTAATTCTCCAATTACATTAGTTATCCAAACTTGAAAATGAAAAGATCAAGGGCCCGTCTGACAGTGGCTCCAAACTAAAGCTGTAACAAAAGCAGCAAAGATCCCACCATGTGTCACTTCCATGCTCTGTAAGGAATTCTAAGTAGTGACAGTTGGAGACTGTTTTGAATATTAATTATAAGCAAATCATTGATATATTGACCACAAGAGCTCCCTAATAAAGCCAATGGCTGATTTTAGATCAGAATTTCTGGAAAGGAAATCTCTTAGGACTTTCTAAGCCTGTTTAGAATTCCTATTTGTCAGAATTTGATCATACAAAAGACCTCGCAGCATTCTCTTGCCGTATCCATTTGACCATGACAGTTTCAAATATGCTCTTGAGTTTTGAAAAGTATAAGGGAATTCTCTTCCATTTTTTTGTGTGTGTGTGTATTTAAGCTTAGTAGAGAGTGGGGAAGATGGCAATGATGAAGAGTGTAGACAGAAGACATGTGGTTAAAATGATGTCCTTTTCAGTTCTAGAAACAGCTTTGCAATCCCACTCCCCCTCAACCACTTCCCTCACAACCGTGTCTAGTTCATCAGCTTCCTGTCAACTCTCACTCTGTGAACCAATCCATCAGAAACATAATTTCACATCCCTTCTGGTGGTCATCCTCAAATTTAAGGCTCAATCATTAGTTTCATAGGTCACTGGAATCATAAAGGAAAAAAAATCTTTGATGTTTCATAAGAGGATGGGCATATTCAGGCATCCTTACTATGTTTGGGACTGCCCTGTGTGGATGCTGCTCCTTCTTTATGGTAAGAGCAGCAGTGCCACTTTATGAACACTCTTAAATATTGCACAACAAGATGACTCAATGGGTAAAGTGCTCCTCACACAAGCATAAGAATCTGAGCTTGAATCTCTAGAATCCACCTTAAGTCATATGTAACATTTTAGTAACAATCTGCCAAACAATCCTAGACTCAAGTAGTATGTAAAAACAAAAAGCATTTATTCAGCAGAAATAACCAGTGTGCAATGTTGACTGTTTGTACAAAGTGGTGACCTGGAAAGGAACATGCAAGCTCCTTTTAAGCTTAGTTAGGGGAATTCAAGGAACAGTTATATCATCTCTAACATGATTGGTCAAGCTAGCAGCAGTTACACTAGTATAGATTTGATTGGCTGCGGTTTTAGTTTTTCCATCATTTAAAATGCCTGGGCAAGTCAGGGCTTGCCTTACAGGATTTCACAGGACCTAACTTTCTTTCTTGTTTTTTGTTTTTTGTTTTTTTTGGTTTTTTTTTTTTTTTGAGGGGAAGGGAACCTTTTTTTTATTCTTAAGGAACTGAAACCCAAATTCGGTAATACAAAGTGTGGGAATTTCAGATCTGTTAGTTTGCATTTGTAGTACTAGTGCTCCTACAATTAGATGCAAAGCTCAGGCTGCATTATTCCTGGAACTTGCAGGATAAATAGCCTGGCTAATGCAACAGGGAACAACAAACCATCACAAAGAAGGTTGAAAGTGAGAGTCAATCATTAAGGTTATTTTTCGACTTCCACAAATGTAGCGTGTCGTATACCCACCTATATACATGAACACACACACACATGTGCCTCACACCAACACGAGACACATCTTTGTTCAATCAGACATGTCCTAAGAATACTTATTTGGTTAGACAAATGTGAGAGCTCAAAAACCATGTGGAATGTTTTTTTGTAAGATTAGCATTTATGTATCTCAGTACTGGGGAGTCCTGTCAGAAAGCCAGGAACACTATGCCTTCCCAAAATCATTTTCTTGGTGAAGGGTTTTCATGTTGAAGGTTGGTGAGAGGATATTTTTTTTTTGTATCATTAGGATATATTCATGGGTTTCAACCTTTTTGTAATCTCAAAAATTCTGGGACCATCAAATTATCCTTGAACAAATTTAATCATTTTTACCTAAACATTCTTCATGAAGTGGATTAATTTTAGTAAAAAAAAAATCACTGCTATGGTATCTTGATAGTAGACCTGTCACAAGAAATAAAATCCAATGAGAATGGAAATTATAGATAGTATGTGTGATGGCTAATCTTCATTGTCATATGGATTCTTTGGATCCTATTGTAAATGATGAGACAGAGTAAATCCTTCCTTCTTTAGACTTTTTTTTGCCATATATTTTTCACTGCAAGAAAAATGATTGATGGAGTTTATATAAGAATTTTAGAACTGAATACAGTTAGAATCCAGCTGTTTTAGGAACTGGGTTCTTTCAGCCATGACACCCAACAATGGCAAAGTCACAGCTGTGGCAGCTGGAAGAGAGTGGTTGCTGAATTCAATGGAGCCCCAGTGAAACTTTGAATGTGAAAAATAAGGTGGTTTGAACAGTTTATATTTAGTATGGAAGAGAAAATACAGATTATTTTGTCCCAGATTCTCCAGACAGTGGATGGGTCCATGGTGTAAACCTGATAATCTTAGGATTTCACATCTTAAAGCAAGGACACAAGTTTGAATGTTGATTTATCATCTCAGATGCAGCACCATTGGCTACACACCCAGTTGCTGCAATTGTGAGCCAGCTGCTGAGCTTCAGTATTGTCTAATAGCAGATCCCATTGTTTTCCTAGCCCACACTGAGTTCACCACACCATAACACTTTATCTTAGATGGTCTCTTTTTCATGCTTACCAACAAGCACACTCACTAGTATACCCAAACTATTTTCATTTGATGTTTAAGTTTTTATTCCCTGAATGTCAGGTTAGTACAACCGAGTAAGAACACAGGGTACAGAGCCCAACTCTGTGGGTTCAAATCTCATGTAAACTGACAACTAAAATTCCTCACATATACCTACCCTACAGGCTAGTTATAAATGTTAAAGAACAAATTATTTCAAAGAATTTTTAACTGTGAAGTTTATGCATAGTTATGCTTATGGTTGTCTTCCCATACTGTATAAAATTAACAGTAAGGCTTTAATCCAAAGGAGATATTTTTGTTGTTCTTCAGTTTCTCCTTTTCTTCTTCCAAAATCCATTCACATTCCAGTTAAACATGGGAGAAGTGAAGGTTAAGAACCTATGTTTTCTAAGTGGCATACAAAAGGCAAATAAATTAAACTCATAAATGTGGCAATACTTCTAGTCAGTGGCTTGGTCACTAATTACATAGTTTCTGTGTCCTGAATTTTAGTTTATTCCCATCTCATTACATGTGTATACTTGGTAGTATTATTTGGCTACAGTTGTAGGATGCCTCCTTTTCAAGAGCAAGTCTACCTAGTGTTAGAAATTTCTGCTTTGCTGGGCTTCAGTGATCATTTTCTTTACAGACTGATGGGTTTGTGGACATTGAATGGTCTCATAGCTGTGAACAAATTAAGTTGGAGCCCTGATCTTTAAACAGAATGGCAAGAAAAAGAACAGCCCAATTTTATCCTGACTTTTTAATGATTTAAAGTTCCCAAAAAGAGTTACCATGCACAGTATTTGTGGCTTCAACCCTGAGCATGAGTTTTCCTGCCTCTGGTCTGGGAAATGTGCTTTGACCATAGACCCAGATGTGGCATGAATTCTAAGAACTGATTAGTGCATATCTGAGTCTCTTCCTTTCATTGACCAGTGTCTGCCCACCAGCTAATTGTAAATAGTGTTGGCCCTTACTATTATTCTCTTCCGTTTGGTCATGTACAAAACATTGACTGATTGCACCTGATTTTTTTTTTTTGTAAATTTTGTTTATCATTACCTTTTATATGCTGGCCATATTTATTATCAGATTAAAATATTAACCATTCTATACCATTTGGAATATGAAGAAGATAACATGTTCTGTTATTTTTTGGACAAATAATAAAAAGAATTTTAATGAACTGTTCTTCAGAGTTCTGGATCTGAAATGCTTCTGAATTTTTTAAAATAGTTCTTAAGTGATCAAGAGACAGGGGTTAAACAGGAAAACATAATAGATAGATAGATGATAGATAGATAGATAGATAGATAGATAGATAGATAGATAGATAGAGATAGATAGATAGAAGATAGATAGACAAAATATATTTTTTAGCTCAAACTCAATTGAGTCATCAGCAAAAACTTATAGCCAAATGAACAACACTCAATAGCATCTCATAAATATTTGCTGAAAGAAACTGAGCTGAAGACTCTATACTTGTTTTCATAGACACAGTTGAGCAATGTAAAGATTCTGAATAGTCTCCTAAATAAATATTTGATCTATCATGTGAAATGTGTCCATAATAGCATATCCATTATGAGGTGTTAATAGCACAAAAATAGCCATACAGATTGAGCAAAGCAAGCATTGATATTTATAATTTTACACAACAGTAGTTGCTGCATTTATTCTGAATGAAGAGTCAAAAGCAAAAGAAAATTACAAGGTGAAACATTAATCAGCTTCAGAAAGGAAATTTATCACTGTGGTTAAGAATTTAGATTGTCAAACTCAATAACTGAAATGGTTTATTGATATGACATCTGTCCCTAATATGTAGTGTCAATATATCTAGTAAGGTATACTCAAGGGTAAAGTTTCCATGTCTTAAAGAATGTATAGTAGAGTTCTTGACACCTATGTAGATTGCACCAGACTACTCATGATCTTCTTGTGTGAGGCACATATTCACCAGAAACATCATTGAACAGTGAATGCTTCAGTAAAACGAACTATATACCATGAATATAGAATGATGTGTCTTATAATTCTTACAGAGATGTATTCAAGAAAGCATGCTTTGGGGGTACTGAACCTATTCTTTTTATACAGTGATTTTAGGGAATTTTGGAGAGAAACTACTCTGCACTACTTACAAATACCTTTCCTTCCACTGGGCGAGAGAGGTATGAAACATGCAGAGAGCTGAATTCCACATCCTCTACATTCTAACAGAATGAAGCAGCTATGTTTGCCTCTTAAACATGGACTGTACATCCTCTGTATCTGAACAGAATGAAGTAGCCATGGTTACTGTAACATTTTTATTTTAACAATGCTTTTACTCTGAGTTTTTTAGTTCTATTCAGTGAAAATCAAGTTTTCATATAAAAGTTACACCATTTCTTTTCATACTTTGGTATATACGGACTCACAAGCCTCAAAATGCCCTAATACTGAAGTATAAGGCTGGGAAAATGTTTGAGATGAAGGGGAGAGTACCAAAAATAGTGATGTAGCAGTCTTATTACATGTAAAATTAAATCCACTTTTACCTTTTAAAACTCATTTAGGCATAGAAGCATTCAAGATAAATCATTCCATTTATGAACCTAACAAACTTCATTGATGGTCTATTCTGATCAATAAAATCCTAGTAAACTTGACATAAATATTTGATTATTTTTCACAGTCCATTGTTACTTAATGACCATAAGGTCAAAATGGAAGTCTCAAGAATTTTATGCAACCCAGTAAAAATTTGCAGAGTTAAATTATTACTTTGATGACATACAGTCTAACTTAAAATTCAACTGTCACTTAAATTTTCAAGAGAAAAAATTTCTGCAGAATACAAGAATAATATGTCGAACAGTTAACTTTACATGTATGCCACCTTTGATAAATAGGCTATGGACTGTTTATTGGTACTCAGAATATATAATTTTAAGTGACTATTATAGTAGCAAAAATATGACCAATTTAGTTTCTATATTCATGGTTGGCCAGATATGGAGGCCCAAAAATGTGAGCCTATTTCCATCTTGTCTGAAGGTCAGAGAGTTTGAGGTTGCTCAAAATTGTTGACAACCAGGGCTACACATCTTGACCATGGTTCTTTTGACATTAAGATGGCCCATACAATTGGATCCACTCCACCCTAATTGCCAGGATATTCAAGCATATTTCTGCTCCTTCTTTTGAAATAGGATGTTTGACTTTGGGTGTGGCTGCCTTCAGGATACTTGGTCTAGAGTGGATTCACTGCCTTAACAACAGAACGCTAATGACTTGATGACTAAAATTATTAAAGCAAGTAACTGCTCGAGTTGTCCTTTGTATCATATTAAAATAGTCTTTTGTCGCTTCCCCCATCATACTGGGTTTTAAATGTCTATGGAAAATTAAACACAGGGATTTCAGTAGTCACTAAAACGCCCATCTGGTACTATCCTGTGTTTTCAGTTTTATTATTTTCACTCATATCTTCATTCTCTTTAGTATTTTCCTGATCCCTGTGCCCCTTCCCTGGTAAGTGGTGTTTTTGTCAGAGCTGTTCTTTGACAGCCAGATCAAGTATCAAGCAAAAATAAATGTTACATTTTGTGGAAAAAGTATCATGAGTTAATCGAATATTAAGAATTGGAAAAAGTAAAAAAGAATTTGAAGTAAAAACTTCAAACCCAAGTGCTTCTGTGGTCAGAGCATCTGCACTTCAACTTCCTGTTTCTAAAATAATTAGCCTAGTATGACCTGTTAAAATGTGTTAGCATTAAATAATCAGTACCTGTAACTTGTAAATCATTGAAAAATATGGAAATATTGCAAATATCAAACCTAGATACATTTCTTTGCAACCATCCCTCTCACAATTTTGATTATGCTTGTAGAAGGATTTTTACAACATTGGTGCATTGGTGTGTGTGATTACCCCATCAAATTAACACAATGAATGAGTTTGTCCAAGACTAGAGTGCCTTTGATGTTAGGGAATCCTGTCTTACAGAAAAATCATAGTAGTGATGTGATAAATTTTTACTAGTAAAATTCTTTTGTAATCTATTCTTTAAGCTGAATCATCTTGCTTCTCTTTTTGTTTCTCTTCTCTTCTCTTCTCCTCTCCTCTCCTCTCCTCTCCTCTCCTCTCCTCTCCTCTCCTCCCCTCCCCTTCCTCCCTCCTTCCCCCTCCCTCTCCCCTCCCCCCTCTTTCTTCTTTCTTTCTTTCTTTCTTTCTTTCTTTCTTTTTTCTTTCTTTCTATCATCTTTCTTTCTATTTTGCACAAGTCCCAACTTTAGGAAGCTAGCAATCTAAACAAAGTAAAACCAAAACTGCAAGCAAGTCAAGCAATTTAGATAAGGTTAGAAGTAAGGCAATCAGGATCAGCCTCATCCGATGAAGGAAATACTGAAGGCACCACAACTTATCACTTCAATATTGCTTTAGTGACTCTAGGTTGTGTTTATTCTTACTGCATTTATGAAAAAAAGCTCATATTATTTTCAGAACTTGAATAACTATTATAAGATGTCTATATACGAAGAGCTTCTGTAAGATTGGATCTTAGGCTACATAATAAAGAAAATCCTTGTGTTTCAGCACACAAAATGGAATGCATTCATACACAACATGAACCAACCTGTTCTTCGTTGCCATAGGAGCATAGTTTAAGCTTGATAACAAAAGGCACTTGGCATGACAGGGGCCTTTATGTGATTGTGTTCTACTCCAAGATAAAATACGAGGCCCGATAGTCCTTCTCCCAAGCCATAGCCAAAGCAGTCAATGAATCAATGTAAGGTGACATCAAGGAAGAATAGTCTCATTGATTTTCTACAGAAGATCATCTCAGTGATCTGGTACAGGACTCAGATGTACTGTTTTTGTTTTGTTTTGTTTTGTTATCTATTTCCACTAAGCAGTACATGTTCAGTTAATGTGTGGGAACATGTAATAAAAAAAAGAGTGATAAAATGCTGCTGGACTGTGGGCACAGTTAGGGAAAAATGTAGTAAATACATCAAATTAAAAACAGGAAATTGGAAAATTCTACAATTCAGTGTTTAAGTGTTTATTAAAGTAATTGATATATTCAAAATCTTCTAAATATCTGTGATGGGTCTAGAGGTGAGTATAACAAAAAGCCACGAGTAATTAACAATTGAAACAGATTTTTGCCATGGAGACTGTAAGTAATCTTTCTGTTTTCTGTTACATCAAGAAACAGTGATTATATCTAAATAGAATCTGTATATAAAAATATTAGAAGTGAGGGACATGCAGTGAACAAATTTAATGGATGAAATGGAAAAGATAATTCAAAGTAAATTCATTCATACCCTCTTCAGAGCTCTGAACGAAAGCAGTCATAATAACACCTACTGAACATCTTGATCCACAAGCAGAGGGCTAAGTGGAAATGGCATGGACTTTGAAAGCTAAAAGACATCTCCCAGTGACATCTTCTGACAAGGGTACAAGACATCTTCTGACAAGGGTATACCACCTAATCCTTCCCCAAACAATACCACCCACTGGGAACCAAGATTTGCATGAGAATAGGGACAATTGTCATTCAAACCAAAATACACATGAAGTAATGTTCCTGTCAAACGGCTTGTAAGTCTGTAATTTGAATTCCATTATTTGTGACCAGACCTCAGAAATACAGCTATTGCATACAGTGATTTCTTTTCAGATAAGCACAAAGTTTAATTTTTGTACATATATGTGTGTACACGCATGCACATGCAAGAGGGTGCACACGAGTGTGGAGACCAGAGAATGATGTCTTGCATGTTCATTACACTCCCACTTATCTGTGGAGACAAAATCTCTCACTGAATTTGAAACTCATTATTTCATTTACGTTGAACAATAAATGTTGCAATAACATCAAATCTTCTCAATAACAGTGTTTTCCTCTATGTCTCTGCTTTTTTTCAGACTCATGGAATATCCATTTGTTATTATAAACTTTAATATTTTGTCATGAGAAAAAGTTTGGAGTCTTATTTAATGACACCAGTGACATGTATAGAGTCTTAAACACATATAAGAAGTCTTGACATATATTATTTGTTGTAATTGCTATTGTTAGGCATGCAGAATGTCAACAGACACTCTGTGCTCACAGTGTTATAAGCTGGAAATTTTATATATTATCTAATTTAAGAGTACTATGGGCTAAAGAGATGACTCAGCACTTAAGAGCACTGGCTGAATTTCTAGAGGACAGAAGTTCTATTCTCAGCACCAACATGGAGGCTTATAACTACCTACAACAAGTTCTATAAATCCACCACCCTCTACTAGTTTCCCTGGGCACTGCACCATGTTGCACACAGACACACATGCAGGCAAAACATCCAAATACATAAAATAAAAATAAATCAACTAATAAATTCAATAATTATAAAATATTATCTAGATATACTTAGTGGGGATTCATCTTTTGATATCTGTGGTGAACTGGTTATAGGAATTTTTTAGAATTTAAACTGTGAATTCTAAAGTCTTATACACAACATAGTATAGTATTTCATATAATTTATACACATCTAACAGAGTTGAAACAATCTCTAGTATATTTCTATGTATTGCTGTGGGTACTGCTAATTGGTAAACAACATACTGCCTACATGAGACTTGAGTGAGTTTTTGACATTTCAAAATATCAAAACAAATAAGAGAATACTTATATCTAAGAAACTACAAAGTTATAGAAATACCTGTTTCAGGAATAATGACTCCAACTCACTTGTTTGGCAGGTTCAAATGTGTAGATACTTGCTTTCTATCCCTGATTGGGTGAATACTTTCAGGCAAAGCAGTGGCTATGAAGAACTGAACATCTCACATGCATTAATAAGTTAGCACATGCCTAGTACAAAGTATAGTTTGGTGCCTTTTTAAATGAACAAAGTGCATGTCTCATTTAAAGGGGCTTTCAGAAACATGTATTTGTCAGATAATATATTCATTGCACACAGAGGAAGAAATATGTTGGGGTGGAGTGGGTGGCAATTCTTGTCTGTTCTCAGCAAATTTTTGAAAGAAAGCTGATTTTTATAACTGTTTGACAATAAAATTGAAAGCAAAACTGTAAAAAAATCACATTTGTAACATTTTATTTTTATGTATAGTTATGATTATCTTTTCTTCTTACTTTGAAAATGTCTATGGAAACAGCAAAAATCTGTTAGGAAAATCGTTTCAGTTCAGTAATTTGAAACCAAAGTTTTGACAGGAAAATGTTCAAAGTTGAGATTAATTTGTGTATTTGATCAAGCTTAGTTAAACTATTTTGTAATGTAATTTTTAATTGATTCATTGGGAATTTCATCATGCAGCCAAATCTCACTCATTCCCAAGTCTCTCTGTACCCTTCATGCCTGTCCCTCCAATAGAAAACAAAGAAAGAAAGAAAGAAGGAAGGAAAGAAAGAAAGAAAGAAAGAAAGAAAGAAAGAAAGAAAATGATATAAAACCAAACAACAACAATAAAAGTAAACAAACAAACAAAAACGACTTTGTTCTTCTGTCTTCGCGCCCCTCCATCAACTATCCGTTAGTCTTGGTGATATTGGGAGCTGCTATATATCATGCAGTAGACCCCTTTTCCCAAACAGTTTTACTTGCAAATGTTCACTGTATAACATGTTAGTCAGGTTTAAGGCCTCTGGCTTCTGGTACACCATCATCAATGGACCCTCACAGATTTCCTCTCAGATATTCTATTGTTGCGCGAAATCATGGAGATTATCCAGCTATGTTTTCACAGGATCAGTTCCTTCACACACTCCTGAGGGTTATAGATAGGGTAGGTGCTGGTGAATGCCAACATGTTGGATATATTTTGAATAGATGGTAGCTGAGATGCTTTGACTGTGCCACTGGTACCATCCCTCAGGTGCCATGTGATAATACAGACAATGGACAGCAACACAGACCCTAGCTATGGTAGGACCATGGACCAAGACATGAACATGAGCAGTAGCATGGGTTCAGATGTCACCATTGCCCTAGGTAGCAGCACAGACCTCTCAGATCTGTATGGGCCAAGCAACAGGATGGTCTCTGGACTCCAACATAGCCCCAGGTGGCATCTCAGACCCTAGGCAATTGCACGACCTTTGATATTAACAGGAGCCATGGACCTCAACACAAATCCTAGTTGGGTTAGAGTTACAGACCCAGACATGGCCCTCAGCCACAGATCAGGCCCAGATGTCAACATGGCCCAAGGTGGTAGAACAGGCCACTAGATCTTTATGACCCTAGTGGCAGCATAACCCTCAGGCACCAACATGGCCTCAAGTTTCAGCCCAGATCCTGGGTACCTATGCTGTCTTACGTGGTAAGCAGAGTCATTAGACATCAATTACTGGCTGTGGAAGGGCACCCAGAAATGGCCCTCAGCAGTTGCTTGGACCAGAGAATGCCATGGTCATGGGTGACAAGACAGGCCACTCAGGTTAAAATGGCCCAGCTTGTCAAACTCCATTCCCCTTTATGGAGTGTTCGGCCATTGGTAGCTGCCAGGAGAGAGTCAGTTTTCTCTAGGTGCATGGACCCAGTAGGTTTTATATGTGTGTGTCTATGTATGTGTGTCTCTCTGTGTGTAACAATAACAAAGAACAGGTCTTGAATTGGAGGAGTGGAAAGAAACAAGAGTGGAGGTAGGGAGTCAGGGATAGAAAAAAATGAAATACACCACTCATACAGGACATCTTCAAAAAATACTTAAATTTAAAAAGAGAAGCAAATATGGTTATGATGTATTTATGATTATAAAAAATTTTCCTTCATGTACATTTAAGAATCAATTTAGTATTTTCAAAAACAGAAAGTTCAATAGCTAAGTTAGCTCAGATATATGCAGGTATATCCTTTGTAAAATGAAATATTTTCTGCTACACTGTGGTGAAAGAGAAAAAAATACATCCATCAACTCAACTATAACAGACAACTGATTACAAGATATTTGGAAGCTTCTTCTAAAATAAAAAAAAATTATTTTTTGAAATTTTTCTAAAAGTGTGAAAATGCTACATTTTCGGACTGGAAAGAACTTCATCTCTAATCCATTCAGGGAACCCGAATCCCAAGGAAAGTGGATTGTGATTACTTCCTGGTGAGCGTGATGAAACTGTCACTTTCTGGTAAATGGCCTAGGCTTAAGTCCCTTAATACAAAACATTCCTATGGGAACTGTTGGTGATGTAGGGACAGATTTGTAAGGATTTGACTCAATAGCACATTGGATTTTGAATAGAGAAGGAATACTCATTCTGCTGGGTATGATTGAAGGGCTATCCCATTCTAGTTGCAGCCACTGACATACTGAAGTCCAGAAGGGAGACTAGACTTAGTAACATGCACAGACCATCTGATGGAAGTGGAGTAAAAACCTATTGTACCTCTGTGGTGGTGTGAATAAGAATCTTCCCCATAGTTTTATATATTTGAATGCTTTGCCACCAGGGAATGTCACTGTCTGATGTGTAAACAAGAAGAAGGGTAACTGAGGGAAGAACTGTGTCACAGGACTTGGAAAGGTCATGTCAAGCGCAAAATCCTCCTTTCTGCTTAAGGAGCATGATGTATCTCTGAGCTACTGCTCCAGTACCTGTGTGTATGCTGCCATACTCCCTGACATGATGATGATTTGCTCATGATGTTTCCTCACAACAATAGAATAGTGACTAAGACAGAAGTCAGTACCCAGCAGTGGGATATTGCTGGGACAAGTCTGACCATGCTTCATGTTAGAAGAATGTAGACTTTGGGACTATAGTAGTTTGAAAGAAAATGGACCATAAAGGGAATGATACTATCAGGAGTTGGAGTATTTGTGGCCTTGTTGGAGGAAGTGTGCCCTTGTGGGTGTGGGCTTTGATGTCTCTTTTGCTCAAGCTGCACTCAATGTGACACCCAGGCTACTTACTGTTGCCTGAATACCAACATATAGCAGTTTCTTCTCCAGCATCATGTCTACCTGTATGTTGCCATGCTCCTTACCATGATGAAAATGGACTAAACCTCTGAAACTATAAGCCATGATAGCAGATAAATATTTTCCTTCATAAGAGCAGCTGTGGTCATGATGTCTCTTTACAGCAATAAAAATTTTAACTAAAGGAAAAACTATTCATATAGGCAGGAACATGGAAGAGAGTGGTACTGAAAGCTATACAGATTATAATGACTGGGTTCAGGAGCTTTCATAGGAGAAGACTAGTATTAATTCATCTAAAATCTGTTGTTGTGAGATTTTGCTAAAGAAAACAGCTGCTTCTTGCCTTTGTCTAAAAAATTTGTCTGAGCTATTAAGAAGAATTTTGGATTAATGACACTGGCAAGGAGATTTCAATACAGCCTAGTACTGACCGTGACATGTGGCTATTAGTGGTCACTCTTATTCAGATCTAAAATGAAAAGGAGCAAACTAAGCAGGGAAAAATATAAAATGTACAGTTTGAGGAGAAAAGAAGCACCAAGAAGTGTATTGAAGCTAAGTCCAGTGCTCAAGGTGATAAAAGTTTGAAGAGAGCCTGATGCTAAAAGGAATAGGGAAGTCGTAATCTAAGGGCAAGATTCCACCCAGCGGGCACTGGCGTGCAGGCAGGCCCGGGTGGCGGAGGCACCGACAGTCAGGCCCGGCAGGCAGGCCTAGGCGGCGGAAGCACCGGCGCACAGACAGTTCCGGGTGGCAGAGGCACCAGCAGGCAGGCCTAGGCGTCGGAAGCACCGGCGCACAGGCAGGCCCGGGCGGCGGAGGCACCAGCACGCAGGCAAGTCCGGGCGGCAGAGGCACCGGCGTGCAGGCAGGCCCGGGTGGCGGAGGCACCGGCAGTCAGGCCCGGCAGGCAGGCCTAGGCGGCGGAAGCACCGGCGCGCAGGCAGGCCCGGGTGGCGGAGGCACCGGCAGGCAGGCCTAGGCGGCGGAAGCACCAGCGCACAGACAGTTCCGGCCGGCGGAGGCACCGGCAGGCAGGCCTAGGCGGCGGAAGCAACGGCGCGCAGGCAGGCCCGGGCAGCGGAGGCACCAGCACGCAGGCAAGTCCTGGCGGCAGAGGCACCGGCGTGCAGGCAGGCCCGGGTGGCGGAGGCACCGGCAGTCAGGCCCGGCAGGCAGGCCTAGGCAGCGGAAGCACCGGCGCACAGACAGGCCCGGGCGGCGGAGGCACCAGCACGCAGGCAAGTCCGGGCGGCAGAGGCACCGGCGTGCAGGCAGGCCCGGATGGCGGAGGCACCGGCAGGCAGGCCTAGGCGGCGGAAGCACCGGCGCACAGACAGGCCCGGGCGGCGGAGGCACCAGCACGCAGGCAAGTCCGGGCGGCAGAGGCACCGGCGTGCAGGCAGGCCCGGATGGCGGAGGCACCGGCAGGCAGGCCTAGGCGGCGGAGGCACCGGCAGGCAGGCCCGGGCGGCGGAGGCACTGCATACAGGATAGTGCGGGCAAGAAACAGTGAAGCCTGCACTGAGAACAGATTGCCCCGCTACAATTAAATCAAACCCAATAGATAGCATCGGTAAGGGGAGATGGGCAGACGCCAAGGCAAGAATTCACCCAACAATCTGAAAAACAACATGAAAACACCAGAACCCAATGATCTTACAACACAAGGACTTGAACACCCTATCACAGGAGAAGAGGAAAAAACTGACTTTTTGAAAGCAATAGAGTCCCTTAAACAACATGTAAAAAACGCCCTCATAGAAATGGATGAGAAGTATAACAAAAAGTTTGAAGAAATGAGTAAATACGTAAATGATACCCTGGGAAACCAAGAAAAAACGATCAAACAGGTAATGGAAACAGTCCAAGAATTGAAAACTGAAATGGAAGCAAGGAAGAAAACACAAACTGAGGACCAGCTGGATATGGCAAATATAGGTCAACGAGCAGAGACTACAGAAACAAGCATAATCAATAGAATACAAGAGATAGAAGAAAGAATCTCAGATTCTGAAGACAACATAGAGAAAATAAACGGACTGATCAAAGAAAACACCAAAACCAACAAATTCTCATCACAAAACATTCAGGAAATATGGGACACAATAAAAAGACCAAACCTAAGAATAATAGGGATAGAAGAAGGAGAAGAGGCACAGCTCAAAGGTCCAGAAAACATTTTTAACAAAATTATGGAAGAAAACTTCCCCAACATAAAGAAAGATATTCCTTTGAATATTCAAGAAGCATACAGAACACCAAACAGACTGGATCAAAAAAAAACGTCCCCTCGCCATATAATAATCAAAACACAAAATATACAGATTAAAGAAAGAATATTAAGAGCTGCAACGGAAAAAGGCCAAGTAACTTATAAAGGTAAACCGATCAGACTTACACCTGACTTCTCTATGGAAACCATGAAAGCCAGAAGGTCCTGGATAGAGGTACTACAGAAACTAAGAGACCATGGATGCAAACCCAAACTACTATACCCAGCCAAGCTATCGTTCACTATCAATGGAGAAAACAAGACATTCCAGGATAAGAACAAATTTAAACAATACGTTGCCACAAATCCAGCCCTACAGAAAGTAATAGAAGGAAAATCACAACCCAAGGAATCCAACATTGCCAACACTGCCTACAATAACCCAGGCATCTAGCGACCCTTCAACAGCACAACTCAAAGAAGGGAGACACACAAACTCTTCTACCAAAAGCAGTAAGAATAACCGGAGTTAACAACCACTGGTCATTAATATCACTTAATATTAATGGTCTCAATTCACCAATAAAAAGGCACAGGCTAAGAGATTGGATACGAAAACAGGATCCAACAGTCTGCTGTTTGCAAGAAACTCATCTCAACCACAAAGACAGGCATCTACTCAGAGTAAAGGGTTGGGAAAAGGTTTTTCAAGCAAATGGTCCTAAGAAAAAAGCAGGTGTGGCCATACTAATTTCTAACAAAACTGACTTCAAACTAAAATCAATCAGAAGAGATCGACAGGGACACTTTATACTCATAACAGGAACGATTCAGCAGGATGAAGTCTCAATCCTGAATATCTATGCCCCTAATATAAAAGCACCCACTTATGTAAAAGAAATATTGCTAAAACTCAAGGCAGACATCAAATCACACACACTAGTAGTAGGAGACTTCAACACACCTCTCTCACCAATGGACAGGTCAATCAGACAGAAAACTAATAGAGAATTAAGAGAATTGTTGGAGGTAATGAATCAAATGGACTTAACAGACATCTATAGAACACTCCACCCAAATAGGAAAGAATACACCTTCTTCTCTGCAGCTCATGGAACCTTCTCGAAAATTGACCACATACTTGGAAACAAAGGAAACCTCCACAGATACAAAAAAATATCAGTGTCCACCTGTGTCTTATCAGATCACCACGGATTAAAGTTAGAAGCCACCAACAAAGCTACCCCCAGAAAGCTGACAAACTCATGGAAACTGAACAGTCAGCTACTGAACCACACCTGGGTCAAGGAAGAAATTAAGAAAGAAATTAAAGTCTTCCTTGAATTTAATGAAAACAAAGAGACAACATACTCAAACCTATGGGACACGATGAAAGCAGTGCTAAGAGGAAAGTTCATAGCACTAAGTGCCCACTTAAAGAAAACGGAGAAAGCATACATTGGGGACTTAACAGCACACCTGAAAGCTCTAGAAAAAAAAGAAGCAGACGCGCCCAGGAGGAGTAGAAGACTGGAAATAATCAAACTGAGGGCAGAAATCAACAAAATAGAAACACAGAAAACAGTCCAAAGAATCAATGAAACAAAAAGTTGGTTCTTGGAGAAAATCAACAAGATTGACAAACCCCTATCCAAACTAATTAAACGACAGAGAGAGAACACGCAAATAAATAAGATCAGAAATGAAAAGGGGGACATAACCACAGACACAGAGGAAATTCAGAGAATCATTAGATCTTACTACAAAAGCCTGTATGCCACAAAACTGGAAAATGCAAAAGAAATGGACACTTTTTTAGATAAGTACCATATACCAAACCTAAACCAAGACCAGGTGAACGATCTAAATAGACCTGTTAGTCGCGAAGAATTAGAAACAGTTATCAAAAATCTCCCTTCCAAAAAAAGCCCAGGGCCAGATGGTTTCAATGCAGAATTCTACCAGAACTTCCAAGAAGAGCTAATACCTATACTTCTTAATGTATTTCACAATATAGAAACAGAAGAGTCATTGCCAAATTCCTTTTATGAAGCTACAGTTACCCTGATACCAAAACCACACAAAGACCCAACCAAGAAAGAGAATTACAGGCCTATCTCACTCATGAACATCGACGCAAAAATTCTCAATAAAATACTGGCAAACCGAATCCAAGAACACATTAGAAAAGTTATCCATTATGATCAAGTAGGCTTCATTCCAGAGATGCAGGGCTGGTTCAACATACGCAAATCTATCAATGTAATCAACCATATAAATAAACTGAAAGAAAAAAACCATATGATCATTTCATTAGATGCTGAAAAAGCATTCGACAAAATTCAACACTCCTTTATGATAAAGGTCTTGGAGAGATTAGGGATACAAGGGGCATACCTAAATATAATAAAAGCTATTTACAGCAAGCCGACAGCTAACATTAAATTAAATGGAGAAAAACTCAAAGCCATCCCACTAAAATCAGGAACACGACAAGGATGTCCACTCTCTCCATACCTCTTCAATATAGTGCTTGAAGTTCTAGCAATAGCAATAAGACAACATATGGGGATCAAGGGGATCCATATTGGAAAGGAAGAAGTTAAGCTTTCATTATTTGCAAATGATATGATAGTATACATAACCGACCCCAAAAACTCTACCAAAGAACTCCTACAGCTGATAAACACCTTTGGTAATGTGGCAGGATACAAAATCAACTCCAAAAAATCAGTTGCCTTCCTATACACTAAGGATAAGGAAGCAGAGAGGGAAAACAGAGAAGCATCACCTTTCAAGATAGCCACAAATAGCATAAAATACCTTGGGGTAACTCTGACCAAGGAAGTGAAAGATCTATTTGGCAAGAACTTTAAGTCTTTGAAGAAAGAAATTGAAGAGGACACCAGAAAATGGAAGGACCTCCCTTGCTCTTGGATTGGGAGGATCAACATAGTAAAAATGGCAATTCTACCAAAAGCGATCTATAGATTCAACGCAATCCCCATCAAAATCCCATCAAAATTCTTCACAGATCTGGAGAAGACAATAATCAACTTTATATGGAAAAACAAAAAACCCAGGATAGCCAAAACAATCTTATACAATAAAGGATTGTCTGGAGGCATTACCATCCCTGACTTCAAACTCTATTACAGAGCTACAGTACTGAAAACGGCTTGGTACTGGCATAAAAACAGAGAAGTCGAACAATTGAATAGAATAGAAGACCTTGACTTTAGCCCACAAACCTATGAACACCTGATTTTCGATAAAGGAGCTAAAAGTATACAATGGAAAAAAGAGAGCATCTTCAACAAATTGTGCTGGCAAAACTGGAAGTCAATCTGTAGAAGAATGAAAATAGATCCATATCTATCACCATGCACAAAACTCAAGTCCAAATGGATTAAAGACCTCAATATCAGTCCAAACACACTGAACCTGATAGAAGAGAAAGTGGGAAGTACTCTACAACACATGGGCACAGGAGAACACTTCCTACGTATAACCCCAGCAGCACAAACACTAAGGACATCATTGAATAAATGGGACCTCCTGAGACTGAGAAGCTTCTGTAAAGCAAAGGACACTGTCACTAAGACAGAAAGGCAACCCACTGACTGGGAGAAGATCTTCACCAACCCCGCAACTGACAAAGGTCTGATATCCAAAATATACAAAGAACTCAAGAAATTAGACCGTAAAAGGTTAATCAATCCAATTATAAAATGGGGCACTGAGCTGAACAGAGACTTTTCAACAGAAGAAGTTCAAATGGCCAAAAGTCACTTAAGATCATGCTCAACTTCCTTAGCAATCAGGGAAATGCAAATCAAGACAACATTAAGATACCATCTTACACCGGTCAGAATGGCTAAAATCAAAAACACCAATGATAGCCTCTGCTGGAGAGGTTGTGGAGAAAGGGGCACTCTCATCCATTGCTGGTGGGAATGCAAACTTGTGCAACCACTTTGGAAAGCAGTGTGGCGGTTTCTCAGGAAAGTCGGGTTCAACCTACCTCTTGACCCAGCAATACCACTATTGGGAATATACCCAAGAGATGCCCAAACATACAACAAAAGTATATGCTCAACTATGTTCATAGCAGCATTGTTTGTAATTGCCAGAACCTGGAAACAACCTAGATGTCCTTCAATGGAAGAATGGATGAAGAAAGTATGGAATATATACATATTAGAGTACTACTCAGCAGTAAAAAACAATGACTTCTTGAATTTTGCGTACAAATGGACGGAAATTGAAAACACTATCCTGAGTGAGGTAAGCCAGACCCAAAAAGAGGAACATGGGATGTACTCACTCATATTTGGTTTCTAGCCATAAATAAAGGACATTGAGACTATAATTCGTGACTCTAGAGAAGCTAAATAAGAAGGTGAACCCAAAGAAAAACATATAAGCATCCCCCTGAATATTAACTTTCATCAGGTGATGAAAGAAGACAGAGACAGAGACCAACATTGGAGCACTGGACTGAAGTCTCACGATCCAAAGGAGGAGCAGAAGGAGAGTGAGCACGAGCAAGGAACTCAGGACGGCGAGGGGTGCACCCACACACTGAGGCAATGGGGATGATCTATCGGGAACTCACCAAGGCCAGCTGGCCGGGGACTGAAAAAGCATGGGAAAAAACCGGTCTCGCTGAACATAATGGACAATGAGGACTACTGAGAACTGAAGAACAATGGCAATGGGTTCTTGATCCTATTGCATGTAATGGCTTTGTGGGAGCCCAGGTAGTTTGGATGCTCACCTTAATAGACCTGGATGGAGGTGGGTGGTCCTTGGACCTCCCACAGGGCAGAGAAACCTGCTTGCTCTTTGGGCTGAGGAGGAAGGAAGACTTGATTGGGGGAGGGGGAGGGAATGGGAGGTGGTGGCGGGGAAGAGGCAGAAATCTTTAATAATTAAATTAATTAATTAATAAAAAAAATCAGCAAGAAAAAAAATAAAAAAATAAAATAAAATATAACTTGTGAAAAAAAAAATAAAATAAAATGCTATACTTAAGTTATAAAATAAAAAAAAAAAAACAAGATTCCACCCAGCTAAGATTCCAACTTGTGAAAAAGAATTACAGAAAAGTTTTAAAGGTGAAGGAAAACATTGGAAACATAAAGCTGATGAAAAACTATCTGAACAAGGAAGCCAATGTCTAGCCTCAATGTAGAGAAGAATTTGGCAAGTTCGACCACATGGTTCTGCAAGATAGATATCATATACCAAAATCAAGACCAAGTGGGCAATATAAATATTAAGACCTATAAACTGCATGGAAATAGGAACTGTCATCAAAACCTCCAAAAAAAACAAAAACAAAAACAAACAAACAAACAAAAAACAACAACAACAAAAAAAACCCCTCAGGGCCAGATGGTTTTAATCCAGAATTCTACCAGAACTTCCAAGAAGAGCTAATACCCATAGTCCTCACAGTGTTCCACATAATAGAAA
The DNA here is from genome assembly GCF_950005125.1 of Chionomys nivalis. Lineage (NCBI taxonomy): Eukaryota > Metazoa > Chordata > Mammalia > Rodentia > Cricetidae > Chionomys > Chionomys nivalis. The sequence continues at coordinate 17,758,183 of NC_080089.1, read as the reverse complement.
CAGAAGGAACATTGCCAAACTCTTTTTATGAGGCTACAGTTACCCTGATACCAAAACCACACAAAGACTCAACCAAGGAGGAGAATTACAAACCAATCTCATGAACATGGATGCAAAAACACTCAATAAAATGCTGACAAACTGAATCCAAGAACACATCAAAAAAATCATTCACAATGATCAAGTCAACTTAATTCCAGAGATGCAGGGCTAGTTCAACATAAATCCAATCACACTAAACCTAATAGAAGAGAACGTGGAAAGTAGTCTTCAATGCATGGGCACAGGAAACCACTTCCTAAATATAACCCCAGTAACATAGACACTGAGAGCAACAATATATAAATCAGATCTCCTGAAACTGAGAAGCTTCTGTAAAGCAAAAGACATAGTCAATAAGTCAAAAGGCAGCCTACTAAATGGGAAAAGTTCTTCAACATCCCCAAATCAGACTAAGGACTAATCTCCAAAATATATAAAGAACTCAAGAAATAGACATCAAAATTCTAAATAAACCAATTAAAATTAAAAATGGGGTATGGAACTAAACAGAGAATTCTCAACAGAAGAATCTCAAATGGCCAAAAGATACTTAAGGAAATGTTTAACATCCTTAGCCATCAGGGAAATACAAATCAAAACAACTCTAAAATACCATCTTACACCTGTCAGAATGGTTAAGATCAAAAACACCAATGTTATGCTGGAGAGCGTGTGGAGTAAGAGGAACACTCCTCAATTGACGGTGGGACTGCAAACTTGTACAACTACTTTGGAAATCAGTATGGCAGTTTCTCAGAAATCTGGAAATCAGCCTACCTCAATACCACTATTGGGTATATACCCAAAAGATATACAATCATACTACAAAGGCATTTGTTTATTTATGTTCATAGCAGCATTATTTGTAATATCTAGAACCTGAAAACAACCTAGCTGTCCCTCAGCCAAAGACTGGATAAAGAAAATGTGGCATATTTACACATTAGAGTACTATTCAGTGCTTAAAAAAAAGAACAAACAAACAGTGAGATCTTGAATTTTGCATACAAATGGATGGAATTAGAAAACACTATTCTGAGTGAGATAACTCAGACCCAAAAAGATAAATATGGTACGTACTTACTCATAAGTGGATACTAGCTATAAACAAAAGATACTGGGCCTATAGTTCATGATCCTAGAGAAACTAAGTAACAAGGTGAACCCTAAGTAAAACATGTAGATTCACCTGGAAAGTAGAAATAGATCACATGACAAAATTGGGAGCATGGGGGGGAGTAGAAGGAGAAGATGACTATCCCATTGGTGGAATGGGATAGTCAAGATAGTGGAAGGACAGAGATGAGAACAAGGGAAGAGATACCTTGATTGAGGGAGCCATTATAGGGTTAGCAAGAAACCTGGCGCTAGAGAAATTTCCAGGAATCCACAAGGATGACCCCAGCTAAGATCTTAAGCAATAGAAGAGAGGGGGCCCAAACTTGACTTGTGCTATAGTCAGATTGATGAATGTCTTAAATATCACCATAGAACGTTCATCCAGCAACTGATGGAAGCAGAGGCAGAGACCCGCATCAGAGCACTGGACTGAGCTCCCGAAGTCCAGTTGAAGAGTGGGAGGAATGAGAATATGAGCAAAGAGTTCAAAATCATGATGGGGACACCCACTGAAACAGTCTACCTGAGCTAATGGGAGCTCAGTAAATTTAGCCAGACTGGGAAGGAACAAGCATAGGACCAAACTAGACATTCTGAATGTGGTTGACAGTTGCATGGCTGAGGCAGACTGAGGGGCCACTGGCAGTGGCACCAGAATTTATCCCTACTGCTTGTACTGGCTTTTTGGGAACCTAATCTCTTTGGATGGATACCTTGCTCAGCCTAGATACAGTAGGGAGGGTCTTGGACCTTCCCCAAAGCAATGTGCCTTACCGTCTCTGATGATGAATGTGGGTGGGGTGGGAGGGTATGTGGAGGGAATGGGAGATGGGGAGAGAGTGAGAACTTGGATTGATATGTATAATAAAAAGATTGTTTTCTTTTTAAAAAGTAAATAAATAAAAATAAGGTTTGCAAGTGGGTCTCAGCCTCTTTTCCTTTTCCTCCCCCCTCTCCTTCCTGCCATCCCTTCCTCCCCTCTACACCCCCTTTTAATAAAACTTCATACTCAAAAAAAAGACTATCAAAACAGTCTAGTATCTGTTATGCATGTATATTAGTGGTAAATCTAATGAAGAAATATAATAAAAAAGAGGAAGTTGAACAAAGAAAACTATTTGAGAAGAAGAGAGACATCAGAAAGTGGAGTGGAGCTACCTTCTCTGTTCAAGGAGAAAAATATATTAAGAAATGAGAAAAAAGGGGAGTGTTCACCCCAAGTCAAGATCCCACTCAGCTAAATTTCCTACTTGTGAAAAGGAACTGAAGCAAAGCTTAGAGCCAGATGTGGTGGGGCACACTTTTAATGCCAGCACTGGAAAGATAGAGGCTCGTGGATCACTGAGATTGAAGCCAGACTGGTCTACAGAGCAAGTTTTAGGACAGCTGAGCTTACTTAGGCAGTGAAAGACAGAAAGCTGGTGAAGATGTAATTGAATTAGGAGGCCATGTTCAGTCCTAGTAAGCAACAAAATCTGAGAGCTTTGACAATGTGGTTTTGGGTTTAGAATTAAGAATAAAAGAAAGGTGTTATGGAATAAAGATGCTGAAGCCAGTCATGTGTCAGTGGTGTTCCTGAAAGGAGGCTCAGAAAACCCATTGTGTAAAGCTATGAAGTTGAAGCCTGGATTGCATTGGAGACCACCAGATGTTAAGGAGGAAAGAGTTGTGTGATACAGGACAGCTACTAACAGGCAGTGGAAACTGCTCAATGAATGAAGTGTGTTGCAGTCAAGAAAGGTTAAGGGATTTGGAGATGAGAGCCTTTTGACATCAAACATGGAGATGCAAAGCTTGGAGTTTCCCCATCTGGCTTTCAGTCTTGCATTGGACCACTATTTCCTTACTATCTTCACTCTCCCTGTGTTCTGGAATGGTAATGTATATCCTGTGTCACTTTATATGTTGAAAGTATGTAATGCTTTTGATGTTATAGGTGATTACAGTTAAGAGATTGTCATCTGTCTCAGAAGACACTGTTATAGACTATGGGAACTTTTAAGTTAGATTGAATGTATTCTTTTTTTTTTTTGTTCTATGATATTTGAGTATAAGCCTTTGGGGATCAGGGAGTGGAATGTGGTTGTTTGAAAGAAAACGCCCCCCCAAAAGAGTGGAACTAGTAGGAATTGTGGCCTTCTTGAAGAAAATGTGTAAGTAGGGATGGATTTTCAGGCTTCTTTTCCCAAGATTCTTTCAGTGTGTCATTCCATCTACTTCCTGTTGCTGCAAGATGTAGCACTCTTAGCACCATGTCTGCCTGCATGCTGTCATGTGACTTCTGTACCATTAGATTCCCCACCCAGTTTCTTTTCATGCTTTTTTTCCTCTGGATCTGCCTCTTCTTCACTGTCCCTCTCTCTGTCTGTCTGTGCCTCTTCCTCTTTCTCTCTGTTCCCCGCCCCCTCTCATATATATATTTGTACCAAGGGACTTGCATGTGCTTGATTGGCCATTACTACTCAGCTATAACCTAACCTTTTAAAATTTTGTTTGTTTATAAGTGTGTAGTCAGGATCTTACTTTTTCCCCAAACTGTTCTTTCCCTTGCTCTGTGAACCAAACTTTAGTGTCCTGAGAGCTCGTGTTGAAGTTCCTCGGGATACTTGAACAGTGTGCTCCTGTCATGACTATGCCATCCTGGTAGACAGTTCATCTAAAGCTAAGCTGGTTTGGGTCTGTGGTTAACACTTGCATGGGAGATAAAATATATTCTTAGCTCTGCAAGTCAGTTTAATTTGGGGTTTTGATTTTTCTCTTCTGAAAGCATACTAATCCAAGTAAGTCCAAAGCAAAATACCAGGACCTCTAAGTCTATGGATCATTTGCTTCTGATATAGTTAAGTGATAGTTGTCAGATATCAGAGCTCCACCTTATGTTTCTGATAATTGCACTGACCTTTGCTTTAGGTTTGCCAACACCATTTTCCATTGTTTTCCTCTTGGACTGTGGGTTTTTCCTCATCCTTCTCAGATTTTCAGCTACTATTGACCATACATGTCTGCCACAAAAGAGTTGTTACTAAGTATTTGGTAAAAAGATTTCAGTAGCTACCTTGGTATGAGCTATAATAAAAGGGTATGGGAATTGGGCAGCTATAAGGAAATCTTCTATTTTTCAGAGGCTAGACATGTCTGCCTTGCTGAGTTCTGAATAGTGTCCTCTCTTTGAGACAGATTGCTGACTTACTCTATTCCCACAAGACGGAGAGTCCCAGTGCTCTCTGTGTCCTTCTCTCATGAACACTGATCCATTCTTTCCCCCAATACAAGGGTTCCACTTTTCTAGCCAAATTGCCTCATAAAATCCTTGGTGCCACCTTCCACATTGTAGCTGCTATTTCAATATGCATTTTAATTGGATATGAATATTTAGTTCACAGCATCACAGTTGTCAATTTCCACGGACATTTTCTAATGACAAGATGTTAGAACTTCGCAGCTAGACTATGAGGGACAGGAACTCCACCACCCAATTTCTTTCTTCTCTCTCTCTGCATCCTCCTCTTTCTCCCTCTGCCTCCCTTCCTTCTTTTCTACCCTACTTCTTTCTTTCTCCTCCTCATTTCTCAATCCCCTCTTTTCTCTGTTTTCTTTCTCACTATCATTTTCTCCCCCTTTCTCTTTTCTCCTCTTCCCCCACTGTTCTTCCTTCTCTCATGTTCATTTTTTTTTCTGTCAACCAAAATCAAAACACCTTACTGATTACTGGCATGGTGATGAGACTCTAATCAACCTGATGTAAAGTTAAAAAAAAAGACAGATGCAAAGTAACACATACCATTGAATCACCCATTCCATCCTTACTCAGCATTTCTCCTCATAGGGACTTTGTGGGAATTCTCTTATGTTCCTTCCTAACTGAAAATCGGTTGTGATTAAACAGTACGTCTTGAGGACTGTCAGTTTGATCATATTCTCCAGGCATGTCTTTAATACTACTTTTTGGAGAATACCTGGTGTCTTCAATTTGACACTGAAGCTGTAAACTATACCGTCTCAGCAAATATTCTGAAACTAATTTTACCTAAGTTCTCTTAACTTAAATAAGAATAGTATTCACCTCCATAAAAACCTCATAAACCTGCCTTTTTTAAAAAATATGAAAGTACCCAAAATTGAAGTTGTCTTTTAGTCCCTTTCTTCCCTGATCTATCTGCTCCAGTACCTACAATATTATTTCATCATTTAATATAATGATGCCTGCCTCTAACACAAACATATCAGCTGTAGTATGTCTTAACCTTTGAAATTTACTAATATGTGTTGATATTTTTACAGTTGGTGGAGACTAAAAATTCTGAAAACTGCAGATCCAAGTCTTCTCCAATTTAACATTTTATAAAATGGTTGGAATAAATGACAATTTTGGTAATTCTTGTTAGACAGAATTAGAAATTGAACCTTATAATTCCATAAAGGAAATGTTCACTTCAGTCCAGTCGATGAAAACTTGTCATTTTCCTCTAAGTATACTGAATACTTAAGAATCTCTGTAGATGAGTAATTCTACATTTCATTTTTGATATTTAAGCACAAAAAATTTATAGTGAGTCATATCTCATCAAAATATATCATTTCAATACAATAACAAAACACATCACAGAAAATTGAGAGAAAAAAGAACGATATATTTCCAAATTTTCTATAATTTATTAGGAGCAGGTGTGCTCACTCTATCTTAGTAAGGAGACTTTAAAAACATCATGGTTTTGAATGTCCACCAAATATAAATTATACATACTAAAAGTTGAATATGTAAGATATGTAAAATATTCAATTGAGTTTATTTTTTCTGCTGCAGATAACGTAACTGAGGCATGTACAAATAAATAATGAAGCAAGTACCAGAGGTGTCCTTACCCAAAAGGAAAAGATGCTATTATCCCCAGGATTGGGTCTATTCAACTTCAAAGGCTCCAATTTAGTGTTACACACAACAATAAGCAACCAAGCACACATATCCCACTTTCAAATATTGTACATGATGTTGATGATTCCTAATAGACATTACAAGGGTTTTATTCAATAACTCACTAGAAAATATTTAGCTATATAGATTTATGTTATTCTTTTTGTCTCAGAGTTCATATTGAGGAATTCACACATCATAGTTTGGAAACAGCGAATTTCAGTAGTAGCCGTGGGAGTGCTAAGATTCTGTGTGCATGTCCATAACAGGCTTAAATCTAAATGAGTTTCATAAACATTTTTATGCCATTCATTAATCGGAAAATAAAACCACAAATTTGCCTTAGCATATAGTTCAGAAGTGCTAAGATTAATTTAAAATATGTTAATTAGATGTGCACTCATAAATGGAATATAGTAAACCATTATAGGCATCAATTCTAAGCTGGCTCTTGCTTGTCATCAAATGGTTTATGGTTATTAGTTAGTGTACTGAGATTGAAATCAAGCACAACCAATCATTGGAGTAATGCTCATATATATCATATAATCAATAGACATGAATGATAAAATTCTATTTCAATATGTTAAATCAGAGGGCGATTCAAATTTAAAATACTCTTATGTTGGCACCTTGAAGCTGTTTCATTATGTCAGTTAGGCAATTCTTCAAGAATATCCATAAAGGTTTCCAACCATAGAGAGTGGAGGAAATATAATTAACTATTTTTTAAATCCATTAAATATAATGGACATGTAGACAGGAAAATGGACAAAATAGTAGCTAAGTTCATCCAGTCCCACTAAATTTAAACTTCAAAATTATTCGGTTTGTTTGTGTGTTATTTAAAATTTACTTCAGATTACTTTCTGAGAACCAGAAAGCAGAATTCTTTATTAAGACAACTTTCTGAGACTAGGAAAGAAACAGAAAGGAAATGGAAATACAGATATTCAATTCGGTTATATTCTCCTTTTCTAGAAGCACTATCTCAATTATTTGTTAACCAAACGTACTTTTCCAATGAGTGTTAATCTCTGTGCTCTGTGAAAATGCTATTTGATATCAAACATCATTTTGATTGGAGTTCGTTGCTATGGCATCATGCCTCTGTGTATTTATCTCAAAACTGTAGCACAAATAATAAAAATCCAAAAACAAATATAGCTCAGTCAGTAAAGTATTAGACTCTTAACCTCAGGATCATGGGTTCGAACTCCATGTTGGGCATCATGAAACTGCAGACAGAGAGAGTGTGTTGGTTTCACAGCTGCCCAGACCCAAATAATCACACAGAAACTATATTAATTACAACATGTTCGGCTAATAGCTTAGGCATAATCTTATTTATTTATTTATTTATTTATTAAAGATTTCTGCCTCCTCCCCGCCACTGCCTCCCATTTCCCTCCCCGTCCCCCAATCAAGTCCCCCTCCCTCATCAGCCCTAAGAGCAATCAGGGTTCCCTGCCCTGTGGGAAGTCCAAGGACCACCCACCTTCATCCAGGTCTAGTAAGGTGAGCATCCAAACTGCCTAGGCTCCCACAAAGCCAGTACGCGCAGTAGGATGAAAAACCCACATAATCTTAGCTAGCGCTTACATCTTAAATTAACTCATTTTTATTAATCTGTGTATCACCATGTGGCTATGGCCTACTTGTAAGGTTCTGGTGTCCTTCTCTTTTGGCAGATACTTGGTATCTCCTTGACTGCACCTACTCTCTCTATATATCTCTCCCAGCCTGGATATATTCTGCCATGCTATATACCAAAGCAGGTCCTTATTAACCAATGGTAATAAAAACATATTCATAGCATACAGAGGGGAATCCCACATCATCTCTCCTTTTCTGTCTAAATAAAGAAAGATTTTAACTAACATAGTAAAACTACATTCACAAAACAATTACCAAGCAGGAATTATAGTTACAAGATTTAATCCATTTAAATTTGGCAAATTAAGGGTAATACTTAATCATATATCCTATCTTTATGAGTCAAAATTTCATTATCTAATTTATCTTTTATCGTAACTAAGGAAAACCATAACTATCTGTCTTCAACTCAATCAAAGATTCCAGAAGGATATAACATTACCTAAATAAAGAAGTGCATTGTAAACAACTTTTAAAACTCTAGAATTGACAGCGACATCTTGCTGCCTGGACAGTCAACCAAAATAATGTAATGTTGGGGCCTACAGGCCCATAGTATCTGTCAGACTTTTCCATGAAGAAGGAAATTTGAAAGACAGCTCCACCTATAGTGGCAGTTTGTCAGTCACTTCCTTTTGTGCCCTGCAGAATGTCTGACAGACTCTTTCGTGAATCAGGAACCCTGAAGGACTATCTCACCTTCTTCTTTTTTGGTTTTTCAAGACAGGGTCTGTCTCACCTTCTTTAGGCAACTTCAGTAGTCATTTTTCTGTGAGTCCTGCTATCCAGTTTATACAGTATACCATCAAGCAGTCCAGGCAAAAGCAGTTTCTTGCCCAAATGGCTAATGAACTCCATAAAGAACCCCTTCAATGCCCATCATCCTCTTGAAGTAATTGGTGCTGCCAGAAGCAGGCATGTCTCAATGTTGAGAAAAGTCTAAGTTCTTAAAACCTTTTAAATGCCATGTTCTGTAGGTCTTTGAAAGGTTTAAAGAATACCTATCCATCTGAAAAACATCCCTGTACATCTAGAAAAATTGAACTAACATGACTATAAGTTTGATCATTGTAGATGACTATCTATTAATCTGTATTTCTTAATTATACATTATATTTTTAAATGAGCTACAAAATATCTTAAAATAGAGCAGAAATACATATATACAGGGTAACAAATTGACCTTAAATTTGTATCAATAGGCCAAGTTCTACACCAATGTGAAGTATTCACCTTTATTTCATATCTCCTTCCCACATCTTTTAAGAAAGAGATTGACTGTGACATTTTAACAATTTTTTTACTCTGTTTAAGTGAAAGCAAACATTTATAAACAATCATTTTGGGAATTTGGACATTGTTTTCTCCTAATTGCTTTCTGCTGTTTGATGGGCAAAATATTTTTAGAGTTAACAAAGACCTTTGGGGGGGAAGTCTTGTTCCATCAAACCACATTAGCCTGGAAGGAATCCACAGGTTCTCATCTCCTGTGGAAACAAAAACAGAGCCTTTTTTTCAAAGTAACATATCCTTAGACTCAAATTTTGAAGTCAAGATACCTTTATTTTGCTTATCTTAGTTGGTCCCAGAATCAAATGCCTCTCTGCAGTCAAAAAAATTCAAAGAAAAGCACAATTATATACATCCTGTGTGTTTTCCATATTTGTCTGTACTCTTCCATATTACTTTTACTGTCTCTTTAAAGATTTTGTTTTACTTTTAAAAATTGTTTACTTCTTTTAATAACTATCTATACTTTTTTCTCTCTGTTCCATGTCTATGAACATTTTTAAACTTGCTGTGCCTCATTTAGAGGTCGTTTATGTCTGAGTCTTCTCTATTGTATATATGAAATCCTTTTCTGACAAGGAAAACTTTTAAATTGATAAACAGTATGTTCACAGAGGCCCTGAATGCTGACTTTGCCTCTCTTGGACTTTCAGTATTGCAGAGGTATATTTCCCACCTGCTCTGGGACCACCAGATGGGAGCTGGGCTCACCATCTCAACTCTGGGAAGCATTTAGCCTATATCATCACCAAGTAACTTGCAGCATACTAGCCATAAACCCCATTCAAGCAGAACCCCCTGAAAGAGCCAGAGTCGTTCATGCTACCAGACAAACCAGGAAATCCTTTCTTAAAGACACCCTGCAGGTTTTGCTGCTAACACTGAGTCAGGAAGCATTCTCTTAAAGGAATCATGCCTCTGCTCATCACCAGCAAACAGAGCCTACTTGAAACTACAAGGAAACTAAGAAGTTGTAATTGACTCCTCTTTTTGTTTTGTCTAGAAGCTCCCCCCTTTGAAGCTTTTCGTAGGTCTTATGTGGATCCATGCCCAAGAAGGTGGGCATCATTTTGTAAATGGAGACTGTTCATTTGTTTTCCAGATGGCCAGACACGAATAATCACATGAAAACTATATTAATTACAACACTGTTCATCCAATAGTTTAGGTGTATTCCCAGTTAACTTTTACATCTTAAATTAGCCCATTTCTATTAATCTGTGTATCACAAGGCTGTGACTTACTGGTAAGTTTCTGGCATCCTTCTCCTTCAGCAGATACTTGGCGTCTCCTTGATTCTGCCTACTCTCTCTATATATCTCTTCCTGTCTGGCTATATTCTGCCCTTCCATAGGTCAAAGCAGATGTTTTTTTATTACAAATGGTAATAAAACATATTTATAGCATACAGAGGGGAATCCCATATCTCTGGGCTGGAGATCTGGCTTATAATACTACAAGCTATTTTTGCAGAGGAATTTGGTCTCAACACTCATATTAAGCAGTAAAGATCACCTGTAAATCTAGGTTCAAAGGATACAATACCCTTTTCTGAACTCCATTGACGTTCACTTGTACATTTGCAGTAATACACACAGATATGCATATTTAAAAACAACAGAACACTTCCTACGTACAACCCCAGCAGCACAGACATTAAGAGCATCATTGAATAAATGGGACCTCCTGAGACTGAGAAGCTTCTGTAAAGCAAAGGACACTGTCATTAAGACAAAAAGGCAGCCCACTGACTGGGAGAAGATCTTCACCAACCCCGCAACAGACAAAGGTCTGATCTCCAAAATATATAGAGAACTCAAGAAAGTAGACCATAAAGGGCTAATCAACCCAATTAAAAAATGGGGCACTGCGCTGAACAGAGAATTCTCAACAGAAGAAGTTCGAATGGCCAAAAGACATTTAAGGTCATGCTCAACTTCCTTAGCGATCAGGGAAATGCAAATCAAGACAACTTTAAGATACCATCTTACACCTGTCAGAATGGCGAAAATAAAAAACACCAATGATAGCCTTTGCTGGAGAGGTTGTGGAGAAAGGGGTACACTCATCCATTGCTGGTGGGAATGCAAACTTGTGCAACCACTTTGGAAAACAGTATGGTGGTTTCTCAGGAATTTTGTGATCCACCTACCCCTGGACCCAGCAATACCACTCTTGGGAATATACCCAAGAAATGCCCTATCATACAACAAAAGTATATGCTCAACTATGTTCATAGCAGCATTGTTTGTAATAGCCAGAACCTGGAAACAACCTAGATGCACTTCAATGGAAGAATGGATGAAGAAAGTATGGAATATATACATATTAGAGTATTACTCAGCAGTAAAAAACAATGACTTCCTGAATTTTGCAGGCAAATGGATGGAAATAGAAAACACTATCCTGAGTGAGGTGAGCCAGACCCAAAAAGAGGAACATGGGATGTACTCACTCATATTTGGTTTCTAGCCATGAATAGGGGACGTTGAGCCTATTATGCGTGATTCTAGAGAAGCTAATTAAGAAGGTGAACCCAAAGAAAAACATTTAGGGGATGAAAGGAGACAGAGACAAAGACCCACATTGGAGCACTGGAGTGAAATCTCAAGGTCCAAATCAAGAGCAGGAGACAGAGCACGAGCAAGGAACTCAGGACTGCAAGGGGTGCACCCACACACTGAGACAAAGGAGATGTTCTATCAGGAACTCATCAAGGCCAGCTGGCCTGGGTCTGAAAAAGCATGGGATAAAACCGGACTTGCTGAACATAATAGACAATGAGAACTACTGAGAACTCAAGAACAATGGCAATGGGTTTTTGATCCTACTGCACGGACTGGCTTTGTGGGAGCCTAGGCAGTTTGGATGTTCACCTTACTAGTCCTGGATGGAGCTGGGTGGTCCTTGGACTTCCCACAGGGCAGGTAACCCGGATTACTCTTAGGGATGATGAGGGAGGGGGACTTGTTGGGGAGGGGGAGGGAAATGGGAGGTGGTGGCGGGGAGAAGGCAGAAATCTTTAATAAATAAATAAATGAATAAATAAAAAAGAAGCTAGAAAAACAAACAAAAAAAACAAAATAAATCTTAAAACTCTTTCCTCAAAAATGCTTACATAAATGATACTTAACAATAGTAATTCTCTGTCTTATATGTCATATAAAAAACTTGCATATATATTTAGCACATTGTAATATACATACATAGATATGTACATGCACATATATGAATATGTATATACACACATACACATACATATGTATGCTGAATCTGTCATGACATAATGTCATCACCATTTTGTTTGCTGTGTGGAATAACTCACCCATTGCCTGTCTTTAACATCTAGAATATAGATGTCTTAAATCTGTGTGTTTGTTTTTTCATACACTAGATTAAATCTGTGTGCGTGTGGTGTATTTCATCCACTGTATCCTCAGGTATTCATCAGAGTGAATGCATGAAACACTTAGCATCCTGAGTAATCTTGATTCTACTTACAGGAAGAGGTAAAAGACAGGGAGTTCACTTGTTCCCTAGGGAGAAAATAGTGCTGTAATGGAAATGACTCAGCCCGATGGAGATTCTCTTTTTCAGGAATAGACTACCAAGGCAAATTTTGATCTTCTCTTGCTCTAGGTCTACATTTATATGTATTTCAGCCACATTATCTTAAAATGAATTTTCTGTGGATGATTCATATTGATTATCCATTGTTGTCATTGGCCATCAAAAACTATAAAATACTGTGTTATGTCTTTCAACTGTTAAAAATCACCCCTAACAGTGGTGTGATCTGAATATTGCTTTTACTATTGACAAAGAAGTTGCTTAGTAAATTTTATGAGATTAACCATCAAGTTGATACAACCCAGAATCATCTGGGATGATATTCTCAATTAAGGATTTACTTAGATCAGAATGGCCTATTTGCAGGTCTGTTGGGGAATTGTTTTGATTACTGATAGATATAAAGGGCCAAGGCCACTGTGTGAAATATGGCTCCTAAGCAGGCTTGATTAAATGTCTGTCTTTTATCCATTACTATCTCCTATATGACTGTCACCTACTGATAACAAATACTTACACAGTAATACAAAATGTAGAAACTAAACAATATACCTGCTTGCTTAAATCTTGCTTACATCTAAATAAACATGCTCTAAGTTTCCATTGGGATAGAATTACTCCATTTATTATGCACAGAAAATATAAACTACCAATCTGAGGACATGAAAATATTTCATGATATAACCACTAATAAATTCCAATAAGTTCTCATCCTCAATTGAAGGCCTTCTCTCCAGCCAGTACAGCTGCTGTGAGATCCTAGCTTTGCATTACTTCTTAAAATAATACTCCACTTCAAATTGATTTCTAAACATTAATATCACTGTAGCTTCCCCATGTTGACTTCCTCTTCAAATATGCCATGAACATTCTTGTCCTTCTAATCTTTCATAAAATTTAAACCTATTTCATCAATACTCTAAACAAAGACTGCTACAAATTTAATTAAAATTTTGCTGAATTTGTATATTGATGTTTTAAAGGAATTAATCTTTATAATGCTAAGCTCTGTTAACCATGATTGGAAACACCACTTTATAAATGTTTAATATCCATTAAAAATTGTATGATTTTTCCTACAGGGGCCTTAACAATATTTTGCTAAATTCATTATTGGTTATTTTGTTTCTTTTGTTCATAATGCTTTTATTTAATATCCAGTCAGTGGTATAAAATATCCTGCTGTGATTTAAAATATAGTCTTTCTCTATTTTAATATTATATAAACCTGACTTTTAAATGTTCTAATGTTTAATAATATATCTTACAGTTTATTTCTGGCTTCTAATTAAATTATTATAAAATTTGCAACTACTATAAACGTATATTTTCTCCTTCCCACTCACCATGTCTTTACTGCAATCTATATGTTCCACACATCTGCACATGGGGTGGTGATAGCATTTGTTTTAGCAAGAGTTATATCAGGTAAACAAGGGCTTTCATTACAGATAAAATCCCAGAGAAGAGGAACTGTGGATGTCTATGGAAATTGGACAACTAGGGATATCCAGTGCAAAGTGATTTGATTTTTGATTGGTCACATCTTTAGCAAATGCAGTAATATACCAAGAAGAGTTTATGAACTATATTGTAGACCATAAATCACTGTTGGAAACTTGAGAATAGAAATGGACCATATTCCTTGGGTGTTGTTCCTCAAATAATAGTCATAAAGCAGTAACCCCTCAGACTCACAAGCATCTTGACTATAATGTCGGTATTGTTTCACATATCTCTCAGATCATAATAGAGAAAATGTCAGAGAGTATGTCAGAAGTGAGGCATAGTGCAGTCTAAAATGTAGATGAAAGCCAGTATAACATCTAAAGCAAACACCCAAAGGACCTAAAGAGAGGCCTTTCCCTAAGGCAATGGTATACTTGTCCTGTTTTGTCCATGATTATGAGTCTTACCATCCTTCTGTCTCAGCTTCTGAAGTATTGAGACTGCAAGTATTCATCATAAAAAATAACTACATTATTTCTTAATTTGGAAAATTAAGAAATTTTATTTAAAATATAGTCAGAGTCTTCCATTAAAAAAAATTATTGTGTGTGTGTGTTTGTATGTATAAGTACATGTGCCATGTATGTCTAGGTGACCACAGAGGCCTGCAAAGGGCATAGGATAGATCATTTAGGGCTCAAGTTGATGGATATAAGATGGTATTGGGAATGGAACTCTGTTCCCCTTGAAAAACAGCAAGTACTCTTAACCAATCACCATCTCTCCAGACTAATTTCTGCATTTTTTATAATCTGAACAAACACATTTGAATAACTAATACATTATTAATCATCATTGGGTTTAATATTTAATAAAACTTTCTATCAAAATATCACTAGGATTTTCCATTTTAAATCAATTTTATTTCACTAAATATGGATACCACCTCATATCAAGTCATATTTTCACACTGAGATAAAGCGAATGAGGCAGTTTTATAATATATGCATATTTCATGTACATATGTAATTGATACAGTGCATAATTGTAGTTTCTTCGGGTGCATATATTTGGGTTCATGCCTTTTATTTCTTTAGGAGTTTTTTTTTTGTTTTGTTTTTAAGGAGAATTAGTGAGTTAAATGAATAGGCTGTTAGTCTTTCATTTAGGATTTCTCTGGCTGAATCTTGTCTGATAGCCAATAATGGAGAGTATTTTTCTCTTGGAAATTTTCAGAATGAAAATGAATAAAGTTGTAACATTATTGTTAAAAATGTTTAGGAACTCATGTCTAAACCATGGTTAGGACACGAGTTTGTGAAAATGTTTGTGAAACACTATTTCAGTTTCTTTCACGCATATAAAGAGCGCAGGCTGCCTTTTCATCTAATTTAATTTCAATGTGAAGCTTTTCCTTATATATTTTAATGACATATTACCTCTGATAACTTATCTTTTTCCTTAAAATTATTTATCTACACATTTTTCTCTTAATCGCACTTGACAAACATCCATTTTGCTTTAATTTTTTGAAACGACTAATGATATTGGTCCACTTCAGGGAAATCATTTTATCCTTTTACATGGAGTTTATCTTATGTCACCTAAGCATTTCTATCCCATGTTTCTTTTTAAAATATTTGTTATTGTCTCTCCACTCATACATTCTCAGTTATTTTTACTTTTGTAGTCAAGTAATTAGCTCACTTATTTTTCTTAAGATATTGTTTGCTGTACCATTTGTGTTATACAGCATTTTCATTCTAGCCCATCTTCAGTATCATTTATATTTCTATAACATGAACTGTTTAGGAGGATGTTTTCAGAATTTCAGTGCTCTGAAGATGTGTAAACCACTGTCCATTTAAGGTCATTAGTCATCAATAAGTAAAAGGCCTGTGCTAAATTAACATGAACATTGCAGATTTAGCTAATTCCCTTGCATTATTTTTAATACATGGTTCATTTACATTGAGTTTAATTTATTACTCTTATGTTCGTATCTAAATATTTCCAATAAATTCCAAGTTTCTCTTTAGCTGGGGACACTCTCAGATCATTTTGTATGTTAAGCTATAATTATCAAATATATGTGCAGCCAGGTCTTTATGTAATTACAGCATTAAAAGCTATTACTCCTACTTTTGCTTATGTGTTTTCCTCCCCTTATATTTTAGATATCTTTTGTAATCAGCACACAGAAAAACTGGTTGCTTCTACAGCATCAGAATTTGTCTGAGACTGTAAACGTTTTCTAAATATAATATATAATATGAATACATTATATATATCATTTATGTAGAACTCTTAGTATTATCTTATGTTT
This sequence comes from Chionomys nivalis, assembly GCF_950005125.1. Lineage (NCBI taxonomy): Eukaryota > Metazoa > Chordata > Mammalia > Rodentia > Cricetidae > Chionomys > Chionomys nivalis. Next base: position 17,741,819 of record NC_080089.1, on the reverse strand, counting down.
TGTATCATGATATACTTTAAATTATTTTTTAAATATTTATGAGTTGATTTCTACCTTTAACAAACAAAATTAGAATTTGGCATATTTATATGTCTTAATCTGTCTTCCCAGTCTACTTCTAAAATAAACAGTACGTGAAATTATTTATCATAATATCTTGATTCTGCCATATTTTTTATCATATTCTTATATCAGCATGACAGTAGAATGTCTTTATTTTCTAAAAGTCTTGTTACTTTACTCTTTGAACTCATTTTCCCTAGGAGTATCAGATTATTTTTCTGGCTCTGAAAATTAAGGAAATTGAGAACTTACTATTTGTCAGCTTGATATATACAGAAGGCCTGAGGTATAAAAGCCCAAGAGTAAATTTATTTAATCAAACCAGACTGAGTAATTCACTATTCCCTACAAGAGCATTTAGATTGGATATTTAACTTCTGAAGTTAAAACATCATCCATTAACTCTGTAGAACACAATCCTTAAACTCTAGGAAATGAAAAATGAAGGGATGGATGGGATTTAGAGAAGCTGTTGACTCAAGTCAGCAACATACACATATGGATCACTGGGAATGACAGTTCCTAATGTGTTGGGCTTCTTTGTAGCTGGTGATTGCTTCCATACAGGACACAGCCAGGAAGAATGGCAGTTGAACTGAGAGCTTCTCCTTTATCCTCAGCAGTGCCCGTATCACAGATGTGCTTGTCAGCTTCTTGCTCCAGATCACACTCACTGCCCTAATAAGAACCTTTGAGGTCTAGCCCCAAGACACTCTCCAGGGTTCAGATTCAGATGTTACAAGTGAAAAGGATGTTTTTCTCTTGCTATATCAGGGCAAGTGAACAAACTCTCACACGTGCCTTTCTAAATCATTCTCTTTATTGTTCTGCTTCTCTTCTAATTCTCCTGTCGACTGCTAATTCCTCCTAGCTGCTTCTTCTAGCTTCTTTCTTCTAACCTAAAAATTCTTTCTCCCATGACCTTTGCCTAGGGTAGGTTGATCCATTGCCAAGGCAACACAAGTGTTTCTAGGTTTCAGGAGTAAAACTGTAATCATATGTGGTGGCAGGGGGCAAAGTGCCCAGTGACAAACTTTGAGACATAAGTCTACTGTCAATAGACTTGACAAGCAAAGAATTGGCATGCTTTTTTTAAGGTTGTTAGTTGTACATCTATGGCTCTGAACACTTTTAAACTCATGATCTACTTACAAAATTCCTTTTGTCTAGTTTGAGTTTGCTCTGAGGTGAAAGTGAACCAATGGTGTGCAGTTAGTTTGAGCCAAAAGGAACAAAACAACCTTTTAAGAGTCCATAGTACTCATGGGACAAATAGATCTTGTTATAAAGCATGTCCCAGCATATATTCTATATACCACAATTATATAAGTAAATGAAAAGTCATCTTCCTGGCCACTCATAGATATATGTGCCCATAAGATTGAGATGAAATCATGAGATTACATATACATATCACATAAGATTGCACACTATAATGCAGGCATTGGGGAAACCCCAAGCTACTTTAGCAAAAATGAGCAAAAGTTTTCAGAGTTGATGCTACCACAGGCTTAGGCAGGATTAATCTCCAACAGATAATCATTCCTTTGGCAGGTTGACATCTGAATACTAGTTTTCACCTGCTCTAAAACTCATGGACCCTGACATAGCTTCACCCACAGTAACTTAAAATACTCAGACTCATCAAAGTCTGGCAGTATTTTCTACGTGCTCTGAGGCTGACCCTGGGTAGGAAGTCAAGAGTCATCCCCATGTGTTCAACTTCTTGGACTGACGTGCTCCTGTTCCTATGTGGTATCTGGAGGAAGAAATAATTCCTCATTTCCCTTCCTTACCATTTCCTCGTGAGGAAGACTACTCTTAACCTGTTTTATAATATCTCACCTTAGTGTATACCACCATGCCTTGTATATGGTCTCCCTAGATCGTAAAACAGACATATAGAAGAAACACACACACACACACAAGCACATGGAAAACAATCAAAGCCAAATTCTGTTGTATTTTTCTGGCTATATAGGGCTTTAGGGTTCTGAAATTTATCACCAGGATGAAAGTTTAATTTTCAACATTTGCCTGACTATACAGTCCAAATATATGAAAATAATTTAATGTATTTAGTTTGGAAATTTTCCTTTTGATACTGAATGTTGTTCTCGCCCATGAAGCTGTGTATAGGGGATGCAAATGCAAATATCCTTCAAAACAAAGAAAAGCTGTTCTTTTACTTGCTCCCCACTTTCACACCTCAGTTTAGATAGCAAGGTCCAAACTGTTTTTCCATATTCATTTCAACCAAGTTCCATAAACTAGGCAGTTTAAAATATCGGTGTCAGCTCTGAATGGAAGGCTCCATCAAATCCTTCCCCTGAGCACTCAGAACTCTGCTTAAGAGGAAGCAGGAAGAGTATAAGAGCCAGGGGGGATGAAGACTACCAGGAGACTAAGTCTCTCTACACCAGCTGAGCAGAGCTCATGCGAACTCATAGAGACTGAGGCAGCCAGCACAGGGCCTACATGGATGTGTACCAGGTCCTCTGCACATATATTATAGATTTCAATTTAGTGTTTTTATGGGACTCCCAAGTAAGACCCAAGATTAGATACCTCCTTTCCCACGAATACTCCTTAAATCCTGCCCAACATCTCCAACAACATCCCTTGTCCTCTGATTTCCACAAGTACACTGTGGCTTCACCTGTATTCACACACAGGAGTAGTACTCTCTCTCTTGCCGCTCTTCTTTCTTCCCTCTTCCCTCCCTCACCCCTTCATTCACACATCTGTTTTGTCCTGTGTTATCAAGGTTACAGAAAGTAGTAAGAGCAGATAACTTCCACTAAAGAATTCTTTTGTCACTCACATTGTTGAGAAAGACTCATGCTAGATGATAATGGAAAGCACACTTTCAGCCTTACCGCTTATGCCTGGCTACTGGCCACTGGTCATAGGCACAGCATCTACGCTCTCCAAACATTTGCTACCCCAGTGAGTAGATGATCATCAGGTGCTCAGTCATTACTTGAGGGTCAAGAATGTAGGCCAATGTTTCCTTGAGTAAATAATCAAAAGAGCATTCTAGTCCTTATATTTTATTTGTTTTACTATTCTCTTCTTTAGATGTAGAGACTTGTGGTCTGATTCAGTGAGGAATATTAAACTGGCTTTGGAAGGAGAAAAGTATTTGCTCAACATGACAGTCCATAGGAAATCACTCCTGCCAACATTAGAGAGAGAGAGAACAAAAGCTTTAGTAGAATGTGAATCCGGGAAAAAGTCACAGAATGGAAAAAAAAAATAATTAGTTTTAAAAAGTAGCAAAAAGCAATGCAAAAAGCAAATTTCTGAGTCAAACACCCATAGGAATAAATCGTGGCTGTTCCTTTGTTCCTTCAAGAACAGCATCAAAAAATAAAAATAAAAGAGACTAAAAGGAAAAGGACAAATGTCATAAATAGAGTAACATAGGAAGTGGACAACACTAAGTGAGGCCAAGGATGAAAGAGAGTCCTCCGGGAAGGCATGAACCAATCATGGACCTCTGCAGGGCTTCGTTTATAACTGCCCTAGCATTTCATTATATTTTTCTGGCATGCATCACACGTCTCTTTATGTCTGTAGGAAGGGGGTGGCAGAATAATGTTGCTCAGGGGATGGAAGATTTATGGCCTTATATGCTCAAAGTCAGGCTAAGTGTTTGCCTTAAATTATAAGCCACTGTCATGTTCAAAATACAAGCTGAATACGTAGTGAAGCCATGTACCATGGTAAGGAGGGGTTGCTGTAGCTCTGCACTGTTGTAAGGGGTGATGCACTGAACCCATGAGGACTGACACTGTAACCATGCGCTCTGATGAGCACCGCTCCTATTAACAGTGTAACAGAGCATAACTGAACTAGAAGCAAATCAGAACACAGTGTCGACATGACAAATTCTGTACTCTGTTTGATAATAATTTTTACACACAATACCTGTTATGCAATCTACTACATAAGGTGAAGCACCATATGGTAAATGTAACCGCAAGAAGCATGAGTTCTTATCCTAAGGACTCAGTCTCAACTATAAATACATATTGGAGTACAACTTATTTGATTATGTTTTATATAAAAAATTAACATAATATACAAAATCATTAGCATAGTAGCTAGCAAGTCCTCAAAATAATAACAAAGAAATATTTTCTAATCCTTTCCATATCAGCTTTAAAATAGAGAGAGAGAGAGAGAGACAGAGAGAGAGAAACAGATAGAGAAAGAGAGAGAGAGAACTATGAGGAAAATCATGTACTAAGCATAATAGTCTATAGGAAGCAATCACTCTTCACTTAGAAGCAAGATCTATTGTAGTGATATTTTACTTTAATAAATAAAGCTCAATGAAGTTCAGAGAGTAAAACAGCTGCACCGATCAGCCTTACAGACCAGGCAGTAGTGACACACACCTTTAATCCCACTAGTTAGACTAATTTGCCATAGAAACCAGGCAGTAGTAGTGCATGCCTTACTCCTTAATCCCAGCACCAGAGAGAAATATAAAATGGGAGGAGACACCTCTCACTCACAGTCTCATTGTGAGATTCCTGGAGGCAGGATCACATTTCAGACTGAGGTGGAGATAAGTGCCAGTGGCTGGCTGGTTTGCTTTCCTGACCTTCAGGTTGAATCCCAATTTCTGACTCTGGGTTTTTATTAATCATACTATAGTCTGTAATTGCCCCTTCTAGGTTCTCCACAGTTAAGATTATTGCAAGGTAAGTTTCTCTGTTTTTTCATTTCTGTAATTTTTTTCATTCTTCTGATTTTTGGGGTTGCGAGTCTATGAATTATGCTGACCAGTTTAGTCAGTCCCTAAGGATTACAAACTCCCTAGTGAAAAAACCTTGGATACACAAACCAACCAATCAGAAGCCACATTTCCAGCTACTTCTTTTGTCATACTTTCATAGGACAAGCCATTATTTACCTGTCTTGAATTACTCATGAGATACATGACAAACAACCAAAGTTCATAGCTCTAGTTATGAGCCTTTAAAAGTTGTTGAAACTGCCTTATCATCATTTATACAGAATATATATTCTGTCTTTACATTGGTTCTTCTTCTTAGAAGCATGCCTTGTATCTCTGTTACCCACTAGAAAGCTGTTAACATAACAGCTTATAATCTTACTCAGCTTTCAAGATCTGGGAGTTTTATATCCTGATATCCTACTCTCCTTGGTATATTTGTTTAGCTTTTTGCACTTATGAGAACTTCCTCTTATCTTGTGACTTCTGGACCGGTGGTTTCCGATTTGCTGTACAGGCTATATCTCACACTTCTATTGGTTTCTGGTTTCTCCTCTACGGACTTGGATGGTAGGATCAATCGTGTCATGATTCATGTCTCAAAAATCTCAGAATGTTCTATCAGTCATGGTGCATTCTGCAAGTCTGTGTCTTCTTTCTAATCTCTACAACATACTGAAATAAGAATGTCTTATTAATTTGGAAAACAAATATTGCTAACCCAAATATGCCTTTCTACCCATAATCTTGCAATTAGCTAATCAATTTCAGTTTTGTCAGTAGTTAGCACATAACTTCTCCAGATATTTTGCCACCATGTAGGCTGTTCTCTTTTCATCTTTAGCAAATCTATTTATCTCATACCTGTCTTGGAAAGTTTTCTCAAAGCTTCAGCCAGGCTCTTCACTCTCTGATCTGCCTTTATCTTGATGCAAGTAAGATGCTCTTCTTTCATCCTCTACTAGACTTGTGCATTAACTGATTTTTTTTATTCATAAATGATTAAAACTTGAATTGAAAGTCTAAAGCAATCATGAATGAATAGACTAATTCAAACTAAGACCTAGAAGTATAGTTGTTGTAGAAATGATTAGATGTTTAGATTTGAGGACTCTCATTTTCCCCTTGTTCATTTCTCTGTATTTTTGGTTTAGTATATCAGTTCCCAGAAACTATAATGTTGCTTGTTTCCACTAGCAGGTCTATGAGATGAAGACTCCTTGTCTCCCTGTTTGCACAGGCCAGCATTCTGGCATTGCATTACATTCCTTCCAGGGTGATCTTGGGTCATGCAGCACTTAAAAAAACTGCATTGAAAGATCTTTAGCTTGATCAGCTGTAAATGAAAGCCAGGAATTGGGATTGGTAATATATCAGTAGAGTATGGTAGTCACCTAACCAAAGTCACAGAGACCAGATGGGGAGAATCTCAAATATAAATTAAATAAGAAGTGAAATAATCAAAGAAAAAGAGTCTGTCAACTTGAAAGGGAATGGCAGGCATGGGAGGCTTGGTGATTCGAATAGGTATGGCTTGCATAGACTCATGTGTTTAAATGTTTGTCCCATGTGAGACTATTAGGAATAGGTGTAGCCATGCTGGAGGAAGTGTGTTACTGTGTGGGTGGTATCTGAGGTCTCATAAGTTCAAACTAAGCCTAGAGTGGCAAACAGTCTCCTTCTGTTGCCTGTGGGTCCAGATGTGGAACTCTCAGCTCATTCTCCAGCACCACGTCTGCCGGCATGCTGCCATGTCCTACCATGATGATAATAGACTAAACCTCTGAAACTGTAAGCCAGCCCCGATAAATTTTTTTCTTTCTAAGGCTTGCCACTGTCTTGGTGTCCATACATGGCAGTAGAAACCCTAGCAGGAGGGAGGGGTTCAAGGAGGGGTGCCTGCAAGGAGCAGAAGGAACAAAGGACAGAGGAGTGTTGTAATCCTGTTTCAATTAAAAAACATTTTAAAAAGAATTGGTAAAGTCAATATTTGCTTGTCAGAAGGTTCATATCTATTTTCCTTGATGTCTCTTTTCTTTCTACTTTCACAAAATGCCATTAAACAAAGCTGTTGGTCAATGTTGCTTTTGGAATTCATCATAATACAAACTGTTCATTTCCTTCAAAATTTTTAACATACCCCCAGTTCTCCAGAAGATCAACAAGTGCTCTTAGCCACCGAGTCATCAACTTTCCCACCCCTGAATTCTTCATTTTGTTTGCATATAATTAGTGCACAAAGTGAAGGCGGTCCTGTGTCATTTACACATAGGCACATAATGTGCTTTCATCATGTTACTGTAACTTTTTCATATTCCTCTCCTCTTCTCTGTAACCCTTTCCACCCTGCTATTGACCCACTATTTACTTTTACATCTTTTTATTTTCCTCTTTACCCCACATAGACAAAGAAAACATGTTGCTTCTCTATGAAGGACTGGCTGATATGATGTAAGGTGGTAACCTCAAATTCATTTTCTTTCAGACAAAATGACTTTATTCTTCTTGTGTCTATGTAAAACTCTGTTGTGTTTATTTCACATTTTCTTTATCTATCTGTCCACTGAGAGATGTTGAGGTTTGTGGACAGTGCAGTGATAAACATGCCTACGCAGTGTCTCTATGGCAATATGAATTTATTCTTTTGCAAATCTTTTCAGATACGGTATCCAGGGTCATAAGGCTGTTTCATTTTTAATGGGATAAGAAATGACCAGTAGGATTTATATGGTGGCTGCATTGATTTTTATTTCCACTAGGAGTGACTAGGTCCCCCATATGCCACCCCAAGCTCACCAATGATCACTGTTCTTTGGGTTATTGATGACTGTCATTCTTTCGAGGGAAATGGAGGCTCAGTGCAGTTTTGATTGACATTCAAATGCTGATTAAAGGGTTGTTTATTCATTTTTCATTCTTTTACATCTCTGTGAATTTTTAGCTGATATTCCATCCATTTGTGTTCTGAATTGTTATTTTCTCTGAGGGACTTTCCAAATTTCCAGGACTTAGATGTCTGTTTCCATGAGACATGAGGTCTTCACACTCATTTTCCTTCTTTCCTTAGGCCCTTCCACAGCCAGATTAATCTTTCGAGAATGTAGCCTCCCCATGCACATCCATTGTTGTATTTGCTTTTTAAAAAATGTATTGTTAGAGAATTCCATACACGCATACAATGTGTTCGAACTAATCCACTCCTGCTCACTCTCTCCCTCCTCCTCTCTTCCCCTATCCTGTTTCATTTTTTCTCTCAACTTTATGTTCTTAAACAAACAAACCAAAACAAGAATCCACTTAGCACTGCTATGCATGCTAGCGGAGGAAAAATGTAATCTATCATCTTAAACACTGTGAGCCCACTTCTTACTGAGACGGTGGGCAATGAAAGCTCCACCCTCTGCTCTGACAATTTTGTTTCTCTCGGAGTTCCTACAAGATTCTGAATTATGTTGTAGATATTTCTATGTGTGTTAGCTTCTCACCTTGAATCTCATCGTATTGAGGGCAGAGGTCATTTCTGATTTATCATTCTATCCCCACAGCATCTATCTCAAGGCTGAAAAGATACAAGGAACCTATAAATATTTATAGAAATGAACTTTCTGCATGTGATTTCACATATTTCTGCTTTGATACACTGCTCTGCTTTACAATGTTGCTTATATTTTATTAAAAGGATATAATTAGATATTCAATGTTATGATAACTGTCTTATTTTTATTATTACTAAATCAAGTTATTTTCCAACTCCTCTCCCCAGGGAAATTTTAATATTACCTACACATGTGATGGAGGCAACTATTTCTTGTCATTTCTTGTTGTTCTAGTCTGTTTTCTCTCTAGCGAGCTTGTTTTCCCTTTAATCCTTCTAAGGGGAGGAGTAAGGCCCTCATTCCTCATGTCTAGATAGCGTGCCCCTCACGGGCTCAGTAATGCCAAGCAAGCAGTCTGGCCCTGGAGTACTGTGTCTGCAGAAGCTAGATGCTGGCTTCGGAGGAAAGAACGATTAATCAGACAGCACTCTGTTTCCTCAGAGAGGCTGGATGCCTCTTTCTCTGTAGCTCAGCCTAGAAGCACTGAGGACCTGAAGGTGCATGAATGAGGAGCCCTCTCAAGATACCTGCAGAGTCCTCCCACCCCTGGGCATTTTGCTTGCTGCTCTAGGCAGGGCAGTGCTAGAAATCCCAGGACTTGCAGGCAGAGACCTGATGCACTTTGCAGTCTTTTTTAGGTCTTAAGGGCAAGAGAGTGACAAACAGAAGAAAAAAAGAAAGAAAAAGAAAACCACATCAAGGAAAATGGCTCGATTCTGCAGAAGCTTTCACCTATCAGAAAGATACGGAATGTCTCCCTGTGTATCTCAGAGTTCCTGAAAGGAAAGATAGGGTGGGGGAAGAATTCCTGAGCAATGAAACAGTTTCTGATACAAAGACCTTATGATACTGTGTTGCACTCTCTAGTCTCTGCAGCAAAGTTAATCTTAAATCTAAAGAGCAGTCATTTCTCCGCTGCTTTTTGTTTTAGTTTTTATAGTATTTAAATGTATGTGTCTTTAAATTTATGTACATGTGTATATAAGGAATCTTTTTGTACCTTTATGGGTGCACTTGAATGTGTTTTCAAATTTTATGTATGCAGGATCACAATATAGCTTCTCCCATGAGACTTTTTTTTTTAACACATTAAAGAATATGGAGGGATTCTTCGACATTAAACATGAATCTACATTAAACAAATCCACAATTGTTAATATTTTTACTGAGAAATATTTGGTTATATAAATGCATAGTAGCCCTCATATATGTGAATAATTGGGTCCAGAATACAAAAAGACAGTAAATCGGTACATGCTAAAGTGCTTGTGAAACATAGTGCTCATTGAACGTAATCTACCAGATCATAATTTGTGATTTAAATCACCTCCATATCACCATGTTGACCAAATTCAAAGAAAATGATGTACAAAGAGCTATTTTGCTATACCGCTTTAGCTAGGCCAATTGAATTACTTTCTTTTTTTCAGTGGACACTTGCATTTGTTCCTGTAATGGAGAGACTACATAAGGCATATTTTCAAGTATTCTTATTAGAAGAAGAACTTCTAAATTATTGTTTTGCATAAACCGTGGATGGACAACATGTAGTAATACATTGCCAGGGTGGACCATGCGTCTATGTTGCTCAATATTCTTGCTCGAGATGACAAGATTATTTTGTATAATTGTGTATACTATCTAAAAAATATAGTTTCAGTGCTATGACTTCAATGTATATTAAATATACATTAATTCAATTAGTATAATTTATTAATCATATTAATTAAATTATTAAAATTGAATCATTAAATTTATTAAAATTATTAATATTAAAATGTTAATGTGATTAATAAAATTAAGTATATTAAATATCCATATTGATTATCTTTCATTTCCTGTAAAATTGTGTTAGTAGTTTTGCTCCGTGTTTTTCTGGGTGTTATTCTTTAATAAAATTTATTTCAGAATTGCTTTAATAAATATTCATGGTATTACTTTTTGTGAATTGTAGTAAGTCTATCTCTTACTTTGTATGCCCCAATGTTTCTTGTTTGTCTTTTGACAAATGGTAATTATTTACTACATGGTAATTTTAATTCTTATTTTCAGAGGATTATAAACGTCTTGCTTTAAAACTGGCCTATCTCCAAGTTTAAAGGATTATTTAAATCTTTTTTTTTCAAGAAGATTAAGTTTGGCTTCAATGTTTACTTTTGTTTTATTCAGAATTGATTCTTAGTTCAGAAGAATGTCCATTCAAGGGCTTCATACTTTTCCCTGCAGATGGTAACATCAGACTATATCCTTATTCCTTATCCTAAATGCCACATCTTTCTAGCTCAGAAAAACTTTCTTAGATCCATGGGTTTGTATGGAGTGATGTTTTGGATTCTTGTTCTAATTTTCAATCTCATCCCACATTTTTGAAACACTGTCAGAAAGACACAGTACTTAAAAGGATAAGTGGTAAGCTAGACTTTATCCATAGTAAAACACTTTATCTGTACAAAACATTGTCAGAAATATAAAAACATTTCAATGGTTAATGTTTTGAATTGCAACACTCAGGATTTTCAGATGGATAAATCTTGAGTCCGAAGAACCTGCACTAGGTTAGGTATTGAGAGTGTCATCAGAAAACAAACAAACGACAACAAAGATGTATAGAAAGGGAATGCTTATCTGTTGTTAGTACTAACGTGAATTAGTCCAACTACTGTGGAAATCTAGAGACTTTTCACCAAAGCTAGAACTTGACTAATACAAGTCAACTATACACTCATGGTATAGACCAAAGAACTGTCAGTCATCACAATACAGAAATACCTGCATGGCAACTTCACAGTGAACTATTCACTGGAGCCAAGTTATTAAAATAACCAGAGGCCTAAAAGCAGGTGCATTCTTAAAGAAAATGCAAAATAATTAAATATAAAGCTACATATGTGAATATGATACACTTATATTTAAATATAAATAAGATTATCTTGTTTGAAGAAAAAATAGATAGAATTGGAAATCATTGGGTGAAACAAAATAATCCATATTCATTAAGTCAAGCATGTTTTCATGTGTATGAGATGTCTGGACTTAGTTTTAAAGCTATAATATGAAGAGATTATTTTAGGAGAGGATGAAACCAGAAGCAGCAGAAGGAGCCAAAGAGGGTCTTGGGGAGGTAAATATGATTTCAGTTTATTAAACTCATGCAATAGTAAAATTATTTTGGACAATTAACAAAAAATGTTTTAAGAAAGGAAGACAGGCAAATTCTTAACAAGAGTATGAGTTGTTAAATACACTTAGGTTTTCTTACTGAGAAAGTATCAAGTGACCAAGAATTAAAGTGACTTGTCTACCTTGAGGATTCTACTCTTTAGGCAGGATGACTTTATGTAAAATACCAAAAGTAGACACGTCAAATGAGTGAAAGTTCTGCAGTGATTTTATTGAATGAAAGAAATTGTGTTAACTTATACAACTTAAAAGAGCAAATTTTATAGTGATGAATCATATTTTACTAAAAATGCTCTTTGAAAAGGTAGAAAGTAATACCTAAATTAGCAACTTTTGTTTTATGTAAAGTAAAATTATAAAGGTAGCAAAAGAAAACACAACCCACAACCATACACAGTGATCAGACATTTACAATACAGGTCACACCCAACAACCACAACGTAAGGAAATGTGCTAATAAATAAGACCAAACTGATAGTATAAAAGAAAAACATGTAGCTTGGCACTGTTTAAACAGAACACTCCAAGAGGATAAAGGAAAAGCTAATCTTAGTAATCACTGCAGAAATGCGTGTTAAAGTCACTTTAATATAGCCTGTTGTTAAATGATTGGCACAAATGTTAATTCTCATTTTTTTTTTTTGGCAAGAAGTTAGAAAGATGGGGATTTTCCATATACTACTTGTGAGAATGAGAGGTAATAATATCATGGCATCAAGAAAGAGTTATTTTTTAATGATAATAGCTCTTTTATAGAACTTTATAGCAAACTATGATGAAATGGCAAGTCAGACACGTTTTTATCATGTGTTGTTTATATGTTGCTATTTTGTGATTACTTAAATGTCTAAGTGTATAGCACTTTGTTCACTTCCTGCATTCTGAGAACACTGAAAGAAATACATGAATCTGAGAACTCTCTTTAAAAAGTTATTATTGATAAACATTAAATAAAAAAGACAAATATTTGTGTAATTATAATTATCTCTCAAAGGAAGAAGGATTGTTCCCTTCTGATGCCAGCACTGCTCAAATAGAGCAACTCTTCCTAAATAAGATTGCAACAAGAAGCAAAGAAAAACAACAGCATGTGTGATGTTCCTGTGGGATGCAGAGGGGAACTCAGCAGATCTTGTCATTATTCTTTCTGAACTCACATTTATTTTTACAGCATTCGAACATATCCACAATCCAGCTGAGATCCCGTGAAGCTGGGCTCCTTTCTCTAGAAAGGAATGAATGGCGATGGATTTTGTTTTCCATTGTCATTGGTGTTGTTAGATGCCAACATCTCTCAGCTGCTTGATTTTAAGATAGACTATCAGAAACTCACAGGAACCATTCTCTTTTGTTAATTAAATGGATAAAGGAAGAAACTGATTCTGTTTTTGTAAGATTCCTGTGGCTAACATGGACTTATCAGATCAAGTCCTCTGTAGTTATAGCAGTCTTGCCCATATCTTGTACGACACTGATGGTAGAGGAGACAATCTACTCACAGTAACTGACAGGGCATTTTAGATGCTCATGATACCCCTAAACTTGTTAAGAATTTTTCTGTTAGTACACATCTTATGGAAGTTATTTATTTCCTTCCGTATTGATTCTGAGGATAAAACACAGGTAACTAAGCTTGGGGGCAAGTGCCTTTACCTGCTGAGCCATCTTGTAAATCCGTAGATCTAATTATTTGAATGCATATGATTTACTGCTATTATCCTTAATTTTCTATTTCACGTTCACATTTACGATTTGCTGAGATTACAGGAAATGGAATAATTGTGTTAAAACCTCAGTAAGAACCTACATGACCGTTGCACTATGAGCCTCCTCATTTCCTTTGCAGTTCTCCTGAAGTGTGCTAATTTGAGAGTGCATGCTGAGATTGTTATCACCCTGGTGGCTGAAGTTTTCCTCTACTAGAGAGCAATGGTAGGTGAATGAGCGGAAGCTCTTTCAAAGTTCACTTTCCCAGACCCTTGAGTACCCAAACCTACAGACTAGATGGACAAATCTAGAGGTATGTGCTTCTAAATTCTGAGAGCTGAAGTTTGGAAATCAGAGGATTAAAGCTCTAGGGTCTCAGTTTGGTTGCTTATTGCTCTAAGTTTAATAGCCAATGACCCTGGTAGTTCGTAGTTGCCATAGTCCTCAGTTACCAGTTGCAGTGAGCATCAGTAAGGAGGAAGTAGCAACAGATTTTGCCTGTTTGTGCTACTGCCCTGGAGCCTGAAGTACCTGAAACCTTTTTGAAAACTTGGTAGTTTCCTGGGAATTTGGTGATTAGGGTCCATAGTTTCTTTTTTTTTTTTTCTTTTTTTTTTTATTCTTTTTTAATTAAAATTTCCACCTGCTCCCCGTTTCCCATTTCCCTCCCCTCCTCCCAAATATTGCCCCCTCCCCCCACTCCCCTCCCCCTATCCCCACTCCTCTTCTCCTCCCCCCACACCATTCCCCCTCCCTCTCGATACTGAAGAGCAGTCCAAATTCTCTGCCCTGCGGGAAGACGAAGGTCTTCTATCTACGTCCAGGAAGGTGAGCTTCTAAACAGGCTAAGCTCCCACAAAGCCAGTTCATGTATTAGGATTGAAACCTAGTGCCATTGTCCTTGGCTTCTCATCAGTCTTCATTGACCGCCATGCTCAGAGAGTCCGGAATCAACCCATGCTTATTCAGTCCCAGACCAGCTGGCCTTGGTGGGCTCCTAATAAATCAGTTCCACTGTCACAGTGGGTGGGTGCATCCCTCGTGGTCCTGATTTTTTGCTCTTGTTCTCCCTCCTTCTGCTCCTCATTTGGACCTTAAGAGCTCAGACCGTTGCTCCAAATTGAGAATCTGTCTCTACCTCGATCCATCGCCAGATGAAGGTTCTAAGGTGATATGCAAGATATTCATCAGTATAGGATAGGGTCATTTCAGGTTTCTTCTCCTTAGTTGCCCAAGGTACCAGCTGGGGACATATTCCTGGACACCTGCGAACCCCTCTAGAGTCCATAGTTTCTTATCTCTCCTTTTTGGTGGTCCTTTAGTTTGGCTTCTTTTATTGTCCTCATTGCTTTTGCTCTCTTGTTAGAGTTGTTAACTCTGGTTCCTATAATTATTTCTCAAGACACTATGTTAACTCTTCAGATAACTTCTTGTTACTATGTCTTCCATCACTACTCTTGTTGCTGCTGCTGTTGGGTCATTCCCAGTAGTTCCTCTTGATGTTGACAGTCCAGGACACACAACAAGTGATGAAAGTCAAAAGCAGCCAGTAGATGATAATTCAAGATATGATTTTTGTTTTTGATCTAATGTAACCCCAGCAGGCAGTACAAAAGAGTATCACTCATTGATTTTATAAGTCAACCTAAAATCCTGCATGTGAAGTGTAGCCAGAATTTTGACACCATAATTGCCAGATTTTCAAAGAAATTAAAGACCATACTTGAACAATTCACGGACATTCAGCTAGGTGAGAACTGGAGGGTAAACAAGATTATCTGGAGCCCATCAAGCTTATGATGTAGAAAAGAATCCAGCATTAGCTGGCTGAAATAGTCATGACTGTCATAGTGCTTTCTGAAACTAGAGCTAATCTAGGCAACAAGGAGGCAGGAGTAGAGTATAGCTTCCTCAATACAAAGGTAAGGCAATACAGAAGTGTGACTCTTCTCAGTGGTGTATGCCTAGCTGCTAGTCTGGCAGTCCTTTGTTCAGGGAAGCCAAGGGTCCAGGTAAGATTCTCCAGAGTCAGAGATGCCATCCATCAACATATTAGCATATCTAAAAAATAAGCAATAAAGTTGTGCTTATAATAAAGGCATATTTTTAGCATTTAGTGGTACTTCATAGTGCTTGAGTGCTACTTTATTCTCAACCCAATACCCTTGAGGAGAGCTGAGTCATCTTATCTAAGATGATTCCATACTTCCTGAAAACAGTTGATGATGCACTTCAAATTTTCTCTTCCCTGCATTTGTTATCTCACTGCCCTGCACTCAGGCTGTGAGCTTCACTGACTGTGAAATTCAAGCAGGGTTTATAATAATAGATTTTAAGCAAATGCTATTATCAATGCAGACAATGTCTGCCCTTTAAACTGGTCTTTAGTGCTTTGCTCCAAAGAAAAGAGGAATTTAAAGGTATAAGTCAGAAGAGAAATACGAGCTTACTAGAACAATTGGTTTTTTTTTCTATTTTTCAAATCATAGTACCACAACATCATCTTTATCTATAAAACAATTAGGTCTAAGATGCAGGAGATCTTGAGAAAAAAATAATCCTACAGTGACAATGCATAGAAGCAAATAATTCTTCATTAATAAATTACTTATTATTACTCACTTGTAAATATTTATAAAAATTCAAGAAATAATCAAAAGATTAAGTCTATGAATATAAACTAAAATAAAATTAGTCAAGTTACCTGTCTAGAGAAATCTCATTATCTATTAATGATTACCAACTGAAAACCATCATAAACATCTTAACAAAACATACTGTAAATAACAGAAGGGGTTTTATTGGGGCAGAGGTCCTCTAGAAAATGATATGCGGGGCTATATATTTTGAATACACTGATCTGTCTTAAATGACATTCTATTAGTAAAATCCTTGGGACAAAACAGCTTAGTGCATGACTCAGTAAGCACCAAGTGAATCAGTGAACTCACAAGGACAATGACCTTCTAAGAAGACGCAGTAGTGAGAGTTGAATAGGCATTGGAGGATGGGCTGTTTAGTGTTTGTTTCTTGTAAACTGTAGTTTATGTCAAGGAAATCAAACATCCTTAAGTTTGAACTATTATTAGCCAGCTACAAAGAGCATGCTAACAGTATAACATATTTTTAAAGGAATGTTCTACCCCTTCACAGATGGTTTCACTGCATGGAGATGTTATGTAATTATCACCATGGCAACATCTTATATACCAGCAAGAAACCAGCCTGTCACTCACCTTCTGCATTCACTTGTCTTGTTGGAGAAACAGAATTTTACTTAATGTATGTCTTCTGGTGTACCACTTTCTATTTCTGTTTATTTTGTTTAATTGCATGTGTACATATAAAACATTAAAGCCAAAGTCATAGTTGAGCTTTCATAATATAACAACATATTTAATTTTCACAAAATGCATTATCTCTTTTTCAATTCCTTTCATTAAGTTAGGTAAAAGGCAGTCAAAAAAAGCATACTCACAATCAATGTGCAATATTATTAGTAGTGATATATTATGGATATGCTATGATAGCTTCTTGCAGCAAACTATTGCAGGCCCAATAAACAATGAACTAACTGAAACCACACATGTCAACATGCATCAGTTTGCTCCTAGCCCATTATCCATGTTAAAGGTTTAGAGGATGCAGTGCCCCATGTATTGTGATCTCTATAAAGGAGATGCAATCGCTTGTCCTATCATTGAATACATAATATTCAAGGGAAATAAATACACCTGGGTCAACTCACACTTTTAAGGTTATCACTTCCATGTTTTATCTATTTATTATTAGTTATCCCATGTTCTTGACTTACTTTCACTAGTCAACTGGTTTTCAATTTTCTATTACAGCATAACAATTATCTAAGATTTCATACTTTAAAATAAATAACAATTATATTCTACAATTTTCCCTGATCAACCCTCTGGGTACGATTTGGCTATATCCCTCTGGGTTATAGGTTTTTACAAGACTCGGCACTGACAGGCCTGGCATGGTCACCTCTTGATGAGGTTGAAGGAAATATCTGTTTACTCTGAGATCTTTTCATATCTTCAGGCTTTCACTAGCATTGGAACAAAGACCTCAATCCCTTGGCAATGAATGAACATCTCCTTAGTTATAGTATGAAAGTTTTCTTCTTTAGAAATGGGAAATGTTGTGCCTAGATTATGACCCCCAGAGAGAGACCACCAGAGAGGCAATATTTAATATTGTAATAAGCAAGATTTAATCAGCATAATACAAACATGTTTGGAACTCATCTCCATTCCCAGTACAAGGTAGAGAGGAGTTGTATCTCCTCTGTGGGATAAGCTTTTAAAGGCATAACTACAAAGAGAATCTTTGAAGATGCTTTGGCATGGGTACAAGGACTTTTGCTCCCTCCCATTCTGTTAAGTTAGTTTTTTCCTTGTTTTTAGAGCAAGGCCATCTTTATGTACCAGGTGGCTGGCTGGGCTGAACTAAGTGAGCTTGTGCTTGGAATCTCCTTGGTGGGAGAGGGGAAGGCCACTATCTTCCTGGGAAAACATTCTGCTAGGAAATTTCTTCTTGCCCCTTTGAGAATAAGGGGTGAGGTTCCCACGGGAAATAGACCGGGGGGGGGGGCGATGCAGAGATAGAAGCCAGAACACATTTCTTTAACATGATCTTGAATCTGTCATTTCCCCTTCCCATGCCCTATTTGATGGAAAGAGGTATGGATGCCCACCTTCATCCTTCAATGTAAGGTATACGAGCTACCAGAAATAAGACATTCAAAGGTGTTTTAAAGACAGATGTGAATGGACAGTCCTTGGATCAGGAATGCAAATGATTGAGAAATTGTATGCTAGCCACTTTAATTCTGCTGTCCCTATGTTTATATAGTACTGTTGTGAACTACAGAGAGACTTAATTTTGGAGTGTGAAGATTCTCATGTAAGCACAGAAAATTTTAGGTCAAGTCTGATATACTGTTAATAATAGAAGCAGTTAAAGTAAAAATTCTCTGATATCCTAAATACTTAATTTTCCCATAGAAATTAATAATTTTTGGTAGGGTAAATAACTACAGAGATGATCTTCATGGACTAACAAGGGGAAGAGCAGACATATGCCCATTTAGTCAAATGATTGATCTTAGTCACCAAGGTTAAACAATGCCTCAGATTAGTTTTTTTTTAAAAAAAAAAAAAATCCGATCACTAAATTTCATAAGTAAGTCTTTTAATTTCCATTCAACCTTCTAGTCTTGCCAAGGAATAATAAACTGAGTGTCCTTTGAGTTTTACTAATGATTATTCATTTGAGATCCCAGAGGGTTGGGTTTTTGTTTTGTTTTTTATTCTTTGTTTCTGTTTTTTGTTTGTTTGTTTGTTTGTTTTGTTTTTTGAAACATGATTTCTCCGTGTATCTCTGATTGTTTTGGAACTCACTCTGTAGACCATGCTGGCCTCAAAGTCACAGAGATCCACTTGCCTTTGATTTCCTGAGTTCTTGGATTAAAAGTATGTGACACCAACTCCTGGCTCCTAGAGATTTTATTAATGATTGAGTTCATTTATTCTAAAACATATATTTAATCTTATTTTCTCTTCACTCCACTAGGAAGGAAAGAAATGGTTGTCACAGATGTTGTGTTATGAGTGTATGGGTTCATGTGGGTCCACGAAATGAAGACTCACAGACACCTGAGCAGGAACTTAGCTTCTACAGTCGCAGGGGACCCCAGCCTCAGTGAATGTAAGCACTTTTCCTTTGCCCAGGCATTTATATTTTTCCTCATATTTACATTAAAGCCAGTTTAATTCCTTATGCTCAAAACAAAATGAATGAAACTTCCAAAAATAAAATGCCAAGTGCAAACACCTGATTCAGGAGTCATTGTGGTTTTCTGAGTTGCCCCTAACCAAGTTTCACATAGGCATTGTATCTATGGGAAACTCTCAGGCAATATTCACACATAGGGCTCTAAGAATATATAAACTTCCAAAGGTCAAATTTAAAAGCATACTAGAGTTAATGCAGGTATGAAGGATACAGTGTTCACAAGTGATGCTGTAATTTTCCAGGTGCCATTGCACAGGCCCTTTCAGTAGTAAGTACATATGCAGAAAAAAGGATGACTTTGATTGACTCTAAAGGACAAATTGTATATATTATCCTTAATGTTTAGTTTTCCTTCCCACACTTTAAGTGGGTGGAAGGCACTTGCTAATTTCCACAAGGTAGTCTGAATTGAATTGCTAAATTGCAGGAGAGAACTTATCACTCCAACTCCATGCCATCGGATAGGTTCATTAACAGAAGCACCAATTTCCACAATTTCATTTAAATTATACTGTTTCCATCTTATCTCTGAATGAGAGTATTTTCCTTTGGGTGAACCAAAAGCGCTCCAGTCTGTAACATCTCCTTGGGAGATACTAAAGATGGAGGTTTCTCACTCATATACTGTTGCTAATACACCCAGTCAGATTAATTGTTGTTTATATTCTTGGGGATTTACCTGCCATGTCAGCAGTCATAAATATATGTATTAGATTTTCTATTGCTGTGATGAAACACCATGTCCTAAAATAGTTTTAGAAGAAATACGTCCATATTATGGAGTCCATCATCAAGGTAGAAACTCAAGGCAGGTCCCTATGAGAACTGAAGTTGAGGCAAGGGTCAAGTGTTTGTTGGATTTGTCTTCCTCACCTGCTCAGCCTGCTTTTTTACATATCTCCAGGGCGACCTACCCATGGGTGGCACCACCTACAATGGACTGACCTGTTGTTAGCACTTTTTTCTCTTTATTTGGCTCTTTGGGGGCCTGCCACCCAGCTCCCAAATGAATCACACAGAGGCTCATTCTTTTTTTATAAATGCCCAGCCTTAGCTTGGCTTGCTTCTAGCCAGCTTTCCTTAACTTAAAATATCCCAGTTTACTTTTGCCTCTAGGCTTTTACCTTTCTCTATTTCTTTATAACTTTTCCTTACTTCTTATTCCATGTCTGGCTGTGTTACTGTGTGGCTGGCCCCTGTTGTTCTCCTCCTTTATAATTCTCGTGCTCCCCAATCTCCTCTTCCAAGATTTCTCCTCCTATTTATCCTCTCTGCCTACCAGACCCACCTATCCTTTCTCCTGCCTCTCTATTGGCCATTCATCACTCTGTTAGATCAATCAGGTGTTTTAGACAGGCAAAGTAACACAACTTCATAGAGCTAAAGAAATACAATAGAAAAGACTGCAGTACACTGTGTGGTGGTGGCACTTGCCTTTAATCCTTGTACTTGAGAGGCAGAGACAGGTGTATTACTTTCAGTTCAAGTCTAGCCTGGTCTACAGAGCTAGTTTTAGGACAGGTTTCAAAGATACAGAGAAACCTGTCTCTCAAAATCAAAATAAATAAATAAATAAAAATAAAAAAGAATGCCAAATATCTTTGCATCATTGAACAAATATTCCACAGCATCAACAATGTCTAGTCCATTTGCATTTGAAAAATTCAGAGGAAATATTCTATATCTATCCTATCTTGCTGACTCCAAAGTCTAAATTACTCTCTATTATAACTTGTTTTTTTGTGTCAGGTAAAGAAGGAAAACTATAACTATCTAGTCTCCAACTCCCTATGAGACCCAAGAAGAAAATAATATTAACTGAGTTAAGTAAGAAGTGCAAACAAGGAACTAAACAAAAATTGTAATGACAGAGACAGCTAGCTACCTGGATAGTCACCAAAGTTCCTCTGCAACATTGGGGTATCTAACATTGACTTACAGGGCTAGCATATACAACAGACTTTTCTGTCAAATAGGATATTCAGAAGGGCTATTCCTTGTTTTCTTGACAATGTTTGCCTGTTGCTTTTTTTTTTTTTTTTTTTTTTTTTTTGCATTTTGCTTGTTTAATTAGAAGAGCATATTGTCAGCAGTCGAGGCAGGAGCAATTTCTTGCCAAGTGGCTTACTTTTGCCACAAAGAAAGTAAACTCCATGAGGAGTTCCTTTGATGCTCATTATCTTTTCTGAAGTAAATTATTACTGCCAGCAGCAGACATGTCTCATTGTAATAAAAAGAGCCGATGATATTAAAACATCTTAAATGCCATATTCTGTCAATCTCTGAAGTGTTTGAAGATGACCTGTTTATGTAAAATATATCTTTTTTGACCTTAAAAACATATCTAATGTGACTACAAGTTCGATTTTAATAGGTGACTACTTACTAACCTGCATTTCCTTATTATCCTAAACAGTTGGTAATAATAATTTTCAAGGACTAGAGATTTGCACTACATTGTTAAGTGAGTTGTATAAGGACAATACCTTGAACAAGATTAGAAATGCATGTACAGTATGTTCTAACAAAATTCATCTCAATTTTGTATCAATATACAAAATTTGTATACATATATAAACATACAATCCAATGTAAAATATTAAAACTAGCAGTTGCTTTTTAGAAGTAGATTCAAAAAACTACCTTTTTTCTTTTCAGAGTAGATTAAATAACCTACCCTTTTATCCTATCATATCTATACCTCCTTTTTTTAAAAATAGGAAACTTTAATCTAATTACTTCTATTTAGCTTTTTTCTTGATCATTATCCATAACAACTTGCAACCAACATTCTAAACAAAGACAAAAATCCATAATTTATTTTATGGGAATGTGGGCATAGTTTTCTAGGCAACTTTCCATTTATTGGGCACATTGATAATCTTATAGGGTCCCAATTTAAGATTATGGTCAAGTTCTGACTAGAATATTCTGCGAGGTTAGATCATCTCATCCAGCACTCTTGAAGCTATTCTGGATGTAAAACTCTGAGGAAACTGCAACATTAGATCATCTTGGTCTTCTACTATTATCAGAGATTTTTCAAGGGGTTTTCCTTTATTCAACCTTCTTTTTCTTGATCCAGAATGAACCCAAAATTCCTTTGGAAACAAACACAAAATCTCTTCTCCAAGTAGCATATCTTTTGACTTAAATTTTGAAATCAAGGCATTTTCAAAATATATATGCTGGATTAATTCAGCAGCATTTAAAATCACATGCCTTTTAGGAGATGTTGCTCCTTGCTCACAAGTCAAACAATTCAAAGACAACACAATAATGTACAGCACCCATATTCTTGTGTATTTTCCATGTTTACATGAAAACTAAACCGGGGCAGATGGGAGCTGGGAGTGCTGTTTTTTCTCATGAACTTTGGTGGCTAGGTTTTGGTCTAGCTCCGGCCTGTGACAATGAATAAAAAGCCTCAGGCAATTTTTTTTATGAATTCATACCCTAAACATCGGGTGCCAAAATGAAGGATAATTAATAAAAACTCAGAGACAGACATTGAGGTTCAACCTGAAGACCAGAAAAGCAAAGCAACCAGCCACTGGCTCTTACCTTGATCTCATTTTAAAAATGAAGATCCTGCCTCCAGGAAACATCAGAATGAGACTGAGAGCTGTCTCCCCAATTTTGTAAATGAGTATATACCATTCTTGTGTTCCTGGTTCCAGTTTACCTCTCAGGATGATTGCTTTTCTATTCTATCCATTTGCCTGTAAATTTCATGATTTCATTGCTTTTAACAGCTGAATAGCACTCCATTCTCTACAGACATATAACGCAAATGATCTTTTTGTAGTCCCAGTCCAATTAAAAATTAAAGCTGGCTTTTGGAGGTGGAATGTGGCTCTCTCTTTCTCTATATGCAAGCATGTTTGTTAATGTAAAATCCAAAATCTCTGTCTTATGCCAGATGAGTCACCTGATATGGAACAGAGGAAAAATCAAAATTAAGGGACTATTATAATGCCACTAATCTCATACTCCTTTGGTTTAATTTTGACACATGGAAAGTTTTCTTAGTGTATAAATATCTCAAAATTTTTTAAGATTACTATATATATTTAAAACTTTTTTGCCATGATATTCATGATCATTTAGAATACTACTAATTTTAAAGAAAAGGCTTAATATAATTTTCTGTACATTGTTTCTGGTTTGAGTCTCTATCAGGTAACTAGGAATTAAGATTTTGTACTCTGGATGTACATAACAAAACATGGTACTTTAACCTTTTTGAGATCTGCTGCATATAACATTTAAAATATTGGATTTTCTGCAGTAAACCAAAACCATGCCTAACAGTGACCTTTAAAGTCTACAAAAGGAAGATGGGGCCTCACAACAACAATTCCTCCAGGACTATCACAACACCACTAAGCTGAAAAATACCACCTAAAGATCAGATTTGGACTGGAAGATGCCCAGGGCAATATTCAGGTGGCTAGCTGAGATAATCCAGGAAAACAGACTACTCTTACTGGGACTTAAGACAAGCCCTGCACTTTTCCATTACACAGAGACTGGACAACAAATGATAAAGCTATCTCTCCCAGGACTTAACAATTAATCCAACAAGGGGGCTGGAGAGATGGCTCAGCAGTTAAGAGCATTGTGTTTTCTTCTAAAGGACCCGAGTTCGATTCCCAGCAACCACATGGTGGCTCACAACCATCTGTTATGAGGTCTGGTGTCCTCTTCTAGCCTACAGGCATATATGTAAACAGAACATTGTATTCATAATAAATAAATATTTAAAAAACAACAACAAAAAACAATTAATCCAACTTTTTCTTTTCAGGTTCCCCTAAAGATGCCACTATCCCCAGAGAGTGTATGTAAATTTAAGATCACAGCACTGACATTCCCTAGAGGTGGGATGGGTGGTTTTTGGTCTTTCATTGGGTTATAGACATCTTTCATTGTTTAGAGGAGTTGGTTACAAGCTGTTTTGGGTAATGGTCAGGAAAAATTGAACAAAGAAAGTTAGTTTCAGAGTTCTTGTTTTCAAAAGAAAATAAAAGGGGACATATAGATATGCTAGGACATAGAGGTAGACTATTGAGTCTACTCCAAAAAAGAAAATTGAGGGATATAGAAATAGAAGAAGGGCTGGAGAGATGGCTTAGTCATTAAAGGTTAGGCTCACAACCAAAAAATTTAAGAGAAAGGATAAAATGTTAGGTTATTGAATCTATTCTTAAACCTGAAAAGCAACTACTAGTTTTAAGTATTTTACATTGATATGGATTTTTGCATATTGTTACAATATTAAGGTTATTTTTGTTGGAACATACTGTACATACATTTCTAATCTTGCTCAAGGTATCTATACAATTCATTTAACAATGCAGAGCAATCTTCTAGTCATTAAAAATTATTATTTAGGATAATAAGGAAATATAGATTAGTAATTAGTTACCTATTTTTAGTAATATTAGGTATGTTTTCAACTTCAAACAAAGATATATTTTAGATATACAGGTCATCTTTAAATACTTCTAAGATTGGCAGAATATGGCATTTAAGATGGCTTAATAGCATAGGTTCTTTTTTTAAATAACAATGAGACATGTATGCTCCTGGCAGCACTAATCTACTTCAGAGAATGTGATGGACATTGAAGAAATTCCATATAGAGTTTGCTTTCTGTGAGGTAAAAGTAAACCACTGGGTAAAAATATATGTTTGTGTTGACTATAGTATGCTGTCTGAATTGGACAAGTATAACATAAAGGAAATGACTGACAAACTTTGTCAAGACAAGGTAGGACAGCCCTTAAGAATACCCTGAATCACAGAAAAGTCTGTTAGATATGTTAGGCCTATAGGCCACAGATGGATGCCTCAATATTGCAGAGAAACTTTGGGTGACTGTACAGACAGCCAGCTGTTTCTGTCATTTCTGACAATTTTGAAAGTTGCTTGCTTTCACTTCCTGTTTACTCAGGTAATATTATTTTCTTCTTGAGTAAAATATTTATTCAACAACCTAAAAGGCAACATGGTAATGCCAGAACCCAGTGGTCATAAAACAGAAAGACCTGATCATCCTAACCTAAAAGAAGCAGAGGAAAATTATCTTAAAAATAACTTTATGAAGATGATAGTTATCTTTAAGGAGGAAATGAAAGTTTTCCTTAAGGAAATAGAGGAAAATACAAACAAAAAAATTGAAAGAAATCCATAAATTTCTTAAAGAAACTCAAGAAAAAGCAAACAAACAGGTGAGGAAACAATCCCAGGCTTGAAACCTGAAATAAAGGCATTAAGAAACACAAAGTGAGGGAATTTGGAAAGTGGAAAATCTGGGTAAATGATCAGGAACTACCTATGCAAGCATAACTATAAAATACAAGAGCTAGAAGAGAGAATCTCAAATGTAGAAGATGCTATAGAGGAAATAGATTCATCAGTCAAAAAAATGTTAAATGCAACAAATTTTTAACATAAAACTTCCAGGAAATCTGGGATACAATGAGAAGATCAACAATAAGAAAAAATAGGAATAGAAAAAGGAAAATAACTCCAGCTAAAAGGCACAGAAATTTTATTCAACAAAATCATAGAAGAAAACTTTCCCAACCTAAAAAAGGATATCCCTATGAAGGTACAAGAAGAATATATAACACTAAAAAGACTGGACCAAAAAAAAAAATCCCCTCACATATAATAATCAAAACACAAAACATACAGAAAAAAGAAAGAATATTAATAATTACAAAGGGAAAAGGTCAAGTAACATATAAAGGCAGACATAGTAGAACTGTATGTGACTTCTAATGAAAACCATGAAAGTCAAAAAGTTACTAGGCATATATGCTGCAGACACCAAGAGACTATTGATGACAGCCCAGCAAAGCTTTTAACCACTATCAATAGAGAACACAAGATATTCCATGTTAAAACCAAATTTAAACAATATTTATTCACAAATACAGTCTTACAGAAAGTACTAGAAAGAAAACTCCAACTGAAGGAAGTGAACTGTAGCCAAAAACCCCACAGGCAACATATAACCTCATACCTGTAAACCCCAAAGAAGGGAAACATACAAACACTACCACCAAAAAATTACAGGAATTAGCAATCACTGGTCATTATTATCTCTTAATATCAATGGATTCAATTCACTTATGAAAAAGACACTGGCCAACAAAATGGATACAAAAGCAAGTTCCATCCCTCTGCTGTATACAAGAAACATACCCCAATCTCAAAGACAGACATTACCTAAGAGTAAAGGGATGGAAAAGAATTTTCTAATCAAATAGACCTAACAAACAAACAGTTGTAGCTGTCCTAATATCTAATAAAATAGACTTCAAATTAAAATCAATCAGAAGAGATGGAAAAAAGACACTTTATATTCATCACAAGAAAAATCCGTCAAGATGAAGTCTCAAACTTGAATATTTATGCCCCAAATACAAGATCATCCACATATATGGAAGAAACATTACTAAAGAGTAAATAACACATCAAAGGCCACACACTAGTAATAGGAGACGTCAACACTTCACTCTCCCCAACCTAAAGGTCAACCAAACAGACACCTAACAGAGAAATAAGAGAACTAACAGATGTCATGACTCAAGTGGACTTAACAGACACCTATAGAATTTTTCACCCAAACACAAAAGAATATACCTTCTTTTCAGCACCTCATGGAACCTTCTCTAAAATTGACCACATTCTCTTTAACAAGTCAAACCTCAACAGATAAAAAAATTTGGAATAACCCCTCATATCATATTGGATCACTATGGTTTAAAGTTAGAATTCAACAGCAACACTAATTGCAGAAAATTAAAAAAAATAAATAAATAACATAAGATCATCTTTTTAGACACTGAAAGTCATTTGACAAAGTCCAACATCCCTTCATGATAAAGGTCTGGGAGAGTTCAGGGATATAAGAAACATATCTAAACACACTGAAAGCAATAAACAGCAAGCCAACAGAACTAAGATCAAATTAAATGGAGAGAAATCCAAAGTGATTCAACAAATCAGGAATAAGACAAAGCTGTCCACTCTCTCCATATCTACTCAACATTGTTCTTGAATTTCTGGCTAGAGCAATAAGACAACAAAAGAAGATCAAAGGGATACAAATTGGATAGGAAGAAGTCAAATTTTCGCATTCACAGTTAAAATGAGAATATATATATATATAAGTGACTTCAAGAATTCTACCAGGAAAATCCTAGAGCTGATATACACCTTCAGTAATGTGGCAGGATACAGTATCAACCCAAAAAACCAGTAGCCCTTCAAAAATCAAATGATAAAAAATCTGAGAGTGAAGTCAGAGAAACATCACCTTTTATTATAGCCACAAATAACATAAAATATCTTGGAGTAAAACTAACCAAAGAAGTGAATGTTCTATTCAATAAGAACATGAAGTGTTTTAAGAAAGAATTTGAATAATATACCAGAAAATGGAATGATCTCCCATGATACTGGATAGGTAGGATCAACATTATCATGTTAATCCTACCAAAATGTTAATCCTATCAAAAGCAATATACAGATTCAATGCAATCCCCATTAAAATCCCACACAATTCATTACAGAGCTTGAAATTACAATACTCAACTTCATATGGAAACACAAAAAAACCTCAGGATAGTCAAAACAATCCTGTACAATAAAGGAACTTCTGGAGACATACCATAACTGATATCAAGCTCTAGTATAGACTTACAGTAATGAAAACAGCTTGATGTTGGCATAAAAACAGACATGTTGGCCAATGGAATCAAATCAAAGACATTCACATGAATACCTGATTTTTGACAAAGAAACTAAAATTATACAATGGAAAAAATCAAGCATCTTCAACAAGTGGTGCTGGTATGACTGGATGTTAGCATATAAAAGAATGCAAACAGATCTATGTCCACCCCCATACAAAACCTCAACTCCAAATGGATTAAAGATCTCAATATAAATACGACCACACTGAAATGATAGAAGAGAAAGTGGGGAGTAGTCTTCAATTCATGGGCACAGTAGATCACTTCCTAAATATATAACCCCAGTAGCACAGACACTGAGAGCAACAATAAATGAATGGGACCTCCTAAAATTGGGAAGCTTCTGTAAAGCAAAGGACACAGTCAATAAGACTAAAAGGCAGCCTACTGAATGGGAAAAGAGCTTCACCAACCCCATATCAGATAAAGGACTAATCTCCAAAATATATAAAGAACTCAAAAAATTGGACATCAAAATATCAAATAATACAATTGAAAATGTGATACAGATCGAAACAGAATTCTCAACAGAAGAATTTAAATGTCTGAAAGACACTTAAGGAAATGTTCACTATCCTTAGCCATCAGGGGATGCAAATAAAAATTACTCTGATACTATCTTATACCTGTCAGAATGCCTAAGATTAAAAACACTAATAATATCTTATACTGGAGAGGATGCAAAACAACAGAGTAAGGGCAACTCCTCCATTGCTGGTGGGAATGCAAACTTGTACAACCACTCCGGAAATCAGTATGGCAGTTTCTCAGAAGACTGTGAATCAAACTACCTCAAGACCCAGTAATACAACTCTTGTGAATATACCCAAAGAATGCTCAAGCATACTACAAGGACTTTTGTTCAGTTATGTTTATAACAACATTATTTGTAATAGCAAGAACTTAGAAACAACCTCGTTTCCCCTCAACTGAAAAATGGATAAAGAAAATGTTGTACATTTACACAATGGAGTACTACTCAATGGTGAAAAATAATGACACCTTGAAATTTCCATGCAAATGGATGAAAAAAAAAAAAACAACAAATCCTGAGTGAGGTAACCCAGACCAAGAAAGATGAACTTGGTAGGTTTCTATTCATAGGTAAATACTAGGTATAAAGCAACGGATAAGAAGCCTATAGTCCATGACCCCAGACAAGCTAAGTAACAAGGAGAACCCTAAGAAAAACATACATAGATCCCCTGGGGAAGGGTAAATAGACAAGATCTCCTGAGAAAATTGGGGGTTTTTGTGTGGGAAGAGAAGGAAAAATGGAAGGAGTGGAGAGGGTAGAAGGGAAGAGGGGAAGAGAAGAAGAGGGAAAGGGATGGTCAAGTAGGGGGAAGGACAGAGATGGAGAACAAGGAAAAAGATATCTTGTTTGAGGGAGTCATTATGAAGCTAGCAAAAAAACAAAAAACAAACAAACAAACAAACAAAAAAAAACCTGGCACTAGAGATTCCCAGAAATCCACAAGTATGAAGCCAGTTACAACCTTAACCAATAGTGAATGTGTCTGAACTGGCCTTGCCCTGAGTCAGATTGATGACTATCTTAAATGTCACCATAGAACCATCATCCAGAAACTGATGGAAGAAGAGGCAGAGAACCACTGAGGAGCTCCCAAAGTTCAGTTGAAGAGAGGTAGGACTGAGAATACTAGCAAAGAGAGGTCAAGACTGTAATGGGGTACTCACTGAAACAGCTTACCTGAGCTAATGGAAGCCTTCCAACTTCCAACTGACAGCGAGGGAACCAGAATAAGACCAAACTAGCCCCTCCGAATGTGGGTGACAATTGTATGGCTGGGGCAGACTGTGGGGCAATGAGACCAGATTTATCTCTACTGCTTTTACTGTCTTTTTGGAACCCATTCTCTATGGGGGATACCTTGCTCACCCTAGATATAGTGGGGAGGGTCTTCGTCCTGCCTCCAAACAATATGCTAGACTTTGTTGACTCACCATGGGAAGCCTAACCGTCTCTGAGGAATGAAGGGAATGGGATGGGAGTTGGGGGGAAGGTAGAGGCAGGAGGTAGTGGCAAATGTATTTGGCATGTAAAATGAGAAAAGGGAGTTTTTTTTAAAAAAAATAAATTAATTCAATGGATGGAAATAGAAAACACTATCCTGAGTGAGGTAACCCAGACCCAAAAAGAAGATCATGGGATGTACTCACTCATAATTGGTTTCTAGCCATGGATAGGGGCCACTGAGTCTATAATTTGTGATCCTAAAGAAGCTAAACAAGAGGGTAAACCCAAGGAAAAACATATAGTTATCCTCCCGGCTATGGGAAATAGACAAGATTGCCGGGCAAAAAATTGGAATCTTGGGGGTGGGGTGGTATGGGGGTGAGAGGAGATGGGGATAGAAAAGTGTGAAGGAGAGGATGAGGGGAAATGGGGGAAACGGGATGATTGGGGATAAAGGAAGGTTGGATAGGGGAGCAGGGAAACTCATATCTTAGTTAAGGGAGCCACCTAAGGATTGGCAAGAGACTTGAACTTGGAATGGCTACCAGGTGCCCAGGGCAATATCCCCAGTTAGTTCCTTGGGCACCTGAGGATAGGGAACCTGAAATGAACCTATCCTATAGCCATACTGATGAATAGAACCTTCATCTAGCGATGGATGGAGATAGAGACAGGGACCCACACTGGAGCACCGGACTGAGTTCCCAAGGTCCTAATGAGGAGCAGAAGGAGAGAGAACATGTACAACGAAGTCAGGACCACGAGGGGTGCACCCACCCACTGAGACAGTCGGACCGATCTATTGGGAGCTCACCAAGGCCAGCTGGACTGTGACTGAAAAAGCATGGGATAAAACCGGACTCTCTGAACATGGCGGACAATGAGAGCTGAAGAGAGGCCAAGGAGAATGGCACAGGGTTTTGATCCTACTTCATGTTCTGGCTTTGTGGGAACCTAGACAGTTTGGATGGTCACCTTCCTAGACCTGGATGGAGGGGGGGAGGACTTTGGACTTTCCACAGGTCAGGGAACCCTGACTGATCTTGGGACTGGAGAGGGAGGAAAAGGGGAGTGGGGGAGGGGGAGAGGCACAGGAGGAGGGGGAGGGAAATGGGAGGCGGGGAGGAAGCGGGAAAAATTTTTTTTCAATAAAAAAATAAATTAAGAAAAAAACAAAAACAAAAAAGTGGGGGATATGAACTGAACACAAAAACAGATAATTTGAGGAATGTAAGTTGGAATAGAATAATTTAGGTACAACCTTTTGGACATATCAAAATAGGATAGATATGGAGTATTTCCTCTCTCTGAATTTGTCATTTGCTAATGGACTAGACATTGTTTGTGTATTTATTGCTTTTTATACTATATATAACTATTGTACTTATTGTATATAATTTTTTGAGACAAGGTTTCCCTGTAGCTTTGGTGCCTGTCCTGGGGCTAGCTCTTGTAGACCTTCCTAGCTTTGAACTCACAGAGATCCATCTGCTTCTGCCTCCTGAGTGCTGGAATTAAAAGTGTGCACCACCACCATCAAGCTATATAATTTTTCTTATATTAGTTATAACTTTCTATTTTTATGTTAGACAGAAGGGGGAATGTGGTGATATATTGTTTGTACTCTAACAAATAATGCTTGCGTGAAGATCAGAGTGTGCAGCTACCCACTAGTTCACCATAGAAATCTTCAGATCTGAACAGACAGACAGGAAGTGATATGGCTGTGCAAAAAGAGGAAGGAGGATACCGGACCTTATCCCCTTTTCAGCTGAGGACTTTGCAAGGTAAGAGCTGGCTGTGGCTTGCTCCTTGCTCTCTCAGATTTTTCAGCACTTTCCTTGATATCTGGCTCTGTTTTTTTTATTTATTTTATTTATTTTTATTATTAAAAATTTCCACCTTCTCCCCTCCTCCCATTTTCCTCTTCCTCCCCTCAATACCCCTCTCCCTCGTCCAAAAAGCAGTCAGGGTTCCCTGCTTTGTGGGAAGTCCAAGGTTCTCCCCACCTCCATCCAGTTCTAGGAAGGTAAGCATCCAAACAGACTAGGCTCTCACAAAGCCAATAAATGCAGTAGGATCAAAACCCAGTGCCATTGTCCTTGGCTGTTCACTCAGCCCTCATTGTGTGCCACATTCAGAGAGTCCAGTTTGATCACATGCTCTATCAGTGCCAGTCCAGCTGGCCTTGGTGAGCTCTCATTAGATCAGCCCCACCATCTCAGTGGGTAGAAGCATCCCTCATGGTCCTGACTTCCTTGCTCATGTTCTTCCTCCTTATGCTCCTTGTTTGGACCTTGGTAGCTCAGTCCAGTTCTCTAATGTGGGTCTCTGTCTCTATCTCTATTTATCACCAGATGAGGTTCTATGGTGATATGCAAGATATTCATCAGTGTGGAATATATACACATTAGAGTCTTACTCAGTGGTAAAAAACAATGACATCTTGAATTTTGCATGCAAATGGATGGGAATAGAAAATACTATCCTGAGTGAGGTAACCCAGACCCAAAAAGATGAATATGGTATGTCCTCACTCATAAGTGGATTTTAGCCATAAATAAAGGACATTGAGCCTACTCGTGATCCTAGAGAAGCTAAATAAGAAGGTGAATGCAAAGAAACTGAGGCACAGTGTTGAAGGAGCTGTGGGCAGCATTCTTGCCACCAGCTCCCAGCCGCCTGGCTAGCTTACGCCCCGAAATAACAACACACAAACTGTATTCATATAAACACTACTTGGCCCATTAGCTCCAGCCTCCTACTGGCCAACTCTCACATCCTTATCAACCCACCTCCATTAATGTGTGTAGCACCACAAGATGGTGACCCTCCAAGAAGATTCTAGCATACGTCCATCTTGAGCTAGAGCTTCATCGTGTCTGACTTGGAGAGGAGAGGCATAGTGTCTGCCCTGGAGAGCAGTGGCATGGCATCTGCCTAACTTCCTTTCTTCCCAGCATTCTGTTCTGTCTATTCCACCCACCTAAGGGCTGGCCTATCAAATGGGCCAAGGCAGTCTCTTTATTAACCAATGACCTTCCTCCATCATTTCCTTTTTTTCTGTTTAAACAAAAAAAGGAAGGCTTTAACTTTAACATAGCAAAATTACATATAATAAAACAGTTATCAAGTAAGAATTACAGTTACAATATTTATATCTATTTTATCTTTTATAATAACAATGAAAAACTATAACTATAACTATCTATCTATTCTTCAACTCCATCAAAGACTCCAGAAGAATACAATATTACCTAAGCAAACAAAAAATAAGCAACTTTCAAAACTCTAGAAATGACAGAGACATTTCGCTGTCTGGACAGTCACCCAAAGTTCCTCTGTACCATTAGGGCATCCATCTTCGGCCTACAGGCCCATAGTTTCTAGCAGACATTTCCATGAAGCAGGAAATTTCAAAGGCAGTTCAGTCACTATCTGCTGTGCCCTGCAGAATGTCTCGCAGACTCTTTCATGAATCAGGAACCCTGAACGATCATCTCACCTTTAGGCAAGTTCAGCAGTCCTCTCTATGCGGGTTCTCTGTGTCCAGTTTATGCAATAGTTCAGGCAAGAACAGTTTCTTGCCCAAATGGTTATCAAACTCCATAAGGAGTCTCTTAGATGTCCATCTTTTTCTTGAAGTAGATTGGTGCTGCCAGGAGCAGACATGTCTCATTGTCATGAAAAGCCCTAAGTTATTAAAACATTAAATGTCATATTCTGTAGTCTTTGAAAGATATGAAGAATGTTTATCTAAAATACATCTATGTACATCTAGAAAACCTAACATGACTAGAAATTAGACTATTATAGATGATTATCTATTAACCTATATTTCCTAATTATACATTACATTTTTAAATGAACTATACAATCACAATACCTTAATCAATATCAGAAATATATATACATATAACAAGATTGACCTTAAATTTATATCAATAAAGTCAAATCCATACCAATGCAAATTATTCATATCTCTATCAT
This sequence comes from Chionomys nivalis, assembly GCF_950005125.1. Classification (NCBI taxonomy): domain Eukaryota; kingdom Metazoa; phylum Chordata; class Mammalia; order Rodentia; family Cricetidae; genus Chionomys; species Chionomys nivalis. The sequence goes on along the minus strand of NC_080089.1, from coordinate 17,707,964 downwards.
ATCCCCCTTTAAATGTAAAAGAACATTTATAAACAATGTTTGGGAATATGGGTGCAGTTATTTCTCTCCAAACTGCTTCTTGCTGAATGGGGGTACTGTTATTTAGGTCTTTCATGGTATAACCTGTGTACCAGATTCATCTCAGTCAGCAGTTGAGTGAAGTAACTTTTTGAAGGTGTTCACAGCAAACTTTCAGGAGGGCGTGGTCTATCATACCATATTGGGATGGAAGCAATCCACAGGGTCTCATCGTCTGTGAAAACAAAAGAAGAATCTCTTTTCCAAAGTATCATATCCTTAGATCCAAATTCTGAAGTCAAGGTATTTTCAAAATATGTATCTTGGATTAGTTCAGCAGCATTTATAAACAAATATATTTTAGCAGCTGTTGCTCCTTCTTCAGCATTCAAACAATTCAAACATAGCATAATAGCATACAGTATCAAAATTCTCTGTGTATTTTCCATCTTTGTGCATCTTTATTTTAACCTCTATTTCATTTATTTTTACTTTTACTTTTTGAGACAGATTCTCTATATATCCTTGTCCTGGAATAACTCTGTAGACCAGGCTGTCCTTGACCTCTCAGAGATCCACCTGTCTCTGCCTCCCAGGCATTGAGATTAAAGGTGTGTCCTGCCACATGTTGAGGTCACAGAGGTTTATTTACCTCTGTCTCCCAAGTGTTGGGATTAAAGGTGTGTACCACCACAGGCAACTTCTCTCTTTCTTTTCTTTTTGTTTTTTACTTTAAGAACTTTAACTTTTAGCCTGCATATATGTTTTAACACACTGTAAATCATTTAGAGGTTTTCTTTGTTGTTGAATTTCTCTTTACTGTATCGCTCTCTCTTTTTCTGACCACATGAGCCTTTCAATTACTGAGCAATATGGGTAGGATTAAAGCCATGGCTTTGCCGGCTAGATCCAGCCCATTTCTTAGCTTCCAGCCTCATGGTGGAGGTACTTACTGTAGCATTTTTATTGCCACAACTCTATGTCGTTTCAGGGTCCCTGCCAGCAAGCAAACTGCAGCATTCTGCTCACAGACCATACTACCACACTCAGTTGGCCTGTCTGTCTGAAAGAGTCAGAGTTTGCCCTGGCAAGACAGACCAGAACACCAGCATTTTAAAACAGCACAACTTTTTTCCTGCTACAGCTGAAAACAAACAAGCATACAGTCAGCTTTTATCAATGCCATTTAAGTGTTTTGTGGCAGGACCTCTTAATGAGCTGCACGGTTTTGCAGCTAAAGCTGAGTCAGGAAGCCTCTCTTAGATGAGAGCGCTTGTTTGCCTCTAGCAAGTAGAGTAGACCTAAGAAATTGCTGCTACCAAGAAAACATGCTTTACTCGATTTTTTCCCAAGCTTTCTCAGGCTTTCTGTGGATCCAGTTATCCACATTGGGCAGCCATTCTGTTGAAGGAGCTGTGGGCAGCATTCCTGCCACCAGTTCCCGGCTGCCTGGCTAGCTTATGCTCCGAAATAACAACACACAAACTGTATTCATATAAACAGTGCTTGGCCCATTAGCTCCAGCCTCCTACTGGCCAACTCTCACATCCTTATCAACCCACCTCCATTAATGTGTGTAGTACCACAAGATGGTGACCCTCCAGGAAGATTCTAGCATACGTTCATCTTGGGCTGGAGATTCATTGTGTCTGACTTGGAGAGGAGAGGCATAGTGTCTGCCCTGGAGAGCAGTGGCATGGCATCTGCCTAACTTCTTTTCTTCCCAGCATTCTGTTCTGTCTATTCCACCCACCTAAGGGCTGGCCTATCAAATGGGCCAAGGCAGTCTCTATATTAACCAATGACCTTCCTCCATCAGCACAGACATCACCTTGGCCCTAAGTGGCAATAAAGCAACCCACCTCAGCCTACTCTTCATCTCCTTTGCCTCTTTAGATATGCCTCTGTCCACAGGGCATGAACCATTTTGTCATCTCCCTCCCATACTACATCATACATTTGCTTACCATAGTAATGTCTATCTGGTACAACTAGGTGCCTGGTGGCCCACTCTTTTCTTTCTGGAGCCTGAAGCAATCTGCCCCAGGCCTGCTTATGTTGTCTCCTTGTCCCACTTGGTGTGTCATGACCCTGGGCAGGATCATGCTTCCTCATTGCAGAGAGATGATAATAGTGCCCAGCCAGGCAGCTCCCTATTAGTGTATAGGTGTTGCTGGAGACCTCTCACAAGCCTGGGCTAGAAGCCCCATGTCTTAATCTGTTTATCTCCTTGAACACAGAACTTAGTTCCATTCTACTTTCTGGTGTTATTTTTCTCCTCAAGCATTTTTCTTTGCTCTTCTTGTTCATTTTTAGTATATGTATTTATCAGCATTAACACTAATAATCACACAATGGAGTCTATACTTGACTGTTTTAAGATTCTGCCAACAGAATTAATCAAAAACTGTTCACTTTAGCCTCAAGCAGACTCTTCAAGCAAGGGCAAAAGGCAGCTCCTTTTTTTTTTCTTGCAAAATATCGTAAAAACAATCTCTAGGCCACACATGAACATTCTTCTCCTCTGAATCCCTTAATCCCCAAAGTTCATCAAATCACATTCAGCACCATTCTCTTCCATGCTTTGCTACTATGGTCCATTAAACAGCACTTAGAATATTCTACTGATTTCCTAATCCAAACTCCCAAAGTACATATTACTCCTAACAAAAATATGGTCAGGCCTATCAGTGCAGTATCCCACTCCTCATTCCTTTCTGACTTTTTAAAAGTTTTTATTGCTGTGAAGAAGCACTGTGGCCACAGCAACTCTTATGAAGCAGAAGCATTTAATTAGAGTGACTTGCTTGCAGTTTCAGACCTTTAGTCCATTATCATCATGGCAGGGAGCATGGGGTAGTGCAGGCGGACATAGTACTGGAAAATTAGAGTCCTACATATTGTAGGTAACAGGAAGTGGACTGAGACTCTGGGAAATATCCTGAGCATAGGAAACCTCAAATCCTGCCCCCAGAGTGACATACTTTCTTCAACAAGACCGTATCCACTCCAACAAATCCACACCTCCTAATATTTCGACTTCCTATAAGATTATAGGAATCATACATTTCAAACTATCACATTCTTGTTTTCTACATTTATGGTGACTGAAAGTATTACTGGGTATAATAGTCTGGACTGGCATCTATGGTATCTTAGTGTCTGAAAGACATCTGATTTTTATAGACATGTCCTTCTTTAGTTTGGAAAAATTTTTTCTATGATTTCTGGTAAATAGATTTTCAGGTTTTTGAGCTGGGATTCATCTTTTTCTATTCCTATTGTTCTTAAGTTTGTTCTTGTCATCATGTCCCAGATTTTCTGGATGTTTTATGTTAAACATTTTTTAGATGTAACATTTTCTTATATATTTGGTTATAAGTCAAGCCTTTAACGGCTGAGGCATCTATCTCTCCAACCCAGACTTAACATTTTCTTTAACCAGTCAATCTCTTTCTTCTATCATATCTTCAGCACCTCAGATTCTCTCACCCATCTTTTGAATTCTGTTACTGATGCTTGAATCAGTAGTTCCTGTTCACTTACCTAGATTTTCCATGACCAGAACTCCCTCAGTTCATGTTTTCTTTATTGCTTTTATTTCCAATATTTCTGGTCTTGAACAGTTTCCTTCACCTGTTTGCTTTTTCTTGGCATTCCTTAAGTGATGTATTGATTTTCTCCAATATTTTTGTTTTCTTTTCCTAAATTTCTTTAAGTGATTTTTTCATTTCCTCTTTAAGAACCTCTATCATCTTTATAAACTTGGTTTAAGGTGTGTTTTATTTGTGTTTGTGTGCTTCAGCTCTATTGAAATATTCAGGTCTTTCTGTCATAGGATCACTAGGCTCTGGTGGTGCCATTATTGCACTGACTATTATAGGTTATTTTCTTTTTAAAAATTTACTTTTTATTTAAAAACAATTTTTTTTAATTTTACACACCAAGTCTAGTTCTCCCTTTTTCCCCTCCTGCTGCTCCCTACCATTTTCCCCATATCACACCCTATATCCACTCCTCAGAGAGGTTAAAGCCTCCCACGAGGAGTTAACAAAGTCTAGCACATCAAGTTGAAGCAGGACCATGGCCTTTTTTACTACATCTAGGCTGAACAAGGTATCACTCCATAGGGAATGGGCTCCAAAAATTCAGTTCATGCACTAGGGATAAATCTGTTTGCACTACCAATGGCTCCCAAAAACTGTCCAACCGACACAACTGTCAACAACATTCAGAGGGCCTAGTTTGGTCCAATGCAGGTTCCCCAATTGTCAGATTAAAGTCAATGACCTCCCACTAGCTCGGGTCAGCTGTCTCTGTGCATGTTTCCATCATGATCTTGACCCCTTTGTTAATAGTATTGCTCCTTTCTCTTTTTGACTGAATTCTGGGAGCTCAGCCCAGTGCTTAGCTATGGATCTCTGCATATGTTTCCATCATATGAGTCAGTTTCTGGATGAAGGGTCTATGATGACAGTTAGTATAATCATCAATCTGATTACAGAGGAAAATCAGTTCAGAAATCTTCTCCATTACTGCTTGGAGTCTTAGCTGGGGATAGCCTTATAGATTCCCGGGAAGTTCCTTAGTACTGGGTTTCTCCCTTACCCTATAATGGATCTCTTTCTCAAGATATCTCTTCCCTTGCTCTCCTTCTCTGTCTCTCTCCCAACTAGACCATCTTGTTCTATCATCTTCTCTTTCCTGTTCTCTCCCTTTTTCCCTCCCCCTCCCCATAATGCTACCAATTTACTCAAGAGACCTTGTCTATTTCCTCATGCAGGATCTATGCATGTCTCTCTTAAGGTCCTCCTTGTTACGTAACTTCTCTGGAGTTGTGGACTGTAGGCTGGTTATCCTTTACTTTATGTCTAATATCCACTTATGAGTGACTACATACTTTGTTCATCTTTCTGGGTTTGGGTTACCTCACTCGGGATGGTTTTATCTAGTTTCATCCACTTGCCTGCAAATTTCAAGATTTTTTTAACCACTAAGTAATGCTCCATTGTACAAATGTATCACATTTTCTTTGCCCATTCTTAAGTTGAGGGGCATCTAGGTTTTCTCCAGGTTCTAGCTGTTGCAAATAATGCTGCTATGAACAAAGTTGTTCACATATCCTTGTGGTACTTGTGGTATGAGTGTGCATTCTTTGGGTATATGCTCAAGAGTGTGTTTAAGAATCAGGTTTTGGGATGACTTTTGGTCTAGGTGCTGATTTCTGAGCAGTTCTTTGTTAGATGGCTGTTTTGTTTCTTAGTTTATGTTTCCTCTTTCATCTTCTGGTCTTTGTGACCTGGATTTCTGGCAATTGGCATGACCATTGATCAAGTAGAGTCTCTCTTGAAGTTTGGGGCTGTACTTCTGAGAGTTAGCTTGACCTCTGGTGTAACAGGGGTCTCTGCCTGAGTTGGAGTGGGACAAGGTGTTGAGGAAGGGAGTTGGGAGAGGGACACTGAGGAAATGAAGGAGGTCTGCTGGTGGGATGCCTATTGCTGGTTGTGGCAGCAGGTGTTGTCTCTGGTCCATCAGCGAGTTTCTGCCTGAATTCTGCTGTGTGTTTTTCTGGCTTGCCTGACCTGTACCTGTTCTTTAAACTTATATGGCCTGTACCAGTTCTTCTGACTGGCATGACCTGCTCCTGGGAAATGTAAGTCTCCTGAGTTGGGGGTGGGTATATAGTAGTGAGAGGGGAGAGTTGTGGAATGTCACAGGAGAGCAGTGGAATGGGTCCTTGGGAACCAAATCTAGGAAGTGGGGCAGTTCAGCTGCCAGACAGATCACTCACCTGTTCTGACTGGTGTGCCTTGCACCTGATCAGGGGAAAAGTCATCTGTTGTTGGGGCAGTAATATCTTCTTAATCAATGTAATTTCTTAGCTTCAGGCAATTGCTATTGATTGTTGAAGAACAGTAAAGGCTCTTACTTCAAAATATAAACTGGCCCTCATAGAGTATTTAATCAGAAAGAAAGTAAATCTCAGCCTTTCAAGCTCTTCACAGCATCACTGCTTGTATTAGTTACTTCTCCTGATGATGTGACGAAACACCTGGCGAAAGCAAATCCATGAAGAAGGGTTTATTTTTGATCATGATTTGAGGTAATAGTTCATTGTTGTGGGTGCGTGGTGACACCACTGTGAGACATCTGGTGGCTCAGGAATTGTATCTGTGCTCAGGAAGCACAAAGAGATGAATGCTGTGTTCAGTTTGCTTTTTCTTCTTTGTCAAACGCAGTACCTTATACCATAGGATACTGATACCTATATTCAGTTCATATGTTTCCACCTCATTTACCCAACCAAGAAAGTCTCTTACAGTCATGGTAAGAGGTGTGCTTCCATAGTGATTCTAGTTTTCATTAACCTGATAATCAAAATTAACCACTGTGCTCATTTTACATGGGAAGTTGAAAATTATGTTAATTTCTTGCTATAGCAATATAAACAAAACATGCAATAATGCCTTAGTAAATATACTCTTTTACATATTGTATTAAATGGGATGCTATATCATGCCACTTTTATTGGACGTATACCACCAGCTGCGGTTCAAGAAGCCATGAAGAATTTGAGGTTAATCTTTCCCTCTGTTGGCTACTCTCAAGGTTTTAGGTATACAACAGGCTTTTGGACATCATCTACAAGAAGTGATCAATGATCTTGTAAGACTGTCTAGCTCCAAAGCAAGTTGACATACTGAAAAGGTAGGATGGTGAACTAGAAAGAATGAGGCTTATAAGAGTAAATAACACTCAGGGCTGTGCTGACAATTTAAAAAAAAACATATTTTATAGCCCTTAGCAAGAGACCTGGTCCAAGGTTTGACTTCAGTATATAAAAGAGTAACTACACTGTGAATATTAGTGTTTTCCTTTTTAGCCTGTTTCGTATTTATTCTACCTGTTTCTAACCAAACTATAAGAATCCATGGAGCACGAATCCGGAAGCAAACAGAAAAAGGGCTACATTTTGTTTTTGCAAAACTCTTCTTGCATTTTTTGAATAGCCTGCAAATCCTCTATGAAAATTCCTACAAAAACACAGGCTGTGGTCATCCTTGTGAATAAGGATGACATACTTTATGTGACTCATTCAAGTACAATATCATGATGCCAAGGTCTATTTTGAACTTTCCTAGCTCCAAGGAAATAATATTGTTAATGGTTACTTCCCAAGTACTTTGCAGGTTCTAAATTTACCACTGCAGGTTGATTAAAAACTTCATAGCTTTAATTAGAAAATAGGAAAATAAGTCATATTGGACTCATTATGTAAGTCCCAGTGTCACTCAATCAGTTGAAACTTTGAATGTGAATTCTGTCTCCATAGTCCACTTTCCCTGTTGTCTAATTATTTTATGCCTCTCAAGGTGACATAAACAACACTGAAGTGTACCCAAGCCAAATTTGTTTCCATAATTCACATACAATTAAGCATCTATGTGGTATTTGTCTCATATTTATGTATATGAAGTTAATTACTACCAACCGTTTGCTTACTTAATTTGAATATGCCAAGAAATCAGATCTAACTTCTAATCTGTAAAACTGGTGCCACCATCAAGAAGCTCCATTCTCCAACTGCATCAGACCACTTCCTTTCTCCACAGGTTTGGTTTCCTCTCAGCCTATTTGGTTTCTCTGACAGAAATATCATCACTATGTGGACATGGCCATTTGTTTTGCATTTTGAACCTCAAAAAAGCTTCCTCTTCTTTTTAAGGTTTTATGAAAGTTTATTCCTCCATTTCAAGCAGTAGGGTGGTCCTTAACATTCCACCTCACCTCAAACCTTCAGAACATTGTGGCTTCACATCCTGTTAAGTTTCCTCTTGCTCTTCCATTCCCTACTTCACTGCAATGCCCTGATTACTATCTTTCCTGAATCTTTTAAGTATTTAGGCCAATTCTTGGCTGTAACTTCCAATGGTCAAATTCTCAAGATTAATAACATATGAACACATTTTCAACTTTCTTCTACTCTTACAAATGGCTCCTCTATAGTTTCATAAAACTACGAACTATATACTTCAACATTCTGTGTTGTACATTAATACGATATCATTTATTGACATCATCTAGTATATAATCTAAATTACATTTAAGTCATCAAATTCTCTAGCATTATTGTCATTTTTATTTTTATGAGTTAAGGAAGTACAAACTTTCATGAATTAAACTACTCCCTGTAAGTATCAATTTCTTTTTTTCATAAGCAGGCTGGTTTTCATGGTGGTGCAATATTTTCAGGGGCTTCCTGATAGCATCGATCCACATTGGCCATGGTTCCTTACAAATGGACTCCAGGTGGGATGATATGAGTTTATTTTTATGACTTCTGTTTTAAATATGTCTTAATTCTTCCATGAAACAAAGAATTGAATCAGTTCCAGACTGTCTGGAGCCAGTATAAGTGCAGAAAATTATGTCTGTTGGGGAATGGATTTTAATATGTTTAATATGGTTTAGTTGATGGTAATTATTAACCATCAACTTAATACGATGAAAACAACATATGTTAAGCCTTCTGTATGTGATCTGAGAACATGAATTTTGTGACTGATATTTGTATGCAAAGGATTATCCTTATAATCAGAAAGATCATTAAGCATTGACTTGGTCAAACATTAACTCATTAATTTATAAATAACCCTTTCCTTCTTTTCCTAGTTCTTTTAACCATTCCTAAAAATAATCTTATTCCCAAAGGTACGAAGACTCAAAATCCATAAGTTTTAGCTTCTAATGTAGTAGAATAATGCTTTTGGGCGAATGTAGACATATGTATTAAGGATATGTCATCAAATGCAGACAGTCATCAGTGGATAAGACCTTCCAGAGGACAGAAGGTGTATCTCCTAGCAGGTTTAAGAAGCAAGTGATATTTAAGCAAAAGATGTGATAGCAGCGAGCTTCTCTAACTTGCTAGAGTTCTGTAACATTGCATATGAGGAAAGCACAGCAGTTAGGGTACTAAACAGTGCTTCCTCAAAATGGGGGGGGGGTTCATAAAATGAGAGAGAAAGTCCCAGAAAGAGGACATCTCTGCTGTGATGCAGAGGGAAAAGAAGCACACCAGGCAAAACAGCACCTGCTGTGAGAAAGCAAGGGCCCAGACAAAGTCTGAAAATACTCCTGACATGCTAGAAGCTAGTTCCTTTTCCCAAGAGTCATCTCTTCAAATCAATCATTTTGATAAACACAGAAGCTAGGACTCAATATAGGAGCCATAAGAAAATGACAAATGAGTTTTGTTAACCTGTGAGAAGCTGGCCCTGAACTATAGTGGCAGACAGGCTATTGACCATGGTGAATGAAAACAGATGTATAAGATACAAACATACTCAATTATAAGAATCCCTTTCCAGTTTACCTTTCTTTCAATGAAGTTCATGAAAAACTTACTCCAAAATCCTTTGTATTAGATTTCATTAACTATTAAAAAGAGACCATGAATTTGAAAGAGAGTGGGAAGGAATACATATGAGAATTTGGAGGGAGCAAAAGAAAAGGAGAGATGAAGCAATTAAAGTACAATATCAAAATAAACAAAAGAAAATTATGAAAGAGCAGAAAAGAAAAATGCTGTAAATTAGTTTTAGTCTCAATAAATAGATGGAGATTATGCAAAATAATTATACCTACTTCAACCCCCACCCACAATTCTGAATTGTTTTATTTCCTGAAATACATGTATTTGATAGTTCTAGGCTCCTGGAAATTTTAAGCTTCATTGACCTGAGTTACAGCTCCAGAGAAGGTTTTAACTGACACATTTGAGGGGCAAAGTAAGAGTGGGCATGCAGGTAGAGATACGCTGGAACCTCGACTCATTCAAGCTTGACCATCATATTGCTTAATTCGATAAACTGAATGGTAACAAAAGAATAAATTTGGGATTTCTTGCTATCATTATCTCTATTTTTCTCCATTAATAGTAGATTTTGTTTGCTTTGATACAAGGGCTTCGACTCACTAAGGAGGTCAGGTGAACTAACAATAATACTTCTGCCTCATTCAGTGTCCTCAGTACTGAGACTAAAAGCCTGACCCTGCATGCCTAAGTAAGAGTTACTATTTATTGAATTTTATTCATCTTTAGAAAATATTAACATTTAGCGGTGTTCCAGCACTTTGGAGGCAGAGGCAGGAGGATCTCTGTGAGTTCAAGGCCAGCCTGGTCTACAGAATGAGTTCCAGGACAGCTAGGGCTACACAGAGAAACCTTGTCTTAAAAAACCAAAAAAAAAAAAAAAAAAAAAAAAAAGAAAATATAACATGTAGTTATATAAACAAACTTATCAAGAGCTGCCCACGAATATGATAATTCTTGTTTTGAATAAGGATCTATATAAAATAAATGCCTTTTGTTACGAATATGATAATTCTTGTTTTGAATAAGGATCTATATAAAATAAATGCCTTTTGTTGCTTATGGCCTAATAAATGTGGCTTGTTTCTCTCTCTCATAGGCCTTTCATCTTCTATGCTCCCATGTATGTCCATTTTGTGACCTCTTCTATCAGACTCTTTCAATTTATTTTGTTAATACAAGTGTACACTCATAGCCCCTTACTTATTACAGATTTAAATAAAAATATTTAGTTCAGACAAACATGCTTACTTACATTTATTTGAGTGAAATTTGCTGGAACTCAACTAACTAAATTCAAAGTTAAAGTATTGCATCCTCCCCTAGTTTCACTTTGATGCTTACAGAGCACAAATGGCTCTTCGAAATGAAAAGTAAGCCCTGGAGTCCCAAAGGGTGCTGAGAGGGAAGGAGGTACTTAGCCCTGTGCTTCTGCATGCTCTCGGGTGCTATGAAAATGTCATTGTTGATACAGCCCACACACCCTTAGTGGCTCTTTCCTTCAGACCTTTAAATGCCAGAGGCTCACCGAGAAGAGGTCTTTTATGACATAAGGGGACAATATTTCACACTCCATTTTATACCCAGGGCACTAACATGGAAATGTGGCCACAGTACTTACTACTTTTACCTTTGGAAAACATTTCTGAAGATAAATGCACACAGAGATGTGCACATACACAGGAAGTCACACATAATAAAATACACAATGCTATGCTTGAGGATTTTACATTATATGTGTATGAAATGCTTACTGTTTCTAAAATCCAGCATAGTAATTCATTATTATACATTAATTAGCAACGATTCAAGATTAAGGCCTATGTTTCTCATTAAATATATTTTTGTTTTGTTTAAATATTGAATGAAAGCCTTGATGTGGTTTGTAAGTTTCTGAACCCATCTTGCCCAAACTGTCCAAACAGAGAAATGTCATTTCCTCCCACAATTAAACATATCCAAACTTATATGTCAGATTTTCCCCCAAAAAAGCAAATTCTCTGGTGGAATAACTTCTATATAAATCTTGTTAAATTACCATTCTTCAGAGAAGTAAGCTATTTTATCTCTTTGTTTTTAATCTAAGTTCCTTTTTTTAAACATACAGTGACCTGATCATTTCAACAAACACATCTTGATTTCCTGAGGTTTGATTCTGAGTGGACTTCATGACTACAGGAAGGAAAACTAAGCAAAGCCAAACACACAGAACTCCAAATTCCTTATTAAACTGAACATTTTAGGAAATAAAGTAAGACAAATAAAAAAATTATGTAGAATACAGCAGGAAAATGAGTTGAAGAAAAGAAAGCAAGGAAATATTTTGGTGTAGGAGAAGAAGGGAGAGAGGGAGAGAAAGAGAGAGAAAGACAGAGACACAGAAAGACAATAATACAGTGAAAGAATGAATCTATGAAGATGGACAAATAAAAGCCAGAAAAGGATGCTTAGTTTTCTGGACCTGACTCACTCAGTATGATGGTCTTCAGTCACACCTGTTTTCCAACAAATGACCTAATTTGTTCTTTAGAGCTGAACACAACTTCATCTACCATTTTATGAAAACAATAACTATTTAGCCATACACCTCCAACTCTCCTGGATTTATAACCAAAAGTCCTTCTTGCTTTTGTTTTGTTTACAGCACCCTCTTCAGGAGAGTTGACTATTAGTTCTTCCTTAGAGAAACAGATCCCTGTCCTGATCAGGTTGTATTTATATTCTACTAAATAAACTCAGTCAAATGCACTGAAATTGTTTCTCCATCTCAACACAATCACTGTGGTTGCTACTTAGGTTTTCTCAGCCTGGCCTCATATCCTCTCATTTGCAGCATGGCCCTTCGTACATCTCATGTTCTCAAATTTTCTTCTTGAAATTTTCCTCAGTAATATTTTATTCACACATTACACCTTCCTGTTTCTTTGAGTTTCTAGAGCATGGTGGTGAAGAGTTCACCCAACTCTTTGTAACTTTTATTTGTTATTTTTAGAATCATCTCATAAAATAATATCTACTCTCTTTTTTATTAATTTATTTATTTTTCCATTCAAAAATTTACACTTCCTCCCATCATCCCATTTCCCTCCTGCTCCCTATTCTTCCTCCTCCTACCCCTTCCCTCCTTAAGAGAGGGCAGGGAACCCTGCCCTGTGGGAAGTCCAAGTCCCAACCCCCTACATCTAGGCATAGGAAGGTTTGCATCCAAATAGAGTAGGGTTCCAAAAAGCCAGAACATGCAGTAGAAACAAGTCCCAGTGCCTTTATCAATGGCTTCTCAGTCAGCCCCTATTGTCAGCCACATTCAGAGAGTAAGGTTTGATCTCATGCTCATTCAGTCCCAGTCCAGCTGGATTTGGTGAGCTCCCATTAGAACAGGCACACTGTCTCAGTGGGTAGACCAACCCCTCACTGTTCAGACTCCCTTGCTCATCTTCTCCCTCCTGATCTTCAACTGCATGTTGGGGGCTCAGTTCGTTGCTCTGATGAGGGACTTTGTCTCTATCTCCATCCTTCACTGGACGAAGACTCTGTGGTGGTTTCTCGGGAAATTGGGAATCAATCTACCTCAGGATCCAGAAACACCACTCTTGGGAATATACCCAAGAAATGCCCAATAATACTACAAAAGCTTTTGTTCAACTATGTTCATACCAGCATTATTTGTAATTGCCAGACCCTGGAAACAACTTAGATGCCCCTCAATGGAAGAATGGATAAAGAAAGTGTGGAATATATACACATTAGAATATCTACTTTCTTATAAAGCAGCAAATTGATATGCTCTCATTTTTTTCTATATCCACAGAGAATCAAGTTCATTTGAAATGGGAAAGCTACATGAAAGAAAATTAATACTTAGAACTAATTTTAAGACAATGCAATTCCAGGAAAGAATAAAAAGAAACAGAAGATTCAGGATTTGGTACTTTAGCTGTCATCCAGCCTAACAGGATCTGCTCAATTTACTTTTCAACATTTAGGAGGTCTTGGAGAAGAAGAGATATATGGGAAGGATTTTGAATAAAATTTGATTATTCATATATAGATTGTTATTTCATTTGTAAATTTTCTTATACTACAGTAAGAATAAAATTTCATTCTACCACCAGGGAGAAGAGAAAGGGTGTGTATTATAAAAACTTGAGCTAAAAGCTAATATTACTATAGATAAAAATTTTCTGATTACTTTATATGGAAACTATGTGAGCTTATTTTGCAAATCAGACACCTTTTAACACACTGGTTCATAAATATCATATCTATAGACAGCTTCTAAAATAAATCAACAGAATCTAATAAGGTGAGATGACAGCTATAATAAAGTGTTTGTAACGCTATATTATTAGGGGAGGCCACTTGCTTGTTCCCAGCTGCTTAGACCCAAAATAATCACTCAGAAAATATATTATTTGCAATACTGTTTAGCCAATAGCTTAAGTATATTTCTAGCTAGCTCTTACATCTAGAATTAATCCATTTCCATTCTTTTATATTTTACCATAAGGTTCATGGCCTACCAGCAAGGTTCCAGCTGGCAGCTCATATGTTTTCCCTCTGGAGGCTGCATGGAATCTCTGTGATTCTGCCTTCTTCCTCCCAGCAATTCAGTTCAGTCTTCCCGGCCAAGCTCTATTCCGGTCTATCACAGGCCAAAATTGTACTTTATTCATTAACCAATAAAAGCAACACATATACAGAAGGACTTCCCACACCACTGTATTTCATAGTAAGATTACTACACTAACAAGCATATATAAAAAATATATCAGAAAGTAGATCAACTTGTTAATCTAATGTCAATACCTGCTTTTGATTTGCTTTGAAGAGACACCATGACCATGGCAACTCTTATGAGGAAAACATTCCAATACCCTCTTCTGACCTACACAGGAACTGGTACACGTACAGTTCATAGGTTTATTTCACTATAATCATGGTGGAGAGCATGGCAGCATGTAGGTAGATGTGGTGCTGGAGCTAAGAGTGCAGGCAACAAAAAGTTACTGACTGTTTCACTGAGGAATGCTTGAGCAAAAAGAAACTTCAAAGACTCCTCCCCATACACACAATGACACACTTCTTCCAACAAGACCACACCTCCAAACAGTGCCACTCTTTCTAGAGGCCATTTTCTTTCAAACTACCACAGTACCCATGGCAACATATCCATGACTGCCTTCAGGGATGAGAATGGAGTATAGGGTGAGCCTCTTAACATTATCCCAGTTAAGTTTGCCTCCACAGGCAAGTCAATGATATGTTTCATAAAGCCTTCATTGTGGTGGTTGTCATAATACTTTTCACATAGCAGGAAGGATATTCATAACAGTACAATGGGTAGTCAGCCACACTGACCTATTTGAGCTCAACAACTTTCTGTAATGTCACATAATCCCAACATTTTCCATTTCTCTGCCGTTACTTCCACAAATTGATTTTCTCTCTGTGATATAGAGTTATTGTTAATAAAATTTATAGTCATACAGCACTTTTGTATTATTCCCTATGTGACAACACATATGAAGCCATTTGAACAATTCTCCAATCTTTTTTTATTATTTTTATTCTTTTTTAATTAAAATTTCCACCTGTCCCCATTTCCCATTTCCTTCCCTCTCCTCCCAAACAAAGCCCCCTCCCCCCATTCCCCTTTCCCTATCCCCACTCCTCTTCTCCTCCCCCCACTCCATTCCCCCTCCCTCTCGATACTGAAGTGCAGTACAAATTCCCTGCCCTGCGGGAAGACCAAGGTCCTTCCACTTCTATCTAGGTCCAGGAAGGTGATCATCCAAACAGGCTAAGCTCCCACAAAGCCAGTTCATGTATTAGGATCGAAACCTAGTGCCATTGTCCTTGGCTTCTCATCAGCCTTCATTGTCCGCCATGTTCAGAGAGTCCACTTTCAACCCATGCTTATTCAGTCCCAGTCCAGCTGTCCTTGGTGGGCTCCCAATAAATCAGTTCCACTGTCACAGTGGGTGGGTGCACCCCTCGTGGTCCTGACTTCCTTGCTCATGTTCTCCCTCCTTCTGCTCCTCATTTGGACCTTAAGAGCTCAGACCGTTGCTCCAAATTGAGTCTCTGTCTCTATCTCGATCCATCGCCAGATGAAGGTTCTAAGGTGATACGTAAGATATTCATCAGTATAGGATAGGATCATTTCAGGTTCCCTCTCCTCAGTTGCCCGATAGCCTTTGCTGGAGAGGGTGTAGAGAAAGGGGCACACTCATCCATTGCTGGTGGGAATGCAAACTAGTGCAACCACTTTGAAAATCAGTGTGTCGATTTCTCAGGAAATTTGGGATCAACCTACCCCAAGATCCAGTAATACCACTCTTGGGAATATACCCAAGAGATGCCCGATCATATGACAAAAGTACCTGTTCAACTATGTTCATAGCAGCATTGTTTGTAATAGCCAGAACCTGGAAACAACCTAGATGCTCTTCAATGGAAGAATGGATGAAGAAAGTGTGGAATATATACATATTAGAGTATTACTCAGCGGTAAAAAACAATGACTTCTCGAATTTTGCATGCAAATGGATGGAAATAGAAAACACTATCCTGAGTGAGGTATCCCAGACCCAAAAAGAGGAACATGGGATGTACTCACTCATAATTGGTTTCTAGCCATAAATAAAGGACATTGAGCATATAATTTGTGATCCTAGAGAAGCTAAATAAGAAAGTGAATCCAAAGAAAATCGTATAGTCATCCGCCTGGATAGGGGAAGTAGACAAGATTGCAGGGCAAAAACTGGGAACTTGCGGGAGAGGTGGCTTGGGGCTAAGGGGAAATGGGATGAGAAATGTGAGAAGGGGAGGATGGCTGGAGCTTGAGGGATTGGGATGTTTGGGATATAGGAAGGGTGGATACGGGAACAGCGAAGTATATATCCTAACTAAGGGAGCCATCTTAGGGTTGGCAAGAGACTTGACTCTAGAGGGGCTTGCCGGTGTCCAGGGAGATGTCCCCAGCTGGTACCTTGGGCAATTCTCCAATCATATCGCATCATCAATACACCCTATTGTCCAATAAAGATGGCTCAGGTGAGTTAATAATTACAGAATCTTGTTCAATTCTGCTTGCCTACTTGCACAACTGAGTTGCTTTATGGAGTTCGAATCCCAGGGATTTTATGTATATATGATCCCACCTCTTCAAAACTGTGGCTGAAGTAGTTATGAATCAATATAAGAACCAGTCTTAAATAAATATATTGTTATGCTAGGCATTATATGCTAACCAAATTTGGTGATTCTGATAAAGATAAAACATTCAAACAGGTACTTGGAACCTGTCTGTAAACAAGGAGTGCCAAAGTTTGTTGCTCTGGCTAAGACTATGTCAGTTTAGAAACTGGACATTCATTAAAACAACTCAAACCCCAACCAAGATGAGTCCATGATGTCTTGTCTCCTGGGATCAGCTCCTTCACAAGTGTTGTATAGAACTGATGTGCTGTAGATAGGAAAGGATACAAACCCTACCTCAATATTAGTGCATATATACAATGTCAACAGGGAATTTTCAACATAAAATTAGACTTTTTAAGTTGTGACTACGTTTCGACATTTAGTACAAAATTATCATTGCCATATCATCTCTCTGAGGTGGTAAAATGTGTTTCTAAAGAATTAACGTACTTATCATATGGGCAAAGTACCACACATGTATGAAATATAATTTTTTCTCAGAACCACAGCCAACCTGCAAGCTTTTACTTCTTACAGGTGGCAAAATCCAAATTTTAAATATTTTCCAATGACAGGAGAATCTATTGTGGGCTGATAAGCTTCGAAATTTTTAAACAATATTTTATATTTATTACTGAGTTTGGGTGGAGTTCTGCCTCAGGGTGCCCCTTCTAACTCCAAACCCTGTCCAGTCTCACAAAGTCTGCAAAATGGCAACTCCTTCAGGGTATTTAAGTGGCATCTTAAGCAAAGGTAACTTGGTTTTCCCATTCTCTCTTCCTGTCTCCTCTCTGGGGTCTGGAAGAACATTCAGGAGCATTTTATTCATTCAACTTGAACTTTTAATTTCTAATTCAGCTTGGTTTGGTTTGCTGCATCAGCAGTGATAGTTACCAAAGTAAAGATGACATGTGTTTTGTATATACCTGTTGACTCTTCATAGCTGTGCAGTTCTCCAGACATTCCACTGATTGATATGAACTATGGAGTCTTCATTCTGTTTGGCTTTCCAAAAAACAAAAAAAAAAAAAAACAACAACAAAAATTGACATGAGGAAACAGAGACGCAGAGCTCAATCTGTAGTCACCTCGCATTGGTAGAGGTAAGAGTTCTCTAGTGGCTTGGATGTTTTGCTTTTCTGATCTTTAGTTTGAACTAATTTGTGCTACATTTATCTGCTCAAATTTCTGATGCTAGCTGACTGTAGGTTTATGTTAACAGCAGTAAGCAAACCAGCTCCTCCCTACCAGGATACAACTCATCGGGATTGAAAAAAATAAGTAAAGAGTTTGAAGACATGAGCGAAAACAATAAACAGAAACATAGGATAGTATCTGGAGGGAGTGCCAGTGAGTACCGCCATATTTAATTTCCCATTCACTTTTATAGCCTAATACGAAAAGGAGAAGAAGACAAAAGTCTTCTTTAACATGATACAAAGGACAACTAGAACAGTTGCTTGCTTCATTACTTGAGACACCAAGTCATTAATTCATGAGAAAAGCATTCTATTGTTTAGGCAGCAAACCCACCCTAGACCAAGTATCCTAAAGGAAGCCACTCCCTAGGTCAAACTTCTTATTTCAAATAAAAAAACAGAAGTATTCTAAAGTATGACCTTAGGTCAGGGCAGAATGGATCTACCTGTATGGACCATTTAATGTCCAAAACACAAAGCAACCACACCCTAGGGCAGGGTTTATAGCCACACTTGTCAAAAACTTTGAACAAGCTAAAAACTCTCTGACCTTCAGACAATGTGGAAATAGGCTTACATTTTTGGACTTCCACCAGATCAAATTCTGGGAGTATAATACCAGGTGGTTTATTGTCAGCACATTTAAAACACAGTACGGTTTGGGAGAAGGCTTCCAGGCAACAATCACTTGAATTCCAGGTAGGCAATAAAGCTTAATGTGTGATTATACAGGGACTCTTTACAAAGTACACCTGACTGTGAGGGTGAATTCTGTAGCTAAAAGACCTTGAATCTATTGTGGTCTCTGACTGATAGCATAGAGGTCAGCAGGCCAGAAAGTACTGTATCTACCTGAAAGGTGGAATGGTCTAGGGAGGGTCAGGGATAAACATTCTGGGAAATTAGGGTGAGGTCTGTCCCTTCAGATAGCAAAAGTCTCCAGGTCATTAATAACCTCCCCCCTCAACTTTCTGGATAGAATGCAGGTATTTGATTTTTATCTCCTCCACTGATGAGCGACCACAGCAAGATTAACATTCCTGGCTCTCTTAGTGCTTCTCTGTGAGTACAAGGACCTCTGTGCCCCCAACACTCACTTTTCTAAAACTACTAGGTCTTCATCTAAGAAAGCCATGCACAGTTTACCTTGCTGACAAATTTCATACTGAAAGTAAGAAATGTTTCAGATTGCTTTCCTTCTCACTATGCTGTTATGCTATTATAACAGTCACCAGCTCAAAAATTTAAGCTTCCTGTGATTGTCTTCTATATATAGATTTAAAAATGCTTCTCATTGTGTTGAAAATATCTCTGTCTATTCTACATCTTCAGCCCTCAGTACAGAGGTAAGAGTGTCCATGCTTTTAGCTCAAAGCCATAGTTTTGCTGTGACTCAAAGGCATGAGTCTACTGTTTTTTTCCTATAATTCACATTTTAGTACAGAATACAACTGACAATGCTAACATATCTAAAACTTCTGTTTTTTTTTTTTGAAAACTTGAGAAAAGTTCATGCAAGCTTCAGTGATTTGTGATTTATTTGTATCTATCTGCTACAGGTCAAACAGACTCCATATATATTCTCCTGTCCATCAAACAGCCTAAGATTCCACACCTGACTATTCTCGAGAGTGGGTTCTCTCTCTCTCCCCTGATTTTGGGACTCTACCCACCCAACTACCAGGACCATGCATCTGGAGGTTTCAAGTATAGTGCCAAGATAAACATTTTTCTCCTAAGCTCTTTAACTTTGCCTTCTGTCCTTCATCTCTGTTTCACCAGGCTTCCAACCAGCTGCAGTCTATTTCAAAACATCTGATTATGCTTTAGTCCCAGGTGATCCGGCATCACACACTACTCCAAGACCCCCTGCACTTTCCTAGCCCCAGATAGTCCCACAGAATCTGGGTAGTGAGGAAAACAGATGTCACCTAATCTGCATTTCTTTCTCCCATCCTGACTTTTACCAATATTTCAGTCTTCTTGTGTCCATTGGCAAAAATTTCTGGTTTCAGCTAAGAAACAGTTACAGAAGAGATTATGTTACCTCTTATCATTAACAGAAAAACTAGAAAAATGAATCAAAATGATTGATCCAACGTATGGTTGAGGAAAATATTTTTTTTATTGTAGAAATGAGAGAACAGCCAGAGGCATATGAAAGAGTCTATACTGAACAAGTTCAGGAAAAGAGAAGGGGGGGGGGGTAGGGGAAAATCAAGCTAGAAAGAGAAGGAAAATGTTGCACATGTCTGTGACAGAGTTTATTTAGCCATAAAGAAAAATTATATCATGTACTTTGGGAGAAGTGGATGAGACCAGTTATTACTTAAGATTTCTTACAGGAGAGCTACACTGCAAGTGAATAATGATTGTATACTTTCTTCTGAGTTCTTGTTTCTGATTTGCAGGTGAAGGATAATTTTATCAACTACAAAATATTAATTTGGCTATCGTTTTTCTTTTACACACTGAATGTTCTTCTCCATTATCTTCTTTTATCAAGATTTATGAGTATAATTGATAATCTACTTTTTCTGTATTTCAGTTTTTGGTTTATTTAGTTGCATTTTTATATCATTTTGCATGGCTTTAAGTTTGCTTTGTAAGTTTTAACAAATTTGTTTTATATTTGTGTGTGTGTTAATACTGAGAACCTGCTACTTGCCTTGCTTAGCTATAGCAAGTTGCTATTGTGATGTTAACATTACTGTAACAGCTGAAGTTCCTTGAGATATAGAATGCTGTGAACAGAACACATCTCTATGGTTGCATAAATACTGTTGCTTCGTGGAGTGAGGACCTAGGAGTATGTTGTTTCTACTTACAAGTCCTGTCTTTCATCCTCCCACTTCTTTCAACCCCCTCCAGTTCTTTCTCTATTGCTTAATTGATTTCTGGAAGGAATTGACAATGTTCCCTGAGCTCCACCGTCTTGGTGAGATAGGACTTTGAAAGAGTATAAAAATGCAAACTCTTTTAAAAGCCTACTCTTTAAGAAGTGCAGTTCTGGTTCCATGTTTTCCAAGGGCAACAAAGGAAGAAGCTGTCTAGTTCTGCTGTGCAGGTACCCAGAAGCCATTATAATGGTGGTAGAAAGGGTTGGGTTCCACTCAAGATGGAAACAAACCTTGACATCCTTGTGATCCTGGTTTTGCCTGAGTGCAAATTGCATGAGTAGAAGTGCCAAGGTGTATTTCACAAAAATTTTTATATATCAGGCAAATCATGGCAGGATCTGATTTACTGAATGGAGGCCTGCTTCATCTTACCTTTATTTCAATCCCTCTCTATTTTCAATGCCTACATTTCATTAAATGTTAGAAGGGTTTTTTGTTTGTTTTTATTTTTTGTTTTGTTTTGTTTTTAAGGAAAGGGAGTCAAAAACATACAGAAGGTAAGTCTTACTTTGAGTCTCAAAGGAAACTTTATACTGATGATTGTACAATGTTGAAATTGTCAAGACTCTGGAAACTTCTTAATTTGGGTTATATATATATATAATATATCTAATAAATAGAAAGAAATCTAATTAGGATATAAAACACAGACTTTCCCCCCATACTAATTGTGACTTCATATTCATAAATTCTTAAAACATCATTTCCTAAGGTCATGATGATGCAGATTTGTGGTGAGTGTAGACATTACCTGCAAATGTGTTAAACATTGAAATTGACCATTGACAGACAAAAGAATGCCTCTTTACCAGCCCTGGAATGACAGGTGAAAAGTCTCCTAGGAGGAATGGGAATGGTTCCACTGACAGATCATGGCTATGAAATCTCAAATACAAAGCCAAAGAAAGCAATTGTTTATCACTCTATAGAAATCATGAGCAAAATTATTTGTTCCTACTGAGTTAATTCCCAGTATTCTTACTGCTTATATAGCTTGTCTATCTTGTCCTAAACCTTGAACTACATTTGAAATCACCCTCATTACTCCACAAATGAGTTTGGAATCAACTAACTTAATATCTACCTTTAAGAATACTAAACAAAGAATGTCAAGATTATAGACAGATTTTGGGCATGATAAACCAGCCAGTCTGACAATATGCACAGTCATAAGCTTTTTCTGTGGAGGTCACCTGTGTTTGTAATCCCCTGACAGAGAATATGGTAAATTGAAACTAGGACTATCAAGGTGTGCAGGTATATACACATAACCTAGATTCCTAGAGAGACTCATTGAACTTGGACAAGCCTGGCCAGCTTCAAAATATATTTGTCAGAGCACGGAACAAAGTAGGATGGACATACTTCACAGTCATGAACACTTGCTTAGAATGCAGAAGTCTCTGTCTTGGATCAAATCTTTATTACCAAACAGGAGAGGGGAAAAAAACTGTATTCAGACTTAGTAAAATAACCTTGATAAAACTGGAGAATAGTTGGCCTGAAACTATAGATTAGTAAGTTGAACCAGTCATACACATGTCTCACATACTTGCTAGCCTGCAACACTCTCAAAGTTTGTCCTGTGCTGGAGGACAGTAGCAACAACTTGTGATTTTGTACATTTTTGTCATGTTGAAGGCACTACTGGTTTCAAAAGTAAGTTGAATGATAAGAAGGGAAAATGGACAAAAGCTCCCACCTCTAACCAAAACACCAGCTACAGCTGACACCAATTTGTAAATAAAAAATTATTTATCACCAGAGTTAAGTTTTAATGAGTATATTAATCACATTGTCGGATAGGCTCCATGCCCAGCAGTAGAAGGTGAACACAAAACTTACTCAATAGTATTTTTGTAGACATTTTATCTTAAATGTGTGTGTGTGTGTGTGTGTGAGAGAGAGAGAGAGAGAGAGAGAGAGAGAGAGAGAGAGAGAGAGAGAGAGAGAGAAAGAAGGTTTTATTTTATTTTTTTCTTTTTTTTATAACATAATTTCT
Organism: Chionomys nivalis; assembly: GCF_950005125.1. NCBI lineage: Eukaryota > Metazoa > Chordata > Mammalia > Rodentia > Cricetidae > Chionomys > Chionomys nivalis. Next base: position 17,685,266 of record NC_080089.1, on the reverse strand, counting down.
TTATTGATGACTTGAATTTTTGGAAATTTCACATCATGCACCATGATTTCACTAATTTTCCCAGTCCATCCATATCCTCCCCTGGCTATTTCAGTGGTCTCCCAAACTAAAAGTAAAACAAAACAAAACAAAAAACAAGCAAGCAAACAAAAACAAAAAGTCCAAAGAACAAAAACAAAACAACAACAATAAAAATACATATATAAATAAACCTCCTCGTTTCTCCATCTTTTCTGCCTCTCTAACACTTCTTCATTTATTCTGATGATGTAGACTGAGACCACTCTTTCATTCCCAGCTGCCCAGACCTGAATAATCACAGAAACTATATTAATTACAACACTGCTTGACCAACCACTTAGGTGTATTCCTACCTATCTCTTATATCTTAAATTAACCCATTTCTATTAAACTGTGTATTGCCACTAGACTGTGACCTACTGGTAAGGTTCTAGCATCTTTTTCCTTCAGCAGCTACATAGTATCTCTTTGACTTTGCCTACTCTCTCAGTATATCTCTCTTTGAATTTCTCACCTGGCTTTATTCTGCCCAGCAATAGGTCAAAGCAGCTTCTTTATTAATTAATAGTAATAAAGCATTTTCACAGCAAACAAAAAGGAATCCCACATCATGATGGCACTGGGGGTTGAGGTATGTCACACCGTATACTGTTTTGTCTAATTGTCTCTACCTGCAAACGTTCATTGCAATGGGCAACTGGTCTGGTTCAAGGCCTCTGGTTTCTGTACACCATCACCGAATCCTCACCAAAATTCCTCTCTGATATCCTGCAGCTCCTCTGAGTCATGGAGATCCTGCAGCTTTCGTTCCCCAGCACTGGTCCCTGCATGAGCTCCAGCAGCTGCTAGATGGGGTAGGTGTTAAGGTGGGCCAGCCCTAGCCAAGTTGTGGGCCTGGGTGGTAGCTCAGCTACCACCTGGTAGTTCCAGGCTACCTGAGCTGCCTTCCTCAGGCCAGGGTTGAAACCATCTCCCCTAATGCCCCTGGCATCAGTGTCAGCTCTCACAGACCCTCAACCCTCATGGTGAAGGGTAGGGCCATCTGTCTTAAGTGTGTGTGGGGGCGGGCTACTCTCCATGATGGTCTGGGCCAGCTTCTTCCTGCAGTGTCAACTATTCCTGGGACAGCAAAGGGCAGGGTTGACTCATCATGGCCCTCTGATTCTATCATTCACACTTGGCTCTTATGCCCCCTTGAGGATACACAGACTACAGACATCAACACAGACCTCTGGTGCAGCAAGACCTCAGACCCAGTCATGTCTCTCTGCAGCAACTTGGGTCCAGATGCCATCAATCATCAATATCATACCTCTGGGTAGAAGTATAGAGGAGTCAGATCAGGATGATTTTGATAGCATCACAGCCCCTGGACAACAAGGCTACAGGTTATGGCTAACAATGGCTTCCCATACAACCTTTGATGGCAACACAGACCCTGGTTTCAGTCAGACCACAGACCCAGACATAGTCCTAGGTAGCAGTCCAGGTCTTCATGTCACTATGGCCCAGATCGTGGTCCATGCCACTCAGATCTGCATGGTTCCAGTGGTAGCTCATCCCTTAGACACCAGTACAGACCTAGGTGTCAGCGTAGACCCCAGGGAATACACATGACTCTCATGACAACACAAGATACAGACATCAACACAGACCCTGATTGTGGAGTATGTTTGATTTTTGTTGTTGTTGTTGTTGTTTTTCGAGACAGGGTTTCACTGTAGCTTTGGAACTAGCTCTTATAGACCAGGCTGACCTCGAAATCACAGAGAGCTTCCTGGCTGCCTCCCGAATGCTGGGTTTAAAAGTATGCACCACCACTGCCCGGCTGTTTAATTTGTTAAATTTCCAAGAAAAAGCACGGAGTTGGGGAATTGAAGTGGGGAAGTGGGGAAGATCTTAGAAGAGTTAGGGGAGGGAAAACATGATCATTATATATTGTTTAATTCTTTTTTAAAATTTTATTTTTATAATTCTCATCATCTTTATTTATTTATTTATTAAAGATTTCTCAGACCCAGTCCAGCTGGCCTTGGTGAGTTCCCGATAGATCACCCCCATTGTCTCAGTATGTGGGTGCACCCCTCGCGGTCCTGAGTTCCTTGCTCGTGCTCTCTCTCCTACTCCTGATTTGGACCTTGGGATTTCAGTCCGGTGCTCCAATGTGGATCTCTGTCTCTGTCTCCTTTCATCGCCTGATGAAGGTTAATATCCAGGAGGATGACTATATGTTTTTATTTGGGTTCACCTTCTTATTTATCTTCTCTAGGATCACGAATTATAGGCTCAATGTCCTTTATTTATGGCTAGAAACCAATTATGAGTGAGTACATCCCATGTTCCTCTTTTTGGGTCTGGCTTACCTCACTCAGGATAATGTTTTCTATTTCCATCCATTTGCATGCAAAATTCAAGAAATCATTGTTTTTTACTGAGTAGTTCTCTATTATGTATATATCCCATACTTTCTTCATCCATATTGTTTAATTCTTTCAGTTAAAAATAAAATTATTGAACACAAATTTTATTTCAGTACTAAGGAATGTACTGATGACCTCAAAGTTGGATTCAATAAATATTTGTCCAGTGAATACTTTCCTTTCTCACAACTTGTGGAGAAGCTCAGATTACTTCTCAGATGTACTCATGAGTCCACTACCTGTTACCAAAGCTGCACTTCATACTGATGTAGGAAGACTAACTAAAGGGCATCCTGAGTTTGTCTCTGTATTGGGAATTACATTTCTGTTCTGTGTCTTGGACCATGGAATCAAGCTAATGGACAGCAGTGCTTCTAATAACATCTGGTCTAATATTTCTTGCTACATAGAAACATTTAAATAATCCTTGAAACTCTCTACTCTGGAACAGATTTATTGAGAAGAATGAAAATATTTAGATCTTAATTGAAACACCACTTCTGAAAATGTAAAATGGGATGGTCTACAAGACACACAGGCAGAACTAGAATAAGAGAGGAAGTCTGGAGTATTCAGTTGATGTTGGGAGTATAGAGATGGCCACGTGCCTGGAAAAGGAAGAAGTTTATTGAAGAACTGCCTGGGGCATCAATTTATAAAACACATAGATATCAGGTTTCAGTAGAGAAAATTGAGAAATAAAATTTAAGTAATTTGTTCCAAATAACAAATGGGGTTTTATAGCTAGACACAGAGCCTGATTCAGCTTCAGAGGCTGAATGATCATTCCTCATTATGGAAACATCATGCTGAAGAGGGAATAAAAACCATAGTGATTCAACAGACATTACTGTTACAGTTTTAAGAATTTCTCATGGCATCAGAGACATGGAAAATGACAGGGACCAGAGAAAGCCATGGTTGTATGTGCCTGAGATGTGTTGGTGTATTAATAGTAAAAATAACAGAAGGGCAAGTATGGAATATGAGAAAAGCACAATATTAATTGAATTAACAAACTAAAGAATTGAATAGTCTCTTAGGTAATATTTAGTTTTCTGATAGATAACATTGTTTAAGCAAAAAGTAAATATTTTCCAGTAGAATTATTAAAAGAGATTGAAAAATTTTGAAATGCCATGAAGTGATATTCTGAGATTCAAAGTGTCTGTGATTTTACAACACTCTGGAAAATATATATAACAAAGAGAAACCTGTTATTCTGGCTTCTTCCTTAAACCACATTGCATAAGAAACGAGAGAGAGAGAGAGAGAGAGAGAGAGAGAGAGAGATAACGAACCTGCTTGATATCAACAAAGAAGTTTCAGTTTCACACTGCAGAGTATCACAGTATACAATGCTTGGCATCCCAAGGGTGGCAAGTGATATGATTTAGGCAAGTGTAACATGTTACTTACCTCAATACCTGCCTAATGTTGTGTTTCCCCTGAGGACTGCGTAACAGCTTATTATTGATCTAATAGACTCTCCTCAGAAGTCTTTGGCCTCTGCTTCTCTCCGTTACTGATTGGCTGCTGGATCTGTATCAAGTTACAGCTGTCTCTGGGGTGTGCTGAGCAGAGCTATCAGTCTTTCAATCTAATTTACTGGAGGAATGAAAAGTAACTCAGGAATGATCCATTGGAGCAGTGATAATACATTGGAAACTCATGAACACCAGAGCACAGTGTTTGCAGCAGGAGATACCTAATTCTCAATATAACGTCTATCCCAGAAAATAGATAACAACAACTTTTTAAGATACAGATTTTAGAAAACCAAACAATGATAAGGACAGATCTAGGAATTCCTTTTGCTCCTCTTTGATGATAACTTCTTTTCTAACAGATCATATGATGAAATAGTTTCTGGGTGTTTGTGGAGGTATGGGTTGATCACAGTGGAAGGTAAAGCTGCATTTTTTCTGTCAGGTACTCACATAACCTATTTTCATAAATCATTAGCAGTAATCTTCAAGGCCATCTAGAAGGAAATTTAGTTTCCCAAATATAAATATGAGAAAAGTTTCATTAGTGAAAGACAATAATCTCCAGTTCATCTTTTAAAAAATGATTTATTTAGGTCATATATTTGGAGTAAAAATTTAATATGTACAAATATATAAGAGAAATGTATGTATTTTATCATGTGTGTGTTTAATACATAAAAATTCAATATAGTAACTGTAATATAATGGTGACAATTAATGGGGGTATTATAGACAATAAAAAGTAGATACATATTGTCCAAATCTGCAGTAAAGAAAACTTGCAAATCACATTCTTCAATGGTCTATCTCATTTTCTAACACAAACCCAGAAGCAGGTCACATAAGCAATGGTAAAGTTGTGGTAAAGAAAAGTGAATGGCGAGCACAAAGATACTGAGAAAGAAAATGTCCCGTGTAGAAACAGTATCAGGGTGCTTATCTTGGGATGAAAGAGGAGAAGGGTGAGTGCTTGAAAAATTGTACTCTCAGCTTGGTATCTCTTAGAAAACCAGGAAAACAGGTGATGATTAATATGGAACTTTCTAGAAGCATGATTTGGCTTCAGGATAGGACTACTACCACCCAATGTGTGAGCTACAGCTAAAGGTGCCATCAGGTATATCCGATAGAAATTGGATCTAAGACATCATTCAATCACTGCAGATATTCTGAAGTTCCAGTTGCTTGGAGTACAAGTTAATTCCAATTATTTCATTAACTTTCCAATTATCAAGTCATCATTATACCCGTATGAGATTCTTATAAACAAATCTAACAAATTTTGACAATGTTTTCCTTTGTAATAATCACCTGTCATATACTGAAATCTTCTGTTCCTAATCTTGTCTTAATCGTTATTTGTTATGTATTAATCACATGAATTACTTACCGTTTATCAAGGCTAAGCCTTAGTGGCATTATAGCTGTTCACAGATGAGGGAATTTAGGCTTTGGAAACTTTGTCAAGGATAATTGACCAGGTTGTACACAGTTTCAGTTACTATTGATGAGTTACCAATCTCCCTGAAATTTAATAGCCTAAAGCATCAATCACTTGATTTTTTCACAGTTCTACAAGTCAGAGATTTACTGGACCTCTGGATTCCACTATACCCTGTTTCCAAAGGGTGTAGAATAGCACCGTGTGTTCAGGACCATCACTGGGATCTGTCTAGTGTCTGGGAAGGAGAAAATAGCTGGAATAATATGGCATCTCCATAATGGTTACTATCTAGAATGGCTATTTTATAAAGCAATGAGACCATAAAAGAGAACTTTGGATTAAATGTTTATGGTCAAGCAGAAATGTTGTTCATTTAGAAAGAAGCAAATATATATATATATATATATATATATATATATATATATATATACACACACACACACACACACACAACTGTAGGATCTCAAAGTGGAATTGTGTCTAGTGTAGTCTATAATTTTATATTTAAGTACACTGGGCTAATAATTGCAAAGAAGCCCAGCTAAAGACACAAGAAAATAATTGATGAGGACTAGATGAAGAATTTCAAAGATGTCAGCACCCTGAGAGCCTTCTGCAGAGACATAAGTAAATGTCTAAGTAGTGAATAGTCCCATGCCCCTTCCTGTGTATGTCCTCTTCAAAACCACGTGAGAATCTAGCTTTATCCTCTCACCTGTCCTGGCTGGGCTGAAACACCACGAGGTGCTGGCATCCCCAGGTGCTCATGTCTATCAACTCATTTTCTTGGAATACTTCCTCTTTGTAAATTGTCTCTATTACTTTCAAGAACAAGCCTTTCAAAGGGGGTAAGGGAATCTTCAACTTTGGAATTTAATGTATGGTTAATGTGGAAAGAGGTATTACCCCCCACTTTTTCCTGTAACCAAAACATGTAGAGCATTTGTAAGAGAACCCATTGTATTTCACAAAGAGTAAAAAAATTATTCTCTCAGAATTACATATAATGTATTTTGATCATAATCTCCTCCAAGTCCTTCCCTTAACTCCCAGATCCTCTTTTACTTCCCTACTTAAAATAAAATTTGGAAGTAGTTATATTTTTCAATAAATGAGATTACAAGTATGAATACCAAATATTTTTCCAAGTACCACTCAACCAGCAAGGCAATTGGCAGTCAGGATTCTACGTTTGGTAATCATCATGTTTTTTCTGTTTTGAACTCCAGCCATAATTACCCGAAAAATCGGGATAGTGTGCTGGTGATCCACTGGGATTAGAATGCGTGATCAGGCATTATTCACAAGAGGATGATCTGCCCATAAATGTTTTTGTCTTCAAAATGATATTTGAACAAAATTATTTCTTGAATGCATGCCAAATTCAAAATGTTTCCAGGATTCGTTGAAAGTTGAGAGATCATGCTTTTCAAGTCAATGCCATCTGCTGTTCATTTGTGATATTGCCTGATGGTACATCAAACAAATAAGGGAAATAGATCAGTTAAAAGAACTTCAAAATGCACAAATAATAAATATACACTATTTATCAAAGGAATTCTGTGATAGATTTCATTCATTTATTTGAATAGTGTTTACTAAGTAGGTGTTAAAATATAAAGGTATTGTACTATCTGCATGGTCAGACAAGAGAGGCAGCAGAGATAGGGGGTGCTGTCACATGTAAGTGAGGTACATTATACCTTTGCACTTTACATTCCCAATAGAAGAAATAATTGGTCCCATCACATTTCTATGTAATTAGTGTTGAATACATTTAATCCCATGTAGCTACACATATTTGAACAGTAACCAGCACTATTGTGCTTGAACTATATCATTACAGTTGGATCCCTCAATGGTGTAAAACGTGTAATTGTGAAGTTCTCTAAATATCAGAAAAACAATGATGTGTTGTTGATGGTACTCACAGTGAGGTTCTGTTGCGTGTGAATTTAGTGCCTACTTAACTGCCTCTACAGTGTAATTAGACGTGGCCTGGGTTAGGAGACAAACCAAAACTCACGTATTAGCAGCATCTCTTGTTCACAAATAGCTGAGGTGCAGCTCGTGCCAATAGCATTCATTGCACATAATACAAGTAATTTTCTACTCCGCAAGTAACAACCTATTATATTTTATGCCTTTTACAATAAGATTCTAAAAATACTCCCCAAAGTCACTTGCAGTGCTCATGTGATGCTGGTACTCTAAAGATTTTCTCAGCTCTTCCAATAATGTCAAGAAGAGTCAAAGTGAATGAGATATACTTAGCAAGCAGGGATGAGCAGGAGCCAAATGGTGATGGAGGGGACGCTCCACAAAGACTCCCTAAAGAATATTGCTAAGGAATATGGTGCTTAAAATAAATTCTGTGTCACTGACAGCCTTTTATTCAAGTGTGTTTAAAAGTTAATTGGATATCTACACAAACTGTGAGAGAAGCCTCATATTTAAACTGACATGAGACACAGGTTTATAGTCAGAAGGTAAGATGGCAAGTTAGGTACCATGGATGATAACACAGTATTCCATAGCATGAATAATAAGTACAGAAACTTCCATCAAAAGTATTCAGGAGGAATCAGTCCTGCTATGACTTAACAATTATGAATGTTCTAAAAAAAGAACATATTTAAAGCTAGACTACAGGAAAGCCAAGAATCAACCTTATGTTTTCAGAAAATTAGAAGGATTGTGTAAATTCAAGAGTTAAGCTAGTAGAGAAGATTCAGAAATGAAAGTAAGGAGAAGAAATAAGTTTTCTGAGAAAGCACGGGTGAAGTTAAAGTTAAATAATGAAACAGAAGCAACTTTTCAGAGTTCATGAAGAAGAGATTCTAGATAGAAAAACATAAAATTAAGCAAAGTCTCTGAGCAATGGGGTATAGGTCCATGGGAGGGGTTAGAGGAGAATGGCAAAAATGAGGCAATTATATTTTATACTAAAAAAAATAAAGAATATGAAAGCAAAACTAAGAACCTAAATCAACAGGATAGCAGCCTGGACCATGCTTAGGGCTTTTGGAAACCAGGGGCACATTCTCTGCTCCAAAGAGACTAGAATTTATTGAAAATAAATTCCAGAAATGGTAAGTGAATTATAGCATCATAACCATAGGGTCAAATAGCAGGTGAAAACAGATATCCTACAATGGAGCATGATACAGTCTTTGTTTAAAAGAAGCCTTACATTACTTCTGGCTCTCCTCTTCCTTAGGCTCCCCTACCACAAGGCTCCCTGACCCTCAGAGGTACTGGTGTAAATGTCTGATCCCCCATATATTGCTGAACATTAGTCAGGACCACAGAAAATGTCACTCTTAGTAGCTTTACAAGCTTTGGCTATTTAGAGAATACTACCCATTGCAAAAAGATAACCATTTGAGAATGAGAGCAGTTGTAATCTATAGGCATAGAAACAGATGTCTACAAAGCAATTTGATAGGCCAATCACACATATTTAACAAAACAATAGCAATTGATTACCTCCAGGTTCAATGAACTTCCCCACTACAGACTTTAGCACTGATTTACTGAACTACATGTAAGTTCACTTCTGTATCGTGGAATTTAACCACAACCAGAAATCAAACAGTTATATCCTGTAGTGGACATTTCTGTCCTGACTGCCAGGTCCCAAATAACTGACATGGAGACTTTTTATTAATTATAAATGCTCATCTAATAGCTCAGGCTTGTTACTAAATAGCTCTTACAACTTAAATTAATCCATATTTCTAATCTATGTTCTACCACATAGCTCATGGTTTGTAACCTTATTTTCTACACATCCTGATTTCTCTGTATCTGGATCAAGACTACTCAGACTTGACCTTTGTTCCCAGCATTCTCTCTGCCCCAAATTCTGGCTAGCCATTGGCATCAAACAGCCATGCCATGATTACATTAGTGAGCACACCTTGCCTAATTCTTCAGTGGGAAGCACTATTGTAGACAATTATCTTCCAGCAGTCTGTAGAGAGGCTCTTGATACTTATGTAGCCAACCAGTAAGCAAGGACTTCCATTTCTTTTCCATTCTGATTTCTCCATGTTCTACAGGCAAAATGTGTAGCTCCTTTACAATATAGACTAGGGCATGGCATGCAACCAATAATTTTGTAAAGCACTTTTATGGCTTATAGGAACATCAGGGTGTTCTCTGTCCAGCAACTCAAGAGATGCAACACAACTATGGCAGTGGGATTTTCATTCATCAACCTTATAGCTCCTAGGAGTTCTTTTTCCTACTTATTCAGAATACTTTTTGTTTTGTTTTGTTTGTTTGTTGAGACAAGGTTTCTCTGTAGCTTTGGAGCCTGTCCTGGAACTGGTTTTTGTAAATCAGGCTGGCCTCGAACTCATAGAAATTCACTTGCCTCTGTTTCCTGGATGCCGAGATTAAAGGCATGCACCACCACTGCCCAGCTCAGAATACTTTCACAAACTCCTTTACTATTCTTTCAGATGCCTTTCCTTAACCTGCAATACTCTTGAAAGTTAGAATTATAAAGGATTTATTTTTCTTTGCAGAGGATGGATAGGATCCATAAAACTCTACCATATTTGAGATGATAGAAATTCCAGTTAATCTTGAGTAATGAAAGAGGAAACATTGCTAAGGTTCAAAACAGCCTGATATGATACCAGCGCTTGTATCAGTTGCTAGTGACTACAGCAGCATGAATAGAGAATGGATGTGTGACACTAAGCCACCTTCTTCTTCATTATCCAAGGTTGTTTTCTATGAACTACCTGGGCACTTCACCCAAGAGTGCTGCTTCTGACATGGGGACACTGTCTTCTGTCTATCATACAGTGGTCTCAGTTGGACTAGCTTATATGCCTCATCCTAAGTGTTAGCTTATAAGTTGAACATATGTCCTGATTCTATGAGTTGACTCTATGAGATAAGCCTATAGCTGATGTTATGAACTATCTCTATGACCAAATCTATGTGCCCTATGAGGAATATGGATTTATATAGCTCTGGATACATGAAGGTTCCTATTCCCCTCTAGCTTTGGTCAGTGAATGCCTAGTTGATGCCATACTGTATTAGCAGGCTTCAGCATACACTAACTACGCATGTTTAACTTAATTAATTATACAGTTACAGAATTAGTTTTTAAAACCTAAGGTGTTGAAAAAATTACAAACTTGTGAATTTCTCTCAAGTTATAAGTAAATGGGAGATGGTGAGAAAGGAGGGAAAGAAAAGGAAAGAGATGACACAGATATAGAGGAAGGTTAGAGGCCTGAGGTAGGTGCATCTTCCAGTGCTTTCCCTCAACCATGCTGTAATAGTTCAGTACTACCTAGCATATGATCAAGTAAAGCATAAAGACCTCCTGTTCCCTGACTGCATCAATAGCAACATTAGATGTTTTCTAATACTTTCTAGTTCTGACCTGACAAGATTCAAGATGATTACCACGTTACTGGGGCAATCATTTTCTGAACTTAGAAGTATAAAATTTATACAGCCACATAGTGTTTTCCGTATTATCTAATGGAAATTTTACTATTGAAAGCTCAACTAATGAAAATTAGAGCACTTTAATTGTTGCAAAAAAATCAAGCTTGAATAGTTTTGTGCTATGCTTTATGACCTTGCAGTCCAGTTTATTTATCAATAAACAAGGCCATCTAAATTTGCTTATTCATATCTTAGTGAAGAAATGCCTTTCTGGATGTGTGGATGCATTTGTCTGTAGGAGGGGGTAGAAGCATAAACTTGGGCATACTTGAAGCACAAACATTGAAGCATACTTGGGCAGAAGTCTGTCATTCCAGAGAGAATTGAGAAATATTTGATTTTTGACCATGAAAATTTCCACCAGACAAAGAAAATATTTAAGCTCTTAAGTCACACCAGGTTATAAGAAATTTGTCTGGAACATAGCCAAGTATCTTGGGGTGAGACACATCCTTGAGACATGAAGTCAGATGAAATGTATTCTTTCACTGAAGAACAGGCATCAAATTCAGATCGTCTGGCTTTCAATATATTGTAAGATCCTCTTCAATTTATTTTATTTGTAGAGAAGTGTCATGTAAAAAGTAATATTTAGGATAAAGATATATGACTGGCAGGGTACTCAAAGATAAATCCCTTTTCAATGAAAACATGAAATGTATTATTGGAGGATGAATGTTGAGCTAAGAACAAGTCATATCTGAGTTTTCTTTTCAACTTTCATATATATGCCTCTAAAGAACACTTGGTATCTTACAGATTCATAGTGTCCAAGGTTATAAATGAAAGTTCTAGGAATTACTCATTATACCCATTAAACTGGTTTGAAATAATGACTTTGTTTTATCTCGGTTAATTCTGAGTAGATGTGGAATCAGATTAAAATCTTGAGCTGCTATTTAAGAAGTGGGAAAATAATCCATAGCATAGTATGATAGTGATCAGAATCCAGTTTCTGAATATGGAGACTAACTTACGGAGGAACTTGGCAAAGTCTACCAGAGAAAGTAAGTTTGTTTTCTCTAAATAACTGACAGGACTTGGAAAGCCAAGAGAGTCACCATTTATTTTCTAACAGGAGATTGAGATTTAGTGCAGAACTCCACAGGCTCTTCTAGGTAAGAAGTACAGGAGATTCCATAGAAACTGGACAAAAAGTATAAAGACAAGGCAAACACAAAGAGTCTTTAAACCATCTCCACTATCTGTTTTTCTGTTGAGAAGTATTATAAATTTATAATGTAAACTCATTTTGCCAATGCAATACTTATGCTTACTGCTCTTTTTGTCTCGCCCCACTGAAACCAATGTGGTACTTACACTCTACCGTTTGCTTTTCACTATGCCAGGCAATTTAACTCTCTAAGTTATTGTAGTCACCACATGAAAGAAACATAAGCTTTCTTGTTCACTTTATATTTGAAACCAGGTTTGTTTCTTTTTGTGCTTGAATAGCATATATTTGAAACTCTATTTTTAAAAATAACATGCAGTCTTGCAGATTGTACAACCTTTAAAGGAACTGCAAATAATTTTACTGTTTTATTTTAATATTTACACTTTATTCTTTATTCAGTCCTCTCTTATCCAGCCCTAATTCCATATTTCCATTTCCATTTTCCTGTTCATTTTGTTGTTGTTTTGAGACAATGTTTCTCTGTGTAACAGTTCGGACTGTCCTGGAACTCATTTTGTAGACCAGGCTGGCTTTGAAGTCACAGAGATCCACTTGCCTCTGCCTCCTGAGTGTTGAGATTAAAGGAGTGTGCCTGATCATTTTTCTATTCTTACAAATTCTTTAAAAAGAATCTAAGGTAATGAATACCTTGGAACACTGATTTGCTGGATGCTTGCATTATTATAATCTTGATGTTTCAAAAATAAATTTCACTAATACAAACCACATGCCTTTAACCCCTGCATTTGGAAAGCAGAGGCAGGCAGACATCTGAATTTGATGCCAGCATAGTCTACAGATTGAGTTTCAGGACAGCCAAGGCTATACCTCTCTTGAAAGAATAGGAAAAAAAAAAGAACAAACAACAACAACAACAAAACCCAAAACAAACAAAAATTCAATAAAACATCTCCTCTGCACCTCATGGAAATGAATTCCAATTACTAAAACTGCCATGTATTACAGAATACATTATACTTTGAATAGTATGGATAAAAACACAATACATAGATGATTCGGATAAGGGGAATGTCACAAACAACTGGTAAGGATAGGCAAGAATGGACTGGGCACAGCGGTGCATCTGGACAAGTTCTGATTTGTAACTAAAATTTATTTTGCAATTCTAGGAGGTGTTGTGAGCGGCAGAGAATGGAAACATGCAGCAAGGCTGAGAAAAGAACCCAGAGGAAGCATGACAGATTAGAAAGGGAAGAGCATTAGGGTAAAAGAGTGTTATAAAAGGCTATACCACAATTCTCTATCTTGAAGTATAAAAAATAAAAAGGGGACAGATATTCGAGCTTGTTTAGTGAGGCAGGTATGGGACATCCTTGGGGGAAATGGCAGGAAGGCTGGGTGCAGAGTTAAGAAGCCATAGTGGAATTGTCAGGTATGCAAAGGAAAAAAGATCAAATTCAAAGAATTTGAAACTTTAAAGAAATGAGAAGAACCTGTCCTGCTTTTACACCAGACACTTGGTAAAGCAAACACAAGGTAAGAATATGTTTCTTTTACTTTAGTTTGGTCATATTTTAGGATTAGTAGGGAATTGGAATTAAGGGAAAATTTTGTTACTAGTAGTTTTCCATTCTTTTTTTTATTTTATTCTTTTTTAATTAAAATTTCCACCTGCTCTCCGTTTCCCATTTCCCTCCCCCTCCTCCCACATATTGCTCCCTCCCCCCACTTCTCCCCCCTCTCCCCACTCCTCCTCTCCTCCCCCCCACTCCATTCCCCCTCCCTCTGGATACTGAAGAGCAGTCCAAATTCCCTGCCCTGGGGGAAGACCAAGGTCCTCCCACTTCTATCTAGGTCCAGGAAGGTGAGCGTCCAAACAGGCTAGGCTCACACAAAGCCAGTTCATGTATCAGGATCGAAACCTAGTGCCATTTTCCTTGGCTTCTCATCAGCCTTCATTGTCCGCCATGTTCAGAGAGTCCAACTAAGGGAGCCATCTTAGGGTTGGCAAGAGACTTGACTCTAGAGGGGCTTGCAGGTGTCCAGGGAGATGTCCCCAGCTGGTACCTTGGGCAACTGAGGAGAGGGAACCATTGTCCGCCATGTTCAGAGAGTCCAACTAAGGGAGCCATCTTAGGGTTGGCAAGAGACTTGACTCTAGAGGGGCTTGCAGGTGTCCAGGGAGATGTCCCCAGCTGGTACCTTGGGCAACTGAGGAGAGGGAACCTGAAATGACCCTATCCTATACTGATGAATATCTTGCATATCACCTTAGATCCTTCATCTTGCGATGGATCGAGATAGAGACAGAGACCCAATGTGAAGCAATGGTCTGAGCTCTTAAGGTCCAAATGAGGAGCAGAAGGAGGGAGAACATGAGCAAGGAAGTCAGGACCACGAGGGGTGCACCCACCCACTGTGACAGTGGAAAGTTTTCCATTCTTTCAGGTTTATAAGACAAATAAATCTGAATTTCTTAAATATTAAATTCAGTACAGCCAGTTCCTTTTCTGATTCCAAAATTCTAAGTCTGAGCATAAAAGCTGATGCTTAGTTGGTAGAGTGCTTCCTTTACTCAGAAGAATTCGGCTTGATCACCAGCACTGCCTCAGCTGATCCTGTCAGTCTCAGTACTTTGGAGTTAGATAGAGGGGGAATCAGAAGTTAGGGATTGCTTAAAGCTACAAGTCTAGGCTGAGGACAAAGATAGACCACATGTTGGGTCATGGGTCACGGAATAAACAAAATTAATGTTCAAGCCCACTTCATAACCAGTGCTTCAAAAGTCCTCTGAAATTTTGTTATAATGAGTATGCTTGAGCTATGTGAGGGTAAGATGGCTCAACAGACTGTTACACTAAATACTCAGCGATTGAAATTGAGCAAAGTGTTACTTTTTCTTTTGTAGATTTTATACCTGTCAGTAGAGATATATGTGCACTGACTATTATTTCTCCACTTTACATTTAAAACATTGTTCATTGTGGTTTTATTCATAATAGCCCTAAACTTGAAAGAACCCAGATGCCCCTCAACTAAAAAATTGATAAAGTAATTGTGGTAAATTTACATAATGGAGTATTATCCAGTGGCTTAAAAATGGCATCAGAAATTTACAGGCATATGAAAGCTACTAGAAAAAAATAATCCTTAGTGAGGTAACACAGAAAGAAAAATATAGTATGTATTTACTTATAAGTGGATATTATCTTTCAAATAAATGATAATCCACAGATGTAGAGAAGTTAAAGGGGAAGGATAAAAGTGGGTGGGCTCATGAATCTCACTGGAAAGGGGAAACAGAATAGATTCTAAGGGTGAACTGGGGATGGGTTGGAGCAAGATTGGAGGGATTTATTGGATGGGTAGAGGAAGAAAGAGAAGGGAGAGACAGCTGGAATTTGGGTGTATTTGGAGGGCAGTGTGGAAAGTTCCTGGAATCTGTGAAAGTGATTCTAGGGAAGACTCATAGTAATGGAGGATAAGGAATCTGAACTGGCCATCTTTGGTAGACAGGCAAGGTTCGCAGTGGTAGGACTAGGGTACACTCAGTTGAGTTGTTGGCTGAGAATATCCCACAGGGACCTCTAAACAACCCAGGCTGAGGTTATGACAGAAGTTCACCCTCGGGAAACTGCATTTGCTTCCTTCAGTTACTGTATAAAGGTTTTATGATGACAGAGTAGTCACCAGTCTGACTACAGGGGGAAGCCAGTTTAGGCATCCTCTCCACTCTTCCTAGTGGTCTTAGCTGGAGTGATCCTTGTGGATTCCTGGAAATTTCCCTAGGATTAGGTTTCTCCCTACCCCTGTAATGGCTCCCTCTATCAAGGTATCTCTTTCCTAGCTCTCCTATACTATCCCATTCCCTCATGTTCTCATTCTCCATCTGCTTCCCTTTACTGCCCACTCTGCCCCCAGTTTACACAGAAGATCTCCTCCATTTCCCCTTCCCAGGGTGATCCATGTGTCTGTCCCTCTTAGGGTCCTCCTTGCTACCTAGCTTCTTTGGAGTTGTGGATTATGGTCTGGTTATTCTTTGATTTACATTTTATATTTACTTACAAGTGAGTACACACCTTGTTTTTTTTTTTTTCTGGGTCTCTGTTACCTTAATCAAAATGACTTTTTTCTAGTTTTATCCATTTGACTGCAAATTTCATGTTCTTATTTTTACAGCTGAGTTATAGTGCAGTGTGTTTCAATGCATTGTTTCAGTGCATTGTATTACAGTTTCTTTATCCATTCTTTGGTTGAGGAACACCTAGGTTTTTTCCCCAGGTTCTGACTATTACAAATAATGCTGCTACAAGCATATTTGAGCAAGTGTCCTTGCGGCATGAATGCACATCCTTTGGCTATATGCCTAAAATTAGTTATTGCTGTGTCTTGAAGTAGACTGATTCCCAATTTTCTGAGAAACCGTCATACTGATTTCCAAAGTGGCTGTATAAATTTACACTCCCACCAGCAGTGGAGGAGTGTTCCACTAATTCCACATCTCTCCAACATAGGTTGCCATCAATGTTTTTGATCTTAGCCATTCTGAGAGAGGTAAGATGGTATCTCAGAGTGGTTTTGATTTGAATTTCCCAGATGACTAAAGATGTTGAACAATTCCTTAAAAGTCTTTTGGCCATTTGATTCTTCTCTTGAGAATTCTCTGTCTAGATCTGTACTCCATTTTATAATTGGATTATTTGGTATTTTGATTTCTAGTTTTTTGAATTATTTTTGAGATCAGCTCTCTATCAGATATGGGCGTGGTTAAGATCTTTCCCATTTTGTAGACTGTCATTTTATCTTATTGACTGTGTCCCTTGCCTTATGGAAACTTTTTGGTTTCAGGAGGTCCCATTTTTTGATTTTTGTTCTCAGTGTCTGTGCTCTTGATGCTATATTTCATATGTAGTCTCCTGTGCCAATGCATTTAAGACTACTTCCCACTCCTCAATCAGGTTCAATGTACCTGAATTTATGTTGAGGTCTTTGATCCACTTTGACTTGAGTTTTCTGCATAGCAATAGATGTAGATCTATTCATAATCTTCTATGTGTTGACATTCAGTTATGCCAGCGCCATTTGTTGAAGATGTTTTCTTTTTTCCATTGCATGGTTTTGACTTCTTTGTCAAAAAACAGGTATTCATAGGTGTGTGGGTTAATGCAGGGTCTTCAGTTCAATTCAGTTGGCCCATGTTTATGTGTGTTTATGCCAATACCACGCTGTTTTTATGACTATGGCCCTATAGTAGAGATTGAAGTCAGAGATGGCTATGCCTCCGGAAGTTCATTTATTTTACAGGGCTGTTTTTAGGAATCCTGGGTTTTTTGTTTTTCCATATGAAATTGAGTATTGTTCTTTTGAGGTCTGTGTTTGGATTTTGATGTTGATCACATTGAATCTGTAGACTGCTGTTGGTAGGATTGCCATTTTTATTATGTTGATCCTACTTATTCAAGAGCATGGGATATCTTTTCATTTTCTGCTATCTACTTCAATTTTTTAAAAGACTTAAAATTCTTGTCATACAGGTCTTTCACTTGTATGGTTAGAGGTACTCCAAGATATTTTATATGACTTATGGCTATTGTAATGTGAGATGTTTCTTTAATTTTTTTCTACTTCTGTTCATCATTTATATATAGGAGGGCTACTGACTTTTTTCTGAGTTAATATTGTATTCTACCATATTACTGAAGGTGTTTATCAGCTGTAGACATTTTCTGGTAGAATTCTTGGAGTCATTTATGTGTACTATCATATTATCTTCAAATACTGAAAGCTTGACTTCTTCCTTTCCAATATTTATTCTTTGATTTCCTTTTGTTTTCTTATTGCTCTAGATAGAAATTTGAATACTATATTGAATAGATATGGAGAAAGTGGACAGCCTTGTCCCTGATTTTAGTGGAATTCCTTTGAGTTTCTCTCTATTTAATTTGATGCTGGCTGTCAGCATACTGTAAATTGCCTTTATTATGTTTTTTTTTATGCTTAATCTCTTCAAGACCTTTATCATGTAAGAGTTTTGGATTTGTCAAAGGCTTTTTCAGCATGAAATGAGATGATCATTTGTTTTTTTTTATTCTTTCATTTTGTTTATATGTTGGATTATACTGACAGATTTTTTTTTATGTTAAACTATCCCTGATCTCTGGGATGAAATCTACTTGATCATGGGGATGATTTTTTTTGTGTATTCTTGGATTGAGTTTGCCAGTTTTTATTGCATATTTTTGCGTCAATGTTCATGAGGGAGACTGGTCTGTAATTCTCTTTCATTGTCGTTCATTGTGCGTTATAAATGTCAGGGTAACTGTAGCATCATAAAACGAGTTTGGCAGTGTTTTTATTATTTGGAACAATTTAAGTATTGTTATTTGTTCTTCTTTGAGATTGTGGTAGAATTCTGTGCTGAAGTTATCTGGTCTTGTACTTTTAATGTTGAAGACATTTTTAATGACTGCTTCTATTTTCTTAGGGGGTTATAGACTTAATAAGTTGTTTATCAGCTCTTGATTTAATTTTGGTATGTGATTCCTATCCAGGAAATTGTTCTCAGTGTTTGTTGTTATATACTCCTTTTTCTTTTCTGACTTTAATAAATTATATATTCTCTCTCAGCCTTTTGGTTAGTTTGGATAGAGGTTTATCTATCATTGATTCATTGATTTTGTTTGGTATTGTTCTTGTTGATTTTAGCCCTCAATTTCATTATTCCCTGTGGCCTATTCCTCCTGGTTGTGTTTTCTTCTTTTTGTTCTAGTTTCCATGGGTGCTGTTAAGTTGCTAGTGTGTGATTTCTCCAAATTCTGTATGTGGGCTCTTAGTTCTATGAACTTTCCTCTAGCACTGTCTTTCATAGTATCCCATAGGTTTGATATGTTGCACATTTATTTTCACGGAATTCTAGGAAGTCTTTAATTTCTTTCTTATTTCTTCCTTGACTCTGTGGTGATTCAATTAAACATTTATTCAGTTTCCATGAGTTTGAAGACGTTTTGTAATTGATGTTGTTGTTGAGTTCTAAACTTAGGCCATGGTGATCTGTAATCATGTAATAAACATGTAATAAACAGGAGTTTATTACAGTTTTTTTGTATCTGTTGAGATTTGCTTTGTGACCAAGCTTCCGGTGGATTTTAGAGAAGGTCCCATGGGTACTGAGAAGGTACATTCTTTTGTGTTTTGGGTGAAATGTTCTATAGATGTCTATTAAGCCCATTTGAGTCATAAAAGCTGTTAGCTACCTAATTTATCTACTAAGTTTCTGCCTGAAATATTTGTCCATTGATGAGAGTGGCATGTTGAAGTTTCCCACTATTAGTGTATGAGGGTGGTGTACTATTTAAACTTTAGTAGCATTTCTTTTACATATGTGGGTGTCTTTGCATTTGTGGCATAAATATTCAGAATTGAGATTTTACCTTGATGAATTTATTCTTTAATGAATATTAAATGAACTTCTCCATCTCTTTTGTTTAATTTTAGTTTGAAGTCTATTTTGTTAGATATTAAGATAGCTACACCAGCTTGCTTCTTTAGTCCATTTGATTGGAAAGTTTGTTTTCTCAAACCTTTACCCTGAGATAAGGTATGTCCTTGAAGTTGAGGCATATTTCTTGCATGCAGCAGAAGGTCAGCCCTGTTTTCATATCTAATCTGTAAGCCTGTGTTTTTTTTTTTTCTTGACAAATTGAGTCCATTGATATTAAGAGATATTAGTGACCAGTGATGGCTAATTCCTGTTGTTCGTGGTTTTGGTGATGGTGGTGTTAGTATGTTTGTTTCCACCTTTGGAATCTTCTGGTTTGAGTTTGACTATTGCCTGTGTTTTCATTGGTAGGTGCAGCTAACTTCCTTGGGTTGAAGGTTTTTTTTGTTTTGTTTTTTGTTTGTTTTTTTTTCAGTACTTACTGTAGAGATTGATAGGTATTGTTTCAATCTGATTTTGTCACAGAATATCTTGTATTCTCCATCTCTTTTGATTAAAACCTTTGCTGGGTACAGTAGTCTGGACTGGTATCCATGATCACATAAGTGTTTGCAGACTGTCCAGGACCCTCTGCTTTTCAGAGTTTCCATTTAAAAATTGGGTCTACCATTGAAGGACATCTAGGTTGTTTCCAGGTTCTGGCTATTACAAACAATGCTGCTATGAACATAGTTGAGCATATACTTTTGTTGTATGTTTGGGCATCTCTTGGGTATATTCCCAATAGTGGTATTGCTGGGTCGAGAGGTAGGTTGAACCCGACTTTCCTGAGAAACCGCCACACTGCTTTCCAAAGTGGTTGCACAAGTTTGCATTCCCACCAGCAATGGATGAGAGTGCCCCTTTCTCCACAACCTCTCCAGCAGAGGCTATCATTGGTGTTTTTGATTTTAGCCATTCTGACCAGTGTAAGATGGTATCTTAATGTTGTCTTGATTTGCATTTCCCTGATTGCTAAGGAAGTTGAGCACGATCTTAAGTGTCTTTTGGCCCTTTGAACTTCTTCTGTTGAAAAGTCTCTGTTCAGCTCAGTGCCCCATTTTATAATTGGATTGATTAACCTTTTACGGTCTAATTTCTTGAGTTCTTTGTATATTTTGGAGATCAGACCTTTGTCAGTTGCGGGGTTGGTGAAGATCTTCTCCCAGTCAGTGGGTTGCCTTTCTGTCTTAGTGACAGTGTCCTTTGCTTTACAGAAACTTCTCAGTCTCAGGAGGTCCCATTTATTCAATGATGTCCTTAGTGTTTGTGCTGCTAGGGTTATACGTAGGAAGTGTTCTCCTGTGCCCATGTGTTGTAGAGTACTTCCCACTTTCTCTTCTATCAGGTTCAGTGTGTTTGGACTGATATTGAGGTCTTTAATCCATTTGGACGTGAATTTTGTGCATGGTGATAGATATGGATCTATTTTCATTCTTCTACAGATTGACTTCCAGTTTTGCCAGCACAATTTGTTGAAGATGCTCTCTTTTTTCCATTGTATACTTTTAGCTCCTTTATCGAAAATCAGGTGTTCATAGGTTTGTGGGCTAAAGTCAGGGTCTTCTATTCTATTCCATTGGTCGACTTCTCTGTTTTTATGCCAGTACCAAGCCGTTTTCAGTACTGTAGCTCAAACCCAAAAAGAGGAACATGGGATGTACTCACTCATATTTGGTTTCTAGCCATAAATAAAGGACATTGAGACTATAATTCGTGATTCTAGAGAAGCTAAATAAGAAGGTGAACCCAAAGAAAAACATATAAGCATCCCCCTGAATATTAACCTTCATCAGGCGATGAAAGAAGACAGAGACAGAGACCAACATTGGAGCACTGGACTGAAGTCTCACGATCCAAAGGAGGAACAGAAGGAGAGTGAGCACGAGCAAGGAACTCAGGACTGCAAGGGGTGCACCCACACACTGAGGCAATGGGGATGTTCTATCGGGAACTCACCAAGGCCAGCTGGCCGGGGACTGAAAAAGCATGGGACAAAACCGGTCTCGCTGAACATAATGGACAATGAGGACTACTGAGAACTGAAGAACAATGGCAATGGGTTCTTGATCCTATTGCACGTAATGGCTTTGTGGGAGCCCAGGTAGTTTGGATGCTCACCTTAATAGACCTGGATGGAGGTGGGTGGTCCTTGGACCTCCCACAGGGCAGAGAAACCTGCTTGCTCTTTGGGCTGAGGAGGAAGGAAGACTTGATTGGGGGAGGGGGAGGGAATGGGAGGTGGTGGCGGGGAAAAGGCAGAAATCTTTAATAATTAAATAATTAATAAAAAAAATTGGGTCTAATTCTGATAGGTCTGCTATTATATTTATTTGGCCTTTTATCCTTTACAACTCTTAATATTCTTTCTTTATTCTGTATGTTTAGTGTTTTGATTATTATGTGGTAAGGGAATATATTTTGGTTCAGTATATTTAGTGTTCTATAAGCGTGTATCTTCATAGGCTTGTCCTTCTTTAAGTTGGGAAAGTTTTTTTTTATGGTTTTGTTGAATATATATTTTGTGCCTTTGAGCTATAATTCTTCTATCTCTACTATTAGGTTGGTCTTTTTATGATGTCTCAGATTTCTGGATGTTTTGTTTTAAGAATTTATTGAATTTTATATTTTATTTGACCAATGAATCTATTTTCTCTATCATATCCTCAGCATGTGAGAGTCTCTCTTCTAAATCTTTATTCTATTGGTGAAGTTTGCATCTGTACTTCCTGTTTGCTTACCCAGATTTTCCATTTCAAGAATGTCTTGCTTTGTGTATTATTTATTGTCTCTATTTCAATTTTGAAGTCTTAAACTGTTTCCTTCAGCTGTTTGATTTTTTTTTGGCTTTTGTTGGTGGATTTATTGATTTATTCCAAATTGTTGTTTGTTTTTTTCTTCCATTTTTTAAAGAAAATTTGTAATTTCCTCTTGAAGGGCCCCTATCATCTTCATAAAGTTATTTTAAGATCATTATTTTCTGATGCTTCTGGGTTTAGATGTTCCGGTTTTTCTGCCATAAAACCAATAGGTTCTGGTGGTGCCACACTACTCTTTATGTTTTTAAGTGCATTTTTGTGTTGTAAGGAAGCCACTGACTTGTTCCAGGCTGCTCATCCCTGAAATAATTACACAGAAACCATATTATTTGCAACACTGTTTGAGCAATAGCTTAAGCATATTTCTGGCTAACTCATATCTAAATTAATCTCCATTAACCCATCTCCATTAATCTGTATCTTCACGAGGCTGTGGATTACCGAGTAAAGTTCTGGCATCTGTCTCTGGTGGGGCTACATGACTTCTCTCTGACTCTGCCTTCTTTCTCCTAGCATTCAGTTTAGTTATTCCTTCCTATCTAACTTCTGCCTTGCTATAGGCCAAAGCAGAATTTTTATTAACCAACGGTATTCACAGCATACATAGAGGAATTCCACATCACTTCCCCTTTCTTGTTTTAATAAAAAGGAAGGTTTTAACTTTAACAAAAAAAAATTACATGTAACAAAACAGGTATCAAGCAAGAATTACAGTTACAATATTTATACTTACTTTATCTTTTATCATATCTAAGGAAAACTATAACTATATATTCTTCAACTCCATCATATTTTTGGGGTTGTTCATGGTGACCTTTTAGGAGGTCTTGGTGCATCAAACTACATTAGTCTGGAAGGATTCCACAGGTTCTCTTCCTCTGTGGAACAAAAGCAGAACCTCTTTTCCAAAGCAACATATCATTAGACACAAACTTTGAAGGTAAGATACCTTTAAAGTATATATGTTGGTTACTTAGCTCATTCATAGTCAAAAACTTCAAAGAAAACACAATAATAAACATAACACAGACTCTCTGTGTATATTACATCCTTATGTGGCTTATTTTCTTACTCTATTACTTTTTCTATAAGTTTAATATTTATTTTATTATCTTTACTCCTTTAATCTATGACTCTCTGTACTCTGTCTCTTTAAAGACTTTGTTTTATTTTTTAAATGATTTACTTTTTATAACTCGCTATACTCTTCTCTCTACCAAGGCTATGTACATTTATTCCACATTGTGACCCATTTAGAGATCTTTTCCATCTGAATTTGTCTTTATTGTGTATCTGTAATCCTTTTCTGACCAGGACTGCTTCTTAAAGTGCTAAGTGCTTCTTAAAAACCTAAATGGTGGCATTGTTAGAACAAATATGGCCCTGTGTGCTTGCTCTGCCCAGTCCAACATGACAGAAGTTTGTTCTCTGCCTCTGAGACTGCCGGATGCAAGCCGTCCTCACCACCTCAAATCTGATAACCTGTTGGCCCATTCTACCACCAAGTAACTTGCAACATTGTGCCCCAAAATCCCATTTAAATGCTCAGCATCCTCAAAAGGCCAGAGTTTTCTCTGGTAGCATGGCCCAGAATGCCACCATTTCAAAACCACTTGGCTTTTTTTCCTACTACCACTGAATCAGGAAGATCAGAAAGATTTCTCTTAAGGGAGCTATGCTGTCAGGAAAAAATTATGGCTAAAATCTGTTTGTTTGTTTGTTTATGTGTGTGTGTGTGTTTAGAATTCCTTTTAAGCCCTCTCAGGTTTTATGTGGATTTAACTAGCATACATTGGAGGGCCAATTTGTTGTAAGGAGGCTTCTGGTTTGTTCCCTGCTGATCAGCTCTAAAATAATCACACAGAACCCCTATTTTTTTGCAACACTGTTTGGCCAACAGCTTAAGTATATTTCTGGCTAACTCATATCTTAAATTCATCCATCTCTGTTAATCTGCATATCACCACAAGACTGTGGCTTACTGGCTAAAGTTCTTGTGCCTCTCTCCAGTGGGGCTACTCTCTACTGGCTTCTCTCTGAATCTCATTTATTTCTCCCAGCATTTAGTTTAGTATTCCCTGCCTAGCTAAGTTCTGCCTTGCTATAGGCCAAAACAGTTTCTTTATTAACCAATGATATTCACAACATGCAGAGAGGTGTGGTTCTTTGTCCAATCTATGTGAGTAGTGTCTATACCTCTGGTGACTATTTATTGTGATATTGGCAAAGGGAGTGCCTGTGTCTCCCATAGCTGCTGATGCTATGGAAGTGATATTGGGGTTATAGGGCAGAGTGGGATTTGTAGATTACAGGGTCCTATTGGGGATGGTGGTGGAGAGGCCTACCCACATGTGCCTTGCTTGCTGACAGGCTAGTGGAGCTGCAATAGGTCTTGGAGGGGTCTAGGGCCTAAAGTCAGGGTTGTCTAGGTTGGATACAATTGCCACCTCCTGCATGTTCATGTGGTGTCTGTGTTTCTAGGATATGATGAAACCGTTAGAAGGATATGAGAGCATATTTTCAATTAATAAAAACAATTCACAAAAATTGAAGGAAATGTGAAATCAAATTTAAAAAATGAAACAGCAAAAACAAAAGCCAAATGTCTCTAAAGGTGTCTTCAAGCTTCAAGATCTGTAAATCCCGAGGCATCACAGCATCTTGTCACTGATGACAGCTGAGTTGTACCTGCAGACATTCTATTGTTGCTGTAAAGATTATAACCTTTAGAACTAAAAGAGCTGTCACTTCTGTTATTGTTGCAACAATTGAGATGTTTTACTCTTTACTTTTTTGGCTTTTGGGGAGCCTACCAGACCGTTCCCAAATTAACCATACATAAAGTCTTATTCTTTCTTATAAATGCCTGACCTTAACTTGGCTTATTTCTAGCCAGCTTTTCTTAATTTAAATTACCCTGTCTTTCTTTTGTTTTTGGGCTTTTCCTTTTCTTCTGTATATTTTACTTTCACTCTTTCTCTATGCCCTGCTGTGTAGCTGGGTGACTGGCTCCTGATGTCTTCCTCTCCTTGTTCTCTTGCTTCTTCCCTTCTTCTAGATTTCTCATTCTATTTATCCTCTCTACCTGCCATGTCTGTCTAGTCTTGCTTCTGCCTCACTATTACCATTAAGCTCTTAATTAAACCATTAGCTGTTTTTGCTACTCAAAGAATCACAGCTTCACAGAGTTAAAATGAATACAGCATGAACAAAAGTCACACACCTTAAAATAATATTCCACAACAAAGACCCATTTAATGAAAAGACTTTTGCCTCTATCAAAAAAATGCCAATCAGTCATTGGATTATCCCAGACCATTATCATACACTGGTAAAGGAATAAAAGTGGACAAATCAACAACAGGTAAAGCCTGTTACAGTGAGCAGTTAGAAAAAAAGGAAGGAAATCGGTTTGAAGAGCAGTTATAGTGAACAGAGACTATATCACAAGCTCAAGGAAGGGTATTTGGGATTTTCCGGAAAGTGTCAGGGATTTACCTGACCCATTCTTTCCATCTGGGGATCTGTTTGGGTTTGTGTAGAAGAGGGCAGGTGAGGAATAAAGAGAAAATCCTCTTGCTATATTTGTTGTAAAAAAATCATCATTTTAACAGTCTGGGTATTAGAAATATTACTATAAAGTATATATGTGTCACTGAAGATGAATCATAAGGCCTCTCATATTTTAGGCAAATACTCAACCATCAAGCTGCATTCTCAGCCCTTAACTTTGAATAGAATCTATATTTTAAATTGTATCTAACAATTACAAAAATTTCTGTATGTTTCTGAGAGCATGTATTATAAAATCAATTCATTGAACATGGAATTTGTTTCACCCCAAAGAATGAAAATTTATTATGGGAATCTTCCATCCAAAATATGAAGGATGTCTTTTTAAGACTCTCTGCACACATACAGTACCTGGAGGGTGCATGGATTAGGTTTTTCAACATTGGTGTTTATAATCTAGGCAGGAATCTTCTATGTTGAGATGGAGCCAGCTAACTTAGCACTAAAGAGCATGTCAATCATTGTTACTCTCTAATAAGCTACACGCTTTTCAGATATTATTGTGATCCTTAAATGCCACCACAACATGAATGTGTGCTCAAACATACTTTGTTCACAAGAGCACAGTCCATCTAAAGTCAAATTAAAGTGTTGAACTTTAAAAAACACAGTGGAAAGAACTTTACTTCACTAGAGAACAGGGAAATGCCACTGCAGCGAGCAAGGCAAAGGGCTAATGAGACTGTGACAGCTAAAGAGAAAAAAATTGGTGTCTTGAGACAGAACTGTGCTCTCTGTGCCCTGTTCAAATTGAAGGGGTCACCAAGTACAGCATTAAACATAGACCCTGTGTCCTTGGTATTCTCATCAACAAGAGAGGAATATTGGTTAGAAGAAATTGTGTATGCCTCAGCAAATTTTGAGTGCCACTTAAAAATATATATTTATTCCCTTGCATGGAGTATACATCATGGAGTATACAACCAAAATTAAAACAGTGAACACTGTTGGGTATAGGAGAAATTCACTCTGTAGAGATGTTTCATGACTTTCTAGGATATCTTTAAGAGTTCCTTCTACCTTGCTGTTTACACACATCTCCAATTTTTAAAATCATTTACTATTACCTGTAATGGTTATTCTATTTGAACCCCAAGGCGTGACCCATATCTCACATATTCATTCTGACCTGTTTAGTATTCTGGATGATGTAAAGTTTAAATAAATCTGTAGCTTATGATGCTTTTGAACCTCCAGATCCTCAGTGTCTCTTGTTTTCAAAACTCAATTTACATGTGCTGGTGTTTTTATGCTGTTACAAACTGAATAAAGTTTCCCCACTGCCAGGCAGTCTGAGGAACCTACATCAGTCAGAAATACTGATCACACAACTGAAACCTCTGAGAGTTGGGGCCTTGAGGGTAGAATCTGGTTTTGATTTTCATGATGATTTATGTACACCAGAATTATGAGATGGAATTCCAGAAGTTTTATATCAAAAGCCAAAAACAAAAGCCTACACTAACTTACAGGAAGATACTGAATGCTTAGACAGAACTTTTATTTTTCCTTTGGACACTCTCCCATTTGTGTCACCACAACCATCAAACTCCTTCTCTACTTTTCCAAGGTAAGTTTGTGTGTAAGCTCAACCTTTCAATCGTTTATATATTTAACTTATATACAGAAATAAAACATCCTGGAATCCCGGCATCCCATATGTTTTGAAGTATCCAGTTATTAATATAATTAGTAAAAACAAGGAATGTACCACTTATTAATATAAAGAACAAAAACAAGGAGTGTAAAATACAAAAGCATTCACCTTGCAGTTCTATGAGCTCTGTGCCAATAACACTGGTGTTTAAATGCATAGCGAGTTGAATAATCTAATCAATTATGATGATATTTGAAAGTATTTGGTAATAAAATATGAAGACATTTGGCTGATCTTTTATTGTATTTTACACACATGTTTAGGAGCTGTTGTAAAAGTTGTGCCACACATGTTTCTACAGTGAAAGTCGAGGTGATGTGGGGCCTACTTGTTTTGTTTCAGTAAGGAAAAATGAACTTGAGAACTGGAACAATGACTCAGTGACTAAGAGCCCATGCTGCTCTTTAAGAGCAAGTTCCATTCTCCGCAGCTATGGCAAGTAGTTCCAATAATCTGAGACTCCAACTCCAGGACATCTGACACTCTCTTTATGCCTCCCAGGGCACTGAATTCACGATTCACTGGGCATACATTTCTCACAGGGACCCATATTGGTGCTGTGGCAGACCGAGGAAAAGGACAAACATATCCTCTCCCATGAGTTAGCAGAGGGTCTGATGTCTGCCTTTGGAGGGAAATAGGATCTCTCTATCTTACTTGGGGCAGATGTGTTCCTTGCCAAGGATGTCCAGTGCTTCTAAGCTAAGCTGAACCCCTGGTCATCAAAACTGAGGAAGTTCATATGGACAAGAACCTCTGTTAAGGCCAGATGAAAATTTCTCCCAGACTCTGGCAACATAGTCCTGGTTAACAGCTACTTAAGAGCTTTTGTGGTCCTCTCCACAATGGTTTGTCCCTGTGGTTTGTAGGGTATGCTAGTGTAATGTCGAATCTTCTAGGACCCTGGAAAATCACTGACTTGTTGAGAGAAATAGTTAGGACCATACATACAAACACATAGACTAACATATACTTACAAATAATTAAAAATAAGACAAATATGTTAAAATGTAATAATATTCTATTGAATATATGTCACATCTATCTATCTATCTATCTATCTATCTATCTATCTATCTATCTATCTATCTATCTATCTATCATCTATCTATCTATCTATCTATCTATCTATCATCTATCTATCTATCTATCTATCTATCACCATCTATCTATCTCCCTTTCTATTTATTTTACCTATCAATCTGTCAATATATACTTAAGTTGCTTAGCCAAAGAAAGATACTAAAGAGAGAAATAGAATTTTGAGGAGATAACAGAATTTTTACAACAATAGTTCCTAAATGTTTGGTTTTCTTCTCTTCCACATCAGGTGGCTCTTCTGATATGAGAAGAAACTATGAATTTTTCTTCTAAAAACATGCTTGGGTTTAGAAAAGGAGAGAGCCACACTTCAGCTCCAAAGGCAGCTCTAGATGTGAGAGTTAGCCAATAAGAGGCTAGAGCTATTGGGACAGGAAGTAACTTAATTAACACAATTTCTGTGTGATTATTTCAGGTATAAGCTAGCTGGGCAGTGGGACACAGCCTGCTGCTCCACCTACTATAGAGTGACACCTCAATGTGGTTGACTAACTCCACGTAAAACCTGAGAGGGCTTGAAAAGAAATTCTAGACACACACACACACAAATACACACAAACAGAGTTTAACACAGCTTTTGGCTATTTGTTGACAGCGTGCTGCAGAAACATTTTCCTGACTCAGTGATAGAAAAAAAAAAGCCATGCCATTTTAAAACGAGGTTTCCTAGGTCTTACTGCCAATGCAAACTCCGGGTATGGAGCATTCATGGGCTCGGATGTTTGTGTGCCCACTTGGGGTTGGGAGTAAAGTAGCTGAGGTCATGCCCATGGATCAGCTTTTCCTGCCTGGGTAGGCAGTGGGATCAGTTCTAATAGAAAGTGGCAGTTTTGAAATAACAGTTTCTGGACTGTGCCACCAGCATGACCTCTGTCTCTTGCAGGAGACAGAGCATTTGAATGGGGTTTGTGACTAAAGTGCTACAGCTTGCTTGATGGCAATGTGGACTGCTGTGTGACTGGAATTGTGTGCAGCTCAGGGTCACTTAATGGCTCTGAGGCAGGAGCAGAGCGGCTCTGCCATGCTGAACTATGCTGATCTCAGGCAGAAACTATCATAATTATCATAATAACAATGCAGTTAAGGTTTAGACTGGGCAGGAAACAGGTGGTACTGTATTACCCCTACATGGGGCAAGCTAAATTTCTTAAGAAGCATTAGCATTTTAAAAAGTGCTCCTAGATGGTGAAGAATTACAGATTCACAATAGGACAGATTCAGACATATAGACCTCTAGATGGGTCATAGTGTTAGACAAAGTATGTAGGCTTGAGAAAGAAAAGATAAAGAGTATACAAAGTCATAATATAAAGTTAATGCTTTAAAAAATAGTAAAGAAAAATAAGCCACATAAAAATGGGAAATTCACAGAGAGTCTGGATTATGTATTTTATTGTGTTTTGTTTGAATCTTTTGACTGTAAAGAAGCTAAGTACAGAGAGACATTTCATTCTATGGGCTAAGCTGAACAAGCATGTATATCATAAAGATATCTTGACTTCAGAATTTGGGTTTCAGGATATGATGATTTGGAAAAGAAGTTCTTCTTTTGATTTCACAGAAGATGAGACCCTGTGGATTGCTTCTAGACCAATATGGTATGATAGACCACACTCTCCTGAAAGGTCACTGTAAACACCCTCAAAAAATTACTTCACTCAACTGCTGACTGAGATGAACCTAGCACACAGGATACACCTGATTAACAGTGCCCCCATAAAGCACAAAGCAGTTTGGAGAAAAATAATTATGTCCATATTCCCAAATATTGTTTATAAATGTTCTTTTACATTTAAAGGGGGATATGATATAGATATAAATAATTTACATTGGTATAAATTTTGCTTTGCTGATATAAATTTAAGGCCAGTTTTGTTATAGGTATATGTATTTCTGATTTTGATTAAGGTATTATGATTTGTAGTTCATTTAAAAATGTATAATTAGGAAATATAGGTTGTTAATAGATAATCATAAATAATAAGCTTGTAGTCATGTTAGTTAGATTTTCTAGATAGTCCAAAATATATTTCAGTTAGATAGGCATTCTTCACATCTTTCAAAGACTACAAAATACAGCATTTAAAATCTTTTAATAACTTAGGACATTTCATGACAGTGAGACATGTCTGCTTCTGGCAATACCAGCTACTTCAAGAGGAAGATGGGCATCAAAGAGGCTTCTTATGGAGTTCGTTAGCCATTTGGGCAAGAAAACTTCTCTTGCTTGGACTACTGTATAAACTGGACATGAAGAATCTGCAGAGAATGGACTGCTAAACTTGCCTAAAGGTGAGATGGTCCTTCAGGTTTCCTGCTTCATGAAAGAGTCTGTGCGACATTCTACAGGATACAGAAAAAAGTGACTGAACTGTCTTTAAAATTTCCTGCTTCATGTAAATGTCTGTTGGATACTATGGGCCTGTAGGCTGAAGATGGATGTCCTAATGGTACAAGAAAACTTTGGGTAACCTGTCCAGGCAACGAGATGTCTCTATCACTTCTAGAGTTTTGGAAATTGCTTACAATGCACTTCCTGTTTACTTAGGTAATACTATATCCTTCTGGAGTTTTTGATGGAGTTGAAGAATGGATAGTTATTGTTTTCCTTTGTTATGATAAAAAATAAAATAGATATAAATATTGTAACTGTAGTTCTTATTTGATACCTGTTTTATTATATGTAATTTTACTATGTTAAAGCCTTCCTTTTTGTTTAAACAGAAAAGGAAAATGTTGTAGAAGGCCCTTCTGTATTTGTGTTTCTTTCATTGGTTATTAAAGAAACTGCCTCGGCTTAGTTGATAGGGCAAAACTCAAGTAGGTGGGGAAGACAGAAGAGAATTCTGGGAGAAAGAAATCAGAGACACACATATGCCATGAATCTTCAGCCTGAGACAGACATAGGTTAGAATCTTGCTGGTAAGCCACAGTCACGTGGTGAGACACAGATTTAATAGAAATGGGTTAATCAAGATATGAGAGTCAGGGCCGGGCGGTGGTGGCGCACGCCTTTAATCCCAGCACTCGGGAGGCAGAGGCAGGCGGATCTCTGTGAGTTCGAGGCCAACCTGGTCTACAAGAGCTAGTTCCAGGACAGGAACCAAAAAGCTATGGAGAAACCCTGTCTCGAAAAATCCAAAAAAGAAAAAAACAAAACAAACAAAAAAAAAAACAAAACAACAACAAAAAAAAATGATGTGAGAGTCAACCAATAAGAGGCTAGGGCTAATGGGCCAGGCAATAATTTAATTAATACAATTTATGTGTGATTATTTCAGGTATTTGTGGGTGGCGGGACACACCCTGCTGCTCCACCTACTACAGGCAGCTTTGATTTTAATTGAGTCAGGACTACAACTTTTCTGACCACCGTCATTGTCCCATGAATCTGAATACTTTTCACACCAGCTCCCCCAAAATATCACTTGACCTCCAAATCAATTTCACAATTTCCTGCAAAACTCTTCAAAAGGTACAGAACAATTTGTCTTTTGTTTACAGTTTTAGTATAAACCTTACCACCATTGACTCTAAGGGGCTGCTGACCCATGTTTACTTTGTGAAGCTGAAGGTGTTGAGGTAGGCATTTGCTCCCTGCATAGCTGGTTCTATGGCTTCTCAAAAGAGTTTCTCTATAAATTGAAAAATAAAGAACCACATGAACTTTACCATCTTATTTAGCCATTCTACTATTTCAGTGTCTGGAAAATGAACCCAGGTGGGCAAATTGCAGGTGTGCACCCGCAGGTGCACAGCTCACCCTGTGTCCTGTAACAGTGCCAGCACACTGCACAGGTGGCTGGCCTTGAGACCATGGCTGTGGTGGCACCAGGTGAGAAATCCAAGTGCCAACAGCATCCAACTGAAGATTAGCCACAGGTAGCCAAGAGCATACATCAACAGCAGCAGCTTGAAACAGTGGCCAGTGTTGCATCCATCCACCAACTGTCAAGAGGCAAAGAAGATCAGGAGCTGTGAGGACACACTGGAGCAGCCAGATGCTGCCTTACTCTGCTGGCCATGCCCAAGCTCCCACCACTTGGACTCCCCACTAGAGTCTCAGAGGTAGCAGGTGTCCCTGGCAGCTGGTGTGGCCCGGGCCTTCCAGCCTTGGGTCCCCTGCATTACCAGAGATATGCTGCCATTCCTGGACAGGTTGCTGAAGCCTAAGACAGGCACCAAGATGCCCTCCATGCCCTAATGTGAGGTCTGCATTCTACAGTTATAAAACATAGATCCTTAGAAAAGGAGCAGACATTGGAATTGCTAGCGTTTGTACAAGATGAGATTGTAATAACATACTATTTAGAAATGTAAGGACATGCTAAAACATAATGGAAATACAAAAAAATACTAGTTTTTGCAAAGAGCAAACATGGAAAGAGTCATAATCTAATTAAATAATTATGGCAAATTTGGGCAATTGTTTATTGAGTAAATGGGATTCTACTAGTATAAATAGATTGAAAGTTGATGGAGAACAGATTATTCTTATAATGCTAAATGTTAGTGTTCAATATTTATTAATTACAAAGAGAAACAGATGAAATTTACTGTGAAATCTGTCGGAACTATCTTAATTGAGTGATCAAGTTAATATAACTCTTAATGGAAAAGTCAAAATCACGAACTACCTGAGGGAATGCATTAAGAACAGTCTTTATTTTTATTTTTTTAATATTTATTTATTTATTATGTATACAATATTCTGTCAGTATGTATGCCTGCAGGCCAGAAGAGGGCACCAGACCTCATTACAGATGGTTGTGAGCCACCATGTGGTTTCCGGGAATTGAACTCAGGACCTTTGGAAGAGCAGGCAATGCTCTTAACCACTGAGCCATCTCTCCAGCCCTCAGTCTTATTTTTAATGACTCCACTAAATATAAACAATCTTAACTTAATTATGAGAGTCCAAAAACTGGTATCTTTTAGAAAAATACCTGGGACATTAGGATCACCATCTTGGAAAGAGTTCTCTGATGAATGTCAAGAAACATGAAAGGTCCTGATTGTAGAAACTAAGGAGAGAGAAGAACTCAGTTGATTCTCCTGGTCACTTTGATGATCAAAGAAGATACTGTTCAGTAGCTTGACTTGAAAGAATTGTTGAAAACAGAATGAGAACATTGACTAAGATCACAGAATTTATTTCTGTTGTATATGAAAAATATCTGTATTTGGAGAGGCACTTGCATTTATATGTTTATTCAGTTCTTTAAAATATAAGGAAAGAATAACTGCTTATTTTTAAAGCATTGATCTTGTGTATTCTGTGAAATGTTTCTTTAAAGATATTCTTGGGCATATAAATCATAAAGAGGTAGAGATGTGAATTCTGATTTTCTTTTCTGTCTCAAGTTCAAACAGTAGTTCAGATTCACAATAGATTTCTAGGTAATGTTGGTGAATCTGCTCCACAAACCACACTGAATCGCAAGGTTTGAGATCACCAGATATTTGGAAAGTTAATCATAAGATTAGATCAATAATATATATACTGGTACTGGACTTTCATGGCTATAATAACTCATTTAAATATATCAATAATGAAAATAAGGATTTATTTTATATTTCTAATTCCTGAAAACAAATTAAATGCCCATAATGTTTTCTAGCTATCTGCATGCAGACATTCAATATTACAGACAAAGGTGTATGCAGGCACTAAATGTCAGTAAAATGATTCAATCCCTTTAATGGCTGATCAGAGTTCTCAATCCATTCTTCCTTTCTCAACTAATTTAATCTTGCAATCTTCAATTGGCTGGATGCATTATGGTCCATGTTGTGTCTGCCCCTGGAAGGCAGAAGTGGGTCTCTTCCTGAAGGTTATCAGATTAAATCGACAATTAATGTGATCCCCTATGCCAACTCCTGTGAAGTTTAGCCAAAAGGCTAGAATATCGCATGCTAAAGATTTACTGTAAAATGCAAGGGACATGTCGTCAAGTCCTCAGAAATCTGTCATCTGGAAAGTTGCAGGTTGCATTCAAGGAATCACTACCTCTACAACATTTATAACCCAAATCCATAGACAGCTGGCAACAAAAGAGCCAGCTAAGAGCTGAAGATGCTTCGGTCTGTGAGAATAAATCTTTGATTTGAACTAGTAAGCAGGCTGAAATCTTACTTTCTAAGGGTATTGTTTGACATACCATGCACAGAGTTTCCCAGAATCTTCCATCAGAAGAAATTTCCATTTTTTATAGCTTAGTTTTGTTGCAGGAATATCCTAATTTATATGCTACTCATATAATTAAATCAGTTGTCAACAAAGATGCAAGATCTTATGCACACACCTCATACACCTCAATAGAAAGAGCCAGACAGCACTGAATGTTCGTACAACTATAGATATCAAATTTAAGATTTCCATAATCAATATCCTTTGCTACTGCAGATCTTAGAAAAACTATTTGGGAAAATGTTTCACGCTGCCCCCCAATATCTTACTCAAGAAAATTTAATTAGGGTTTATAACATCCACAAAGGGAATAAAATATACAGAGAAAAGGGACAGAAATAATGCAACTATGGATTTATATATATTGAAGAGCAATTCATCTTCTGAAACACTGCCAGATGTAGAATAGAATAACAGTGTTTTTACATTTAGGGAGCTAATAACATAAGCTTCCATTTTCATAGTTTCTTTACTCTGAGTTAGCATAGCCTCACATAGCTTACTAGAAAAGTGATTCCATTTTTTTGAATCATTGGACATCATGAAAATATGATTTTGACAAAATGCTAGTCTTAATATAGTTTTTTATCTATTTCTAAAGAATAGAAAATTGATTCTGAGATTAAACATGCTTACTATATGACTAGTGCCACACTCCTCTGAACATTAGAATCCAGAACAGATTCACGAGGAAAGACCCAACCCTTTACAAAACTAGAACACAGGATCTAAAGGCCATTCATATTTTAGGTTCTCCGCTCTCCTCTTCTATGGTTCTTCCATCTCCAGAGAACCCAGGTAGTTTGAATCTGAGAATATGTCCCCTGCTGAGACCTCCAATGGAGTTTTCCAGTTGGAATGGGGCTTAGAACTTTTTAGAGTTTTCCCTTCTTCATTTTGACAGGGATCCCTGCCACAATTCTCAACACATGAATTCCTATTCCATGTTGTCTGCTTAATGTACTGGGCTTTCAGCTAATGTTATCGCTGTCTTCTTTTGAACCCTAATCATAGAACTCCAATAACTGATTGGCTCTTTTTATTTTCCATTGTCTCTAGTCAGTCCTAGAAATCTCTTTCTAATCTCAAGAGTGTGGGTATAAATACCTAGAAAAGAGAAAAATGTAAAGTGTAGAGGTATGCAATCAGTTCATTAAAATTGTACCCTATTAAATTTCGGATCAACCTACCCCAAGATCCAGTAACACCACTCTTGGGAATATACCCAAGAGATGCCCTATCATATGACAAAAGCATTTGTTCAACTATGTTCATAGCAGCATTGTTTGTAATAGCCAGAACCTGGAAACAACATAGATGCCCTTCAATGGAAGAATGGATGAAGAAAGTGTGGAATATATACATATTAGAGTACTACTCAGCGGTAAAAAACAATGACATTGTGAATTTTGCATGCAAATGGATGGAAATAGAAAATACTATCCTGAGTGAGGTATCCCAGACCCAAAAAGAGGAACATGGAATGTACTCACTCATAATTGGTTTCTAGCTGTAAATAAAGGACATTGAGCATATAATTTCTGATCCTAGAGAAGCTAAATAAGAAGGTGAACCCAAAGAAAAATGGATAGTCATCCGCCTGAAGAGGGGAAGTAGACAAGATTGCTGGGCAAAAACTGGGAACTTGCGGGTGAGGTGGCATGGGGCTAAGGGGAAATGGGGTGAGAAACGTGATAAGGGGAGGATGGGGGGAGCTTGGGGGAATGGGATGGTTGAGATATAGGAAGGGTCGATACGGGAGCAGAAAAATATATATCCTAATTAAGGGAGCCGTCTTAGGGTTGGCAAGAGACTTGACTCTTAGAGGGGCTCGCAGGTGTCCAGGGAGATGTCCCCTGTAGCGAGCTGCGTGAAGCCACACCAGATGGCAATGTAGAGAGCTGTGTGGATAAACACCTGATTTTGCTGGCTCCCGCCCTCCGCAATCCCGAAAGCGAGTGCTCTCTGTGATAATCAACTCCTATGGCTAAAGCCTGACTTATGCTATTATCACACAATGACTGTCAGCTGATTGCATATGCGTGAACCTATGGGCAGTGCCCACCTGGCAATCTGAGGTTGGTGGCCCAGGCCTACTTAAGGGCTGGGAGAGGTTTGCCCAGAGAGAGAGAGAGAGAGAGAGAGAGAGAGAGAGAGAGAGAGAGAGAGATATTTTACAATTCTTAAAAGGTCCTGAATAAAACTGCAGTGAAAAGAGCTCCGGTGTTGCGTCCTTCTTGCTGGCCGAGGGGGACCGCGACAGTTGGTGGCCCATACGGAGACAAGACTAGTGGTGCCACATACGGGGATCCTCCAAACCTCTCTCCGTGGAGCCCAGAACTTGCTGCAGTCAGGGGGTGCACCGGATAATCCTCAGGTAAAGACTGGGGATCCGCGAAAAAAGCGGGTTTTCCACTCTCACCGGTAGAAGGGAGAGTGGGGGTAATGAGAGCCACGACCAAAGTGGATGGTTTAAAGTAAAACTAAAAGAATGGGATTTTAGAATGGGCGCTTCAACATCACACCTGATTTTTCTGGCTCTTAACGAGCTGTTAAGGAGCGCATTGGAAAAGTTTTTGACTGAATGTGACACAATTGCTCCTTGGTTTGCCGTCTCTGGCAATCTTAATGTGTCATCCTGGGACAAGCTTGGTAGAGATCTGAATTTTGCTGCTGAACAAGGTATGCTAAGGAAGGGAGCTAGATTCATGTGGATTGAATTACCGAGACCTCCTGAGTTTGCAGTGGAGAGTGAGCAGCTGCAACTCCAAGGCCAAGCAGAGCTGAGGGTCTGTGAAGCTGCAAACACCCAGGATCTGCCTTGAGGACCAACAAGGCCAGAATGCTAAGCCACTCCCAGCGTGTGCCTCAGGGCATAGAAGCAGCACAACCAGGGCTGCTCTGCACTGCTGCAGTGACCTGCTTCGAGTGCGGCTGAAAATGGCAGTAAGATTGCAAAGTCCCCACTCAGCAGGAAGTAGCCAGACAGACTGACAACGTCCAAATTCCCTAAAACATGGTGTAAGTGGGGCCCCTTCAATGGTTGCAGAGCAGCAAGCCTGCTTTCCTGAGTGCTGCTCCACTCCGTGCACCAGTCTGGACCCAGAACGAATGCAGCTGGGGCAGAAAGGTAGCTGGAGCAGAGCTGGAGCAGAGCTTTGCTAGGTAGGTGGCTGTGGTGGAAGGCACATTGTCTCAGCAGTAGGTGCCTAGCCTGGCGGATGCCACAGCAATGCTAAGAGTATCAGCAAAGCAACAAGTGCTGGAGCTGAGACAAGCTGGAGCACAGACCCCACAGGGCTGCCCGAGAACACAGAATAGCTGCAGGGCAAGGAAAAGGCAATGGCAGTTTTAGGCTCTGCACGCTGCTGAAGAGTCTGCGACAGAGCGAATTTAAATCAAGAGACTGCCCTATTGTAAGAGCAGGTACCTGTGGGTACTGTTTTAGCCAAAGGGTTGGTAGAATACCATAGCCCAAATGGGAGGTTGGGTCTAATGGTGATTGGGAACCCTACTGCTGGCAATCTCAACACCTGTTATGGGCATTTATCTTTAAATCCTGTGTAAGATCAGACAACTCATGAGAATGCAGCATATGGTCACTTAGCAGAAGCAGGATCAGCTGAGCTGCTAGGGAAGCCAAAGAGGTGCATGAGGGAGAAAGTGTCTTCCATGCACTCAGCTGACAATGAATGTGCCACGGGGGTATGGCAGCTGGGGTATGTTAAGAGAGGCAAGTCCATACCCCAGTCTGTCAGACATTTCTATCCATCCGGGGCTGTGTGTGACCAGCATTCAATATGACTCATGCAGCTAATCTGGGAGAGGTTTGCCCGGAGAGAGAAAGAAATTTTACAATTGTCAAAAGGTCCTGAATAAAACTGCAGTGAGAAGAGCTCTGGTGGTCACGTCATCCTTGCTGGACGAGGGGGGCCGCGACAGTCCCCAGCTAGTACCTTGGGCAACTGTGGAGAGGAAACCTGAAATGACCCTATCCTATACTGATGAATATCTTGCATATCACCTTAGAACCTTCATCTGGCGATGGATCGAGATAGAGACAGAGACCCAATTTGGAGCAACGGTCTGAGCTCTTAAGGTCCAAATGAGGAGCAGAAGGAGGGAGAACATGAACAAGGAAGTCAGGACCATGAGGGCTACACCTACCCACTGTGACAGTGGAATTGATCTATTGGGAGCCCACCAAGGCCAGCTGGACTGGGACTGAATAAACATGGGTTGAAACTGGACTCTGTGAACATGGCGGACAATGAAGGCTGATGAGAAGCCAAGGACAGTGGCACTAGGTTTCGATCCTAATACATGAACTGGCTTTGTGGGAGCCTAGCCTGTTTGGATGCTTACCTTCCTGGACCTAGATAGAAGTGGGAGGACCTTGGACTTCCCACAGGGCAGGGAATTTGGACTGCTCTTCAGCATGGAGTGGAAGGGGGAATGGAATGGGGTGAGGGAGAGAGGAGTGGGGAGAGGGGGAGGAGAGTGGGGGGAGGGGGCAATGCATGGGAGGAGGGGGAGGGAAATGGGAAACGGGGAGGAGGTGGAAATTTTAATTAAAAAAGAATAAAATAAAAATTGTACCCTATTAAGTATGAGGTACATGCAATGTATTTCATAAAAAAGTCAAAACTTACCAAAATCAAGTATACTCAATTAGCAAAGATGCTTTAATTTCTGGTAAAGTGTCACATTCAAGGTCAGCATCTTATAATTTTAGAAAAGTAAACAGTTTCTATAGATTCTTGGAATCATATTGTCCTTTATATTTATGAGTGAGGCAGAGTCACTCATATGCTTGTGGGATTGGATGCTTAGTGGAATATGATTCTACTTTGGTAGCAGTTGTTTTTATTTTTATTTATTTATTTTTAATTTATTTATTTCTGATTTGGACCTTGGGATTTCAGTCCGGTGCTCCAATGTGGGTCTCTGTCTCTGTCTCCTTTCATCGCCTGATGAAGGTTAATATTCAGGAGGATGCTTATATGTTTTTCTTTGGGTTCACCTTCTTATTTAGCTTCTCTAGCAGGCTATTTCCTGTCTTTTGATTCACTCTCAGGGTGATAGTAGAATGATGCACTGACATTTAACTGGAATCTCTAAATTTTTGTATCTCTTTCTTGAATACGAAAAGTGAAAAAAAACACACTAATGCTGCATAGCTATTTCACAGTTACCAGTGTGTCACATGACAGCAGGGTCAGGAGTGCTACACACTGACCCAAAACTACAGGATGCAAATTTCAGAGATGAGAGTTAGAAATAATACAAAACACAAAGGAAACAGCACATTATAAAATAGGGACATATCTTCAGTGTTCAGTGCCTTAGTTGTAATATACTGCATGGAAAGTTTATGTCAGTTTTTAAAAATAAGATTAGTAATGATTAAGCCTGACATAGTATCTCATACCTATAACCTTCAGAAGCTGACACAAGGCTATTCTGTGCTACCATGTCTCTCACACACAAATTTTTAACAATCAGTTTGAAAACTATTAAGCTTAAACACGGGTTGTCATAATCAACAGGAATCAATTCTACTGTTCCTGTACCTTTTAGAGTCTTAGTAACATCTTCAGGGTGGCTATATCAACACATTCACTTACTTTGACATTTTCTTTGAATCCATCAGTTATAAAGAAGGGTTGTGATTAAATCTCATCAGGAATCTTCTGATTAAAGTCCTTCAAATGTTTTCCCTAGTGTTATATCTCCATTTTCATTATTCCTTGTTTCTGTTTGCTTGCTCATGTGTTTGCTTGAGACAGGGTGTTGATATGTAGCCTAGACCTGAAGCTTGCGTTGACTCAGTCTCCTCAGCTAGGAATACAGGTGAGTGCCATTCCATCTAGCTATTTTAAGAGTTTGGGAATTTAATCCAAATGCCTTTATATTATGGTTTGTCAAGTGGTGGAAACTGAATATTTCTCAAACTATATCAAATCACATACACACACACAAACACACACTCACACATATCATGCCACAGGCAAAACAGCTACTTTTTATTTCCCGAACACTATAGTATTTCTCATAAACTTCTTCATTCCCTATTGTCCCCTTAAACTGTTTCCACTCTCACTTGTATCAAAATACTCAACCTAAACCTGGCTTTCTTCAGAATCCACAATCATGTCACTTTTGTTGAGCCAGCCATCTTGATTTGTCCCCACGATGGACAGTGTGCACACTCACTGGTACCATCGACTGTGAATTCCTTGAGCAGAATCAAATTGATGTGAGTTTCTTTCCATGTACAGATCCTCTAGAAAGCATTTATCCTTGACCTAACCAATGCATGTCATTTCCACTTTGAGAGTAAAGGCTCAACAGCACAATGTCACAGGGCTCAAACTGATGGAGCTGAAAGCAATCTACACGTTAACCCTGAAGTACCAATTTGGTGTTTTCCTCTGACCCTTGTTATATGTTTATCATCTATCATTTTGTAATTTAGAGTAATCTATGCAATTCATCTCTTTTATATCACTCTGAAGTTGATCTATGTACAATTCACATCTTTTATTATTATTCTGAGTTTAATCTAGGTAGTTTTAGCCCTTTATCTGGGTTCTGTTTCCTTTTACTTCAGTGTACACTTAACCCATTTGTCTCTAGCAAATTCCAAAGCTAGACTGTAGGAAACAGATACTATTTCCATATAACGTTTACTCTTGTCTCTCCCACTTGAAAATTATTTTAACTTCAGTCCAAATGGAAATTTTACTGGAGTAAATAGCTTTTAAATCCATAAAATGTGTTTCCTCCTTTGGATTCTTAAAGATTGTCTCATTAACTAGAATTGAGGATTAGAGTTATCCACCCTGGAGAGTTGCAAAAGTGGACATAAAAGCAACTTTTAGAGCTAAAAGATATTTCACGATATGGATTGATATGGGATTGCCAAGTAGCACTGTTGTTAAGTGTGTTTTAAATCCCCTTCCTTGGTGTATTGCTTCAATGATGTGGAAGCTTTGACTGTATATAAGAGAGATCAGCTTGAGACATGAAGAGACCTTAAGAGAAAAACTTACACAAGGCAAGAATTTAAATACTGTCGCGGTCCCCCTCGGCCAGCAAGGAGGACGCACGACATCGGAGCTCTTCTCACTGCAGTTTTATTCAGGACCTTTTGACAATTGTAAAATCTCTCTCTCTCTCTCTCCCTGGGCAAACCTCTCCCAGCCCTTAAGTAGGCATGGGCAACCAACCCCGGATTGCCAGGTGGGCACTGCCCATAGGTCCATGCATATGCAAGCAGCTGACAATCATTGCGTGATAATAGCATAAGTCAGGCCTTAGCCATAGGAGTTGATTATCACAAAGAGCACTCGCTTTCGGGATTGCAGAGGGCAGGAGCCAGCACCATCATGTGCGACTCCACGCAGCTCTCTACATTGCCATCAGGTGTGGCTTCACGCAGCTCACTACAGTTCC
This sequence comes from Chionomys nivalis, assembly GCF_950005125.1. NCBI lineage: Eukaryota > Metazoa > Chordata > Mammalia > Rodentia > Cricetidae > Chionomys > Chionomys nivalis. Next base: position 17,642,997 of record NC_080089.1, on the reverse strand, counting down.
CCCTTTTTGTTTTGTAAAGCTACAGGCAAGAGTAGAGGTCTGATCTCTGTTAAAAATGGAACATGTGCTAGTGTCCGTCCAGGTGTCATTCACCCAGAGAACACTAGACCTGTCCGGTGTCTTTTTACAGAGGTGGGAGTTAGACACCAACCCACATGCAATCAGACTTGCTCTTCTTGAGGTTGATGTATGCTTACCTCAAGTGCAGTGCGCAAGCCTCGCATCCTGTGCTCGCTTCTATCTCTTTTAAGATAGCCAAACTTGGGGAGACTGTCCTGCTTCAATGGCCATGAAGGCCTGAATGATCATAACTGCATTGCAATGCTGTGAAACCCTTATGTGACAGACGCACCACAGGCATACCAGGGAGGCAAGCACCATTAAGCCTGTTAGGGCTCCTACTCCCGCCCACACCTTCAGATGATCCATGGAGTGATCCAGGAGGATAGTCCTTCTGCCAGGCTGGTATCCATGCGTGTGGAATCTGCAGTCGCAATCGTCATCCGCAGCTTTTCCAGTTTTCGAATTCACCAGACCAATTACCTAAAAGATATCTAGACAATTCTTTAGACAGATTAGCTGCATGGGTTAATGTTTCATACTGAATGCTGGTCACACACAGCCCTGGATGGATAGAAATGTCTGACAGACTAGGGTATGGACTTGCCTCTCTTAACATACCCCAGCTGCCATACCCCCGTGGCACATTCATTCTTGTCAGCTGAGTGCATGGAAGACACCTTCTCCTCGTGCACCTCTTTGGCTTCCCTAGCAGCTCAGCTGATCCTGCTTCTGCTAAGTGACCATATGCTGCATTCTCATGAGTTGTCTGATCTTACACAGGATTTAAAGATAAATGCCCATAACAGGTGTTGAGATCGCCAGCAGTAGGGTTCCTAATCACCATTAGACCCAACCTCCCATTTGGGCTATGGTATTCTACCAACCCTTTGGCTAAAATAGTACCCACAGGTACCTGCTCTTACAATAGGACAGTCTCTTGATTTAAATTCGCTCTGTCGCAGACTCTTCAGCAGCGTGCAGAGCCTAAAACTGCCATAACCTTTTCCTTGCCCTGCAGCTATTCTGTGTTCTCGGGCAGCCCTGTGGGGTCTGTGCTCCAGCTTGTCTCAGCTCCAGCACTTGTTGCTTTGCTGATACTCTTAGCACTGCTGTGGCATCCGCCAGGCTAGGCACCGACCGCTGAGGCAATGTGCCTTCCACCACAGCCACCTAGCAAAGCTCTGCTCCAGCTCTGCTCCAGCTGCCTTTCTGCCCCAGCTGCATTCGTTCTGGGTCCAGACTGGTGCACGGAGTGGAGCAGAACTCAGGAAAGCAGGCTTGCTGCTCTGAAGGAACCCCACTCAAATTATCTTATAGGGAATTTGGACGTTGTCAATCTCTCTGGCTACTTCCTGCTGAGCGGGGACGTTGCATTCTTAAGGGTATCTACTGCAATTTACTGCCATTTTCCAGCTGCGCTGGGACGCAGGTCGCAGCAGCGACTGGGGAGAGGCGGAGACTCTACCTCCTCACCAAGGTGGAGGCATGGCAGCGCAGAACAGCCCTGGTTGTGCTGCGCTTCCACGCCCTGAGGGACACGCTGGGAGTGGCTTAGCATTCTGGCCTTGTTGGTCCTCAAGGCAGGTCCTGGGTGTTTGCAGCTTTGCAGACCCTCAGAGCTGCTTGGCCTTGGAGCCTCAGCTGCTCACTCTCCACTGCAAACTCAGGAGGACTCGGTAATTCAAACCACATGAATCTAACTCCCTTCCTTAGCATACCTTGTTCTGCAGCAAAATTCAGATCTCTACCAAGCTTGTCCCAGGATGACACATTAAGATTGCCAGAGACGGCAAACCAAGGAGCAATTGTGTCACATTCAGTCAAAAACTTTTCCAATGCGCTCCTTAACAGCTCGTTAAGAGCCAGAAAAATCAGGTGTGATGTTGAAGCGCCCATTCTAAAATCCCATTCTTTTAGTTTTACTTTAAACCATCCACTTTGGTCGTGGCTCTCATTACCCCCACTCTCCCTTCTACCGGCGAGAGTGGAAAACCCGCTTTTTTCGCGGATCCCCAGTCTTTACCTGAGGATTATCCGGTGCACCCCCTGACTGCAGCAAGTTCTGGGCTCCACGGAGAGAGGTTTGGAGGATCCCCGTACGCGGCACCACTTGTCCCCGTATGGGCCACCAACTGTCGCGGTCCCCCTCGGCCAGCAAGGAGGACGCACGACACACTGGAGCTCTTCTTGCTAAGCAGTTTATTTCAGGACTTTATTCACAGCTTCCTTCTCTTTCTCTCTTTCTCTCCTTGGGCAAACCTCTCCCAGCCCTTAAGTATGCATGGGCAACCAACCCCGGATTGCCAGGTGGGCACTGCCCATAGGTCCATGCATATGCAAGCAGCTGGCAATCATTGCGTGATAATAGCATAAGTCAGGCCTTAGCCATAGGAGTTGATTATCACAGAGAGCACTCGCTTTCCGGATTGCGGAGGGTGGGAGCCAGCACCATCATGTGCGACTCCACGCAGCTCTCTACATTGCCATCAGGTGTGGCTTCATGCAGCTCGCTACAAAATACATCTAGTCTTTTAAGACATCACCTTAAAAGTGGATGGAACGTTAATGAAATCCAGCAAAAAATTGTTTTCCTATCTTTGTTTCTCTTCTTTTTATATACTTTTCTGCCATCTCACTATGTATTAACATTTCTGATTCTTACTCCACAAATATAAAAATTATGTGTTGGTAGAGCCTTTTTAATTTTTTAGATAAAGTATAACCTCATCTGTGACTAACAGCACTCTTAGCCCTGGTTCCAAGTTTATCAGGAGCCACTCCCAAGTTCTTACCATGCCATGTGTATGTAATGATCTGGCATTCATTTATGCTGTGTAACATATAACCACTAATCCAGAGGCTGATGTAGCAGTCTCTATTTATTGTCTGGCAATTTCCATGTATGTGGTGTATTGTTTGTTTAGGTAGGCTGTCTCAAGATTGGAGCCAGGGTGGTTCTCAAGTGAATATCTTCAGAATCAGGTAGACCAGCACTCAAATATAAGCACGTATGTACTTATATGTAAATATGTACATGATATAAGTATTAAGTAACATATAAAATATAAATAAATGCTTATTTAAACTATAATAACTTTATTCAACATTTATATATAATATTTTGCTTTATACTTTTTTATTTTAAACACATTACCATTTCTTTTAGACTGTATAAAAATAAGTATTGGCTAATATCAACTTTAAGCAGAGGACCAGAAAATAATCTTCCATATTTAATAGTCATTTCTCTATGCATTTCCTCTCACATTGTGAAATAGATCCTGATTGACTCTTGGTTGAGGACAGTTTAGAGTTCCTAGAGGTCATGTTGATTAGTTCCCTGTCACATAGTGCTCACTAAAGGCAGCAAGAGAAACTGCCTCTACCTAAGGTGTAATCTTATGTAGCAAAACATAATCAAGAATCAACACCCAGTCACTTCATCAAAGAACATTACCCTGTCAAAGGAGTGACATTCCATCCTCTTTCCATGGCACATGAACCAGTGGAGAAAGAGATACCAGCACACACGCCAACTTCTGCTAGTAGCCAGATGCTGGTTCCCCATCAGTAAAAGCACTGCAGTAGGCTGTATCTCATTGTAGTGTACTTGGGAGCCCTGCCTCTGCATTCTTTAGATGCGGAATGAAAAGAATCATTTAGCCAGACAGGGTGGCGGACATAGTTAATCTTCTAAGGAAAATAACACTGGGTAGGTTTGACAAGACATTCTGTTAGACATTTGGGCCATAACAAGATCCTGAGTTTATTATTTGACTTTGAAGAGACTCCTGTAATATTTCTCTTTATATGAAGTTGAGTTGTAGGTATGTGTTCTTTACAAGCGAGAATGTCATCATCTCTAATCCTTACTGTTTTTAATTTAGAATTGATTGTAAATATCAAATTTAATATATTCATTTGAAGTTGTCTTTTTATCTTTGATTTGTAAAGGTAACATGATATATAGATACATTTACTTATTCAGAGCTGCACTTTTATTAACAGAGAAAATCCCACAGTTGTACTAACCTCATAAGAAGGGATGTAGAATTATAGGGTATTGAAAATTCTTTCTTATATGTGATTTTTGTCAGCTGTTGACATCAGACTAGTGCTTAAATTAAAGTAATGTTTTGGTACATGTGCTATGGAAAGGTTAGTCTTACAATGAAAGGTCTTTTCTTGACCTTATGTCTGAACATGCCTGAAAATCAATCAATTCAAAGCTTTCAAAGCAGATGGGGGATCATGTCTAAGACAAAACTGATTCCCTTCACAGCTGTTGATGAGTTAACATCTCGACTTGCATAGGTCATTTCTTCCACCAATTTGTAAGTTTTCATTATATTGCATTCTGTAATGTTACCCCCACCATTTATTATAGACCAATTTCATACAGAAAAACCTAGCCTTAATATCTGAACTTTAGGTGTTAGGGATTAGGTTTTTTTAGTAAAGTATATAGTGAATAATTTAGGGCTTCTTATCCAAGTAAAATTTTTAAGAAGTGTAATGGGTAGGCCTGTAGATAATAAAATCTAGCTATTTAAAAATATAAAATTCTAAACTCTGCTGCATGTCCTTACACACACACATACACACACACACACACACACACACACACCACAAACACAAAAAGGAAAGGAGAAAAAAACCTGGAAGAGTAAGGGCAAGTAAGACCAGGTGTGTGTTGACCTGTAGTAGTAACAGATTAGAGTGTGTCAGATACTATTTTCCTATACTTACTACTTTATTTCCTGTTGTTAGTACATGCTAATACTCCAGATTCAGTGTTACAGAATAGTAATGTGGGATAAGAGAACTGAATATTTATGAGGATTTTAAAAGAGCCTAGAAAAGTACATAGAAACTAGAAGGAAGCCTTTAACTCTTTTATATATGCATACATATGTTTTCATAAACACATTCATACATGCTATATACACCAGTTTCTCTGCTCTTACTCTATGCTTACTTTTTTCTAACTTCTCTAATTTCTCCATGAATCATACAACAATTTAATTAATATTTTTATATTTACCTATTGGCTTCTTTTGTCATAAAAGTATAAGGTACTGACTGGATCCATCCATAAGAAGTTATCATTTTATTTAATGAGACAAAATAGTTTAAACATACAAACATTATCTTTGTATTGTGTTTAATTTGATAACAGCTCACTGGAATTCCTTCAAATGTGTCTGCAGAAGTCACAGTGATTCTACAAGTCTATCATTGTAGTGTTCCTTAACTTGTTCATTTTATTGTTTCCAACCTTAACTAACATTTACTGAGATTCCACTGGTTTTAAGTTTGCATTTTCTCTAACATTAGATTCTATACTTTCTGTTATTATATTAATATTAATATACATTATTATTATGTCCTTGATGATATCTACTGTATGAGAACACGTTCATTAATAATTATAGCAATATTCTAATTCTATTTGTAATGACCCAGTATGAGGAGTAGGGTCCCAAAAGCCAGTAAAAGAGACAGAGACAGCCCCTAGTCTTAATGTTAAGAGTCTCAGAAGAGGACCAAACTGCACAACTGTCACATATGTGCAAAGTGCCTAGATCAGTCCCATTCAGGCTCCCTGGTTGTTGATTCAGTCTGTGAGTTTCTTTGAGCCCATGTTAGTTGATTCTGTGATTTTTCTTGTGATATTGACTTCGCTGGCTCTTACAAACCTTTCTTCTCTTTCGTCCCTCTTCTGCAGGATTCCCTGAGGTCTACTTAATGTTTTGCTGTGTGTCTCAGTCTGTTTCCATCAGTTGCTAGATAAAGTCTCTCTGATGGCAATATTGGTTAGGCATCAATCTATGAGTATAAAAGAATATCATTAGTCAGCGTGAAGGGGTGTTGTATTTTTTCTCAAGCTTTTACAGCACCTAAAGAGATGAACATGTGTTTCTTTCAATTTGTTTATATAGTGGATTACATTGACATGTTTTCATATGTTGAACCTTCCTTGCATTTCTGAAATGAAACCTACTTCATAATGGTGGATGATCTTTTTGATGTATTCTTAGATTTTTCTTGCCATTATTTTACTGAGTAATTTTGCATCAATGTTCGTTGTTGATATTGGTCTATAATTCCCTTTCTGTGGTGATTCTTTGTGTGGGTTGGCTATTAAGGTTGTAATAGTCTCATTGAAGAATTTGTCAATATTCTTTCTGTTTCTATTTTGTGGAGTAATTTGATACTATTGGTATTGGCTCTTCTTTGAAAGTCTGATAGAATTTTCTATTAAAATCATCTGGCCTGGGCTCTTCATTTATTTTTTGTTTGTTTGTTCATTTGTTTTTTTGGTTAGAAGTCTTTTAATGAGTATACTTCTATTTCCTTGGGAGCTATAGATCTATTTAAATTGTTTATCTGATCATGATTTAACTTTGGTAAATGCTATCTATTAAGAAATTTGTCCATTTACTTTAGATTTTCCAGTTTTGTGTAGTACAGGTTCTTGAAGTATGCCCTTAAAGCTCTCTAGATTTACTCAGAGTCTCTTGTTATGTCCCCTTTTCATTTCTGGTATCGTTACTTCAGATGATCTCCCTCTGCCTATAGCTAGTTTGGACTAGGGTTTATTTATTTTGTTGAACTTTTTAAAAAAGAAACTCTTAGTTTCATTGACTCTTTGTATTCTCTTTGTTTCTATTTTATTGATTTCAGCTCTCAGTTTGCTATCAGCATGAATTAGTGAAAACAATTGTGTTTTTAATTGTTGTCAATGTGATGAGAATATTGTACTTTTTTACAACATTGTACTAGGCTTAGGAAAATATTTATACTAAAGGATATACAAAGGTAGTTAAGATACAACATGAGAACCTTCTGAAAATTATAAAGAGATAGCTATCATTCAGCTTCCATAGGCAAATCTTATGAGAGAAAATGAACATATTACAATTACAAGGTAAAATGCACAGTTACAAGGGGAAATCCAAATTTTCATGAGCACACATGCTGTAATCTACCTCTGTATTCCTGGGCCATGGCTGTTGGCTTGATTAAAGTGGAACAACATTGTTTTGAGTTGTTCACTTGTCTATTTGTTTATTTTTGCAACTGCCTCTCCCTTCAAACTCATGACCCTCTTGCCATAGGATTTTAAACGCTGAGACCAGGTGTGATCCTGCAACATATAAGTATTGTTTTTAAAGAACTTACACTGTTTCCCAAAAGCATAATATTCTTCCATATAAATGTTAATATTCCAATGAGAAATTCATTATTTTTAGAAACTACTTATTTAAAACTGATGTGTTAATCATTGGAAGATCTTACTTTAAAAATTAGTATATTTTAAACTTATTATCTTATAGCTTTTATTGCTGTGAAGAGACACCATGACCATGACAACTCTTATAAAGAAAATTTTTACTTTGGTGGCTTGCTTATAGTTTCTGAGGTTTAGTCCATATGGTGAGAAACATGGTGGTGTGCAGGCAGACATGGTACTAGAGAGGTAACTGAGAGTTCTACATCTTGCATGCATTGGACACTATCTTATGCATAGGAAATGTCAAAGCCCTCCCCCAGCACAACACACTTCCCCCACCAAGGCCATCTACTCCAACAAAGCCACACCTCCTAATAGTACTACTCCTTATGATATTATTGGGGCCAATTACATTCAAACTCCCATATTTATGTTCCTATTCAGCATTATCATGTGATTCAGATATTTGTTTTTTATATCTTTTTTATTTATTTTTATTTTTTGGACTTAAACCTGAAGATCAGAAAAGCAAAGCAGACAAGCCACTAGAGAGCTCTTACTCTAAGAAATTCTCAGTCTGAAAGAGAATGAGTTCCTGTTTATCTCAGTTTATATTCCAATCTAGAGTTGGGATAAAGGCATGCACCACTACTGCTTGTTTTTTTTTTTTTTGTTGTTGTTTTGTTTGGCTAATTGGTGAGGCTACTGGGATTAAAGGTGTGTTGCCACTGCCTGGCCTATATGCCTGATTAGTGTGACTGTTTTACTCTTTGATCTTCAGGCAAGTTTTATTTATTAAAATACAAATGAAATATCACTACACTTACCTATATTTTGATATGGGATAAAAATCTAAGACTATGCTGTCTTTGTAACAGAAGCAGATACTGGAGGCAGTGTTCACTTGGGGCAGACTACCCTAATCTTTTGGACCACTAGGAATCACAGTGTTTCTTTTTTTTTCTAATTTTTAATTTTTTCCATTCAAAATCTTACACCTCCTCCCCTCTTCCCATTCCTCTCCTGTTCCCCCACCCCTTCTCCTCCCTCCTTAAGAGAGGGCAGGGAAACCTGCCCTGTGGGAAGTCCAAGGCCCTCCCCCTAATTGTTTTTATTGAGCTATACATTTTTCTCCAATCCCCTCTCTTCTTCCCCCTCACCTTCTACCCTCTCCCATGACACCCATGCTCCCAATTTTCTCAGGAGATCTTGTCTTTTTTCTTTCCGGTATAGATCCATGTATGTCTTTCTTAGGGTCCTCTTTGTTGTCTAGGTTGTTTGGGATTGTGAACTGTAGGTTGGTTTATCTTTGTTTAATGTCTAGAAGACACCTATAAGTAAATACATATTATATTTCTCTTTCTGGGTTTTGGTTACCTCACTCAATATAATTTTTTTAGATCCATTTATTTGCTTACAAATTTCAAGATTTTATTATTTTTTTACTGCTATGTAGTACTCTATCATATGAATGTATCATATTTTCTTTATCCATTCTTCAGTTGACAGGCATCTATGTTGTTTCCAAATTCTGGCTTACAAATAATGCTGCTATGAACATAGTTGAGCAAATGCCCTTGTAGTAGGATTGAGCATCCTTTGGGTATATTTCCAAGAGAAATATTGCTGGGTCTTCAATATTTTTGTTTTCTAATTTTCTGAAAAATCATCATACTGATTTTCAAAATGGCTGACTTACAAGTTTGCACCCCCACCAGCAATGGAGAAGTGTTTCCCTTTCCCCACATCCTCTCCAGCATAAGTTGTCATTAGTGTTTTTGGTTTTGGCCATTCTGATAGGTATAAGATGGAATCTCAGATTGTTTTGATTTGAATTTCTCTGATGGCTAAGAATGTTGATCATTTCCTTAATTGTCTTTCAACTCTTTGAAATTCATCTGTCGAGAGTTCTCTGTTTAGGTCTGTACTCTATTTTTTATTGGATAATTTATTCTTTTGATATCAAGTTTCTTGAGTTTATATATAATATCATATATTTCTTAATCTCTTTGTTTTATTAGGAAACAATTTATGTTTCATCATTTTAATAATTTGAGCCAGAACATTTAAAAAATAATAATTTAATCTTATAAAATAAACATTGCAAACTGCATTACTTTAACAAGAAACAACATATCAAAAAGTCTCATGCTGCTTTGTGATACCTCTATGGATGGCAAGGATCTACAGAATTATCCCACAGCTCAGAAGACCAGGAGGACACTGTTCATGAGCTGTCTGATGACTAATGGCCACTGCCAAGAGGAGTAAGTCACCACGATTTTCAAAGCAGAGTTGATTGACATTATTTGAAAGCAAAACCAATGTATAACTTAAAAAGTCACCCCTAGAGACTAGTATTAATGATGCAGAAAGGTACTTGTTATACTACCAGGGGAGAAAAATAATCATGAATATTATCTACATACAAAGCTCATGCACTACCTAGAGACTTGCTTGGAAGATATCGTAGTAAATAGTGGTACAAATGCTATGGGATTAACAATTTTTATTAGATTTAAGGTCTTCCTTACTGTATGAAATATACAACTGCCTATTACAAATAATGCTGCTATGAACATAGTGGAACAAATGCTTTTGTCATATGATAGGGCATCTCTTGGGTATATTTCCAAGAGTGGTATTGCTGGGTCCAGGGGTAGGTTGATCCCAAATTTCCTGAGAAACCGCCACACTGATTTCCAAAGTGGTTGCACAAGTTTGCATTCCCACCAGCAATAGATGAGAGTACCCCTTTCTCCACAACCTCTCCAACAAAGGCTATCCTTGGTTTTTTTTTATTTTAGCCATTCTGACAGGTGTAAGATGATATCTCAAAGTTGTTTTGATTTGCATTTCTCTGATCGCTAAGGAGGTTGAGCATGAACCTGGAAGCAACCTAGATGTCCTTCAATAGAAGAATGGATGAAGAAAGTGTGGAATATATATATACATTAGAGTACTACTCTGTGGTAAAAAACAATGACTTCTCAAATTTTGCATGCAAATGGATGGAAATAGAAAATACTATCCTGAGTGAGGTAACCCAGACCCAAAAAGAAGATCATGGGATGTACTCACTCATGTTTGGTTTCTAGCTGTGGATAGGGGCCACTGAGTCTATAATTTGTGATCCTAAAGAAGCTAAATAAGAGGGTGAGCCCAAGGAAAAACATATAGTTATCCTCCTGACTATGGGAAGTAGAAAAGATTGCCAGGCAAAAAATTGGAATCTTGGGGGTGGGGTGGGATGGGGGTAAGGGGAGATGGGGAGAGAAAAGTGTGATGGAGAGGATGTGGGGAACTTGGGAAAACAGGATGATTGGAGATAAAGGAAGGTTGGATAGGTGAGCAGGGAAGCACATATCTTAGTTAAGGGAGCCACCTAAGGGTTGGCAAGAGACTTGAACCTGGAGTGGCTACCTGGTGCCAGGGAAATGTCCCCAGTTATTTCCTTGGGCACCTGAGGATAGGGAACCTGAAATGACCCTATCCTATAGCTATACTGATGAATATCTTGCATATCACCATAGAACCTTCATCTAGCGATGGATGGAGATAGAGACAGAGACCCACACTGGAGCACCGGACTGAGCTCCCAAGGTCCTAACGAGGAGCAGAAGGAGGGAGAACATGAGCAAGGAAGGCAGGACCACGAGGGGTGCACCCACCCACTGAGACAGTGGGGCTGATCTATTGGGAGCTCACCAAGGCCAGCTGGACTGTGACTGAAAAAGCATGGGATAAAACCGGACTCTCTGAACATGGCGGACAATGAGAGCTGATGAGAGGCCAAGGACAATGGCATGGGGTTTTGATCCTACTTCATGTTCTGGCTTTGTGGGAGCCTAGACAGTTTGGATGTTCACCTTCCTTGACCTGGATGGAGTGGGGAGGACCTTGGACTTTCCACAGGGCAGGGAACCCTGACTGCTCTTGGAGCTGGAGAGGGAGGATGAGGAGTGAGGGAAGAGGGAGAGGAGTGGGAGGAGGGGGAGGGAAATGGGAGGTGGGGAGGAGGCGGAAAATTTTTTTTCAATAAAAAAATAAAAAAAAGAAATATTCAACTGACAGTGCTGACATGTGCAAGAACTGAGGCTAGATAGGTTATGGGCCTTTGGGAATACATACTTCTACTCTTTTACCCAGCATTGAAAGGAGGAAGTGGATATGCAGTGCCATGAATCTGCTTGAGTCCCAAGAAGCAATTTTCAGTTCATAATTTCCTGGGAAAGTGAAAAATCAGTTTTCTTCAAAGGTGATGTGTGATTCCCCTCTGCATGCTATGAATACCGTTGGTTAATAAAGAAACTGACTTGGGCCTGTGATAGGTAGAGTAGAGCTAAATGGGGAAAACTAAACTGAATGCTGGAATAAAGGAGGAGGAGTCAGGAGATGCCATGGAGCCACAGCCTGAGACAGACATAAGCCGCCAGCTGAAACCTTGATGGTAGGCCATGAGCCTCACAATAAAATTTAAAGTAATGGAAATGGGTTGATTCTAGATGTAAGAGATAGCTGGCAATATGCTGAAGTAACTGGCAAACCCATGATTTAATTAATACAGTTCCTGTGTGGTTATTAAGGGAGTCTGGTCAGCTGGGAAATGAACAAGCAGAGGGTGTCCGGGAACATACTAGCAGCTTCATACAACAAATTGGTGCTCCAACAGGTGCTAGCTACATTCATGTAAAACCTGAGAAATCTTGGAAAGGAACTCTCGGCACAAATAAACAAAGTTTAGCTGCATTTTTTTTCAGATGGGCTTTGCTTGCTGGTAACACGCTGTGGCTCCTTTAAGAGAGGTCTTCCTGGAACAGCGGTAGCAGTGAAAAAGTCATGCAGTTTTAAAAGGGGGGCTTCCTGGGCCATGCTGCCAACAGGATCTCTGGCTCTTTCAGGAGTCTGAGCATTTAAATGGGGTTTGTGAGCAGAATACTACAACTTGATTAATGGCAACACAGATCTGCTATGTGCTTAAAAATGGGTTATGAGCATGCATGGTTCATCCTAAACAGACCTCTGACCAACCATGTTGGACTGGGGGAGCCAAAAGGCAAAGCAGCCTTAGAAGCACTTAGAATTTTAAGAAATGCTCCTTGACAGAAAAGAATTACAAAAACACAATAGGATAGATTCAGACATAAAAGAACTCTAAATGAGTCACAGAGTTGGGCAAAGGTACATAAGCTTGGGAGAAGAGAAGAAGAAGAGTATAGAGAGTTATAAAAAGAAATAAATGTTTTTTAAAAAAACAAAACAAAGTCTTTAAAGAGAGAGAGTACAGTCATAAATTAAAAGAGTAAAGATAATAAAACAGATATTAAAAAGTAATAGAGTAAAAACGAATAAGACAATAAAGAAGGAATATACACAAAGAGTCTGGATTGTGTGTATTATTGTATTTTCTTTGAATTTTTTGCCTGTGAAGGAGCTAAGTAACCAACATATATACTTTAAAGGTATCTTGTCTTTGAAATTTGAGTCTAAGAATATGTTACTTTAGAAAAGAGGTTCTTCTTTTGTTTTCACAGAAGATGAGAACCTGTGGATTCATTCCAGACTGATGTGGTTAGATGGAACAAGCTCCCCCAAAAGGTCACTTTGAATACCCCTCAAAAAATTACTTTGCCCAATAAACAGCAGGAAGTAGTTTGGAGAGAACTACAGCTAAATTCCCAGATATTGTTTATAAATGTTTATTTACATTTAAAGAGAAATGGGCTATAGAGATGGATACTTTGCATTGGTATAGATCTTGTTTTATTCATACAAATTTAAGGTCAAATTTGTTTTATATATATATATATATATATATATATATATATATATATATATATATATATATTTCTGCTCTTATTTAAGGTATTGTGTTTGTGCAGCTCATTTAAAAGTGTGATGTATAGTTAAGAAATATAAGTTAATAGATAATCATCTATAATAGTTAAGCTTGTAGTCATGTTAGTTAGATTTTCTAGATGTGCAGAGATATATTTCAGATGAATAGGCATTCTTCATATCTTTCAGAGACCTTTGGAACATGGCATTTAAAATGTTTTAAGAGCTTAAACATTTCATGCCAATGAGACACATCTGTTCCTTGTAGCACCAATTACTTCATGAGAAATACGTGCACTGAAGAGGCTCCTTATGGAGTTTATTAGCCATTTGGGCAAGAAATTGCTCCTGCCTGGACTGCTTGCTGTAATGCTCTATGAACTGGACATGTAGGACCCACAGAGAAATGATTGCTGAACTTGCCTAAAGGTGAAACATTTCTCCGGGGTTCCTGCTTCATGAGTCTGCTAGACATTCTTCAGGACACATAAAAAGACTGAATATTGGATGCCCCAATGGTACAGAAGAACTTTGGGTGACTATACATGCAATGAGATGTCTCTGACACTTATAGAATTTTGATATTTGCTTACAATGCACTTCCTGTTTACTTAGGTAATATTATATCCTTCTGGAGTCCTTGATGGAGTTGAAGAATAGATAGTTATATTTTTGTTAGTTACGATAAAGTAGATATAAATATTGTAATTGTAATTCTTGCTTGATACCTGTTCTGATGTATGTAATTTTACTATGTTAAAGTTAAAACCTTCCTTTTTACTTAAACAGAAAAGGGGAGATGATCTTTTATTCCCCTTTGTATGCTGTGAATACCATTGGTTAGTAAAGAAACTGGCTTAGGCCTGTTGACGGGTAGAGTAGACCTAGGTGGGGAAAACTAAACTGAATGCAGAAGAAAGGAGGTGGAGTCAGGAGAAGCCATGGAGCCACCACCTGAGACAGATTCAAGCTGCCAGCTGGAACCTTGCTGGTAGGTCATGAGCATCGTGGTAAAATAAAAAATAATGGAAATGGGTTAACTCTAGTTATAAGAGCTAGTTAGCAATATGCTTAAGTAATTAGCCAAACAGTGATTTAATTAATACAGTTTCTGTGTGACTATTTCAGGAGTCTAGGCAGCCAGGAAATGAACAAGCAGATGGTGTCTGGGAACACACTAGTGGCTTCATACAACACAAAGGAATGTCACTGGGTATAATATCAGCCTCACAACAGGGCATGCTTCAAGCCTAGAAGTAGCTGGTCAACACAAAACAAAGTCAGTTTTGTTTGTGCATATCTGTGTGTGGGTGTTCATGCACACACATGTGTATGCATGTGGACTTTTTTGTTTTGGTAACTTTATTTATTTTAAATAATTTATTATATTATTCTTCATACAATAACCCCAAATGCAGCTTCCTCTACTCCTCTCAGTGTTCCCTACCTTCTGTCCCTGCCCCAGATCCACTGCCCTTGCTTCTCTTCAGCAAAGAGAAGACCTCCCATTGATATGAATCAATTTCAACATAACAAGATATGATAAGAGTAGGCATATAACCTCATATTAAGGCTGGACAGGCAACCCAGTATGAGGAAAATGGTCTCACAAACACGCAAAAAGATCAGATATATCCTTTTTATTGTTAGGAGCTAAATAAAACCCCAAGCTAAAGAATCACAAGCATATTTTCAGAGTTCCTGGCACAGACACAGTTCAGTCTCTGTGACTCTTATGAACTCTGCTTAGTTGGTTCTGTGGGCCATGTTCTCTTGATGTTCTCAAACCCTATGGCTCCTATAATGCTTACTTGCCCTCTTTCTCTGAATTCCTGAGCTTCACCAAAAGTTTGACTGTGGTTCATTGTATCTGCTCCAGTCAGATACTAGAGGAAGCCTTTTTGACAGCAATCCTGTGAGGTACCAATCCTATGAGTATAGCTAGGAATCATTTCATTGGTTTTGTTTGTTTGTCTGTTGTACTTGGTTCTACCCTAGGGCTGTGAGTTATTTAGCTTCTGAATCCTGGTAGTGTCAGACATGGGCTTCCTGTCACAGTATGGGCCTCAGGTTAGATCAGTTATTGGCCACTCTCACGATCTCTGAGCCACCATTGCCCCAGTGCATCTTTCAGCCATGGCAGGTTGTAGGCCATAGACTGGGTTGGTATCCCAGTTTCACCACTGGGAGCCTAGCCTGGTTACAAAAGATGGCTGATGCAGGCTCCATATCCTCCACTACAGGGAGTCCTTACTAGGGTCAGCCTCATAGACTCCAGTAAGTTTCCATTACATGAAGTTTACATATTGCCCACCAGATGTCCACCTAACTCAGTCATTTCTTCCCATCCTTTCTCCCTCCAAACATCCCTTCCCAACCTGATCTCTCCTGTTCCCATTCCTAGTACATTTACAAAAATGATTCTGTTTAGCCTTCCCAGGGAGATCCATGCATATCTTCAGGCTTCTTTTCTTCATCTAACTGTTCTAAATCTATGGACTGTATATGATTATTCTTTACTTAACAACTAATATCAACTTATAAGTTAGTACATATCATGTTTGTCTTTCTGAATCTGGGTTGCCTCACTAAGGTTGACTTTTTTTTCTAGTTCCAGCCATTTACTTGAAATTTCATGATGTCATTTCTTTTTCCTCTTCCTCCTCCTCCACCTCTTCTTATTCATCTTCAAATTTTTTATTGATTTTATCGTGGATTTTACATCATATATCCTGATCATACACATTTTCCCATCCTCTGCTTCTTCCCTCTGCTCTTGCAACCTCTTCCCAAAATTAAAATTTAAAAATAAAATAAAACCACCACCACCACAAAAAACAAACAAACAAACAAACAACTAATCAAACAAAAAAACAAAATCTTGGCATGAAAATTGCAGTGTGGCCCAATAAGTCACATAGTATACCATTAAGTCCATACATCTCTACTTGTCAGTGTTCATCACAGTAAGTCATTGACTTGGTTCAAGGCCTTTGAATTCTGTTATACCTTTGATTCTGGACCCTCACGGGGATTCCTCTTAGGTATCTTGTTGTTGCCTTATGTCCAGGAGATCCTGTAGATTTGACTCTACAGATATGGCCACTTCACATGCCCCAGGAGTTCATAGATGAGGTAGGCACTGGGATAGGCAACCTTGTAGTCCTATTTCTTGGCCTGGGTGGTAGCTGGGCTGGTCAGCTCACCAGCTCTCCCTCCTCATTACCATCCAGGCAAGCTCTCCAATATAAAAGACAGCAAAGAATGTGGCCAGTTCTCCTGCTCTCATACCCTCAGATCTAGTTCACCTGCACTCACACTACCAGGGCCAGCTCTACTGTTGCTCCCAGGCAGAGTGGAGGGCCTGTTATGTGAACTACTACACTTGGTGAGGGGCAGGACCAGCTCTTCCATTCTTGTACCCCCAAAGTTGACTTTTCTGCTTATCACAGGTAGCAAAGGATGAGGGGAGATCATATTTCCCTTACCCTTGTCATCCCATGGCATACCAGAGAGGGGATGGGGGCAGATCTCCTGTGCTCATGGCTATAGGCACAGCTCACCTGCGCCCCTGCTAATAGGATCAGCTCTAGTATGCTGCCCAGGTGAAGTGCCAGAAGTGCCATGCCTGCTTTAAGTGCCAGAAGTGCCATGCCTGCTTTCCTGGGAGCTGCAGTCTGGTCAGGGGCAGGGCCAATTCTCTCACTCTCGTGGCCCCAGGGCCAGCTCTCTCACCTGCCTTGGGTGGCAAGGGGTAAGGAGGTGTGTGACATTTTTTTCTCACTTATGCCTCCACATGGCAGATGAGGCTGGGGTCAGTTCTTCTATTCTCATGGCCCCTGAGAACACTTACCTCTGTTCCCACCAGCAGGGTCAGTTCTACTGTGCTGCCCAAGTGAGATGCAGGGCCTGCTCTCAGTGTGGCGGTCAGTGGGGACAGTGGCAATTCTGGCACTTTCGTAATCTCAGGACCAGCTGTCTCTCCCAACACAGGCAGTGAGGAGGAGGAGCGAGGGAAGGTTGCATCGCTCTCTCTCTTACCCACTCTATCATGTGACAGATGAAGGGTGGGGCTGGATCTTCCACTCACAATCTCTCTTACCTGTTCTTCTGTCAATGGGTTGAGCTCTACTGTGCTGCCCTGGCTAGGTATCTCTCCCTCACCTACCCTACCACATGGCAGACCATGGGGCTAGCTCTCCCATTCTTATGTATTCACAGCCAGATCACCCACACACCCAGTCAACAGGGGTAGCTCTATTGTGCTGCCCTGGGAAGGTGCAGGGCCTGCTTTCCAGAGTGGTGCTGTTGGTATGGGTTCAAGCCAATGCTGCACATCCCTATCCTCAGTGCTTTGATGGGGACAGGAGCTATGGTTATCAACACAGATAGATGCTGCAGCAGGGCTATGGCTCCAGACATGGCCTCTGGCAGAAACCCAGGCCTGGGTGACACCATAGCCCAGGGTGGCACTGCAGGTCACTTAGACTGGCATGAACCAAATGGCAGCATGGTCCTCAAATCCCAACATGGCCTCAGGTGCTGGCCCAGATCGTGGGCATCAGCACTGCATTCAATGGTGACAGGAGCCTCAGAACTCAGTGCAGATTCTGTCTGTGACAGGACCGTGGACCCACACATGGCCTTGGCTGCCCTTCATGCTATATGACACACTGGTCCTGGGTTACAGACTCAGGTCTATATTGGCTTAGAAGCAGCACAGTCTTTAGGCATCAAGAAGGCACAGGTGGAGCCCAGATCCTGGGAATCAGTATGACTTTGGTGGTAAAATGGGCAAGAAACATCAGCAGATACTCAATCTACAGTAGGACCATGGACCCAGGTTTTGGGATTTGGCAATATCCCAGGCCTGGATATCACCATGGCCCTAGTTGGCATTGTAGATCTCCCAGGTTGGCGTGGTCTAAGTGTCAACATGGCCCCCAAACTGCAACATGTCTCCAAGTGACAGGCCAGATCCCAGGTATCCACTCAGCCTCTGATGGTAACAGGAGCCACTGACATCAACACAGATCCTTGCTATGGTAGGGCCAAGAACCCATACATGTCATATGTCTTCAGTCCAGGACCAGATGACATTATGGCCCTAGGTGATGGTATGGGTCACTCAGGACTGTATGGGCCCAGCAGCACCTTGAAGCTTAAAGACAAACATGGCTTCAGGTGTCAGCCTAGACTACAGGCCTATTCATGGCCCTCGGTAGCAACAGGAGTCATGGACATCTACTCAGAGACCAGCCATAGCAGGATCACCTGACAGCAGTTTGATCCAGATGTCACAATGGTCTTGGGTGGTGGCACAGGAATCTTGGATTGGCATGGTCCCTGTGGGGGCACTTGTATTGGGCCCAACTCTGGGAGTCTACATTGCCCACAGTGGTAATTGGAGCCACAGATGTCAACACAGGCCCCCAGAGCTCCATCAGTCATGAAACAAGGCATGGCCTTGGCAGTAGCCCAGACCCAGACATCTGGCCTTGGGTGGCAAGCAAGGTATCTATTCAGCTGGCTCCTCACTACACTCTTTAGTATGCTTCTCTCCAAGCACATGAATCATTTATCCCTCCCTTTCACTACCCTGTACTCTCTCACCATAATGGTGCCCAACTGCCCTGCACCAGAGGCACTGGGTGGGCTCATGGGTGAAATTCTTCTCACCCCAAGTCTAGAGACGTGGGGCAGAGTTGTGCTTGTCAAAGGGAGTCTGACAGCCATGTAGTTTCTTCTAACAGTCAAGAAATATTCCATTCTTTAACTGTACTGCATTTCCTTGATCTATTCTTGGGCTGAAGGACATATATAGGGTTGTTTCGAGTTTCTGGCTATAAGAACATAGTTGAATAAGTATCTTTGTGATAGGATAGGGTATATCAGGCATAAGCCCAACAGTGGTATAACTGGATCTTGTGGTAGATCAATTCACAATTTTCTGAGTTACCATCACATTGATTTACATAGTGACTATATGAGTTTGCACACCCACCTGAATGGAGGAGGACTCCACTGGTTCCACATCCTCTCCAGCATGAGCTGTCAGTTTTTTGTGGTTAATCTTAGCCATTCTGACAGATATAAGATGGAATCACAAGTAGCTTTGATTTGTATTTCCCTGATTGCTAAGAATGTTGAACATTTCTTTAAGTGTTTCTCAGACATTTGAGATTCCTCTGTTGACAATTCTCCTTCTAGGCCTGTACCCCAATTTTTATTATATTGTTTGGTTTCTTGAGGTCTGGTTCCTTGAGTTTTTTATATATTTTGGATATTTGTCCTTTATCAGATGTAGAGTAGATAAAATTTTCCTCATACTCTTTAAACTGTTGTTTTGTCCTATTGGCAGTGTCCTTTGCCTTACAGAAGCTTTTCAGTTTCATAAGGTCCCATTTATTTATTGTCAATATTAATGCCTGCACTATTGATGTTCTGTTCAGGTAGTTGTCTCATGTGCCAATGAGTTCAAGGCTGTTTCCTATTTTCTCCTCTATCAGGTTTAATATATCTGGTTTTATGTTGAAATGTTTGATTCACTTAGACATCTTTTGTGAAAGGAGATAAATATGAATCAATTTGCATTCTTCTACATGTAGACATTCAGCTAGACCAGCACCATTTGTTGAAGATGTTTTCTTTTTTTCCTTGTGAATTTTTGGCATACTTATCAAAAATCAAGTGTACATTGGAGTCTGGATTTATGTTTGGATGTTCAGTTCCTTTCCATTGATCTATATGTCTGTTTTTATTGTCTATACTGGGTGATTTTTCTTACTAGTAGCTCTGTAGAGTAGCCTGAAATCAGAGATGGTGATTTCTCTGGAAGTTAATTTACTGTTCAGAATTGGTTTAAACAATATGGGACTTTTGTTTCTTTTATATGAAATTGAGTATTATATTTTCAAGTTCTGTAAATAATTGTGTTGGGATTTTTTATGGGGATTTCATTGAATCTGTAGATTGCTTTTGGTAGGATAACCACTTTACTATGCTAATTCTGCCAATCAATGATCATGGAAGATCTTTCCATTTTCTGATAAATTCTCTAAATTCTTTCTTTTAAAAATGAAAAATTGAAGTACTTTTTATTCAAATCTTTCACTCACATGTTTAGAGTTACTTCAAAATATTTTATATTGTTTGTGGTTATTGTGAGGGTGTTGTTTCCCTGTTTTCTTTCTCAGTCCATTTGTCATATACACCTCTATATCAGAAGGCTGCTGATATTTTTGAGTTAACCATGTATCCAGCAACAGTGCTAAAGTTGTTTATCAGCTGTAGGAGTTTCCTGGTAAAATTTTTGTTTATCATACCATCTGCAAATAAAGTTACTTTGACTTCTTTATTTCCATTTCTATACACTTGATCTCCTCCAGTTTTTTTATTTCGCAAGCTAGAACTTCAAGTTCTAGATTGAATAGGGATGGAGAGAGTGGGCAACCTTGTCTTGTTATAGATTTTAGTGAAATTGCTTTAATTGTCTCTCCACTTAATTTGATGTTGGCTATAGGCATGTTCTAAATTGTCTTTCTTGTGTTTATGTATGTCCCTTGTATCCTTGATCTCTCCAAGACTTTTATCATGAAGTGGTGCTGGATTTTGCCAAAGGCTTTTTCAGCATCTAATGAGATGATCATGTGGTCTTTCTTTCAGTTTGTTCATACAGTGGATCATATTACTGATTTTCATATGTAGAACTGTTCCTGGATCTCTGAGATGAAGCCTACTTGGTCATCGTGGATGATCTTTTTGTATTATTCTTGTTCTTTCCACTTTACTGATTTCAGCCCTCAGCTTTCTGCAGTCTACTCCTCTTTAGTGCTGTTGCTTCTTTTTGTTTTAAAGCTATCAGGTGTCCTTTTAAGCTGCAACTAAGAGAACTCTCCATTTGTTTTATGATGACACTAGTGCTATGAACTTTTCTGTTAACACCACTTTCTTTTTTATTGATTTTTATTGAGCTCTACATTTTTTTCTCTGCTCCCCTCCCTGACCCTCCCCTCCCCACTTCAGCCCTCCCCCAAGGTCCCCATGCTCCCAATTTACTCAGGAGATCGTGTCTTTTTCTACTTCCCATGTAGATTAGATCTATGTATGTCCCTCTTAGGGTCCACATTATTGTCTAAGTTCTCTGGGATTGTGGTTTGTAGGCTGGATTTCTTTGCTTTATGTTTAAAAACCACCCATGAATGAGTAACATGTGATAATTGTAAAACCATTTTCACTGTGTTCCATAAGTTTAGGTATGATGTGCAACTATTTTCTTTGAATTCTAGGAAGTCTTTAATTTCTTTATTTCAGTCTTGACTAAGCAGTCATTCACTAGAGATGTACTAAGTTTCCATGAACTTGTAGGCTTTCTGTTGTTTCTATTGTCTGACTTTAACTTGCAGTGGTTTGATAGGATACAGGGGTTTATTTTGGTTTTCCTGTGTTTATTGAAGTTTTCTATGTGACTGAGTATGTGATCAATTTTGGAGAAAGTTCTGTGAGTTTTGGGGGAGAATAAATATTCTTTTGGGTTTGAGTGTAATGTTTTCTAGTTATCTCTTAGGTTCATTTGGTTTATAAAGACTCTTAGCTCCAGAGTTTCTCTGTTTAGTTTTTGTCTGGATGATCAATTCATTGGTTAGGGTAGAATATTGAAGTATAAGATTGTTTTGGCTATTCTAGGTTTTTTGTTTTTCCATATAAAGTTGATTATTGTCTTCTCAAGGTCTGCGAAGAATTTTGATGGGGTTTTGATGGGGATTGCATTGAATCTATAGATTGCTTTTGGTAGAATTGCTGATTTTACTATGTTGATCCTCCTAATCCAAGAGCAAGGGAGATCCTTCCATTTTCTGGTGTCCTCTTCAATTTCTTTCTTCAAAGACTTAAAGTTTTTGTCAAATAGATCTTTCACTTCTTTGGTCAGAGTTACCCCAAGATATTTTATGCAATTTGTCGCTTTCATGAAAGGTGATGCTTCTCTGATTTCCCTCTCTGCTTCCTTATCCTTAGTGTATAGGAAGGCAACTGATTTTTTGGAGTTGATTTTGTATCCTGCCACATTACTAAAGGTGTTTATCAGCTGTAGGAGTTCTTTGGTAGAGTTTTTGGGGTCGCTTATGTATACTATCATATCATCTGCAAATAACGAAAGTTTAACTTCTTCCTTTCCAATACGAGTTTCCTTGATCCCTTTATGTTGTCTTATTGCTATTGCTAGAACTTCAAGCAATATATTGAAGAGGTATAGAGAGAGTGGACAGCCTTGTGGTGTTCCTGATTTTAGTGGGATGGCTTTGAGTTTTTCTCCATTTAATTTAATGTTAGCTGTCAGCTTGCTGTAAATAGCTTTTATTATATTTAGGTATGACCCTTGTATCCCTAATCTTTCCAAGACCTTTATTATAAAAGGGTGTTGAATTTTGTTGAATGCTTTTCAGCATCTAATGAAATGATCATATGGTTTTTTTTTCTTTCAGTTTATTTATATGGTTGATTACATTGATAGATTTGCGTATGTTGAACCAGCCCTGCATCTCTGGGATGAAGCCTACTTGATCATAATGGATAATTTTTCTAATGTGTTCTTGGATTCGGTTTGCCAGTATTTTATTGAGAATTTTTGTGTCGATGTTCATGAGTGAGATAGGCCTGTAATTCTCTTTCTTGGTTAAGTCTTTGTGAGGTTTTGGTATCAGGGTGACTGTAGCTCCATAAAAGGAATTTGAAATGACTCTTCTGTTTCTATATTGTGAAATAAATTAAGGAGTATAGGTATTAGCTCTTCTTGGAAGTTCTGGTAGAATTCTGCATTGAAACCATCTCGTCCTGGTCTTCTTTTGAAAGGGAGGTTTTTGATAATAGCTTCTAATTCTTCATGACTAACAGGTCCTTTTAGGTTGTTCACCTGGTCGTGGTTTAACTTTGGTATATGGTATTTACCTAAAAAAAAGTCCATTTCTTTTTCATTTTTCAGTTTTGTGGCATACAGGCTTTTTTAGTAAGATCTAATGATTCTCTGAATTTCCTCTGTGTCTGTGGTTATGTCCCCCTTTTCATTTCTGATCTTATTTATTTGCGTGTTTTCTCTCTGTTGTTTAATTAGTTTGGATAGGGGTTTGTCGATCTTGTTGATTTTCTCCAAGAACCAACTTTTTGTTTCATTGATTCTTTGGATTGTTTTCTGTGTTTCTATCTTATTGATTTCAGCCCTTAGTTTGATCATTTCCAGTTTTCTACTCCTCCTGGGTGCATCTCCTTCTTTTTTTCTAGAGCTTTCATGTGTGTTGTTAAGTCTCCAATGTATGCTTTCTCTGTTTTCTTTAAGTGGGCACTTAGTGCTATGAACTTTCCTCTTAGCATGTCCCATAGGTTTGAGTATGTTGTCTCTTTATTTTCATTAAATTCAAGGAAGAATTTACTTTCTTTCTTAATTTTTTCCTTGACCCAGGTGTAGTTCAGTAGTTGACTGTTTAGTTTCCATGAGTTTGTCGGCTTTCTGTGGGTAGCATTGTTGTTGCATTCTAACTTTATTTTTTTTCTTAATATTTATTTATTATGTATACAATATTCTGTCTGTGTGTATGTCTGAAGGCCAGAAGAGGGCACCAGACCTCATTACAGATGGTTGTGAGCCACCATGCGGTTGCTGGGAATTGAACTCATGACCTTTGGAAGAACAGGCAATGCTCTTAACCTCTGAGCCATCTCTCCAGCCCGCATTCTAACTTTAATCTCTGGTGATCTGATAAGATACAGGTGGACACTGATTTTTTTTGTATCTGTGGAGGTTTCCTTTGTATGCGAGTATGTGGTCAATTTTAGAGAAGGTTCCATGAGCTGCAGAGAAGAGGGTATATTCTTTCCTATTTGGGTGGAGTGTTCTATAGATGTTTGTTAAGTCCATTTGCTTCATTACCTCCAATAATTCTCTTAATTCTCTATTAGGTTTCTGTCTGATTGACCTGTCCATTGTTGAGAGAGGTGTGTTGAAGTCTTCTACTACGAGTATGTTTGGTTTGATGTCTACCTTGAGTTCTAGTAATATTTCTTTTACATAAGTGGGTGTTTTTATATTAGCGGCATATATATTCATGATTGAGACTTCATCCTGATGAATTGTTCCTGTTATGAGTATAAAATGTCCATCTCAATCTCTTCTGATTGATTTTAGTTTGAAGTCCATTTTGTTAGAAATTACTATGGCCACACCTGCTTGTTTCTTAGGACCATTTGCTTGAAAAAGTTTTTCCCCACCCTTTACTCCGAGTAGATGCCTGTCTTTGTGGTTGAGATGTGTTTCTTGTAAACAGCAGAATGTTGGATCCTGTTTTTGTATCCAATCTCTTAGCCTGTGCCTTTTTATAGGTGAATTGTGTCCATTAATATTAAGTGATATTAATGACCAGTGGATGTTTACTCTGGTTATTCTTATTGCTTTTGGTAGTAGAGTTTGTGTGTCTCCCTTCTTTGAGTTGTTCTGGTGAAGGGTCGCTAGATGCCTGAGTTATTGTAGGCAGTGTTGGCAATGTTGCATTCCTTGGGTTGTGATTTTCCTTCTATTACTTTCTGTAGGGCTGGATTTGTGGCTACGTAATGTTTAAATTTGTTCTTATCCTGGAATGTCTTGTTTTCTCCATTGATAGTGAACGATAGCTTGGTTGGGTATAGTAGTTTGGGTTTGCGTCCATAGTCTCTTAGTTTCTTGATGGAGGAAGGTCATTGGTTAAATAATAAAGAAACTGCCTAGGCCCATTTATAGGCTAGCCCTTAGGTGGGTGGAGTAAACAGACAGGATGCTGGGAGAAAGAAGCCGAGTCAGGAGTCGCCATGATTCTCCCACTCCAGACAGACGCAGGTTAAGATCTTTTCTGGTAAGCCAGCTCGTGGTACTACACAGAATATTAGAAATGGGTTAGATCAATATGTAAGAGCTAGCCAATAAGAGGCTGGAACTAATGGGCCAGGCAGTGATTAAAAGAATACAGTTTCCGTGTAATTATTTGGGGGCATAAGCTAGCCATACAGGCGGCTGGGTGCCGGGGACGCAGCCCTGCCGCTCTTATTACAACAGTGTGGCACCCAACGTGCTAATGAACTCCACGTAAAACCTGAGAGGGCTTGAAAAGGAGAGAGAGAGAGAATTTAAGACAGCTTTTTGCTGTTTATGGGTTGCGTGCTGCAAAGAAATTGTCCTGACTCAGCCGCAGGAAAAAACTGACTGTTTTAAAATGCCGGCTTTCTGGGCTGTGCCGCCATTGCGATCTCTGTCTGGCTCCTGCGGGAGATAGAGTCTTTGAATGGAGCATTTGGAGTAAAGTGCTATGGCTTGCTTGATGGCAATGTGACTGCTGTGTGCCTGGAACTGTGTGTGGCTCAGGGGCACCAAATTGCTCTGAGGCAGGAGGGCTCAGCTCTGGTCTCAAGCAAGAACTACCATAATTACCATAATAACAGCGCAGTTAAGGTTTGGACTGGGCAGGACACAGGCGGTACCGTATTACCCCTACATGGTGCAACTTAAGTTTTTAAGAAGTGCTTAACATTTTAAGAAATGCTCCTGGATAGTAAAAAAATTACAGATTCACAATAGAACTGATTCAGACACTGTTGGATGAATGTACGTAGGGTTGATAGAGAGAAAAAAAATATATAAAGAATAAAGTTAATGTCTTAAAAAAAGGGTAAAGTCTTTAAAGAGACAGAGTAAAAGAAATAAAGAAAAATAAGCCACGTAAAAATGGAAAATTCACAGAGAGTCTGGATTCTTTCTATTATTGTGTTTTCTTTAAAATTTTTGACTGTAAAGGAGCTAAGTGCAGAGAGACATTTCATTATATGGGCTGCCAAGCTAAACCAGAATGGATACAAGGGTATTATGATTTCAGAATATGGGTCTAAGGATATGATGCTTTGGAGAGGGTCTTCTTTTGTTTTCACAGAGGATGCGACCCTGTGGATTTCGTCTATCCCAATATGGTATGATAGACCACGCCCTCCTGAAAGGTTGCTGTGAACACCTTCAGAAAATTACTTCACTCAACTGCCAACTGAGATGACCCTGGCACACAGGTTACACCATAAAAGATCTGAATAACAGCGCCCCCATTCAGCAGGAAGCAGTTTGGAGAGAAAAACTGCGCCCATGTTCCCAAATATGGTTTATAAATGTTCTTTTACATTTAAAGGGGGATATGATATAGATATGAATAATTTGCATTGGTGTGGATTTTAAGGTCAATTTTGTTATATGTATATGCATATTTCTAATCTTGATTAAGGTGTTGTGATTGTATAGTTCATTTAAAAATGTAATGTGTATAGGTTGTTAATGGATAATCATCGATAATAGTCAAGCTTGTAGTCATGTTAGTTAGATTTTCTAGATATATAGAGATATATTTCAATTAAATAGGCATTCTTCATATCTTTCAAAGACTACAGAATATGGCATTTTAAATATTTTAATAACTTAGGGTTTTTCATGACAATGAGACACATCTGCTCCTGACAGCACCAATCTACTTCAAGAGGAAGATGGGCATCAAAGAGGCTCCTTATGGAGTTTGATAGCCATTTGGGCAAGAAACTGCTCTTGCCTGGACTGTTGCATAAACTGGACACAGAGAACCCTCAGAGAGAGGACTACTGAACTTGCCTAAAGGTGAGATGGTCTTTCGGGGTTCCTGATTCATGAAAGAGTCTGCGAGACATTCTGCAGGACACAGCAGAAGCTGACTGAACTGTCTTTGGAATTTCCTGCTTCATGAAAATGTCTGCTGGATACTATGGGCCTGTAGGCTGAAGATGGATGCCCCAACGGTACAAAAGAACTTTGGGTGACTGTCCAGGCAGCAAGATGTCTCTGTCATTTCTAGAGTTTGAAGTTTCTTATTTCTTGTTTACTTAGGTAATATTGTATCCTTCTGGAGTCTTTGATGGAGTTGAAGAATGGTTAGTTATAGTTATAGTTTTCCTTAGTTATGATAAAAGATAAAATAGATATAAATATTGTAACTGTAATTCTTGCTTGATAACTGTTTTGCTATATGTAATCGGACTATGTTAAAAATGAAAGCCTTTTTTTGTTTAAACAGAAAAAGGGGAAATGATGGAGGAAGGTCATTGGTTAAATAATAAAGAAACTGCCTAGGCCCATTTATAGGCCAGCCCTTAGGTGGGTGGAGTAAACAGATGCTGGGAGAAAGAAGCCGAGTCAGGAGTCGCCATGATTCTCCCACTCCAGACAGACGCAGGTTAAGATCTTTTCTGGTAAGCCAGCTCGTGGTACTACACAGAATATTAGAAATGGGTTAGATCAATATGTAAGAGCTAGCCAATAAGAGGCTGGAACTAATGGGCCAGGCAGTGATTAAAAGAATACAGTTTCCGTGTAATTATTTGGGGGCATAAGCTAGCCATACAGGCGGCTGGGTGCCGGGGATGCAGCCCTGCCGCTCTTATTTCAACAGTTTCTGCAGTACCTCTTTCCAGGACCTTCTGGCTTTCATGGTTTCCATAAAGAAGTCAGGAGTAAGTCTGATCGGTTTGCCATTATAAGTTACTTGACCTTTTTCTTTTGCAGCTCTTAATATTCTTGCTTTAATCTGTATGTTTTGTGTTTTGATTATTATATGGTGAGGGGATCTTTTTTTGATCCAGTCTATTTGGTGTTCTGTATGCTTCTTGAATATTCAAAGGAATATCTTTCTTTATGTTTGGAAAGTTTTCTTCTATAATTTTGTTAAAAATATTTTCTGGGCCTTTGAGATTCAACTCTTCTCCTTCTTCTATCCCTATTATTCTTAGGTTTGGTCTTTTTATTGTGTCCCATATTTCCTGAATGTTTTGTGATGAGAATTTGTTGGCTTTGGTGTTTTCTTTGATCAGTGCATTTATTTTCTCTATGGTGTCCTCAGAATCTGAGATTCTTTCTTCTATCTCTTGTATTCTATTGATTATGCTTGTTTCTGTAGTCTCTGCTCATTGACCTAGATTTTCCATATTCAGCCAGTCCTCAGTTTGTGTTTTCTTCCTTGCTTCCATTTCAGTTTTCAATTCTTGAACTGTTTCCATTACCTGTTTGATCATTTTTTCTTGGTTTCCCAAGGTATCATTTACGTATTTACTCATTTCTTCAAACTTTTTGTTATACTTCTCATCCATTTCCATAAGGGCGTTTTTTATATGTTGTTTAAAGGACTCTATTGCTTTCATAAAGTCAATTTTTTCCACTTCTTCTGTGTTAGGGCGTTCAAGTCCTTCTGTTGTAAGATCATTGGGTTCTGGTGTTTTCATGTTGTTTTTCAGATTGTTCGGTGAATTCTTGGCTTGGCTCCTGCCCATCTCCTCCTACCGATGCTATCTAATGGGTCTTATAAAACAGGATCAGGTTTCCCTGCCGGCCAGGGGCCCCCACTTACAAAATGCCCCTGCTCCATTTCCTGGCTCCTGCCATGGGCCTAGAACACTCTCACCACTCAGGATGGTCTTTAGGGACAGGACCAGCCTCCCCGTTTGCCAGGAACCTTGCCAACAAAAGACCTACCACTCTGCAGGCCAGCCACCAAAAAACCTACTTCATTTAATTGTAGTGGAACGATCTGCTCTCAGTGTGGTCTTCACTGTTTCATGCTTGGACCATCAAAAAATATAAGTTCATGTCTGCACCAAGTCTGCGCCACCCCTGGTTTCATATCCATTCTTTTAGTCTGTGTAGCACACCCCTGTCTGCGCTCTATGTGTTACCATACAATTCATGAATCGGACAAGGGGATAGAGATTGAAACATACAGAGACACACAGACAGAGACATAGAGGCATGGGTCATCCTTGAAACAAGAATGCGCCAAGAATGTCCTCTTTATTTTGTTCAGGGGCAGCTTATATAGGGATTGACACACCCCAGCCAAACCCACCAGAAATTACTTCCCTGCCATCAGGAACTCCTGAGAGTCTCATGTTCAGAGCAGCTGCAGGCTGTCTCAGAGCAGAGGAAAACAAGTTGTTTACAAGAAATTTAGGATCTGGGGGTTCACTGCTCTGTATATTTTTATTAGGAAATTAAGACCATAGATGTTAAGGGATATCATTGACCATTGTAGACAGAAGTTTCTATACCACCCAATCCAGCAGCTGTTTAGTCCCACAGAAACACACAGAGGCTTATATTAGTTATAAACTCTTTGGCCTCTTTCTCAGGTTTATTATTATTATCTACCTCTTATAAGTTAAATTAAACTATATTTCTCTTCTATGTTTAGCCATGTGACTTGGTACCTTTTCTCAGTAAGTCATTCTCATTTTGTTTCCTCTGTGTCTCGGTGGTGCCTGACTCTCAGTCTTTCTTCTTCCCAGAATTCTCTTAATCTTCTCAACTCACCTATACTTCCTTCCTGGCTACTGGCAAATCAGTATTTTATTAAACTAACACAAGTGACAAAACTTTACAGTGTACGAAAGCATTATCCCATGGCAGTTTTTCTTTCTTTCTTTTTTCAAATCAAGACCCTGAATCTAATCTCCTTTTGTTTAGGTTTTTTCCTG
Source organism: Chionomys nivalis (assembly GCF_950005125.1). Classification (NCBI taxonomy): domain Eukaryota; kingdom Metazoa; phylum Chordata; class Mammalia; order Rodentia; family Cricetidae; genus Chionomys; species Chionomys nivalis. Next base: position 17,613,311 of record NC_080089.1, on the reverse strand, counting down.
AACATTGTCCATAACATCTTGTAAACAACACAATAAACAAAGACAAATATCCTTAATCAATTTTTGAGAAATGTGGACCTAGTTTTCTAGGCTATTTCCTGCAGACTGGGAATCATGTGAATTTTGTGGGGATCCAAAGAAAATTTAGGATTACGGTCAAATCCTGACTGGCATATTCTATGAGGCTGGATCATCTCAGGAGATCTTCCTCAATCACACTTTATTTTTCTTAACCCAGAATGAGTCCACAGCCTTTCATTTCCTGTGGAAACAAAAGAAAAACCTCTTCTTCAAAGTAACATATCCCTTGACTTGAATTTGAAGTTAAGGCATTTTCAAAATATATAGATTGGATTAATATGGCAACATTTATAATCAAATGTTCTCTAGCAGCTGTTGCTCCTTCCTCAATAGTCAAATAACTCAAAGAAAACACAGTAACACACAGTATCCAGATTCTCTGTGTATTTTATATCTTTGCGTGACTTTTTTTTCTCTATTTTATCTTTACTTTTGATTTTGCTATTTTGAGATGGGGTCTCTCTGTGTGTCTTTGGCTGTCCAGGATCTCACTCTGTATACCAGGCTGACCTCAAACTCAGGGAGCTCTTTCTGCCTCTGTTTCACAAGTGCTGGGATTAATAGTATGTGCCATTATACACAACTCTATTTTTTTTTTAAAGGTATTTTCTCTATCCTTTTTCTTTTCTTTCCCAAGCCTACATATATTTTTAAAAGCACTGTAATCCTTTCAGAAGAATTTTTTAATTTCATCTGTCTTTACTGACTATCCTTTTCTGACTATATGAGTCTTTAATCTGCTAAGCATTATGGCTAGGATTAAAACTATGACTTTAGTGGCTGACTGTACCCAATAATTTAGCTTTTTGAGAGTCTAGCTTCATTGGCAGGAGTCATGTTTATTGCCACAACTCCGGAATTTCTAGGTCCATGCCACTACTAAGAAGCATGCCCGAGGCTGCTCATAAATACCATTTAATTGTTTGGTGGCAGTGACTCTTAAATTAGTGCTTTTTGCCACTAATGCTGAGTCAGGAATCCTCTCTTAGGTAGCCATGACTTTGCTCACCATCAGCAAGCAGAACAAGATTAATAAAAACCAGAAACTGATATTAAGGCTCAACCTAAAGGTCAGAAAAGCAAAACAGCCTCTACTTCAATCTGGAATGGCTATCCTGCCTCCAGGAACCTCAGCATGAGACTGTGTCTGAGAGCTGTCTCCATCTAATTCTTGCTATTTCAGTATTGGTTTGGGTGGTGGTATATTTGTGTGTGTGCCCAAGTTTTGCTTCTTTTTATTATACTGATATGAGAAAATTCATTTTCATGTGCTTTTATGGGTGTAGTTAATCTTGTGTTCGAGTTTTCTTTCTAGTATCTTCTATAGGACTGGATTTATAGACAGACACTGTTTCAATTGACATTATCATGGTATATTTTGGTGATTCAATGTTTTGCTTAGTATAGTAGTCTTGGCTACCATTTGTGGTCTCTTAGAGTCTGCAGCACCTCTATCCAGGCCTTATTGGTTTTTCAAGTCTCCACAGGCAACTCAGGTGTAATTCTAATAGGTCTATTTTTATATAATACTTAGCCTTTTCACTTTGTATCTTTTAATATTTTTATCATTCTAATAATAATTATTTTCTCTTCTTCCTCCTCCTGCTTCTTTCTCTTCTTCTTAGATACAGAAAGATAGGTAGAGAACATGAAATTAAATGGGTAGGAAGATATTGGAGGCAGAGGAGAAAGAAAAATTATCAAATTGCCTTGTATAAAAAAGGAAACTTTTTAATAAAAAATAATTTTTAAAAATGTGCTTTTCAGTGTTTTCACTGTGAACATCGCAAAAATGTTCCCTGAAATTTCTGAACATTATATTTAAAAATTAGCAAGGTCACATTTTCTCTAAACAGATAATTGCTTTAAATTCTTGAAAATGTTAATAAAAAGAGTATTACAGACTGATTCATTTATTTTTTTATCACATTGTTTATTAGAAAATATGTTCTAACTGATTTTGTTTCCTTAAAAATATATGACCATACTTTGTAGATAAAGACACAGAGAATCTTCTAGTATGATATAAACATTGATGTTGTATTAAATATAGTGTCACGCACACATGTAGTATTAAGTGAATTAATATTTTTCTGATCTTTAGTATGAAATGATAGTAGTTCTGAATCTGTTAAGCTTATTGGTTTACAATGCCATTCTTTTCTTGCCCAATTGATTTCTGCCACAATGCTCTGTGAAAGTGTAGTGCTATAAATAATCTAATACTGTAGCACTTCCTATTTCTAGTTATAAATCAGCCAATGTTGTCTCAAATATTTTGGGACTTTTTTTGCTTCTGTTATTACTTTGTTTTTGATATGTTATATTAATAACTTACATGTTGATAATTGATCTAGCATAATAAAGAATCGACAGTTTTTAATATATTATATCTTATATTTACCTTTTAAATTTTTAATGTTTGTTTTTTACTCTCATATTGAAAGCATCTCTCCACCAAAAAAAGAGAATTATGTTCACAAACTTTTTAACTAATGGCCATTAGCTGCAGGCTTGGTTATTTGTTTGTGCCCGTTGGTGACTAATTTTCCCCAAAGAAGATAACTTCCTAATGAGCTTGCTGCTCAACTAGTTGGTATTATGGATTTGTCTATGTTTGTGCAAACACCTTTCCAAAGATTTTTTTCTTCTCATTAAAGACACATTTTGGGAATCATAAAGCAGGATGATGATGTTATTCTATGCAATTTGAGTTTACTTCATCTACTTTTGAATCTTAATAACTCTTTCTGCTCCAGTCTCACATACTCCAATAGACTAGACAAAGTAAGCTCTTTAACATTTTAAGTAGTTGAAAACTCACAATTGTAAAAGGCGGAAAAGATGACTCCCAGGTGCTCTTTGAGGTATCATTGAAAAAGTAAGAGCAAGGAGGCTGGAAAGAATGTGTTTCACATCACCACAGAAAATAGAACTCTGCAGATTCACAACCCAACCATAGTGTGAATTATTTGTTTGTCAGTTTGCTTTGGTTAACTGACACTCAGGGGAGACAAAAGCAACTATCATGAAGGTACTTCACTCAATGTTAAATGAATGAGATCATATTGCCTCATTTTTTTCCTTTGGCAAATGTTTAACTGTACGCAATATCAAAGTTTTCAAGGCTCCCAAATACAAAACAGCTAGTTTTAACTATTGTTCTGTCTGGAGACAAACTGAGTGGAATTCATATTCATACATTCTGGATTTATCCACAGTCATCATCTTCACAGAAGATTACTCCATTGCACTGTTAAAACAATGAATGTTATATATTCTGTTTTGAGGGCTGACAAGACAAAATCATAAAAATGTTAAACCTCAGAGTAATTGCTATGTAGAATTTTTAATCATTAAAAATATAGTCATTCCATAATCCACATCAGTTGAAGGAGCTTTTCTTGGATTTTTCAAAATGGTTAAAATTTAAAATACAGGAACAATGGATGATTAATGAAAAGGGAAATCTGGAAGGAAAGCATCCATTTGATAATGAAGTATGGGTTTCTCAAATCAGTCAGAGTGTGTGACCCCAAAGTTCACAAACTGGAAACCAGTCCCTTAGTAGAATTCAGAAGTTGACTCTACCTTCATGGAAAGAATGACTGACCAGAAGATCCAGAGAACTCCTTATCATCCACCATGCACACTCAGTTGGAAGATGCTTCCTAAGAGCCATGAAAATAGCCTTGGCTAGACAGCACACCTCAGGGTGCCTTGACATAGATTTCCCAGCACCTAGCATTATAATACATAAATGTGTTTATAATTGAACTCATCCACAGCATTTTGTTACAGTGACCTAAGCAAACTGTAACAACCTAATTAAAGTTTTTCTACATTTTATGTGATTAAATTAAAGCTCTGGGGAAATAAAAATAGGGTTCCTTTCTCCTGTTATCAGCCTTTCCCCAAAGGGAGGATTCTTTCTATTGCTGCCGCTCAGTGCCATACAATTATCTTCTAATTGACTTTTGATAACTACTTTGAATATTTAACATTATACTGTCATTAGCACGTTCATTATTCATCTCAATCATGCAATTGTGGCAATTAAGGTGGTTTCCTTTTAAGAACTTGGTTCATTGATCTTTAATTACACTTACGAGAACTCAACTGAACAGGAAGGCTCCAAAGTCAGAACTCCTTTGGGTTCCACTAAAATTAGCAATGATGCCATGAAATCTTGCCAAGTTCAACATCAATTTTCAGTGATGCATTGCTTCCTCAGATACTATATAATGTTTTCGTTTCTCTTAATAATTCATTCTTTTCACTTATCCATTTATAAATATTTAATGACACCCTTCTCTGTTCCTGGCAGCATGCTGGGTACTGGGTGCAAAATCAAGAATAAGAGTTCCCTGCCTTTGTGGAGTTTACATCAAACAGCAAGAAATAGGTAAGGTGAAAAAAATGAACTAAATAATTCAATTGGATGCTGGGAGAGATGGTTGTGGAAAAGAGGATACAATTAAATTGAAGCTTGAAGGGTGGAAAGGACTGTCATCAAAGAAACCAAGTGAAACAGGAAGCATTACCAAGACTTATTCTGTCTCTGTGAACTCTTCAAGAAAACCTTTCATTCTCAATGAATAGCTGTATCTATGTATCATTCTATCCACTTAATCTCTCTAGATCAGAGAGATATAGAAATGAAATTAAATGACAGTTACGGATAAATTAACATTCCTGTCCTTCCATGCGTTATAGTATGCACCCTCTCAATTCAAGGTTCTGTCTTGTCTTTCAGGATAACATTGACTAATAAAAACTCTGAGCAATGCATATGAAACTCAATTAGTGAATAGGCACTGAGGGCAAGCATACCAATAGACTTAACATTGCATGGAAGAATACATGGAAAAAATGATTAGAAAGTTAAATAACCTTTTCACTTATATTCAAAATACAATAAAACTGGAATTCAAACTAATATTTACCCAAATCAAAACCTATGATGGATCAGGTCTTCAACTATTCCATTCCATTTCTTCTGTAAGACCCAGACACTAAACACTAAGTAGGTGAATCTGTCCCACTCATGCCTGTAGTCTCTCCAAATAGTTATCAGATAATAAGATAATTCTTCAAATTAAGTTAATCAGATTCATTTAGTTTTAGTACATTTTTCAAATATCTCAAAGCATAAAAACTTCCTCAGAAGGCTCTGCCTTCTCTAGAAGGATTTCCTGATTATTGGAGTGGCTTTCTGAGTCTCTTGTTATGTCTCACTCTCCCTATAATTTTCAGACATGGGAAACATCCTCAGGTGTCTGTGCTGAAAGGGGCATTTTACTTCTCTATATTTCTGCTTACACTTTATCCCTGCCCAGAATTTCAAAACTGAAGAATTGTGCTGCATTGAGGATTTGTTTTCTAAAATGCCTGGTGGAATTGCAATCTTAGTTTCCTGCTCTTTTATTTCCATATAAATGCAAGAACCTTACCAACAGTTTTATTATACTGAATACATCAATCTCTACAAATAAACTCCATATATTATTTATAAGAAATCTGAATGTAGAAGTAGCACAAAAATATCTATGTGCATGTGCTAAGCAGCACAAAATGAGATATGGCAACATAACAAACAAGTTCATTCAACAGAACATTATATTGACTCAAGATTCTGAAAGTCAGCATGACCCTAGTCTTCCCATTAGAGGTGAAGACAATCAGGAAACAATAATTTGTCATTTCCAAAGATCTAAGAGAAAATAATTTTCAGAGTCTATTTGTGTTACCATTAAAGCTATCTTTTGAGAATAAGAATATTTTGAACTTATTATAAGAAAAAAAGAGCAAAGGTTGTCAACCCACTGCACAAGTACACATCTTTACAAATATCTTCCATGAAAAAAAAAATGATTTCCAAAAGATATTCTGAAGCTCAAAAAAATGGTAATAATGTAAATCTAAATGGTCTATAGAACAGAAGACATCATATCTAACTCTGGGATACAAAATAAGAGTGAAGTGTTAGTATAATAATATCTGTAGCTTGGAAAGGAAAACAACTTGGACCAACAAAACAGAGTGATAAAATTTCAAGGTTTTAATATAGGATGTGTGATGCTACCTTAATGAGTAAAGAGGAGGACAATAGAGAATGATTTTTCACATTAATATGTATACAAACATATCCATGTGTGCATACTCACCCGCATCCACCTACAACCCCCACACGTGTGCAATTGTATATTACATTAAATTTCACTGTAAACAAGAACTTTGCAAAACTACATTATGTCTCTATGAAAAGAAGTATTTGAAAATATTAGTACAGCCACTCCAATATGAAATGCCCCGTCTTGGGAGAGGTGACTCCCTTTAGAAGAACAGAGGTTTAAGAAACAGAGATATCTGTGCAAAAGTATCAGGATACTTTTCCTACACAGAAACAGAAAGGTACAACATTCATGTGACAAAGCATTTCAGCTATGGGGACTTCCGGGCAGGGAACCAGTACTAACTCTACGTCATGCAGGAGTCCTGACATTGTCTCCTGCCAGAAATAAACAACCTGCTGCGTGTCAACTAACAGAAGACAGCTGTACCAGGGCCACTGACACAGACATGGGCCTTGTCAGCGGCCTGGTCCCAGATATTTCCAGGGTTGAGGGTTTGCCACCCACCTCAGCCTGCTCTTCATCACCTTCACCTCTTCAGATCTGCTTTTCTCTGTGGGAAGTGAACCATTCCCCCCCCCCCCCGCTCTCATACCCACCATATATTTTCTCACCATAAGAAGCCAGCTGTTTTCTCATCACTGGCCAGAGCTGGCCAGAGCAGGATGTCCTGGGCAGGGATGTGAGTCTCCTTCTCCTGAGAAGTCCGAATGGTACTGGACAGCATCATTCTTTCTCCTCCTTGTTTCGATTTTTTGAGACAGAATTTCTCTGTGTAACAGCCCTGGCTATCCTGGAACTCACTCTATAGGCCAGGCTGGCCTTGAACTTGGATGTCTGCCTGCTTCTGCCTCTCAAGTGCTGGGGTTAAAGGCATGTGCCACCACCACCTGACTAATATCTGCATTAAAAATAATCATTCTGTCACATATCTAATGGTCAAATAACTTAAACAGAAAATCCGGATGGACAAAAATAATTTCAACTTGGCTGTGAACTTTCCTTGCCTTGTGATTGCATTAAACAGGCGCCATGCTGCAATTATAAATTGACACCTACTCATTTTCAAATAAACATACTTGCAAGCAGGAACTAATGATAGTGACATATACCTCATAATATCTTTTAAAGAATCAAATGGAATGATGACAAATGTACTTTGTGAGATGTAAAGTGCCAGAGAAATACTAATTGTCATCATCAGTGTCCTCATTGTTTGTGCTATAATTATACATAAGTGAAGTGGTAGCCTGTCATCTGTGTGTGATCCTTAAAGGCACAATGACAAGATGAGCTATTCAAACACTCTCTGAACACCCACTATTAATGTGCTATCTCATTACAAACAGAGAATTTGGAAAAAGACAAATTCATTATTCATTCATATGCTGATATGAATTATTCACACTCTAGTATGAATTAATTAAATCAGATAAGTTTGATCATAAATAGTAGTCAGAAATAACCTTTCTAATATATAATAGGAACTGGGGTTAGATTTTTAACTCATTGGATCTGGGCAAAGCTTGAGAGCTGATTAGCACCCCGAAGATACATGAGTAAGCGAACCCTGTGCTAATGAAAGACATGGCAAAGTTCTTTAAAACCATCAGTTTGCGATTTGTGAACAAACCCATGATTCCAGGAAGATAATCAGCTCATCAAGTCACTGAGTATTTTACCCTCATCTGCTCTCGTGTCCTCTCCACCCACACCTTGTTAGTCCTGATCCGTTTGTCAACTGGAATGACATCTGTTTTCTGTGATGAATACGTACACAAACATATACATACATATGCATACAATGCATACACATCCAACCACATGAATGTGCACACACAGGCACACATGCACTCACACACGTATCCAGATAAGCCCACATACACATGCACACATACACAAGTGAATGTGCACATTCACATCTAAGCATGTGTTTGTACACATAAACAGGCACACATATGTATGCTTCTGTAGAGATGCATGTTATATGAGTCCTAACCTCGGTTAAATATATAAGATTAGATATTCAGTGTTTTCTTTTTTCATCTTACTGATTTTGCTTAATACAATGATGCTCAACTCCATTCACTTTCCTTCAAATGACAAATGCTTGCTTTTCTTCATGACCTCATAAAGCACATACTTACTACTTTCCTTTTTTTTCTGTCTGCTAATGGACACGTAAGCTTATTCCTTATTCAGGATTAGTGAATGGTGCAGCAATAAACACGGATGACTGGACATCTTGGTGGTTTAGGGCTCGGATTCCTTTATACAGACACATGACTCTTACATCTAGCTAATATGGAAGTCCTTCTTTTAGATTTTTGAAAAGATTCTACATTGGCTGCCACAGAGACTGTACCATTTTGCACCACTTCTACCAGTGAATGGGACTCCTTTCTAGGCTTTAGCCATTCTTCAGCTTCTGATGTCATTTATTTTCTTCATGGTCATTCTGAATAAGTTGAGACTGAATCCAAACATAGATTTTTATTTGCATTTCTCTGATATATAAATATATTCAAATGGTTTTATGCATTTTGGGCTATTTGTGTTCAGTCCTTTGAAAACTGTTAAATTTTGCTTGCTTATTTATTTCATGTATTTTTGGGGTATGGGATTATTTTGTAACTTTCTCATTGAGCTGTCTCTAGGTAGGTCTGAATGGTCAAGTGTCAAAGAAAGAAGAAACTAAGACAGGGAGAGAAGACTACTGCTTTCGCAAACATCCTTAGCCTGCACAAGTAAGGGATGGCAAAGTTAGAATTCTAAGACCCCACCATCACTGCCACAAAATCTGCAGCACACCCCAATCAGAGTTTCTGTAATACTATATTCAAGGTGTAAGTGAAGTTTGGAAATATATATGTTTTAGAATATCACCCAGAATGTGGAGTAAGCTGCTTCAGGAAACTTGAGTACCCAGCACATCAAGCCTGTGTAAAGAATTTACAGGGAAAGAATGTGGGTGTTTCTTAACAGCAAAAGGTGAGGTGATAGGATCACTCTGCCTGACTTTTCACACCTTGGCTGTGACAAGGGTTTTGTCACCACATCTAAGGAGGGACAGTAACAGGTAGTAATTTAATCATAACACTTTTTTATTATATTGAAAGAACTGTATAATCATGTTCTTGAAGAAAGTGCTAAAGGAACTCACAGTATTTATCACGAAAAGGGATTTATGGGACGCATGACACAGACTCAAATATCTCTTATTTAAAATATTTCATCCCTCTATGGTTTGAGAGCAAGTACTCTTATTGAATTGAATTGGTGTAGAGTACCTTAACTAATGTCAGACATCATAAATAAAAGGGCAGTGCACGTGTGCCCTGTGTGTTGACAGAGCCATCCATCATCTGTGTTCTTAGGTATCTAAACCAACAGAGAGTTGCTTTAACTCCTAGTATTTGGGGACAAAGTCAATGCTCTTAAGAGGACTCACATTGAAAACTTAGTTTCTTTACTCACAATTTTAATTCACTATTTTTCAAAAGTTTTAGAGAAAGGGGACCTGAGACTAAAAGTATGATCAATTATTATGTATAATAGTTGTACTTTGTCTAATTGCCAAATCTTATCTAGCTATTATAAAACAGAGAAAATGTCAAATAAGATTTTTAAAAAATCTCTCTGTGTTGTCATAACTTCAAATATATGTAATCATCTCTTTCATAAATCAATATTTGGAAACTTCATTTTGCATGTTGATTTCAGAAGCACTGTAATTTATTCATGCTAACCTGTGTGCATACTCTGATAATACAAATAAAATCTTATTTAATGATTTCTCATATGCTTTGAAATAAATACTATATATTTTTTAAAAATTGGCCAATTATGCTTCTTTTGTGTAGTCATATTCACACTAGATTACAGAAAATCCCATTTATACTGCAGGTGTTTTGTATTTTGGTCTTATGTTTTTATCTAGATTGTGAACTGGAGGAATTGTGAGACTTTTACTCTCAGATTATACTTAAAACTACCACTGCATTAACTGGACAATTGCCTTTCAGAAAATGAAAAGAGGAAGTTGCTACAATTCATCCTGGAATGTTATCATTTTGATGGCGCAACCTCTTGTGTTCTAGGGGAGGGAAAGATGAATAGAAGGGATGTCTCATGGAAGGATGCAAACCCTCAAGCATTCTGACCACCTTCTGAGACTATGATATGTGCTCTATGTGTTATATATCTAAATAGATTTGAAGCACGATTAATAAAAATTCAGGGTCAGAAATTGGGGTTCAACCTGAAGATCTGAAAAGCAAAACAGCAAGCCACTGCCTCTTACCTCAACCTCAGTCTGAAACAGCCTCCAGGATTCTCAGAATGAGATTGTGTCTGAGAGCTGTCTCATCCTGTTTTATATTCCTCTCTAGAGCTAGGACCAAAGGCGTGCACCACGGATTAAAGGTATGCACCACTCAATTTCTGTGGCAACTAGTGTAGATACTGGGATTAAGGGTGCATGCTACTATTACCTGGTCTGTAAGGCTGACCGGGTGGACTATTTTACTCTCAATTCTTCAGTCAGTCTTTGTTTATTAAAATACAATTGAAATGCCACTACAGAGACTTGCTTTTGAACTTTTTTGTTTTTGTATTTCCCAGTGCAAAGAATTGGACAGAATTTCATCATCACACCGTCTTTATGCAAAATTAGATTTTCATATGTGACTGTCCAAGGCAATTGTAACAAATGTGTCTGGTAAAGAAATGAAAAACAAATCAATTCTTTAATGCAGTTTGATATAAGAAATAGCAAGGATTCAGGAAGGCTAAATTTTCTCGATGAAATTTTAATAGCCATGTTTACAACCTTATTTCAACACACATTTTCTAAATGTAGATGAACCGTGTAATTAATTTAGCATGTTTATTTTTAATTTAAATCATTTATACTCTGTAATTTTTCCAGGAAATTCAACATACATATACTTAAGTATGTCAGATGTGAATAGCTGCACTTTCTACATTCATTGGCTTGCATTCTTGTGTTAGCAACATTGGCATTATGCAGTGTAAAGTGTTGTTTAAAAAGACTTTTATATTGTGGTGATATTAACCTGCATTTTATCCAAACTATACCTATCCATCTGAGGTAGCATAGACTTAATTATATTCACATATTTTAAGGTTTAATGTTATTAGAGAAAAAGTTGCATTTTATGTTGGAAATGGATGAAAACTTATGCACATATTCACACATAAATATACAATGGAGTACTACTCAGAGATAAAAAACAATGACATCCTGAAATTCACAGACAAATGGACAGAATGGGAAAAAAACATCCCGAAGGAGATAATTCAAGTCAGAAAGCAAATACGGTATGTACTCACTCATAAGTAGATATTAGACATAAAGCAAAGGATAACCAGCTGACAGTCTACGACCCCAGAGAATGCAGGAAATAAGAAGGACCCTAGAAGATACACATAGGGAGGAGAGTCTTGGTCCTACCTCTAGTCAAACATTGTTGACTCCCATGGGAGGCCACACCCTCTCTGAGAAATTGATGGAGATTGGGGTGTGGGGAGCAAGAGGAGGGAATGGAGAGGGAACAAGGGATTGGTATGTGAAATGAAAAAAAAATTGTTTAAAAAATGAAATTAAAAACTTTTAAAAAGAACAGAAAATAGATACAACTCTTTTTCTCCCCTACTTTCTTTTTTATTATTACTTTAAAAAATACCAATCCAAATTCCTACTCCCTTCCCTCCTCCTGGTTCCCTTCATCTCTCTCCACAGACTCTCCCCCCACCCCTCCAACCCCAAGGGAGTGTCATGCATCCTGCCCTGTGGAAAGTCCAAGGCCCTCCTTACTATATCTAGGTTGAGCAAGATATACATTTAAAGAGAATAGGATCCCATGAAGCCGGTATATGCAGGTGAGACAAATCCCAGTTCCATTATCATTGGCTTCTCAGGCAGTACATCTAGGTTGAGCAAGATTTACATCCAAAGAAAATAGGACCCCATGAAGCCGGTACATGCAGTAGAGACACATCCCAGTGTCACTATCAGTGGCCCCTCAGTCTGCCCCAGCTGTTAACCCCCTTCAGAGGGGCTTGGTTGTTCCCATGCTTGTTCACTCCCAGTCCAGTTGGAGTTGGTGAGCTCCCACTAGCTCAAGCAAACTGTCTCAGTGGATGACCCCCTCATGGTCTTTAATTCCTTGCTCATACTCTTACTCCTTCCACTCTTCAACTGGACCTTGGGAGCTCAGTCCAGTGCTCTGATGTGAGTCATTGCCTCTGTTCCCATCTGTTGCTAAATGAAGATTCTATGGTGATATTTAATATAATCATCAGTCTGACTATAGGGCAAGGCCAGTTCAAACACTCTCTTTTCTATTTATTAGGGTCTTAGCTGGGGTCATTCCTATGGGTTCTTGGGCGTTTTTCTAGGGCCAGGTTTCTTGCTAACTCCATAATGGCTCCCTCAATCAAGATATCTCTTTCCTTTCTCTCTTATCTGTCCTTCCTCCATCTCAACTATCCCATTCCCTCACATTCTCCTCAATCCTCCTTCTCCCCTTTCTTCCACCTCTTGACAGACTGAAAACAGTAACTGACTCCAAGGTTAAATCACATAAATATAAACCAGTGATCTATGCTCTTGGCTACAGACATGTACAGAGCCTCAGTAATCAACCAAGTAATGGGAAACACAGTAGTAGAGCACAGGCAGAATGTCTGTGAACTCGAGCGCTCTGATCAAAATCAATAGGGTAAATTCTAGTTTGGGTACATCACTCTATTCATCTCTTGCTCACAGATCGCTTTACCTTAGCTGTGGTATTCATGCCTGACACCTGCTCTTTCAATAGTATTAGAATAAAGCTCATAAGATATCTTCTGTTCTGCTTCACATGGGAAAGCAAACTAAAATGATTCACACTGAAATAAAAACAGTACTTCCATCATCTCTAAGAATTTTGCTCCCCCATACAGGATCTCAAATTCACAGGGAACCTTTGCTTTCCTATTTCATTCTACCCACTTCTACATTACTTGAAGAACAACCCAATTATTCTTAAACTAAATGCTTCTCTCATCTGGAACAAAGTGTGGCTTTTATCACACAGTTCTCATGTATTGCAATAGGCAAGCTCATTGTCATGTCATTTCAGGCTCAAGATATAGTCTTTTTCTCAGTGATGCATAAAAGGATTTTCTTCCCTTCAAATGATAATTAAATTAAAAGCAAAGTTGGAAAGAAGGCTTTGAACTGCTCTGATGAGAAAGGTCACTGCGATCAGCAATCTGTTAACACAGCTGTGCTGAGACACGACTTTCTAGCCACATCACTCATGGTTTCTTCATAGCAAGTGAGAAGACATTGACTGTGCTTGTTTTGAACATTTTCTTAGGCAGGCACACTCTGGAGTGACAAAACACATATGCATTTGGAAAGCTTCGAGGAGGCTTAGGTAAAACATGAAATTAATTTGTCAAGACAATCCACAGGAGAAAAAGATACTGAGTACACCATCATAAAAAGCAAGACAACAAAACAAAACAAAGTGGCAGAGTTGCAGTGGACCTGAGTTTTGCCTTTTCTTTTCAAAGTGTCCTCTGTCATTTTATTCACACTCTCTGAGCTTTGTACACTTAAAAAGGAAAGTTTATCTGAATTTGTTCTTATTAAAATAAGTATTGCCTCTGTCATTTCTAAATGATATATTTACTTATTCTTTTTGTTCAGTGAACCGACATCTTAGAAACCAAATAAATGCTCCTGTGGTAAGGATAGTAAGCCTTAATAAGACTTAATGGCAAAGAAAATGTATGAGTAGAAATGAATTCTTGACGTCTACACAATTTTGCTTCAGACAGTCTCAGGTAGTCACCTCTTCTGTGGCTGGAAAAAAAAAAGTAATGCGTTATTGAGAGAAAGAGAGAGAGAACATGCCTGTGAAAAACCTTGGATACTGAATCTCGGCCTACCAGCCTACACCCATGTCTTCATGTCTCTCATTTCTCACTGTGTTGGCTCTCACCAAGTAAGCTTGCCTGGAATCATTCTGGTTCCTTCTCCCCAGTGCTGGTATAATAAATACTGGTCACCATGCTTTTTGTTTTGTTTTGCTTTTTTTGTTGTTGTTATTTTGTTTTCTATTTTTTGTGTTTGTTTTATGTGATTTCTGGGTGTAGTACTCTGTGCCTCATGCTTTCAAGACAAACTGTGGACCAGGTGAGATGTTTCCCAGTCTGTTCATGTTGGTTTGGAGGACCAGAACTTTCTTATCAGATATTGCATTTTTAAACATGTCTTTAAATATTTCTTTGAAATTACAGAAATAATAAAATAACTGAATCCAAAACATAGACAAATAAATAATGTTTATCTATGAACAATATAATGTTATTTCTTTTAATAAATAAGTTCATTATACTGTATCAATATAGTATGTGAGTATACACACATATACACATATGAGAATCTGTTTATCATGGAATTCACTGTACATGGGTGTTGTTTGGAGAATTAAAATACTAATGTTCTATTCACTCAGTGAGATCTATGTGGCCATGACTAGTACATTTTACCTACTTAAATGTGAGAAGGGTTCAAATGCCTCAGGAAATGCAAGCATTTCCAGCTGTTTTCCTAAGTACATTATATGTGTGTCTTTTCTAATTCTCACAGCTATCCTTTAGATACATTGTCTATTATCATCATTTTACATGGTCATTATGGAAGAAGAAAACTTCACTGATCTCAACTGGGATAGAAAGGTATTTGAACACTGTTTTCTTCCTCCCTCAGCAACATTCCTAGGTTTGTCTTGGAAAACTCAGGAAATGCTACTTCATTCTTCCCAGAGTCTCTTTTGCCAACCATGTACACTACACCTTCCAACCAGACACAACAAAGGGAATGCATTACTGCACCCTTCAAACAAAATATGAATGATGACACATTTATAACTATTAGGAGTTACTCAAAGGATTATTAAATTAAGAATCAAATTTTCTTGATTTAAATAAAACTTAGTGTGCTGTAATGTATAATTTAAAACATTCTTGCAGTATAGTAAGATGCTCCTCTTCAAACATAACAAGAGCAATAACAGGAAAGTACATTAAATTATAATTTAATTACTTGAATTAAAATGTAAAAGAATGATGGTGAAATTGGAACTTGGTAGTTCCAATCTTTTTTACATAATCTTCCCTGTGTTGCATTTGGAATGAATTCACTCTAATACTTAGAACTTCCTGACTTACTGATATTCTGTGATAAAGGAGTGAAGAGTTCCTCTTTCAACTCTCCAGGAAAGCCATGATGCTTTCTGAGCCAGCGAGAGCTTTGTGAGCTTGCTGGAACCTAGGATCTATGCTGAGCAGTTATTTTTTTGTGAGTGATGGCATGGCAAATGCTGTGATTAACTAATTAAAGTCTAGTCTGCTATTGTATAAATTATAGCCACATTCTACTAACTCACAGCCTTACCGGGTGAACTTTCAGTGAGTAGACAGTCCCATGGCTTTAGGAGAATCTTTCTCAACTAAGCTTTTGATATTAACGGACATCAAAAAGATTTGAATTAATTTGATCCTCTAAACTAGAAATCATTTGCATTAGCCTGGTATTAAAATACTCAAGGCAAATGTGAGTCTAACTGTAAATCTGCCTCAGACTCGATGCCAACGCTTCACTCTGTCACAATCCTGTGCATATACCCACTTTATGCATCCTAATATATATGTAGTTCGAGAAACACCCACAACTTGAAGGTAATGTTTTAGAATACATAAAACATTGCGATAAGTTGTCCTGTTAGTTGTGTATTGCTTTTATAGACCACTGCAACAAGAAGATATGACAGACATTGAGTACTTTTCTCATGGGGTTGACAAATACCTGACCAGAAGAGCTTTACTGTGGAAGTTTAACTTTTGTTACAATTCAAGGGCTTCTAAAACACCATGCAAGGGAGGCATAGTGGCAGAACCACGAGGATGCTGAACATACTGCATCCCAGTCAGGAAGTATAAAGTAAACAAGAATTGGGGCCAGGGTATAAAATTTGAAGGCCCAGTATCCCACTTTTATTGAGACTCTGCCTTTTACAGTTTGAACTCTTCCCAAATATTGCTACCAACTGAAGTCAGGGCGCTAAAACAAAACAATCTATGAAAGGGTTTTTAAATTCAAACCTCAGCATAGGGCTGCTGCTTCTTATTACTTGGTACTAAGTGGATATTTGATGACAAAATGGTTATGAGAACACTCTTTATGTCATACAATTTTAACATGAATAGACACACAATCAAAAAATATTGCTCTGATAGAGTGAATGACAAGATCCACACTGCCATCTCCCCAACACCCAGTGGCTGCTCCCTCTCTCAATTGGAGGGAGAAGCTTATCTCAGAATCCCTGCTTCTCTGTCCTGTGGCAAGGCATGATTAATGGAAGAACAGGTGCTTTAAAGAAAAAAATTCCTCTAAGCTAGTCAAGCGGAATAAAGTAGGAGGAAGAATCAAGCAAACATGGAAATCCTCATTTTTGAAAGTAAGGGTGGTCATTGAACATAGTGAATAGATATTAAATACTGTGGAATAATGCTTTTGTACACTGTAAAGATTTGTAACTCATATTGATTTAATAAAATGCTGAATGGTGGGGGCCGGAGAGATGGCTCAGTGGTTAAGAGCATTGCCTGCTCTTCCAAAGGTCCTGAGTTCAATTCCCAGCAACCATATGGTGGCTCACAACCATCTGTAATGAGGTCTGGTGCCCTCTTCTGGCCTGCAGACATACGTACAGACAGAATATTGTATAAATAATAAATAAATATCTTAAAAAAGAATAGCCGGGTGGTGGTGGCACACGCCTTTAATCCCAGCACTCGGGAGGCAGAGGCAGGCGGATCTCTGTGAGTTCGAGACCAGCCTGATCTACAAGAGCTAGTTCCAGGACAGGCTCCAAAACCACAGAGAAACCCTGTCTCGAAAAAACAAAACAAAACAAACAAAAAAAAATGCTGAAAGGCCAGTAGCTAGGCAGACAATCAGACTAGTAGAATACTGAGAAAAAGAATGGCAGAGACACAGTTACCAGCCAGGCACAGAATAAGTAAATGAGAATGCCTTATTGAGAAAAGATACCAAGCCACATCACTAAAAATAGATAAAAATTATGGACAATTTAAATTATAAGAGCTAGTTAGTAATAAACCTGAGCAATAGATCAAATAGCTTATAATTAATATAAGCCTTTGTGTGTTTATTTGGTACTGAATGGCTGTGGGACTAGGCAGGAGAGAAACTATCATCTACAATGAAACATCAACATGACATTGGGACTCACAAACTGTTCTGGGGTATTAGAGAAACCTCAGTGCAACTGTGGTCTCCACTGAGTTAAAATTCAGAAGTATCTCTAGCTACTCTCCCCAAAACTGCGTAGAGTTCAATTCTGATGGATTTTTGTGCTGTCTTTCTGTTTCCTGAATGGATTATGACATCGCTTACCTCATGGCTTTCAGATGACAATTGGACTGGATCCAAGAGGGAAGGTGGTCATATTTGAATCAAGAGTCATCCCCAGGGGAAAAGGACAAAGATTAAGGATTGGAATGATATTTATCATAACTACAATCTCCAAAAGAGATCTCTGAGACTTAGTGAAACATACCTGGGCAAGGAGATTTGAGGTAGAAAGAAACAGAAGTGGCCTGAGATGGGAACCCATATGGGATACTAGAGAAAGATTAAAAATTTCTGGAGCAGCATGGTCATGGCGTGAAGTGGATAGAGACAAGGCAGAAAAAGCAGGCAGATATTGGTGGTGGAATATGTCTTCAGCAATCATCAGAAGAGTGGAATTTTAATTTATGTCACAAAGATTTTAGGGCCTAAAGCATGTTTTAGGAAAAGGAGTTACAAGATACAGTTTTAATCTAAAGAGATTCATTTGCATTTCTATAATTTCCAAGGGTATTGAACACTTTTAAAGATATTTCTTTCTTCTAGCCATAAATAAAGGACATTGAGCCTATAATTTGTGATCCTAGAGAAGCTAAATAAGAAGGTGAACCCAAAGAAAAACATATAGTCATCTGCCTGGATATGGGAAGTAGACAAGATTGCTAGGCAAAAACTGGGAACTTGGGGGTGGGGTGGGATGGGGGTGAGGGGAAATGGGCTGAGAAAAGTGAGAAGGGGAGGATGGGGGGAGCTTGGGGGAATGGGATAAAGGAAGGGTGGATATGGGAGCAGGGAAGTATATATCCTAATTAAGGGAGCCGTCTTAGGGTTGGCAAGAGACTTGACTCTAGAGGGGTTTGCAGGTGTCCAGGGAGATGTCCCCAGCTAGTACCTTGGGCAACTGAGGAGAGGGAACCTGAAATGACCCTATCCTATAACCATACTGATGAATATCTTGCATATCACCATAGAACCTTGGGAGCTCACCAAGGCCAACTGGACTGGGACTGAATAAGCATGGGATAAAACCGAACTCTCTGAACATGGCGAACAATGAAGGCTGATGAGAAGCCAAGGACAATGGCACTAGGTTTAGATCCTACTGCATGAACTGGCTTTGTGGGAGCTTAGCCTGTCTGGACGCTCACCTTCCTGGACCTGAATGGAGGGGGGGGGACCTTGGACATCCCACAGGGCACGGAATCCAACTGCTCTTCAGACTCAAGAGGGAGGGAGAATGGAATGGGGGGAGGGGGAGAGGAGTGGGGAGAGGGGGAGAGGAGTGAGGAGAGGGGGAGGGAAATGGGAGGTGGGGAGGAGGCGGAAATCTTTTCAACAAAAAAAAATAAATAAATAAAAGATATTTCTTTTTTTTCTTTATTTTATTCTTTTTTTTTTTTTTTTTTTTTTGGTTTTTTCGAGACACAGTTTCTCTGTAGCTTCGAAGCTTGTCCTGGAACTCCCTTTGTAGACCAGGCTGGCCTTGAACTCAGAGATCCGCCTGCCTCTGCCTCCCTAGTGCTGGGATTAAAGGCGTGCGCCACCACCGCCCGGCTATTTTATTCTTTTTTAATTAAAATTTCCGCCTCCTTCCTATTTCCCATTTCCCTCCCCCTCCTCCCACACATTGCCCCCTCCCCCCACTCCCCTCCCCCTTTTCCCACTCCTCTCCCCCTCCCCCCACTCCATTCCCCCTCCCTCTCAAGACTGAAGAGCAGTCCAAATTCCCTGCCCTATCTTGCATATCACCTTAGAAACTTCATCTGGCGATGGATCGAGATAGAGACAGAGACCCAAATTGGAGCAACGGACTGAGCTCTTAAGGTCCAAATGAGGAGCAGAAGGAGGGAGAACATGAGCAAGGAAGTCAGGACCACGAGGGGTTCACCCCCCCCCACTGTGACAATGGAACTGATCTATTGGGAGCTCACCAAGGCCAGCTGGACTGGGACTGAATAAGCATGGGATGAAACTGGACTCTCTGAACATGGCGGACAATGAAGACTGGTGAGAAGCCAAGGACAATGGCACTAGGTTTCGATCCTAATACATGAACTGGCTTTGTGGGAGCCTAGTCTGTTTGGATGCTCACCTTCCTGGACCTAGATAGAAGTGGGAGGACCTAAAAGATATTTCTTAGTCATTTATTTTTATTTTTTTTTCTTTTGGGAACTCTCTGTTCAGATCCTACTCCAGTTGTGAAATGGGATGAAGGCAAAAGTGAGAAATATACTAAAAGTGGGAGGAATGAAAACACAAAGACCACTTACCAGGTTCTGTGTGGCTCAGGTCACAGGGAACACTGCCTTTGGCTGGGGGTTTAGTCTGTAGAGGTTGTAAGAGTGGGGTAGACCGGATGTCGGAAAGAGAGTTGGAAGGATTAGAATACTTGCTAAGTGTGCTTCTTTTCATCCTGTGAATTGTAGCTTCTTTGGGGATCTCTTATCAGATATTTACATTACGGTTCATAACAGTAGCAAAATTATAGTTATGAAGTAGCAATGAAGGGATTTTATGGTTGGGGTCATCACAGCATGAAGAACATCACAGCATTAAGAAGGTTGAGAACCACTGGACTATAAAACTCTTAAGAGTAAAGCACAATTTGGGCAAATGTTATAGTTTGTATTATAACAACATTTATTCATATCTGTCTACTGAGAAAAAAATGGATGGAGACCAGAACAGTGAACAGAAACTATCCTGAGGTAGGGGACCAAGACAGCAGCATGACAAAAACTCTTCTGAGTTCTTGCCACTTCACCTTCTAACTTGTCATGTCGTGCAGTCACTAACCTAGACAGTCTGAGAATTTACACAGGAGCTTTATCACTCCTCACATCTCACTTTGCCCTTCTCAGAACCATGAGTGTTCTTGGTGGTGAATGCACCTCCTTTATATATTTGATATGTGATACAAATTTGAATAAATATAAAAGGATGATACTGTATTTAATTGCTAGAAATGTTGAATCCAATAATAGTGTTTCCAGGTATACTTCAAGTATTTCAGAGCTCCTAAGAAATAATATACAAAGCCATTTTTAATTGCATCAAAAAGTCCTTGCAATGATTCCTTGAATATATTATAACTTAAAAATAATTTCCAGGAGCAGGAGAAGCTATAAAAGAAGAAAGTAAGACAACCATAGCTACACTTTAGAAATTAGGATGATACAATGTGTGACTTTTAGTACCAATAGTCTTTAAGGAGCCCATGTTAAAACTGAGGAAATGCAAAGATTGAAAGAGCAGGAAGCTTTTTCCCTGATGGCTCCCAAGAATTTTGTCTTGACAGAATAGACCTGGGTCAGTTTATAACTCCTGAAATTGTCTCCAAATTCTCTGCATGAAGGGAATATTGACGGAACAGACATTACCTACTGGTAGGACAGCCTTTATCCATTATCCATGAAAGGTACTGTTGGATGCCCTGAGGCTTCACAGAGAAGTCAAACCATATGCTCACTGCTGCTGGAGTGACGGTACAAAGTCACAGCACTTGAGCCATACTGATGATGTTAGCTGGATAAAATGATGGCACCATAAGGTCTTTCTTTGTGAATTTTAATGAGTTAAATGCTCAGAAACATAAGGTTGTGCATTCCCTGAGAGTTCAGCCTCACTAACCTATTGATGTTCCCAGCATCCTTGCAAAATGCTGCCAGGTGGAGTAGATGACTAAAGTAACAGATGATTTTCATGGTCCCCACATTGAGTGATTTTTTTTCTCCACTTATTCAGTCTGCACAATACCCAGGCATCTCAGCCCATGTTAGAGTTTACAGAAGAAAAGCAGGCTTTCTTAGTGCAAAACATTAAACAAAAGTTTGTATCTGTACAGAATTTTGGATTCAGGAAAACATATTGATGAGTCCCAGGTCTTACTCTTAATGCCTTCAAGGTGTTGAACTAGCTACCCAACCTTTTACAGTGTGTGTTTTATCACCAGAAACATAGAATTAATGTTACTGATGTAACCATGAGGATTAAATTGTGTGCAACACACTTGGCATAGTGCTGAAAATGTAACAGGATTTCCTAACTACACGGTCTTCAACTTCTGTTTAAAACAGAAAGTAAATAAAAGCTGTGATGTATTTTAAGTCACAAAATGTTCAATGTTTATTTTAAATATATTTTTTCTCATCCCATCTTGTCAAATCATGCAAGTGTGATTTAAACCTCCAACAGGCACAAGGAACCAGATTAAAGGGAGCAGGATAGATAGTTTGGTACACATAGGTGTGTTTTGCATGGGCAAAACATGTGAGTCAGTCCTAAGCCCAATTTTGATGCAGTGCCTTAGTAACTTAAGATTATAAATAGCTTCCCCAGCCCCAGCAGCCTGTGACCCAAAGAGACAGGAAACACCAATAGAGATTTTGGAGGGTTCAGAGGCAGTGGGAGATAGGAAAAGTGGGGAGGTAGGGAGATATACCAAAAGGGTGCATTAAAATATTCACTGTTAGCTCAGGAAAACTTCACTTGCTAATTGATGTTTGTGCACCTGACACTGTGGAGGATTCACACCGTGTAAAACAGAACTGCCGGTGTTAGAGTCAAACACATCAGGATGAGTCTCCCATTTCTGTCTTCAGGTCTCTATTCCCAGGAGTTCCATTAGTGTGGCAAAAGCCACAAACATAAAGCACTGTTTAAGATGACCTGTTGACTGAGAGGTCAAGTGCATTTTTATGTAATGAATTCTTTTTTTTATTTTTATTTATTTATTACAGATTTCTGCCTTGTCCCCGCCACCACCTCCCATTTCCCTCCCCCTCCCCCATCAAGTCCCCCTCCCTCATCATCCCTAAGAGTAATCCGGGTTCCCTGCCCTGTGGGAAGTCCAAGGACCACCCAGCTCCATCCAGGTCTAGTAAGGTGAGCATCCAAACTGCCTAGGCTTCCACAAAGCCAGTACGTGCAGTAGGATCAAAACCCCATTGCCATTGTTCTTGAGTTCTCAGTAGTCCTCATTGTCTATTATGTTCAGCAAGTCCGGTTTTATCCCATGCTTTTTCAGACCCAGGCCAGCTGGCCTTGGTGAGTTCCTGATAGAACATCTCCATTGTCTCAGTGTGTGGGTACACCCCTTGAGTTGCATAGTCCCGAGGATGGTGATAGTATCTCCTCACCTGAGGTGTGTTTACCTTTGACAACATGGGGAAAAATAGTGATCCTAATAACTCTAATAACTCTGATAACTACATTCTGAAAAACAAGAGTGCTGACCACTAGCCTGGGATGAACCCCAAGCATGGTACAGTTTCCCACCATGATGCTGACCTTGATGTTCAGTGCATCTTCTCTTCCCAGTCCCCATTCTGAATAAGATACCTCAATTTAAAAAGTAGGATCTTTTTACTCCTGAGATAAGCTGTTTCTATGAACAATCTTTTTTCTTCTCTTCTTCAACGGTGAACAGCGACCTCCTTGTTTCCTTCTTTGTTAGCCATGTTTCAAATCTGAAGTCAATCCCTATGTGTATATCCATTATATCCATGCATGCATGAATGCGTGTGTACATGTGTACATGTGTGTATGTGTGTGTGAATCTGCTCCAATCATTAAGCATTCAATGTGCCATGTACTTTAGTTAGTTTTAAATCATGAGACTCAATTTCCATCACAATACATGTATGTGACAGAATTGTACATTTTACAGACGAGGAAACTGAGTCTGAGAAGGACATAATGAGGTTTTCACATGGGCAATTAGGTTCTTCTGTTTGTTACTCTCCACAGAAGCATGTGGTTTTGAATATGAGTGGATATATAGGAAAGGTATTAGAAGTAATGCATATAGTTTTGGCTTCTTAGGGTCCTATGAGCTTTGATTTTGAGTGGGAATGGGATTGGAAGATGGATGAAATGCTTGAGTCCAAGACCCAAAACTGGAACTCTGAGGTCTAATGGCAAGGTGGATCTCAAGCAGATAAGGTATATACGTGTTCATTCTCTTTGCCACAGCAGTTTTTTGTTGTTGTTGTTGTTCCCACCTACAGAGAAGAAGAACATATCATTTACTCAGACACTGATTCAAGTGGTACTCTTTCTGGAAACAACAACACAGAATCGGGCAGAATAAATGTGTTCTAACAGCTGATGACATCATGAACCTATCAAACAAGCAGTGTAAATGTAACCTAACCATCTGTTTCCATTAGTGACCAGAACACTGTCATAAAAGAAGGAGCCACTCTATCCTTCTTTCATTGATTTCTAGTGATTAGTGCTCTTTGTGCTTCACAGATATCTATATTTCAGCCTGCTCTTACTGACACTGCAGTACACACCAACTTTTATATAAGTAGTTCCCAGTAGTAAAAGGCATGGATGGCCTTCTGTGTATTTGTCAATGCTCTCTACAGACATGGAGTAAAACAAGCATAAATATAAAACAAAATACTAAATGATTAAAAAGCAAAATTACGTGGTTCAAGGCCATTTTTTATATTCACACCAAAGTCTATGCCCTGCACTTGTAGATAGAGGAATTTCTCACCACATCCTGCCACTCTTCAGAGCAACATACATCATTCCATCCCTCGTCATTAAAGCCATGCCCATCCGTCAATGAAGCTGTTTACACAACCTTTCCTCAGGTGTTTGCCTCCATGACCAAGATCTGTTCAGACTTCTCCTCAGCAAGGATTATGAAGCATGTTTGTGAAATTGCCAGCCTCCTGAGCTAAGTTGGGGATGGATCCTGAAAGAGTCCTCCTTGTGAATGGTCTGTCCATATGTTTCTGTGGGAAGTACCATCTGGATACCAGCTCAAATTTTATGAAGCAGGAAAGCAAAAATATGTTCACAATTTAACAGCCCTGATTCGATGGGAAAGTGGAACTGAATTTAAAACAAAGTTATGTCATCTCAATATGAGAACCCACTGTGCACCAGACATCATCTTAGTCGCTTTCCAACGGAGATAAATAAGTTGTTGTGTCTCCCTTCCAGGAAAAGGAAATTCAGAAGAGAGGCAGCTTGTCTCTGTCAGTAATATTGAAATATGTTCGTAAAGAAATATCCTGGGCTATTGAGAAACATGCCACTAGGGAAATTCTTAGGAATCCTCAAGGATGACGCCAGCTAAGACTCTAAGCAACAGTGGAGAGGATGCCTAAACTGAACTTCCTTGTAGTCAGATTGATGACTGACTTAATTGTCATCAGAAAGACTTCAACCATCAACTGATGGAAGCAGATAAAGAAATCTACAGTGAAGTACTGGGCTGAGATATCTGAGACCAGGCCAAGAAAAGGATAATATGAGCAAAGGAGTCGAGACCATGATGGTGATACCCACAGAAACACCTGCACTGAGCTAGTGTGAGCTCACTGACTCTGTACTGACATCTGGGGAGCCTGCACAAGACCAAACTAGGCCCTCTGAATGTGGGGGATAGTTGTGAGGCTTAGGCAGTCTGTGGGACCACTGATAGTGGGACCAGGATTTATCCCTAGTGCTTGAACTGGCATCTAGGAGCACATTCTCTTTGGAGGAACACCTTGCTCAGACTAGATATAGAGGAAGAGGCCTTGGTCTTGCCTGGAAGTGAAGTATTAGACTTTGTGACTCTCCATCAGAATGGGGAACGGATGTGTAGGTGGGATGGAGGGAAGGGTGGAGCGGGATGAGAGTAAAGCGTGGGAATTGAGATAGCTACGTAAATGAGAAAAGATAGTATTTGAAAATTCTTAATAAAAAAGAAATATCCTAACTGTGAATTTCTTCATTCACTCCATGCAGGAGATGGAGATAAGCTGCACATATATGTTGAGAAAATACCTTTGCCAGAGTTATCATTACTACCTGCCATGAACAAGAGATATGTAAGATAGCAAATATCATTGTCTATGTCTTCTCTGTTGGAACAAAAATAAAAGGCCACATGGATGGGTCATACATGAGTAATGACATTGTCTTCGCTGGGCTGCATTAATTTAAATACATGCATTAAGAACCTACTCAATTTCAAGGAGTATGAGTAGGAGTGACTATTATAGTCACACATTGTGGATGGCATCTGTCAGGGTCCAGGCTCAATGAGATTTGCACATTCCAGGGTAAGGGCATGTGGATTAGAAAAATTAGGTAGAAGGGACAGAGATATGAAAGGAATACATAAACACAGAATAGAACCTAGATGGTTATCCAGTGAATACTGAATACTGAATGCACTTGTGTTTATTTTTCATATGCTTATATACCCCAATCCAAAAAAAGGTGGAAGAAGGCAAAACACTGCTTTAACATGACACAATGGGCAAACAGGACAATTACTTGCATCAATACTTGAAATGTCAAGCAACCATATTCTTAAGTTAAACATTCTGTTGTTTAGGCAGGACATGTAACAACCACACCTCAGACCACACATTCTGTAGCCAGCCATTCACTGGGTCAAACTTCCTGTCATATTCTTGAAGGAGCAGAAGTAGACTTGAATTCTCTGGCCGTTGGTCAAGGTGGAGTGGATTCACCATAATAATATCCAAAACACCAAGTAACCACACCCTAGGTCAGGCTATCTTATAGCCACTCCTTAAGTCAGACTTCCTGTCAATAACTTTGAAAGAGCAAGAATAGGCTTAAACTCTCTGACCTTCAGTCAAGGTGGAGCAGACCCACTTATGTCGGCCCCCACAAGTGACTAAGGCCAGTTTGCATCTCAGGTGCTCATCAAGAAACCCTTGATTCCTACACCATGTACATCATTAGGAGGCACTCACTATCATCTCTAACATCTTCATTAATAGGGCATGTTATTCTCTTCAGTTTGTTCAGTCTTTAGGCTTCAACCTATTATCAGTCATTAAATGAAATTCAGTGGGTGATAGCAAGGATTTTCTAGTTATTACTAACATAACTATTAGAATAAAAATATGAGAGTATGTTAAATGTTCATCAATTGCATGTACACACGACATACCTACTTACACAAAATATAGATATTATACGTACTGCACATTTTGCCTTAAGTAATCATGGGTTCAGCATAGCACATTTAAAATTCACCTACCTAAGTATCTAAAAGTTTTCGTAAAGAGTCTGTAAGATAGGTTTTGAATATGAATTAAGTGACAATACTAAACCCATTAAGAGCTTATTCCATGCTCTTCAATGACATGGTTCTAGGAGTCAGAATTTATTTAATGAGAAGGGAAAATTAAAGCAGTTTCCTGGGACCACGGGGCTGTATGCATGTCCATCTCCCAAACTTTTTAAAGTATAGCTTTAAATATACTCTCTTGTTCTTCAGAGTGTGTCTATTTAACCAGTTTCCCTGTGTTTCTTTTCATTAGACTTAGGAGAGTTAAGAGCTGAAGATGTTTCTGGAGCTTTAGCTGCAGGGTAAGCGCTCACTGACTATAGTGACAGCATTTTTAACCTTCAGGCGATACAAGTTAAATCCATACTGAGAATTAATCTCACCCAGGTCATAGTGGATATCACATAAAAAGAAAATCCAAACGATGCTGGTAAAGAAGGGTGTCCTTGTACATGGCTAATAAATATATAAAAGGGACATCTACTAGGAATCACTATGCAGTTTCTTCAAAAGGAAATCATTAGCATATAAACCAGCATTACCTTGCATGCTGCACAGTCAGAGATCAAAGTCAGCAAATGATAGAAATACCTGCACATTGAGGCATTACTCAAAGTAGATAAGTGAAAAATCAGACCAAATATTCAACAATGAATCAACAGAAAAATGTGTGTGTGTGTGTGTGTGTGAAAATACCTATAATAGACATTTTAGT
Organism: Chionomys nivalis; assembly: GCF_950005125.1. NCBI lineage: Eukaryota > Metazoa > Chordata > Mammalia > Rodentia > Cricetidae > Chionomys > Chionomys nivalis. The sequence goes on along the minus strand of NC_080089.1, from coordinate 17,585,865 downwards.
AAAGTGAATGCAACAGAGATCATCATGTTAAGCACAATAACCTTACTCAAAAAATGAGTATTTCACATTTTCTTTTGTATATAGAATGTAAAATAAATAACATGAAAATAGACAGTGGAATTTTAGAATAGAAACAAGCAAATGGAATAGTGAAGGGAGGTAATATGTGTAGTCTTATGAAATATGTGATTAAAATAACTATATAGATAATTATAAAAATTATCATGATTAAAACTGTTATCTGGTACAATTAATGTAAAATATAAAGAATACATACATCATAAACAAGTGCAATGTTAGCATGGGAATCGGCCATTTCCAAATCCAGAGGATACCTATAAGCCCCATCTCCCTGTGATCCTCATCACCCATCAAAGTGTTTACAGTTCCATTGTGTTATATGCTGAACTTTGATCAATTCATCACAGCAACTCATTTTCATCTTACACAGAAGAAAGCAGCAGCTCAAAGAAGAAGGATGGTCCTGGACTGTGCCTCATCTGAAAAGAACAGACTGAATGACAAGTGGGGTGTGGTGCTGACGACATACCTCTAAATTCAAGCGGCTGAGTCCCACCCTTGTCGCATTTGAGGCTATAGAACTTCTGTCAGTCATTCAATTTTGGAATGACCGGTTGGTTCCTAACCTTTCCCTCCCCATTTAATCCACCTCTGTAAAATTCAGAATGTCTGGAACAGAATGTGAAACTTTCTTATGATTAGGAAACTAACAGAAGAGAGATGGCGTAGCCCCATAATTATTGTACTTGGAAGGCTGAGGCAGAAAGATCATAAGGTTGAGGACAGCCTGAGCTATGTAATAAGACTCTGACTCATGCAAACAAACAAATAAATAGATAAATGCATAAATAAATAGATGAATAAATAAGACATAAACAAACAAGTAGTGTGTGAAACTCTTTGATAATCTGTTTTAATTTAAATCAGATTTTGTGGTTGAAAACATAATTTTCATGCCATAATTTAAGGCCTTATTTGTTTTGCATTATAGTAATATGAAATTTTGATAAAATTTAATAAATTTTCTTCTGCTTTTGTCTACCTCTTTTGAAAAGCCATGTTATTCAAGGTTGACCAGTTCTTGCTATTCAAGGAAGTAAACCCTATGTAATCTTTAAAATATTTAAATCACAAATGTTTGAAGATGGAAACTTAATTCACAGTCTCCAAAAAAATAAAAATAAGATCTATTAACAAACTGTAGACCAAATTGGAGTATTTTCACATAAAAGATACCTAGGGAGCAATAAGATGAATTTACTAGTATTTATTTGATATTAATGTGCTTTTACAGTCAAATATCTGATAAGTCCTGATGGAAGCCCTATTCCCTGACAGACCTATACAGAGTGCTGAAGGATGCTTATCTCCTATGCAAGGGTAACATTCAGAACCTCTCAAGCTGCTAATTACTAAACACATGTGCATAGAATGCACACTAACGAGGTCTACATCCCTCTTATTTATGAAGTTGTGATGACATTGAACAAGAGATGTCATGGATTAATTCTTCTTTATTTCGTAAGTGTCACTATTTTCAATATTTTATATTGATAGGATACAAATGCATATAAACTATTATGTAAATTTTTTCCCTTAAGTCTCTAGATTGCAGCTACAGAAGGCTCCCGAGTGTGGAACCAATTGTTATAGCCAGTTTTCCAACTGAGTTAAAGCTAACCATGCCTCTGCAGCATCAGCTCCTCTCAGAGGATTCCCAGAATCACTGTGGGTCTTTCCTTGTGAGGTGGAAAAATAGTTGTGTCAATCCATTTTTTAAAAAAAAAAGCACATAATGTTGTTTACCATTGTAGCATCTTTGAATCATATAGGTCTTTTTGTCAGTACTTAATATAATTTTGAAATAAACTGCATGTATTTAGCTATTTATATATGTGTGGGGAAAGAGACACACATGCCGAGAAGAACGGCACACACCTGGAGGAAAGGGAAACATTCAGGAGCTGATCCTCTCCTTCCTCTACATGGGTTGCAGGGATGGAGCTCAGGCTACTCTCTAAGGAATGAGACAGAGGCACAGCCTTCCATCTTCAGGTAAGAATCAGGAAGAAGTTACAGATTATACAAGCTGTCCAAGTCAGCAGTGAGACACACTCCACACAGTACCTGAGTGAGGTGCACAGCTCAGGGCTCTGGCTATCCTTGGTAATGGAAAATGGCTAGGATACTATTTCGGTTGAGAGAATGTGGAGAAAATAAAACAGAAAATATAAAAGTGCCCAGGAGCTGAAAGACAACTTTATTCCTCCAGGGCATTAGGAATCTCTCACACAGACAGGTTAAACTATCCTACAAAGCCTGCCCCAAAATGTTGATAAGATAGTATGGCAGGTTCCAAGGATCCCTTTACTAGCAGGAAATGTTGGAGATAATGTAAAGAATTGTGTAAAGAGCAGGAAAGCCTCCTGTGATTTGCCTATGCTGAGAGCACGTGTTTGTCCGAGGGCTGAATCAGGGAATGTTGTTGACTGGGAAAGTCGGGGTGAAAGGACACACATCCATTCGCAGAGCACTGCAGTGCAGCTCCAAAGTGGGAACAGGCCTGTACAAAATGCATTGAAAGCTATCTGGTTATTTTTTTGTGTGTTTTAGTTTGTAGAAAAATGTGCCCATGCATTTTTTTTTTCAAAAACTGCTTCTGAGAATCTTAGAACACAATTAGTAGACATTATTTCATCAGCTTCAGAATGAATCTCCATGGTATTTTTAAAGTTGAAACTTACCACCCTTGACTTATAGTCTAATAATCTGTGATTGTGAAACTGAGGTCTCAGACCAAGAAGACGATAGCCTAGTCTTAAAAACAATGACAAAACCCACCCCCACTCAATTAGTTGGGTTGAGTTAAAACTCAATTAATGCAGTAAGGGTTAAACACAGAGCTCATTAGGCAGAAACAAAGCAAAGAATGAGAATTTAAATTGATCCATTTCACTGGCTATAGGTTTTAATCTCGTAGCTGAAGAGGCTCTATAATGAATGATACTTTTCCTTTGCTTTCCCCCTCCAGCCCCTCCATGTAGTCCCTTGGTTGTTCTGAAAGTAATGACCTTTTTCTTTAATGGTACACACACACATATACAATGAGGTGTGTGTGTGTGTGTATGTGTGTATGTGTGTGTACACATTCCTGAACATATAAATCCAACCAGGTCAACCCATTTGTTAGGTTTTTAGGACTGGCAACTCAGTATGAGGCAAAAATTGGGGGCTCTTCCGTAGCAGAGCCCTTCTTCACGCTTAGCACTCCTCAGTTGCCTATAGTAGTTTGTCTAAGGTTGAGGCCTCATGAGCGTCCCAAGTCCATTTTGACATGCATATCAGTGTCATCTTGTTCAAGTCTTGTTTAGGAAGCAATATTGATGAGATTTCTTGAGATCCTATCATAGTTTTAGAGATACCATCTCACAGAAAGCTTCCTGTTCCTCTATCGTTCACAATCTTTCTGTTCCCTCTTTTACAACAATCCCCGCACCTTACTTACATGCAGGAGTTGTGTTTTACATGTGCCAGTTGGGGCTGGGTACCACACAATCTCTTCTTCACTATATATTGCTTCATTGTATTTTTCTATGTTGGTCTCCATCTGTTGTAAAGAGAAGTTTCTTTGACAAGGGATGAAAAATACACTTGTCTGTGGGCATATGGACAAATATTTAGAATATAATTTTAGATTATGTAATTTCATTAAAGTGGAAATTGTCGCTTTTACTCCCAGATCTATGACTCACGTATTGATGAGTAGCTGGCTAAGTTTCCGGTACCAGGCATTATTTCCTTCTTCATAAGTGGACTGAAAGTAGACCTAGAGCTCTGTTGATTACTACCAATATATGCCTGCCACTATTGCTCACTTAGGGTTATCGTAATTTTCTGGTTATTGTTGTGCTCCATAGGTTTCAAAACCCCTTAGCATTTTCTGTGAAAAATCATCCTCATGAAAGAGATCTTCAGGTCAGATCCAGCTCAAGTCCCCTGTGTCCTGTGTCCAAAGTGCATAGCCTCTTTAGCAGCAGAAACATATTTCTCACCTATCAGGAACAACAGTAAGAGCATTTACAATTTTGGAAGTCTCTTGGACAACCCTGACATGAAACCCTAACATGAAAGAGCACTTCCATGTCTTTAAAGATAGTCTATGTCTCATGAGGAAAAGAAACCTTGCCAAACCATTTAAACTATATACTATTTATGTATGTACAGACTTATATCTATTATATGTAATTTTAGGTAAATAGATAATAATATTATTACTTGGGGCTTATCCAGACATCTTTGTTTTATACTCCTCCTTCCTTATATATTTATCTAACTCCTTTCCTTAATTAAAGACCCCACACTTTGAAGGGGAAAATTGAAAAAATGGAGATACTGTTGCACACTTTTAAAATATTTATTTTATTTTTGAGATTGTACTATAATTATATCATTTTCTACTTCTCTTTCCTCCCTTCATACCCTCCCATAAAACACATGTTTTTATTGATTTTTATTGAGCTCTATATTTTTCTCTGCTTCCCTACCTGCCTCTCCCCTTCCCTTCCACCCTCTCCCAAGGTCCCCATGCTCTCAATTTACTCAGAAGATCATGTCTTTTTCTACTTCCCATGTAGATTAGATCTATGTAGTCTCTCTTAGGGACCTCATTGTTGTCTAATTTCTCTGGGATTGTGATTTGTGGGCTGGTTTTCTAAAACACACACTTAATAACATCAGCTTGAACCAAAGGCAGGACAGTATTTCCTAGTGTAAGAAATTACATGACCTTAAATTGTTTTATAAATAGATCACTCAGGCTATCATCTTCAGTCTTCTACTTTCTCTTCAGTCTTAAATTTCTTTTTGTTTAAATTTGTTTAACGTCTCTTTATCTATACCAGCTGCTACTTCAGCAAACTGCACCAAGAAGCACAAACCTCATCTTTCCTTAAAGATCCCCCTAAGGTGGGTGCTTCGTTAGGATCCTTCTTGCACTGATTCTTCAACAGGGCCCCAGGGGTAGCAAAATATGTGTTTGCAATTTGCATTTCTTTAATTAGTGAGTTAGCACATTAGCTACTGCTGCAGCAAGCAGCTGTTGCTTGCATTTTCTGTATGAATTATACCTCAAGACGCCAAAGAGTGTTCTCTCTGAATCTTCAATTAGTGAACCAGACTTCAATTAGTGCACCACCCTGTAGGAAAAAGCATGCTTTTCTTTAACTAAACTTCGATTCCACCAATTTGCAAAGGGAGGAATCAAGAAAATATGAGAGTCCATCGCCAGGTAATAGGAAGCAGCAGTCCAAAGTAGTCTGCACAAGATATTTTAGGTTAGGTGAAGAAATTGAAATAACCTTCAAGATGAATCCTAGGAAAGGACATATAGGCATTGTGGATAGCTTTGGTAAATACGGAGCATGTGCTCTGCCTAAGGCCAGTATCATCCTGGTCAAGTCCAATTTTCCTCCACAATGCAAGGAGATACGGTTTATTCGTCAATAAGGTAGAAAACATTGAGACAATACCTAAAGGGAACATGACAAAATGAGGAGGGATGTGTATTGTTTACCCCTGACAGAACACAGCTTGGCATTTCTGACTGAGGTCTAACTTTCTTCTCAGTGGTGAATATTAACCTGAATTCCATTTTACTCAACTGAGTGCAGCGTCTCTGAATGTAATGAACAAGTATCAGAGAAACATGCCAATGGCTATGAAATTACCACCGAGGAAGCTGTGGCATGCAAGCACATGTCATTTTGCCTACTAGTAACTAACTCAGTGAACAACAGCAGCCTCAGGAAAATAAGATATTTTTTATATTTATATGCTATCTATTATTTGCTCTGATTTTTCCAATGGCATTCAAGAATACCCGAAAAACCAGATAAAAGTTAATCACATATCAGATGAAAAGCAAGCAAAACTTGAATTGGACATCCTTATGCTCTGTTCAGCGAGGTTAGAGTTTAAAACGGGCCAAGGTCTATGATCCATTTTAAAATGTAGGTTTACAATACAGCATATATCTACAGAGTGTTCATTTTAAATGTGGAGATAGACTTGCAACAAGATCAATACATACTACACACACACCTACATTCATATATATATATATATATATATATATATATATATATATGAATATATATGAATAGAAATTTGTATCTTAAAAGAAGTTAAGCCTCCTCATGATACTTATTTCCATTTTACAAATGAGATACTTGGGATTTTTTGAGAAATCACATGTTAAGTAGAAATGACCTATTCACATAGATCACTTGCTCTATTATCTCTTTTGACAAAGAAAAACAGTTATAATCAGTCTATTTGAGTGCACAGGTGTGTACGTGTGTGTACCTGTGAGTCAGGGGCAGGTAGTAAGAAGAAAGTACCTAATTGCAATATTTTATTTTAACCTACATTCATAGTCTTACTCTTGTAAGATTTCCATCAATCCCTCCTGAAAAATAAGCAGCAGAGGCAAGCACTTGCCCCATAAATACTGACCTCTGCCTAAGACCATTTTGCTGAGGTACAAATAAAATTGTATAAGTCAGTGCTCATTACTTTGAGCAGCATTTTTGTGTGTGTGTGACAAGTTTTTATTGATTCTACCTGGGCTACAAGCAGGCAGAGCCCATATGTCAAGAGCCTTCTAAAAGCCTGTTCTGGCTCATCTCACCTAGCTGTTCATCCTAAGAAATAGGAACTTGACAGGCGAATACACCAGCTCTTAACAGCAGAAGCCAAGCTGTTAATAGTGTTGGCCAACAGCCACGTGGAGGTCAGAAGCACAAAGGTGTGGAATGGAGTGTCCGCACACATCTCTAAGTGATGTGAGCAATGTGATGGGAAGGTGGGGAATGAGCAAGAAACATGTTACAGCCCCAAAGGCAGTATCTCTAAACGGAAAGAGCCAGGTTGTAGTGCACACATTAGGAAGAAAGAAGCATTCATAATCAAGGATGAGGATCAAAATTTTACCAAAAGCACATTCAGACAATAGTGAAACTCATGTGTTATTGCATTGAAACCTTTTGATATTACATTTGGTCATTTTAAGTTTGTTATTAGTATTAATATTTTAATATTAGTATTAGTATTAGTGATTGCACAGTCCTCAAGCACTTTGTAAGTGACAATGTGGACTAGAGAAGCCAAAGATCTGATATCCTGGGCACATGCTTTACAGAGACACTTTGCTTAGAGACAATTTCCCTTGATAACAATTACAGGATCAAACTACCAAGACTTTATTTTTTTAGTTACAACAACAACTGATTTCAAAACACATTTTTTGAAATTGTTCTGTTTCTGCATTTAATAGACGGTGATGATTCCAATAGTTTGGAGACAACTTTCTCTGTGACTCAGAATTAACTAATGGAAGTTCAGAGAGTTCAGTTCCAAAGCCCATCCAATCCTGTCACATTCTAGTTCCCTAGTCAACTATATCAAAGTACCAAAAACTGTGTCTTGTGGTAACAGACATTTGTTCTATCTCTGCTGTGGAGGCAAATGGTCACCATGATGGCAGAACCGCACTGTCTCAGAAGATTTTGAGAAAGGTCCTTTTCTTGTGTTTTTGTAGTTTCTGGTGGCTCGATGCCATGTTGGTTATCTTAGCTTATAAATGTTATAGTATTAAAGGCAGAGGCATAAGCTTTTACACGAATACTTGATTGGCCTCTTATAACAGTAGCAATTAAATAGATTAATGTAATAAACAAACATTTTGCTGAAAAACTTGCTAGTCCAACAGAACAGGCACATGAACAAAATGAGTTTTACCCTCATGTAGACCACAGACAAAAATAAATTCAAAATGGATTCCACATCTAAATGTGTAAACTGTTAATTAAAAACCCTCTGAAGAGGTGGGTAATGGTGACACACACCTTGAATCCTCGCACTCAAGAGGCAGAGTCTGGTGGATCTCTGAATTCTAGGTCTTTCTGGTCTACAAGTGAGTTTCAGAAAAGCAAGGGCTACACAGAGAAATACTATCTCAAAATAACAAAAAACAAAAAACAAAAAAAAAACATTTTTTTTTCTGTTTGGCATTAGGCAATATTTTCTTATATAGAATACTGAAAATATGAGGACAAAAAGAAGAAAAATAACTGGACTTCAGAATAAGGTAATTCAGGCTTTCAAGTCATGACTTCATGAAAGTGACAGGACAGAGAATAGGAGAAAATGTTTTCAAAATCATAATCAAAACAATTTGTGCTCAGGAATTTTGAAAAAATTTTATCAGTCATATATATATATATTATATATAATTTCTATTACATATATATCATGGATAAATAATTCTAATATTCTTTAAAAATTAAAATCATGTGTGAAGATACATACTGATAACTGGTAGGAAATGATAAAGACATAATGGCAAGAAGATCAAGATTTTGAAGCAATGCTGAACTAATCCCTCAATCCCAGCACTCAAGAGGAAGAAGCAGAAGGATCAGAACTTCAAGACTATACTCTGATACATAGAAAATTCAGTGCCAACCTAGGCCACAAGATAAAGGACATTAGGATGTGAAAAGATATTTCTTGAAATAATCATTTAGGCATAAGAATGAGAGACCTTGGAATTATTCATCATCAGAGAAAACCAGTCAAAAACACTCAAGGGCAGCACTTCTTCACACCTGAAGGATGGTTAGGACAAGAAAAATATGCAGCAAAGCATAAGATGAGGACTAGAGGGATCCGCAGTTTCAAGAGCTGGTATCAGTACGTTACCAGCAGTATGCTGTGGCTCTTAAGGAAAGCAGCATGGCAGTCCTACAATTGTTGACATAGATGTACTCTCCAACCCAGGGATTCCTTCCCCAAGTGCATCCCAAGAGAACTCCCTGCTCGAGTACAAAGAGAAACTTGCACATGAATATTTAGCACTGCTGCTAATAGTAGCAAAAGCATGAAAAAGGTGTAACTGTTCATCTGCTAATAAGTGAACATCTTGTTAAATGAAAGGCTGGGACTTAGCTCAGTGATCATACATGTGCTTAGCATGTGTAAGGTCATGAACAGTTTAGGGTGTACAACCAATGTCATCAACATATTGAGAGATGTGTTACAAAGGAATGTCAAAGTTTTCAAAGATTTCTCAATATGTCAAGTATAGCCTTTAATTTATAGTCTCTTTGTAATATATTGCTTGATTTAAGCTTTCTCAATCCAATTATTTTTGACAGCTTGACATGAAACTCACATTCCACAAAAATGTGACTTTTTAGAAAGTGCACTGTCTTACTGTATTCTGAAGTCCGTACAAGCATGGTTACAATGTCCAGCACCGTTCACCATTCCTCATTTGCTATATCTGTGCAATACAACACTTCACTAATAAAAGGGAACAGATACAGTTAACACATGATAAAATGAATGAACCTTGAGAATGCATTACTGAGTACCGTGAAAAGATTGCATCTGCTTCCATAAAATGTCCAGCATAGTAAATTCCACCAAAATGAAGAGTCTTTTACTGGTTTCTGGGGATGAGAGCTATATTTCCTTGCAGGAGGATTAAGTGGTATTAAAGTAGATTGTGGCAGTGGTCTCATCATCTTATGACTAAGAGCTACTTTGTAGATCTTAAATAGGAAGAATTTTAATGACTGTGAACTACACACGTCAAGCTGTCAAAATGATTAATGAAGAAACTTTAATCACATAGAATTTTGTAAGAAAAAAATAAGGTTATAAAGTAAAGGATGAACTTGCAGTAGTGAGAAAATTTGACGAATTTTATAAACTCTCCCTCATAATCTGTTGTAGTTATCCATGGCTCACACTAGACTGCCCTCTGACGTTTCCGCCTACCTTCTTTTGTTATGCGGCTCTTTTTAGACTTCTGTTTTTAAATCAGTTCATATGTTCTTAGCATGTACTATTTCTCTCAACTTGACCTAATTTGCAAATTTCTCATACTACTACAACACTCTGAGAGAAAGTTAGCTGCTAATTAAATTGGATCTAATACAAGTCTCAGGAGACCCTCCCAGACTCCCTGGCAAGGTACATTTAGATTTATCAATTCCTTTTGTTGTTAGCCTTTGATCAATTTCTGCTGTGGCACTGCTCTATAAAAATGACTTTATTTTTAGAAAATAGGAGCAGATAAATTGTCTCTATTGATTAGTACATAAAAAGATAAGCAGCATCTTTTGAACATTTTAAATTAATTCCTATCCTATCTCCAGTTCACTCACATGAGATGAGGATTATTGTGCTTAGTGGTTAATTTGAACTTTAACAGAGATACTTTAGTACTCTGCATTCAGACAGGATATTGGCACCCAGGCATAGCACATAATTTCAAAGTGTGTGTATGAGTGTGCTTGTGTGTGTATGTGTGTGTGTGTGTATAAGAGAGAGAGAGAGAGGGAGAAAGGGAGAGGGAGGGAGGAAGGGAGGGAGGGAGGGAAGGGAGAAATACAGAAACAGACACAGAGAAAGAGAGTGGAGGAAGATACAGAGATAGAGATGGAGAGAGGGAGGGAGGGAGGAAAGAAAGAAGGGAGAGAGGAAGATACAGAGATGGAGACTGGGGGCAAAAGAGAGGGAGGGAGAGACAGAGACAGAGACAGGGGGAGAAAAAGAGAGCAGGAGGAAGATACAGAGACAAAATGAGGGAAGGAGAGGAAGAGAGAGAGAGGAAGTGAGGGAGGGAGATATAGAGACAGAGATGGAGAGAGAATATGCCTATCCTAATACTTCATTACTCATTTGCAGGATGAGGTCACTTGTTCGTCCCAGCTGCCCAGAACCAAAATAACCACATAGAAACTATATTAATTAAATCCCTGCTTGGCTCATTAGCTCTAGCTTCTTATTGGCTAACTCTTACATCTTAATTTAACCAATCTCCATTAATCTGTGCATTATCACATGGTCATGCAAAGTTTCAGCACATTTAGCTCTAACAGCAGATCCATAGCATCTCTCTGTCTCTGCTCTTCTTCCTCACAGCATTCAGCCTAACTTTCCCTGCCTACCTAAGTTCTGTCTTGCTATAGGTCCAAAGCAGTTTCTTTATATATTAATGGTAATCACAGCACAGAGAAGGGACTCCCACAACACCTCCCCTTTTCTGTTTAAATAAAAAGGAAGATTTTATCATTAACACAGTAAATTTATATATAATGAAACAGGTATTAAGAATTATAGCTATGATATTTATATCTACTTTATCTTTTATCATAACAAAGGAAAACATTACTATAATTTCAACTCCATCAAAGACTCCAGAAGGATATACTATTACCTAAGTAAACAGGAGGTGCATTGTCAGCAACTTCCAAAACAATAGAATTGACAGAGCACCCATGTGGCCAACTGAAATCCATGTAAAAACATGAGAAAGCTTAAAAATTAATATAGACATAAAAGAACACAGTTAAGCATGGTTTGCTAGCAGCATTTTCTTGGATGGGCTCTGTTTTCTAGAAGCAAGCAGGGGCATGGCTCTTTTAAGAGAGGTTTTTCTGATTCAACTGTAGCAGGAAAACAGCCCTGTGGTTTTAAAACACAGCTTCTTGGGCCATGCTGCCAGCATGAACTCTGGCTATGGAGCATTTCAATGACATTTGTGGGTCTGAGTGTTTGTGTTCTCACTCAAGGTCAGAAGGAAAGTAGCATGCCCATGGCTCAGTGCTTCCCACCTGGGTGGGTGGCAGAATCAGTTCTACTAGGCTTGCATAGGCAGGAGAGCATGGCGGATTCCCACTGACATACACAGAGATATTTTCAGCCTGCGTAGTGCTCTGTATGGCAGATTTAGATATTACTCAGGTAAAACAGGTTTATGTGCTGCACACTCATTCACAGAGTTAAAGTGCTGAGTGTAGCCCTACCTGTCAGCCTCAGAGCCTCCACCATTTTAAAAGTGAGATAGGCAGAGCCAGCATCCAGAAGAGCTGCAATCAAGCTCCTTACCATTTTAAAAGCTCTTCAACACAGTAAAAATTACATATATGCAATAAAGACAAATTTAGGTGAGTCATAGTGTTGGATAAATGTACATAAGCTTGAAAGAGAGAAGAAAAAGAATGTAGAGAGTCATAAAATAAAGTTAATGCCAAAAAGGGTAAAGTCTTTAAAGAGACAGAGTACAGATAGTCACAGATTAAGGAGCTAAGTACAGAGAGACATTTCATTGTATGGGCTGCTAAGCTAAACCAGCATGTATATTATAAAGCTATCATGACTTTCAAATTTGGGTCTAAGGATATGTTGCTTTGGAAAAGAGGTTCTTCTCTTCTTTCCACAGAGGATGAGAACCTGTGGATTCCTTCCAGATTGGTGTAGTTTGGTGGAATAAGACCCCCTGAAAGATCACCCTGAATACCCCTCAAAAAATTACTTTGCCCAACTTCTGACTGAGATGAACCTAGCACATAGGATATACCATAAAAGACCTGATTAACAGCACCCCAATCAGCAGGAAGCAGTATGAACAAAATTACACCCATATTCCCAAATATTGTCTATAAATGCTCATTTACATTTAAAGGGGATATGATATAGATATGAATAATTTGCTTTGGTATATATCTTGGTTTATTGATACAAATTTAAGGTCAATCTTGTTATATGTATATTTTTGCTCTTGATTAAGGTGTTGTAATTGTGTAGTTCATTTAAAAATGTAATGTATAATTAAAAAATGTAACTTAATAGATAGTCATCTATAATAGTCAAGATTGTAGTGATATTAGTTAGGTTTTCTAGATATATAGAGATATATATTGGTTAGTTAGATATTCCTCAAATCTTTCAGAGACCTTCAGAATATGGTATTTAAATGTTTTAAAAATTTAGGACTTTTCATGACATGAGACACATCTGCTCCTGGCAGCACCAATCTACTTCAAGAGGAAGATGGGCATTGAAGGGGCTCATTATGGAGTTTGTTAGATAAAGTGAACATGCAGGATCCACAGAGAAATGACTGCTGAACTTTCCTAAAGGTGAAACAATACTTTGGGGTTCCTGCTTCATGAAAGAGTCTGCGAGACATTTTGTAGGATACAGAAAAAAGGAACTGGCAAACTGCCAATATAGGTAGACATGTCTTTGCAATTTCCTGATTCATGGAAAAGTATGCTGAATACTAGGGGCAAGTAAGCTGAAGATGGATGCCCCAATGGTACAGAAGAACTTTGGATGACTATTCTGGCAGTGAGATGTCTCTGTCAATTCTAGAATTTTGGAGGTTGCTTACAGTGCACTTCTTGTTTACTTAAGTAATAAAAGATAAAGTAGATATAAATTTTGTAACTGTAATTCTTGCTTGATACCTGTTTTTGCTACATGTAATTTTACTATATTAAAGTTAAAGCCTTCCTTTTTGTTTAAACAGAAAAAAGAGAAATGGTGTGAGAAGTCCTTCTGTCTATATGTTGCTTTTATTGGTTAATGAATAAAGAAACTGCCTTGACCTATTGATAGGGCAGAACTTAGGTAGGTGGAGAACTGGACTGAATGCTGGGAGGAAGAAGGCAGAGTCAGAGAGATGCAATGGAGCTGTCAGAGTCAGACATGCCAAAACTTTGCCACTGCCACATGGCGATACACAGATTAATAGAAATTCATATGTAAGAGTTACCCCATAAGAAGCTAGACTAATGGGCCAAGCAATGATTTAATGAATACAGTTTCTCTGTGATTATTTCAGGTTCTGGGTGGCCAGGACAAAGAAGCAGCCTGCTGCTACACTCATTTCTCCCAATCAAATGAGAGAGAATAACTTGCCTGTGATAAAGTAAACAGTATGAAATACCCAATATATCTCTCCAGGCTGTTGTTTTGATTTCTCTCAAACTCATAAAATCACCAGGGAATAGTGATGTTGAGGTCTAATTAACACCTGTATTTATGAGTGTGTGATAACATGGGTTAGGAAATCTGGGTAAGTTGGCACAGCAATTATGGATGACAGTGATTTATCACCCTTGAATTGTAACCTATAAGTTCTAACAAGGCAGCAATCCCTTCGTCACTGGCTGAATGACTAACCAACTAATGAGACTCTGAGTGAGAAATCACAGCCTCCCTACTGGGCTGTGCTGGTAGCAAAGTGGGTGGTGTCCAAAAGGCCCTCTGGGTTAATCCACTATAGTGAAAAGACCTCACTACATTTGAAACACAAATCATTCAGGGACAAAATGAGAAAAAGTCAAGTGCAAGGTCACTGTTGACCTCAGCTCTCATTGTATCAGGCTGGAACATTTTCCTTATGGTAATACACAGAAAATCCTTAAGGGTGGGGAAAGAATTAAGATGCTTAAAATTTCCTTCTCAGAGTCAAGGTGGATGCTCCCCTCTACATGTACACATGAAGAGAGATGAGTCTGAGCATCTGTTCCCATCTGCAGCAGTATACTGCTGAGCCAAGACCTCTGGCCATTAGTGCTATCTCCCAGGTTATACCACTTGGAAGTTCCAAAGAGATAGTAGTTCAATGGCAATAAACTAGAGAAAAATAAACTAGAAAAATTCTTTCTCTCTCTCTCTCTCTCTCTCTCTCTCTCTCTCTGAATGTGTATATGTGTTCCATTGCGTATCTCTTTCTTATTTTCTCTTCCTGTCTTTCTCTTCTCTCATCTTTCCTCTTTCCTCTCCTCTCTGTCATTTCCTTTCCCTTTTCTTTCTGTCCTTTCTTTCTCTCTCCATTTCTCCTTGATTCTTTGTCTTTCTTTCTCTGTTTATCTTCTCACCATTTCTGTCCGTCTGTCTGTCTGTCTGTCTGTCTTTCATTCATTCATATTTCTGTGCTCTGGTAGTTCTATAGTTTGTTACATAATACACAAACCCTAAAAATAGTAATACATTAACAGAAGTCTCCTGGGATGACATGACATTCCACTACTATCACATCTCCATTCTACCTTTACAACCTTTTTTTTAAGGGAAAAAAAATTATTCCCTAAAGCCCTCATGTCTCTAACATTTCATGGTCAAGCACTGTTATTGTTAACCATATCTAAAGCATCATTTTGATGAGACTGTCATAAGACTTGAAGTTGACTGGTTATTCTCATATATAAGAGAATCAAATTCTTATACTGTATTTAAGAACCTTCACATACCTGGTTGGTAATGTTAGGTATGCTTCGTTCCAGGTATATGAAGTTTCCTAGAGATAGTACAAGAGTTAGTATTGTTGAATTCTATAGAATTCTGTATATCAATATTTGCCCTCTCTAAATCCTTCATTCTGATCACACGTTCAATGCTTAACATCAGTACATTCCCACATCTTCATGGATTCTTAGGAACAAGTCTTCTTTATATTAAGTCTAATGGGAATCTCTAAAAAATGAAGTGCCAGGTCTTCTTTGCTTTCATACACCCATTCTGTTTTCATGGTACTGTTTTCCACAGTATCTTAAACAATTACTCAGTAATTTAACATGATGTAATTTTTAAGCTAGATATAGATATACAGACTGTGGCTAATATTTATTACTATCCAGTTATGAGAAGAGGAATCAGAAAATATAAGTGTCTTCTCCAAACTCTACTTTAGCAAGAGCATAAAGACAGAAAGAAATAAGGCTAAAGTACAACCCCAAACTTACCGTGATTAAGGTGTATAGACATGGGATTAATAATTGTTATGACAAAGGATTAAGAATACCATGTGACTAGAAAAAAGCCTGGAATGAAATTTCAAGGTGAAATCTGAGGTATACTTTAATATGTAGTAGGCAGATTATGTAGAAGGGACATAAGATTGAGGGAAAGTGTTCCTCGTCACACGTAGAAAATACAGAACAAATTCATGACTACTGTGTCTTCAGTTGAGGCATAGGGAAAAACACAACCCAGAGATAAAATGTTGTCAACAAATATTTGTATCTATAGTTCTGGCATGAAACTAGAAACTAGTTACAATTATTAATGTCTTGTCCTGCTTGCTTTAGAAAATGCCAATGATTCACCTCCTCACCCTGTCTGCTCAAGCAGTCTTTACAGAAGCCATTCTCTCCACACCTATTGCAAGGTAGCAGACGTGCTATGTGTACCTAACAGTGACAGATTCGTGTGTAACTAGACCCAAGTTGACAAACAAGACTCCTTGCTATGATTTCTTTGGCACCTGGAAAATAAGAATCCATGGAAATTTGAGCAATTGAAAACTGTAAGTACACCATCTTCTTATGACATGTAAGCTCTTGTCTATTTTGTTCTGACTTTTTTCTTGGCCCATCTATATTCCAACATTAGCCACATAAATAAAAAATCCTGTGTCCCTGTTGTCAGAATATGTTATATTCTCTAACTATATATAATCTGTTTATCTAGATTTGACCATTTTCTTATTTACTTTGTTAAAACTTCAACAAGGTTCACTCCTGTTTTCTGGATATTCTATACCTGTACCATACAAGGAACCTTGGATTCATTTTGAAGTGATGTCTCATTGCCAGAATGCTTTAAGCCTGCCTGATACTACAATTGTATTTCAATGAAGCATCTACTTTTTCAACATCAATGTGTAATTTCATATTGTCTTTCTCCTCACATTCTTAGTCTCTGTCCTTCTATTCTTCATTTTCCACCATAGAAAACAATCTCATCTGTAACCACCCAAGGAAATAATCATCACACACACACACACACACCGCACACATGCAGACTTTTGTCTATACTTTTTATGTGTGAACATAATTTTTCCTCTTAATAGGACTAAAGTATTTTATTCCCCATTAATACTCTGATATGGGTCACAGACTACATAGTATAACTTCTCCAAAATGCAATGCCTCATGACTTATTAAATGCCTGTGAACTTTATAGTTTCAGTTTTCACCCCTGCCTAGTACTTCCATTAATAAGGCATGAAAAAGACTTTCTGCTCATATCTGTCTTCTTATCAGCCATAAGTGCCAGCAGCTCCAGGCTGTCCACTGGTTTTAACTACCATAATTGCTTGCTGTAATAACTATCTTGTTAAATGTAAATTAAAAGTCAGATCATAACAATATTTGCTTAAAACACCCCGGTGATTCTCCACTGTGTTCCTCTAAGTACAGTGTCTCTCTAAAACCGAGACTTTTGTAATTTCACTCTCCAGTATTATCTCTCCAAATTTGCTTTCCCAGTTTGTAATTCTCTCTAGATCCCATCTGACAGGCATCTGCCTCCTACCTTCAATCTGTTCTACTCTCGTCTAGAGATAGTTTCCATTAGGAACCCACATAGTTTCCACAGGGCTTTGGTCAAGTATCTCTCCTGAAGGACCACTTTCTTCCTAGGCTTCCTGCCAGAATACTTTCTGAGTTACTTGTAGGTTGGCCTAAATATCTTGCTTTCCTTCTGATTATCTAATTTTAGCTCTCAAGCTGTCAGAGGCAAGAGAGTCTTTGCTCACCGAAGGTACGGCAATTGGAAATCTAAAGAGTATTCACTGATGGTGCCTATCATCTATAGCTGTTCCATGCTTTCATGTTATCACACTACCTTTTGGCATTTTAAATACCACATTTTAGCTTACTTTCAAAATGTTTAGATGTCCTTTGAGTGCTTTCATTTTAATCTCCACGTAGGCAGGAGGGTTAATATATTTGGCTTACTTTTCACTTTTCTGCAACCCAGAATAACACCTGTAACAGGATCTTAATTGTGGGAATAAATATGTAATTGAGTAAGGTAAGAAGCATGTTATATCTTTCCCTCATCTTAGGTAAGTTACACTAACTTTCCTTTCCTTTAACATGAATAATTCTGCCATTCTACCAATAATCTGAGCATTTGTCTCAAATCTAAATTGTGCCTTGTGTCACTAGTCCAGTTTTTACTTTCTTCTGGAACAAACATATCCGGGGTTGCTAATTTCATTTGGTCTCGTCTCTCTTTTTAATTATAAAATACATGTAAGTGACCACAGGGCATACATAGACTTGCATCACAGAGTTTTATGAAAGAAAGAGCCCATCTTCTAGAAACTTACATGGAAGACCTAATCTCTAGTGATAAGCATTAGAGATAGGACATAGAAAGAAGTTAGTAAAAGACAAAGTGGCAGAGCACTTGCCTAGCACACATGAGACAGAGTCACGGAGAGCCAACCATGTGAAGATAGCAGGTGGTGGCAATATAGAGGTGAGCATAGATCTTGGTAGAGCAACCCAACTGACACTTTGTGCTCAGACTTTCTATACTGAGAAATGTGAGAAGAATCAGTTACACCTCAATAAGCTACCCAGTTTGAGGTATTTTGATAATGGTTACTCCAGCAAACTGACAAAGGGAATTTAACTGAGTACAGCAGCGTGGAAGACACTTACGCTGTCTCATTCTAAAGATACAAAACACAAACACAAAATCCTACAGTGCTGTGTGCATACACCCCTACTCAGACACACTCCCATACATATGTGGTGTGGGAAGTCCTTCTGTATATGTGTTGCTTTTATTGGTTAATGGATAAAGAAGCTGCTCTCAGCCAATGCCTTTACAGTACATAGCCAGGCTGGAAGAGATATATATGTAGAGAGAGTAGGCAGAGTCAGATCTGACATGGAGCCATCAGAGGAGAAAGACACAAGCCTCCAGCCAGAACCTTGCTAGTAGGCCATGAGTTTCATGGTAAAAATATAAAATAATAGAAATGGGTTAACCAAATATATAAGAGCTAGCTAGCAACACATTTAAGTGATTGGCCAAACAGTGATTTAATTAATACATGTTCTGTGTGGTTATTTGAGTCTGGGCAGCTGGGAATGAACAAGCAACCTCTGCCTACAGATTGGCAGTTTTGGAAGGTGCCTACAATGTATTTCTTGTTTACTTAGATAATATTATATCCTTCTGAGGTTTTTGATGGAGTTGAAGAATAGTTATGATTATACTTTTCCTTACTTATTATAAAAGATAAAGTAGATATAAATATTGTAGCTATAATTTTTGCTCGATAACTGTTTTGCTACATGTAATTCTACTCTGTTAAAGTTAAAGCCTTCCTTTTTATTTAAACAGAAAAGGGGAAATGGTGTGGGAAGCCCTTCTGCATATTTGTTGCTTTTATTGGCTAATAAAGAAACTGCTTTCAGCCAATGGCTTAATAGAATATAGCTAGGCTGAAATATATATATATATATATATATATATATATATATATAGAGAGAGAGAGAGAGAGAGAGTAGGTGGAGTCAGGGAGATGTCATGGAGCTTCCAGAGAAAATAAGATGTGAGCTTCCAAGTGGAACCTTGCTGGTAGGCCATGAGCCTCATGGTAAAATATAAAATAATAGAAGTAGATTAATTTAAGATATAAAAGTAAGCCAGAAATATACGTATGATATTGACCAAACTTATAATACATATACACATGAATGTTTATATACAGTGCTAATGCACACACACACACACATATACACATGTACATACATAGAAACACATATTTAAACACACATATGCATGGGTGGGCATATATATACTCTCTTATACAGATTTACCATATGAAAACTGACATTTTAGAGTCTATTTCTTTTGAACGGATACCTTGCTCATCCTAGATGCAGATTTTGTTGACTCCCTCCTGACCATGGCAGGCCTTACCCTCTTGAAGGAGTGAATGGGTGGTGAAATGGGAGGAAGGTAAGGGAAGCAAGAAGAGGGGAATAAGGGAAACTGGAAATGGTATGTAAAATAAAAAAAATTTAGAAAATATATAATTGTTATTAAAATAAAATAAAATGGTAAAACAATTTAACATATGAAGAACTGATTCAAGTCCTTGTTCCATCTAACAATATTACAACCTTTAAGGAAAATTAATTTGCTTTTAGTATCACTTCCCTTTCATCATTAAATAGGACCAGAGAGGCAACAATATCATTTTTTTTGTTTTTGTTGACAATATATTACTATTGCTACATATAAAAAGCTTAACATTAACATTAAAATTAAAAGGCAATATCAATAGTTATTTACTAATTAAGTTTTATTATTGAATTTGGTATCACTTAAAAGGCATCCCTTGATGGCATTTTTTGATCCACAACCATGATGAATTTTGATAAATGTGTGGTTGTTTTCTATAAGCATCAATATACTTACATAAAGTATTACTTCTAGTTCCATACTCATTAATAGTAAGAGTTTTAGTCGTGCACCTTGTAAATCAGAAGTACAGAATATCAAGACATAATTAAACATCAAGACATAATTAAACCAGCACTAATTTAATGGAAGCCAATGGTGGTAGCTTCAAAATGTTTCAAAGGCTTGCACATATGTCTCCACCTCTCTCTAAGATTTTCCTGCTTTCTGCTGATCACTGTACTCATTTCCTGTAAATATAAAGGACTAATAAAATTATTCTGGAAGTTTTCAAATCATAGTAAGTTAAATCATCAAGTTTTGCCAAAGAACAGCACTATAAGAAATAATTGTCATCAGATGACTTCTCTAGTCTTCTAGAAGGTAAGACTTGGCAAAGAGAGCAGATAAAAAGTAGATATAAATCCCTATGAGACTAGAGTTCTGCCCTACATGATGACAACAAGAGTCTACTTGCCTTGATACAGGAAGCCATTCCTCACTGAGCAGTTACCAGATGCTAGGTCCCTTGCTGCTGTGTATCTTCTTGGGCAGCTGCAACTCATTCTGAAGTTCCTCCAGCTCACCAGTGTCTCAGATTACATTAGAACACTGGGCAGCCTCAGGAAGCTCCCTTCTCTCTAATCTCCTATATTCCAGCTTGTAAAATGCGCCTCTCACATCTCTATTTTTGTGGTTAAACTTTCTATATCTTGATCAGTGACTTCAGAAGCTCAAGTCAAACTTTGGAGATCCACTCAACTCTTCCCCCAATACCAACACAAAATATTTATGCCAGCTTAATACTTTTGATCTTTCTATCATCTTTATGTTTTTAATTAAGAAATACCCACCATCCTCTTTGTTTACCTCATCAAGCATGTTATCTCTAATATCAAATAAGTCTTAAAGCCACTTGAAACACAAATTTAGCATATACATAAGCCTAGTGCATTACTGATATGTAAAATGTGGCCATTATGTTTAACTTTTCTGAATTTTTGTCAATGGACTTCACCATTGCAATTGCATTTAGGTTGATTTGTTTTTTGCCCTAACTGCATCCAGTTATGTTCTTCTTCATTCATCAGAATCAAGAGATATTTTAACCGCAACTTAAAAGATCATGCCACCACTTAAATGATAATATTTCTATTCTGTAAAGATGTGAATCTAGAGTTTTCATATGTTTTAAATAAGTTAAACAATCAAACACTCTGATGACCATTGAGCAAAACAGACCATTGAAGCAGAAAATAAGCAAGAAAGAGTGAAACAACTCACACTAATTTCTGGGGGATTATGTAAGAGGAATAGATATTTCTCAAGATTCACTATAGAACTGATACTCCAAAATAGTCATGAAAAGGAAAGATAAAGAAAAAGAGGATTAGATATTAAACCACAAAAGGAAATTCTGTTGAAATTTTTTTTGAATACACATAATTCTCTGTTGGAAAAGTAGACTTTGTCTCAGGAATCCCTAACACAGAATTGCAGCTCCTGCTGTGCCTGCATCACCTGTGACAATGTTAATGAGTGGCTTTCTCTCTAATCTATGCTTTACTCAGTTCAAGAGAAAACATTTTCACTTTTTTGAGTGATTAATACTAGGGATTAAGCAGAGCAATCTATAATAAAGCCTCCTTATATGGTTTACTCAATAAAACTTTTGCTCAAAACCAAAAGCACTGAAGACATTCCCTGAAATACAGGACACAATAAGTAGAAAATGTTCAGTTAGAATTGTGCTAGATACTCACAGTGCAGTATGATATGCAGAGATAGCACTTGAGAGTCACATTAACTCACCTTCTCTTCTCATCCCTTGATTCCATGTCACAGAAGAAGAACCCTCATGGGACTCAACAAAGAAGTCAAGCACAAAGAAAGCCTTGCTCCCATTT
Source organism: Chionomys nivalis (assembly GCF_950005125.1). Lineage (NCBI taxonomy): Eukaryota > Metazoa > Chordata > Mammalia > Rodentia > Cricetidae > Chionomys > Chionomys nivalis. The sequence goes on along the minus strand of NC_080089.1, from coordinate 17,563,864 downwards.
CCAGCTCTGCACTGCTCATATCCCCACCAGTCCTTCTTGACCTTCCTTGCACAGAGCTGAAAAAGTTGATCCTGTTTTTTTTTTGTTGTTGTTTGTTTGTTTTGTTTTTTCATCACTGGTCTTTCTCTGTATCATTGCACCTACATCATTTCCAAGTCCCATTGTCTCAGTCCATCACTTCCTAGCATTTAACAGACACTATTTATGCAGCCTCTATCTGCCCACTAAACCACCACTGTGTCTCTTACATACTACTACTTAGTGGATGAGGACTTTTGTAGAGTTCTAGAAATCAATACCTAGTCCAGCATGCCAAGTGAAATGTCCATTCATGGGTTTTTTAAAAAATAAATGAATGAAAAGAAGGAAAGAAAGAAAAATAGAAAGAAATCCTGGCCTGAAATAGCTTTTTTATTTGAATATGTTCTTTTCTATCTTGTTGTTTTATCCAATTTTTGGAAGCCTGTTAGGAAAACTAATTCATTATTCAACTAATTCATTATTTAAATATGTTCATTACTATTTGAGCTAAATTTCTAAGTATAATATGAGAAAAATGATACCTTAAATTCCTTAAAGACAGAGGATATAATGTTATAACTTCAAGAATGCAGATGAATACTTGATAGGATAATAGAAGCAAAGTAGCCTTTGCTGAATAATTTAAATACATCTAAGGGTTGGCATGCTGAAGGAAGACTAAAAATATCACCTAATATGTATGTAATACCTCACAAATGTTAATATGTGTATATAAATGATTAAAATGATTGTGGGCATTTTTAGATAAGTCCAGTTATCATCAGTATGTTAAAGATCACCAAAAGTTCTCACTAGTCTAGTTCCTTGCCTAAGTTCACAGGTCACAACCCACACAAAATTCAAGCTAGAAAGTGCATTAAACTTTTGTTCTGACCTGAGTGTTAGTAATAACAAAACAACAGCCATTCTCCTGCTGAAGAGGTGACTCAGAAGTCAGGCACTTGTTCTCCTGTGGAGGACTGAGTTTGGTTTTCCATATCAAATGACAGCTCACAGTCACACATAATCTAGCTCCTGGGGATCTGACATCTCTTCTGACTGATACAGGCTCCAGGCAAGTCCATAGTCGACAGGCGTCGACATTTACACAGACACTCACACAAACACTGACATGAAAATAAATACTTATTCAAAAGGAGCTGTTCTTTGGTTTTTGGCTTGTCCTTAAGCTGAATGTCTATCGTTTTCTGTAATGGCCCTAAACCTACTTCTACCATTTTGGACCGCATATTTATGCAAAGTAGAACCTCAGTTTTGATGACTTTTAAAATCAAAACATTGGTCAACTCTGAAAACTTGCTTTATGACCTGTGGCATCAAATATTCAGCCAAGATTTAATGTTTTATATAAAACATAAGCAAGCACAGCCATCTTGAAAAAATTTTGCATTGCTCAAAGGCAAATTAGATAAGATAAAATAAAATTTTAGTGTCGAACTTAGAAACTTTTCCCAAGGATTTTCCTCTGAATTTCAGATTCACATACATATTTATTCATTTCCAATAATAAAAGTATGTCTCAAATCATATGTAACAAAGAGATCTTTGTCTTTCAGATCCATACTAAGTCTTCCTTTATTCAAAAGCATTCCAGTTTCCCTGAGTTTTAAAATTAGTCTTAAAATACAGAACTGCCACTGTGTCATAATAAATCAAATTCTGTCTTTTGTTTGCTATAAACATAGAATTCTATAGCCCTAAAGCTGTCTAGATTCTTCTCTTTCAGAAAGGAAACATTTTTTCAGACCCAGGCATAAACTGGTGTCCTATAGTTCTACTCAGCCTGACCCTGTTACACAGAGTGAGAATAAGCTATCTAACAGGTACCAACCAGCTCAGTTCCAAGACAGTCTCAATATGTAAGTTAGATCACCATCACAGGCAGGGGGATGATTGATGTGTAGAGTTGAGGTTCCTGCAACAGTAGCCTACAATGTGATGAGTGTGCTGGCTCACCTCACAGAGCTAAGGGAAATGCATCCATTCTAAAGGATTGTGATGGAAGACAAATGAAGAGATAGCCAAACCTTTGATAAGCATACAGGCCTTCCTTTCCTCTCTGCATCTCTGCATATGTCACATGACAGTTACATACCTCCATCCACATTAGCTTTATCTCACAATGACATTTTATTTTTGACTTAATTATTTCATTTGGATTTACTTAATGTCAAATTTCTACTTGTTTTTAATTCCTAACTAGTAGTTCTTTTTATGTTTAAAGTATATTTGTTTAATATACTAAAGGGCAGGGTTTTGAACAGCATCCAAAACACTGGATACATGAATTCCTAAAAAATTTATCTAAACATCAAGTACTTTTGGTTATTTTAAACATACATTGCACGAAACAGGCCCATCTATTCAGGAAATATTTTTCATTGAGTTTGTTTTCCCCATGACGGGAACAGAATTTCTCTCGGTAACCCCACATCCTTCTCTTTGGGCTGTCAATATAAATTAATGAATTTGATCTATTCCATCTCTCCCATACTAAACTATTATTTTTTATTAATTAATTAATTAATTTAATATTTAAGATTTCTGCCTCTTCCCCGCCACCACCTCCCATTCCCCCCCTCCCCCAATCAAGTCTTCCTCCCTCCTCAGCCCAAAGAGCAAGCAGGTTTCCCTGCCCTGTGGGAGGTCCAAGGACCACCCACCTCCATCCAGGTCTATTAAGGTGAGCATCCAAACTACCTGGGCTCCCACAAAGCCATTACGTGCAATAGGATCAAGAACCCATTGCCATTGTTCTTCAGTTTTCAGTAGTCCTCATTGTCCGTTTGATCATCAATTTTCAGTTTTGTCAGCAAACCTTTTCAGTTTAAGCCTTGCTTTTCCACATAGTCTCTAATGTCTTTAAGGTTTCTCTGGCTTTTTCTTAGCCCCTTACAATTTTATTTACATATCATCTAGTTCCCCCTAAATGCTGATTGGTTTTTGATAGAAACAGTAATCAAGACAGCAAATATGGGCCTGGCTTAGCATTATTATTATTCACTGATTTTTAATAGCTAAAATTAGAGAATATATACTTTAGATAAAAATAAAAAGATTGTTCTATCATTCCTGAGCATAAAGTTAGTGTTATCCTTACCGTGGGTCCAGTACCCCAGCTTCTGTGTGTTCACGCTGAAGTGACCTAAAGCATGTGGCACCTTTTCTTTTAATCCAAATTAATCAAGTCATCAATAACAATTTCCAATGCACACCAAATATATATAAATACGAGATATAATTTAAGTGAGGCCACAGAAGGGAAGGAAACCTGTCCTTTATGTAGGGTGTTCATAGTAAAAGTCAAGACATCATAAAAATATCAATGGCAAGTGAAATTAAAGCTGGAAGAGGCCAAAGGAATGGTGACAAGATATTGTATGTGACTGATAAGAAACTAAATTTCTTGATGGTGACTCTAAGAGTCTATGCTTAAAAAAGAACATGGAGAATGTCCGGAAAAGCCTGGTAAAGTCCAGAAAAATAAAGTAATGGTTGCATGGTTAAAAAAAAAATCTGTGACCTGCGGCATCATTTATTCAGCAACTAGAAATGATGATGAGATGAAGAACTTTCTTTTACTTTTACAAGAAATGAAACACAGCACAGTAAAATCTTCAGATAAAATGGAGAGTATGCCAGTTGTTCAACAACCATTGACAGAACAGGGTGATTAATGTACTGTTTTTCCTAGTTCTTCTAGGTTTAAATATTTTTCTAGAAACCATTTGGTAAATCTTTGGGCTACTGATGTTGTAGCTGACATTGTGCTTTCTAGCCTCCACCACAATGTCAGAGTGCTGGCCCTTTGTTCACTGTTTACCTTCTAGAGAATGGGTCCCCATTGGAGAAAACAGTGTAACTTTGAACTCTTGTGTATATATCTACTGAAAAACAATGGAATTCTGTACTATACAGTCGAAAATGCTATTACATCATCAATAAAAAATTTGACACTGTCTATCTCTGTGTCGGTTTCACCCATGTTCTGCCTATGAAGGCCAGAAGGGGGCATCAGATCACCTGGAGCTGGAGTTACACCCAGTTGTGAGCTGCCTACCCTGGGAACTAAGAACCATCTGAGATCCTCTGTGAGAGAAGTCCACATATTTAATCATCAAGTCATCTCTTAGGCTCATAAAATTACTGTTACTTAATGTGGAAGTAATAACTTCTGAAATTTTATTGGTCTTTGTCTCTGCCTAAGGCTGAGAACCATATTGTACTTAAGAATTACCTGACTCCAAAAAGCCAGAAGGTGGATGGGAGGTCAGATGGGGGGATGTGGGGAGGGACTATAGAAGGGCAGGGGAAGAACTGTGATTGGTATGTGAAATGAAAATAAACTTTTTAAAGATTAAAAAAATAAAAAGAATTGCCTGTTTGAGTGCTTAGTCTCTGGGAACAATATCCTAAATTTACAAGGTGATATCAGTATGCATTCTTTCTAGTTTGGTTGCTGAATGATAGTTTATTGGTTTGCATTTTTCTGTTATTAATTTTCCCTCATTTTCATAAACCGTTCAATGACACCAAATGAATTTACATAAAATAGGCATTCAATATTCCAAATAAGACAGGTAAGATAGGATTTATTCCATTTAGATTTTCATTCATCCCTTCTTGTCCTTCATTTGCGGGAGAACCAAAAGAACATTATTTCTACTGCTTTTTGAAGTGATTGAGTCACTGACAAAACCTTCTGGCAGGAATGATTATAAACTCAAAGGGAGCCGGGTGGTGGTGGCGCACGCCTTTAATCCCAGCACTCGGGAGGCAGAGGCAGGCGGATCTCTGTGAGTTCGAGGCCAGCCTGGTCTACAAGAGCTAGTTCGGGGACAGGCTCCAAAGCTACAGAGAAACCCTGTCTCGAAAAATAAAAAAAAAAATAATAATAATAAACTCAAAGGGATGCTTTTTTTTTCCTGTGAAGTAAAAAGTAGAAACAGCTACTGTCTATGAAAGGTTAATATCCCGAGGTGGAAAAAAAATATATATATATACATATACATAGATAAATGCATAATCTATACACACATATACACATGTATATATGCATATATAGGTCTCTCTATATATATGTATACATATGTGTGTGTGAACACACAGAAAGAGAAGATTGAACCTACAGCTTCATATGTAGAAAGGAAGAACTCTATCATTCTTTTTAATTTTAATTTTGAAGCTGATTCTTTCTATATTGCCCAAGCATTGAACTCACTCTAGCCTATGCTGGATTAGAATTTGTTATCCCTATTCCTCAACCTCTCAAGTAGATGACTTACAGGCTTATACCACCAGACCTGTTTTACAATTTTAATCCATCTTAAATACTTTATTTTTTATTTTAATTTTTTATTCATTTTACATACCAACCACAGTTTCCCCTCCCTTCCTTCCTCCCACTCTCTACCCCCATCCACTCCTCAGAAAGGGTAAAACCTCCATGGGGAGTCAACAAAGCCTGGCACCTCAAGTTGAGGCAAGACCAAGACCCTGTCCCATGTATCAAGGCTGAGTAAGGCACCCCACCATGGGGTATGGGCTCCAAAATGCCATCTCATGCACTAGCAATAGATCCTGTTCTGACTGCCAGGGTCCCACAAACTGACCAAGCCATAAAACTGTCACCCGCATGATGAAACAGACCAAGCCATAAAACTGTCACCTGCATGCAGAGAGCCTAGTTAGGTCCCATGCAGGCCACCCAGCTGTCAGTCCACAATCCATTAGGTCCTACAAACTCAGATCAGCTGTCTCTGTAGATTTCCCTGTTTTGATTTTGACCCCGCCCCTTGCTCATGTAATCCCTCCTCCCTCTCTTTGACTGTCCTCCCTGAGAATGGTCATCCCAATACTTGACTATGAATCTTTGCATCTGCTTCTATCAGTTACTGAGTGACAATTAGGGTCGTCACCAATCTGATTAGAGAAGACCAGTTGAGGCACCATCTCCACTATTGCTTATCTGGGGTCATCCTTGTGGATTCCTGGGGATTTTCCTAGTACCAGGTTTATCCCTAACCCAATAATGACCACCTCTATCAAGATACCTCTTCCATTGTTCTCCCTCTCTGTCCCTCCCCCAACTTGCCCAGCCTGTTTCCTCATCTTTACAATCCCCTCTTGTAGTATACTTTCCTGACCCTATTTTATCAAGGAGAATTCATCTATTTTCCCTTCCTAGGGAGATTCATGAATCCCTCTTAGGATCTTCCTTATTTCCTAGTTTCTCTGGATCTGTATACCCCCTCCCTCCAAAAAGAAGGACCATATGGTTTCAGTGCAGAATTCTACCAGAATTGCAAAGAAGAGCTAATACCAACACTCCTCATATTGTTACCTTCAATAGAAACAGAAGGAACAATGTCAAATACTTTTTATGAGGCTACAGTTACTGATACCAAAACCACACAAACAAGCAACTGAAAGACCCTACAGACCCCCTCCTCAGAACCCGCAGCTAGCAGGCTCCCTGGGAGAACGTCCTGTTTGCTTGAAAGATTCTCAAGATTAGCAGCTAGCCTGCTCTCGTGAGAGGAAAACAGGATATCTATAAGATAGGACATCTACAAAGCAAGATGACTGCAAAGTAGGATATCTATAAGATAAGAGCAGGATGTCTGCTGCCAGACATCCATGCTGGGAGAGGAAAACCATTCATGCCCCCGCCTCATTCCGATAACCAAGCTTCTGCTTCTGTAAATTGCTTTTTGCTGCCCTCTTTCCTATAAAAAGTCCTCCTCCCAGTCTGCAGGTGCGCAAGTCCTCCGAAAGACTTTGCCACCCACAGGTACCTGTGTCTACCTAATAAACCTCTTGCAGTTTGCATCCGACTCATGGTCTCGGCCTGGTCTGTGGGTCCGGGGTCTCCACCTGAGGGAAGGTCCCTACCGGGGGTCTTTCACAACAAAAAAAGAAAATTACAAACCATCTTCCTAATGAACACTGATGAAAACATACTCAATAAAATAATGGCAAACTGAATCCTATTTCACAATTTTTTAATACACAGAAATGTATGTGTTATCTACAGTAAGTAGTAAATTTTGGGTGCAGTTGACTTGAATCTTCAACAGCCTGTAACTGTTGAAGTATACAGACAACATGTTCAAATGTTAATGAACAGACATGAACTTCCAGATTTAACCCTTTGAATAATCAGGAATCCATTGCAGCACTATGACTGGAGTGTGTTCCTACTCACTGGCCAGATGTGTCATAGATCAATAGCAGAGATTTTCTGTAATGGAGGTTAAAGGACAAACTCTGACTGATTGAATCACTATGAGAATCTACCCCCTCGAGCTCTTATAAACCACCTTAATAACATTGACTAAATGACAACCGAACACAAGGCAACTTTGTGATTCATGTTATTATAACCCACTTTTCTTTGGGGAAAATGCTTACAGCTCTTTTATATTCTGTGAGAAGATAATACATTTTCTCAAATTGAAATGAATGAAAGATATAGTCAAGACACTTCTTTTCTCATCTTTTTAAATTAAATTGTCACAGTGCTAAAGTTCTTATTCCCTTTAATTAAGTAAGCATTAAAAGGATTCGAGTTGTCTATTCAGAGAATTCTAACGGATGTGGCACTGATTCATTAACGTGAAAATCAGCACTAATGACCATGCCATGCTGTCATTTGTACTCATTTAACAGCTAAAATTAGAGGAATGTCCACTAAAGTCAAATTCTGAGTAACACATTTCCATTTCATAAGAAATTATGTCATGCTTGGACTCCCACATGTCCTGTCTTTGACAGCACTTAGCACAGGGTAAGAGCAGACTGTGGGGTCTCTGCTAGCCTCCAGAATATGTCTGTAATCAGACATCCAGAATGCCTACAATGGGTTCTTAGGGTTTCTTGATGACTCCTTAAACCATGTAGTTCCCTGCTAACAGCCGTTAAAAGCAAACTCATTTCTTAAAAATTATTTTTGTTATTGCTACTACTACTTTTACTACTACTATAGTCTAAGAGTTGAATTTAGGGCCTCACATATGTTAGGTTATGGCTTTACCAGTGCTTATATTTTCAGATCAGAACTCATTTACTCTATGCAATAGGAGAAAATGTAATAGCATTCAAGAGACCCTAATAGGCCTTGATTGTAATTCTAGCAACAGTTTATCACACACACACACACACACACACACACACACACACACACACTCACGTAGGTGGGAGGGGATTTTCAAAAGAAAAATTTGTGCCTTTTCTTTGTCCTTACTATCCCAAAAAGCAATGAGCCACTCAGCTGTTTTCACAGATTTTTCATTGTAATTCTCCACCCTCTTTTATTCCCTTTCTCTTCCTTCTTTCTCTTTCTCTCTTTCTTTTTCCTATTTCTCTCCCTTCTTCCCACCTCCCATCCCTCCTTCACCCCCTCTCTTTCTGTTTTTTGTTGTTGTTGTTGTAAACCTTAATTTTTGCTTCAGGTCATGAGGCCGAGGGAACAGACTGAGCTTGCTCTCTACTTCAGAGGGGATCTGTTTTATTTAGGTTAAAAACCATAAGTCAGTGTCACAGGCACCAGGTGCAGACTCCACTGCAGCATTTGGCACACTTTCAAGCTTATTTCCTCACAAGTAGAAAGTTAGCTAACATCCCTAGATCTTAGTTTCCTGTACACTTATTTCTTTTTCAAATTTTATTATTTACTCATTTATTTGCCTGTCTGTCTGCTTGCCTGCTTGCCTGCTTGCTTGCTTTTTATACAGGATCTCAGTAACCTTCCCAGGCTGACCTAACTTTCTGCCTCAGTGCTGGATAACATGTTACACCACTGAGTCTGGAAGCTAAAATCTTTGTAATTAGATACACACGGTGTTTATAGAATGTTGTCTATACCTAGTAACTGCTTACAACATGTTATGTTTTATAATTATTTCACCACATTTTAAAATTTTTTTCTTTTATTTTTATGGGAAATTTTATGTAAACTCAATTCTAACAAAATTTGATTATAGACACAATATTGTCTAGAGGATCACCAGAGTTGCTTCACCTCACCTGACTGGAGATAACACGACCATTAGTAATTCCTCATCTAGTTCTCCCTTAGGTATTGATAACTACCATTCTTCTTTTTCTGCTTCGGTGATTTTAACTATTTTAGATTTCATAAGTAAGTTGAATCATGCCACTTTTGTCTTCTGTAACAGTTTTATTTCTCTTAACATAGTCTTCCAACTTTCACTCTTATATTAGACACTACAATTTTCCCTCATTTAAAAAATTGTGGTGTGTGGGGGGAGGGAGAGAAAATTTTGATCTGGTTTGGTATCAACGTTAATATTGATTTTCTAAAAGCCATTGGAAATCTCCTTTCCCTTTCTGTTTCATGAAATCACAAACTACTTTAACTGGCATTGGGGATTTAGCTCAGAGCTAGAGTGCTTGCCTAGCAAGCGCAAGGCTGTGGGTTCAGTCCTCACCGAGGCAATCATTTACTTTCTTATTGCTTTATTCATTTATTCTTGATAATTTCATAACAGGTTTTTAATGAAATATGACTATCTATACCCTATTTTCTCCTCTTCTGACTCGCCCTATGTCTTTGCCAATGTTTATATAGGCTCTCTACATTCTGCTCTTTGCTTTTTCATGCCTTCATTCTTTTGCTCCCCAGAATCTGTTTCTTTGTGTATCCACTTGTATATTATATTTGTATGTTCTTAGAGAATTTCATCTTTTGTATTAACATGTGAATCAGAACAACTGTGGTCAATTAAAGGAGAAACAATGTCTGTCAAATATTTACAGAAAATTTCTTTGGACCATTGAGATGATTCAGCTGCTGAAAATGCTTGCTGTCAAGCTTGATTAACCTGAGTTTTATCCTCAGAAGCTACTGGGAGAAAAGGAAACCAAACCCCACAGGGTGTACTATGATTTAAAAGGTCATGCTTTGGAATGACCCTTGCACTCTAAGTAAATATGATAAAATAAATAAATTCCTTCAGTTTCTCAGATAGAACTGCAAAAAAAAAATCCTCATTTTTCCCTCTATGCCTTAGTCTTAGCCTGAAAATGCTGGCCAAAGATGAAAATGAATAACACTGTATGACATGGGCTGTTTCCAAAACCTTCTTTATGGCCCATCCTACTAAAGGAGATAAATCCTGAAAGAATTTACCCACAATTAAATATCAGCTACTTTTTTTATTTTATTTTTTTTTATTGAAAAAAAAATTTTCCCACTTCCTCCTCGCCTACCATTTCCCTCCCCCTCCTCCTGCCTCTCTCCCCCTCCCCCCACTCCTCTTCTCCTCCCTCTCCAGTCCCAAGAGCAGTCAAGGTTCCCTGCCCTGTGGAGAGTACAAGGTCCACCCCCCTCCATCCAGGTCTAGAAAGGTGACCATCCAAACTGTCTAGGTTCCCACAAAGCTAGAACATGAAGTAGGATCAAAACCCTGTGCCATTCTCCTTGGCCTCTCGTCAGCTCTCATTGTCTGCCATGTTCAGAGAGTCCGGTTTTATCCCATGCTTTTTCAGTCGCAGTCCAGCTGGCCTTGGTGAGCTCCCAATAGATCGGACCCACTGTCTCAGTGGGTGGGTGTACCCCTCATGGTCCTGACTTCCTTGTTCATGTTCTCCCTCCTTCTGCTCCTCATTAGAACCTTGGTACTACACACCTAGTCAGTGCCAGCCCAGCCATTCCTTCTGAACACCACACTATTGCCTTTTGTTTGAAAAATTGTAATTCATGTATAATTTTTGTCTCTCCATCCATATTATCACCATCACTGCAACATGAGAACTTTGAGAGTAGCAACAGTGCTATAATAAAGTGTTTATATATTTTAGAGTTGCATAGACTGTATAAATATCTTGTCTCAAACATTTTCTTGACATAAGACTTGACAAAGTTACTTAAGCTAGCTAAACACAGGCTTTTTTATCTCCAAATCTGAGAAAATAAAACCTGAACAAAGCTTTACAAGAGTTGGAAGAAGTAAAAATGAACTGTTTACCAGCACTTATCACTGAATTAGCACTCAATATCTCTTCCACCTTTTAAAAGTTCAGTCCTTCTTGTCTCACTTCTAGAAGATGCTTAGTAGCTCCACTTTACAGGTGCTGCTATTTCTGAAGTCACTTCTGCAAGATGGAGCTGTAACCCCTATGTTGTGGGACATAACTTATAGTGTGTGTAACCTTGATATCACTAGGGCCACAACAGAAAAGCAAGTGAGTGAAATTCCAGTGTCCCAGAATCCGTGCTCCTTCCTCGTGGTCTGTATCCTGTTGCATTCATCATATACCTATGAAAGCTCTTTCTTTTGGTTTAGAATCCTGAAATAACTACTCTTTCAATTCCAACCTCCAGTCTCATTTAATTATACATTTCTTAACTTCTATAAATCTTAGAGCAACAACTAGAAATATTCTAGGTCTGTTTTACTTTGCTTTCTAGACCCTGGTTATAATTAGAATTTTCCAGAACACTAGTAAGACTGTCTCTTACTTAATTTGGAGTTTGCTGCCTTAGGAATCTCAGTGACTCTCCTGAGCCTTTTTTCCCTATCTCTGGGTGAGATTTGACACAGAACATTCCTGTCATTTCCATAGGTACCAGGGATCCAAGGTTAAGTCCAGATGTTTGGGCAGCAAGCACTTTGCCCACAAGGCCATCTTCCAGATCCCCTTCTCTCCTCTATGTATTGAACTAGACACTGAACTGGGCTTGTGAAAGCAAGTTGGCTGAGTCTGTATTCTATATTATGTGAGTAGTAGATTCAGTGATAAGGGCCTTGTGCATGGTTATATATATAACTACAATCTCACTAGCTTACATGGGGATTTTGTTTAGTGAGTGGTGCATAAGTGTGTCTTTAAACTATCCATTTTCTCAAGTACCTCTTTTCCCAACTCAAAAATTCCCATCACCTTGTAAAGAAATGTGATGGTATTGAAGGAACACTAATTGTGTAAGCACAAATTCATAAACTGCTGTACTGTATTACTAATAATATATTACCTTGATTTGCCTTATTCATGATGGCGACTTTCCAAGGTTTTACCACCTGTTTAAAAATTACCTGTCTTGAATCTGTTGACAGGGTAGAATTATTTCTGTCAGCTGAATTTGAAGAAACAGCTAATTTCTGGCTTGTAGAAGACGATGTATCACTTTCTTGACTCTTCCATTTGGCTTTCCTTCTGCTTGAGAGATTATCTGAAAGCAATTACCCACTGATAGGAATACTCTGGTAATCCATGTTACAATATAGAGGAATACAGCAAAGGACAAACTTAGCCTGTGTTTTAGTAATAAAACTTGTATTAAGTGTAAATTTTACATTGTACAGAAGGGATTTCTATGTGTGTTAGTTAACCTCTCACTAATGTAGGACCTGACCCTTGGCATTCCTGCACAATCATTGCAATACAAGAGGATGTGACATGCTGTCCTTAGTTTATCCTTGCCTCTGCATCAAACTGACAGAAAAAGTGCTGCTAACATTTTGTGGTCCAATTCACAGGGCCTCGCCTATCATTACGGTCCAGGGAAGTTCAGTTAAGACACAGGCTTGGAAGGATATTCTGTCATTTCTCAATAGCCAGAAATGATATCACAAACGTGATTAGCGTTAGTGTCATAACTGGTATAAGTTGCAGGAATAAGAAGACCTTTACTAAAGGTTATTAAGGATAAGTCAAAATCTCCATTATAATAACACTGTTTTATGGGTGTATGTTATATGCACAGGTGTGTATCTCTACCTTCTTTTAGAAAATTTATCAAAGACAGACAGAATCACACACACACACACACCCTTTATGTTCTGTAGTTCTTTATAAGTTCCAACCTTTCCTGTTTCCACTGATTTATAACCTTGTGTTTCCCATGGTACATTTTGTTAGTTCACTGTGCACATCACCATACGTGTTTTCAGATGATCTTCATATTTTCCATCTTGATCAAAATGTTTCCCAGGCAGAGCGTACCTCTTCCTTCAATTATGGTTAACCTCTCAAGGATAAACTTTTCTAGTTCCATTTGTTATCTTACCTTTTTTAGGGGATTCATATAAAATTTCACATGAAGAGATTTAGTAACTTTCATGAAGTAAGAAGGGGGCTGGTTCTTAATCAGATCATTACACTTATTATTAAATCTTTGGGATGTGGTTAGGGTTACAGACCATTGGACTAGATTTCTGAAGAGTAAATCTTAGTGTCCTTATGTGAAAGTAAGATTGACTGGGATAATAAGACACACAGTTCCCTTGCCTAAAGGCACAAGATGCCATGTACTTCCTGGGAATCTACCAGTAAAAAAGACTTTAAGAGTCACAACTGTGGATCCTCCATGGGACTGAACTAGGCCCTCCATATGTGGGAGACAGTCGTGAAGCTTGGACTGTTTGAGGGGCCACTGACATAGGGACCAGGATCTATCCCAGGCTCATGAGCTAGTTTTTCGGAACCCATTCCCTATGTTGGGATAACATGGCCAGCATTAATGCAGAAGGAAATGGCTTGATCCTGCCCCAACTTAAAGTGCCAGACCTAATTGACTCCCCATGGTGTCAACTTTATCCTTTGAGAGGAATAGATGGGGTGTGAGCTGGACAGGGGAGGTAAGGAGGGTGGTGTGAGGGGAAGTGAGAAGAATAACTATGGTTGAAATGTAAAATGAAATTTAAAAAATATAAGTCAATCAAAGAAAGAGTCATAGCCCCTCGTCCTTGCATACCTGTGACCAAGAGACAAAACATACTTGAAGACAATATTTCAACCAGTTTGTGATTCTGTCTGCGGGTCTGAGTTATTAGCAACAGAGAAGGGACTAGTCTGGAAATTAAGTTATAATTTTTTTGTTTAACATATTTGTTAAATCCATTTGTTCAAGGCATTTACCACAGAAGTTACTATGTGGTAATCAAACACTATAACTTCTGCACTTTTTCAACATTAAACACAGGGCATATGCTACTCAGAACAACAAAACACAGAAAATTATGTACAAAATAAATTCTCTAAACTCATCAGGATTTCCTGTTCATCCGTGAGTGCCAACACAGCTCTGCTTTCTAAGGGCAGAGCAAACTTTGATAGAGATTTTTATCCTTCTTGCTTCCTGATGTTTCTAAAGTCACCGCTGAAGCAATTATGAGTAGATCTTTGAAGATATGATAGCTAAGCTTCCCCTTGAACTCAGGGACAGGAATTTCAGGTGATTAGGATTTTATATTGTATTTCACCAGAATAACTTTAAAATGATTTATATTCTCAGGCTCTTGGGATAGACACAACAGGATTACATTCTCTTTATATTTTCATTCTCCCAACTTTTGGCTGACAATTCAGCATAACTTCCAACTCCCCACTCTCTTTCTCCACTGAGTGCTGAGTTGTATTCACTTTAAAATCTAATCCCAGGATTTATTCTTTCCTTGACCTCTTGCACACATTTCATTCTGCTGATCTCACAGAATCTTGCCCGAAATGGGCTGCTAGGCTCCTTGATTTTATTCTCCAGGGAGCATCCTTTTTATATTGTAAGTCCCAAATGAGAACAACTTGGAATCTGTGTTTTTCTCTGGATTCTAAATTTATTGTAAAAATGGCATAATCAACAAATTCAAATATAGCTCTGTTTAGACCTCATTACACAACACAGGACAGATAGCTCTCCTTCCTTCCTTTCTCTGAAAAATGCAAGTAAAGAACTGGATTTAATATGCTGTGTTCATGGCATTGATTTTTCTATCTAGTTGACACACTATTTCTTTTCCTTTCTTGCTCTAGTCAACTTAATATCGTTAAATTAATTTTCTCTGTTTGATAACTCAGTGGCCAAAAAGGAAGAACACTGATATTTCTGTGCATATAAATTAAATAAGGCAAACTTCACACTGTCCCCAGTGTTCAAACTTAATCTTACTTCTCAAATCTCAATTTGTATGTCTGTTTCCTTCTGAGCATCTAAATTTTGCTCAAAGTATAGGTAGTCATTTTGACTTACTATAAAAAGTGTATTTCTTTCTATAAAACTGGCATGGTTTTCTCTTCTAGTTCTTTGATTATAATTATATATTAAGAAACAAAAGTTTGAATATTGGTGATATTCTATTTATTACCATGAAGAAAAAAATGAAAGCATAGATCCATCATCTTGTAGAGATGTTGCTTGCAATAAGGATCACTCCCTGGTCAGGTGATAGTGCTCCAGACCTCAGTAACATAGTCATAGCCACACATTATTCTGACCACGCAAACATCATCTCCAATGTGTCTTCCACAATAGGATTCATGCTCATTTACTAAAACTGACTTTCTTTGAACCTCATGAGTATTTCACTTTTAAAATTCCTCTACAGGACTGGATAAGAATTCAGTTGATGTGGGAAGGTCATTGGTTAATTAATAAAGAAACTGCTTGGCCTGATAGGTTAGAACATAGGTGGGTGGAGTAAACAGAACAGAATGCTGGGAGGAAGTGAGCTCAGATGCGAGGCCGCTGCTCTCCAGGGCAGACAAGATGAAGCTCCGACCCAGGATGAGCGTAGACTAGAATCTTCCTGGTAAGCACACCTTGTGGTGCCACACACATTAATAGAAATGGGACAAGCAGTGTTTATATGAATACAGTTTGTGTGTTGTTATTTTGGGGCATAAGCTAGCCAGGCAACTGGGAGCTGAGTGGCAGGAATGCAGCCCGCAGCTCCTTCTACTTTCAGTGAATGTAAAAATGAAAATTTCTGAGTATCATTTTTTACTTTTCTCTTTCTATTGTTATTTTCAGATACACATCTGATTCACCTTAACACTACAATAACTTTCTAAACAGCAATGATGCTCTTCATTTATTTTTCCTATAAAAGAGATTACAGTGACAGGTAAGGTCCCTGGATGCCTTCTCTTTACTTGAGTAACTGTCAGCATGCTAGTCCTTTGCAGAACTAGTGCACATAGCTGCAGCTACCATGAGTTCATGACTGCATTAGTTGTACCATTTCAGGGAGTGGAGCAATCACTTTCTTCACTTGTTCTCAAAAGTATTTCTACCAGGTTACAATAGATAGTTCCAATTTGGTCATCACAACATAACCCTGGTTGAACTAAATGGGTCACAAAACAAATACAAAAGTCATGAACCTGGAAAAGTTGGGAATGATGGTAATGATGGGATTTGGGTAGTTAAAGGAAGGAGATAAGAGAGAGTATGGGAAAGGAGTGATAAAAATTAATTCATTCATTATACACATATATCAAATTATCAAACAACAAAAATCAACATTGTAAAAGCAATAACAATGAAAACAATAAAATTTTAATATAGTCATTCAATCATACAATCATTTCCTGCTTAAACCTTAGCAGATTACCTATGTGTACCTATGGGGTAACCTTTAAGCTACTCTTCCACCATCTTTGTCTAGAGACTTGTCTGGAAGACTCTTCCTTTAAACTGAATGTGAAGATCAGCATGAAGTTTAGAAATCTATCTCAGCAAACTACAAGATCTTTAAACCGTCCACAATCGGATGCCAACTCAACTGCCAGTTTCAATTGGTAAATCACATTGCACATTGTCTAAATCCAAGTAATACTTAGAAAACCCGGAGCATAAAATAAGGATTGTGTTTCCTCAGCTTCTGTATCTTGCTTAAAAGTTGTCCTCTTCAAGAGATTTCATCACATATGCTGTCACAGCATGAACAACCAGAGATGCTCTAATACCCTGCTTCCTAAAGGTTCTTTCAGACAATGCCTTTCTTTTAAGACATTCCTGACCTCTGCCAATAAACTGCTTTCTCTCCCCCTCCTCCCTCTTTCAATTTTCAATATTTCAACCTTTTAAGGGTTGTTCCACAATCTAACTCCTCTAATGTTTTGTGTGTGAACATAGTGAATAGTGGTTGTTTTTACTGCTTTCCTATCTGACCTTAGGAGGCAGGAACTAGTCATCTATATGCTATTGTGCCTTGGAAAGAACAGATGGTCAGACACTTTAGATTAGTGGAACAGAATAGATACCACTTGTTTCTGTAAGAAAAAAAAATTCTGTAAAACCTCTTCTTGCCAACTCATGTGTACTTATTTATTAAGTGTCTCTAGTCTCTACACTAGTAAGGTATTATAGAACTCTATTAGGTGATTGATATAATGAATTAAAGTCTTGTATTATATTTACTTCGCTGCTCCCGTATCCTCCCTTCCTATATCCCAACCATCCGAATCCCCCGAGCTCCTCCCATCCTCCTCTTCTCATGTTTCTCATCTCATTTCCCCTTTGCCCCTTGCCACCTCACCCGCAAGTTCCCAATTTTTGCCCTGCAATCTTGTCTACTTCCCCTCTCCAGGAGGATGACTATATGATTTTCTTTGGGTTCACTTTCTTATTTAGCTTCTCTAGGATCACAAATTATATGCTCAATGTCCTTTATTTATGGCTAGAAACCGATTATGAGTGAGTACATCCCATGTTCCTCTTTTTGGGTCTGGGATACCTCACTCAGGATAGTGTTTTCTATTTCCATCCATTTGCATGCAAAATTCGAGAAGTCATTGTTTTTTACCGCTGAGTAGTATTCTAATATGTATATATTCCACACTTTCTTCATCCATTCCTCCATTGAAGGGCATCTAGGTTGTTTCCAGGTTTTGGCTATTACAAACAATGCTGCTATATTTAATGTGCTGGAATTCAGATCTCAGATGCATAATTACTGTGGCTACAGTAATTCTTTATGTAAATCTTTTGTCTTTGCATTTCAAGTATAAAGCAGGCCTGTGCAATCCACCTCATGGTTAGCAGAACTACACTGCGTGTAATGCTACATAAGACATCCAGCAACAGATGAAGAGTGTTATAAAATAGTTACCCTGAGGTAAAATACCTTAGTGTTTAAGAAAATTGCCTTCTCAATAAGTGATAAGGAAAAATCAAAATAAATATGATTTTTGCATGTATTTCCTTGTGCAAATAAAAAAGTCAATAGATTCGTAGTAAATACTTTGGAGTAAAAGAAAAGATAAGCACACATGGGAAACCCTCCAGGTGTGCCTTAAAACAGCACCGCTAGCTCTTATTCTTCTAAGTACACATCTCAGATGAGAAAACAGTTGGTTCTATAAAACAAAGAAACAACAACTATCAATCCTTCCCTTCCAGTCTCATTTGCTTCTTCCTCCAAATTTCTTACTGAGAAGCAAGTACTTCTATCGAGGGCCACATTCTAGCCTCGCTCTTCTCCCATACAGATTTATTATACATTCTTTTGACTGCATTTTTTATTTCTATGGTTGTTTGCCATGTTTTGATTAAATGTCCCTTTGAAATAAAAAATAAATAGATTTTGGAACACATTTTTAATAGACTACTTTGGGAACTTTTATGACTATGAACAGCAATTTTTAGTTAACTTAAATAAATCCTCAAGGGAAACCCATCAGTTCTATAAATATTTGTGCTGCATAGTCATCTGAAAAGCTTTATCAGATTCTACTTCATCAAAGTTCATGACAGCACCAATGTTAATGTTCCATGGAATATCTTGTTACACATCTCTATGGCTTCTGAAAGTCATCATTTGAAATTAATTAATGAGAATATCCCCCAAATTCATCATGTTACTGTGTTGTTCTTCTTAATAAAATTAGATAGCTACAGGATGCTGTTTTATTCTGCTATGCATCAATTTCTTTATAATATTTTTGCCAGTGGTACTCTAAATTATAGATTTATAATTCACTCAATTCTCTTCCAATTCTTTATTGCTCACAGTGAGCTGTGTTTTTATGCACTTATTCAACCCAGAAAAGATGCATTGCAGTCCCCTGGTATGTCAGTGTTTTAGCAGCTAAATCTTTTCTTGAAACTTGATCTCTTTTGTGTGACAGGTCTAGGAGTAAGAGGAGTGATCTGAAGGACTTTATGTTCTGCCTTTCTGTATTTGCTCATATGTGTGGACATGTGTGGACAGAATCAACAGCTTCCTTATTTCAGTGTTGTAACACTGATGAACTTAAAGTGAAATGTCACCTTATACTATGTATCAGTGAGCTATTAAATTAAAAAGTACCATGAACTTAGTGGTTCCCAGCAGCAAGTGCTTATTATTAGCCTGTCTGCAAGACCATGCAGATTGGGACATCTGAAGAGCTCTATATATTTGGTTGAACCTTTCTTCTGATGTCTGAGTTCAGTCATCCTAAGACTTGGTTATATTCATCTGTAGAAAGTGAAAAGAATCTTCAAAGGGAGGTTTTGACAAGGAGATGAAGCATAAAGAGAAAGAGAAGCACAAAGTATCAGGACTTGAAGCTAGAATGCTATCACTTCCACCTAATTACACTGCTCAGCATGATGCATCTAGGGGAAAAAAGAAATTAAGCAATGGAGGTAATATCTGCTTCCATAATAGAAAGAACTTCAGAAGAGCAGCAAAAGGCAGGGACAGAGTGTGGAGAGGAGTGACAGTGAGTCTGCCCATGTCCTCATACATTACCAGAGTAATGTCTGAGACCTTAAGCCACCTAGATATGTTGAGATACGTTGGATTTCTCTCTTCAGCAGATTGTCTTGTTGTTTCGTATATTAAAATTCTCCAAAATAATTTTGAAAGCCATTTTCAGGATAAAATTTGGCTGTATCTTGTTTTATGACGCTTAAACCTTTACCCATATTATGATTCCCACGTGGAGGGATGCTCTGAGGATTAATGAGATGATTTGATAAAACAGCTGTCATGGTACCTGGTACCAAGCAGTGTTCAGTAAAGACAGATGGTCTTAGACCAAAGCAAATGTTATCCATCATGAAAAAAACTAAGAGTGATACACTTGGAATTCTGTAGCAGAACCACAGCTCAAGACCACGTCCTATAGTCATAGAATGAAGAAAGTTATATTCTTAATAACCTGTTTTCCATTATATATATATATAATTTCCATATATTGTACATTTTCATATTGCATATTGTATATATGAGAGAGAGACAGAGAAAGAAAGAGAGTGTGTATATATGTGTAGTATTTTTTTGTGTGTTGAGCACATTTTTATAGGCACAGAAGAAGATACACACCAAAAAGAAAATAAAGTTTATGTCTTTAAAGCAGAGTATAGAGTTTATAAATCAAAAATAATGAATAAAATATAGTACACACATAGACTTTTCCTAGATGCTTAAAGTCTGTCTAACATAGCTGTACTCCATGCTCAGACATACACCTACTATGCCTGGATGAGACAGACTAAAGAAATAAGGGAAATATAAAACAGTTCTTTATTAAAAAATAAACATTTCTAGTGTGTGTGTGTGTGTGTGTGTGTGTGTGTGTATTCATGCCAAAGCATGCATTTGAAATTCAGATGCACCTTGCAGTCATTGGTTATCTCTTTCCAGCTATTGGATTCAGGGGATCTAACAATCATCAGGGCTCGTGACAAGCACCTTTACCAAGTGAGTCCCCCTAAAGACTGAAAGTCAGGGCTTCTTAATAAAAGTTTTGTAGATAGCAGGGAACGTACTCAGGGGTTATTCCATAGTTTGGAAAGAAATCTCTAAATTTGCCTGCAGGATTTTGTATGTTTCATTGTTGTCTCCTTTAAGAGTTGTTTACCAACTGCAGAGCTCTTGAGGACCAAGAGTTCTTAACTAAGCCCTCTAATTAGACTGGACTTCAAAAGTAGCTGGATTCCAATGTCTACATTCCATTGTAAGGGAAAAACAAATTGTAGGTTTGTCTTTTCATTTCATTTAGAAATGTTAACTCTAGTTTTCTTCCAATTTTTCAGGTGGGTTATGTGTCTGAGGATTGTTTAGGTGTATATATATAAAGGTCCAAATCTATTGGGAGCTCTCCAAGGCCAGCTGGACTGGGACTGAATAAGCATGGGTTGAAACTGGACTCTCTGAACATGGCGGACAATGAAGGCTGATGAGAAGCCAAGGACAATGGCACTAGGTTTCGATCCTAATACATGAACTGGCTTTGTGGGAGCTTAGCCTGTTTGGATGCTCACCTTCCTGGACCTAGATAGAAGTGGGAGGACCTTGGTCTTCCTGTAGGGCAGGGAATTTGGACTGCTCTTCAGTATCAAGAGGGAGGGGGAATGGACTGGGGGGAGGAGAAGAGGAGTGGGTATAGGGGGAGGGTAGCGGGGGGAGGGGGCAATATGTGGGAGGAGGGGGAGGGAAATGGGAAACGGGGAGCAGTTGGAAATTTTAATTAAAAAAGAATAAAAAAAATGGAAAAAAATAATAAACATTTATAATGAGTCACACAGTTTCTTTAACTGTATGGGCTTATTTGGAATCCAAGACACATAAATACTAAACAAAAATCATTAAGACAAATTGTAAAGGGCTACAGAGATGTTTCAACAGTAAAAACCTCTTGCTGCTCTCGCAGAGTACCCCAGTTAGGCTCCTAGCACTCACAATGGGTGACTCACAGCACCTGTACCTCCAGATTGAGGATATCTAACCTATGTTTCTGACCTCTGAAGAAAATGGCATGTGCATATGCAAACATACAGACAGATAGATATACACATACACATATATTTTCAACTAATAAATCTTTTCTTTAAAGAAGGAATCATGAAAGAAGTAACTTTGTGTCAAAATTCTGTCTTAATAATGAGTTTTAAAGATAGGAAATACTTCTGACATTATTATCTTTTTAAAGGTGCATAATGGCTATACCAGGCAGGGACTGGGAAGATTTCCCTACCAGGAAACCCATAGCAACCACACTAATATTCACCATTGTAAGATCCAAAGAGGACAACAGACACATATTTCACAAAGAAGTTTATTTGGAGTCTTTGTAGAGCCATTACCTCTATTAACTTTTGTTCATAGTACTGAAAGCTTTCTGCAGACTACCAGAGGAGAAAGCTAAACACCAACCCTACAACCTACAATCTACAATGGTGACTTGCCTGCCTGATATACTGATGATGGCACAAATGCTGGGGGAAATACCAACCACACTCTGATAAGACTTAAGAACAATTCCTTGACATGCAATTCATGTCTGACACTGCTCAGGTGGTCGTCAACTTGAGACTAGATGGGACACAGATATAGGGGAATACTAACTACTACAGTTCTGCTAAAGGAGTGTGGCAATAAAATGATTCCTAACAATATTCTGCTTTACCTGTAGATCAGTTCCGAGCTCAGTCATCATCTCAGATGCTTTCTTCTACAGGATATAAGAAGTAATACAGACTCACAACTGAAAAATGTGCAGAGTGAGAAACTTTGGAACACTAAGTGCTAAATCGGATGTCTTCATCAAATCGTTTCCCTCAGATCTTAAGGAAATATGTGGAAGAAGAGAAAGAAAGATTGTAAGATCCAGAAGGGGTGGAACACACCACAGAAACAGTGCCTTTCAGACACAAGAGGACAGGTACACACATGAACTCAAAGAGAGTGTGGCAACACACAGAGGGCCTACACATGTCCAAACTATATGGGTTCTTTGTGCTGAGAGGAGAAAGCTGACATGAAATTCCATCCATACCCAAGAAGCTATTTCAAATTGACATCCTCTTGTAAAGGAAAAATTAGTTCTCTCCAAAGGAATCTCACTGGATTTACAAACCACACTTATGAGCAGGTCCCATATGCAGTAATTGATGGCCAGCACAAAACGAACTCAGCTGTATATGTGGAGATATTATCTCATATCTCTTTGTGGATTATTTTACCTTACTAGTCTTTTTAAAATTTTTTAAAAATATTTATTTATTTATTATGTATACAATATTCTGTCTATGTGTATTTGCAGATCAGAAGAGGGCTGCAGACCTCGTTACAGATGGTTGTGAGCCACCATGTGGTTGCTGGGAATTGAACTCATGACCTCATGCTCTTAACCACTGAGCCATCTCTCCAGCCCCCTAACTTACTAGTCTTTTGCTTGTGTATTATGGCTTGTGGTTTTGTGGTTTCATAGACATTGTGTATGTGTGTGTGTGTGCATGTGTATATGTTTCTTGTCTTCTGTTTGTTTATTTCATTTTATTTTTAAGAGGTGAGAGATGAAAAGGAGGGGAAGTAGAGAGGACATGTGAGACAATGAAGAGAAGAAAATGATGATTAGAATATATTGTATGAAAAATTATTTTCACTAAGAATAAATAAAAATGAAATAAAGTTTACTTGATGACATGTTTAGTGTTATAATATTATTTAAATACCCTGTGTATAGTAGCCCTGGGGCATTAAAAGTCTGATATTTTATTTCTGAAATGATGTTATCAAAATAGTTTTCATATCATTTACAGAGTTCTCCAGCATCAAAGCAAAACTTTATCATTGGTATTGCAGGGGGCCCCTTCTCACTATCTTGTTCTCAAATGACTTTTGTATTTCTACAGGTTATTCTTATCCCAGGATCTCAGACACCTGAGACACTGATTACATCTCTTTAACAATTCTCTGACTATTTCTCCCATGCAGCATCATCTGTTTTTATCTCTGCTATAATCACTATGAAGAATATTTAAGTATATAATAATTTTCTTTGAAAAGCCTGTACCATCACCCATAATAGCATTCCATCTTGCTTAATTACATATTGCAAAGCTGACAGTCTTTCATGTTTTCATTTTTTAAATTGAGAATAAGGGCTTTATCCATTTTAAGCTTTCTTTAGTTATACTGGGCATGGTTGGAGGGAAGGAGGTAAGTAGCAAGATAACTATATCTTCTAAAATAGACCTACCTTATTTGTTGACGAATTTTATATGATTTTACAAAGTTAACATGTTTCTTTTGTTTCCTCTTATCTCAAAGGCAGTGTTTAGATTTTATGAAAAACCCTGTTTCCTTTTTATTTTGGTATTGAAGTACAGTTTACAGAAAGATGTGCAGAAACATGGGTTGATATTTTACAGACAATCTATTTGGTCCAATAATGCCACCAGGGTGTCCTGTAATACTGGAAATTAATAATAAGATGGTTAATGTCAAGCAATCTACAGAGCCTGTTGTAATAACTGTCTGTAGAATGTTATGAGATACCAATAGGTACAAACACTGCTAATAATCTGTGGAATTCCAGATCCTCTAATTTGTAACCAAGTCTCACCACAACTAATGTTCTTCATCTAAAACTAATAGGACTGAAAATCTATACACACAAAATTCTAGTCACTAGCACATTATATTTCCTCAGTAGTCTCTATATCTTTGTTTCTGTTGTTATGAAGCATTTGATATTGTCAATAATCTTTATTTTATATTTGAAAACTTGAAAATCTGATGCATTTTAACAGAAAATTAAAGATATGGTAGGTATGTGAAACCTATCCATGTAACCTTTCCTAGATAAAGGGGAAATATGGAATTAACTTATTTTGGGGTCTATTGTTCTATTTTATATCCTGTATGGGATAATTAGTGAAAATTCATATTTTGTTCTAAAGAGCAACAATTCATCTATAAAAATCAGATGTTCATGAGGGGAACACTTTGCCTGAAATAGGATCCTTAGCTTACCATGTCCTTTTAACTGTCTTTTTATTTTTAACCTCTCTGTGTCTAATCTGTATCTTATTGAAGCTAGTGAAGCTATGGAATTGTTATATGTAAAAGTCCAATGAGTGTAGTGTCGAGAAGCTGTGTATAATTTTATGTCACTATGAGCCCTGGATAAGCAATGTAGTGTAATCAAAATAAGATCCCTTCTCACTTTTGCTCCTTTCCCATCCACCTCCTTTCCCATCCACTTGAGCAACACAAGAAAAACTTTCTCAGAAACACACCAATAAGTTTGCATCTCATTGATTTAATATTCTAAATCTCAAAGAGATTCAGGATTGTAAAGCAAGTGTTGTTTGGGAGAAAACATTTCATATTTTATATTTCTACTTGTTTTACACAATGAAATCCACCCAGTCTTATAAACAGTCTTCAGTTTCAAAGCCAGCTTTGCTCTGCTGTGTAGTCAAAAGCCACTTTAGCTCAAGACTCTCCATTGCCTTTTCACTCAGAAAAGCAGTTCCTTATCACACAGTCATAGTGGTATCATTTTGCCTAAACTAAATTGTCAAATGAAATGCCAAAAATATATTTCTAACTTAATAATATGTCTTGTCTTGTACTATAGGATGAATGTCTCTAACAATCAGGGTTGGACCTTCCACCTCCACCTCTATTCTCATTGGTAATTTGATTATTGTTATCTTGTAAATTTTACATATAGCCCCAATATTTTTCATTGACCTAACTCGTAGCAGCTGCCTGATTTACACATTCAGTTCTTTCTGAGAGTGACACTGAACTGAAGAAGTCTAAAACATCCATTGTTTTCTCACTGAAGCTCTCCCAGTAGCTTATTGACAACACCAGTGTACTGAAACCAATCATTCTTTAATTTCCCATTTTCCTGTGCTTCATGAATTCTATATATGCACTACCTCTTTCCTTACCTTCCACATCCTGTACAGCCAAATTGAACACTCGAAGTTCCACAGACATCAGCATCTTTCTTCCAGATATAACAGTGTTCCCATCTTCTTGCCATCTTTCTTCTCTTCAATCTACAATTCACACTTGCATATTGACTGAATATTTAAAAAAGAAAATCAGATGATATTATTATTCAACATTTCTATGTCCTTCACCTTTTTTTGCTGAATGTAAAAGGAATTCCAGGGCCAACTTAGCCATCTGTCTTTATGGAATACTACACATTTCCCTTTTCATTAGGACACTTCAGAGATACTGATGGTAGATGTCAGAAATAAATCTACTTTTTTTCCTAGTTTATACTTTTGATATCAAACACTCCCTTTGTCTTATATACTCTGTTCTTTCTCTTTAGGTTCTTTACCTCTTTGTCTTTTTCTAAACTCTTGCGCTACTGTCTAATTTAAAAAAAAAATAACCCACTAGCTTCAGATTACTAGGTGTATATGATAGTGGATTTAAGAGTTAATAAAATTGTATTAATGTGCAACTTGCTGCAAGACGGTACAGCCCCCTTGGATATCTGTATGACAATTTCTCAGAAAATTAGGACACAAATGTCCTCAAGATCCAGCAATACCACTTTTGTGTATAGCCAAAGGATGCTCAATCGTATCACAAAGACATGTGCTCAACTATGTTCATAGCAGCATTATTTGTCATAGCTAGAATGTGGAAAAAACCTAAATGCCCCTCAGCCAAAGAATTGATAAGGAAAATATGATAATTTACACAATGGAGTACTACACCTTAGAGAAAAATAATGAAAATTTGAAATTTGCAGGCAAATGGATGAATCAGGAAAACATCATATTGAGTGAGGTAACACAGACCCAGAAAGGCAATTATTATTTTTTTTTTCTTTTGGTTTTTCTAGACAGGGTCTCTCTGTAGCTTTGGTGCCTGTTCCGGAACTAGTTCTTGTAGACCAGGCTGGCCTCGAACTCCCAGAGATCCGCCTGCCTCTGCCTCCCGAGTGCTGGGATTAAAGGTGTGCACCACCACTGCCTGGATGAAAGGCAATTATTATAAGTACTCACTCATAAGTGGCTTTTAAACATACATCAAAGATAAAAAGCCTACAAATCACAATGTCAGAAAACTTAGACATACAAGAGTATACACGTATGCTATCACTACATGAGACGGAAACTCTGAATTTTTATTTTAACAGCATGCTTGGATTTAGATAAGAACAGAGCCATTGTCCAACTCCAAAGTCAGTTTTGATTTTTTTTATATTTTTTTATTGAAAAAAAGTTTCCGCCTCCTCCCAGCCTCCCATTTCCCTCCCCCTCCCCCTCGTTAAGTGAATCTGAAAATTATTCTAGTTTATGGTTAGAGATTCTTACCCTCAGATGACCTGTCCTCATAATTCTCTTTGCTTCGTGATTCTATCTGGACAATTTTCATTTCCTCTTTAGGAATCTAGATGTCCAGGGCCTCTTGACTTTTTGAAGTTGAGTATTCTCCTGTAAAGACAAGAACAAAACGCTACCCTAACCCTTATGGGGTTTCCTTTCTACCTGATTGGTTGTCATCTTTGTTGATGAGCCATCATTTCTTTTTCTCAAGAGATTTCTCTTTTTAAAACCAAATCTTTATTAATTTTTATGGCCCATAACTTTTCTTCTCCTGTTGAAACAAGAGCAAAACCCCTTCCCTAACATTGCACATATTCTGGTTTCCATTGTGAAGCCAACACATCTTCGAAATACAACAGCTGATTCAATTCAGAAGTCTTTTGTATTATGCAATGTCTCTCTGCTGCTACTGTATGGTATACATATTTTAATTTTTTAAAAATCTGCAAAGTGAAACACATCCAACTGCCAGATTTCATTCTGCTGAGTACCCTTTGGGTTATTCCCTGCAAGTAGTTGTGTTTGGTTATAGAAAGAGCAAGTAGGAGATCTCTTTATAATCTTTCTTAGCTTCTTGGAACATAGGAAACCCTTTCTTTAAACCTTTGCTATGAACATGATGCTTCTTATGAAATATTGAGGCCTTTGACACACTTCCAGTCAATAATCAATTTCTGCATTACCTTGTGCTAGAGGACCTGGAAGACCCTTATAATATCAGATGTGTGTCATGCATATGGGACAGAGCCTATTCCTGATTATATCTGGAACTTGTATGAAAAACGAAGTCAATTCTATATCATCTGGTGTAAGTTCAGTGGTTTCAAAATGCAAGACAACTTTTTCAGCATATTGTGAATGAGTAACTATATTAAGAGTTTCTTTTAAATCCTTTAGTGCCATCAGAATAGCATATAATTCTGCCATTTGGACAGAATTATCAGGGCTTTGTTCCATGTTACTTAAATCTTCCGATTTGTAACCTGCCTTTCCTGATTTATTTGCATCAATAAAGAATATACAGGAGCTGGTTATTGATGTGTCCCACACAATGTGGTGAAGAATCCAAGTAGTTCTCTTTATATGGTTAATTCTATCACATTTGAAATAATTGCTATTAATCTCTCCTTAAAAATTAGCACAAGCTCGTTGCCACGGTTCATTGTCTTCCCTTTTAATTTCATTAATAGTAAAAGGCACTATAATCTCTGCTGGGTCTATACCTGCTAGTTGATGAAGTCTCAACTTTCCTTTCATAATTAATTCAGAGACATTTTCTCATACTTTTTAAATTTTTTACTTGGTTTATGTGGTACGATTTATTCTAAGATAATATCTTTCATTTGCATTAAAATTCCTATAGGGAAAATCCTGGAGGGCAATATGACTAGAATGTAATAAAAATTTGGATTCAGCCTATCCACATGTGCCTCCTGTAAATTTTCTTCAATGAAAATCAATTCCTTTTCTGCATCAGATGTTAATTCTCTGGGACTCTTTACGTCTTTGTCACCATCTAAGGTTTTTTTTTTTTTAATGAACTATTGAATCAGGTGTTATCCCAACAGCTGGTCGTAGATTGGAAATGTCTCCTAACGATTGTTGAAAGTCATTAAGAGTCTGCAATCAGTCTCTCCTAATTTGTACCTTTGTGTTTTAATTTTCTGTAAACCTATTTTATAACCTAGGTATTTGATAGAATCTCCTCTCTATATTTTTTCAGGAGTAATTTGTAGTCCCCATTTTGGCAAAACTTTCTTGACTTCTTCAAGCATTCTTTCTAAAGTATCTATGTGTGAATCAGATAGCAAAATTTCATCCATGTAGTGGTAAATTATAGATTTAGGAAATTTTTTATACATTATTTCCAAGGGCTGAGTTACAAAGTATTGGCATAGTGTGGGGCTATTTTGAACTCCCTATGGAAGAACGGTCCACTGGTATCTCCTAGTAGGCTGACAATTATTATGAGTAGGCACTGTGAAGGTAATTTTTCTTTGACCTTTCCTTGTAAAGGTATAGTGAAGAAACAATCTTTTAACTCAATAAGTATAAGAGGCCATACTTTTGGTAATAGACAAGGCAGAGGAATTCCAGATTGTAGAGGGACAATAGGTTGAATTACCTTGTTGACAGCTCTTAGATCTGTCACCATTCTCCATTTACAAGATTTCTTTTTAACAAAAAATATGGGAGAATTCCAAAGACTGGTTGATTCTTTAATATGGTGAACATCTAGTAGTTCCTGTACCAGTCCTGTGGGGTGGCCTTGATGCTAGTAGCCCATGTCTTTACCATCTCCCCAACAAATATGGAATACAAGCCATAAGATTCTACTGCTTGCTTAATTTTTTTTAGATAATTTCTTTTAGATCATTATTTGGATCCTTTTCAGCATTTAGAACTTGATGTTTGTCGGAATAGATTACAGGTTAGGAAGCTAAAACCCTGGGGAAGTCATCTCTGACAGCTATTGGCAATGTTAAATCCTGTCCTTGTACTTTCTATCCCTGCTCATCAGCTCCCATAACTTCCGCAATGGTTTTAAATCTTTTTACTATTGTCTTTTGTAAAGCCTGATCTCTTAGCCTGTAGATATTTCTAGTGATTTTATTGAGGCACCTAGCCTCTGCTCCTCCTTCTGCACATGTGATTCCAAGGTCTGAAGTTTTTCCCTTAAAGATAACATGTCATCCTTGGACATTATTTGGATAGCGTGCAGATTGCCTTCCTGGAGAGTTACTCTATCTGCTAACCTATCATAAGTTTTGAACAGATTTTAATTGTCAAATTCAACAGTATGAATTCTTTCAGATAATTTCTCAATATCTTTTGACATGGATTGAATATTGCTTGTCAAATTAATGTTATCCTTTTCAATAGTATTAATTTTTTAGGTAACTTTTGATTTTCAATGGTATTAATTCTGTCAGCTAGCTGTTCATTATTAGTCTGTAAAGACAGTATTATTTCTAAAAGTGCCTCATTCTTGTCTCTGTTATCAAACCATTTTCTTAAAGATATAATATGAAGAAAAGAACTGAGTCCCAACAGCCAATAAATGAATGTATCACAATAGCCATATAACCTTGCAGAATACAATCCAAAGTATTAGCAAAAAGGTTACTAAAATTTTCCATGTTAATGTTTTCTGCCATCATATAACTTTTAAATTTATTGATTTTTTAATTAATAAAATAAATATTTACCTGTGTTATGTGGTACAGTAAATCGTTTTAGGTGTAATAATCTTTATTGTCCATCAGGTGTAGTGGTTGCAGAGTCACACCCAGTGGTGGCACAACTGGTGGCGCCAAGAACAGTACAGCACTTCTTTGGTTTCCCACCTTAATGCTGGTTAAATACTGACAAATATGCTTTGCTTGACAAATTAAAATCAATTAAATCAATTCTGTACACGGAATAATGAGACCAGAACTCAGGAGCAGGGAGCACAAACCGGAAGCTGTGCAAGTCGCCCAGTAGCACGGAACACAGCAGGGGGTAGGGGAATGTTTATAAGATTGGGAAATTTCCAAGTCGCCACACACATTTAGCTCCACTGTGGTGGGGGTTTTACAAAAATCCACTTAGTAGGTGAAAGCAAGTCAAGCTGACCAGGGTGGGAGACTATCTGGGCTGTGGACCATTTGGGCCTTTTAAGTCGGGTCCACCGACTAGGTGTGGAGTTCAGATCCACGTGTGGCGCCAGATGAAGATGGATGCGAAAAAGAAATCCCACACTAGCTCACAATTGTGTATATTAAAGGGTTTTTTATTTAAGGGTAGACTCACAGATCACAGTCCACTGAACAAATGGGTAACAGGAACCGAATCCAGCAACTGGAAGAGAGAATAGCATGTTTGTAGTATAAGAGGCCATGCCCAAGTGGTTGGGTAACATATAGTCTACTGACTGTAGGACTTTTTATAGCAAGGATGTGTATTGGAGGGGACAATAATGGAGATCAACATTAGAGTAAGCCAGTGCATCTCTGAATCCACACATTTGTTGAGTTGCTATTTAATTTGACTTATGTAACATTTCTTAAATCCTTGTCTGTTCATCTGTGGAAGGAAGTTTATGAGAATGAACTCATTGTTTTAATATAAAGAGACAGACAGAAATCATACCATAAACTGTTGTGCCTAAGTACCAGCGCTGAGACCTAGAAGCTCAGCTCACTACAGATATTTGATACTCCTCATTGGTGTCCGAGTTAAAATGCAGCAATAAAAATTCTAGTACACTTCCATTAAGTAGGCCAGCTGAACACCTTTGTGGCCTGCCCAGGGCGCTCTTGATAACTGTCAGGAGAGGCATGGAAACAGGATTAGCTGCTTGGATTTCCTTCACTATTTAGGTAATTAAGCCAGAATTTTAAGTTAAGCCATTTTAAGCAGAAGAAATGAAATAAACAGTTAATAAATTATATAGCAAACTCAGGCTAAGCATTTTTGTGAGTTTCTTTCGCTAATCAACATTAGGAACTGGACTCTCTATATTGTACTTACTATCCAT
This sequence comes from Chionomys nivalis, assembly GCF_950005125.1. Classification (NCBI taxonomy): domain Eukaryota; kingdom Metazoa; phylum Chordata; class Mammalia; order Rodentia; family Cricetidae; genus Chionomys; species Chionomys nivalis. The sequence goes on along the minus strand of NC_080089.1, from coordinate 17,532,470 downwards.
ACACTACTCTATTTATTTCAACACAGTCTTTGAACTTTTTCTTCTTGGAATACAGAATAAAGTGGAATAATTAATAACCATTAAGACTCAGTGGCATTCTACATGATTTCCTAGATTGTTATCATGCTCTTTATTTAACATCCAAATATTCCACAGAAACCCAAAGAGAGTAATCAATTTCAAACTCCTTTGAGTACATTTTGCCCATTCTTATATCCATGCTCGAGGGTACAGTCATTGGCTAATTGAGCACAGGAGAACATTTCAAAACAGCTCTGTTCAATCTTGCAACACTATGAAGATGCTGTATTTCTCTTCAGGTCAGACTTCACTTAAACTTTATTTTAAATTCAAGAGAACAGTCTATATTTTCTGAAGCAATATTTGCTGTGCATCTAAGGAAATGAGATAATTTACCTGCTAGGGAATGTTTGATGACCAACAGCTCTAATTAATGTATATACAAAGGTTAACAGATGTTAGAAAGTCAATAATGCTTATTATTTCTTTATAAAATGTGAACATTATAGAAATAGAAGACACTGGTAATTACATGATATTTCAAGAAAGCATTAGGGGTTTAATACACAGGGACCACACCACCACTTATAAAGTGTCTGAATGGCCTGTGTTTATTGTCTAATGTATGCAAAATAGGTGTTGTGTCTTTGATAAGATAGAGAGACTACATTTTACATAAAAAATAATATCCCTTATATAACATAGTCAGGCTATGTCACCTGTAGTCAGGTTGGCCTAATTGTAAAATCAGATTTTTTTTTTTGTATACTTCCTGCTTCCTTGTGTTTGAACCTCTTTTTTCATGTCTAGGACCTTCTACTAATTTCATTTAAGCAATCTTCGTATGCACTGTATAAAGAAAAGCTTGATCATATCCGTGGCAGTTCTAATATGTAGAAGGAGCTGTGGGCCACTTTCCGCTGCCCGGCTTCTGGCCACCCGCTAGCTTTACCCAAAATAATTACACGGAAACTGTATTTCTTTTAAACACTACTTGGCCCATTAGCTCTAGCCTCTTACTGTCCAACTCTCACATCTTGATTAACCCATTTCTAATAATCTGTGTAGAACCACGAGGTGGTGGCTTACTGAGAAGATTCTAACCTGTGTCCATCTCGGAGAGGAGAGCTACGGTGTCTGCCTCACTGCCTTCTTCCTCCCAGCATTCTGTTCTGTCTACTCCACCTTTCTAATTTCTGACCTATCAGGCCAAGCAGTTTCTTTATTAATTAACCAATAAAAACAACACATAGAAAGAAGACCCACCTACATCACTAATATATGGTTTCAATTAATAGCTTAATAATTAGGTACAAAAATTAGTACACAGATAAGCTGTGTCTATGGTAGTGGAAAATGTTGGGAAGGATTTTTTTTTTTATTTTAGAATCTCTACCTTGAAATTTCATTCAGTTAGTCACTTTTGGGTTCATCCATTAATAGTTAAATACAAAATCAAACCTAAAGTAGGATGTTACTTGAGGTTTTGAGACCACAGAGATTAGAGACATCAATAGCATAGTTAAGAATGCAAATACACCTGCGATTTTAATCTCTTTCTATGCAATCTGTCGTGTTTATGTTTTGTGGAAACTTCTTCAGCCAATAACCTTTTAGATACTGGCCCATTTGGGATATGGTCTTAGGTACTATAAGTGCAGATGAAAAGCATGCATGGGCCCTTTTCTGCTGGATTCAGTCCCCAGTTTCCAGCACATACAGAGGACCATGGATCCCTACTCTCACTGTGAGTTTATCTCCAAGTAAATAAACCTTTGTTTTACTCCATTTGGGCTATTGTGGAAGTCTTTGATATGCCTACATTTATAAGTCCTGAGGATTATAACACAGCCAGCTCTTGGAGGGTAAGGCTTTAATCTCATAAATGCAGAATCCATTGCAATTATACTTTATGATGATAAGTTATCATCAGTGGATGCTATACAAGTGGGAACATGATTTTGTAATGACAAGATGTATGTATCAACAATTGATATCCTTCATAATTATACCACAGGAAGAGACCAACGTAACTTAGTCAATGAACCCAAGAATGCAAAGTAGGAACACCATAGTTTTACATAAAATATGCACTGACATAACTGGAGATAAAAATCACACTTTGTCTTCAACTTATTTTCATTGTGTAGAAAAAAATCATCTTGCATATCTATCTATATATAGAAAGATAAAATTACATGCCACAGGATATTAACATTCATAGAATCTAAGGGGAATATATACTTTTTTCACACAACACCTCCACAAGTGAAAATTTATGTTAGATTATCTTTAAAATGAATGTATAATTAGAGTATATAGTTAATGGTGCTTGCCAAAAGATTAGAAGCATGAATGAGGAAATAAAGAAATGAGGATGGAAAATTTGTGTAAAAATATTACATTTACAGAGATTGGAACTATTTTCTGGGAGGGCATACTTGGAGAAATATTTTAAATAGCAATCTTTAACACTTAACTGCTACTTAAAGACAGGGGACATGAAACCATTTAAGGAAGGCTTTAGGAGCAAGCAGAAGTGATTGGGAAGTAAGCCCCATGTAATTACAGAATTGAAAAACAGCAAAATACTAAATGTTTTGATAAGAAAAAATAGGAGAGGACCATATAAGATAAACAAGAAAAGATGCTATCCTGCTGAGGAGGGACTAAAGTACAGTGCCAAATATTACCAAGAAACTAGCCAGTAGGAGCATCCTAAAATGCATACACATGTGAGGGTGATCTACATGAAATCTCCAAATAACAAGGGAAACAGAACCACAACTTGATAGTGAGTGACGAAGAACCTAAATATAGATTGGCCATGGACCTAAGAAGAAACCAAATTCTACTGTTCTGCTGAAGAAATGCAGCAAAAAAATAAATAAATAAATAAATCTTAGTGACATTCTACTACACTCATAGATCAACGCCTTTCTCAGTCATCATCAAAGAAGCTTCCTCCTGCAGCAGATGGGGACAAACACTGAAACCCACAGCTGGAAAATGAAAAAAAAAAGTAAAAGACCTTGAAACACTCAATCCCTTAAGGGATGTCTCTATCAAATCTCTTCCCCTAAGGGCTCAGGCAATCCTGCAGAAGAGAAGGCAGGAAAATTTTAAGAACCATTAGGGATGGAAGACACCAAGAAAAAAGTAATTATAAACACAGCAGAACCCATGCACACATGCTATGCACAGATTCTATGCACAGAAACTATGGCACATATATAGCACGCATACTATGGCAGCATGCACAGGGCCACATTGGTCTCTAACATGTGTGGTCCCAGTGCTGGGAAAGAAAATGGTTTCAAGCCCCCATTCCTAACCCAGAAGCTACCTATCTCCAATAGATAATTACAAATGAAAATTAATTTTCTCCAATGGAGTCTTACTAAGTATACAAACCATTCTTAAGGTCAGGCTTTTTGCCTAGCAGTAGACAGCCAACACAAAACAACCATATTGGTATTTCAGTTATTGGCTATTTATTGCATAAAGCTGTGTCAAGGATTTTTATTGTTTGTTTTACTTTACAGGTCCTTTGAGTATATATAATTGTTTGCAGTTTTGTATTTTTTATGGGATTTCTCTGTGTGTGGACATGTGTGGCTCTGACTATGTATGTTTTTTGTGCTTTTTCTTGGCCTCTTTTTCTTCTGTTGGTTTGTTTGTTTTGCCCTATTCTGGTTATGATGTGTCTCTCTCCTAACTCCTCCCATAGCCTGCTCATCTCCCCAGCCATCTAAATCCACATCTTTTCTTGTTCTCTAACATTAGAAAACAGGCATTGAAGAAAGAAAAAGTAGTAGAAAAAGGACATGATAAAATAAAAATAAACAAACCTGAAAAAGATGAAACAAACAGAAAAACAAAGTCAAAATACGCACAAGAAGCAAGAATAGATGCTGAAACAAGTATCACCGTGGCCAGAAACGTAAAAATTGAAGTCAGCATCCTTTACCAAAAGTGGTATTGCTGGATTTTGAGGTATATTGTTTCCCAATTTTCGGAGAAATCACCATACTGGTTTCTAAAGCAGCTGTACAAGTGTGTACTCCCACCAGCAATGGAGGAGTGTTCCCTTTAACCCACATCCTCTCTGACATAGTCATCAGTGTTTTTATTTTGACCATTCTTACAGGTGTAAGACAGAGTCTCAGAGTTGTTTTGATTTGAATTTTTCTGATAGCTAAGGATGCTAAGCATTTCCTTAATTGTCTTTCAGCCATTTGAGACTCGTCTGTTAAGAGTTTCGGTTTAGGTCTGTACACATTTTTTTGTTGTTGTTGTTGTTGTTTGGTTTTTCGAGACAGGGTTTCTCTGTAGCTTTGGAGCCTGTCCTGGAACTTCCTTTGTAGATCAGGCTGGCCTCGAACTCCCAGCGATCTGCCTGCCTCTGCCTCCCTAGTGCTAGGATTAAAGGCATGCGCCACCACCGCCCGGCTCATTTTTTTTTATTGGATTGTTTGTTCCTTTAATGTCAAGTTTCTTGAGTTCTTTGAATATTTTAGAGATTGGTACTCCAACTGATATGGGATTGGTGAAGATCTTTTCCCATTCTGTAGGCTGCCATTTTGTCTTGTTGACCATGTCCTATGTTTTACAAAGAACTTTTGCTCAACTATATTCATAGCAGCATTATTCATAACAGCCAAAACCTGGAAACAACCTATATGTTCCTCAACTAAAAAATGTTTAAATAAAATGTGGTACATTTACACAGTGAAGTACTACACAGTGGTAAAAATTGATATCTTGTAATTTGCAAGCAAATGGATACATCTAGAAAACATTATACTGAGTGAGGTAACTCAGATCCAGAAAAGCAATGATAATATGTAATCACTCATAAATGGCTTTTAGACATAAAGCAAAGAAAAACTACCATACAGTCCACAACCCCAGAGAACTTAGACTACAAAGAGGACCCTCAGAGAGACATATATGTATTTATATAAGAAGGAGAAAAAGACAAGATTTTCTGAATAAATTGGGAGTGTGGGGATCACAGAAGAGTGTAGAGAAAAAATGTGTAGCTCAATAAAAACAATAAAAATATCAGATAATAAAAAATAAAGTTAGAAACCATAGGATAAACAAAAGTGCTGCAGGTTAATAAAAATGAAATAAGAAAATAAAATGGGGGAGGAGAGCCCAGATAATATATTATTAAAGATAAGTAAGTAAGTAAGTAAGTAAGTAAATAAATACCTCCATAAATATCATTCATTGAGTTTGTTTTGCATTGCCAATTATTGCTGGACTTGGGGCCTGGCTTTAATAGTGGTTTATGTACCCATTGATATAATGTTGGAGAAAACTAATTTTTCATTTGTGAATGGTTGTTAATTGGAAATAGTTTCTGGGTTACTGTCATGAACTTGTTTCTACCTCTCATCTTATTTTTGGGCCCACAACTGGTAGAGATCTTTGTAGGAATTCCTGAACAGAACACTATTAAGAACAATTAATAAATGAGACCTCACAAAACTGATAAGCTTCTTCATGGCAAAGTATGTCATCAATCAAACAAGTGGCAGCCTACAGAATGGAGAAAGTGTTTTAGCAACTATATATCTGATAGAGCACTAATATCTAAAATACATATAGAACTCAAAACACAGGACATAAAGGAACGAACCCAGTTTAAAATGGGGTACAGATCTAAACAGTTCTCAAATGTTTGTTTCCAAGTAAGAAAGAAAAGATGGAGATTCTTATTGCTGTTTAGCTGGGGAGGATCTGGAAGGAGTTGGGGGAAAAATAATTAGAATATATTGTATAAAAAATCTATTTCAATAATGGAAAACTATTTTAAAAGGGGGATGTGTTAACCATTGTCCTTTTGCTAAAGAAATCCTTTCTCTTTAACTTAGCAGAACATACATGGTGACCACCTCCCCCCACAACCTGTTCATGTTGCTGTGTGATGGAGCGCCCTCCTCCAAATTCAATTTGTGAGAATTTCTTATAAATGTATCTTGGGAACAGTTTTGATTAAATCCAAATAAATGATAAATAGCATACTTAAGTTCATTTATATTTATATCCCTTTTGTTAACTGTGTTGGCAACACCTCAAAATTTAGTACTATCTGCAAATTTCATTAGCAGGCTATTTATTCCCCCCTGGAGATGATTAATAAAGACGGAAACTAAAACTTGACCCCACGCCAAAACTCCTGCAGCCCCCTGACTAGCCACTTCCTCAGGACTGGACAGGGTCCCATTTATCACCTTCTTCCTGGGCCTCAGCCAGCCAGCCTGCCAGATGCTGTGACAATGTTCCAGACAGGACAACCTGAAGCAGGTTAGGATGCTGACTGTTCTGAGCTGTTGCAATAAATGCTTAAGGAATTCCTTCAGTGAAACATAGGCTGTATTTTATAAAGCTAGCAGCTTTCTCTTTCTGAAACAGATACAAAGTTTGGCATGGTTAACTTTTTTATAATCCAGCACAGCCATATAACCAAGTCTATTGTTCCCTGGGTATTTATAGATCCTTAAATATCTGAAGTTTAAAGAAAAACATGAATCCTGACATCACACATATCACATAACCTGACTGTTCTTTTCTGTTTGAAGTTGTGCACCCTGCCTGCTTCTCTTCAGTGTCTGGCTTTATGCCAGTTCTTAATGATATTTCAAATATTCCTCTAAGTAGTTTAACAAATGTCAGCTCGCTTTCCTGCCCCTGAGTGATTGTGAAGTAGACCATTCTAATATTAACATTCTCTGAGTTAGATTTTTAAATGCAGCCGTGGGATTAGGTAGACTGTGGTTGCTTTCTCTTTGTTTCCTCTCTTCATATCTCTTGTTGAAGAATTTTTGAATTATTGGTAAAATCAGTTCTACAATTAACCTGATTTGACAATTAAGACTTAGAACTGGAGATTAATCTTTATTTTAATGCTGGCTATTTATCATACTTAATAGCATGGTCCTTAGTTTTACATAGGTCAAAATTAAAATATAAACTTTTGCCCTGAAAAGCTGATTCAAAAATCACTTAACCATTAAAACATAATTTTACTTCTATGGCTGAAATTTTAGATTGAATTTGGTCTTTTATTTATTTGTCCTTCTTATTTATTGTTATTGTGCCAGTTTCTTTCAATACTGATAGAAAATTTTATTATTTTATTTGCTTTCAATGTTTGATATTTAATCTTTTATGTCTTAGAAAATACTAAAAATGGGTATTATTTTTTGTAACTACTACTCTTTCAGATGTTTTTGTGAAGTATTTGATATCTTCTTGAAAGAAAATTTAATTATTGGTAATAATTTTTTAAATTCTCTTTAATTGCATTTATTTTAAAATTTGGTAAAACAGAAAGAGTTTAGATGTTTCATTACCTCTCAAAAGAAAATGTTGCCTTAAATAAACTACCATTCCCAGAGTGAATGCATTTTGTAAGCCTATTAGTAGCCTATTTTTAATGTATGAGTTGGATACTAAACTGCTAATTAGACTATAACTGGAATTTCCAGGGTGACTGAAAATGTAGCAATATAATGAAAAAGCTGGCAATTCGTTCAGTTCTAATGGGAGGGATAGTGGTACTTTGATGGTATGAAATACTTAATTTTCTCTTTAGTCAGTGGCTTCACACCTAGATCTTTACAAAGTGTGAGCGATTTCAGGACTTACAATGAGAGATGAACAAAAATCAGGCAAAATATCAGAAGTAGAGATATATAGAGATACTGTAGAAGAATTGGCAGCTAAAATTTCAGAGGAAGTGTGGATTCTGAGTATAAATGGTGGGGATACTATGCCAAGGAGTCAGATTGTCTATGACAGGAGCCGTAGATCCAATGAAAAGTAAACTGATAGTGTATGAGCTGTACAACAATATGCCCCGGCAGTTTGAGGCAAAAAGCAGCAAATTAAGCCAAGGACTAATGCAAAAGTCCTGAGGGCCATGAAAAGATAAATATGTAAAGTTAACAAATACTCATCTGCTAAATAATTTTCACAGTGATCATAAGATAGAGTAAATAAGGAGCATAGAGATATTGCCCTTACAGGGTAGCAAGAGACAAGAAACATAAGAACAATACATAGAAAACATAGCATGCTACAGGGTGTTATGTGATTTGGAAAAAATAAACTCTGAAAGAAGCATGAGTGTCACATGACAATAAAGAGAGATGATTTCCAACTAAGCCAGTCACAGCCAGGCTCATCATGAAAGTGACATTCGACTGAAGTCTAGAATGAGCCAATGATCCAAGCAACTAGAGAAATAGGATTTCTGCAGATTAGGAGCCAAGAGAAAGACTTTATGGAAGGCGTGTGCTAGCATACCAAACCACAGTGAAGGAAGTAGAATATGCATTAGACCAGTAAAGGTGAGCCAGAGTGTGTCTTTCTGGGTCTGGGTAGGTACCTCACTCAATATGATGTTTTTTAGATCTATGTGTTTGTCTGCAAATTTCAAGATGTAATTATTATTATTTATTTGCTGTGTAGTACTCCATTGTTTTAATGTACCACATATTCTTTATACATTCTTTGGTCCACCCAGACCCAGAAAGACAAATATCATACGTACTCACTCATAAGTGACTTTTACACGTAAAGCAAAGAAAAACCAGCTTACAATTCACAATCCCAGAGAACCTAGACAACAAAGAGGACCCTAAGAGAGACATACATGGATCTAATCTACAGGAAGTAGAAAAAGATAAGATCTCCTGAGTAAATTGGGAGCATATGGATCATGGGAGAGGGTAGAAGGGGAGGGGGAGAAAGGGAGGGGATCAGAGAAAAATAAATAGCTCAATAAAAACAATTAAAAAGAAACTGAAGAAAAAGAACAAGAAATTGAAAACAGACATGTTTTCAGTAAAATTGTGTTTTTTATGTGGGAAAAATAATCTCTCAATAACACCTTGAACAAGACACAAACAGAGGTTTTTGTCATTGTAAAGATTAGAGCATATTAAACTGAAGGATCAGCTGGGGAGAATGAGAAGTGGCAGGAGACTTATGTTAGGAAGAAAGTGGAAAGGGAAGAGCTTAGAACTAGGGGAAGACTGGCAGGGCTTCTTCACTTTAAGAATAGTATGTGTAAGAGTATATGATCATTATTATTTTTTATTTGGTTGGACTGAAATATGGGTTTGATACTAATGGGAATTTGTCATTAAGAGAGAAGATTCAGCTTTAATTAGACTAGCTATATTAAGTTAATGATTCTATCAGTTCAAAAATCTCACAAAAAGGTTGTAAAGAGTACATATATACAGACACTATACAAATAAAATGTGTATATATAAATATATACATATATATATATTATAAGTATAGATAGATTGGAGCTTTGTGGTGTCTGAGTATTTTCAATTTTGATGTTAGCTTTGTAAAAACAAAAATACTCTAAATAAAAATGGCCAGACTTGTATCCAAGAGTTGACCCAGGAATCTGAGTTCAGAAGCTCAGTTGCCAAAATAAATGTACTTATGGATGTAATGCAGGAGGCCACACTCTTTCCATGTAGAAAGGCTAGAACAAGAATCTTGATAAGCAGTATTCCTGAAGCCCAGGTTACTTGAATGTCATGAATGTTTGATTATCTTCATAAACTGTTATGTGCTAGACACTCATATGTAAGATGTAGGAATCATGTCATCTTAGATGGAAGTAACAAGGAAAGCATTTCAGTAGCCTTTCCAGAGTACATTGGCAATGGGTGATCTAGAAAAGAAAAGGAAGAAAACTTCTGAGTACTTTATCCTTTTGAGAGACACCTTAGCATATCAGAAAACAAGAATGCAAAGTTAGAGATTGCCTGACACAATTGGAAGTATAGGGGAGGGGGAGAAGGGAGAGTGGGAGGGGAAGTGGAGGGGAGAAGAGGAGGAGGAAGGACAACTTGAGGGAACAGGATAGTCCAGATGGACAGAGATGAGAGTAAGGAAAGAGATACTTTGATTGAGGAGCCGTTATGGGGCTAGCAAGAAACCTGACACTAGAGAAATTCCCAGGATGACCCAAACTAAGACCCTAAGCAATAAAGGAGAGAGTGCCTGAACTGGCCTTGCCCTGTAGTCAGATTGATGAATATCTTAAATGTCACCACAGAACCGTCATCCAGAAGCTTGTGGGAAGAGAGGCATAGATCCTCAGAGGAGCACTGGACTGAGTTCCCAATGTCCAGTTGAAGAGTAGGAGGAGTGAGAATATGAACAAAGAGGTCAAGACCATGATGGGTTCACCCACTGAAACAGTCTACCTGAGCTAATAGGAGCTCACCAAATCCAGCTGGACAAAGAAGGAACCAAACTAGGCCCTCTGAATGTAGATGACAGTTGCATGACTGGGGCAGACTGAGGGGCCACAAGCAACAGCACCGGAATTTATCCCTACTGCTTGTTATGGCTTTGGGGAAACCCATTCTCTATGGATGGGTACCTTGCTCAGCCTAGATTTGGTAGAGAGGGCCTTAGACCTTCCCCATAGCAATGTATCTTACCCTCTCTGAGAAGCGGATGGGTGGTGGTGTGTGGGGAAAATGAAAGGAATGGGAGGAAGAAAGGGAGTGGGAACTGGGATTGGTATGTAAAATGCAAAAAGATGGTTTGTTTTCTTTTTTAGAAAAATAAATAAAAACATGAAAAAAGAATTCATTGTCAGACCCTTTTATACCTTATGATGTCTTTGTATTTTTGAAGTGTTCATTTGAAAAATGTGAATGTCTGTTTCCCACTAAGAGTTAAAGAAGTTAACAACAAACGAGGCAATTCATTGTTTTTCATTAACACAAATGCAAACATTTTCATTAAGAGTCATATTATTCCTTAAATTTTATAATTATATAAAGGTTTTTGCACAAAACACTGCAATAACTTAAAAGTTCAGCATTTAATTTCATTTTTTATTTAATAATGCTATGGCTTTGCATATATGCTTTAACGAAATAAGGAAATTTAATAATTGTTTTCCCCATTGCTCTTTGGGCTGAGGAGGAAGAAAGACTTGATTGGGGGAGGGGGAGGGAATGGGAGGTGGTGGCGGGGAAGAGGCAGAAATCTTTAATAATTAAATTAATTAATTAATAAAAAAATCAGCAAGAAAAAAAAAGAGTAAATGAGAATATAGATACTCTTATAGAGCTCTAAGGCAATTTTGGAAGTATATGTTCAAACTCATACTCCTTCAGCTGAGACTTCACAGTTTCTACACAGTTGTGTATTTAAATCACTGTCTCTCTTACTCCAGCGTTGTCACAGTTTCTGTCTTTCAAGGTTTCTTTTATATTTAACAGACTAAATTCAATCCCCTATTTAATGACCAAAACTTGTCATTTGTCCCTAATTTTTTTCTACCCACTGTTTCAACTTTCTTTTGTTTTGGAATTCATTTTTTTTTAAACTTTATCTGCCACAATTTTGCCTTCCTCTCTACAATTCATGCATGAATGTTATGGCCTAGATTTCATTTCCCCATCTCTAAAAATACATCATTTACTAGTTAATTCAATGATCCTTTCCTAATATTTGTTAGTTTCAGTGAACTATGAATCAGAATTTATCCCATTTACACAGTCATAACTATCATAAAAATTCAGAATAAGCATAATTGACATTTTTAGGTAGCAGCTAGCAGTCACAAGTAATATACATAATTCAGTATGATTTCTGAGATTATCAGAGAGTAAAACAACATGGGACTGTTGAGAATTCCTTACTTGTAAATATCTACTCCTCTTTCTCTCTCTGTTCCCCAGAACTCTATAGTTAGGCTTTTTGATTCACTAATCTAGATACAAGGAATTCATAGATGCCTATAGATGCAAAGGCTGTGTATAAAACACAAAACTAAATATTTTCCATCAGTAAGTAAAAACACTTGGTTCAAAGAATGAGCCAAGGGATAATTTGGGCCATGGATTTTTGAGCTTATCTGTATCTTCATCATTGGGACATAGGTGTTATGGAATAAAAATGTTAGCATTTTTCAGACATTTAAAGCGGTTCCTTATGCCTTTGCCACAGTGTTACCTTAAAGTTTCTGTGGGGTTTCTTCAGGATATATGCAATTGCATCTAAGTTTTGCTTTAACAATAATAACATGGCATCTTTTCCTTAACACCTGTAGTAGTAAATATTGAATGTCAACAGGATCTAAGAACACTGAGGGAAAATGATTCATCATTTCTGTGTGTGATTTTCTAGATTGCATTAATTTATGTGGGAAGATCTATCCTACACAGGGAGAGCATCATCCAATAGAATGGTGTCCCAGACTGAATAAAAGTAGAAGACAAGTGAGCACCAACATTCATCTCTTTTCCTGCTGACTGCGGATACAATGCAATCAGCTGCCTCAAACCTGCTGTCCTTCCTGTCTTTCCTGCCATGAATAGTTTCTTCACACTCTGAGGAAAACGCCTGTTTCCTCAAGGTCCTATTTAATTCATTTTATTAGAGAAATGAGAAAACTAGCTAATAAAACATTATCATTATTAAAAATGCAGACAGATGGCTGTTCTCTCTTTGCTCAGCCTCATCTGAGATGTTTTCCCTGCACCCTCTTGTAATCCTATCATGATCTGTGAAGATTCCCCTTGCTAGTAAAGAATATTTAATCACTTAGGAATTCATGGGAACAACATTTAAAAAGGCTACCCAAATAAAGTAAAGAATCTATCCTTCATGGGAACTTAAGGGGAAAAAGAGGAAAAGAAAAGCCTAGTGCTCTCACAGAGAACTGCAGCAAACATAGGGTGTAGCCACATTCTTATCTCAGTGTCTTGGCATGAGACAAATATATGTGCAAAACCATCTTCAGAGAAGAGATGCATTTTCTATTATTTTAAGTTGCCTTTTAATATTCATTTATGTTTATATGTGTCTGTCTGCATGTGCATGTGTCATATATGTGTACAGTCACCCGAGAAGCCAGAAAAGGGCATCAGATTCCCTAGTTTTGGAGTTACAAGGTTACAAGTGACTGTTGTTGTTGATCATGTTTTCTGGGAACCAAATGTGAACCATTTGTCATCTTCTTCATCATTGTCTTCTTCTTCTTCTTCTTCTTCTTCTTCTTCTTCTTCTTCTTCTTCTTCTTCTTCTTCTTCTTCTTCTTCTTCTTCCTCCTCCTCCTCCTTCTCCTCCTCCTACCTTTCCCTTTGAAACTTCCCTCTCCCCTTGCAATTCTCCCCAAAATAAAACAAAAGAAATTTAAAAAGAACATAAAAAGTAAAACAAAAATGTCTCATCGTTGAAGCTATAATGTGGCACACTGAGACACACAGTATACCCTTTAGGCCACACATTTTTACTTGAAAGTGTTCATTGCAATTAGTCAATGCTCTGGTTCCAGGCCTCTGACTTATGCTATACTATCAATACTGATCCTCATTGGAACTCCTCTTGAATATCCTGTTGTTGCCTTGTGTCATGGAGATCCTGACTTTTGTATCTGCAAGACTTGCCCCTTTCCATGTTCCAGATGGAATGGATACTAGGGTGGGGCAACACAAATCCCTGGATCTGGGCCTGGGTGGTAGTTGAGTTGGTCAACCCACCAGTTTTTCTTCATCCTCACCACCAGGACTAGTTTTCATCAGTGACACACCTAGTTTATCAAAGATAGCAGACAACAAGGGGCAGGACCAGTTCTCTTGGTCTCATGGTCTTGGGGGCAGCTCACTTCCACTTACACCTGCATCACCGTGGTTAGTTAATAATGTACTTACTGCCCACTCAAGGGACAGTACCCTCTCTGGAGTGCTACAGCAGATAAAGGGCCAAACCAGAACTCTCCAGATCTCAGAAATTTAGGGGCAACTTGATCGCTTGCCACAGATGGTGAGGATAAAGGGAAAGGGCATCTCTCCCTTGGCCACACCTCTACCACAAGCATTCTGGGCCAGCTCACCTGTGCTTTCCCCACCTACAAAATATTTTCTTTTCTTTTTCATTCATTTTCTTAGTTCTTGAGATTAAAATACCATCACAGATGGGTCTTTGTTATTTGTGAGTTATATAAGTTTGTGACATAGGCAGCTTTGTTAGTTTTATTTTGTTAAAAGTTTTTACTTTATTTGAAATTTTATATTCTAAAGGGTTCTCACTAAAAATTTAATGCTATAACTTTGACATACATTTACACAGTTCATGGATGTTGTTTTAAGTAATTTTATTTTTTGAGAAGTTAATTAAATATCCCGGTTCTCTGAATTCTGAATCATTGAATGTGTGAGACTGAGCAGCTGGAGAACCACACTATGGTTCTCTCCCCTACCTGTCCAAAGCAAATTCTTGATACACAAGAGCCATTCATTATTTGCAAGACTCAGGAGGCTGAATTTTAATAAATTTAGGAAAAATAGAAATATAAAGAAGTTATATTGCTTGCTCATTCATCTGTTTTTTTTTTATGGTTTGTTTTTGTTTGTTCAAGTCTCAGTTTCACTGAGGATCTTATTAACCTATGAGATGAATCCCATGCTAATAAATCATCAATGAACTGGACAGGTGCCATCCCCAGAATGTGCCTAGTTCTCCAAAGAGAACCCTAGAAAACAAAAGAAAATTTGCATCTGCTGGAAGGATTTTGCTGTGAATTTCTGAATCTCAGTAGTCAATTCTCAAAACTCTCTGTGTGTGCTAACTGAAAATAAAGGCCATATAATTTCATAGATCATAAATGAAAAATATTTATATGGATAATCACCTGAGAGGCCAGAAGAGCTGTCAGATCCCCATGGAGTCAGAGTTATGGGTGGCTATAACTTCTCACGGTTGCTGGGAACCAAATTTGTATTCTGCAAGTTTGAGCCATCTCTCCAGCTCATGAGTGTGTTCTTTCTTTGTTTTTTTTTTCTTTAAAAATTAAGCTATAATTACTCAATTTGTCCCATTCTTTTTCCACCTCCCAAGACATTACTTATACCTCTACCCTACTTTCTCTCTCAAATTCACAGCCTCATCTATCTTCCTTCCTTCCTTCCTTCCTTCCTTCCTTCCTTCCTTCCTTCCTTCCTTCCTTCCTTCCTTCCTTCCTTTCTTTCTTTCTTTCTTTCTTTCTTTCTTTATGTTTGTCTGTCTGTCTGCCTTTCGTTCTTCTTTCTTTCTTTCTCTCTCTCTCTTCTCCCTCCCTCCCTCTCTCTCTTTCTCTCTCTCTCTCTCTTTTTCTCTCTCTTTTTTATGACTGCTACAAATGTGTTTTCCCTAGATCCTAGATATACTTACAACCTGTTTGATCTGTATAATGTCACTTATATGGTTTAGGGGCTCAGCAGTTGGTATTAAAACAGGCTTAGGGATATTGCTAAAGAGGGAAAGGAAAGACTGTAAGGAACAGAGGAACAGAAACTTTTTTGTGAGATTGCATCTTCTAGAAGATATTTTTAGAAATGTACGGGAAACTACTCCCACAAAGTATTATCTATTTGGCTTTGTAAACAAGACCAAAGAAGATAATACCAGGAGACAAACTAATGTGGAAGCGGTACCCTCTTGGAGGCCAAGCCCTATGAACTAGACAAAGGACTATAGACAACTAAGGAATAATGAGATCAGAGGCGAAAACCCCTGACACAGATTGTTAAGTAGAGTTTTATGAAGAAGAATGCTAAAAAGAAATCCCACCCTAGCTTAGAATTGAGTATTATAAAAGGTTATTTATTTAGGAGTAGTCTCACAGATCACAATCCTCTGCCGAAACAGGGAACAGCAACTGAATCCAGCAACGGACAAAGAGACCAGACCTGCTTTTTTGGCATATATAGAGGCCATGCCCAAGTGGGTGGGTAACTTAAAGGCTACTGGTGGTAGGAATTGCTACAGCCCCCCACCTTTTGTTTAAATAAGAAAGTTCTAAGTCTAATGCAAAGTTATATACATTAAGAACAAATATCAGTTATAAAAATTAGAATTACAATCAGCATAAACAATATCAAGCAAGAAACATGCAATAAATGTTTCAGTAATTATCCTATCCTAAGCAGTTTAAGTCTTGTAGAGTAAATAACTTGGCCAAGTCATGAGAGGAAAGTAACTACAACTATTTAGTCTTCAACCCCAATGAAGACGCAAGAAGGAAAATAGTATTACTTTAGTAAGCAGGAAGTATAATCAAGCAAATTTCAAAATATGCAACAAAGGACAGAGACAATTGGCTTCCTGGGCAATCACCCAAAGTCTCATTTGCAACTTTAGAGCAACCAACTTTGGTGAAGGCCTAGAGTAACTGACAGTCCATTTTCAGAAGCTGGAAAATTTTCAAAACCATCTAACTCTGCCTTGACAAGACTTGACAGTCTTTGTTCTTGTATCGTGTATCCTGCCTGTCCTGTCTGAACATTGTGCATTTTGTCAGTGGTCAATGCATGAGCAGTTCCTTGCCCAAAGACCAGTTTTGCCATGAAGAAAACAAGTTCCAAGTGGAATGTCTTTGGTGCTCGACATTCTCTTAGAATAGATATGTGCTGCCGGGAGCAATCCTGTCTCACTTCAACCGAACTCCAAGTTATTTAAATGCCATATTCTACAGCTCTGTGAAGTGGCTGAAGATTACCTATTTATGCAGAATACAAACTCTATGTATCTAAAGAAACTGATTAGTCTAACTATACAATCTCTATGTATCTAAAGAAACTGATTAATTTAACTATAAGTATCATAAACTTGGATGACTATTGACCTATAATTCTTAATACCTACATAACTTAAAGATTAAGACTTCATTTAGAATATTAAACAATCTTTAACAACTGTGCAAGAAATGACCTCAAAATGTAAACAATACATAAGTATCTTGATCAGAGGTAGAAATGTATATTGCAATATGATACGTATATCCTAAAATTGTACCAATATACAAAGTGTCTTAAACAGAAGTAGAATCCTACATGAATTCAATATGATAAAAATAAATTTGCCTAGCTATACAAATATTGTAGACAAAATAGGAACATATTCATTATAATTTAAGTTTGTATCAATATACAAGTATCTATACATATAAAATGCCTATAAATAATATCTCCTAAGTATTCAATCCATTATTTACTATTATTATTAGTGTGATTAAGCTCATACTAATCTATTATCCCATCCACTTTCCTCTCTTTTTTTTTCAAAGAAATCACTGATCCTATATAATTTCCTCCCAACCCCAACCCTATAACAATTATAATCAACCCCTAAATAATGTCCCTAACCCTGAGGAAAAATTTTGTTGGGAGAGGGGACATTGTCTTCTAGAATTAATTCCTGCTGTCATGGGAACAATGTTCTTTCTATGGGATCCTGCAAAAGTAAAATGATGGCTAAGTTTCAAGAATACTGTCTGGTATAATTGCAAATAGTCTCTGAGTATCCAGTAGGGTTTTTCTGAGGTTCCTATTTGAAGTTCTGGCCAGAAGGTTATAAAAATTGCACCATTTCAGCTAGGCAAGTTGGAACCATCTTGAGCAACTGGTTCTCAAAACAGGTCTTATAGTAACGCTATCAGCAGTATGTCATATCAAACAGGTGGAGTTGTTGTTTTGGGAACCCAACTTCTTCCTGGAAACTTCAAAGATTATTGCTGGAAAATTCATTGTTCATTGTGGAAAATTTAAACATTGTTTATATAGACATATACAGACATATATCCAATGAAAGGTATGATAGAGACAAAAATAGGTATGAAGAAAAGTATTTTTTTCTAAATTCTTTCCTCTTTTTATCCCGTATCAGATGGCTCTTGATATGAGAGAGAATCTCTGAATTTTTCCTTCAACAGCATGCTTGGATTTAGAGAAGGACAGAGCACTTGTCCAACTCCAAAGCCAGCTCTATGTATATGTGTGTGTGTGTATGTGTGTGTGTGTGTGTTTTAGCACCTGTCATTACAAATCATATTTCTTTTTCTTGATGAACTTTTTTGGATAGTTATTTTTCCTTCCGTCAGCATCCAAATATCCAGGGTCTCTTGAATTTTTGAAGATGTGTATTTTCCTATAAAGATAAGAGCAGAACCTTGCCCCAACCCTGTATGGTTTCCTTTACATCTGTATGGTTGTCATTATTGTGGATGAGCTATCATTTCTCTTTCTCAAGAGATTTCTCTTCTTCAAAGCAAATCTTCATTGATTTTGATGGTACCCATAGTTTTACTTCTCCTATGGAAACAACAGCAAAATCCCTTTCCTAATGTAGCACAGTTCCTGGCTTCCACTGTGAGGTCAACACATCCTTGAAAAGATGATTTAATACAGAAGACTTTTCTATTATCCAGTGTCCCTCTGCTGTCATCCCTTTCTCATCAGTGTTAAGAAAATTCAGGGTTAATAAAGCATTATGCCATCTGTTTCTTGGGTTATTTTCTATCTGTTTCTGTTTGTTTAACATATTCTTTATAGTTCAATTTGATCTTTCTATAACTGCCTGACGTACAATTGTTTGGTATACCTGTAATATGCTTTATATTATAATAAGCAAAAAACTGTTTCATTTTCTTTGAGACATATGCTGGACCATTATCTGTCTTTATTTGTGCATAAGTACCCATGATGGCCATAACTTCTAATAAATGTGTGATTACTGAATCAGCATTTTCTGAACTCAAAGCAATTGCCCATTAAAAACCTGAATAAATGTCTATGGTGTGGTGTACAGGTTTTGATGTTCCAAATTCTGTAAAGTGGAACACATCCATCTGCCAGATTTCATTCCTTTGAGTATTCTTTGGTTAGGTCCATGCAGGTAGCAGAGTTTTGTAATAGAAAGAGCAAGTAGGGTATCTCTTTATAATTTCCTTAGCTTATTGCCATGTAATAGGAAACTGTTTCTTTAAACCTTTGCAATTGACATGATGTTTCTACTGGAATTTTGAGGCCTTCTGAAGGCGAAGGCGTAAGTTACAAACAATCCCACTCCAGTTTGGAATTATGATTAATAGAATGGTTATTTATTTAAAGGGGAAAAAACTTACAGATCAGCATCCCAGACAACAGCCCTCTGCGGAATCAGGAAGGGAGTCTAGTCACCAGAAGCAGAGCAGCAAGTAAGAGAGAGCGGAGAGAGAAGTGGCCGCTTTTTTAAAGGAAGAGAGACCACAACCCAATGGGCTGGTATCTCAGAGGCTATTGGCTGAAGGAGCGGAAGGAGCTCCCGCAACAGCCTTCAACACACTTCAAATCAGTAACTGATTAATTTCTGTATTACCTTGTGCTAGAGGACCTGGTAGACCCATGTGGGATCAGATGTGTGTTATGTATATGAGACAAACCATATTCCTGATTATATCTTGGTCTGTATGAATAATGAAGTCAATTTTATATCATGTAGTATATGTTCAGCAGTTTCAATATGTTAAGTAACTCTTTCTGCATATCATGAATCAGTAACTATATTAAGAGGATCTTTAAAATCTCTTAGCGCCATGAGAATACCATGTAGTTCTGCTTTTTGGACAGGATTATAAGGTCTTTGTTGCTTTTTCCACCTAACTTAATTCTTCTGATGTGTAACCTGACTTCCCTGATTTACTTGCATCAGTATAAAATGTACGGGCTCCAATTATTAGACATCACATAAAATTTAGGAACAAATCCAAGAAGATCTTTTTATAAAAATAAGTCTACCACTTTTGGGATAATTGCTATTAATTTCTCTAAAAAAAGAGCACAAGCTCTTTGCCATAGTTCATTGTCTTCCCATAACTTTTTTATTTCATCAGTAGTCAAAAGCACTATAATCTCTTCTGGGTCTATACCTGCTAATTGAGAAAGTCTCAATTTACCTTACATAATTAATTCAGAGACTTTTTCCATGTAAGTTTTTAATTTTTTACTTGGTTTATGTGGTAAATATATCAATTCTAAAATAATTTCTTCCCTTTGCATTTAAAATTCTGTGAGAGAAATTCTGGAAGGCAATATGACTAGAATACAATTAAGATTTGGATTCACCCTAGCCACATATACTTCATGTAATTTCTCCTCAACAATGTTTAACTCTTTTTCCACTTCAGCTGTTAATTTTCTGTTAATAGATAAAGACTATTCAAGTCTTTATCACCATCTAAGGTTTTGTTTAAATGAATTATTAGATCAGGTGTTATCCCAACAGCCGGTCATAGACTGGAAATGTTTCCTAACAATCTTTGAAAGTCATTAAGAGTCCACAATCAATCTCTCCTAATTTGTGTCTTTTTTAAATTAATTAATTAATTAATTTATTTATTATGTATATTCTGTCTGCGTGCCAGAAGAGGGAAGCTGATCAAATTACAGATGGTTGTGAGCTACCATATGGTCGCTGGGAACTGAACTCAGGACCTCTGGAAGGGCAGCCAGTGCTCTTAACCTCTAAGTCATCTCTCCAGCCCCCTAATTTGTGTCTTTTGTGTTCTAATTTTCTGTAAACCTATTTTATAACCTAGGTAATTGACAGAATCTCCTTTCTGTACTTCTTCAGGAGCAATTTGTAATCCCCTTTTGGCAAAACTTTCTTTACTTCTTCAAGCATCAAGGAATGCTGAAACTAACTGAAGCCAGGCATGAGGTGTTGTTTTAATGCTAGAAGCCCATTTCTTCACCATCACTATAACAAATGTGGAATGCAAGGCATAAAGTTACCACTGCTTGTGTAATTTATTTTAGATAATTTATTCCCATAGGTATCCATCTACCTTCTTTGGATCCCTTGGGACCTTTAGAACCTGATGCTTTATCGGAGTAGATTACAGGGTAGGAAGCTAAAACCCTGGGTAAGTCATCTTTGGCAGCTAATGGTGATGTTAAATCTTGTCCTTGTACCTTCTTTCCCTGCTCATCAGCTCCTATAGTCTACTCAGTGGTTTCAAATATTTTTACCATTGTCTTTTTAAAGCCTGAATCTGCTGGCCTATATATATTTCTAGTGATTTCATTGAGGCACATAACCTCTGGTCCTCATTCTGCACATATGATTCCAAGGTCTGAAGTTTTTCCTTTAACAATAACATGTCATCCTTGGATATTATTTGGATAGTGTGCAGATTGTCAATCTGGAAAGATACTTTATCTGCTAACCTATCATAACTTTTTAACAGATTTTCAATGTCAAATTCAACAATATGAATTCTTTCAGATAATTTTTCAGTATCCTTTGACATAGATTGAATACTGTATGTCAAATTAATTTTAACCTTTCAAAAGTATTTCATTTTTCATGTAACTTTTGATTTTTGATGGTATTAATCCTCTCAGCTACGTGTTCATTATTAGTAATTAAAGACTGTATCATTTCTAAAATGTGACTCATTCTTGACTCTGTTATTAAACCATTTTCTTAAGGATATAATATGAAGAAAAAACTGAGTCCCAATATCCAATAAATGGATGTATCACCATAACCATATAAGCCTTACAGAATACAATCTAGAGTATTAGCAAAAAATGTTATTAAAAATTTCAATGGTAATGTTGTCTGCAGTTATATAACTTTTAAGTTTATTGATTTATTAATTACCTGTCATTAAATCCAGTAAATTTTTTTAGGTGTAATACTCTTTATTGTCCAGCAGCTGTGGTGGTTGCAGAGTTATGACAAGTGGTGCAACTTGGTGCCATGAACAGTTCTGAGGTTTCCCTCCCTTGGTGCTGGTTAAATACTGACAAATATGCTTTGCTTGACAAATTAAAAGCAATTAAATCAATTCTGTACATGGAGCAAAAAGCCCAGAACTCAGGATCTGGGAGTACAAACTTGAGGTTGCACAAGTCACCAAGCAGCAGGAAACAAGACAGTGTGGGGGGAGGCATGTGTTCACTTGGGAAAATTTCAAGTCTCCTCATGCAATTAGCTCTGCTATGGTGGGGGTTTTATAAAAAAAAGTCCACTTAGTAGGTAAATCAAGTCAAGTAGGTGGGGGGTGGAAGACTTTCTGGGCTGAGGACCATTTAGGCCTTTAAATTGGTCCACCTAGTAGGTGTGGAGTTCAGATCTATGTGGGATGCCAGATGAAGAAAGAAGCTAAAAAGAAATCCCGCACTAGCTGAGAAATGAGTATAATAAAAGGTAATTTATTTAGGGATGGATTCATAGATCACAATCCTCTGTTGGAATAAGGAACAGCAACCAAATCCTGCAGCTGCAAAAGAGGCTGGATGCATGCTTTACATCAGCATATATAGTAAAAAGGCCATGCACAAGTAGGTAGGTAACTTAAAGGCTACTGGTGGTAGAAATTCCTACAGCAGTTTTAAGCATCTACCTGTACTGCATGCATGTACCCTGGACTCCAACTGTGACTACTGAAAACTAGTGTGATTGTTGTTATAAAACTGTATATTTATCTGACAGCTTGACATCTGTGCATCCTAAACACTAAGTCATGTCTCTTGGATATATCCCACAGACAGAGGACTAAATCACTTTCTTAAATGAATTATATCCCTAATTATCTGCAGAAGTATCTCTTTTGAAATAAGTTCTGAGACATTTTCACATTTTGTTTGCTCTGGTGATTTGACTATTGATATCTGTTCAAAGAGATTTTTTTCATCATTATCCTCCCTAAAAATCCCCCAATAATATACAACTTTCAGGAAAAAACAACAGGGAAATTTCTCACTGTCTTTGACTCTAGAGTGTGATATGATACAAGTGATCAAAATGAGTCTTGATAAGTGTACAGTTTGTATTCCAGGATAGTTATATAGTCAAGAACTCTGGCATTGAAAATATCTCTTATTTCCAAATTCAATCTACCAAACACTCCCTCTTATAAAAATGAAAGGATACAGTAAAGCATATATAAAGTTGATTGTGAAATGATTCCTGTACAAACAAAAGTAGGAGAGTGGTGGGAAACCTCCTTCAGTCAATTGAACTTTAAGAGGCTGGGCCAGGCTAGGGCATGAACTTTTGGGTACCCAGAGAAAACCACTGCCCACATAGAGCTCTCTCTTGTTCCCACATTACACACTTGAGGTTGGACTTTTTTCCCTGTTCCGTGAGTTTGATCCCTATAATAAAGAACTATAACTAGAATCTTTTGTAGTTAGCTTGGGATTCTTTGACTCATATCCTCATCTCCCGTTTCAGTAACATCTGGAGCCCAATGTGGGGCATAGGGACCAGTCTACCTCCCTTTGGAACCATTGTGGAGCTGAATTTATACCAGATGATACAGAATTGACTTCATTATTCATTCAGATTCAAAACATAGTCAGAAATAGGCTTTGTTCTATAAACATAACACACATCTAATCCCATACAAGTCTGCCAGGTCCTCTAGCACAAGGTAATACAGAAATTGATTGGTTATTGATTGGAAGTGTGCTGAAGACCTCAGAGTTTCATAAAACATCATGCCAATAGAAGGTTTAAAGAAAGAGTTTCCTCTCATGCTTTTTCAGACCCAGTCCAGCTGGCCTTGGTAAGTTCCCGATAGAACATCCCCATTGTCTCAGTGTGTGGGTGTACACCTTGCAGTCCTGAGTTCCTTGTTCATGTTTTCTCTCCTTCTGCTCCTGATTTGGACCTTGGGATTTCAGTCCGGTGCTCCAATGTGGGTCTCTTTCTCTGTCTCCTTTCATCGCCTGATGAAGGTTAATATCCAGGAGGATGACTATATGTTTTTCTTTGGGTTCACCTTCTTATTTAGCTTCTCTAGGATCACGAATTATAGGCTCAATGTCCTTTATTTATGGCTAGAAACCAATTATGAGTGAGTACATCCCATGTTCCTCTTTTTGGGTCTGACTTACCTCACTCAGGATAGTGTTTTCTATTTCCATCCATTTGCATGCAAAATTCAAGAAGTCATTGTTTTTTACTGCTGAGTAGTACTCTAATATGTATATATTCCATACTTTCTTCATCCATTCTTCCATGGAAGGGCTTCTAGGTTGTTTCCAGGTTCTGGCTATTACAAACAATGCTGCTATGAACATAGTTGAGAATATACTTTTGTTGCATGATAGGACATCTCTTGGGTATATTCCCAAGAGTGGTATTGCTGGGTCCAGGGGTAGGTTGATCCCGAATTTCCTGAGAAGCCACCACACTGCTTTCCAAAGTGGTTGCACAAGTTTGCATTCCCACCAGCAATGGATGAGTGTACCCCTTACTCTGCAACCTCTCCAGCAAAGGCTGTCATTGGTGTTTTTGTTTTTAGCCATTCTGACAGGTTTAAGATAGATAAAACTGGACTCGCTGAACATAGCAGACAATGAGGACTGCTGAGAAGTCAAGAACAATGGCACTGGGTTTTGATCCTACTGCACGTACTGGCTTTGTGGGAGCCTAGGCAGTTTGGATGCTCACCTTATTAGACCTGGAAGGAGGTGGGAGGTCCTTGGACTTCCCACAAGGCAGGGAACCCTGACTGCTCTTCCGGGCTGATGAGGGAGGGGGACTTAATTGGGAGAGGGGGAGGAAAATGGGAGGCGTTGGCGGGGAGGAGGCAGAAATCTTTAATAAATAAAGAAAGGAAGGAAGGAAGATAGGAAGAAAGAAAAGAGTCTATTAAAAAAGAAAGAAAGAAAGTTTCCTATTACATGGCAACAAGCTAAGGAGGTTATAAAGAAATGTCCTACTTGCTCTTTCTATAACCAGACACTGTTACCTGCAGGGACTAACCCAACGGGTATTCAAAGGATTGAGATCTTGCAGATGGATGTTTTCCACTTTACAGAACTTTGAAAATTAAAATCTGTACACCACACCATAGACACTTATTCAGGGTTTTCAATGGGCAACTGTCTTGAGCTCAGAGAAGACTAATTCAGTAATTGCATATTTATTATAATTTATGGCCATCATTGGTATTTCTGCACAAATAAAGACAGACAATGGTCCATCATATATATATTATTTTGCTTATATAATATAAAGCACATTACAGGTATACTAAACAATCCTACATATCAGACAGTTATAGAAAGTTCAAATCAAACTATAAAATATATGCTGAACAAACAGAAAGGGATGGAAAATAACCCCAGAAATAGATTGCATAATGCTTTACTAACCTTGAAATTTTTTAATGCTAGTGAGAAAGGAGCAATGACAGCAGAGAGACTTTGAAAAAAAAAATCTCTGAATTAAATCAGCTGGCGTATTTCAAGGATGTGTTGACTTTACAATGGAAACCAGGAGATGTGCTACATTGGAGAGGGGGTTTCACTCTTGTTTCTACAGGACAAGAAAACTATGGATACCATCAAAATTAATAAAATTTTCATTTTGAAAAAGAGAAATTTCTTCAGAAAGAGAAATGACAGCTCATCCACAGAGGTGACAACCATACAGGTGTTAAGAAAACCTTATTTAGGATTGGGGCAGTGATATATTCTAGTCTTCACAAGAAAATACACATCTTCAAGAATTCAAGAGATCCTGGATGTTTGAATGCTTAAAGAGGAAAAAAAATAATTATCCAGAAAGGATCACCAAGCAAAAAGGAATATGACTTATGTGGGCAAGTGATCAATGTACACACACACACACACACACACACACACACACACTGGCTTTGGAGTTGGACAATGGCTACCCTTCTCTAAATCCAAGCATGTTGTTTAAGGAAAAATTTATAGAGTTTCTGTCTTATATTAGGAGCCATCTGGTATGGGACAGAAAGAAGAAAGAATTTAAGAAAAATTTTTACTTTTTCCATGTCTATTTTGTTTATATCATATTTTTCACTGAATATATGTCTATATGAATAATGCCTAAATTTTCCACAATGGAACAGTAGATTTTCCTACATATCTTTTTCCTGCAGTAATCTTTGAAGTTTCCAGGAAGAAAGCCCCACAGCAATGACTCCCCTTGGTTTAGATGACATCATGATGCTAATAGTGTTCCTATAAGACTGTTTTTGGGGTACCAGTTGCTGAAATGGTGTACTGTCTCATGATATTTTGGCCAGAACTCAAATATGAGCTTTAAAAAAACCTATTGACTACTCAGAAATAATTTACAATTATACTAGACAGTAATCTTGAAACTTAACCATCATTGTACTTTTATAGAGTCACAGAGAAAGAACACCACCCACATGAGAGCTGGATGCAATTCTAGAAGATGACATCCCCTCTATCAATAAAATTTGTCCTCAGGGTTTGAGATACCATTTAGGGGTTGATTATTACGTGTATAGGGTAGAAGGTTGGGGTTGGAATTATATATGCCCAGAGATCTCCTTGGAAAAAAAGACAGAAAATTGAATGGGATAATAGGTAATTTAGTATAAACTTACTCACACTACTAATAATAACAGTGAGTAATAGAGTGAATATTTGTGAGATATTGTTTATGGACAATTTACATTGTTATAGATTCTTGTATATTTATACAAGTTTAAATTATATTTGTTAGTCCTGTTTACAGTATTTATACACCTATGCGAAGTTATATTATTTTGTCAGAATGTATACATGCATGTTTCTACTTCTGTTTAAGACATTTTGTATATTGATAGAATTTTTAGGATATATTTATCATATTGATTATGTATTTCTACCTCTGATCAAGATACTTACATGTTGTTTACATTTTGAGGTCATTGTCCTCATTTAATGCACAATTCTTTACAGATTATTTAATATTCTGTTATGAACTCAGTCTTTAAGTTATATAAGTATTAAATATTATAGGTCAATAGTCATCCACGTTGGTCAAATTTATAGTTAGACTAATCAGGTTCTTTCTTTCTTTCTTTCTCTCTCTCTCTCTCTCTCTCTCTCTCTCTCTCTTTCTTTCTTTCTTTCTTTCTTAAAGATTTCTGCCTCCTAACCACCACCGGCTCCATTTCCCTCCCCCTCCCCCAATCAAGTCCTCCTCCCTTGTCAGCCCGAAGAGTAATCAGGGTTCCCTGCCCTGGGGGAAGTCCAAGGACCACCCACCTCCATCCAGGTCTATTAAGGTGAGCATCCAAACTGCCTAGGCTCCCACAAAGCCAGTACGTCCAGTAGGATCAAAAACCCATTGTCATTGTTCTTAAGTTCTCAGTACTCCTCATTGTCCGCTGTGTTCAGTGAGTCCGGTTTTATCCCATGCTCTTTCAGACCCAGGTCAGCTGGCCTTGGTGAGTTCCCAATAGAATATCCCCATTGTCTCAGTGTGTGCATGCACCTCCCGCGGTCCTGAGTTCCTTGCTCGTGCTCTCTCTCCTTCTGCTCCTGATTTGGACCTTGGGATTTCAGTCCGGTGCTCCAATGTGGGTCTCTGTCTCTGTCTCCTTTCATCGCCTTATGAAGGTTAATATCCAGGAGGATGACTATATGTTTTTATTTGGGTTCACCTTCTTATTTAGTTTCTCTAGGATCACGAATTAATACGCTCAGTGTCCTTTATTTATGGCTAGAAACCAAATATGAGTGAGTACGCCCCATGTTTCCCTTTTTGGGTCTGGCTTACCTCACTCAGGATAGTGTTTTCTATTTCCATCCATTTGCATGCAAAACTCAAGAAGTCGTTGCTTTTTACTGCTGAGTAGTACTCTAATATGTATATATTCCATACTTTCTTCATCCATTCTTCCATTGAAGGGCATCTAGGTTGTTTCCAGGTTCTGGCTATTACAAACAATGCTGCTATGAACATAGTTGAGCACATACTTTTGTTGTATGATAGGGCATCTCTTGGGTATATTCCCAAGAGTGGTATTGCTGGGTCTTGGGGTAGGGTGATCCCAAATTTCCTGAGAAACCACCACACTGCTTTCCAAAGTGGTTGTACAAGTTTGCATTCGCACCAGCAATGGAAGAGTGTACCCCTTTCTCCACAACCTCTCCAGCACAGGCTATCATTGGTGTTTTTTATTTTAGCCATTCTGACTGGTGTAAGATGGTATCTTAAGGTTGTCATGATTTGCATTTCCCTGATTGCTAAGGAGGTTGAGCATGACCTTAAGTGTCTTTTGGCCATTTGAACTTCTTCTGTTGAGAATTCTCTGTTCAGCTCAGTGCCCCATTTCACAATTGGGTTGATTAGCCTTTTACGGTCTAGTTTCGTGAGTTCTTTATATATTTTGGAGATCAGACCTTTGTCAGTTGCGGGGTTGGTGAAGGTCTTCTCCCAGTCAGTGGGTTGCCTTTTTGTCTTAGTGACAGTCTCCTTTGCTTTACAGAAGCCTCTCAGTCTCAGGAGGTTCCATTTATTCAATGAGGCCCTTAATGTCTGTGCTGCTGGGGTTATACGTAGGAAGTATTCTCCTGTGCCTATGTGTTGTAGAGTACTTCCCACTTTCTCTTCTATCAGGTTCAGTGTGTTTGGACTGATATTGAAGTCTTTAATCCATTTGGACTTGAGTTTTGTGCATGGTGATAGATAAGGATCTATTTTCATTCTTCTACAGATTGACATCCAGTTTTGCCAGCACAATTTGTTGAAGATGCTCTCTTTTTTCCATTGTATACTTTATTGAAAATCAGGTGTTCATAGGTTTGTGGGTTAAAGTCTGGGTTTTCTATTCAATTCCATTGGTCGACTTCTCTGTTTTTATGCCAATACCAAGCTGTTTTCAATACTGTAGCTCTGTAATAGAGTTTGAAGTCAGTGATGGTAATGCCTCCATACGATCCTTTATTGTATAAGATTGTTTTGGCTATTCTGGGATTTTTGTTTTTCCATATAAAGTTGATTATTGTCTTCTCAAGGTCTGTGAAGAATTTTGATGAGATTTTCATGGGGATTGCATTGAATCTATAGATTGCTTTTGGTAGTATTGCCATTTTTACTATGTTGATCCTCCCAATCCAAGAGCAAGGGAGATCCTTCCATTTTCTGGTGTCCTCTTCAATTATATTCTTCAAAGACTTAAAGTTTTTGTCAAATAGATCTTTCACTTCTTTGTACAGAGTTAACCTAAGATATTTTATGCTATTTGTCACTTTCATGAAAGGTGATGCTTCTCTGATTTCCCTCTCTGCTTCCTTATCCTTAGTGTATAGGAAGGCAACTGATTTTTTAGAGTTGATCTTGTATCCTGCCTCATTACTAAAGGTGTTTATCAGCTGTAGGAGTTCTTTGGTAGAGTTTTTGGGGTTGCTTATGTATACTATCTTATAATCTGCAAATAACGACAGTTTAACTTCTTCCTTTCCAATTCAAATCCCCTTGTTCCCCTTATGTTGTCTTATTGATATTGCTAGAACTTCAAGCACTATATTGAAGAGGTATGGAGAGAGTGGACAGCCTTGTCGTGTTCCTGATTTTAGTGGGATTGTTTTGAGTTTTTCTACGTTTAATTTAATGTTAGCTGTCGGCTTGCTGTAAATAGCTTTTATTATATTTAGGTATGACCCTTTTATCCCCAATCTCTCCAAGACCTTTATCATAAAGGGGTGTTGAATTTTGTCAAATGCTTCTTTAGCATCTAATGAAATCATCATATGGTTTTTTTTTCTTTCAGTTTATTTATATGGTGGATTACATTGATAGATTTGCATATGTTGAACCAGCCCTGCATCTCTGGGATGAAGCCTACTTGATCATAATGGATAATTTTTCTAATGTGTTCTTGGATTCGGTTTACTAGTATTTTATTGAGAATTTTTATGTCGATATTCATGAGTGAGATAGGCCTGTAATTCTCTTTCTTGGTTGGGTCTTTGTGTGGTTTTGGTATCAGGGTAACTGTAACTTCATAAAAGGAATTTGGCAATGAGTCTTCTGTTTCTATATTGTGAAATATCTTAAGGAGTATAGCTATTAGCTCTTCTTGGAAGTTCTGGTAGAATTCTGCATTGAAACCGTCTGGTTCTGGGCTTTTTTTGGAAGGGAGATTTTTGATAACAGTTTCCAGTTCTTCACGACTAACAGGTCTATTTAGATCATTCACCTGGTCTTCGTTTAGCTTTGGTATATGGTACTTATCTTAAAAAGTGTCCACTTCTTTTGCATTTTCCAGTTTTGTGGCATAAAGGCTTTTGTAGTAAGATCTAATGATTCTCTGAATTTCTTCTGTGTCTGTAGTTATGTCCCCCTTTTCATTTCTGATCTTATTTGTTTGCATGTTCTCTCTCTGCTGTTTAATTAGTTTGGATAGGGGTTTGTAGATCTTGTTGATTTTCTCCAAGAACCAACTTTTTGTTTCATTGATTCTTTGGACTGTTTTCTGTGTTTCTATTTTGTTGATTTCGGCCCTCAGTTTGACTATTTCCAGTCTTCTACTCCTCCTGTGCACGTCTCCTTCTTTTTTTTTTTATAGAGCTTTCAGGTGTGCTGTTAAGTCCCCAATGTATGCTTTCTCCGTTTTCTTTAAGTGGGCACTTAGTGCTATGAATTTTCCTCTTAACACTGCTTTCATAGTGTCCCATAGGTTTGAGTATGTTGTCTCTTATTTTCATTAAATTCAAGGAAGACTTTAATTTCTTTCTTGACCCAGGTGTGGTTCAGTAGTTGACTGTTCAGTTTCCCTGAGTTTTTCGTCTTCCTGCGGGTAGATTGTTGTTGCATTCTAACTTTTGTCCATGGTGATCTGATAAGACACATGTGGACATTGATTTTTTTTGTATCTGTGGAGGTTTCCTTTGTTTCCGATTATGTGGTCAATTTTCGAGAAGGTTCCATGAGCTGCAGAGAAGAAGGTATATTCTTTCCTATTTGGGTGGAGTGTTCTATAGATGTCTGTTAAGTCCATTTGCTTCATTACCTCCAATAATTCTCTTAATTCTCTATTTGGTTTCTGTCTGATTGACCTGTCCATTGGAGAGGGAGGTGTGTTGAAGTCTCCTACTACTAGTGTGTGTGGTTTGATGTCTGCCTTGAGTTCTAGTAATATTTCTTTTACATAACTGGGTGCTTTTATATTAGCGGCATAGATATTCAGGTTTGAGACTTCATCCTGATGTATTGTTCCTGTTATGAGTATAAAGTGTCCATCTCTATCTCTTCTGATTGATTTTACTTTGAAGTCAGTTTTGATAGAAATTAGTATGGCCACGCCTGCTTTTTTCTTAGGACCATTTGCTTGAAACTCCTTTTCCCAACCCTTTCCTCTGAGTAGATGCCTGTCTTTGTGGTTGAGATGTGTTTCTTGCAAACAGCAGAATGTTGGATCCTGTTTTCATATCCAATCTCTTAGCCTGTGCCTTTTTATAGGTGAATTGAGACCATTAATATTAAGTGATATTAATGACCAGTGGTTGTTTACTCTTATTCTTATTGCTTTTGGTAGTAGAGTTTGTGTGTCTCCCTTCTTTGAGCTGTTCTGGTGAAGGGTCACTACATGCCTGAGTTATTGTAGGCAGTGCTGGCAATGTTGGATTCCTTAGGTTGTGATTTTCCTTCTATTACTTTCTGTAGAGCTGTATTTGTGGCTACGTATTGTTTAAATTTGTTCTTATCCTGGAATGTCTTGTTTTCTCCATTGATAGTGAATGATAGCTTGGCTGGGTATATTAGTTTGGGCTTGCATCCATGGTCTCTTAGTTTCTGCAGTACCTCTATCCAGGACCTTCTAGCTTTCATGGTTTCCATAGAGAAGTCAGGTGTAAGTCTGACCGGTTTACCTTTATAAGTTACTTGCCATTTTTCCTTTGTAGCTCTTTTTTTTTAAATTATTATTCTTTTTTAATTAAGATTTCCACCTGCTCCCCGTTTCCCATTTCCCTCCCCTCCTCCCAAATATTGCCCTCTCCCCCCAGTCCCCTCCCCCTATCCCCACTCCTCTTCTCCTCCCCCCACACCATTCCCCCTCCCTCTCGATACTGAAGAGCAGCCCAAATTCTCTGCCCTGCGGGAGGACGAAGGTCTTCTATCTATGTCCAGAAGGTGAGCATCTAAACAGGCTAAGCACCCACAAAACCAGTTCATGTATTAGGATCGAAACCTAGTGAGTGCCATTGTCCTTGGCTTCTCATCAGCCTTCATTGTCCGCCATGCTCAGAGAGTCCAGTTTCAACCCATGCTTATTCAGTCCCAGACCAGCTGGCCTTGGTGGGCTCACAATAAATCAGTTCCACTGTCACAGTGGGTGGGTGCATCGCTCGTGGTCCTGGTTTCCTTGCTCATGTTCTCCCTCCTTCTGCTCCTCATTTGGACCTTAAGAGCTCAGACCGCTCGAAATAATCAAATTGAGGGCTGAAATCAACAAAATAGAAACACAGAAAACAATCCAAAGAATCAATGAAACAAAAAGCTGGTTCTTGGAGAAAATCAATAAGATTGATAAACCCCTATCCAAACTAATCAAACGGCGGAGAGAGAATGCACAAATTAACAAAATCAGAAACGAAAAGGGAGACATAACCACAGACACAGAGGAAATTCAGAGAATCATTAGATCTTACTACAAAAACCTGTATGCCACAAAATTGGAAAATGTAAAAGAAATGGACACTTTTTTAGATAAGTACCATATACCAAAGTTAAACCAGGACCAGGTGAACAATCTAAATAGACCTGTTAGTCGCGAAGAATTAGAAGTTGTTATAAAAAAACCTCCCCACCAAAAAAAGCCCAGGTCCAGACGGCTTCAATGCAGAATTCTACCAGAACTTCCAAGAAGACCTAATACCTATACTCCTTAATGTATTTCACAATATTGAAACAGAGAAATCATTGCCAAATTCCTTTTATGAAGCTGCAGTTACTCTGATACCAAAACCACACAAAGACACAACCAAGAAAGAGAACTACAGGCCAATCTCACTCATGAACCTCGACGCAAAAATACTCAATGAAATACTGGCAAATCGAATCCAAGAACACATTAGAAAAATTATCCATTATGATCAAGTAGGCTTCATCCCAGAGATGCAGGGCTGGTTCAACATACGAAAATCTATCAATGTAATCCTTTGTAGCTCTTAATATTCTTTCTTTAACCTGTATATTTTGTGTTTTGATTATTATATGGTGAGGGGATGTTTTTATTTTTTGATCCAGTCTGTTTGGTGTTCTGTATGCTTCTTGAAAATTCAAAGGAATATCTTTCTTTATGTTGAGAAAGTTTTCTTTCATAATTTTGTTAAAAATATTTTCTGGGCCTTTAAGCTGTGACTCTTCTCCTTCTTCTATCCCTATTATTCTTAGGTTTGGTCTTTTTATTGTGTCCCATATTTCCTGAATGTTTTGTGATGAGAATTTGTTGGCTTTGCTGTTTCCTTTGATCAGTGCGTTTATTTTCTCTATGGTGTCCTCAGAATCTGAGAATCTTTCTTCTATCTCTTGTATTCTATTGATTATGCTTGTTTCTGTAGACTCTGTTCATTAACCTATACTCTCCATATGCAGCTGGTCCTCAGTTTGTGTTTTCTTCCTTGCTTCCATTTCAGTTTTCAATTCTTGAACTGTTTCCATTACCTGTTTGATCGTTTTTTCTTGGTTTTCCAGGGTATCATGTACGTATTTACTCATTTCTTCAAACTTTTTGTTATACTTCTCATCCATTTCTATAAGGGCATTTTTTACATTTTGTTTAAGGGACTCTATTTCTTTCATAAAGTCAATTTTTCCCCTTCTTCTGTGTTAGGGTGTTCAAGTCCTTCTTTTGTAAGATCATTGGGTTCTGGTGTTTTCATGTTGTTTTTCAGATTGTTGGGTGAATTCTTGCCTTGGCCCCTGCCTATCTCCTCCTACCGATGCTAACTAATGGGTCTTTTAAAACTTCATCAGGTCTCCCTGCTGGCCAGGGGCTTACAAAATGCCCTTGTTCTGTTTCCTGGCTCCTGTCGTGGGCCAAGATCCCTCTCACCACTCCAAAGGGTCTTCAGGAACAGGACCCGGCTCCCCATTTGCCAGGGACCTTGCCAACAAAAGGCCTACCTCTTTGATTTAATTGTAGTAGGGCGATCTGCTCTCGGAGTTGAGCGTCGGTCGCTGCTGCTTGGCGTCTCTAATCAGGTTCTTTAGATACAGAGAGATTGTATTCTGCATAGATAGGTAGTCTTCAACTACATCAAAGATCTGTAAAATAAGAAATTTAAATAACAATGTTCTATTGATGTGAGACAAGATTGCTCCTGACAGCACTGATCTAGTCCCAAGAGAATGTTGAACACCGTAGACACTCCATTTGGAGTTTTCGGTCTTCTTGTCACAACTGGCCTTTGGGCAAGTAACTGTCCATGCCTTGACCACAGACAATATGCATGATGTCTGGACTGGAAGAGTAGGACACAAGTTTAATGACTGCCAAACCTTTCCAAGACAGGGTAAGACCGTTCTAAAAATTTTCCTGCCTCTGAAAATGGTCTGTCAGTTACTCTAGCCCTTAGCCAAAGTTGGTTGCTTCAGAATTGCAGATGAGAATTTAAGTAATCGCTCAAGGAGCCAGTTGTCTCTGTCGTATACTGCACATTTTGGAAGCTGCTTGATGCACCTCCTGTCTACTCAATAATATCTCCCTTCTCAGGCTTTCTATGGGCTTGAAGATTCGATAATCATAGTTTCCTTTCTCTTATGATTTAGCCAAGCCATTTCCAATGCAATACTTAGACTCCTTTAGGGTAGAATGTTTATTAAAACATTTAGCATACATTTCTTTCTTAATATTATTTATGCTGGTTATAATTCTAATTTTATACTTGATATATGTTCCGGGTGTATATAGTTTTGCACTGGGTTTGGAACTCTCTTATTTAGACAAAACGGGGAGGTGATAGGGAACCTCCTTCATCCACTAACATTTAAAAGCCTGGACCAGGTTAAGGTGTGACTTTATGTGTACTCAGATAAAACTGCCAGCCTGCTCAGGGTTCCCTGCCCCTGCCTCTGGTTCCCATATTACACACCTTAGGTAGGACTTCTCATTTCCATTCTGTGAGTTTACAATTGGAATCTTTTGGAGTTAGCTTGGGATTCTTTGACTCATGTCCTCTCCCCCTCTTTACAGTAACAGGAAAGTTACCTCTGACTCCAGGTGCTAAGACATTTATGTTAATATTAACCACTTAAAATAAAACTTCAACTCTGCAAATGTCACTGCTTCACAAGGTTCAAGAAAGTTCAACACACACAAAAACCCATAGATTCTCTTTAGAAATAAAGGAATTATAAATTAACTGTGATTGAAGAACACTTTCCCTGCCTTGAAAATTGCTGAAGTTCCTTCCCTTCAGGAACCACAGTCAGCTTCCTGTCCCTCACTTGATGCGATGTTAATTACATACCTGTCACCTACTGACTCCATTTAGAAGGCGAGTTGCACATTTTCCCAACAACCCACCACTTAGTTCTTTTCCAAATTCTAAATACTGCTGACTGTTACTTTTTAATTAAGATCCAACAGTTGAAATTTGCGTTCCAAAAGCTCATTGTATTCTATGGAATTAGATGGGCTATTTTTGCTATACATGCACCACTCTCATTCGCAGGCCACTTTGCTGAACATATGCTTCCTTGTTTCTGGTCTACATAACCTGAGTTCTATGACCTAGTCACAGCGTGGCCTTTAATCTATTGTAAATTACCACTTGCAATTTACTATTCTCTTAATACAGTGTAATTTGGCATGGCAAGAAATGCGTATAACTGTTGAAATGGTGGCCCTGTCTTATTTACTACTAATTTACACTCTCTGCAAGCAAAGGAATTTGCTGCAGCTTTTTCTGGATTTCAGCATCATCATTCTGATGTTGAAATTTTGCTAGATAATAAAGGAGAAATATCACACAAACAGAAACCTGAATTTTTGACTCATAGAAAAACTAAGAATATTGAAAAATTATTTTGTTATAAATGTATTTGAAAATGGTACAGCTCACAAACAAAAGGGTATTTATGAATATAAATGACTCTAATTTTAAACAGAATAATATTTAAAAAAAGACATTAATTATGGATTTGTCAGCTATGGGTCGGCTATGCTGACAGTGGAAATGACATTTTTCAAAATCTATAGAATTTTACAAATAGTTTAAAATGTATAGTAATGTGATACTATGCCATATTGTATATCATAAATATTACTATATTCTAAATGGTTGAGTGAAAAGATGGGAAATATCTGTTTATTTGAAACATGAGTTATTTCTAAACTTTATTTTAGCATGTACTTCTACCTATGGCATGTGAAATGTGGGGAAAAGCACTAAGTACTACTCAAAGGAACGTTACGAATTTGAGGTGGCATGAACTTATCTCACCTTTTATAAATTTGTTTTCACCTAAGTTGTTTCTTTTTTTTTCAAAGAAAGAGATGTTGATTTTTATTGATCTACAGTTGAGCTTTTCAATGGAAATAGTTCAGTAACTCTGTGTGAGTCTTTCAGTCACAGCAGAATAACGCTGTGCAGGAAGGACAGCTGTGTGACTAATCCTTCACTCCCGGGTCCAATTTATCTTAAGCATCTCTTGGTTTTCCTGTATTTGATTAGCCATTTACAAAGCAACTTAGTGTAGAACTCCAAAGTCTCATAGTTACCTGCATCTTGCCTTATTCAACGGATGGGGAAATTAGGAAGCTTTCTCCTGGACCCCCATCTCTTGGTTGTTAATGGTGTGGCTTGTGGTGGGAAAACTGAGGCTGAGAGAGAACCAGAGTCATTCATTAGCTGTGGCTAGGAGAGGGAAGGGTAACTGAATGTATTTGATGGGAAGCTTTTTTTCCCCTTCTGTTGCTGAAGATTAAACCTAGAACCTTGAGCACACAAAACAAGGGCTTGCCACCAACTGTATCCCCTCAGGTGCCGGAGAGTCTTTAGAAGGTAGTTGAATTTGTAACTATGCCTTAAGACACTTATATTTGTTATTTGTTGTTGTTGTTGTTTTATTTTTAAATTTCTTTCTTTCTTTCTTTATTAAAGATTTCTGCCTCCTCCCCGCCACCGCCTCCCATTTCCCTCCTCCTCCCCCATTCAAGTCCCCCTCCCTCGTCAGCCCTAAGAGAA
Organism: Chionomys nivalis; assembly: GCF_950005125.1. NCBI lineage: Eukaryota > Metazoa > Chordata > Mammalia > Rodentia > Cricetidae > Chionomys > Chionomys nivalis. The sequence goes on along the minus strand of NC_080089.1, from coordinate 17,495,658 downwards.
ATCAGGGTTCCCTGCCCTGTTGGAACCCACCCACCTCCATCCAGGTCTAATAAGGTGAGCATCCAAACTGCCTAGGCTCCCGCAAATCCAGTACGTGCAGTAGGATCAAAACCCAGTGCCATAGTTCTTGACTTCTCAGCAGTCCTCATTGTCCACTATGTTCAGCGAATCCAGTTTTATCCCATGCTTTTTCAGACCCAGGCCAGCTGGCCTTGGTGAGTTCCCAATAGAACATCCCCATTGTCTCAGTGTGTAGGTGCACCCCTCGCGGTCCTGAGTTCCCTAAGTTGTTAAGATGCCACTAATGACAGTCATGTGAATTTGTAAATTGAAGGAGGTTTTGTTTCCCAAAGGATCTACCAATTTCCCAGGATCATATGTAAAACTGGACCAAAAGGGGCAAAGCAATGTTCTTAAATTTCAAAACGTACATCAAAGTATCTTAGGCTTCTAATTTTAAAATAAATGTTACACTTGAAATTATTTAATGCTGAAATGCTGAACAGTTGGACAATAATTAAACTGCACAGAACATTTTAAAAATGGTCATAGTCTATACCTTGTCATGTTTAAAGTGATCACAGTATATTACTTAAAATAACATACAATAATCTAATACAACTAGTTAATTCTCAAGACAAGAGCTAATCCAAAAGGTTATCAGCTACAAGAATTTCTAATAACTTAAATATTCAGGCCTCTGTATTGGCCTGCCCTTGAGGTTCTGACTAGATAAGTCTTCAGTGGTAACCAGTAGTCACTAAGAGCACCAACTGTGCATTCACTGTCTTCCCTTTTAAAAAGGGCCCTGCCCACCTCCTCTCTCTCTCTCTCTCTCTCTCTCTCTCTCTCTCTCTCTCTCTCTCTCTCTCTCTCTCTCTCTCTCTTTCTCTCTCCTTTCTCTCTCCCTCTGCTTCTCTGCCTGTCTCTCTGTCTCTTCTTCTTTTCTCTCTCTCTTCCTCTTTCTTCTCTTCTGCTGCTCTTGTCCCCAGAGGCCTGTCTCCCCTCTCCCTTTCCCTCTTTTTACATTTGCTTTTCCCCTAATAAAAACCCCTCCACATGAACTCTGTTGCATGGTGTCCTTTCTCTCTTGCATCACTTTTCTTTCTTCCTTCCTTTTTCTTTCTTTCTTTCTTTCTTTCTTTCTTTCTTTCTTTCTTTCTTTCTTTCTTTCTTTCTTTCTTTCTTATTGCAGCAAGTTTACTAGGTAACGCAGTTTTGGGGAAAAGTGTTGTAGACTGATGGTTGGATCATGGACTTCCTGTCCCTGGCTCTGGAGGTTGGACACCCAAAATCTAATTATCAGGGTTAGAGAAGTATGAAGTCTCTCTTTCTAGCTGTTTTCACTCTGTGGCATTCATCACAAGGCCTTTCTGCTGTGTACCCACAGAGAGGTAGAAATTTCAGGCATCTCTTCCCTTTCAAGGAACGATACAAAGTCCTATTAGTTTATGGGTCTAGGCAAGCATGGACAAAAGTTAGCATCAAGACAGTCCAATCAAATATACAACAAAGAAAGTCCTGTGTGTACAAACAAATTTTTACCAGTCCCAGCCCTCACCTGTCAGATTCTCAAAGGCAAAAATGCTTCATAATATACCCTGAGTAAGTCTGGGCCTATAACTGCTGCTTGGAGTCCCAAACAGTGATAAAATATGAAAAGTTACTTTAGCAATATTAATGAAGTCAATGGACATATACCCATAAGTACTCAGTCTCTGCAGTTCACCAATGAATTCCAAGCAATGCACAGAACTGTATCAGAAAGCAAAAATTCACATCTTTCCAAGTGTATAATATCATCTTTTAAAATTGAAAAAGGTACCTCTAAAATGGAAAAAATCAATTTTAAATTATAAAATCAAGTTAATATTTTCAATTGTGTGAGAAATTCAATCTTGTTTCTGGTACAACAGAGACCAAACTGGGTATATCTGTCTTTAACAACCCCTGCTCAAGACAATGAGAATATTGACTACTCGTCTGGATTGCAACTAGAATTCTAAAAAGACCACTGTAAATGGTTTAATCAAGGTAACCTGGCATGATTTTTTGATTCTCTTTGAGAATATATTATTTGGATATTGTTCATATGGAGAATAATTTTGTACTTTGGAATAACAGGTTGAAAATGTCAGGGACAATGTGGTCCTATGTTTGCACCACCGCTCTCTTATGCAGATAAAACACTATGATGAACCAGAAATTATGCGGTAAAGCGAATTCCAGAGATAAATCAAATATACATATTTGCTATTTATTGGTGATCCTATGCTTTCTGTTAGAGCATTATTTCATGTATTTTATAACTTTTTGATTTATTTCAAAATTAATTAAAATTTATTAATAAAATTACTTAATTGGAAATAATATTAAGTAAAATCATACAAATGTACTATCTTTATACAATAAAATGTGTTTTAAATATTTTGTTGTTTTTCTTTAATATCTATCTTTTAGTGCTTTATTTATTCTCCTGCACAATAATCAAAAAGAACACTATGAAAAATATACTGAAGCTGGTGTAATACTTTGAACATCCAGAAATAATCTTAACTCAGATGTTATAGGGATATGTGAAAATGTGTTTCCTGAGATTCCGAGTTCTCAGTGTGCATGTGAGTGGGTATTTCTCTTCAAGTCAGTTGTGTGGAATCAGTTTTCTTCACGATCTCCATAACCACAATCTTTGCATATTTGTATCTAGCTGATTTGCAGTTACTGAATATGCTTGTGACTAGGTCATTTAGAATCTTTGGAATTTCTATAATGCAGACTGGGTCTAGACAGATTAAAATTATTATTATTAATGGGGGAAGGGAAATTTTGCAATATAAAATAATCATTCATCTTTCTTTTTACTAAGATCTATAGACAACATTGTCTTCTAGTGCATAGTTTTGTGCATTAAGTCAGAGTGCTTCTTGGAATCAAATGTAAAAATAATAATTCAAAGAAAATCTCATTGGGGAACCTGAATTTGTCATTGGGAATAGTAGTAGGAAAATCTCGCTGACAAATCTTTCAGACGCTGCATGCAGAGACCTTGTCATCACGGCTTTTCCTTTGTACTTTACATTTTTATTCAAAATCCCTTTTCTTTGGGCTATTCACACACACACACGCACACACACACACACACACACACACACACACACACACACACACCACCCATTGCCCTAGAGGTCAAGTAAGTATGTAAGTTCTTTTATTCTGTGTACTTGATTTTCTTCCTCCTTTTTTTTCTTTTTTACAATTATTCTATGATATCCACTTTGGAGGTGACTGAGCCCTGACCTCTTCCTTTTTTCTGTGACAAATTGAGGGCTTTGTGTACCACATTGTCATCTTGAGCACAGCTCTTTTTCAGACTTTCCAAATCCTTGGATTATTTTTATCATGTCAGGAAGGTTGAAATGCAGAGCCTTTGAGTGACCTCTGAGGGATTTGCAGTGACCCTCTGGGGGATAAGAGGGTGCCATCAGCAGCCCAGACAGTCATCTCCCATATGTACACTGAATGCACTAAAAATGAAATCATCATCACACTGAAGCCTAGGAGATCAAGCGGCACCTTGTGAAAGCAAGGCTGTGGGTGTAGATCTCCTTGGAGAATCACTGTGTTAAAGCCAGGATGTGAATGTAGAGCTGGTTGTAAAAATTCTGAGGCTCCCATAACTGTTTCTATGTTTCAGGATATAGGTCTCAGAACATCTGACTCACTGCTAACTGGAGCAAGGAGCTATATCTAAGCTCCCAGTGTCATCTGCTTGGAGCTTAGGGTGTATGTGTATTCTCTGTAGTATGACCTGAGCATGAGGATCACTGATGTTCATGGAATCAATGTCACAGCTCCTGTATGATCTGTGTTCTCCTATAGGCAGCAGTTTCTGTTCTGTCTGTTTCCACAACCATTCAGTCCCAAATAAACACATAGAGGTTTATATTAATTATAAACTGTTTTGTATATTAGCGCAGGCTTATCACTATTTCTTACAGCTCAAATTAACCCACTACTTTTTATCTATGTTTAGCCATGTGGCTTGGTACCTTTTCTCAGTAAGGCATTTTCAACTTGCTTCCTCTGCATCTAACTTGTGAATGTATCTCTGCCTTTCCTCTTCCCAGAATTCTCTTAGTCTAATTGTCCTGCCTATACTTCCTGCCTACCTACTGGTCAATCAGCATTTTATTAAACCAATACGAGTGAGAAATCTTTACAGTGTGCAAGACCATTCTCCTTCTCATCTGGAGCGGGGACAGAACACAAATGCTGACAAAGGCCTGACATGTTGGGGGTCAAGGTAAAAATTCCAAACCCAAAGCTCCACATTGACTCAGAACCCCATGACTCTAACAAAATGTATAGTACTTACAAAATATAGGTTCACTAGAGCTTGTAACTAACAGATATGTCATGAAAGTATCAAAGTTAAAAGACAGTTTTTTTGTTTGTTTTTACATTACTTTTCTTGTTATTTTGACTACATATCTGATGGAAACAACTTAAAAGAGGAGTCATTTGGTCTCTAGATTTGTGGAGATGTAGTTCATCATGGTGGCAGGAGATAGCAGTGGAAGCCTTGTATTTATAGTGTGAGAAGTGGGGGCTGCTTGCTCAGATTGTAATGAATCAAAGAAGAATGAAGGGAAGGAAGGGGAAAAATGGAGGAGGGAGAAAGAAAGGAGGCAGGGCTATAATCCTAAGTGACAACTCTTGCCAGGGGGCTGCTAGTTAATTTGCCAGCTGCCCAGACTCCCGAAATATCACACAAAAATCTGTATTAATTGCAATATTGTTTGGGCCAACAGCTTAAGCGTATTTCTGGCTAACTCTTATATTTTAAATTAACCCATTTCTATTAATCCGTGTATCACACAAAGCTTTGTGTACTGGCAAAGTTTCCCACTGGCTGCATCTGTCTCTGACAGTGGATACATGGCTTCTCCCTGATCCCACTTACTCTCTATATATATCTCTTTCAGCCTGGCTTTACTCTGTTAAGTCATTGGCCAAAAGCAGCTTCTTTATTAACCAATGGTAATAAAACATATTCATAGTATACATCACCTCCCACATCAGACAACTTTCCCATGACCCTCTTCTTCCTGTACTGTTTCATACCCAGAAAGTTCCACAACCTCCAAAAACCTTCAGCTGGGAGAAAATATTCAGGCATATGTGCCTGTTGGGAACAGTTCTCATCCAGACAATAATTAGTGATACTTACTAAAATGTCTTTTAATATGAATGAAGGAAATACAGAAAAAGCTTTTTAAGACTTTAATACTAATTTCAACTATACTTGGCAGCTCAGAAAAATGTGAATGGTATTCCCAGAGGGAATTAAATGGTATTTTTGTATGGGGAAGTAGAGCAGATCCTATCTGGTTTCTCAACAGGATGGATGCAGGACAGCCCTCCTGCTGGTTTTGCTCTTCCACTGTCCCCAAAGTATTTGGTAGAAATGAGTGAATGGAAAGAGTTTGACATAAATGAAAAGCATTAAAACCCTTCACACACCCTCTACCTCAGCCTGCAAAGCCATTTTTACAGATCATTGCCCCCATTCTCATAACCCAGAGCGATAGATATTGTTATCCACATTTTGAAGAAGGACTCTAAAAAGAAACCCCACACAATCTCAGAATTGAGTATAATAAAGGGTTATTTATTTAGGGGTAGACTCACAGATCACAGCCCTCTGCATGAATGGGGAACATGAACCGAATCACATTGCTGGAAGAGAAGCTGGATGCGCACTTTACATCAGCATTTTTAGTATAAGAGGCCACGCCCAATGGGCAGGTAACTTAAAGACTACTGGCTATAGGAATTCCCACAGCAACATTTGATGGAAGTAGTGACTGATGTATGGAGACAATAACTTCCTTAGTTGTTACCTCATTAAATGTCAGTGCTGAAGTGAGTCTCTCTCTCTCTCTCTCTCTCTCTCTCTCTCTCTCTCTCTCTCTCTCTCTCTCTCTCTCCATGCAATTCTCCTTTATCAGGCAGGGCCTGAGGACACTGATAACAGAACTTCCTTTAAAGTTCTGAAGGACACCATTAAATACTTGATGAAATTGCACTCTTGAAGTGATACAGTAACAAGAACTATTGATTTTCATCAAACCGTGGGTAATAACCATGGTGATGACTGTGGGTGCTTACAAGCTAAACACAGCTGAGTACTCTATCACACACTTTACCTTAGTTCTCAGGGCTCACTCTTCCTACATAGCTGAGCTCAAGGAAAAAGACACCAACAAGTCATTCGGATTTCTCTCCTAGCATCGACTTGCTATGCCAGGTACATGGTGAGATTGTCAGACATACATCCATTGTGAGCTACTTTCCATCAATCCTCAAGATGAACACTACCTAAACTCTAGCATATTTTTCTAAGGATAGTCCATATTTCTGTTGATGTTGGTGATACCTGCCTCATACAGAGGGCTCAGGCCTTTAGTAGCTGAGATCATATTCTTGTGTGCTTACTAGAGGTTGAAAGTGACACCATGATCCATTCTGTCTATTAGTTATCCTTCGGTTTTAAAAACAAACTGCAGATTCTTTGAACAGTACCAAATCTAGGCTTTCATCATTACTCCATCTATCTCTGCTTTTTTTTTCTCTTTTCTCCATTTTTGTTTTCTTTCCCTCTTCCTCACTAAATGTACTCCCATTAAAGATGCCCAATTTCCCAATGAAATCCTTCTCCATGTCTGAGAGGAGCAGATTAATGCTTAGCTTCAAACCCCATGTCTTCCTCTCAGGACCTTCTTTCCCCGCTTAGAATTGCATACTCTGTTCTTGGAACTCTGCACTGACAGGAGTTTTATGGCCCAGGATTTTTCAATTTCTTATCCAAAGCCAGCCTCATCTCAATTCTCAAATTTATGGGCATAGGAGATGACATATGGGATTAAATTCTTGACAGATTTCCAACAGCATCCTCTACAGTGGCCAAAGCACCTTCCAAGAGGAAATGGGGAAAATGTGCTGCCTATGGCGCTGGTTTCTTGCTTCTCTCACAGGCACCCTTCTTTTGACTCATTCAATTCTTTCTCCTTCAACACCCCAATTCTGACAGTGTTGATTGCAGGGCCTTCCGTCCTCTTGCACATTTCCTGGGCTTCCCTCTTGGAGATATCCTATTGGTCGAAGAAACAGATTTCCCCACCTGTAGATCCCTCTGGCTTCCTCTCTTGGCTTGCTTCTTGGCAAAAACTAATTGCATTGCTTTTACTCATTTTGCTTTTCTTGGTTTTATTTTGAAGATGCCAAAAATCTTTTGCTTTTTCCATGATGAATAATCCTTTTATGGTTCATTTCTATTCTTCTGTAAAGTATAGCTTTTCTAAACATATTTATTAGTCTTTCCTGGACTTCATCCAAGCCTCTTGGTTGACTTGAGGAAAACTTTACTCTCAAAAGACTATCAGGGATGGTAAATCACACCAACAAAAGGAAATTTAAATGCATTAAACATTATATTTTAAGCACCTGCACATATTATCTCAGATTGGGTAATCAATGACAGAGTATTTCTGAATGTGTCTGCTCACAGATTAAGTTACTGCAGCTCTTGCATATGCCACACCAATAACACTCACCTGTTTCTTTTTCTAAGGTGTTTTCTGATAAATGTAGAATATTTTGAAATAATTACATCAGTTTACTCACTTTTAACTTATGCTAAAATCTTGGCCATTATATCCCCTGGTATTGTTTTATACAAATTGCATAAATTTGTATGTTCTGCCATTACCGACTTCAAAATCTGAAATATGATGGAAAATTTAAAAGTTTCTCCAGATGCTCTGAGGATTGATATGCATTTAGCTGGTTAGGTGCACACATTTTAAATTATATCACTTTCTCTCAAAGAATTGTTTTCTGTAACTCAGTTCCAAAGATATGATCTCTCTCATCTTTGTAGGTTAAAAAAAAACTTGTCATTTTGTTTCTCACAATTTTTCTTTGTTTATACTTTATTTTTTCTTAATATTTGTATGACATTCAAAAAATAACATTTTACATTCAACATTAATTTCCTTCAATACCTCGTAATGTCTTGGCTCAATAAATATCAACAAGTTGGTTTGATCTATCCATTTGATCCTACTATTGTTATGCCCAGATCAGCTAAGTCTCCGAAAAACCAACAAAGAGACAGAGTACTTTATGCAAAAACAAAGAGCCTTTAGTTATGCAAGTTTGCAAACTCGGTCTCTCAGCATATCCAACATATTGGAATAAACGGAGAGCCCCAAGCTCAATTATAGTTGGGTTTTTATAGTAGTAAAGATGGGGGTGAGGGGTTTCTGAGGTTCAGGACCCATGATTGGCTGACATTTGCCTAGGGCTTTCCTGGTGAATGTGTCCTGGCAGGTGATCCTATCTACAAGGGTTGAAACATTAAGCATTTCCTTTGGATGATCTGTTGTTGGGTGGTGCTCAGGTAATCTCAGTTTGTGGTTCTTATTGTAACTGGGTATTGCATCAGGGTAAACCACTGAGACTCAGGTCTCCATTAAACATATTCATGGCTGAGTCCTACTCAGCAGATTATAATGGAAGTAAAGAACTTCCTTTGGGTGGTCTGTTTCTATTTAGCTTATCATGGCTGACTCCTACATCAGCTGGCTCCCACACTATCATTTTGCATACCCTTTCAATTTTAATTCATTGCATTTTGAATATCAAAACCGTATTTAACTTTTTAAAACCATTTCATTAGGTATCTTTTGGCCTCTGTTTTAGTCAGGGTTCTCTAGAGTAACAGGACTTACAGGAAGAATCTCTCTCTTTCTATATATGTATATACAAACAGAGATTGATAAAATTTTAAGAGGAGATTTATTGCAATTGCTTATAGGCTATACTTCAGCTAATTCAACAATAACTGCCTGTGAATGGAATGTCCATGAATCCAGAAGTTGCTCAGTCCACAGGGCTGAACATCTCTGCTGGTCTTCAGTATATAATGGAATCTCAAAGAAGTAAGCTCTAATGCTAGTGAAAGAATCCAATTGCTGGCAAGGCGAGAGCAAACAAGCAAAGAACACAGGCTTCTTTCCCTTGTGTCCTTATTTAGGCTTCCAGCAGAAGGTGTGGCCCAGATTAAAGTTGTGTCGTTCCGGCTCAGGATCTGGATCCAAGGTGTGTTTTTTCCTACCTCCGAGCTCTAGACTAGAAGTAGATTCACACAAGAAAAATCTCTCACAACTGTGCCCTCCATTTTCTGGATCGTAGCTCATTTGAAATGTAATCAAGCTGACCAAGAATAGCCTCTGAGTTCTAAGACAATTTGAAGTTATGTTTTGAATACTTAGAACTTTTGGAATTATAGATTCAGTTTTACGTTATAGCTTCAACACTCACATATTTAAATACTTTTGTGACATTATTACCTCAAATTTTGTTTCACTTTCATAGTTATTTTATGCCATATGTCATCACCTTTCATTTTTATTCTAAAAAATTTAGTTTTTCTCATATAGTCCACTTAACTTCACTGACTTAACCAGTTTTAAGCTCAGAAGCATAAGCATATTCATTGTTGCCGAACCAGACTCCAGGGCATTTTCCTCTTGCTCAGGTAAGAGCTTATGCATACTCAACAGCACTTTGCACTTCTTCCTTAATGCAGCCTTGCAGAACAGACACCTGCTTTCCTTTCCTATGAATTTGGTTGCTCTGAATAATATATGAAATAGCCATTTCATAGGACTTGTATTTTGGTAATTTGGTCAATTCAATTAATACCGTGTTTATAAGGCCCATCATTTTTGCAGCATGAAAAATGAATTTCTGTCATTTTTAAAAACTGAATAATTTTCTTCCTGCTGCCTGTAACACAATGACAATATTCTAGGATTAATAAAGAATTATTAAGCACTTGAGAACCAGCCTCAGCACATTCTCAGGGCTCAGAGCAGGACATCACAGCAAGTGAAAATATGACTCCTAAGGTCTGGGAGTAAATGAAAAAAATTAACTCAAGTGTGTTACCTATGCATGTTTCTTAATCTTTGAGTGAAGAAGCAGAGAAAAAAAGATGATCTCCACCAAGTTTTTAGTTTTTACAGACATAGCTAAAAAATTCCATAGGCAAAAACAATAATATCAACACACAGTTCAGAATCACAAAAACTAGGTAGGGCCTGACACAGTGCTCAGGAAAGGGAGCATCCAGGGGAAATATCTGACATGCCAAACCTCTAGACAAGATTACTAAACATACTTGAACCCTGGACTCATTCCCTCACCCCAATCTTTATTGTGATAACCACTTTTGGGGTCTCTCTGACCTGTTTGTCAGCACGGGCAGGCAAGCTGCTGTCTTCCCAACTTTTTAAAATTCCTATGTGGTCTATTTGCAAGGATAATTTTGGGGGATTGATTATATATATATATATATATATATATATATATATATATATGACAATTAGAACAAAGAGTGAATGTTATCTAAGGCCCCATGGAAGGTCATTTTGTTGCTCACACAGGAGGAAGTTACACTGCTGACATTTTGGGAATAAACTCTATTTTGAAGGGGAGAGGAGTCATGGCTTCACTAGGTTTTTACAAAATTGACAGTGACTATCCAAAAGACAAGTGTTTCCAAAGCTCTGCAATCAGGTTCTCCATACGGAGTGTATACTCCCATGGATCTTTCTATTCCTCTGTCAGCTGTGCATTCACTATATCATACTTGTGGCTCCAACAGAAGAACACAAGGTCGTTTTGAGTAACAATCTGGCCATAAGATGAGGTGCCACATTTTGTGATGGCTTCTTGGCTTCTTACTGTCAGTCCCAGTGAGATACCAAACATCGTATGGCAATATGCAGTGAGTTTATATATTTATCTTCTGGTTTCTCTTCCATTTTTTATCTCTAATCATGGGACCTCTGTCCTAATGACAATATCTAAACTTAATATTTCAAAAGACTTACCTCTAATACTTCATTTGGATCAAGTTTCCATATTCTTGCAACCTTACAATGGGAAATAAATCTCAGCACATGAATCTGTGTTTGGCATTCCCAAACAGCACCCAGACCACAGCAGGATAATTTGTGCTTCATTGTCAATATACTAACCTGTCCACCAGTGGACATGATGTCCGCTTCAATCTCTTGGCTGTGGCCATAGTGCTGTCATGAGCATGCATGTGTTAATGATCTTAAAAGTGATAAACATTCTTCTTAGTATTCTACTCTGCACCAATTTAAACATTTGTTCTTACATACTGTATGACTTCAAATATATCCTCAAAATTAATACCACTTTCCCTTAGCCTTTTATTTTTTAAAAATAAAAGAAGTCTTCTTACTCTTTCATGTATCTAGATTATGAATTGGTCCCTTTCCCGTGATGTGATCTAAGTTTGAAATCTCTTTTAAAATAGAACCTAAAATGGCAGCTGTCCTGGGTTGGAAACTGCTGCAGCCACTTAGCACCTATGGTGTTGGCTAGGAAAACACAGAACTTTATTTCTGTGAACGTGGGTTTACTGAAAAGGGTAAATACATCACTTATTTTGACATCTGCTTCCCAATGAGCCTCCTGGAGCACACAGCCCGGTCATTTCTTGGCATTTCTACATTTCTTTCACCACAGGCAAGAGATTGGCCTACCTCATTAAGTACAGATATTTACAATTTTAGAACACACTCTGCATCATAGTTAAATAAATATCTTATCCTAATTATATACTTCCAACTCCAGTAATAAAGTTTAGACCATCTAAATTCCATATTACAAAAATAACACAGAAATATAGAAGCTAGTTTAACTGATTAGGATAATAATAAATGTTTTTCTTTTATAATTAGGTCATGCTTCAAGGTAATTATGACTTTTGTTTCAAGTACGAATAAGAATTTCTTTACAAGTCCAAGCCACTGATCTATGGTAATTTCTTGCTTTTTCCTCAAATTAAGTTAAAAATAGTCTACAGATTCCATTTACCATAGCCACATGGTGTCACTATTGAATGCATTCCTCCAGGTTCTCACCTGCTCGTTGACAAAGGATGCTGTTCTGGTTTCCTGGCCTGGTTCCCACCCACATGAGTTGTCACTGTCCTTTAAAGGGTTTCTTGCCGGGCGGTGGTGGCGCACGCCTTTAATCCCAGCACTTGGGAGGCAGAGGCAGGCGGATTTCTGTGAGTTCGAGACCAGCCTGGTCTACAAGAGCTAGTTCCAGGACAGGCTCCAAAACCACAGAGAAACCCTGTCTCGAAAAACCAAAAAAAAAAAAAAAAAAAAAAAAAACAACAACAAAAAGGGCAAACTTCTCTAGCTTGCTCATCTAGCTTTCTTAAGAGGTCATCTTAGCCACACAGTCATCCTACCCTCCTCGCCGACACTGGGTGAGATTGGTGTGAAAAGCCTGTCCTTGGTACTTACAGGATTCTCCATCCTTTCTGGAAAATGAACCAGGACTTACTTACTCAGCTGTTTCCTTTATCAGTCCTAGAAAATAAAGAGAAGGGATTGTTTTGGCATTCAAGCAATAGATTGTTCTACATCTTCCTCCAAGAGGGTCTTGGCATGTTTGCCAAGTTAATCAGTCTTTCCCCTGGAATACTGAAAGACAAAAGTCTAGTGTTACCCTTTGTATAAAGGGGATTGATTACATCCATAGTAGAGTACTACTCAGCAGTAAAAAACAATGACTTCTTGAATTTTGCATACAAATGGACAGAAATTGAAAACACTATCCTGAGTGAGGTAAGCCAGACCCAAAAAGAGGAACATGGGATGTACTCACTCATATTTGGTTTCTAGCCATAAATAAAGGACATTGAGACTATAATTCGTGACTCTAGAGAAGCTAAATAAGAAGGTGAACCCAAAGAAAAACATATAAGCATCCCCCTGAATATTAACCTTCATCAGGCGATGAAAGAAGACAGAGACAGAGACCAACATTGGAGCACTGGACTGAAGTCTCACGATCCAAAGGAGGAGCAGAAGGAGAGTGAGCACGAGCAAGGAACTCAGGACGGCGAGGGGTGCACCCACACACTGAGGCAATGGGGATGATATCGGGAACTCACCAAGGCCAGCTGGCCGGGGACTGAAAAAGCATGGGACAAAACCGGTCTCGCTGAACATAATGGACAATGAGGACTACTGAGAACTGAAGAACAATGGCAATGGGTTCTTGATCCTATTGCATGTAATGGCTTTGTGGGAGCCCAGGTAGTTTGGATGCTCACCTTAATAGACCTGGATGGAGGTGGGTGGTCCTTGGACCTCCCACAGGGCAGAGAAACCTGCTTGCTCTTTGGGCTGAGGAGGAAGGAAGACTTGATTGGGGGAGGGGGAGGGAACGGGAGGTGGTGGCGGGGAAGAGGCAGAAATCTTTAATAATTAAATTAATTAATTAATAAAAAAAAATAAAGTGGTTTTCACATCACCGGAAAAAAAAAAAAAAAAGAAATTCATTCTTGGAAAAGCAGGAAACCTCTAATCCTTTTGTGTATGTGTGTGTGTGTGTGTGTGTCAGAGAGAGAGAGAGAGAGAGAGAGAGAGAGAGAGAGATTTGAGGCATGACTTCTAAGCTTTAAAGATGATTTTTTTCCAAAAGGGTTTCTTGTCACTTTCCCAGAGATTTTCTTTTTTTTTTTTCATGAGAAGACAGGCAGGAACGGATACATGCTCTAAGATGAACATTTTGAGTTAGAAACAAAGTATGTCCTAGAAAAAAATGACAAGGTTATGCTAAGTATATCACACTGATTGACTTTCTCCAACACATCTGTGATGCTTTTACTTAAATATACAGTGCCTCTTTAAGGAGATTTGTTTTTAAAAAAAGGATATAAGTAAAAGTGGCACCTGTACTAGCAGAAAAGAAATTCAAGTTTTTCTTACTGGAAAGAGAAATCATTGTCTCCATTAGTGTGATTTCCTTATATTCATTAAACATGTTCTGAATCATGGTGAGTGGTTTTTGAAACTTACACTGTTTTATATCTTATAAAATGAGGCCAGATTGTATTGCCAAACACATGAATATATAAGGAGTGCACATATATACTTTTCACACAGCATCATTTAAATAACTTAAAGGCCTTCCAAAGCGGATAGCAGTGTGTCAACTCACAAACCAGTGTGTCAACTCACAAGAAAGAAAATAAGTTTTGTGGGTACTACTTATTGTGGCTCGCAAGACTTGCCATTGGTGGGACCAGTATTCAAACATATTCAAGGTTTACTCAGGCTTATGATTTATAGATATAGTACATCATGCTAAGGAAGAGCTAGATGTTCACTCATCAAGTAATATAATGAAGATAGTCCTCCACACTCCAACACAATGTAGAACATCCTGCAATGAGCCTCACTTCCCAACATTAGTTTATTTGACAATTATAGCTAGCTGTCATGACCACACACTGAACTAGACATTTCTTTTTCATCTGCATCTGCCCTGTTATATGGCAGATTATATAAAAACAAGAGTAATGTTTAGCATCATTGCTAACAAATATTTTCTTGGTTTCCATATTTGAAAAATGCGCGGGCACACACACACACACACACACACACACACATACTACAGTGAAATAAGAATCTGTCTCTTCTGGCACTGCCCCTCACCAGTTTCAGCACTTCAGAGACAGGACGCTATGCCTCACCAAAGCAAAGCATTGGAGTTTGGCTTTGTGGTTTGGGTAGAACTGTCCCCACTCCTTGAAGCCTGCTGCATTGGGTGAGCTAGCTGGGGAAATGCTGGAGAGCTCACCATGCTGGTGCTGATGAGGCAAAACCTGCAGGCTAACTAATCAAGCTACCACCCAGGCCCATAACCAGGATTATGAGTTGACACACCCAAATATCCACCTAATCTACAAACTTCTGGAGAATTTGAAGAAATTCGACCTGCAGATCTAAAGCCTCAGAATCTCCAAAACACAGGGCAACAGCAGGATATCCAAGAAGAGTCCCCAATAGGGCCCAGTACCGAGGGTGTAGCAGAAACCAGAAGACTTGAACCAGACCAATGACTCATAGTAATTAACACTTAAAATTAAAGCTGTATGGATAAAGGGTATATGGCGTGATTCACTGTGTCATACACCCAGACATTTTTGTTGCTGTTTTGTTCTTTTATTTTCTTATTAATTTGTTTTTTTTTTTTTTTTTTTAGACAGAGTTTCTCTGTAGCTTTGTTGCCTGTCCTGGAAGTAGCTCTTGTAGACCAGGCTGGCCTCGAACTCCCAGAGATCCGCCTGCCGGGTTTTTTTCTTTTAAATTTTCTTACTTTAAGAGGGGATATTGCAAATACAGATAGTGGGCATACTGGAAGGGACAGGGAAATGGATCGGATTGGGAGGCAGGATGTGAAATACATAAAAAAAAAGTCAATTTAAAAAAAAAATTCAAAAGGAGAAAGAATGAATCTGGCTCCTGTATATTTTCTGCATTTCTATTCCAAAGAGATACCAGAATCTTTCAACCTAAAATTTGGAATTATACAGCAAATGTAGACATTATAGAGTCACTTTGATGGCTAAGTTTTGAGTATCTATTTTGGGGGTTCTAGCGATAGCTCATCAGTGGTAACATATGCTATTCAAGCATACACACAAAATTAAAATAAATAAATTGTCCCTTGGAAGAAACTGAAGTGAAGTATATGTTGTTTTGTGAAATGAAAATTTAGTAAAGAGGAAGTTAAAACACAGTAGGTTGTGCACAAGCTCCAGTTCATTAGGAAGTACTGAAAAAAGGAAGAGTGTGAGACACAGCTCAGTAAAGCTAGAGTAGAACATGATGCCTTTTGGTGGGCTAATTATACAAAATGATGAAATGGTGTAAAGTCTTGGAAAGATTATGTAGTATTTGATATTTTCTCAAATGCAAAGCTTTAGAGGCCAACATTTAAACTTTGGATGGAATTAACGTCTTCCTAAATGTTCTGCTTTAGGGCTGCAAATTTCCCTAGCTTTTGGGCTTTTAGACATATTACCTCCAGCTGCAAAAGCATTGAGGCATCACCACCCACTTTCTCTTCTCATGCATTGACATTTCTAGTAGGCCTCTGCTTTAAATCATTGCAAAGATCTGTGGTTACACCCTAGACCCTCGCATATCAGAGGCTCTACCGTATGTTTCTTAACATAATGATGGCATTTATAAGGTCTGATACAGTGGTGCAGTTTGCACTATAGTTATTAATGAAGTAAGTCCCATTGCAGCCTCTGGTTCACTGAATAAAATGAAGGTGGTGTCTCGTCTTGTACTCTATACATTCGTTCTACATTTACTAATAGGTGTCTGTTAACCATACACACATTGTCTTGTTTCTAGGACTACAGATATAAATGTGTCCCTAGCAAACGTTAGAACTTCAGGAAAAGTAGTTGGCTATTTTTGCTGTTGTTACATAGATAAAAATCTCCCAAAATAATCACTTTAATGCCAAGATATAGATAAGAGATCTTCATAGTTTATATGTGGTCTAGAAATCGTCTTTAGGTGATACAGAGATTCTAATACTTAATCACAAAATGAGGTCATGACCTATCACGACCAAATATGAGTTTAGAAAAGCTGACAGTGTCTCCACTACTGTTTATTCAAAGGGCCATTTCATGAGACTCAGATGAGTGGTTTCTCTTACACAGGACACATCTCACATCAAAGTTCTATCTTCATAGTAACCTTGCTACCTGGTTTATGACTTGCTTTGCACATGCAAAATCCAGTTAACGGACATATTATCAGAATCATATTCTTCAATTACCTGCTATACATTTGTATTTATTTGTTAAGATAATGATTTAGCTCCTTCAGTTAAGAAACTAAAACCCTGCACAATTATCTTGAACAAACCTACTCATTCATGGCAGGTTTGAGGAGTGATGAACAATTTCAGTTAAAACTACCTGCCAGAGCTTAGTTATGTCCATAGTAAAGCTATTAAATATCTCTATCCTTGCCACAAAACTTTAGCAAATTAAGCATTAGCCTAGAGCCATTTAGCTCCTTCACTCAATTTATTAACATATTCAAAGATTACTGCTTTTCATCTCTGCCTACAGGTCCTAAAATAGCATTCCAACCCGTAGGGAAAAAATTATTTTCTTTCATTTACTTTTCTCCCTACTAGGATAATCACTTTAAATAGATTATTATAAAATTATTTTTGAATGACTGAATTGTAATAAAATAACATTCCCAGTATCTTAAACCCCTCCTGAGAAACTACACTTCAACATGTTTTGAAAGTAATTTTACCTTTCTAAAGACTCTTAATCATATGGCCTTCTCACTTGGCTAAAGGTTTGGAAGTGTGGCTTATCTTCTAGGCACTTCCCATCCAGCTGCCATGGCAGAGTGGATTCCATCAGAACAGTGTATCCCATCTCTCTGGTGTCTTAATGGGACTTCTGGACATTTTACTGTCAAATTACACACCTTTTATGAATACATTGTTACTACAAAGCATTGGTGTAGGTTCAGCCCACAGTCCTGTTTTCTCTCATTGGTCTCAGTTGGCATCTCTGCTTCTGTCTCCTAGGTGTGGGCAGTGTGAGCCTCCTCTACTGTTCATGCCTTTGGTTACAGCACAACTAGCTCTCCTACTCTCCACTCTGTGGCTCCTTGGCCACCTAAGATTGTCCTTTTCAAATTTTTCACTTTAGTTATTTAAAATCATTATTTATAGGAGGTAGAAAAGGGATATATTTAACAATTGTCTAGAAGAAACAGTTACCTGGGGAAGAGAGATGGCTCAGTGGTAAAATGTTGTGGTCAAGCATGAGGACCCTCCTTAGGATCTTCAGCACCTACACAGAATCCCTCTGCAGTGGAAATGAGAGCACAACAATGCCTGGGCTCAGTGGCCAGTCAGTCTAGCTAAAACACTGAGCTCCATGTTCACTGAGAGAATCTAAATATCAGGTGCAAAGGCAGAAGAGGAAGTTATTCCATGTGGACTCTGGCCTCCACATGCATGTGTGTGTGTGCATATGTGCACATGTATGTACACACACATCATAACGAATATGCACACACTTACAAAAACAGACACTCATGCATAGATCACACATACATATATACACATATATAGGCCCTCTCCCTAATGTTAGGACATAGGCATTATGTTGACCCCTGTCACCTGGCCAAGATGTTCAGTTTTTTTATTGTGAGTATATTGCTGTTTCTAATGTGTTTAAAAATTATACTTTCACAAGCACAAAGAATTATAAGTCTACTTTGATTCACCTCAGACATATCAGACACACTACAGATAAATACTGTCAATCAACAACCAAAGCCTCCACCACCTTTCCCTGGTCTTGACACCCTTTCGCTTAATTACCAGAACCTAAGGAAAATTTTTTGTAAACTTAACTTTGTCCTCTACTCTGCCAACAAGTGCCAGGTCTGAGAGGCAGCAGATAGTTCCCCATAGCCTGGATAGTGAAGAGAATCAGCCAGATATTCCAGGACATGGCCAACATGGCCAGCACCCTTACTTTCTCAGGTACTCCAAAGACAGTCAACACTCCAGATCAGCAGGAAGCAGTCTTAAGAACTCCACGCCCCAACCCTGTCCCACCTGCTGTCATCTTTAATTTCTCCTCCTTTTATAATAAGAAGATGGAAATGTTAGGATTCATGCATTCTGCTGGCCCCTGTCATCTGGTAGGATGCACTCAGGCAGTACCCTGGCCAGCCTGGTATGCTGCTACTACTGCTGTGTCACTATGTAGTATGCGTTCGTGTCCCTTTAAGAAACAAGCTCTGACCATTTCTGACTTTTCCTTCTGTTCTTCTGAAGAGGAAAGCAGGTCTCTGCCCTACCTCTCTCTCCTCTCTCTCTCTGTCTCTGTCTCTCTTCTCTCTCTCTCTCTCTCTCTCTCTCTCTCTCTCTCTCTCTGTGTGTGTGTGTGTATGTGTGTGTGTGTGTGCGCGCGCACGTGTGTCTTCTACTGCTCCTGTCCCCAGAGGTCGGTCTTTTCCTTCCCCTTTCCATTCCCTTAATAAACTTTTCACCTAAGCTCTGTCTGTATGGCATTTTATCTGTCTCTCACTGGCTATGGGCTCTCACCTGCAGTCAAGGTCCCTCTTCTGAAGAATCATTACACCTAATTCATATGCAAACACACACGAATATACACACACATACACAGTACAAAAAAAAAAAGGAAATAGGTGCTCGTTTTTTTTAAGTTTTATTTTCTTTATTGTTTGTGACTCACACCAGAAAAGACAGGGTTAAGAAATGAAATGCTCTCTTTCCTGTGGGCCTCCCTCCTTTGTGCTGTCCTTCTCTAGCCTCTCATCCCTCCTCTCTGTCCCTGAAATTTACATTCATAAGACTTCAGTAACATCGCCTACCGTTTTATCTATGTCTGAAAGTCCAGCGTTCCAGTAGAAAAATGAATGATTAATGAATTTGTCCACCTGACACGTTAAGATTAATTACACAAAATGCAAATCTATTGCCAGACAGTCTCTCCTTACATCAGAATGGAAAATAACATGATTGTTTCAAACTTTTTTAGAGTGGACTTTAAACATGGGGAGAATTATTTACTGTACTCAGTCAAGGGGGGACTTTCCTCTGAGCATCATTCTAATATTCTCTATTGTTCCTACAGAACCATCCAATCCTAACAAGCTTTTAAACATGTTAGCTACATTTTCTTTATATCCTTGGAAATGGTCTCCTACGTCAGCAGTGTGTGGGTAAACCTCTCCACTTCTTTGTTAATTCTGCTGTTTAAATCTCAGTATTGTTGAGAAGAGAATAGTTCAAATAACTACCTTTTGTTTGGAGGTGATAGATCTAACAAGATGGGTTATGTTCTTGAATGTCCAAATTTATTGTATTTATGCTAAAATTTGAAATCAAAATGTTTTTCTCTGATCAGTCTATAATATTTCAGTCCTGGAACAATTCTGCCAGTTTATTCTGATGGATGTTACACTGTGTATTCAAATTCCTCAGGTAGCTTACTGACTATACACCCATTCACCCATCCATCCATCTGCTAACCTGGTGTACGTTCCAGTGAATGTGAGAAAGGATTCCTACTATCCTATCTCTTGCAATGTTTGCTGTGCTCTGGTGAAAGCTCCCAACAGACAATCTACAGAACTCAAATCTTAAGTCTTTCACTTATGTCTTTAGTGAGAAGAAAGAATATGAAATTGCTACCAGTAGATTTTTGTCATTTTTAAAGAAAATAAATACATCAATGTCAAAGTAACTTGTCAGTGCTCCTCAAGTAACATTATACTGACAAAGCAGGTTGCACTTATGTATTTAGTAATATATACATATGTATATAGTATAAGTGTACTCATGTATTTAGTAATATGTATACATATACACATACAAACACATGCATATGAGAATTTGATTGGAGGAAAGGGAAGAGACAAATTACATAACTAGAAAATATTCTCAAAGAATAAAATATTTTTTTTTTACAAATTAAGATCATAAAAATATCCCAGAAAGCTGAAAGCCTTCAGAGACTGGAAGAGATTAAACACCAGGGTAACCGCTTGCAGAGAAAATACAGGCTTTAATTTAAACTCTGGTTTAGGCGACTGAACAATGGTTACATAAGGTCTTAAAATCAGAAAACGTTACCTTAGTGAACACAATAAATAATATTTCTCTTGTATAAGTTGATGTTTACTGAATATAAAAGATATTATTATCTCAAGTCTCTTTCCCTGAAATGAATTTTCTCAATATTATAATAATACGTCATCTTTAGTCCCTTTACGTTATTTTAATGCCAAAATGTAGCAATAGAAAAATTTACTTTATTCTCTAGACAAATGTTTAATTTTTAAAATAGTTCATACAGAAGAAATAAACTCAGAGAAAATATAACCCTTTTTTATTTTAGAGATTATTAAAAATGTAAATTCACAGAGATAAACTAAGAAGCATGGAACTGGTATTTTAAAGCTATTGTATTGGCTATACTACATGTCTTGAGCTTCACTGAGCAGCATGGAGGTGCAGGTGTAGTGACTAGAGGGCTAAGGGCTCTTTCTCAAGCTATAGGGAGTGTCCTCTGGTAGCAGCTCTCAACATGCTCCACAGAGCACTGCAACAAAGGATTCCCATTCCTCAATATGCCTTAGTAATACAGTTGCTAATTAACCCCCAAGACTCTAGCATCAGCACAAATCTAAATCTGGCTCTTGGGAGTCCCTTAGACTTTGCAGAGGTTTGCTTCACTATTCAGAGGTGAGTGAGTATTGTGTGTAGAATAGACAGGAAACATTCTAGGTTTGAAATGGAAGGATCTCTGTGGTTAATCTTTCTGCCATGCTCTGCTGAAGGCAACCATAAAAGACAAGAACCAGTGGTCATGCCTACGCTCCAGTAAGACTTGTACCTGGAAGCAATGAAAGCCCAGTTCTCCCCTCAGGTCACAGAAGACTTCAATCTATATTTTCTTTCATTCAAAAAATTCCTCATTATCCACATCTTAGCTAAGGGTGTATATTAGTTAATCTCGTTGTTGTCATTATGGAATAACTAATAAGGAACTTAAGGAATGAAGACTGGTTTTGGCTCACCACTTGAAGGGATACAGTCCATTGTGGTGGAGAAGGCAAAGTGGAGTTCATGATGGCAAAAGTGCATGATTGGGCCCGTTACAACTCAGTGAACCAGGCAATGAAGACCAGAGAGTCTGGGACTAGAATCAAGGTCTGGCTGTAACTCAGAAAGCCTGAACCTCCACTACCCTGCCTTCAACTAGGCCCCATTTGTAATGGTTCCATGCCTTCTCACAAAGTGCTACTACCTACGGAGTCTAAGGATTATATATCACATTTATACAATAATAGACTATAGAAGAAAGTTTGGGGAAGATTCTTAGATATTCCTACGACCACCAACATTGTCAAGAAAATGCCTGGAGTAACAATTGGAGCAGAGGTCATGGAAACATTATCAGAAAACTTTTCACAACCCCCAGTAACACGTAGCTTATCACATCACTAACAATGTGAAAGAATTGTTCTGTGTAAGAGTAAGGGACCTGACTTTTGAAATAAGCAAGCACACACTCTACTTGTGCATACACTTTCTAGTTGAGCAAGCACTTAAAATATTTGCCCTTTGTTTCTTCATCTATAAAACATAAACTATATTTCTTAATGGTAAGAACTATAAGACATCATGAACTAGGACTCTGTATTTTCCCGGAATCATCATGAGATAAGGACAACTTTTCTGTAATGCCAGACATCATAAAACCATTGTAAAGTCTATTTGAATCTCACAGAATTTTAAACTTCTAGTTCATGACCTCATTAGCTCTTCCTGACAACCCTTTTTTCTCCCACAAACTGGTTACAAGTCACAGTTGCAAAGAACCCCTTCACTGTTCTCCCCCTTCATCATCTAGTTATTATAGGCTGCCAGATTTTGTTTTCCTTTTATTTTTACACATTAGACAACTTTCTTATTTTTGTTCATTGATTAATATTGATTTTTCTTTTTGGAGAAATAAATGCCAATAAGAGCACGTGTTGTACCTCGTATGCTAAGAATAGTGCTTAGCATAAGAAAGACACTAAATACTGGCATAAGAAACAAATTAATTGTTCCACTTTTATATTATAGAGTTTGCAGTGATCCAGTCTACACAGGACTAAATTCTGTCTGTGTATATCGGAAACTAACAACGACGAGAGAACATTCAAACTTATTTAGGAGCAGGAAGCATTGAGACTTCATACATGTTACATGTGATGACCACTGATGTAAATGTTAGCACACAGACAATACTTTCAGTAATTTATTTTTCTACAGTGCTTTTAGTTTTATACATTTATGCATAGATTTGTATAATTGGCAGTCATAAAAAATTTGGTTAGCTCTCATAAAACTCCTGGGTACCTAAATGTATATTCAAACTCTCTTCTGGTTAAGATAGAATTAAAGCCTTCTTCCTAAGGATATTACATCAACTGGAAAAAAACATCAAATAAACATGAACCTGTTAAGTAAGGCTGTGTTTCAGCTTGAATACTAAGTGTCCCCATAGACTCCTGCTGAACTTTACCCTCATCGGGTTCTGCTAACAGGGGTGGGTGAGATTATGATATGGAGATCCTGGAGGAGGAACTAGAGGATGAAGTGCATCTTTGAGGGAATCTTTTCCCTGGCCCCTTCCTCTGTCTCTCTTCTGCCTCCCATTTGCCAAGAGATAAGCAGTGCTGTCCTATTCCTCTTTCGTGGTCTTTTACTCTATCACAGACTGGCAACAAATATGAACTGAGCACTAAGAGATTATGAGCCACAACCAAGTGTTCTTTCTTTTACATGATTTAAGTGATTAAAACTGTGGCTAGCATGCACTGCACATGGGTTTCAAGGGACACAGGTCCTTGGAAAGAGATGTGAAGGTCAGTCCTGTTATTGTCTGAATTACTACTGACATCAAGTTGTCAATCAATGGAATAGAAGAAACGAGTTGGGTTTTACCCCTAAATGCTCATTTCCTTTAATTGAACTACTTTTCAGCCCAGGGAAACCATCCAGGTAAGGCAGAAATGCAGAGAGGAGAATCTGGATTGAAAAGGCCCCTCAGGGACTCTAGCAGAAAATTAGCAACGTGATAGCCCCAGGAGACTCTGCAATGAAGAAACACCCTGAAGATCTTAAGAAAACGGTTCAATTTCTAAGACATGGGAAGTTCTTCTGGTTCCAAGCATCTCACCTGGAATAAAAACAATAAACAAACAAACAACAACAAATACCTTGCAGCATTTCACTGGAAATGAAATGGCAAAAAAAATTTTACCTCAGAACTCCTAAAACTTATCTTCCAATTTTCTGCTGTCAATTAAAAACCTAAAAGGCGAGATCACAGGTAAACTGGTTCCAAACAACCACATTATGTCAGAGATAGCGTTACTTACAGAAAAGGGAAAAGCCAAGCCCAATGATTTACAATTTATAATACTGAACATGTTCTGACAATTTTAAAATTGTCAGAAATGTGAAGAAATAAAACAATTGACCTACAGTTAGGACAAGAATTCAGTCAATTTTAATCTATCCACAAACAATAATGAAGAAAGCATAGTTATGAAAATTTTCTACACCCTGATATGCCTCTCCACAGACACAGCAATCTAGATCAGACCAAATCAAGCAGAATTAGAAATACCTGAGGTTTGATGAATGAAATGCTCCTGAATAATTTTCTAGTCCCTGAGAGAAAAGAAAGTCAAAGAAGACAGGAAAACTACAGGTCTGTTTTCTGGGGGGCATTTTAAGTACCCTGTGGGAGAGGTCTTGAGCATCTCTGGGGGAGGGAATCATCATTTGGCAGGCCTTCTAAGATATAGCAGGGTTTGGAGAAAGATGGGGGAGGAAGTTTGGAGTAGAGTTTTCACCTGAACAAGCTGAACATTAAAATTGTTATAACTTCATTCTGTTGGGCTAAGAAACTGAATCGCAGATTGAATGTGCTAATACCAGGCATGGGAGAGAGTTTCAAAGTACCAAATTATACTTTATGAAACCCAAACTAAAAATTATGCTTTAAGAAATTCGAACTAAATGTATGAACTTTTAAAAATAGGTCACTGTATAGATCAATAGGCTAAACCTTAAGAAAGAAAAGATAGTGGAGGAAAGGTTCAGTAAAGGGCTTACAAAAGGAAACAGGAAGAAACAACAGCTCTCTGTGAGACATTTCAGTAAGATAATTTTCAATGCCCTACTGTTCGCAATAGTTGAGTTTCTAAGTAGAAGAAAGGAGATAAAATTATTTGGAATTTTCATGAATTATAAACTCAAAGATTCAAGAATTTCAACCAACCTAAACCATAATAAAAATAAAGGAAACAATAGGAAAATGTACCATCACCAAACTGTTTACAACTGACAACTTAAAAGTTCCCATAAATGGATAATGAAAAAGTGGTACATTTACACAATGTAGTACTACACAGCAGAAAAAAACATAACGACATTTTGAAATTTGCAGGCAAATTGGTGGATATAGAAAACATCATGTTGAGTAAAGTAATCCAGACCCAGAAAGACAAATATCATATGTACTCATAAGTGGTTTTTAGACATAACGCCAAAAAAAAAAAAAACCAGAAAAACAGACTACAAATCAAATCCCAGAGAACCTAGACAACAATGAGGACCCTAAGAGAGACATACATAGATCTAATCTACATGGGAAGTAGAAAAAGACAAGATCTCCTGAGTAAATTCAGAGCATGGGCACCATGGGAGAGGGTTGAAGAGGAGGGGAAGGGAGAGGAAAGAAAGGGAGCAGAGGAAAATGTATAGCTCAATAAAATCTATAAGAAAATAAAATCAATAAATAAAAAATTAAAATGTTCCAATAAATGTAGCTTTTTCATAAACAAAAGGCATAACTTTTTCTTCTTTTTTGTCTCTTTCCAGATGGTGATCAAAACTTGTCTGACTTCTCTACTCTTTTTATTTTTGTGTTTAATTGAAAATAAATTTATTTCACATTATATTTTAATTGTATTCTCCCATTTTCCTACTCCTCCCAGGTCTTCCCTAACTTGCCTCCCATCCAAGTTCATACCCATTCTTTCTCTTCTTAAAAAATAAACATGTGCCACGGAATAACAATAAAACAAGATAAATAAATAAATAACAAGTCAGAATATGACAAAATAACTGAACAAGAAGAAGAGCCAAGGAAACACAGAAGAAACACATGCAGACATAGACACCGTATAAACAAATATGAATATAGGAATTCCATAAACCCCAATCTTGAGTGCTTCCCTTCCCTTTCTCAGAAGCTTCCTCCTAGCTATGAAACTGCTTATCTGCCTCTATGCTACCCTATGTCAGACAATAGTGATAATTTTGTTATCATTATTGTTATTATTTTATTATTATTAGTAGTAGTATTGTTGTTCTGTTTTGTTTTTCTTTTCCTCTCCTTCATCACCTTCCTCAGAAAAGATGCTGAGATTTCTAGTTTTTAAAACCCTGGTATTTTTCTTTAAATAAAAAAAAAAGCTAGGAACACCCCCATCCGCTCACTGTAGTTAGCATCTGAGTAACAGCTCAAGCAGATGGCAGCTGGATCTGCACCTACACAAGAGAATGTGGGCACAAGTGGAATATTACGAGAGAAAACTACATTCAGATTACGTCTTCATTTTCATCAACCTTTGTTTTGCTTTCCATCTATGTCTAAAACTCTGAATTCCTTAAGAGTGAATTCAGTGGAGAGGAAGCTAAAAGAATATTTGGTCTCTGATGCATGAATAAAATTTCTTAGCTTGAAACAACAGTGGGGTGTAACTCCTATGCTAAATACCAGCTTCTTTGGTAACCTGCCTGGTTGTTTATTTTCCTAATAAACCCAATTAGTCCACACTTGTCTTATTAGATTACTTTAGGTTCATGGATTTCTTCAGAGAACCTTTAGCGTTTCTTCTTTATTACTATTGGGGCTGATTGTGTGTGCTAAATTACAGAAAATGAAGATAATTAATATTCTCGTTGCATTCCTTGTGTTGATGATAATTGAGGTGGTCATACTGAACCAGATAGAATACTGGGTCTCTTTCTGTGCTTCACCCCACACTAAGGCTTTCCATTCTTCATTATCTTTCTTTCCACATCCTGAATACACTTTGATGCCTCTCTAACAGGTTCCTTAGGAATCTGTTTGTGTTTCACTCCTAGCATGAAAGGGGGAGAAACAGCATTTGTACATGAATAAGACACAAAACCAAAGAAGCAGACTGATCTCTAATAAGACAACATATTAGGGTCATGAAAACATTTAGAATTCCTCTATGAGCCTGACGAGGAAACTTCCCAGCCTCAGCAAAGTATGTAGGATCAGAGAGACTCACTGAGCACAGTGACCACACGACTTCCTTGCACATCCTTTCAGAGGTAGTTTCAGGAAAAATACTTCTCTATACTTTCCTTCATCAGTCATTTTAGCATTGTGGGTACAAACAAAGCAATAGTCTTTATGCTAACACTGCAGATTCAAGCATGAATAAGAGGTGAATTTTGTCCTAAAGAAAACACATAAGTAGGACAATTAAAGACAATTTTAAAAGTGCTATACATGGTCCGTTTACTCATTGATTGATCTGACAAATACTTTTATGGTATAACAAGTTGAATTATAACCCTATAAATTTCATGTTTAATTTTCAATGCCTAGTATCTGAGAATGTGACCATAGTTGGAAAATATTTACATATGTAATTAAGTTAAAGGTGTGCTCATTGGGTGCACCTTAATGTAACATGGCTGTTATCATTTTAGACGGGGAAATTAGTATGCCACATATGCACAGAGTGAAGAAATGTGAAAGTTGGGGGGGGGTTCATCACACAAAGTGCAGCTAGGGATTTACAAGTACAGTGGCAAGTACAGAG
This sequence comes from Chionomys nivalis, assembly GCF_950005125.1. Lineage (NCBI taxonomy): Eukaryota > Metazoa > Chordata > Mammalia > Rodentia > Cricetidae > Chionomys > Chionomys nivalis. The sequence goes on along the minus strand of NC_080089.1, from coordinate 17,468,221 downwards.
GCAGAGTCTAGTCAATCCTCACTGAACTAACCTAACAGCATTGATCTAGGAGTTCCCCATTCAAGAACTGAGAAATTCCTTTTTAAAATTAACTTATTTTACATACTGACAAGTTTCCCTTCCCTCCTCTTCTTCCATTCCCTTCCCCCACATCCCTTCTACTCACACCCTCCCATCCACTCCTACTCCATCTCCTTTTAGAAGGGGTAAGGCCTTCCTTGGGAGTAAACAAAGCATGGCATATCAAATTGAGGTAGGACCAAGCTCCTCCCCCTTGCATCAAGGCTTGGCAAGGCATCCCACAATACGGAATGGGTTCCAAAGAGCCAGATCAAGCATTAGAGACAGGTTCTGGTCCCACTGCTAGAGACCTCACAAAGACCAAGTTACAAAGCTGTCACCCACATGCAGAAGGCCCAGATCAGTCCTATGCCAACTCTCAAACTATTGGTCAAAAGGCCATGAGCTGCCACAAGTTCAGGCCAGCTGTCTCTGTGGATTTCCCCATCATGATCTTGGACACCTTTGCTCATATAATCCCTCCTCCCTTTTTTCAAATGAACTCTAGGAGCTGAGCCCAGTACTTGACTGTGGATCTCTGTATCTGCTTCCTTATTAATTGGATGGAGTCTCTGTGATGACAATCAGGGTAGTCACCAATCTGATTACAGGAAAAGGCCAGTTTAGGCACCCTCTCCATTATTGCTAGGAGTCTTAGCTGGGGCCATCCTTGCAGGTTCCTGGAAGTTCCCCTGGCATCAGATTTTTCCCTAAACCCATAATGGCTGCCTCTATCAAAATAACTCTTTCATTTCTTTCCCTCTCTGCCTCTCCCCCAACTTGACCATCCTGATCTTTCATGTTCCTATCTTCCCATGCCCTGTCCTCTATAGCTCCCCAGCCCCAGTTAATCTCATCTATTTCCTCTTCCCAGGGAGACCCTTAGGGTCCTCCTTGTTACCTAGCTTCTCAGGGTTGAAGATTGTACCCTGGTTACCTTTTGCTTTACGCCTAATATCCATTTATGAGTGAGTACCATACTGTTTTTGTCTTCCTGGATCTGTGTTATCTCACTCAGGATGATTTTTTTCTAGTTCCATCCATTTGTCCTCAAATTTCTTGATGTATTTTTTTTCTGCTGTATAAATGTACCATTTTTTAGTTGAAGGTCATCTAGGTTGTTTCCAAGTTCTGGCTATTACAAATAATGATGCTATGAACATAGCTGAGCAAGTGTCTTAGTGGTATGATTGAGCATCCTTTGAGTATATATATACCCAAGAATGGTATTGCTGAGTCTTGAGGTAGACTGATTCCCAATATCCTGAGAAATTGCCAATAATGATTTTCAAAGTGGCTGCTTAAGTTTACACTCCCACCAGCAGGGAAGGAGTGTTCCCCTAAATCCATATCCTTTCAACATAGGCAGACTGTCACTAGAGTTTTGATCTTAACTTGTAATATGATATCTCAGAGTTGTTTTGATTTGTAGTACCTTGATAACAAAGGATTTTGAACAACAATTCCTTAAGTTTATTACAGCCATTTGAGATTCTTCTATTGAGAATTCTCAGTTTAAATCTGTACTCCATTTTATTTGGTATTTTGATGTCTAGTTTCTTGAGTTCCTTATGTATTTTGGAAATCGATCCTCTGTGGGGTTGGTGAAGATCTATCTCTTCCCTTTCTCTAGGCTGCCATTTTTGTGTTATTGACCATATTATTTGTCTTACAGAATTTTTTTTTTATTTTCAGGAGGTACCATTTATTGTCAATCTCTGTCTGTGCTACTGATGTTATATCTAGGAAGTAGTGTCCTGTGTGAATACATTGAAGACTACTTCCCACTTTGTCTTCTGTAACTTCAGTATAAATGGATTTATGTTGAGGTTTTTTGGTGCACTTGGACTTGAGTTTTGGGAAAGGTGATAGATATAGTTATATTTGCATCTTCTACATGTCAATATTCAGTTATACCAGCACCATTTGTTAAAGATGCTTTCCTTTTTCCATTGTATATTGTCAAAAATGAGTTGTTCATAGGTGTGTGAATTTATGTCAGGGTCTTTGATTTGATTTCATTGATCCATGTGTCACTTTTCATGACAATACCAAATCGTTTTTGTTACTATAGCTTTATAGTAGGGCTTGAAGTCAGGGATGGTGGTACCTCCAGTAGTTGTTTTATTGTACAGGATTGGTTTAGTTCTCCTGTTTTTTTTTTTTTTATTTTTCCATATGAAGTTGCATATTTTTCTTTTGATGTCTGTGAAGAATTCTTTTGGTATTTTGATGATGATTGCAATGAATCTGTAGACTGCATTCAGTAAGGTTGCCATTTTTACTATGTTGACCCTACCTATCCAAGAGCATGGGAAATGCTTACATTTTCTGATCTCTTCTTCAATTTATTTCTTTAAAGACTTAAAATTCTTGTCATACAGGTTTTCCCCTTGTTTGGTTAAAGTTACTGCTAGATATTTTATGATATTTGTGGCTATTGTAAAAGATGTTGGTTCTCTGATTTCTTTCTCAACCTGTTTATCATTTGTACATAAGAGAACTACGTTTTTTTTTTTTGTTTTTTTTTTTTTTTTTTTTTAAATTAACCTTGTATCCTGCCATGTTGCTGAAGGTCTTTATCAATTGTAGGAGTTCCCCGGTAGAATTTCTGGGTCATTTATGGATATTTATGGATACTATCATATCATCTGCAAATATCAAACATTTGACACCTTCCTTTCCAATTTGTATCTTTTCCTTTGATCTCCTTTTGTTATATTATTGCTCTAGCTACTACTTCCAGTACTATATTAAACAGATATGGAGATAGAGAACAGCTTTGTCTAGGTACTGATTTTAGTAGAATTGCTTTGAGTTTCTCTCCATTTAATTTGACGTCTGCTGTTGGCTTGCTGTATATTGATTTTATTATCTTTAGATATATTCCCTGTATCCCTGGTCTCTCCAAGACCTTTGACCAGAAGGGGGCATTGGATTTTGTCAAAGGCTTTTAAAGCATCTACTGAGAAGATCTCATGTCTTTTTCTTTCAGTCTGTTTCTACGGTGAATTACATTGACAAATTTTTATATGTTGAACCAACCCTGCATCTCTGGGATAAAGCCTTCTTTGCCATGATAAATTATCTTTTTATGTGTTCTTGAATTTAGTTTGACAGTATTTAATTGAATATTTCTGCATCAATGTTCATGAGGGAAATTTGTCTGTATTTCCCTTTTTTGTTGTTATCTTTGTGTGGTTTGGGTATCAGGATAATTGTAGCACCATAGAAAGTGTTTGGTATTGTTCTTTATGTTTCTATCTTGTGGAACAATTTCAATAGTATTTTTATTAGCTCTTCTTTGAAATTCTGGTAGAATTCTGTACTGAAACTATCTGGCCCTGGGCTTTTTTGGTTGAGAGATTTTCTTTTTTTTAAATTTGTTTCCACTTCCTTAGGGGTAATAGGTCTATTTAAATTGTTTATCTGGTCTTGATTTAATTTTGGAATTTGGTAACTATCCAGAAAATTATATCCTTCTTTAACATTTTCTAATTTTCTGGAGTAGAGGTTTTTGAAGTATGACCTGATAATTCTATGTATTTCTTCCATGTCTGTTGTCTTGCCTCCTTTTTATTTTTGATTCTGTTAATTTGAATATTCTCTCTCTGCCTTTTGACTAGTTTTTATAAGTGCTTATAAATCTTGTTGATTTTCTCAATGAGCCAACTTTTTGTTTCATTACTTCTCTGTATTGTCATTTTGGTTTGTTGTTTCCATTATATTAATTTCAGTCTTGAGTTTGATAATTTCCTGCATTCTATTCCTCCTGTGTGAATTTGCTTTTTTGTTCTAGAGCTTTCAGTTGTCCTGTTAAATCATGAGTGTGAGATTTCCCCAAACTCTTTTTATGTGGGCACTTAGTGTTATGAACTTTCCATGGTGTCCCATAAATTTGGATATATTGTGCACTCTTTTTCTTTCTTTCTTTCTTTCTTTCTTTCTTTCTTTCTTTCTTTCTTTCTTTTTTTTTTTTTTTGGTTTTTCGAGACAAGGTTTCTCTGTGGTTTTGGAGCCTGTCCTGGAACTAGCTCTTGTAGACCAGGCTGGTCTCGAACTCACAGAGATCTGCCTGCCTCTGCCTCCCGAGTGCTGGGATTAAAGGCGTGCGCCACCACCGCCCAGCTTGTGCACTCATTTTCAATAAAACCTAAGAAATTTTTAATTTCTTTCCTTATTTCTTCCTTGATTCAGCAGTAATTCAGAAGAGAACTGTTCAGTTTCCATGAGCTTGTATGATTTCTCTAGTTTGTGTTGTTGGGGAATTCTACTTTAACCTGTGATAATATGATACAGAGGTTTATTCCATTTTTTGTATTTGGTAAGATTTGCTTTGGACCAAGAATGTGGTCAATTTTAAAGATTTCATAAATTGCTAAGAAGAAGGTATACTATTTTCTGTTTGGTTGAAATGATCTACAAATGTCTATTAAGTTCATTTGAGTTATAACATTTATTAGTTCCCTAATTTCTATCCTAATTTTCTGACTGGCAGAACTGTCCTTGGTGAGGGTTTGTTTTTGAAGTCTTCCACTATTAGAGTTTGGAGTGTGATGTGTGATTTAAGTTTTAGTAATGTTTCTTTAACAAATGTGTATATCCTTGTATTTAGGGCATAGATGTTCAGAATTGAGCCTTCATATTGCTGGATTTTTAGGGTGAACTATAAAATATCCTTATTTATCTCTTTTGATTAATTTTAGTTTTAAGTCTAATTTTTTTTCATATTAGGATAGTAATATCAGCTTGTTTCTTGGGTCTATTTAATTGGAATATCTTTTCCCAACACTTTATTCTGTGGTAATGTCTGTCTTTGAAGTTGAGGTGTGTTTCTAATATGCAGAAGAAGCATGGATCCTATTTTCAGATTCATTCTATTTATCTGTGTCTTTTTATAGGTGAATTTGGTCCACTGATATTAAGAGATATTGATACCCAGTGATTGGCAGCACCTGTTATTTTTTGTTTTTGTTAGTGTTGGTAGTGTGTGTGTGTGTGTGTGTTTCCCTTCTTTTGGATTCACTGGTATGGGATTACCTATTACTTGTGTTGTCACAGGTTCAACTAACTTCCTTGGGTTAGAGTTGTCCTTTTAGTACTTTCTATAGGGCGTCATAGGTATTGTTTAAATACGGTTTTGTCAATAGCTATTTTATTTTATCCATCTATGGTGATTGAAAGTTTTGCTGGATATGGTAGTCTGGCCTGGCATCTGTGGTCTCTTACTGTCTGCAAAATATGTCTACGACCTTCTGGCTTTCAGAATCCCTATTGAGAAGTTGGGTGTAATTCTGACAGGTCTGTCATTATATGTTACTGGGATTTTTTCCTTTGAATCTTTTAATATTCTTTCTTTATTGAAACATTATTAATAAAAACTCTGGGTCAAAAATTAGGGTTCAGTCTGAAGATCTGAAAAACAAAACAGCCAGCCACTGGCTCTTAACTCAACCTCAGACCAAAATGGTGATCCTGTCTCTAGGAATCTCAGAATGAGACTGTGTGTTGAGAGCTGTTTCTTCTCATTTTATAATCCTCTCTAGGAATGGGATTAAAGGTGTGCACCACCATGATTAAAGGCATACACTGCCTTGTTTCTATGGCAACTAGTGTGGCTACTGGGATTAAAGGTGTGTATGGCTGACCAGTGGGACTCTTTTACTCTCAGAGCTTCTGGCAGGCTTTATTTATTAAAATACAATTGAATTACCACTACACTTTATTCTGTATGTTTAGTTTTGATTCTTACATGGATAGAGGACTTTTTTGTTCAGTCTATTTAGTTTTCTGTAAAATTAATGTATCTTCGTAGGCATGTCCTTCTTTAGATTGGGAAATGTTTTTTTATGATTTTTTAAATATATTTTCCTTGCCTTTGAGCTGCATTTCTCCTTCTATCCCTATTATTCTTAGGTTTGATCATTTTGTGGTGTTCTGAATATTTTGTGTTAAGATTTGTTGGATTTAACATTTCCTTTGACTGATGAATATTTCCTGTGTCAGATCTTCAATGCCTGAGATTATCTCTTCCCTTTCTTGTATTCTGTTTGTTATTCTTGCACCTGTAGTTTCTGTTCATTTACTCAGATTTTTCATTTCCATAATTCCCTCAATTTGTGTTTTCTTTATTGTTTCTATTTAAATTTTTAAATCTTACTCTTTCCTTCACCTGTTTGATTTTTTTTCTTGAATTTTTTGGTTTTCTTTAAAAGATTTATTGATTTCTTCCAATTTTTTGTTTATCTTTTCCTCCATTTCTTTAAGATTTTTTTTTCTTTTGGTTTTTCGACACAGGGTTTCACTGTGGTTTTGGAGCCTGTCCTGGAACTAGCTCTTGTAGACCAGGCTGGTCTCGAACTCACAGAGATCCTCCTGCCTCTGCATCCCAAGTGCTGGGATTAAAGGCGTGCGCCACCACCGCCCGGCTTCTTTAAGATTTTTTATTTCTTCTTTAAGGTCCTCTGTCATCTACATAAAGCTATTTTAAAGGCTGTTTTTCTGCTTCATTTGTGTTGGGATATTTGGGTCTTGTGCCATATTGCTCTTGATGTTGTTGAATGCACCCTTAGACTGTTATGTACCCATTTCTTCTTCTGATTGGTCCAGGGGGGGCTTGTGTCTCTAGGGATTTCTGCTTTTTGGAGGATGTTTACCCGGGGGAGGGTGATGGGCTCAGCAGTTTGGGCAGCAGAGTGGGTCTTGTAGAATACAGTGCCCAATGGATGGGGACATTGGTAGAGGAGCTGGTCAGCAGGACTCTAACCTGCTAGCTGGTGCTAAACCTGAAATGGGCAGAGGGCAAGTAATATGCTCTGGGACTTTGGACCTAGGGATTGGGGCAGTTTAGCTGTGAGACCAGTTACTCACCTGTTCTTCCAAATAGCAATTAGTGTAGCAGTGCTTGTGTCACTCGTGGCTGCTGATCTTGAGTAGGGTATCTGGCCATTGGGAGGGTGAAGCATTCATTGGATTTGGGCAGCAGAGTGGGTCTTGTAGGTTACAATGCCCAAAGGATGAGGATGGTGGAGCCTGCCAGCAGGATTCTTACTTACCTGCTAGTTGACTGCTGGGGCTCATTATTATTTCTGTTCCAGTTTTCAAGTCTTGAACCATTTTCTTCATCTGTCAGTGTTTTTTTTCTTGACTTCCTTTGCTTTCCTTAAAAGATTTATTGATATATTTTTGTGTGTCTTTTCCTTGACTTTTTAAGGGAATTTTTTATTTCCTCATTAAGAACATCTAAATCATCATAAATTAATTTTCAAATACATTTTTTTCTGTTTCAGCTACATTGGATTATTCAGGTCTTACTGTTGTAGGTGTTATGCTCAGATCACAGAGATCCCAAAAACCAACTTGGAGACTGGGTCCTGTATAGAAAAGCAAAGAGCCTTTACTCTTACACAAGTTTGCAAATTCAGATTCTCCATGTGTCCAATGTATTGAGTGATTGGAGAGCCCCGAGCTCAGTTTGGGTTGCATTTTTATAGTAGTAAAGGTAGGAGTGAGGGATTTCTAAGGTTCAGGACCTCTGATTGACTAACATTTATCTAAGGGTGTCCTGGTAAAAAGTGATGGGTGTGTGCTAGCATGTGATCCTATCTACAATTATTGGAACATTAGGAATTTCCTTTGGATGGTCTGTTCCTGGGTGGGCCTGGGTATTCTTAGTTTGTGGTCTTTCTTGGAAACAGGTATTGCCTCAGGGTTAACTACTGAGACTTGGGCTTCTTTTGAGCTTATATCATAACTGGGTCCTAGAGCAGGATTACTGAATTCTGGTGGTGCTTTATTGCTCTTTTTGTTGTTGAATGTCCTCTTATACTGGCATTTACGCTTCTTTTCTTCCAACTGGTGTGATTTATGCACCGTAGCAGTCAGGGTGGTCTTCCTTTACGCAAATGCCAAGTGTGGTGCTGTGCTCTGCAGTGCTGGGGGCTGGTGTATGTGAGAAAGAACTTCATAGTGCCAGAATTGGAGGTTCTGGATAAAACACATTGCCTTCAGGTGTGTTAGACTGAATGAAACAAATCAATCAAATGATTGAAATAGTTGAATAAGGGATCATAGTTGAGAAAATACCTGCAATAATAAATCAGACAGCTTTTGAAGCACATTGTAGATAAAATCATGACAACATCTTTAGTAAGATATCAAAAATCAGCTAGGCTAAAATAGAAAGGGAAGGACTGGTCCATGGAAACATGAGCAGGTTGAGCTCTGCACACACAGACGACCAATGGATGTCTTTATCTTTCTCTTCTTAACACCCTGACTTCTTTTGTTAATTTTAACATGGAAATGATACATCATTCCCAAGCATGGTGAATAAGTTCTATGTATGTTTATGCAAGGACTTTTCATCTATCATATATGGTTTTGAGACTGAGCCTACCGGCGGTGAAGGGCCAAGCAATCTGTTAGCAACACATTTCTCTGAAAACACTTTGATCTATATTCAGCATCATTCCTTTGTAATTTCCTTGTTTTCCTAATTGGGTGAAATGTCGGCAGTTGAGTCATGAGGCAGAAAAACATAGTGGAGAGTTTAGAACCCTGGAGCTTGCCCTTGTCTTCAGTTTCACACGCCTCTTCTAATAATGCACGTAGCGGTTGAGAACTCCCCAGTGCATTTGTGATTGCATGCTACCTTCTCTCCAAACCACGCATCCCAAAACTTTCTAGTAACTTAGGACCCACACCTGCACCAATCTGAAAGCTCACCTGGTTCTGAACAGTAGAGTAAGGTTCTGCTCTCCTGAATGGTATCAACCTTAGTTTCTACTTACACATATTTCAGAATATGTCTATGAATGGAAGTTAGGAGATTGATTTGGCTTTAATTGGTTTTGAGTACATTTGCAATTTTCCAGAAGTCAAACTGTGCCCTCTAAGTGAACTTTTATTAAAAATCACCTATTTGCCATGTAAGTTTATGATTAATTGAGAAGCATTATACGAAGGGATATACTCAATAGAGGAAATGGTATAACTTTATCTATTTATCTAAACAACCAGGTTTAGCAGTATTCCCACTGCTTTGTAATCTGTATATGCTTTTATTTATCTCTAAATAAATAGTCCAAGCACATGAATACAGCAAATCAAGACCCCGATCACCAGTGTTGGTCCTGTTTTTGATTTAGTCCATCTGTTTGCAGAGATCAGAACCCTGAAGAGTTAAAACAATAATAATAACTCAGTAGCCACCGAACACAAGCCACATGCCATTTAGTATGTGTTTCAGATATACAGCAGTGGATACATCAGAGAGTGTAAGTATACAAACAGAGATATTAGCAGGCATAAATATGCACCTAATCTGTGGAGAAATAATCTTGTCTCTCAAGCACATTTCAAACCTTTGGAAGTTTTCACTATGTTTCTCATGTTATTTGGGTCTAGACTCAGTTCATCTGCATTTGAGGCTGACAGTAATTGATGTGTGTATGAACATTTTTATTTCCCCATATGATGTGGAATTCCCCTCTATATGCTGGGTATTTTTTATCATAAAAACACAAACTATTTGTTGTTCTTCCACTCAGGTCTTTTTTCCCAGTTCAAATCACAGATTAGTTTTGGTCACTCATTAAAGACACATATAAAGTGTGAACCACTTCACCACTTGCTGCTTTTTGTTGCCGTAATTTGTTTATTTATTTTGATATTTCAAGATAGAGTTTCTCTGTGTAGCTCTGGATGTCTTGAAAATTTTTCTGCAGATCTGACTGGCCTCAAACTCACAGAGATGTTCCTGTTTCTGTCTTCCAAGTACTAGGATTATAAGTGTGACTCACCAGGCCTTTTTTATCATCTAAAAATATCATAAACAACATATATGTAAATGGCATGTAACAGCCAACAGCATGACCCCCATTCAGTCTGTTTGTGGACTATAATCACTATGAAATATACCTTTTATTTTCTTTGGAGAATGGCTTTCTAAGAAATTCCATTCTATTTTGTATCAATGTATCAATTTTCATAACTTGATATTTCATATATCGCTCTTTAAAACCTTGATATTAAGGAATCAGTCTCCAAAAAGCATTTTTCATATGTGTGAGTCTGGAGAATTTCCAAAACACATTGTTATTTTGTTATTTTAGTTTAAATTTATGTCAGAACAGTATGAAAAGAATAAAACAATGATAAACATAGGTTGCATAAGATGTTTAAGAGGTATTTGCTTGAGTTGTTCGTAATTGGAAAAAATAATGACTAGATGCTCTATAATAAAAATTTGGAATACAGTGTTGAATAATAGGAATACTTTAAAATCACTGGAAAATAAACAGTAAACAGAAATGTTTTCCATTTCATTCTGACTTCTATGTGTTAACGTGAGACTTTTTGGCATACTGTATTATTTCAATACAGTGTATCAAATAGAAAATTGGTTCTACTTTGAGGTACTTTCATAAGTAGAATTATGAAATAAATAGCTGTGATGACTCTTGCAACTATAAATAAAATGCCAGAGATTAGGAAAGTGCCACCCACTGCAGACCCTGCCTCTTGAGTGCAGTATTCCGGCCTGTGTGTAGAGGAATTCTTCTTTTGAAGGTAGGAAGGGGCATTACTGTCTGTAGGTCTCTGAAACAATATTGTGTATTTATGATAATAATGGCAAGGAGGGCTTCACTTCACCTGAGAATGATGAATCTGTTTTCCCGGAGGACAGGAACCATGCAAATTTCTATCTGACCACCACAAGTCTCTGGTATCTCAAAAACCCTTTGCTGAATAATGTCTGACTGAGACACTGTGCCCACCTGCCTCCTCCTTGACACATTCATGCTCCTTTTTCACTGCATTCTAATCTCTTATGGTAGTAATAAGTATGAGGATAGCAAAATCAAACTGAGTCTGAGAAAAAGCAAACAATTATTCAAGAACCATGCATATTGTCCATTCCATATGGAAAGAATTCTGCCCAATTGAATGTTCTTCTTTTGAACTGATATGCACTTATGGCAGAGATAAAGTGTCTATGATGTAAGAGATGAGGGTCTAATGTAAGTTTATTAACTATAAAATGGCAACAAGTCTCCTGCCACAGAGGAGAATATTGACAATAGTTTGTCAGATTCCAAACCTCTATTCTCTTTTTAAAAGATTTAGTTTATTATTAGTGTTGTGTGTATATGTGTATGTGTGTGATTGAAACTAAGTATTTTGACATGCCTCCTACCCTGTATAGAACTGTATGTGTATATGTGTGAACAGTACCAAAAACTTTTCTGCAAATCTACAAAATGTCCTAGGAGCATCTGCAACCCCACTCTACCTCTTATCTGAAGGGTTATTTATCTGGTGGTCACACTTAAGGCTCAGCATCTTCTCCTCTGACCCATCACTCACTGGCAAACACCTTTCTACTCTTATTCTTTCCATTTGATTTTTAAATAGGTTAATAGACAAATGAGATTTAGCAGTATTATTTCAAGAAGCCTGGGTTCAAATTCATGTCTTTCTCTGTATTAGTTGTATATACATAGTTAAGTCAATGTTTAGGATATCCTCAATTAAACAGGGAAAATGCCCCTGCTTACTAGACAACGTGTGAGAATTGTGTCAAATATGATATGTGCACAGTACTAAGTGCTTGCAGGCATGAAGAACACACTGTGCCCTCCACATTTCTGCGTCAGCACTTTCAGAAGTAATCTACCCATCAAGTATTACTTTACATACTTCTAACTTATGCTTTTTCTTGTATGTCTTAAATGTAATGAGAGCTATAGATATGAACATTTTTTCATTGCCAATATTTTGTCGAGTCTTGCAACATTTAAAACCATTATTTGGGCATTCGTGAAGTGGTCATTTATTAAGATGCAGGATGGATTACAAGTGACATCTTAGTTGTGTGAGTAGTTCTCAGTGGACAGAAGTCTTTCACCACACCCTTGCACATACCCTTACGGCACCTTTATTTCCATCAGATAAATTGTTACAAAGAGCTTTAGTTCCCAACTTAGAACTAGTACATTCTAAACTATTTTCCAAAAATATCAATCTATTTATGTTACAAACTGTAGTTCTTGTCTCAAGCATGCTGACCAACATTATGTGTTTTTCTGGAATCTCAGCCTGCTTAATAATACAAAAATGATGTCACACTAATGTTTCAATTTGACCCAGCTTCTGGTATCAATATCTATTTTTCTCCTTCATAGATCACATCTTTGGGCAACTTACAGATTTCTGTCATCCCTATTCTTTTTATTTTAGCATGCTCTTAAAAATAAAAATAGAATTTTCTAATTTTACTTCAATTGACTTTATGATATTTATCTCCTAATGCTTTAATTACTAGTGTGTTCAAACCAATCACCTGTTCCTTGTTTTAATAAAATTGACTTATTCTTTTAATGACTTATTCCATTCAAAATTCATGTACATGAGATTTCTTTACTTTTTCCGTTTATAGAAAATAGATTTTTCCCAAATAATATATACTGGTTATCGTTTCCCTGCCTCTACCCCTTCTATTTCCTTCCTATTTCCACTCTCACCCAGATTCACTCCCAATTTGTCTCTTATTAGAAAACAAATAGACCTCTAATAAAACATAATACAGTGTGTGAAACAAAAACTAACATAATAGAATTGGACAAAACAAACAAACACAAAGAAAAGTGTTGTAAGCAGAGGTTTGCTTGTTTCCCAGCTGTCTCGACTCTTGAAATAATTACACAGACACTATATTAATTAAATCAATGCTTGGCCAGTTACTTAAGCATATTGCTAGCCAGATCTTATATCTAGAATTAACTCATTTTCATTATTTTATATTTTAGCACGAGGCATGGTCTGCTAACAGGATTTCAGTGTGTCTGTCTCTGGCGTTTCCATGGCTTCTCTCTCAGTCGACCTCCATTCTTCCAGCATTCAGCTTAGTTTTCCCCACCTAATTAAGTTCTACCTTGCTATAGGTAGAAAGCAGCTTCTTATTAACCAATGGTATTCACATCACCTCCCCTTTCCTGTTTAATTATAAAAGGAAGGTTTTAACTTTAACATTGTAAAATTACATATAACAAAGCAGGTATCAAGCAAGAATTATAGTTATTATATTTATATCTACTTCATCTTTTATAATAACTAAGGAAAAAGATAACTATCAATTCTTCAACTTTATCAAAGACTCCAGAAGAATATAATATTACCTAAGTAAACAGGAAGTCCATTGTAAGTAACTTCCAAAACTCTGGAATTGACAGAGACATCTTGCTATTGAACAGTTGCTAAAAGTACTTCAGTATCATTGGGGAATCCATCTTCAGCCTACAGGCTCATAGTACCTAGCAGACTTTTCCATGAGACAGGAAATTTCAAAGACAGTTCCACCTATATTGGCAGTTTGTCCATCACATTTTTCTGTGTCCTGCAAAATGTCTGGCAGAGTCTTTGATGTAGCAGGAACCCTGAAGGACCATTTCACCTTTAGGCGAGTTTAGCAGTCATTTCTCTGAGGGTCCTGCATGTCCAGTTCATACAGTGTATCATCAAGCCATCCAGGCAAGAGCACTTTCTTGCCCAAATAGCTATCAAACTTTAAAAGTAGCCTCTTCAATGCCCATCTTCCTCTTCTAGTAACTGGGTGCTGCCAGGAGCAGATGTGCCTCATTGTCATGAAAAGTCCTAAGTTCTTAAGCATTTTAAATGCCATATTCTGTAGTCTTTGAAAGTTTTGAAGAACGTCTATCCACATGAAATACATCTCTATACATCTAGAAAATCTAACCAACATAATTAGAAGCATGACTATAATAGATGATTCTCTATTGACTTATATTTATTAATTATACATTACATTTTTAAATGAGCTTCACAATACCTTAATCAAGAGTAGAAATATACATATAATAAAATTGACCTTAAATTTGTATCAATAAGCCAAGATTTATACCAATGCAAATCTCTATAGCATATCCCCATTTAAATGTAAACAAACATTTATAGACAATTATTTGGGAATATGGGCATAGTTCTCTCCAAATTGCTTCCTGCTTTTTGTGGGGTGAAGCAATTTTTTTTTTTTTTTTTTTGGTTTTTCGAGACAGGGTTTCTCTGTGGTTTTGGAGCCTATCCTGGAACTAGCTCTTGTAGACCAGGCTGGTCTCGAACTCACAGAGATCCGCCTGCCTCTGCCTCCCAAGTGCTGGGATTAAAGGCGTGCGCCACCACCGCCCGGCTGTGAAGCAATTTTTAAGGGTGTTCATAGTGACCTTTCAGGGGCTCTTGGTCTATCAAACCACATTAGTCTGAAAGGATTCCACAGATTCTCAATATCTGTGGAAACAAAAGAAGAACCCTTTTTCTGAAGCAACATATCCTTAGACCCAAATTTTGAGAACAAGATACATTTTAATTATATATGTTGGTTACTTAGCTTAGCTTCTTCACAGTCAAAAAAATTTAAAGAAAACACAACAATATACATAATCTGGACTCTCTGTGTTTTCTCCACCGTTATGTGGCTTATTTTTTTAAAATTTATTACTTTTTAAAATTTATTTTATTATTTTCATTCATTTAATTGATGACTGTACTCTGTCGCTTTAAAGACTTTGCCTTATTTTTTTTCTAAACCATTTACTTCTTTTTATAACTTTCTATACTCTTTTTCTTTTCTCTCCCAAGCCTATGTACATTTTTAAAACACACTGTGTTTCATTTAGGGGTCTTTCCTATCCATATGTTTTTATTTCATATCTGTAATTATTTTCAGACCAGAAGTATGTTTTAAAATGCTAAGCCCTTCTTATGAACTTATGTGCTGCCATTGCTAGGGGAAATAGAGCACTCCTGCTTGCCCTGCCAGTTTAGCATGGTGGAGTGGTTTGGTGCCTCTGAGAGCCATGTTCAAGCCCCATTTTTAGGCATATAGCCAGTCTATGTTGTCATTAAGCAAGTTGTAGAACTTTGTTCACAAACCCCATTTAAATGCTCAATAGCTAGACCTCTAGAAAGAGTCAGAGTTCATGCTGGCAGCATGCCCCAGAAAGCTGGCATTTCAAACCATGGCTTCTTTTCTGCTACTGCTGAATCAGAGAAATTCCTCTTAAAAGAGCTGCAGCGTGCTGCTAGCATGCAGAGTCCATTTGTGAAAAAATGCAGCTAAACTTTGTTTTGTAGTGTCTAGAGTTCTTTTTCAAGTTTTCTAAGGTTTTACGTGGCTATAGTTCACAGTGTTGGAGCACCAATTTATTATAAGGAGGCTGCTTGTTGATTCCTGGCTTCTCAGCCCTGAAGTAACCACACAGAAACTGTATTCATTAAAACATTGGCCCATTAACTCTAGTTTCTTATTGACTAATTCTTACATCTTATTTTAACCCATTTCTATTAATCTGTGTATCTCCATGTGACTGTGGTTTACTGTTAAGATTCTAACCAGTGTCAGGCAGAAGATCCATGGTGTCCCTCAGTCTGCCCTTCTTTCCAATATCAGTTCTGTCTTCTCTACCTACCTAAGTTCTGCTCTATCAGGCTCAAAGAAGTTTCTTTATTCCTTAGCCAAGGAAAGCAACACATTAACAGAAAAACCTTCTACACCAAACTCTTTAGCTGAAAAACATATTCATCGAATCAATAGGCTATAAAACTATCCTATGAAAAGCAAAGGTTTTCCTGTATACTGAGAAGTTTTGGTTTTAATTTTTGCTTTTTTGTTTTGTTTTGTTTTCTGGTTGTTGTTTGTTTGAGATAAGGTGTCTCTGTGTGAGAGTCCTAGCTGTTCTAGAAGTCACTTTTTAGATCAGGCTAGCCTCAAATTCATTGAGTTCTTCCTGCCTCTGCATCCCAAGTGCTGATATTAAAGGTATGTGCCATGGCATGAGTGGTGGCTCAGCTTCTTTATTATTTTTGTAAGCAAAATTTCCTGTGACTGAAGGTGCGTATCTAATTTATAAAAACACTGTAAATATCACAGAGGCTGTGATGAAGCAGTTTTGAAGCATTCAGAGCTGTAATCTTATGTCTGTGACTTACAGATAATAATAGCTATATCCCATATAACATAAATAATACTTCTGCAATCATTTGTGAATTGGGAGCATTATCATCAATAATATTTAGAATTTACACATCCAGGTTTAATATTATACTCTATAAAGAGAACTCAAGTTACTTTTCGGAGATGTTTAATTGCTTCTAAGAGTCAAGCGTTTGTCTGTGACCTATTATTATTATTATTTATTAAGGAAGTGTTGTAAAGAAAATTGGGCACAATAGTTATTTTACCTCCATGATTCAGAATCATGGAGAGATCTGTTAGAAAAAACAGTTATCATCCTAGTAATTCATCAGACTCAGGGGTTCCTGAATAATTCAGTTTTTACCAAAATGATCACAATGACTGCGGAGTAAAGGAAGAGTTATTTTACTAAAAAAAATACGTCACACAATTACTGTCTTTCAGATAAACACTGCTTAGAGAGCATATGTAACAACTGAAGTTAAAACAATTCTATGTATACTATTAAAACTCAGTTAAAAGTTGTAAGGTGATACTGTCACTATGCAAGAAACAGATAAGAGCACATGCTGACATTATTTTTTTTTTTAAATAATCAGACTATGGGAAATCTTCACCTCTCCTTTTGCTAATCCATTTCCAATCCCCTATCTCATCCCCAAGTGTTCTGCAGCAGAACACTTGCTGTGGTCTCCCTTTCCTTTCTGACACCATCACTAATGGATCATAAAGATCTTTTCCTCCAATCTTTTTCCCCTAATTTGTTCTAGTATACAGAGACTAACACCAGGAGACAATCTCTTAGAATACACCAGCTGAGCAAGGCAGGGCAACAGTCCCAACTACAGCAGGCAGTCCTTGCTAACTGTTTGGTCAAAAGCATCACCACAGCTCTCTAACACCCCTTTATACAAAGAGTCTAGAATATTATAGTGGGGAGGTGCTCATTCAGCCCCTGGCATCCATCTTTGGAATACTGGGCAGGAACTCCATTTTAAGACCCCTCTCCTGGGAGTTGCCTTAGTCCAAACTCAGGTGACCCCTCCCCAGAAAGGGTCAAGAGCATTCCCATAGGCTACTTAAACTATCCCCAGAGAATAAACACATGGTCTCTGGGTTTCTCGTGGTCGCCCCGTCTCTCTCTCTTCCCTTCGTCATGCTTTCCTAGTGCCACCTGGGAGCAGGACATTAAACATGGGCATCTTTTATTCAGTTTAATTTAGTCTGATTGGAATTATTTGCATCAACATAGAGGCTCATTTTAAGAAAAACCTAACATTAGCCCAATGGCCTCCCATCACAGCCAACCAGGAAAAAACGTCTTAAGTCTTTATTTCTTCCGGTGTCCCTCCAGACCCTCAGCCTTATCCCCAGTTCTTTTTTTTTTTTTTTTATTCTTTTTTAATTAAAATTTCCAACTGCTCCCCATTTCCCATTTCCCTCCCCTCCTCCCTCACATTGCCCCCTCCCCCCAGTCCCCTCCCCCATCCCCACTCCTATTCTCCTCCCCCCAGTCCATTCCCCCTCCCTCTTGATACTGAAGAGCAGTTCTTCAACAAAACACCAGCTGTAGAAGCCTTCTCCTATCCCAACACTCATCTCCTATAGATTCCACAGACCTTCCCCCACCTAATCTCCTTTCCCCAACTCATTGTTTTATTCAAGCCTAGGACTCCAGCAGGCACCCCCTGCGAAATCAAAGACAACTCTTGCCAGGGAAGCAGATAAGCTGCACAAAGATCTTCTTGGTCTTTAGGTTATATAGATATTAAGCATTATAGATCAATAGTCATCTATGTTTGTTATACTTGTAGTTAAACTAATCAGGATTTTTAGATAGATAGAGATTGTATTCTGCATAGGTAGGTAATCTTCAACCTCTTCAAAGAGCTGTAGAATATGGCATTTAAATAACTTAGAGTTCTGTAGACATGAGACATGATTGCTCTTGGCAGCACTGATCTACTCCCGAGAAAACGTTGAGCACCGAAAACACTCCACTCAGATTTTGTTTTCTTCTTGGCAAAATTGGCCTTTGGGCAAGGAACTGCCCATTCCTCAACCACTAAAAACTGTCTGTCAGCCGGGCGGTGGTGGCGCACGCCTTTAATCCCAGCACTTGGGAGGCAGAGGCAGGCAGATCTCTGTGAGTTCGAGACCAGCCTGGTCTACAGAGCTAGTTCCAGGACAGGCTCCAAAACCACAGAGAAACCCTGTCTCAAAAAACAAACAAACAAACAAAAAAAAAAAAAAAAAAACTGTCTGTCATTTACTCCAGGCCTTAGCCAAAGTTGGTTGATTCAATGTTGCAAATGAGACTTTGGGTGATTGCCTAGGTAGACAGTTGTTTCTGTCATTTGTTGCACATTTTGGAAGTTGCTTAATTGCACTTCCTGCTTATTCAAGTAATATTATTTCCCTTCTCAGATCTTTGATGGGGTTGAAGACTACTTGTAGTTACTTTCCTCAGATGACTTGGCCAAGACATTTATTAAACAAAAGGGGGAGGTGCTATAGGAAATCCGACAGCCTGTAGCCTTTAAGTTACCCACCCACTTGGGCATGGCCTCTTATGCTATTTATGCTGATGTAAAGTGCGCAGTTGCTCTCTTTTCAGCTTCAGGATTTGGTTGTTGTTCTCTGTTCAAGTAAAGGATTCTGATTTATGAGTCTACCCCTAAATAAATAACCATCTATTATTCTCAATTCTGAGCTAGTGAAGGATTTCTTTTAAGCGTCCTTCTTCAGGTATGATAGTATACAAAAGCGACTCTAAAAAAATATTCCATTGGGAATCTCCCATAACACTTTCAGCATTGTAGCAGGATAAAAAATTACAAAAAAATCCATAACCCTTCTATGTACAAATAACATATAGATTGATGACATAAGCCCACACACCAATGGACACTTTATTTTTGATATAGAACAAGAAATACTCACTGGAAAAGAAATAGCATCTTCAAAAGGTGGTACTGATTTGATTTAAGTCCCACTCCATAAGATGGAACCCATACCTAACTAATACTCCTTGGGTGATAAAGAACCAGAGACTAGACAGCTCAGAGACCTAGAGTAAAACCAAATACTACCTATTAAAAATTACTAAAAGGACTCCTAATGATATTCTGCTATATTCATAGCTCAGTACATGATTCAGTTATCATGAGACGAGTTTCTTCCTTCATCACATAGGAACAGATGCAGAAACCCACAGCTAGACATTATGCAGAGAAAGAATTCTTGGAACAAACTGCTCTAAATGGAATGTCTTCATCAAACCCCTGTCCACAGAGCTCAGGAAACCTTGTGGAAGAGAAGACAACAAGAGTGTAAGACCCATTTTGAAAACACTATCCTGAGTGAGGTAAGCCAGACCCAAAAAGAGGAACATGGGATGTACTCACTCATATTTGGTTTCTAGCCATAAATAAAGGACATTGAGACTATAATTCGTGATTCTAGAGAAGCTAAATAAGAAGGTGAACCCAAAGAAAAACATATAAGCATCCCCCTGAATATTAACCTTCATCAGGCGATGAAAGAAGACAGAGACAGAGACCAACATCGGAGCACTGGACTGAAGTCTCACGATCCAAAGGAGGAGCAGAAGGAGAGTGAGCACGAGCAAGGAACTCAGGACTGCGAGGGGTGCACCCACACACTGAGGCAATGGGGATGTTCTATCGGGAACTCACCAAGGCCAGCTGGCCGGGGACTGAAAAAGCATGGGACAAAACCAGTCTCGCTGAACATAGCAGACAATGAGGACTACTGAGAACTGAAGAACAATGGCAATGGGTTCTTGATCCTATTGCACGTAATGGCTTTGTGGGAGCCCAGGTAGTTTGGATGCTCACCTTAATAGACCTGGATGGAGGTGGGTGGTCCTTGGACCTCCCACAGGGCAGAGAAACCTGCTTGCTCTTTGGGCTGAGGAGGAAGACTTGATTGGGGGAGGGGGAAGGAATGGGAGGTGATGGCGGGGAAGAGGCAGAAATCTTTAATAATTAAATAAATTAATTAATAATAAAAAAAAAGAAAAAAAATCCAAATAAATAAATAAATAAATAAAAAAAAAAAAAAGAGTGTAAGACCCAGAGGTAATGGAGGACATTAGAAGAACAATGACATCTGAATGAATTGAGCAAGGCTCATATGAACTCAGAGAAGCTGAAGCAGCAAGTTCAGGATTGGCAGAGGTCTGTACTAGGGCCTTTGAGTTGAGCCATTACTATTGGTCAGGTTCTGTTCTGTGTTATTTCACTCATCAGTCTTCAGTTATCACCATAACCCTGTCAGCCAGGTACATTTGGGTTTCCATTTTCTGTAGTGGCATTTTATTTGTATTTTAAAATAAAACTTGCCTGAGAATCAGAAAAGTGAAAGAGCCCTACTGGCCAGCCTCCCACACCATGCAGCAATGGCATGCACCTTTAATCCCAGTAGCTACAATGACACACAACTTTTATCCCAGCAACCACACTAACTTGCCTTAGAAACTGAACAGTACACGGCCTTAGTCCCAGAACTAGAGAGGACTATAAAATGGTAAGAGACAGTTCTCAGTTTCATTCTGAGATTCCTGAAGTCAGGATTGCCATTTTCAGACTGAAGTCAAGCTAAGAACCAGTGTCTAGTTGCTTTGCTTTTTTGGTCTTCAGGTTGAAGCCCAATTTTCACTCTGAGTTCTTATTAATTGTGCTTCAATTTTCTAGATGCAGAACTATTAAATCTTTCAGCTCAGAATTTTTATGGAACTCCTGGATATGTAAATGAGTGAGTCTTCAATTCTTTTGCCTGCTCTTGGGGTTCTTTTCCTTCTGCTTCATTGCCTTGTCCAGTTTCAGTGAAATGGGTTTTGATTTTTCTTATTATACATTACATTATGTTTGGTTTTTATCTCTTAGAAGCCTATTCTTTTCTAATGAGATACGGGAAGGTAATGAATCTAGAGGGGCGGGAAGGTGGGGAAGAACTAGGAGAAGTAGAAGGAGGGAAAACTGTATATAAATTATAAGAAAATAAATTATTTTAAATAAAAGAAAAATTATAAATAACTAAATATTGAAAAATGGATGGTATTGATGCTCTATTATATAAATATTATTAAATATTTTGCTGTTTCTATTATATTATTAAAAATTTGAAATCCATAAATAAAGTTTGTTAAATGCAAAAAAGAATAATCCCTAATAAACTGAATAAAACCTGGGCTGCATAGTCTCACCTGTTTTTAAAAGTCTATTAATCTGCATTTAATCTAAAATAATTAATTCATTAATTGCACATATCCTAATGCCAGAGTGTGTTCCTGGGATATGAGAATTCTGTACAGCATCACTCCCAAGTTAAAACTCTAGAATTCAAGAAAGGAAGCCAACAGCAGTATTTACAACTTATTTACATACATAAGTATTTACAATATTCACAGATCGAGAATAAAGGGCCAAACTCCCAACACTTAATCTGTCTTTAAATCAAGACATTGAATTGAGCTATTGCTGGTGGCCAGGCTCTGTTCTGAGTTATTCTACTCATTAGTCTTCAGTTATCACCCACACCATGTCAGCCAGGTACAATTTGACTTTCCATTTTCAAGGCGCAGAACTGAGGTTTTAAAATTTAAGTAATTTTATTGTAAAAGTAGGATTCACACCCGTGTTAGACTCTGTTTATGCCACCTTCACGGTCAGGAGGGAGTTGAGAAATAGAGATGTGATTGTTTGAAAAACCCTTAAGCAGTTTCTGCTAAAAGTCCTTTCTCAGAGCAGTTATATTTTTACTTATATGTAAAAATAGTTTCCCTCAAACATGAAAAAGGTTTTTGCAAGTTGTAGTTAAAAGACTGTGCATTGCCGGTACAAACAGATATGACACTAAATCTTTGTGAAATCCCCACACTAATGGAAACCACTCAGGAAAAAAAAAGTATTTATTTTTTATTAAAATCTGTGAGGCCATTCTCCTTGACCTCTATCATGAGGATTTTGCTTTAATAATATATTACATGAAACTTGATAGAAGACACCAAAATAGTTGTGGAAGTTACGGAGTGATGCTGATGGTTTTCTCCTTGTGTAGAGGAGGGGCAAATAGAACTTAGGGAGTGCATGGACTACAATAAGGGCAAGACTCAGTGTGAGGTGGCCCTGTGCTTCGCTGTCCTACCTGCCTGGTTTTGGGCTTCTATGAAAATGTGGAGTCCCTTAACCTTGTTCCTAACTGTTGAATCCTGAGCCAGATTCCAGTGCAGCAGTGCAGGTCAAAGACAGGTTGCTGGCCTCCCCAGTTCCTTGGTGGTGTGGCACTGGAGATGAGGAGAGACACAAGTGACATATTGTCATTGTTCTCAGATGTAGAATCTCATCTAAGTGACTTCAGGCTTAATGCAGACCCAAGAACAGCAGTGCCAGAGATGTCCCCTAGTTCCCACAGATACCTTCAGAATAATCCCTGTAATTCGAGTCTTAGTAGGTGTCCTTAAAGTGGTTATATGTCTCTGAATGTACAAAACTAACATATTAACTGAAAAAAGGCAGTGTCATCATAAAATTTTATAACAGGAAAATAGGTAGTCTTTAAACAGATAGATTTTATTTTCAAAGATATCATTCTATAAAATGAGGTGGAGTAAGTAAAAGTATATTCTAAATATATTTTATTATTATTCAGAAACTCATAAATGAGAGATCTCCTAACCATGAACCCGTGTGGCACTGAGAGCTTGTGTCTTCTATTACCTTGAGGTGTGTGCTCTACAATTCTAGGCCTAGACTCTGTGGTGCTCCAGATGTGGAACTCTGAACAAGCCAGAACTCATGTCTGTGCTCACACCTGCATTCTTGAATGTGCCCACCTGTTACCTGATGTCAGTGCAATGCTAAAGTTTGGAGCACATTTTTAATCAGAACAGTCAGAAATTCTAATGCCTTAAAATCAGTCTAATTACAAGATATATCTTGGATGTTTCTAATCTGATCAAAGTTAATTAAATATTGTCATTTTAAAATCAGTAAAACTGGATTTCTCATGGATTCTCATTCATGTTATCATACTCTAGTAAAAAAAAAAAATCCCAAAACAGAAACTGCTAAAATTTTGTTTAAAATTTAATCCTTTTGTAAGACTAAGATTCCTGTGATTTCATTTCTATACTACTTTTTAAGGAGAGATCAAAATGGGTAATGAAAATATATTTAAGTAAAATGAATTTTAAATTAAAAACAGAAAAGAAGTTGATGCAGAAGAGGAGGGGTTTTCTTTTTCTTGTTGTTATTGTTCTTATTTCAGGTGAACAAAAGTAAAGCTCTCAACTTAGTAGTTGCTGTTGAGATGTGGAAAGAAACGTATAATTTCCTTTGATAATGTGCTGTCCTTAAAAAACAAGTCCTTAGTGAGAAAAAGGGGCTATGAATATGAAGAAGAGCAAGCAGGGCTATGAGAAAAGTTATGAAAAGTGGAAAGGTAAATTAAAATGCTGTAATTATAATTTTATATAATGTCAAAAATTAAAAAAAGAAGCCCAGTGTTAAGGGAGTAACAGACCATTACTAAGCCTATGGTCACATTCTGTACCTTGTCTCCGTAGGTACCCTAGACAAATGGTCAATAGTGTTCTAATGGTTTCCAGGAAATACATATAAGGAGAAATGCTCTATAATATAATTTCTATGTCCATAAGAGAGGCACATGACAATCCACCAGCAAAATTTCATGATATCAATCTCAGAACACAAGTACATTAGAATCCAGGCTGACCCTACACTTGTGTGAAATAATATACAGTGGATCATGTGAGAATCCAAATGAATAGGTGAAATTTGAGAAATATGGATTTATTTAGACATGTGACAAAGATTTCATTTACTTCACAGATAGCATGGAGCAGCAGGAACACACACACTCTCTCCCCTCCATCACAGTGTGACTGGTGTCTTTATAAAAAGGGAATTTAGAAATGGACACTTGACAGAAAGATCAGCTGATGTCAAGAAGTGGATGCATAAACTGTGACTTGCTTCCTTCAAGACCTGCAGGAATAGTTAGCTTGGCCATTTGGTTATGTACTGCAGCATCCAAAACTGTGAGATGGCAAACATCATTGTTCAGTCTGAGTAGCTTGTGGTACTTATTTTAAGAGTCTCCCAAATCTCACAGACTATGCTTAGTTTTTCAAAGTACCTGTGTGCGCATTTAAAGCAGGCACAGACACATATGTTCATTAAAAGTCCCAGAAACCATGCGTTAGTCAACAAGACACATTTCTTTCTGAATTTATGAAATATCCAATCTATAGACAGGTGAATTATGGGTAACTCTACATCCAACTCTATACTAATAAATTGCAGCTGCTAGGGAAATCTTTCTTTATTTTAATCCTGATTTTTCATCTATGCTTCCTGCAGCTGCTGTATCCAACCTATTCTTTGAATAGTAATGCATTTGATAACGGCTAGGTCAGGAGGAAGGATTGTGGCATTTCTATAAAGATTGAATACAGCAGGAAGGACTCCTGAGTTGTTGTATCTCCTAGATCCATTACAGTAAAAAGGATGAGGAGCTATGTTACTGATATAGGATATCGCATTCCGTCTCTTTCCAGAGACAACTGTCCAGAAGCTTAGATAGAGAGGGTTATTCACAAATTATTTTTCCTCCCATTTCAAGAAGGAAATGAAGCTTAGGAAGTATAATAGCTTGTTCAAGGTCATAGACATTTTCTGTAGAAGTGTTCCTTGATTTAATTTCATTAAAGACAAAACTCAGGTAACATCAGTTTTAGGGGACAAGCATCTAGGTTGATAGCAACGACCTAGAATCTAAATCAATAAAAATTTACTGAGTACCTATGAAGCAAAGTTCCATGAATCCTGCAGGTTCATTGAGATCTTTTCTGTGGCCTTAACAAGATTACACTGTAGCTGAGAAAATAAAGCAAGCAAGCAAACTTTTTCAATAAACTTGAAATTAACTAATAAGCAAAGCACTTGTCACTACTGTAAACTTGAGCATCTTTTTATTCAGTGTGAGTATAAATTAAATAAGGCCTATAAAATGCCTGGAATACATAATAAGGGACTGATTCTTAAAGTTATTAAGTTTTAAAGTCATTAGGACATAAAGTCTGAAGACAACAAAGTCTTAGAAAAAGACGATAAACTAGAGGAGCGGGTAGTTCTTGTGCATTTTAACTGCGGACATGAAGAATGGAACTTAGTCTCTGGGTAATTAAACATGGCATCACATATACAGGACTGTCTACAGGCTTGCTTTGGAAGCAGCAGTTTCTCCTTAGATTCAATTCTTGAAGCAACAAGCTTTACTGTTTACTGATTCAGCTGCTGGACATAGCCTGTGCTCACACACTAATGTCTGATTGCTATCTGCTTCTAGAAATAAATGTGGATTAACTGGGATTTATTTATTGATTAGTTGGAATAGCCCCCAGACTGCCAATAAATTCTGTGAGAGAAAACAAAGTATGCCAGCCTAGAGTAAGGAAAAATTTTAAAATGTTCCTCTAGTCATATTGGTCCTGAAACAAATCTTCCAGTGTCTCTGGATGCTCCCTTTCCTTCAGGCTTAAATAAGACTATACGGTTGTGGCAGGAGGAGAACTCCAATGGCTTGACACCAAGTGAGTGCATACGGCCAGCTCTGCTTTACCAGCTTGGCGTTGGATGCAGTTAGAGGTGATCAACATCCTGATTTTGCACTCAGAGGAGTATTCTGTTTTTAAAGCAGGGCTTTTGCCCATGAACTTCACTTCGTATTATTGTTTGCTGCAGGTCTCATGTCAGCTCCCAGAGAGGACATTTTCAGACACCACTGTGAGCCACATACCACAGCTATTTTCAAAACAAGAAGTTGAAAATGAGAGACAGCTGAGTTTGTCCAGAGGAGTCGCAAGAGCTGTGCAAACTACCACTGCTGATTGTGAATGCTTCCGAGTGAATGGCACTCAAAGAGCAGCAGTTTTGACTCTCACACTGTACTGAGAGTCGCTTACCAGAGAAAGGCTTCTGATCCTGATATCTCATTCCTGTTCAGCTGTTATCATCATATATATGGGGAAATGAAGCTCAGTGAAGCTACACACTTGATTTTCATTCCCAAAAGTAAGGTTTTGGGTAGAAATGAAGCTATTCACACTCCAGAGGTGAGGATCCTTTGGACTATCTTTGTACATTACTTCAGTTTTTCATGTTGGGCAGTGGTTTATTCTGAAGGAAAGCAATGCTTTGAATCATGATCTGTCAATAATCTGTTAAAGTCTAAAAAATAAGGTGAAAATGGTAAAATTGAAATTTCATTGTTTGTATGCTACTTTCTATGGTTTTACAGTGGTCAAGAAATATTTGATTTAATAATTGTTTCCAGAAAATTAATGGCAAAGATACACATGTTCACCAATGGAATAGTATCAGTGGTAAAAAGTGCTTATGAAATTTTCAAAGAAGTCCCTGGGAACCTGTCAACATGGAGCCAGAAAGGAAGGTAGGTGATCTTCGTTCTCCCTCCACTTCTCTAAATCCAGTCCCCAGCTTCATCCCCAACTCTGTGGCAGATGATCTGGTATGGCTGGCTCTACAGCCTTCCTCAACACTCCCTACATCCCTTTGTCTCAGCTGCCAAAGATATTTCCTGGGAACACTCGAGACCTGCTGACCAAGGAAGCAGGTAGGCAATCCTCACTCTTCTTCTCCTCCAATTCCTTCTTCCAGGTGTGCAGCAGACCACCTATTGTGGCCTCTCCTCCCTCTGTGTCCTGTTTCCTCGGGATTGTGCAGATCCTGGTGATACACATTGTTCTTCTTTCTCTTGTGGATCCCTTCATCCTCCTTCCCCTTGTAACCTAAGCCCATTCTTAAGTGTCCTTCCACAATACTTAAAATACATTATACCCAGAAATCCCCAGTAGCCACACTTGGTAGGATCTTAGAAGCATCCCAACAAAACAACCCACACCCACCACACTCTCCTAAGAATGACAGAGGGCAACAGAAATCAACAAATGGAATACCCACCCAACAAAACAGGACCAGAATTCAGCACCTAGAATTACATTAACCACAAACCAGCTGCCTAGAAGCCACAGTGAAAACACAATAAAAACAACCAGGAAAATATGTCTCCATTAGAGCTTGGCAATATTGTATCCTACAGTAGGCTTGGAGCAATGCAGTATTACTGTATCACAAAACACAGTTAAAAAACATCCAGTATAATATGTCTCCACTAGAGCTCAAAGGCCCTATAACAGTATGCTCTGAACAATATAATATTGCTGTATCACAAGACAAGGCTTTCAAAATATCCTTTATAAATATGTTAAAGGTCCATAAAGAGGATATGAATGAATCCATTAACAAAATCTATGAAAATACAAACAAAAGTAGAAGGAAATAGACAAAACAATTCAAGACGCAAGAACGGAAATAGAATGAATAAAGAAAAGTCTAACTGAGAAGAATTTGGAAAGGAAGAATTTAGGAATCTCAGAGGCATGCTTCACCAACAGAATACAAGAGATGGAAGACAGAATTTCAGTCACTGAAGGCTAGTTTGAAGAAACTGATGCTTTGGCCAGAGAAAATGTTAAATAAGGAAAAAAGAAAAAGAAAACAAGGTAAAAAACATTCAGGGAATAAGGGTGTCTTAGCTAGGGTTTCTATTGCTGTGATGCAATATCATGATTAAAATAAATTGAGGAGGACAGGGTTTATTTCACTCAGAGTTCCATATAACAGTTCATCATCCAAAGCAGTGAGGGCAGGAACCTAGTGGCCAGAGTGGATACAGAGACCATGGAGGGGTACTACTTATTGGTTTGCTCTTCATGGCTTGCTCAGTCTGCTTTCTTATAGAATCCAGGACCGTTATCCCAGGGATGGAGTTATCTACAATAAACTGGACCCTCCTCTATCAATCACTGATTAAGAAACCGCCCTACATTCTTGCGGATAGCCTGTTTATAGGCAGGTATTTTCTCAGTTGGGGTTCCCTTATCTTTAGTGATGTTGGCTTGTCTCAAGTTGACATAAAACAGATGAGTACTTTAGGACACTATAAAAGAAATCAAACCTACATTTTTTTTACAGAGAAAAATGTAGAGTTCAATAAAATCAACAAAAATCAACAAACTTATAAATAATAAAAGTAGAGGAAGGAAAAGAAACCAAGACCAAAGTTTCAGAAAATGTTACAACATATTCATAGAAGAAAATTCCAGGAATCTAAAGAAGGAACAAAAAGCATATAGAATATCAAATAGATTGGATCAGAAAAGAAATTCCCCACACTTTATAATAATCAAAAGCAGTAAACATACAGAACAAAGAAAGAAGGGGAAACAATTAACATTAAAAGGCAAACCTATTACAGTAACATCTGACTTTTTAAAGAGCCTCAATATATAAAGTATAAGAGACTACTTACACAAAGTATAAGAGACTACTGAGGGCCAGCCCAGACTACTGCACCAAGAAAAATTTTCAATCACAGCAGGAGAAAGCCTTCCATGATTAAACCAAATTCAAACAGCATCTATTAACCATCCCTACAGAGGTGCTAGATGGAAAACTTTAAGAGGAACATGGGATGTACTCACTCATATTTGGTTTCTAGCCATAAATAAAGGACATTGAGACTATAATTCGTGATTCTAGAGAAGCTAAATAAGAAGGTGAACCCAAAGAAAAACATATAAGCATCCTCCTGAATATTAACCTTCATCAGGCGATGAAAGAAGACAGAGACAGAGACCAACATTGGAGCACTGGAATGAAGTCTCACGATCCAAAGGAGGAGCAGAAGGAGAGAGAGCACGAGCAAGGAACTCAGGACCGCGAGGGGTGCACCCACACACTGAGGCAATGGGGATGTTCTATCGGGAACTCACCAAGGCCAGCTGGCCGGGGTCTGAAAAAGCATGGGACAAAACCGGACTCGCTGAACATAGCAGACAATGAGGACTACTGAAGAACAATGGCAATGGGTTTTTGATCCTATTGCACGTAATGGCTTTGTGGGAGCCTAGGTAGTTTGGATGCTCACCTTAATAGACCTGGATGGAGGTGGGTGGTCCTTGGACCTCCCACAGGGCAGGGAAACCTGCTTGCTCTTTGGGCTGAGGAAGGAGGAAGACTTGATTGGGGGAGGGGGGGAAATGGGAGGTGGTGGCGGGGAGGAGGCAGAAATCTTTAATAAATAAATAAATAAATAAATAATTTAAAATAAACAAACAAAAAACAAAAAAAAATAAATAAACTGAAGAAGGTAACCACACCTAAGAAAACAAAGGGAATAAATAATATCAAACCAGAAAAAAAGGTTGGAGCTATCTACACCAGAAATAATGAAAGAAGAAAATAAGAAAATAATGAAAATTAATAAACCCTATTCATTGACAATTCACAATATCAATATATCAGTAAAAAGACAGAGACAAAAAAAATGGGAAAAAAAAAAAACAGGATCTATCCTTCTTGCTGCATCCAAGAAGCAAAACTTCACATCCAAGATAGAGTTCATCTCAGGATAAAATGATAGAAAAATAAGGTTCTCAACAAATGGATCTAAAAAGCAAACGAGTATAGTCATTTTAATATCTGACAAAATAGACCTGAAACAAAAATAATCAGAAGAGATAGGAAACATTACTTTACTCATAAAAGGAAAAACATCTACCAAGAGAATAGTAAAATTCTAAACATTTATGCATCAAACACAGAGGCATAAAAGAAAAACTAGGAAAGATTAAATCACATATTGACCTTTACATAGTGAAAGCAATGACTTTACCACCTCCTTCTTGTCAGTAGACAGGTAGTCCAGAGAAAACTAAGCAGAGAAATGCTGGAGCAAAGTGACATCATAAACCAACAGACCTAACAAATATTTATAAAATATAAATATTTGGACTTCCCACAGGGCAGGGAACACTGACTGCTCTTTGGACTCGAGAGGGAGAGGGAGGGAGATGGGGAGAGGGAAGGGAAATGGGAGGAGGGGAGGAGGTGGAAATTTTTAATTAAAAATAAATTAAAAAAAGGAAAAAAAGAATGCAAATAGATCCATTCTACAACTTTGTACAAAACTCTACCCAAAATGGATCAAAGACTTCCACATAAAATTAGATACACTGTACCTGATAGAAGAGAATATAAGGAATAGTCTTGAGCTCCTTGACACAGGAAATAATTTCCTGAACATCATACTGATAGCACAGAACTAGGCATAATAATTAATGAGACTTGATGAAACTGAAAGCTTCTGTTTGGCAAAGGACACCATTGTTTGTACAAAGCAACATGCTACAGAATATGAAAATATTTTTTACCAACTACACATCTGATAGAGGGCTAATTTTCAAAGTATATAGGTAAAAAACAACCTGGAAATAAAAAACATATAAACTAACTTTAAAATGAGGCATATTTCTAAAGAAACTTCTATTATGGACTAAACAGAAGACGGATATCAAATGGTTGAGAAGCACTTAAAGAAATGTTCAACTTGCACAGCCACTATGGAAACCAGTGCGTCAGTTTCTCAGGAAAGAGGAAATCAACCTTCTTCATGATCCAGCTGTACCATTCTTGGGCAGATACACAAAGGTTGCTTCATCGTACCACAAAGACACTTGCTCAACCAGGTTCATGCTGTTCATAATAGCTAGAAATTGGCAATAACCTAGATGTTCCTCTAGAAAAGAATGGTAAAAGAAAATGTGGTACATTTACACAATGGAGTATTACTCATTACTGTAAAAAATAAAATCATGAAATTTGAAGGCCAATGGATGGAGCTAGAAATAAGTTATCCCAAGTGAGGTTTCTCTGACCCAAACTGACAAATATGGTATGCATTCACTTATGTGTGGATATTAGCTGTTAAATAATTCATAGCCAAACAATCTGTATAATCACAGAGACTAGGTAATGAGTAAGTGTCTAAGGGGAATGTTTGGCTCACTCTAGGAATGGGAAGCAGAATAGATAGCTATGGATGGACAAGGGAGGGGGACTGGAAAGGGAGGATCAATTTGAGATGATAAAAGAAGAGTAGAGAACAGTGGGGATTTGGGGAGGGATAACCAAAATTAAGGGTCATTTGAGAAGTAGTATGGCAACCTAATACAGTAGAAGCTTCCTGAAATATATACAAATACAATCTAAATTAAATTTCCAAGTAATGGGGATGGGATATCAAAGCACCAACTGGACATTTCTTTTCAATAAATGAAGCTTGCTGGAGTAGAAATGGGTTACATCTAATTGAGTTATGGACCAAAGAAGTCACATGGTAACCTCCAGACAACCAGTATATTGCCAATGCTATTGACTGATCTTCACACCCTGATGGTAAGGCATTATTCTTGAAGATAACACTTAGACAACACATTGAACACAGAGAAGTAGAGTTGATGACTACATAGAGTCCTCACCCCTGCTAATATTACTGGAAAGTAAATACCAACGAGGTAATCGCTGCCCCCCCACCCCCAGAGGTTCCAACCTCAAAGATAAGCACTAGAGAAACCACAACTGTTAAAAATGCAGTCTTTTTTCTTCAATGGAAGCAAATGACACTTGTTTTTCATCCAGAAGGCTAGGAATGGATGTATTAACACCTAATAATGTTTGCTCTTTTGTAAAGCCAGGCTTCATCTAATCCTCCAGACTCCTGAGCACTGTCTCTCAGTCAATAGAGCCCACTTCACCATTTGGATAATGAAGTACATATTTCTCAGTGAACAATGGTTGATTGACTTATTTCCAAACTTATCCCAATCTGCTTTGAAGTTTTATGTAGGAGAATCTTCTGTTTTAAAACCTGGACATATTCAAGGAGATTCTCAATATGTAAAGGTCAGCATTAAAAAAATAGATGAATTTACACAAGTTGTCTTTGTTATAGTAAAATCCATTGGGGGCTTTGTTTAGAAAGACTTTTATAAGCAAAACATAAATTTTGCTTCTCTGAGCTGTATAGCTTTTTTAAATTGAGTTTTAAAGGAAAACACTATACTAAATTTGCTATAGCTGAATTGTGTTCTACCAGTTTGCATGTACTGAAGCCCTAAGGTACAGAATCTCAAAATTTGACTGTCTTCTGAGATAAGATGGCTAACAAAGTAATTAAGTTAGAGTGAGGCCAGTAGTGTGTGCTGTAGTCCACTTAGTGTCTGCACGAAGAATGAGGTGGTTGTGTAACTGTTGTTCTCTCATCCTAACTGGTCCTGCTGATGCTTTTTAAACAACCACTCAGAAGCTTAATATTAATTACATACTGCTTGGCCTATTTGCTCAGGCTTATTACCAACTAACTAGATTTACATCTGAAATCAACCCAGTTCTTTTAGTTCATCTTTTACCACGAAGCTTGCGCCTTGTTACCTCACATCTTGCTTCTCCTGCAGCTGCTGGTGTCTCCCAGACTCTGCCTTCTTTTCCCCTGTATCTTTGGTTGGGTTTCCTGCCTGGCTCTATTCTGCCTGGCTATTGACCAAATAAGGTTCTTTATTAACCAATGGTAATAAAAACATATTCACAGCATACAGAGAGGCATCCCAAATGGTTGCCCAAATCTTTGCCTGGGTACCACAGAGGAAGGAAAATGAGGGACACAGCTTGAGAGAGCTGTCTACAAAACAAGGAATGAGGCCTGTTGAGACAGCAATCCTGGCATACCTTTCCATTTGATTTCCTGTCTTCATAACTGTGGGAAAATAATTTCCTCTTGAAAACAAGGTTGGTTACTTAGGCAGGAAAAGAGGCACTTCCATTATTTTAAGTCTATCTCCCAGTTAAGTCTTCAGGCAAGTAGTTTCACTAAAGAAAGAGTGAATTGTACTAAGGATCCAAGTTTAGGCTGATGGATAAGGACTTCAGAACCATCTTTTTTTTCTCTTTCAAAGAATTTGTTCTAAGATTACAGATCTCTACAGCAGGAGACAATGGCAAGTGTTATTAACTTAGTGTCTCAGTGAATCCAGTGTAGGTTTCTCCAGGAATTGTCAATACTTTGAGCAGGCATATATACCCTGTGCCTGTGTAACTTAAAATCACTAGTCAGCATCCAGCTACCCTTACCATTTTCCATTCCTTTCTCTTTAATGCCATGTGACTGCATGCATATTTTACCAAACAAAACATTACACACCCCATTAGATCACAGGCTGAGATATACTACCTATTCTTCCACCTCTCACCTGTCAATACTCTGTAAAGTTTCCTGTTTCAGATGAAAGATGTCCCTTAAAACTAAAAGAACAATGATGTTGTACTGGGGGCTTGGTTTGCAATTTGCTAGGAGTAATAGATGTTGCCTTAAGGAACTGAGATTTGGGGTTGATAGATTTTGAAGTCAAGCTTATGAATGAGTTAATTTAACAGAATTAAAGATTTAGAATTATAAAATGGACTAGATAATGTTTAATGAGTACTAAAACAATAAACATCACTTACTCAGAAAATGAAGACTACCAAGGAAAAAGTATTAGTAAAAACAAAATCTAGGAAATACAAAATATAATTGAGTCAGACAAGATAACACCTAAAATTCATTCAATACTGAATAAATTGCCTGAGACACTCATGGAAAATTATTGGGAATACTAAATTAAAGTCCATATATAATTTTCAATACCTATTGGAGAATAAAATTAATAAATACTTTTTCCTTTTATTGAAAATAGTCATTTTTCTCACATAATATATTCTGATTATTGTTGACCCTCCCTCTACTCCTCCCAATTCCTCCACATCTGCCCTTCCATTCCAGATCTACTCCTTTTCTGTCTCCCACTGGAAAACAAACATTCTTCTATGTGATAATGATAAAATAAAATATAATAACTTAAAACAAAATCTATCATGTCAGAGATGCACGAGACAAACAAACAGAAGGAAAGGAGCCCATAAAAAGGTACAAAAAAAAGAGACCTGCTCTTTCATACACTCAGGAATCCCATAGAAGTACTAAATTGACAACCATCAATATGTACACAGAGGATCTGGGTCAGACCCAGGCAGGCCCTGTGCCCTGTGCATGTTGCCTCAGCTTGATCATGTTGATTTAGAGGCCTTGTTGCTTGGTGTCCTCCATTCCACCACACAACCTTAACTCCTTGGTCTTACACTCCTTCCGCTTCCCCTTCCTTAGGATTTTCTGAGCTCTTAAAGGAAGGATTCGATGGAGATATACAGTCTAGGACATGTTGTTTCACGGCCTCTCATTCTATGCACAATGCCTACTGTGAGTCTCTGTATTTGTTTCCATCTATTGCAAGAAGAAGCTTCCTTGATGATGACTGAGCAAGGCACTGATTAGATTTGTCTTTCAGAGTCTTGTTTGCATCACTGAGGATAATTTTATTCTATTTTCATTCATTTACCTGCAGATTTCATAATTTTATTTCTTTAATGGCTGAGTAATACTCCTTGTATAAATTATGCCACATTTTCTTTATCTGTTCTTCTGCTGAGGGGCATCTAAGTCAAGCTGAAAAAAAAAAAAAAAACTAGATACCAAGAATAAAACAAATAACAATTAAAAATAGGGTACATATTTAAATAGAGAATTCTCAGTAGAGGAAACTCAAATGGCTGAGCAACACTTTAAAAAAATAAATGTTCAGTATTTTTAGCCATGTGGGAAATGCAAATCAAAACTCTTTTGAGATTTTATCCTACCTGTTAGAATGGCTAGGGTGATGAAAACAGACGGGAGTTCATGCTAACAAGAATGTGGAGTAATGGGAACATTCGTCCCTATTGGTAGGAGTAAAACCTTGCAGAGTCACTATGAAAAATAATGTGGCAGTTAATGAGGAATATGGGAATAGATTCGTTTTCCCCCTCCCCGCTCAAGATCCCAGTATACTGCTCTTGGGCATCTACCCAAAGGACACTTTATCCTACCACAGAGACACTTACTCAGCCATGTTGATTGTTGGTCTATTCATAATCAACAGGAATTGGCAGCAACCTAGATATGCATCAACAGAAGAATGGATTTCAGTGAATACTTTTAATCAAAATAGATTAAGATGAACATAATACCAGCCCTACATTTTCAAACATGGTTTGAAACACCCAGCACCAACATCTCTGGGTTTCTAAGAGCCCACAGGACTCTACATGAAGAATCAGGGATCCCTGTTTTATCTGCTTTTAGAATATGCTCTTCTGAGTCATTGGACACAATAATTTCCTGTAGTCTTCATAAGCATTCCTATGATGACGGTGTTGCTAATCTTATTTAACAGGATGTAAAAGTTAAGGTCAGCTTACAATGATTGACTTCCAAGAGCTAGGAGTCAGAATTAGTTTTGTCCAACCTTAACCCTTACCTTACCTTTCTTGCAATATATTACCCTGTGGTGAATTAGAGTGTCAACTGCCTAAGGAAGATGTCACACACGTGTTTCATTGCCCTTAGTTTATTAGAATAAACCTCTTTGAAAATGTGATAGTACTGTGTGGTCACTTCACATTTGCCTTTTAACATCTTTTCATTTATTTATTTTATTTTTTTATCATGTTTACTTTTGTTCTCCCAACTATAGACACTCTTAATGGCTCTACCATAATTCAGTAGTGTTCTCAACTCCTTTTAAACAAATACTTTGGCAAATTTATCTCTCTGTTCAATTTGTTGTAAGCCTTCATAAATTTCTTTAGAAAATAGGTAAGATAAAATTAGATAAATGGATGATAAAAGATTAGAGAGAGATAAACGATTAGGTTGATAAATACCAGATGATAGATAGATGATAAATACACAGTCAATGATACATCGGCAGAACAGAAGAATGAATTAAAGTCTGAGAGAATAGGTGAAAAAAGAGGGTTGTAGAAACAAACATTTTTTATTACGATTACCTCGTATGAATATGTATGTCAGTGTTGGGCTCATAGCTGAAGACTGATGATAGCAGATCAGATAAATTATGACTCTCCAATAGCACTGATGTGGTTTTATCATCTTCACACATTTTATCACTCCTGCAGGGGATTATCTACTAATGTGCAGCACTGTGATAAGAACTGAGTGTGCTTTAAAAAGGCTTGGAGACTACATAGGAATGACTGACATCTGCCTCCTCTATGACTGTGGCGGGCTGTGCTCTGCCTGCCAAAGCACATAAAGTAGATCCTTCCTTTGTATGGGCTTTTTCCTCGAGTCTATGCAATACTATTTTGATAATTTATATCCTGTTTATTTTAAAATGTGCTTAGTTTACATTCCAGGTACCACTGAACCCAGAATAATGCTGCCAACAAACATATATTAAACTAAAATTGGAAGATGTAGATATGAGTAGAACCCTTTTGTTATTACACTCTTTCATAAAATCTACTAAACGTTCTTCTATTCCATAGTTCAAATTGGTAAAAAGAAATATTATTCATAATAAAACTGGAAATAATAAAAATGTCTTCTCAGTGTAAAATAAGCAAATGAATGCTATATTCATTGAAATAGAATCAACAAATCACAAGCAAACATAGAAACATGTATAGAGTTTTACAAACGCAGCATTAAGCTAATGAAGTCAAATAGAATACTTATCAAGATTTCATCCATATCAAGCCTAAAATCACAGAACCTATTTTTATAAAATTCTTGCTAGAAGTTAGAAAAGTATCTGCAATTGGAGGAAGTACTGAATAGACAGGGATCTAGAGGGAATATAGGGATGTACACAAAATTTTTCTTTATTCTCTAGCAACAAGACTTCTTTATTTGTGCATTTTAAGAATAGCATATACTTATAATTTACACTTATTTTCATCTATGTGACAACAGTTAAGCAATTTTTAAAGAATGTTGTCAAATTCCTAACAGATAAGCCTGAGAATGGAGCTAATACGATAATAAAACCAAGGAAAAATGCAGATAAGAGATTTAAACAATTATTTTGACATGCACCACCCTTATATTTATCCACTATGGTTCTGTAACATAGAACAAAGTTTGTTTTCTATAGAGACATATTTCTATAAGAGACTATGATATTATAAGAGAACTTAGAGAATCTGACCAACTAGCATGAGAAAAAGTTAACCCTTGAACTGACTGAGACTCTGACTCCACTAACACAGAACACGTTAGCCTCCTCTGTAGTAATAAGAGCGGCGGCAGGGCTGCGTCCTGCCACCCGGCTAGCTTTACCCGAAATAATTACATGGAAACTGTATTATTTTAAACACTACCTGGCCCATTAGTTCCAGCCTCTTATTGGCTAGCTCTTACGTATTGATCTAACCCATTTCAAATATTCTGTGTAGCACCACAAGCTGACTAACCAGGAAAGATCTTAACCTGCATCTGTCTGGAGTGGGAGAATCATGGTGACTGCCTGACTCAGCTTCTTTCTCCCAGCATTCTGTTCTGTCTACTCTGCCTACCTAATTTTCTGTCCTATTAAAGGGCCAAGGCAGTCTCTTTATTAATTAACGAATGAAAGCAACAGAGAGAAAGATGACCATCCTCCATCACTCCTCTAACCATGTGGGGTACCTGAGGCAATGATCCCACTGCCTGGATCAAGCTAGCCTCCTCTAACAAGCTAACCTCCTCTAATTCTGTGTGGTATCTGACCCATACCTAGGTTATAGGAATGAAACAGCAGAATGAGCAGACTCGATCAGTCCACAAATGTTCATTTCTGTATTGTAGAATCTCCTACATCTCAGAGTAAAGAAGGTGAGTGAGTGTCTTCGTTAGGGTTTCTATTGCTGTGAAGAGACACCATGACAACAGCAACTCTCATAAATAAAACATTTAATTGGGGTGACTTGGTTATAGTTCAGAGGTTAGTTTCATTATCATCATGGTGGGATAAGGCAGCAGGCAAGCAGACATGATTCTAGAGAATCACCTATATCTTGCAGGCAACAGGAAGTGGTATCTGTGTCACACTGAGGGAAGCTTAAACAAATGAGACCTAAAAGCTTGCTGCCACAGTGACACATTTTTTCAAACAAGGCTACAACTACTCCAACAAGCCCAGACTTCCTAATAGCGCTACTCCCTTTGAGGACCATTTTCTTTCAAACCACCACTTTTCCTAACTTTCCTTAACTTGAGCTATGGGTTATAGAATTAAGGTAAAGAGGGAAAGACAGTATGGTTTTGCAGATTATATATCTAGGTTTTATATGTGTATTATTATTATGTGTATATATTAGAAGAATATATGCATCTATATTAGGCCATGACAATATGTGAGTAAACAAATTTGAGGGGATCATGGGCCTTTGTCTGTTCTTTCAGAAAGTGCTTGGTCACATCCTGGAAAGCCTAGTCTTTGCTCTACATATATGTGAACATTCCACAAAGCATCTTAGTGTTCTATTGATGCAAAGAGAGGTAATGACATTTTTTAAAGGAAAGCATTTACATGGGGATTGATTACAGCTTCAGAGATATAGTTCATCCTTTGCCATTGTGATGAGAAGAATGGTGGCATGCAGGCAGATTTGGTGCTGGAGAAGTACCTGGGTGTCATAAACCCAGATCTGCAGGCAGCAGGGAGCATGAGACACTAGGAGGGGCTTCTACTTTTGATGCCCCAAAGCATACCCCAGTGGCATACAGCCTCCAACAAGGCTACACCCACTCCAAGGCCACACCTCTTAAACCATCTCAAACTGTGATACTCCCAGATGATTGGTCATTGAAATATATGAGCCTATGGGATGTCATTATTATTCAACCTACCACAATAAAACTAACCAACAAGTTCTGAAGATATCCTTTACAACAAGGGCTACATCATAAGAGAATTTACTTTAATTTCCTCTTTAAGAATCCTCTTGTTCCTTTAAATTCCCATATGAATTCAGGAATCAGCACAAGAAGAGAATGGAAGTACTAATCAGGTAGGCTTTACAAAGGTGAGAGACAGGGGATCTTAAGTGCCTCTGATACACTCAGAAAAACATCATTGCTCTTCAAACTGACTAGTTTAACACTAACACAGGAGAGAAGGAAGAATCTGTTTAAATAAAGCCATGAGACTCACACTAACACAGAGGGAGAGACCACAAGAAAATATTGTAAAGGAAAATGCTCAGGTTTTGTTCCCAGGATTGTCACAAAGCAAACCTATTGCTGCTTTTGCCCTCTATATCACTATCCACAGGGAAAACATCACTGTGGGGCTCTGAATCTCTTGTTTCTAGAAGGAGAAAATTAAATGAAAATCTATCTATAATTGTTAAAGCTGTATAGCAACTCAAAATTCAGAGAAAGATACACAGGTCTTCAAAACAGAAGTGTGTATTTAAGACAGTGTATAAGTAATCAAGAATGCAATTGCACATTGTCAGTATCTGATTAGGAAGTCATTGGAAAGCATGAATTTATGGGTTGATTCCCAGGTAGTACTATCATTTTGTCAAATTTCATGATATAGTTTACATATATCCTGTGAAAGATCAATTTCTTTGTTTTATAAATTTATTTCAAATAAATATACAAAAATACTCATATATTTTGAGTGCAAATAATGTCTCTTTTCAAAGCCAAGGTTAACAAATATTTTGGTGCAATTCCAGAAAGTTCATCCTTTGTTGATACACCAACCCATTAGTGCCCACCCAGTTCAAGGCTGAGTGATTATGCTTGACAAAAATGCAGTTGAGAGACACTGAGAGTTCACCAATGGAATTCAGGTTGGTACTTAGGTGATTATTCTTATGTTCCTCTTATTTGTTAAGCTTATTTGCAACTGCAAGAAGATGCATTTTTTATTCAGATTAAACAAGGTCAAATTCACAGTGTCAAGGTCAAATTCATAGTGAAAAATCAGAATCTAGAAGGGAGAATAAAGCAAAAATTATTTTAGGAAAACTGAATAACATTTTTAGGGTAATTGAAAAGCTTTCCTATTTTTTCTAAAGGAGAAGAGTCCGTATGTAATATACAATTCACCAAAAGTTATAGTTATCAATATAATTAATAATACTTGTTTGTGGCATTTTAGTTCTTAAACCAAATTAGTCACTCTAGAAACAAAGACAGTATAAGCAAAAGTTCATACAGCAAATAAAGCTCTCTATACTGTAAAGAGACTAAGGCGGGCTGGGCCAAAGCCCTTGTGTTGTGAATTGTGAATAAGTTTGGTGAATATTTATGAGATGGGAGGCATATTAATGGGGAATTGTGGGCCTTTTTTTCCTTCCCATATATGTTGGACATTTTCTCCCTTTTAGGGTACTTCTTCTTATGTTCTTCTAAAAAGACTACATGGGGTTCCTGAAGGTCAAAACCACAGCAGGGGTGTTTTAATAATGATATCAGGTTTTCTGAGGATGTGGACCCTTTCTTAGTGCATACATGAAGCGATTGAGAAAAAGCCTTGCAACTCACTTGGTAACATAGGAGGAAGAATCCTACTGTAGTTTCAGGGTTTGAGAGCTAAGGGTCATCAGGAGCAGTATCATGCCTACATTTTGCTCCATGCCTATTCAGTGATGAACATGGATTTTAGAACAGTTAAATCTTAACACAGACTATGTTATTCTTTAATGACTACGAACATTTTTAAATTTCTTTGCACTTTAGTTTTTCTTTTTTAACATAGGAATAGCTACACTCTCTTTTGGAGCTTATCTGGAGATAAATTAAATAGCTATAAATAGCAATGAAGGCCTAACAGTATCACATACATGACACTCACTTCAATTATTGCTCCCTCTTTTCTTTTATGTTTGTCCTGTATCGGTGACATTCTGTTTTCATCCTTTATTGTCCATGTTCCGAGGCAAACTCTGTGTGGTTGGAGGCTAGATTTTCCTGTTTACCAACTTTTCGCATGCCTAGCATATATTTATTGAAAGGAAACAAGTGCCAATGTCTTCTGAATTTGTTTCTGCTTCTAAGAACTACCAGAGTGTGACAACGGGTTCTCAGACAGAATTGAAAGTTCTATCAGGTACCCTAGAGAGTATGGACTTGAGCAAGATCTCATCAGTATCCATCCTTCTTTCAGAACATTGTCAGGAAAGCATGTGATAATGCTTGTGAGATGCTACTGCTCTTAGACCCTGAAAGAATAGGTAAGTTTTCTGCCTCTCTGAAGAAGAATTGAAGCCCATTTTCACACCAGTGTTTTAAATTTTTTTTATATAATTTTTTATATATAGACTTTCTTCCCACAGCAGGCTTTGTTTTTAACAATTTCAAAGCAGTCTTCCGATAAGCCATTTGTTTAATTCCACTTATTTCCACCATGTGCTCTGAGGTGGCTCTCTGGCCCCCATCCTAGTTTGCTTGATTTATGTCCAGGGTAATCTTTCGTCTCACAGTGTATCACTCTGCTCCTTCCTGCCTTTCAATGCAGCTGAAACTTGGACCACATGGGGTGCTAGTATATGTATCATTGTTTCATGCCAGATCATCTTGTTTCTTGATTATCTGATTCTCAGATATGTCAGGCCCTGGCTCATATTGAACATATATTTACTTCAAGTTCTTCTATATCAATCAGGCTGATGCTGAGAAAGACATCAGTCTGACTGATATTTTAAAAGAACTGCTAACTGATTTAGCAGGAAAAGGCCACCCTAAATAATAATAGCTTTGTGAGAGTTCTACTGGTGACCTTGGCAATAAGCAAGCTATTGGCAAATGATGGGTAAACATGACAATAGCAGCTGTAAAGATTAGAGGAACACTGTGGATGGTGAAGAAAAGTGACCGATAAGGGAATGAGAAATCAAGGGAAAAGTAAGGGCTACTCTGAGCTCTGAAAGCTGAAATCAAAGTGAGAGCCTCATTCTCTTTGTATAATTAGGTTTAGGACCTTAACTGAACCATATCTCTTCCCTGAGCCCCAGATTTTCTATTGATTCAAGATGTGATAATACGTAGTTTTGTTTAAAAATG
This sequence comes from Chionomys nivalis, assembly GCF_950005125.1. Lineage (NCBI taxonomy): Eukaryota > Metazoa > Chordata > Mammalia > Rodentia > Cricetidae > Chionomys > Chionomys nivalis. Next base: position 17,426,259 of record NC_080089.1, on the reverse strand, counting down.
ATCAGAAAGACTTAACGATGAAGATGCTGTGGCCAACACACTTAATAAAACATAATCATTATTTCATAAATATATTAGGACAGAAATAATTCACCATAGAATTTTAAGAAAAACACTTTAACATTGTTATTATTAATGGTTTCCAATGGTTCTTATGAGTTGAAATTCATTGTGAACTAATGTGAGTTACAGGCATGTGACTAAATTAATGTGCTGTGCATTTTCATGCATGAGAGAAACTTGCAAGGTTATTATTTAGTTCATTTCCAAATAAAGACTTCTTGGAACTTAGATAAAAACCTCATAGGTAGTAAAACTTATATGGGCACCCATGCACACACATACATACTTGTATATACACATGCATGCATACATATAAACACATTTTTACATGTACATACATACACAGAAACATATATTTATGCATACACACAAGCATTTGTTTTCACAAATGTACCCATGCAAACACATGCACAGACACACATACCCATGTACACATATACACATTTGCATGCATACTTGCATACTTGCATCCATACACACTTATAAACATATGAGTGCACACACACAAACACATATAGAGACACACATAGACACACAGACACACACACAAACAGAAAAATCCAGCCACATGGTCTTTGAATTCTTTTAAATAACAGGATACTGAAGTTCTCAGTATTCTGTTTGTATTTCTTTATTAATAAACGCCTACCACAGAGAACCATCATGATGAGGAAAGGCGCGTGTCAGTGACATGATTTTCAGCTGAGAAAGGAAATTTCACATCATTTTCCGCTTCTATCAAGAAGGTAAAAAAATCCTATAAATCCATGTTTTCTAGAATTCAGATCACTATAAGATGAATTAAAGCTTTTAATTGGGTCGTTGGTAGATGGTTCACCAGTTAAGAGCGCTTGCTGCTTTTGTAGAGGACCACAGTTTGTTTCACAGAACCCAGGTAAGGAGTTTCACAAATACTTGTAACTCTAGTTCTAATGATTCTGATACCCTCTTCTGACATCCTAAGGCACCTGCATACACACACACACACACACACACACACAGATAAACTTTAAAAAGAAAGCTATTTATTTAAAAAATCAATGTTTTTGAAACTTTCTTCGTGTTCTTCTAGAAATGTTTAAATTTTTAAATGTTTATTTTGTGACTCTTAAAGTTCTCTACATACCTTGAGATTGTTTTAACAGATTGTGGGTTTCTGAATCTGATGTAATCTTTTGTATCAATGTTGATGGTCCTTTTGTCTACTTTGCTTAAGGAGCCATGGTTCGTTTGTATGCTGTCCTTCCTTCACATGACTTACGGCTCTGAACCAGAAGTTTTTGTGTTACTTTGCTCTCTTTTCTGTCCCTCTGTAAATCTCGCACTCTGTTCCAGTCATGGCATCCGAAACACTGGTCTGTTGTATGATGCTACCTCAACTCAAACCACTTTTTTTTTTTTTTTTTTTTTTTTTTTTTGCTTTTTCTCTGTGGTTTTGGAGCCTGTCCTGGAACTAGCTCTTGTAGACCAGGCTGGTCTCGAACTCACAGAGATCCACTTGCCTCTGCCTCCCAAGTGCTGGGATTAAAGGCGTGCGCCACCACCGCCCGGCTTCAAACTACTTTTCTGTTTTGCAAAATTCTGAGTAAATAGGACATAGTTACTCATGTAAAGTTTAGTATTGGTTCACAAAATAGATTTGTCAATTCTGATAAGATTTAGCCTATGTGATGATATTTTGTTTGTGTTCTATCAAATAAAGTTGTCTGGAGATCAGAGAGGCGAGTTAGCCATTAGTTAACCATAGAGGCCAGGTAGTTGTGGTACACACCTTTAATCCCAGCACCTGGAAAGAGGAAACAGGAAATGATATGGCTGGGCAGACACAGCAGGGTGGAAACGAGAGCTTGTCCCCTTTGGGGCTGAGAAGTTGGTAAGGTAAAAGATGGCTCTGGCTTGCTCCTTTGTCTTTCTGATCTTTCAGCATTTACCCTGATATTTGACTCTGGATTTTTATCATTAAGACCAATTATAATTCATGCTACAAGCCTACAAATAAATTATGAAAATGTGATACCTTAGTAATAATATTTCCAGAATAATTATAGTAAAGCTCTCTATTTGTTCTACATATTAATGAAAGCTCATATTTTCTCAAGTAGAAATCTTAATACCACTCTTAAGTCATTCCTATACAGTGTATATTCAGAAAATACTTTGATTTCCAGTTATGTTATATAAACATTCACTCCATATCAATGTTAACTAACTTCTTTCTCCCCTCCTCACTGTTGCTTCATGTACTCATGTGTTTGATTGTTTTTATTTCATAAGAGTTTTTTTTCATAATTTTCTGGCTAGTCTTGTCCAGGAAAACTTCTGAAACTTGTATATATAGAATAATTTACTGTTTTCATTTTCTAAGTTTGAATATCTATATAAGCCACAACAAAGTATTTTAATATTGCATCTTATAAAGAGTATCATAAGGAATCAAAAGCAATATTTATCTTAACTGTACTGAATACAGAGTGTAGGAGTGAGGAGTAGCAAATTAACTTTCTGAGGAAGAAGCAATACAGACCACAAAGGTTCAATCAGTCACTCCCCACCTCATAAAGCTGTTCCTCACTCTCCATCTCTGGAAAGAGTATAATTAGGAAGAGGTGTTGTTTAAATTGTAGTCCTCAGTTTTAGGAATTGGGAAAGGGAAGCCTACCCAGTCCATGATTTGCCATCATCTTTATCTCAGTCCTTCAGAGCCTTAGAATTCTGAGACAGAGTTTATTTTGCCCTTGGAAATATGTGACTAAGATGCCTGAGTCAACAGGTGTGGAGGCAGGGACAAGCAATAACAGAAAGGAACAAGCAGATCTATGTCTCCCTTTTACTGTGTCACTTAGATTTCCTCAATAACATCTGTCAAACTGTATGAACTCATGAGAACTGAGGAAGCCAGGAATTACCACGAACATTTGGAAGATGTTTGGTATTCTTCCTCTAGTATCTATAAGGATCATTATTTAAGGTGAGAACAGAATGAAGGACCATGAGCAATACTCTCTAAACTCCAATGGTAAACTGAACAACACATCTAAAGCTTAGCCTAAGCAGCCTAAGATGTAAGAGAATGAATTTTGTTTTGTGAATGGACACAGGAAAGGCCAATCTTTGAAAAGTGGGGCAAACAATTAGGACTGCATGAAAAGACTTGACCATTTAGATAAAAGGGTAAGTTAGAGAGGAAGGTCTAAGCAAGATAAAAGATTGGGTAACGCTTCAGGAGATAACTCCAGGAGAAAGGGACAATAAATACCTACAGCACACTAAGTCCAATAGCAAAAAGCACAGGGAAGACTAAGGACCATGGCACTGAAGAGAATGGATGCTTTCTTCTGAGAGCGCTGGCAGGGACTGTGGTGAAGGGTAAATGTGGTTTTAGGGATTATTTTTTTTCCTAAGAATGGCATTCCAAATATACTTCTAAACTCAAACAAAAAACAAGTATATTAGTGGGCAGGAAACACTAGACTGGGCACATTTAAACATTCATTTTAAACATTTAGTAGTATCTTCATGTATTTGCAGGATTGTTTTGACTTTTTACTGCCTTTGATGAGCGTTAGATTTTACTGAGCCCTCTCAATTCAGATTTTCTATGCAATTGCAACTTTTTTAAAAAAATAAATAAATTTATTTCTTTTAGATCCCAGTTGTGGTTTCTTCTCCATGCTCTCCTCGTAGCCCCTCCCCTCAGCCCTCTCTGTTCCTACCCACCTCATCACTTCTCTGTTCTGTTTAGGAAAGGGCAGGTTAGCAGCAAACACAGAGCTCTGGTAAGCAAAGTCTTCTTGTTAGCTCAAGGTCATATCACTGCAGACAGGGTGTGTTTGAGGAGCAGAGGGGGTGGGTTGTCTATCTTACATGCTTAAGGACCTCTTCTCTGCATCCAGCACTGAGAGAAAAAAAAAGATGAGAAATATTGGCACCAAACCTGTAGCTACCATTTTTTCCACATACTGGAAACACATGATCGAGCTTCTGAACACACAAAGATCAGCTTAGTGTTTCCCAAAATGGTTTGCTAATTTGCTATTTATTTTCTCCTTTTCCCAAGAAAGTCAGGTATAGTTTACCATTAAACATAATTTATAGATAAATTATAATTTATATAATTAAACTCAAAGGAAAACAAAAATGTAACCAACTATAGAGAATGAGAGAAAATTCAATAGAACTGAAATTTTTGACCAAGGGAAGCTGTTAAAAGTTGCAATTGCTGCCTAGTTTCTCTGGGTCTGTGAATTATAGCATAGTTATCTGGCTTAGTCTTACTGTAGCTTGATATGTACTGTTTTATGGATTGTCATGGGAGACCTGCCCTTTCCTAAACAGAAAAAGAGGAGAAATGGGTTAAGGAGTAGAAACAAGAGGAAGGGTGGTGGGAGGGACTGGGAGGAGAAGAGGGAGGGGAAACTATAGCTGGGGTGTAAAATACATAAATTAATTTATTTTTTTCAAAAGTTGCAATTGCATAGAAAATCTGAACTGAGACAACTTAATAGAAGCTAAAGCTCACTGAAGGCAGCAAGAGGTCCAAACTGTTCTGTAAATACAGGAAAATACTACTAGACTATCAAAACCTGGATTCCTGGAAGCTCAGAATAACAGTCATAATTTGCATCTTCCCAGTCTCTCATTTCTTGAATCAGCTTAGCTCAGGAACAACACATACAATCTTTCTTAGCTGTACACTCATGGCATGGTACCAAATGCCACCTTTCAGCATGCTTTCTCCAGACAATTGCTCAGTCTAGCAATCTAGTCTCATCCCAATCTCTACAACCTCACTGTCCGGGTTTACTATTAGAGTAACAATCACAGAATTATCATTTCAAAATGAACAGCTCATTCTAGTGTGCCTTCTGGTACCTGTGATGAACACGAGGTCCAAAAGCAACTTCGGGCAAAGGGTTTCTATAACTCCTATTTCCATTACATAGTCTATCACTGAGACAAGTCAAGGCAATAACTCAACTGGTAAACTGAAGTAAGAATTGAAGCTGAGACCGCAGAGTGATACTACTATTGGTCTCCCTCTAGTTTGTTTGTGTGCTGGCTAGTCTTAAGACAAGTTGACACACAAGGAGGGACATATGAAAGGAGGAAGCCTCAGTTGAGAAATGCCTCCATAAAATCCTGATAGAAGGCATTTTTTTTTTTTAACAAGTGATTGATGGAGTGAGGGTCCAGCATGTTGTGGGTAGTGCTATTCCTGGGCTTGTGGTTCCGGGTTCTATAAGAAAACTATCTCCTGTGATCTTACAGGGGACTACCTCAATTGTCACCAGAGAGCATTTTCTAGTAACTGATAGAAACAGATGCAGAGACCCACAAGGAAACATTAGGCCAAGTTGGGGGAATTCTGCTAAAGAAATGGGGAAATGATTGGAGGAGTCAGAGGGGTCAAGGACATCACAAGAAAGTCAACAGGAACAACTAACCTGTCTCATAGCAAATCACAGAGTCTGAACCAACAGTGAGCCTGCATGTGACCGACTTAGATACTCTACATACACGTGACAGTTGTGTAGCTTGGTCTATTTATGGGACTCCTAACAATGGAAAAGGAGTGTCTATAACACTTTATCTGGCTCTTGGAAACCGAACCTCATGCTGGATTGCTTAGCCCAGCCACATGAGGGGAAGTGCTTAGTCTTAGCATACTTGATGTGCCATGCTTTGTTGATGCTGATGGGGGGTCTGTCCCTTTCTGAACAGAAACAAAGGAGGAGTGGATTGAGGGGGGAGATAAAGGAGGAAGTGATGGTAGGCAACAGGAGAAGAAAAGGAAGGAAAACTGCAATTGGAGTGTAAAATAAAGCAATTAAATAAATAAGTAAGTAAATAAATAAATAGAAAATTCCTAACAGGCATGCCTCCAAACCAACTCTTATAAAGACAATTCTTTAACTGAGGTACTCTCTTTCTCTTTTCACACACACACACACACACACACACACACACACACCATTGTTAAATCACAACCATTCAATTTTTCCAATATCTCATGTTACTATTACAATATAAAATACAGAATAAAAGTTTCATGAGTTCTTTAAAAATTTCTAATATTTTAAAAGCCTAATGCCTCTTTAAAAAACCAAACTTACTTAAATTGAGGCTGCTATAAACATTATTTTTTTAAGTTGCATACTTTCGAATACTTTTGTTCTAGAAGTGAAGAACAGGACCACAGTTACAAGCAAAGGCAAGTAAAGCCAAGACCCAGCAAATAGAAAGCTCAGTGCCTCTCATTTTGGGGTCTCACTCAGATCTTCCCTAGGGTTCTGGAGGGCTTGGGCAGTCAAAGTTCCCAGGCTCTGCCATCAGTAACACTCATGATTTTTCTGCTAAGCTTCTAGGTCATATAAATAAATATATGTATAAATAAATAAGCACATAAATAATACATATGTATGTGTGTACGTATATATATATATAAATTCATAGGCTCCACAATTTTGTTTCTAATTTATATGACTGATATATTACATATTATATTATTATATATTACAGTTTATCATATATATGTATTTATATAATTACAGACAATTTGTCTAGAAATATAGAATTTGAAGTACACATTCTGGCCCTGCTTTATAATCACTTGCACATCTCTCTGAATACCACCATAAATTCCTAGGTATCTTCCACAAGTATTTCTTTAAACTTAAAATTGTCTTTTTTTTAAAAAAATAGTTAATATCTTTAGATGTGTCAGATATTCTTTTCTTTATCAAACAAATAATCAACAAGATGATAATATACAAATTTCATCTGATTTTCAAAGAAAGATATGTGATATGTATAATAAAATAGACATTTAATTGTAAGGAAGCAAGAAGGGGATCTCACAGATACGTGGGATTTGGTGCACAGAGTGCTGGAGCTGGGCTGCTGGTGCCTGGAGAATTTCCTCTGAGTAGCTGTCCACACTCTCTGAGGATGCTGAGAGGTTAGCATTCAGATTCAAAGAGTTTACTTACCCTTTTGCCTAAGCATTAACCAAGAACACTTTTGTTAGACTGACATTTAAATTTGCTCAGTAACAAGAAAGCAATTAAATTACTGGTAAACCCACAACGGATCCTGTTGGCTGATATCCCTGCCATTCTGCTTTGATTTACGAGAACCTTAGTCAAGGAATACAGGAAGAATGGATGGAAAGAGAAACTTAGTGAAAAGGTTGTTGCTGTGACTTGTGAACTTTTAATGCTACCTGATTTCTTGCTTTGAAGATCAAATAATAAATTAGAATATTCAAAATTGTTTTCTATGGCTTTAATTTCAGATGATGCTTTCCCTTCGCCCTTTCAGGAAAGCTAAGGAATCTTCATGGAGACACTGACTCACACATAAATTACATTTTCAGTGAACTTGGCTGCTGCTAGTCAAGAAAGGCTCTATGCTCTTCAGTACTTACTTAAAAAGTGAAATCAATGCACGTGTTCTATCCACTGCCTTGAGTAAAGAGTAAGCAATCAAACTGCAGGCTGCCTCTTCCTAATGAATCCGGCTGAGGTCCTGCAGTCAGTAAGACCCTGTTCACACCTCCATGAGGAACAATGTTTGTGTTGAACTGTTTTCAGACCTACTTAAGGAACCCTCCTATTCTGTCCTGGTGCTCAATTATGGAGAAGTACCCTCTGAATGAGCCAGCTTCGAGTTTTGTTGTACATCTACCTTCAATAATAGCCATATGTTCTCAAAAATCATATGTTCAGAACACATTATTTTATTCAAATGCCATTCTTTTAAGAAAAAAAAGTTTTGTTTTGTAGATATAAGCCATTTATATTCAAATTGAAACAACAGTAGAAGAAAAAAATAGCTCTCCTGACTCCTCTGTAACTAATGTGTCTAGTGCAGAAATGTTTGGATGGTTTGCCTAATATTTACTAAAATATTACCTAATATGGACTGAAACAAAATTTCGGGTGGTGACTAATTCTTTAAGAATAGATATACCTAAGTAACATTTTGGGTATTTAAATTCTTTGACAATTTCATCCATGCATATAATACACTCTGCTGATTCTGTGTATCAGTCCTTTCTTACCTTCTTCCCCTAAAGATATCCTTCTCCTTCCTACTTGTCCAGTTCCGGAATTGTCTCTTTGAACGTTTTGTGATTCATTTAGTTTACCATGACACTCTGTTTAGTCACTGAGTGGACCATACAGGCTTCACTGGAACCTGGTAGACTCACTGGTTGGCACACAGCTAAAGGGTGTAAGGACCCCCTTCTCTGAATCTATCAGTAGTTAATAGCTCAGCAGAGATGAAAAGACTCCCCTGGCTCCCTCATGCCTGCCTGTTTCTGGGCCTGTTCTTGTGTCAACAGAAGAATCATTCTCAGTTGTTAAGAGTACCTGATTGCGGTGACTGATTGTCAGGAAAATGGCATTTATTTTGGAACTCTCCCTATATTGCAACTCTTACATATTTCTTCCCCTCTCTACAGTGTACCCCAGATCTTGGAGGGGGTGGTATAAAGGTCCTTTAGGACTAAGCCCTCAGCTCTCCCATAGTGTCAGCACTCACCACAGTCACCACACAGTCACTTGTTCTGGAATTCTTTCTTTCTGTGATCTCTATAATAAATGAAAGATTGACAGTGCCCATCATCTTCTGGACCCGCAGATTGTAAGACATCTGGAGATGAATTTCATCACACTTACTTAGTGTTTTCTTCAAATACGTTACAAAAATTCTCATTTTAAAAAATTTACTTTTGTTTACTTTTTCATTCTTGCTAATGCCATACATGTATGTATTAAACGCTCGTAATTTTTGCCCTCATTACTCTCATCTCTATCAACCTAAACTCTTGCTTCCTTCTAGTAATCATCTTCCTACTTGGATGAATTTTCTTTGACCTGCTGAGTTTAATTAAGTTTGTTTGCATTACCATGAGTAGGGTTATATAGTAGAATATGGTCAACTTATCAGTGGTAAAATCATTTAAAAAGTTTGTAAACACATTTTCCCAGAAAAAAATATTGAATTCAAATAACTTTTCAAAATGAGATAAGTTTACCACATGGTTGTACCTTCCTAAGTGGAAACAGTTTCAGGATCTAAGAGCAGTTGGTCCCCTAGAAATTTCATTGCTAATCACACTGTTCACACTCCTGACACATTTTTACCTGCCACTGTGAGCATTTTAATCAAGACCCTTAAAATCTTTATTAGCATTTACTTCCCTTCCAAAGACAACTTCCCATTGGTTTGTAGAGACATAGTTTCTTTCCTTTCTGGCTGTTTATCATCCCTAACCCCACTCTTTCCTCCTTTCCGCATCCTATACTCGCCCAGCCTCTCTCTCTCTCTCTCTCTCTCTCTCTCTCTCTCTCTCTCTCTCTCTCTCTCTCTCCATCCCAACTCTCTCTCTGTATGCATTTTTAAAACACCTTCCTTCAGTTGACTAGATGTAGACACAGTAAAATAAGTATAATAAGGTGATGTCTAATTTGATTCACTGTGATTTGCATTATGTTCTTCAGGCAGTTTGAGTTTGGTCTTGCTTTTCATGTACATGTATTGTACTTAACTGATAGTAGAACTAAGTAAAGACTGCTATTTCTAATCCAGGAATGAATGTTCTATAATGATAATAAATGTTGATATTAATACTTACTGCTTATTGATACAATGAACGTCTTTAATGAAGAAGTTGATTGTAACTTGCTCTACCAAAATTTCAGAAAAAATAGTCAGTTGATATATTTATAATATCATGCTTAGTGGAATAATACATTTCAATATATAAGTTCTTGATGTAAACACACAGTAAGTAAGTAAATAAGGTTTACACCAAAATATAAAGGAATTCTTAAGGACAGAAAGTAGGGAAAGGTGATTTTAAAAAAAAGTTTTGGCCATTTGAACTTCTTCTGTTAAGAATTCTTTGTTCAGCTCAGTGCCCCATTTTATAATTGGGTTGATGTGTTTTTTACAGTCTAGTTTCTTGAGTTCTTTATATATATTGAAGATCAGACTTTTGTCAGTTGCGGGGTTGGTGAAGATCTTCTCCCAGTCAGTGGGTTGCCTTTTTGTCTTAGTGACAGTGTCATTTGCTTTACAGAAGCTCAGGACCACGAGGGGTGCACCCACACACTGAGACAATGGGGATGAGACATTGGTTTTTTTTTATTTATTTAAATTTATTTATTTATTAAAGATTTCTGCCTCCTCCCCGCCACAGCCTCCCATTTCCCTCCGCCTCCCCCAATTAAGCCCCCCTCCCTCGTCAGCCCTAAGAACAATCAGGGTTCCCTGCCCTGTGGGAAGTCCAAGGACCACCCACCTCCATCCAGGTCTAGTAAGGTGAGCATCCAAACTGCCTAGGCTCCCACAAAGCCAGTATGTGCAGTAGGATCAAAAACCTAGTGCCATTGTTCTTGAGTTCTCAGTAATCCTCATTGTCTGCTATGTTCAGCGAGTCCGGTTTTATCCCATGCTTTTTCAGACCCAGGCCAGCTGGCCTTGGTGAGTTCCCGATAGAACATCCCCATTGTCTCAGTGTGTGGGTGCACCCCTCGCGGTTCTGAGTTCCTTGCTCGTGCTCTCTCTCCTTCTGCTCCTGATTTGGACCTTGAGATTTCAGTCCGGTGTTCCAATGTGGGTCTCTGTCTCTGTCTCCTTTCATCGCCTGATGAAGGTCAATATTCAGGAAGATGCCTGTATGTTTTTCTTTGGGTTCAGCTTCTTAGATCCTACTGCACGTACTGGCTTTGTGGGAGCCTAGGCAGTTTGGATGCTCACCTTACTAGACCTGGAAGGAGGTGGGAGGTTCTTGGACTTCACAGGGCAGGGAACCCTGTTTGCTCTTAGGGCTGAGGAGGGATGGGGACTTGATTGGGGGAGGGGGAGGGAAATGGGAGGCGGTGGAGGGGAGGAGGCAGAAATCTTTAATAAATAAATAAATTAAAAAAGAAAAAAAGGAAAATAAAAGTTAACATTTAGACGGGAATAGAAATGGCATGGAAAGTGCCACACTTGGTATGAATGAAATCATTTAATGTCACCGAACATCGCAAATGCCGAGATCATATCAGAGATTCTCACGGAGACTGACTCGGGTCACACAGACAAGAGAATAGACTGTGGACCTGTGGTCACCTGACTCATCAATGTCCTCTTTGTCCAGCTCTTTGTTCAGTGATAACATAATCAAATGCTTTCATACATTTCATAATCAAGAGAAGGCTTTCAGACAAAATAACTAAGCTTAGGAACAGCTGTAGCTGGCTTAATATATTCATATAATTTTCCTGTAACATAAGTGATAATAAACACTGTTTCTAGTTTCAAAACTGCAGTGCACAAATAAAGAATGCTTTGATACCCAGTATCCCTTAATATACAGTGAAGAGAACTGACTCATTTCTGTTTAGCTAACACTTGAAGGAAATTTATATTGGCTATTCATAAAATAAAATAAATTTGAATTTAAGCATATAATTATTCTAAACAGCAGTTTACAAAAAATTATTAGCCTCAAAGTTAAGAATATGCTTTATGTCCCAATTACAAATTACATAAGAAAGACCAGATTACAGGTGATAGAAAAGAACATTGTCCAAAAATTTGAGTCTATACTAATATTTAAATAGTTTTATGTAACATATAGTATTAGAATATTTTTTAGTTTTCTTTGAGAACTTTGACAAGCCTTTCCCATTTCAGAGAAGCTTGACTGAAAAACTCAAAGGTCTTGTCCACAAAAGGAAACTATGCATCAAGTCAAAGGTGACAAAAGACCATCAGTGAAGTGTGTCACAGCTTGCTGTTTTATAATTAGCCAAAATAGTGTTTGAAGTAAAAGCAAGGAACTAAGTAATGGAAGAAGTCTACATGTATGGAAGAGGTGTGTGGGCTAGTGAGATGCCTAGGCGGTAACACGTGGATTTCAGCCCTAAAATTTCTCAGGAATTAACATAAAATAAGTAGCATCTGTTAGTGTGCCATGGTCCCTTGTTTTCTTTCAGATCTGGCCCGTGAACACCTTTCATTAATGTGGATCAATGACTCTCTAGTTCCACAGATAAGCCTCCTTCCTTAAGCTCCCTTTTCTCGCTTTGTAAGGAAAATGATGAATATAAATGAAAAATTACTAAATGAGCTCTAGGATATCTGAGTTACAGAAAAGAGTAAGGAGGCAAAAATCATCTAATTGTGGATGGTGTTAGTATCATACTGCAGGCAAGAAAAAAAAAATACAGTAACTCCAAACTGTTAAATTTGTCTAGGTTTTTGCATGATAAACTGTGGCCACAAAAGAAGGAACTGCAACTCTGATTAGAAACTCCACTCAATAGCAATTTCTTTTTTTTTTCTTGTAATATGGATTTTCTATATTTCCTCAAAGCAGCATTGAAAGACACTGAACGGGGTAAGTATCAAAAGCTCTTGGCATGTCCTTTGGACTCCATGCTAGAAAGTCCATTGGTTGTCAAGGTGAGGATTCAGGAGGACCCTGACACAGAGTTGGTGAGAGTTTAGACTAGAGAAGTTCCTGCAGACACTGGTGTGAAGATTCCCCAAACAACTGACAACAGAATTACTGTGTGGTCATTGGCTTATACAAAAGTGCCATGCATTTAAAAACTTAGGTTGACGTTGTTACTTAATATAATGCAGATCAGGAGGAAAGGAAGGTATGTGAATAGCTGGGGTTGTACTTGACCAAATCAGTTAAATGTACCGCTAAGAATGTCAGGATTACTCTGTTCAGTAAATACATACTAGCAAAATGACAAAAAATAATGAATAAATGTTAAATAAAGTAGCAAAGTTATAGTACGCTGTGACAAGAGAGAACGTGTTAATATGTGTCCTCACTATTGCAAGCTTCCGGTTTCAGGCTCCAACTGGCTGCAGCTGAACTCAGTGAGCAGAAATAAATTTATCTTTAATAAATCAAATAAATAGTTGCTTATCTTACACTGCTCATCAGAACCCAGGGTATAAAACATTAGATGATAACTTTTAGATAATGGATACATTGGGAGCACATATGTATCTGATATTGATGAAGACTTTGCCTTCCCAAAGAGAATGGAAATTTGTATTTATTTCCCTACTAGACATTAACTCTTCAATCAAATTCTCTTATAATTTGTCTACTGAAAGTATTTTAATCTTTGTTCAAGCAATGCTTCCCTCTGGACACTTAAATACATTTTTCCTATATTTTGTCTAAATCATCACTATTTTTGTTTTGTTTCCTCCAGGATCATCATTAAGAAATCCAATTTCAGATTTTGAAAGTACATATTTTCTCCCTCCACTTACTAAACTCTGCAGTAAGATAATCTTATGGTAATGAATAGAACTCTGAGATTTACTGAATTTCTCAATCAAGTGAAGAAATAAACCAAAGCATCAACAATTAAATCATGCCAAAGAGTATTCATGGAACCAAGTCTAGACTTCAAGTCAGCGTTCCCATAGTGATCTTTGATGGATCTATTCAACAGTCAGTAGAATACAGCCAGACAACAAGAGCTGTAGTGCTATCAGCATCAAATAGCCAGGTAGATTCATTGTTGTGGGGCCTCATTTTCTTCCTGGAAACTTCAAAGATTGTTGCAGGAAAATTTATTGTTCCTTGCAGAAAACTTAAACATTATTCATATAGATATATATTCAATGAAATGTATGACAGAGACAAAATATTTATAAGGAAAAGTAAAGTCTTTCCTAAATTCTTTCTTCTTTCAGTCCCATACCAGATGGTTCCTAATATGAGACAGAAACTCTGAATTTTTCTTTTAACAACGTGCTTGAATTTAGAGATGGATGGCAATTTCCGACTCCACAAAGCCAGCTTTGATTTTTAAGTGATTTACACTTTTATCATACTGAGAAATATATATATATATATACATATGTATATATACATCATACCGAGAAAAAAATATATATATATTCAGGCAATGAAATTTTACCCTTTTACCCTGTAGAGGATATGATACCATAAATCAGATTTCACTATGCTTGGTGATTCTTTCTGGATAGCTATCCTCTCTTCTTTAGGCATCTAAATGTCCAAGGTCTCTTGACTTTTTGATGATGAATATTTTCCTGCAAAGATAATATCAGAAACCTGCCCCATCCATTATGAGGTTTCCTTACCACCTGTATGATTGTCATCTCTGTGGATGAGCCGTCATTTTCTGTCTCAAGAGATTTCTCTTTTTCAAACCTAATCTTTATTAATTTTGATGATATCCATCGCTTTTCTTCTCCCAAAGAAACAAGAGTGAAACCCCTTCCCCAATGTAGTACATCTGCTGGTTTCCATTGTGAGGTCAGCACATTCATGATATATATTGGTTGATTCAATTCAGAAGTTTATTTTCCATTATCCAATGCCTCTCTGCTACTGTTGTCCCTTTCTCATTAGCTTTAAGAAAATTCAAGTTTAATAAAGCATTATGCAGTCTATTTCTGGGGGTATTTTTCATTCCTTTCTGTTTGTTTAACATATCCTTTATAGTTTGATTTCATCTTTCTATAACTGCCTGACCTGTAGGATTATTTGCTATACCTGTAATATGTTTTATATTATAATAAGCAAAAAACTGTTTCATTTTCTTAGAGACATATGCTGGACCATTTTCTGTCTTTTTTTGTTATTTTTGCTATTTTTTTTGAGACAGGGTTTACCTGTAGCTTTGAAGCCTGTCCTGGTACTAGCTCTTGTAGACCAGGCTGGCCTCAAACTCACAGAGATCTGCCTGCCTCTGCCTCCCTGGTGCTGGGATTAAAGCCGTATGCCACCACTGCCTGGCAGCCATTTTCTGTCTTTATTTGTGCAGGTATACCCATGATGGCCATAACTTCTAATAAATGCATGATTATTGAATCAATCTTTTCTGAACTCAAAGCAGTTTCCCATTGAAAATGTGAATAAGTGTCAATGGTATACTGTACATATTTTAATTTTCCAAATTTTATAAAGTGGAACACATCCATCTGCTAGATTTCATTCCTTTGAGTACCCTTTAGGTTATTCCCTGCAGGTAGTAGTATTTGGTTATAGAAAGAGCAAGTAGGAAATCTCTTTATAATCTCCTTAACTTTCTGCCATGTAATAGAAAATGTTTTCTTTGTTTCTGTTATTGTTATAATATTAACATGTTATTGACATGATAATTTCTTTTTTATGAAATTCTGAGTTCTTCAGCACATTTCCAATCAATAATTGATCAATTTCAGCATTACCTTGAGCTAGAGGACTTGGAAGACTCATACGGTATCAGATGTGTGTTATGTATATGGGACAAAGCCTTTTCCTATTTATAAATGATGCAAAATTAATAAAAATCTCGGGGTCAGAAATTGGGATTCAACCTGAAGATCCAAAAAGCAAAATAACAAGCCACTGGCTCTTACCTCGACCTTAGTCTGAAATGGCGATCTTGCCTCCAGGAATCTCAGAATCAGACTGCGTGTCTGAGAGCTGTCTCTGCCCATTTTATAATTCTCTCTAGGGCTGGGGTTAAAGGCATGAACCGCCCAATTTCTATGGCAACTAGTGTGACTGCTGGGATTAAAGACGTGTGTCATTGTGGCTACTGAGATTAACGATGTGTGTTACCATACCCTGACCTGTAAGGCTGACCAGTGGACTGTTTTACTCTCAGAGCTTCAGGCAGTCTTTATTTATTAAAATACAATTAAAATCCACTACAAGAAACCTTTCGAGTCTTAAATATTACTTTGTCTAAAAAGAAAACGTAAGTAGCAAGAAGGATATTTACAAATGTAAGGAACAAATGGGGCTTACGAGATGGTTTGGTCAACAAAGGGTTGGAATTGTAGCATGACAGTATTTGATCCTTACTATCTGTGTAGAAAGGTGAGCATTGTGGTGGGCACATACAATCCTGTGCTGTGAAGGCAAGGACAGGCAAATCTTCAGACTCAGTGGGCAGCCATCTTAGCCCAAGAAGTGAGCCTCGGGCCCAAATAAGTCTACCTGTCTCAAAATACAAGGTGAAAAGCTTTTGAAGAAGGCCACTCAAGGTTGATCTCGGTCTCCATGTACCCTGTGAATGAGACTTTCTGGAAAGAAGGTCTGTCTGAAAAGAGAGGCTGACAATAAAACCACAATGAGGTGGAGAGGAAGGATGCTGCGGGTCCAGAGGTCCTTATCTTGGGCTAGTTTCGGGTCCTTGAAGAGCCACCCTTCCCCACCTCTCTATTATAACTAACATTCCAAGACAAAAACATTTAGAATCTATTACCTTAGCACACTTCTAGCGTCCACTAACCCCAAAGCTAAGAATATCATTAGATAGAATCTCAGGTCTACAGAAAAGCCTCCCTGTCTTTCTGTGTCTCCCTCTCTACTGCAGAAACCAATGTATTTTACACTTGCATGGACTTGTGACTCTCTTTGTTCTGTAAATTTATAAAATCTCATGAAACTGCTTCCACACTGAAACATGGAATTTGGGATAACCTAAATCTGTGTTTATAGGCCATGATCATTCAAAATGACTCTAGAATTAATTATATCTACTCCCTTTGAAGTGAGAGTTGTATTTTCCAGAGGGGAGTGTTGTCTGCCTTCTGTGCATTGATAATCCACATGGACATACAGAATAGGAACACACAGAGAAATAAATAAAACAATCCTCTCATTTCAGATGTAGTTTCCTTGTTCATTTTACTTATAAAAAGGTGTGTTCGGAAAGGTTTAATGAAGTTACTCCAAACTTCCTACATCTCACTGGGGCTACATGGTCCTCAGCCATCACAGTGACATAATAAAAACCTAATGACAAAATACCAACTGTGGACAATCACCTTCCATTTCCTGAAAAGAATTATCCTTTCTTCATACTCTGGAATTCCTACCACATTTTAAACAACAGCACCAACTTGTGTGGCAAATATCCTTTAGATTCTTTTCTAATAACATCTTCGTTATCAGTTTACAATAAGGTGTTTTCCTTTGTATCAACACCACTGTGAAGACTTCCAGGGGTGAAGTCCATCTCCAGCAGCCCTTTAGAAAGGGCAGCTCAACAGGATCACTGCAGAAGTGTCAGGCTTCTTAACCTTCCTCAGAAATACAACCATTCTCTTAGGGAGTCTTTCCTAAAACGAAATTCTAGTCATGCCTCCAGCAAGACACTACTGTGACTAATCCCCTTACAGTTAGAGACTTGTTATAGTCTCTCCGGACTTGTAAAACAGCTGTTGGCCATGTTCTCAAAACGACTGTTCATAAATTACACTTGCGCTATGTCAACTTCATTCACTTTCTTAGTACTCGAGTTCAGTGCTCACTAGGTAAACACATATGCACTGAGCATTGGACAGGATGGTAGCGTGTTCTTAACTAACCAATCTCCTAAATTCTTCTGTACAAAACAAAGCAAACAAACAAAAAATCAACAAACAAAACATGGATTAAGATAAAATCAGATGGCATCCACACGGTGCCATCAGAAGAATCAACAGAGCCTGGTGGCCTTTGGCAGCTCAAATCCACAAGGTTGTATTCAGAAGCTGTGCAAGAACGGCTGTTTGTCTTCATCATTTTCATAGCCACATTCTCTTCTTTTAAAGAATATTCCTTTTGTAAATGATCTAATTGGCTGACGGATACTCTCAATGTGACTTTGAACCTTCATTAATTTTCTCTGCCCTTTCAGAAAATAGAACTAGCAACTGATGAATTAAAACAGTGTGCCTTTACCCGAATATTATTTCAAGTGGTCCTTAAGAATGTATTTAAGAATCACTGTACTTTCATCTGTCTGCCTAATAAGAGTTCTGAACATTTTCATGCTTTCTATTTCTGTTGATATTGCAACTTTCCCCACACAATAACCATTACAGCCTATCACACCTCCTTTCCACAGACACTAAGTTGGCAGCCCCATCTGAGCATCAGGTTCTTAAGAATTATTAATGCACTTGGCAGCTGCATTTCAAAATTGTTCTGTTTCCTTTTTATTAATATGAAACAAGAATGTGAGATACTAAAGTTCACACTGTAGTAGCTCTTATTTGTTTAATTAGACGTGATCCGTTCTTCTCAATGTTAGGACAGAATGACCTCACACACACACACACACACACACACACACACACACACACACACAATGTTTAATATTCCTTTGGACGTGGGATCAGATTCTAGGATTCTACATCTCAGATCTTCCTTTGAAAGTTGAAAGTTTTGCAAGTGAGGAGAAAAACCTAGTAAAGTGTGAATTCTTGAGCTCAGTTCTCCACTATCCCTCAGCTAAAATCACCATGAATATCCCTAAACGCAGGAATGATCACAGAACTGAGAAATACATTAGAGCACTATTGTAATGTCTGGTACACTTAACAGGCACAGGGAAAGATTCACTATGACCACATCATTATTCCCCTTATCCAGCATAGAACTACACAAAGAAAAGTCCTGCGAAGGCACTTTCAGCTTCCCACTCTCCCTGGATCATTCACAGGAAGCTCACTTTTATTAAATCCCATGGAAAAATCTTAGAGGTAATGGGCAAGGCCACATGTGTTCCATTAGAATAAAGTGTGGGAGTCTGGTAATGCAGGTGGCATTTCTGAGAGAAGAGTCAATGACATTATACTGGAGCAAGGATGCAGGAAAACCTCCAAAATCTTTGCACTGCTTCCTGTTAAACCCCACCCACATGTTTTAGTCTAAGAGAACCTGCCCATTACTCCTAATATTTTCTATGTATACAATAAAAAAGGGAGCACCATCTAGAATCTGATGGGGGAGGGGAACAGGTTGATATTGGATATGATAGAACTACATTGTATTCATGTACGAACCTTTCAAAGAATATACAATATTTAAATGTTATAAAAGGAAAATGAAATGAGAAGCTGCCTATTCTAGAGAATTTGTAAATATCAGAAGATGACATCCACTGGTTATTCTTTTCTTTATTGCTTTAATTTAAATAATTTTGAACAGTAGTGTGTATTACATCTGCATATACATATTATATTTGACCATTGAGTTATGTTGTTTTGTATAAGCTAATAAACCAGCCTACTAGTGGTATGTGTTAGCATCTACATATACATAGTATATTTGACTATTGACTTATGTTCTACTTTGCATAATCTAATAAACCAGTCCACTTTCCTTTTATTTATTATCTCATTAATTTGTTAGGGCTTTGTATGTTTTATAGACATTTATGCCTTCAGTAGCCTCTATGCTGCCAATATATTTGAAAATACTTGCAATTTTTCATTGATTTTGTTCATAGCATCTTTGCAATGCAGAGTTTTAATTTAATTCTATCAATTTCATCATTTTTATTGCAAATTCTGGATGCCTTGCTTGTTTGAAAACCTCACTTTCACTTTTAATTGATGTTAATTGATCTTATTCTTGATATTTAATCTATTTAAAATTTAGCTTGCTATTTGGACTGAAATAGGCAAAGAGTTTTATTTTCTTCTTGCAGAGAATGATTTATTGAATAAGTTATTACTTCCTCGCTGAACTGAATTTTTATCTCACTTAAATATTAAATTTTTACATGTGCTTCTGTTAATGTTGATGTCCCTACTGTGTGGCATTGCATTAGATTTATTTCTGCTGTTTTTCCTGTGGATTTTTGTTGATGGAATGCCCATATGTTTATTTGATTATGGTTATATATCTGACAGTAAAAAAATACTAGAATGGCTAAATCTTTTGAACCTAGTACTTCTTCGTTGTGTACACACACACACACAGAGACTAAATCTTTGGCATTCAAATTCTTATTTGAAACTTTTAAAATAGTCATAAATTTCAGAAAAAAAGATGCCATTTTCCAAGAAACTTTAATTTCTAATTGCCAGACAAGTTCTTACATTGATTTTGAAAAAAAAGGAATAAAGTTCAGTCTGATCCAATGATATGAGTCATTGTTTTATTAATTCTCAGTCAAATTAATTTCTCAGTCATGTTTTTGCATTTTTATTTCTGCTAAATTTGTATAGTCTCTGTCATGGTTGTAAATTCAGTTTTCTGTTTTTTATCCGTAAGTTCTGCTTAATAAAAACTTAGTTTTGATTTACACATTATTCTTGGGTACACTGTGATGGTTTGGATGAGAAACATGTCACATGGGCTCATATATTTAAACACTTTGAGGTTGTTATAAGATCATATGAGGTCCAGTCCTGCTAGAGGAAGTCCATCACTGGGATTGTCTGTGAGAGTTTATATTCTGAACCCTTTCCCAGTTTGCTCTGTTTCTTGATTGCAATTGCAGATATAATCTCTCAGCTCCTCCCCCAGTGCCTGCCACCATGCCTCTTCACATTATGGACGCTCCAGCTCCAGTGCCTGCCACCGTGCACCCCCACATTATGGACGCTCCAGCTCCAGTGCCTACGACCGTGCACCCCCACATTATGGATGCTCCAGCTCCAGTGCTTGCCACCGTGCACCCCCACATTATGGATGCTCCAGTGCCTACAACCATGAACCCCCACATTATGGACGCTCCAGCTCCAGTGCCTGCCACCGTGCACCCCCACATTATGGACGCTCCAGCTCCAGTGCCTACGACCGTGCACCCCCACATTATGGATCTCCAGCTCCAATGCCTGCCACCGTGCATCCCCCATCATTATGGACTCTCTCACTGGAACCTAAACCAATGTAAGGTCTTTTATCAGATTGTTGGCTGTGGCATTTTATCATAGCAATATAAAAGTAGCTAAATAATCCTCTCGTGCTGGAAATGTGCTTAATATAAGTGGAGTTAAACTCAATTCTCCTGACTTTTACAGGTATAAAATATGTCAGTGGAAAAGCAAACGTTTGCTTTGTTTTAATTTTTTCTTCCTTAAAGTGATAATAATGTGTTCATAAAGTCTCTGGGAAGAATAGGTGAAGTAAAAGGCCTAAGATTTTTTCTTTTATTGAAAATACATTTTTTCACACATAATATGTCCTGATTTTAGTTTTCTCTCTTTCTACATCTCCTGTTTCCACTTTTTTCTACCTCTCATTAGAAAAAAATAAAACATGCTTCTAATGGACAGTAATAAAATAAAACAAAATAAAAAAAGTAAACATTAACACATTAGAAAAGGACAAAACAAGCAAGCAGAAGGAAAAAAGAACAAGAAATAAAGACACACTTGTTCACATATTCATGAATCCCTTAAAAATAACTAAACTAGAAGTCATGAAAATATGCAAAGAAACTGTAGGGTAACAAAAGAGAAGAAAAACTATAGATCAAATGTTTAAAAATAGAAAAAAAATGAAAAGCCCTGATACGATGTTATGTGACAAGGAACCTCCAAAGACACCTGTGACTTTGCTTTCTTTTGGACGTCTATAGCTGAGTACGTGATTTACAGTTAAGAGTAGTTTGTTTCCCCAGTGAGACTCTTTTGAAGGAAAATGAATTTTTATTTGCAAGTGGTTATCAGTTGTGTCCATTTCACTCAGTTCTAAGATCCAATATATGTCAGACCTATGCTGGCCTGTATATTCTGCCTCTGTCTTTGTGAGTTGATTGATCATTTTAATTTAGAGGGACTTGTTTTCTTTGGTTTTTCATAACCTCTGGTTCTTACACTCTTTATGCCTCATCTTCTAGGGGATTCTCTGATCCCTGAGGGGAAGAATGTGATGGAGATATCCTACTTAGACCTTAGTGTTCCACTCTCTGTATAGTATCTGGCTGTGGGTCTCTGTATTTATTCCCATCTGTTTTAAGAGGAAACTTTCCTGCTAATGGCTGAACAAGGCACTAGTCTATGAGTCTAACAGATCATCCTTAGAATTCATTTTATTGTCACTTTTTTTTTCTTAGAGCTTAGTATTTGGTATTGCCCAGGTCCTGGGGCTACCAGGTCTCAGGTTCTTTGTCACACAATTAATGTCTGGTATGGGTTCCATCTTCTGGAGTGAGCCATAAAGTCAAATCAGATATTGTCCGGTTTAATTCCACAAGATTGTGCCATTATTGCACCAGCATATCTTGAAGGCAGATTACCATTGTAGGGGTTGTGAATGGGTTGTTAATTACATTTATTTTGGCACTATGTAGAGTACCTTCCTTACCAAAGATACTAGAATGTAAAGGGTAGAAAAGGTTCTCTGTAGGCACCAGCTTGACAGCTCACTTAGATGAAACCCAATCCAGGCACTGTGATGTGGGAGTTCCCTCTGTGCACTGTGATTACCATTAATGAATAAAGAAACTGCCTTGGCCTGTTGATAGGGCAGAACTTAGGTAGGTGGGGAAGATGGACCGGAATTCTGGGAGGAAGAAGGCAGAGTCAGAGGGACGCCATGGATCCACCGCTGGAGATAGGTGCTGCAACTTTGCTGGTAGGCCACAACCTTGTGGTGATATACAGATTAATAGAAATGGGTTAAATTATGATGTAAGAGTTAGCCAATAAGAAGTTAAAGCTAATGGGCTAAGCAGTGTTTTAATTAATACAGTTTCTGTGTGGTTATTTCAGGACTAAAATAGCCAGGTAGCTGGGAAGAACAAGGAGGCCCTCCTCCTATACACTGAAACCTTTGTTTGATACCGAGTTGGTCAGTTGAGGCTTCATCTCACGAAGTAATTGGATATCAATTTTTAGACAGCTTTTGCACACTTAGTTTTTTATTACTACACATCAAGTGGTCCTTAATTTTGTCTGTATCTCCCTGTATTATCTCTGTCATCCCCTCTCTCCTCCCGTTCCCCACCTGATTTGTCTGTTCAAGTTTCCCCAACTCCATCAATCTATAACTATTTCCCTTTTGTAGGGGGATGTATCTGCTCTGCCCTATACCTTACTCTACTCTTAACTTGTGGTTCTGCATATTGTAGCTTGGTTAACATTGACTTAGCAGCTAATAGCCACACATAAATGAATACACAGCATATTCAAATTTCTAAGTCTATGTTTTCCTAGTTTCACCCATTTACCTGCAAGTTTTATGATTTCATTTCATTTAACAGCTGAATAGTACTCTATTATGTTAACATAGCACGTTTTCTTTATTCATTCACCTATTGAAGGACATCTGGGTTGTTTTTGGATGCTATGAAAAAAGTAGCAATGTACATGATTGAGCAAGTGTCTTTGTGGCAGGTGAAGCATCCTTTGAGTAGATGTCCAAGGGTGTCACAACTGAATCCTGAGGCAATTCATTTCCCATCTTCCTGAGGAACTGCCATACTTTTTCCAGAGCGGCTATACAAGTTTGAACCCACTAATAAAGGATGAGTGTTCCTCTTTCTCCACGTTCTCCCCAGTATTAAACTTACTTGTTTAATTGATTTTAGCCATTCTGATAACTGTAAGAAAAAATTTCAGAGTAGTTTTGACTAAAGATATTCAACATTTCTTTAAATGTTTCTAGGCTATTTAAGTTTCCTCTACTGAGAATTCTCTGTATATATTAATTTTTAATTGAATTATTAGTTTTTTGGTATCTTGTTTTTTGTCATTATACATTTTTGAAATTAACCCGCTATCTGATGTGTAGTTGATAAAAATCTTTTTTCCATTTTGTAGGCTGCAGCTTTGTATGAATGACAGTGTCCTTTGTCATACAGGTACCTTTCAGTGATATACTGTCCCCTTTATCAACTACTGAACTTAGTGCCTATAATACCAGTGTTCTGTTCAGAAAGTCTTTTCCTATGTCAATGAATTTAAGGTTATTCTACAACTACTCTTCTGTCAGGTTCAGTGTATATGGTTTTATGTTAATGTCTTTGATTCATTAAGAGTTGAGTTGTTTTCAGGGTGTTAAGTATGGAGCTATTTGAATTTTTCTACATCCACCCATCCTGCTTGACCAGAACTTTTGGTTGAAGATCCTGTCTTTTTTTATGCAGTGTGTGTTTCTGACTTCTTTATAAATACTATGGTGTCTGTAAGTATGTAGATTTATGTCTAGTCTTCAATTGAATTCCATTACTCATGGTGTTGTTCCAATACCATGATGCTTTTTGCTACTTCATCTCCATAAGCAACTTGAATTTGATGAAGATGATGCCTTCATCCATTCTTTTATTATTTAGGAGTGTTTTACCTGTATTACCATATTTTTTGTAGTTTCATATTTGGTACTTTGAATAAAAATTGTCCCATGGGCTCACAGATTTGAATGTTTCTTCATTAAGAAGTGGCACTATTTGAAAAATTTTCAGTATTTCAGTAAAATACTTGCAAACTTAATCCAAGAGCACACACACCAAAAGATCATTCACCATGATCAAGTAGGCTTCATCACAGAGACACAGGGATGGTTCAACATAGATAAATTGTTAAATATAATCCACAATACAAATAAACTGAAAAATAAAGATTAAAAACCTAAATGATCATTGCACTAAGTTCAGAAAAGTCTTTACAAAATTCAACTTCTTTTTATGATAAAAGTCTTAGAGAGATCAAGGATATAAAGGACATATGTTAACATAATAACGTTGGTTTACTGCACGGTCATAGCCATTATCAACATAACTGGGGACAAACTCAAAAGCGTTTCTACTAAAGAGCAATTATACCCCTACCCATTCAACATAGTTCTTGAAGAAATGGCTAGAGAAATAAAAGATGTTTTTAAAGTACCTAGCTTATTAGTACTTCACTGATGATGTAGTTAATGGTAGTATGAAGCAGCTGTGTCAATTCTCATTTTACTTAGACAGCTCCAGTCTGTTAAAGTGAACAAAGAGATTTCTCATGTCACTGGCTTTCCTACTTGTGACAAGACAGAAACATGCCATAAACTTTGCTTTTAAACTAGCTTTTGATTTCAGTGTCATCAATGGTGACAGCAAGTGTTAACAATTCCATTGCCACACTGGTCAGGGAAACTAGCTCAAGCTCCAAACCTGAAGATTTGCTTTTATACATACATGATCTTTTTAACTGCAACTTACACTCCTGCATCTTGTGAGGACTGAATGAAATCAGTCCCAAAGTGTGAATTCCCACTGGTAATTGGCATTTAGCAGATGATTCTGCCTTTCTATCCAGGCACAGAAGATCATGCCTGTAATGGCGATGGTCAGGAGACTGAAGCAGGAGAGTTATCACAATTTCAAAGACCAATATGGATGTCAGAGTAAGACTCTGTCCCAAAATGTCAAATACCAGCTACCAAAGGAGGAAAATATCAAAATAGAGAGACTGCCTTTCCCCCTCCTTTCTCAGAATGGCCTTGTACTGCTGATCTTTAAATGTTCAAAGAAATACTACATTGCTCTTAGTCATCGATGTTTATTTGATTGATTTATAAACAAACAAGATTTTGTCTTTTATTGCCTAAATATATCTCTTATATAGTCTTTGCATCAGACAAATCACTTCAATATACATCTAGAAGATTGCGCTTAATACATATCAGATCTTAGAACTACACAGAAGGTTTCGATAGACCATTTATTGTGAAAAATATTCACACAAATGCATATTAGAGACTAGCACAGATGGTGGTGCCAGCCATTTCTATAATAGAATGATTCAAGCCTTTAATAATTCAATTTTCCAAAGTCCCATGTTTGCACATTAGGAATGCATGGCTACATAATTTATCTTCTTTAAATTATATTCATTCCTCACAAGCTCAAAGGCAACTCAAAAGCAGAATGCCAGTGTTAACTTCTTTTATAAAACACAGGAATCTCTAACCTGTGTGCTGTGAGTAGGATGGCTACCATTTCACATTGTGTCTCTGTACACATATGAACAGGAAACTTATGAGCTAAGCAACTTTGATTAATTACAATCAATAGTATCATCCTCTAATTAAGCAGTATTGATCACATTATTCTGAGGGCAGCCTCTGAGATGCTCTGCTGCCATGCAGGGAGTCTTTGCTTTTCAAAAATATGTCAAAGGGCAAGCTTACTCTGACACAAATATCCCATTTCTATGTAGCCAATATAGTAGTATTTCACATTAATAAATAAAAGTCAAGGGATTGCCAAACACTAACTATATGATGGGTATTCGTATAGAATATGTGGTTAATACTTCCTTGAAATGGGACAGACACCTCCATCACTGACTTTCTATGGATAGTTTAAGCCACATTAGTTATAACCGACAAATTAGGAAACTCTGAGTAAAATCAAAATTTTATGCTTATTTTTAGTATTTATTTAGTTTCACTTATAGATATACACATGAGTTTATGTCCGCTGTGTATATGTGGGTGCTCACTGAGGCCAGAAAAGGGCTCTGGAGTCAAAGGATGCTGGGAACCAAGATCCAGTTGGCTGCAATATCAGTGCATGCTCTTAACCTATCTTTCCTGCTTGCACTTTTCCACTTACACTTCAGTACTTATGCAACCAGGGATTGGCAAGTGACAGACACGTGCTCTACAGCTGAGCTTAATGCTCAGACCTTATCATGTCAACATAGCATGGAAGATGTCTCTATCTAAATGTTCCTGTGTACATACAAGCATTGTGAGGACAGGCATTGCTTATACTCTGCTTACAATGGTTTGCCAGTTCCTAAAGACATGTTCAAACAAAAATACAACACATTATTGCTTTTTTTTCTTTTTGGTTTGGGGGTATGAACAAGTGTGTGTGTGTGTGTGTGTGTGTACGGGTGAGGAGGATGTCAGATGTTGTGTTCAGTCAATCTCCACCTTATTTCCTTTCAGACAGGAAATATCACTGAGCCTCAAGGTAGCTGGCAGCCCGCAAACCCTACTAATCATCCTGCCTTTGCCCCCACAGTGCTTGGGTTACAGACATGCTTGCAAGTGTGTCCTTCTGTTTGTTTCTTTTTTAACGTCGGTTCTCAGGATCCAAACTCAAGTTCACATACTTACCTAACAAGCACTTTCACCTACAGGGTCATCTCTTTAAGCCACATCATTGTTTTAAGGCCTATCTAATGTATATGGACAAATATAGGATCCAAGTACCAATGAACTTACTAGAAATACTCTATATCACTTTGCTCTGCCCCATATTTTGCTTGATCACATTGTTTCAGGCTGCCACCTGTTCTAAGCAGCCTGCTGCATCTTACCTTCAGTACAGCAGTGAGCTTGTCTCCATTCTACCTTTCTGAAATATAACCTAAAAATATTTCATAATGTTGTCCATTTCCTTTTGCACCACCAGAACAGAAACATTAAATAGCTGGGATAATTCCATAAGGAAGTTTATAGCTGTTCTATGAGTTTTAAAAGTTTGTACCAAAATATGAAGAAAAAATATGTAAAAACAAAACCACTTAATTAGCTAAAAACTGCACATATTTGAATGTCCTTTTCACATTTACAGATTTATATCTGTTAGAGGCCAAAAGATGAGCTACTGTAACTGTGAAAGAAAATAATACACCTAATTGTCCCCTAAGGAGAAGAGAAAAGGGTCAGTGCATATGAGTGCTTGCACTGAGTTGGAGTTCTGTGGGTAGCACCCAAGTAGAGGGGTTAACAATCACCCATTCCTCCAGCTCCGGGGGATCAAATGCCCCCTTCTGATCTTTATAGGAACCACTCACGTGTGCATACATGCACATATAAAAATAAGAATAAATCTTTTTAATAATCTTGTCTGAAGCATCTCAATTGTGCAAAGAACCTGAGCCATGCAATGGTCACATAAACACATAAAAACATAAAAAGAGAATGGAAACATTGATTAGTGGCGATCTTTCTCGCAGTGAATGCTAGTGCTCCATCCAACCTGCATACAGTCAAAGGTCTAAATTCCTGAAGATCAGGATTTTTGTTAACATTCTCAAAGGAAGTGAAACATTTTTAAAAGATATTCTCATTATTTGCTCTTTTTTTTTTTTTTTTTTTTCTTTTTTTTTTTCTTTTATTTATTTTTTATTCTTTTTTAATTAAAATTTCCACCTGCTCCCCGTTTCCCATTTCCCTCCCCTCCTCCCAAATATTGCCCCCTCCCCCCACTCCCCTCCCCCTATCCCCACTCCTCTTCTCCTCCCCCCACACCATTCCCCCTCCCTCTCGATACTGAAGAGCAGTCCAAATTCTCTGCCCTGCGGGAAGACGAAGGTCTTCTATCTACGTCCAGGAAGGTGAGCTTCTAAACAGGCTAAGCTCCCACAAAGCCAGTTCATGTATTAGGATTGAAACCTAGTGCCATTGTCCTTGGCTTCTCATCAGTCTTCATTGACCGCCATGCTCAGAGAGTCCGGAATCAACCCATGCTTATTCAGTCCCAGACCAGCTGGCCTTGGTGGGCTCCTAATAAATCAGTTCCACTGTCACAGTGGGTGGGTGCACCCCTCGTGGTCCTGATTTTTTGCTCTTGTTCTCCCTCCTTCTGCTCCTCATTTGGACCTTAAGAGCTCAGACCGTTGCTCCAAATTGAGAATCTGTCTCTACCTCGTTCCATCGCCAGATGAAGGTTCTAAGGTGATATGCAAGATATTCATCAGTATAGGATAGGGTCATTTCAGGTTCACTCTCCTTAGTTGCCCAAGGTACCAGCTGGGGACATATTCCTGGACACCTGCGAACCCCTCTAGAGTCAAGTCTCTTGCCAACCCTAAGATGGCTCCCTTATTTGCTCTTTTGAGTGAAGTATCACTCAAGATGCCATAGGACCCTTAGGGAGGCCTTTGGTACATAAACTGCAAATAATAATATTGACATAATGACAAATTGGATCATAACTTATTAATACATTATTTCTTCATCCTCTGTATATTCCTATCATCATCAGGTATTGATGGAAGGCATTTCTTTAATAAGGTTGTTGATAGAGAGTTTCAGAATGCTTCAATAATGTGAATACAGAGTGCTGAGTAAATATCATTTAATTATGGCTTTTTCGGGCTAAAATCCATAGTACTCCAGAAGTTAGGTATAGGATAAAGGACTACAGGAGATAGATAGTTCTTCCTAAGATGGAGAAATCAAAAAGATAGTTATGGATGGAGGGAGGGGGCTGAAACAGTAGAATCAAACAGGTAAGGGAAAGGATGAGGGAGACTAGTGAGGGAATCAAGGGAGAGAAAGCTAAGGGCTACTTGATGTATAGTATGAAAACCTAATGCAGTAGCAGCTTCCTAAAATATATTCACATATGAAGGCGATCTAAGTGGAATCACCAAATAATGAGGCAGACAGAGCTTCAGCTGAACATCTCTTGTCACCAAATGAAGTTTCCAGTAGTCGGGATGGTACATTAAATCGAGCTGTTGGCCAAAGAGGTATGAGGAAAACATCAAACAATCTAGACTGTTGCCAAGGTGATAGGTTGCTCTCCACAAACAGCAAGGCCTCACTACTGAAGACAACACCTACAGAACACATTGAGCACATTCAGTAGAGCTTGTTCTTATCTAAAGTCTTCACACCTACAGGCTGGCGGTCCTGGTAATGGAAGGTACTTTGCATGCTACCAAAGGAGGAAAAAAATCACAATGTTGCTACAAACCCTTCAGTCTACAATAATATCGTGTTTGCATGACATACTAATGCATTTGTGGCGCACATCTTGTGAAATAACCAACAAACATCTTATTTGACTTACGGCACACTTCACTTAACCACTAAAGGTTAAGAAGGAACCTATAACCCACACTGCCTGTGTGTCAAAGTACCTGAGACTACATAGCTCAGAGGCCTGGGGTCGCCAAATACTATTGCTCTACTAAATGAGCATCATAAGAAAATGACTCTTAATGATATTATGCTATACTCATAAATGGGTCCCTTGCCCAGTCATCATTAGAGGAGCTTCTTACTACAGCAGATGGGGAAAATACAGAGACCTATAGCCATTATGTAGAGACATCGTGTAGAAAGTGAGAGATCTTGGAAATCTCAGTTCTAAATGAGATGTGTCCATCAAGTCTTTCCCTAGAGCTCAGTGAATTCTGTGGAAAAGGAGACAGAAAGATTGTAAGAACCAGAAAGGATAGTGGACAACAAGGAAACAAGACTTTCTAGACAGAACAGGCCAATGCAAATATGAACTCTCAGAGACTGAGGCAGGCTACACAGGGCCTTCTGAGAAGAGAAACAGAGGAGTGCTTTCATCCATAATCCAAAAATTATCACCATTTGGTAACCAGGTGCAAAGCACTTCAAGGGAGTCTCACTGGGGGAACAAACTTCTAACAGAAACCTGAATAACCAGCAATAGATGTACAACGGAAAATTAACTCAATGGCAATTTTGGAATTTTCTTGTTTTATAATGTCATATCAGATCTTTAATTATTTAAAATTTAATTTATTTTTATATTTTATTTATTAATTTATTTATTTGCTTGTTTTTCTCTTTGTTGCCCTATACATTTTTTTGTGAATAAATTATGGCTTCTGGTCTTATGTTTTCATTGAATCCTTTGAGGATATGAGCCAGTGGGACTCTGAGTCTGTATCTGTTTCTTAGGACTTTACTTGAGTTCTTTTCCTTCTGTTTGTTTTGTCCTCTCTTAGGTTTCTTTTACATTACTATATTTTTCTGTTTATATTTTAAATTATATTATATTAAGTAACACTTATATGGTTGATTGTTTCTGACAAGAGACAGAAAGGAAATGGATCTAGATAAGAGAAAACATGTGGAGAAGTTTAAAGGGGGTAGGAAGAGGGGAAACTATAATAGAGATATATTGTATGAAAAAAATCAATTTTCAACAAAAGAAAATAAATGAAATGGCATGGCTTGTTGAGACACATTTTTTGTGGTATTGCAGGCTGATCTGGAATTTTCTATATGCCAAGGGTGACTTTAAATATCTGGTCCTCGCCGGGGCGGTGGTGGCGCACGCCTTTAATCCCAGCACTTGGGAGGCAGAGGCAGGCAGATCTCTGTGAGTTCGAGACCAGCCTGGTCTACAAGAGCTAGTTCCAGGACAGGCTCCGAAACCACAGAGAAACCCTGTCTCGAAAAACCAAATAAATAAATAAATAAATAAATAAATAAATAAATAAATAAATAAATAAATATCTGGTCCTCTTGCAACCACTCATTCAGTTTGTTAGAACTACAGATGTGGGTTAGCACAACCAGACTGACTTTGTATGATGATAAGTTATTTTCTTGATCAAAATTATCAAAAATTTCTGGCGTTTTTGTCATTTTTTGGTTGTTGCTGTCTTACTGTGTTATCCTTCTTGGAAGGTAATCAAGGGATTATAAGCCTACAAACAAGAAAAATTATAAGATTATGTTGAAAGAATAAAATTCTGTATCATTCTCACTAAGCATTTTGCAGTCAGATGACATGTGTCTTCCCCAAGTTCATTTACTTAATAGTTACTTGATGCCAACTTTGAACTAAACCTAAGTCATTATTATAAGGAAGCAAAGTCTGCTAGTGATGGTTTAGTCAGTTGGTGCTCAGGATGGCATACTTTTATAATGTGATTGTTAGAATGAAAGAACAGTCTGTGTTTGATATTTTCTAGGTGATTGGTTCATAAGAATATTCATATATGTATACATACATGTGTGTGTATTTACTTATATGTCTGTGTATATATGTATGTATTCTTCTCTCATACATTATATTCTGGCCTCATTTTCATGTGCTGACAAAAAGAGACAGTCCACAATTATAACTGTTTTTTTCTTCTTTAATTCCCAGGGGATTGCTATTTGATTATTACTGACATATTCTTTGATTCCTGTGTCCTTTATACTAGAAATTTGTAAAATCAAATACAGCAGCTACTCCCACAAGGAGCCCATTCTTCTTTCCTCCACCGTGTACCCACTGCATGAATAACTATAATACTTAACACTCAACATATGTGGATGTTGGTATGAAATGACTATTGGACAAATGTTATTTACAATATTTTTGAGGGCTTTAAATTTAATTACATTGGTTTTAAACAAAGTAACAATAAGGGGCATATTACAAAGAAAGTCATAAGCCCTGTATTATATGGATGTTTGACCTGGGGGTCAGCTCTAAGCCTATATTCCCAAACAAACCTATAAAGTTCACAGCTCCTATTTGCATCAGACTCATAGTCTCCCTCATCTTTGTTATGATTTAATTAATTGATTAAATCCTCTAGTTGCTAACAGTAAATTATAATATTTAGATTCCCATTACCCTTAAGCCTACTCTTTTTGTTTACTTTACTTTTATCTTCTTATCTCAAACATATAACTAAAGTACAAAGTCTGCCATAATAAATGTAGACTGGGAATTTTATTTGAACTATTAGCTATGCTTTCTTGAAATAAATGTCAACTCCTAAGTCAACTTCTACTGAGTCATTAGTGACTATAACCTCCTCCACACGTAATAC
Organism: Chionomys nivalis; assembly: GCF_950005125.1. Classification (NCBI taxonomy): domain Eukaryota; kingdom Metazoa; phylum Chordata; class Mammalia; order Rodentia; family Cricetidae; genus Chionomys; species Chionomys nivalis. Next base: position 17,393,931 of record NC_080089.1, on the reverse strand, counting down.
AGCACCAAACTCTAAATAGTCAAATATGTTTGAATGTTTTTCCGTCCCAAAGAGTGCAGACTTGAAGCAATAGCTTTGTTAATAATCTTCATCTGATTATAGGGTTATGTATACATACATGAAAACATATTATGCAGTATGATTATACAATTGTGTCATTGTAGACTAAGTTAAACAAAACGATAATAAATAATGTTATTGGTCATGAGCAAAACGTACTTTCTGGCCATTGTTCTGGAAACAGAGAGGAGACTTCATTGGGTTCTATTTAGCTTGTTTGAAATATGCCTGTAATAATTAAATTTCAGCTACTCTTCTCTTTACCTTTGTTCCTTTTGCTCTCCTTTTTCCCACTCAACTGTCATTCACACAATGGGGAGATGCAGACACTCCTGGAATATGAATATTAGCACAAAGAAGCAGTGCACTAGTTAGGATGCCTGGGGAGCGTGATTGAAGAGGTGTGTAAAACAATGGAGATATGCGAGCTCTTCTGGGGGAGCTGTTTTGTCTAACGCTTCACTTTCTGCTACTTTCTTTGTTTCTGAGTTCTCTTTTACTGAGCATGCACTTTTCTTTCCATTGTGCTAACCTGGGGGGATAATTTTTTTTTTGTGCAAGTTAAGCAACAGCTTTGTTAAAATGTGTTCAGCTCTTATTAAAGGTTTTAGAATATTCTAACTTTGGAAAATGTGTAGATTTTACAACTTTAAGAAATAAGTTGTTGAATGAGTTAACATTCATTCCATTTCACAATTATGTTTGTAGAAATAATTTCTTGGAACCTAGCTCCCACCCACTTTTTGGTCTATCTTGTGTGACACTTGAAAACAATGATTTTCTATTATTTATTCTCATTGTCACTTTGTATTTCTGATACTCATTTGCTGAGGTCTGTTTTGAGAAGTAATTACAAAATGTTAGAATCAGAGAAACTACAGGGATCACTCAGTGCCAAAAATCAGTCTCACTATCAGGAATGAATCCCCAGGATTATATCTACAAAGACACTTGTAAGGTAAATATGCTTACTAGAAAAGGAACCAAAAATAATTTTATATTTTTATTAAAAATATAACTCCCCTCACCCTAGGTAGTTGAATAGATTCCCTTCCTGTCAAGGAAATCCTGGATTTTGGAAAATAACCTATAACTATCACTTTACTAAACTAGCATAATCCCTCACCACATTATAAAAATTTATACTTACAGATTAAATAAAGTCCTTATCCCTTGTCAAGAAGCTTTCTCTTTTCTACAGGACAAAAACAGACAAACTAATGTAGATAAAGAAACTTCAATCCTGCACAAAGAATCACAGGCAACTAAGAAATGCTGAGAGTGGGAGAAATTGTCTTCTCCAGAGAGGAGTGCACTATTTGGTTATCCAGTACCATATGGTCAGCCCTGAAAATATATATACAAGTAGCATCATAGAGACCGAAGAGTCTCTCTCTCTCTCTCGCACACACACACACACACACACACAAACACGCACACACACACAAACACACACATTATCTCTGATTTAGTTGCATTGACTTTTTCCCATTCTGTATAGTCTTCCTTATTGGCTCTTGAACACATCTTCAGTCTGATTCTTTCTCTAGTCTAACTGGGCCCCATCTAGTAAGTTAAAAATCATCTGAAAATCAGATTCTTTTGGAGTCTTCTTACCATGACATTTCCTCCTCTGAAGATGATGATGAATCATTGCTTTTCTCCTTCCAATCTATGCCTCCACTTTATCTCATTCAGTATTTGTCATTGGTTATTAAATACTGTTTCCTACCTTACTAAGTTTTATTAAGTTGTAGAAGTACCATAAATAGTAAGTTGACACATGATGACAATTTAATGATATGCATTGAAATGATCTGAAATCTTCAGGAACTGTTCTGTAGATGTGAGGTGATCTTCTGTTAATTTCATCATGATAAGAAGTATTTTATACTTCCATTTTATTTCCTTTAGTGCTTCAGGTAGTAGGAAACTTAATGGAGGTCTTATTGATGACTTAAATAACAACATTTGAGCAGATAACTATCTCAATGTAAAAATAGCATCTCTAGACTATTTCATACTAACTATTAAAAAGGGAGACAAGAAGAGAGAAGAGAGAAGGAAGAACCTCACACAGGCTTCCCGGCTTCTCTATTACTTATTCTAGACATCACTACATCATCAAAGCCAGAATTTTCACTGAATGAGTGTGGCCTGTACCTGATTCTTCTGAGAAATGAAAAGATGATTTTGGTGAATATGCCAGTCTTCTTGTTACACCCAGGGAACTCTGTGGCTGAAAGCTCAGCTTGGCAGTTAGCAATACTCTTGTAGATGATAGGAGTCTGCATCCCACCCTTATATGGTATGAATGACAACCCCCAAAAGCTCCAGCTCCATGCGATCTAATGTACCTTTATGACCTCACAGGTACTTCATTCATGGATAAATATCCACAGTCAAGTACACAAACACACGTTGCTAAAAATAATAATAAAAGTTTTAGGAAATAAAGAATGCACTCTTAAAGAAGGAAAGAAGAAGAGAGAGAGAGAGAAAGAAAGAAAGAAGAAAGGAAGGAAAGAAGGAAGGAAGGAAGGAAGGAAGGAAGGAAGGAAGAAAGGAAAGAAAGAAAGAAAGAAAGAAGGAAAAAAGAAAGGAAGGGAAGAAGAAAGAAAGAAAGAAAGAAAGAAAGAAAAGAAGAAAAAAAGGAAGAAGGAAGGAAGGAAGGAAGGAAGGAAGAAAGGAAGGAAGGAAGGAAGGAAGGAAGGTGCTAAGAAGGAAGGAAGAAATAAATCAGGACATTTCATTGAACCTTTGCAGACTGTTTGGTTCTTACACATTTACAGCAATGGAATCTTAGGTTACCTAAGAAGAAATTTCAGCTACTTTTTGTATCCAAAATGGATCGTCACCATGTATCTTTTCCTCCAGCTTTGTCTATAAATGAATCAAAGTAAACAACTTCAAGCAATATTTTTGTGTATGATCTCTTACCACAATGATTACCAGGCATGAGACAAGTTATTGCTATGGTAAACTCATGAAGATAAAGACACAACATGTGATTTAAACAATTCAGGATAAGATAGTGAGCAACAAGATGTCCTTCAATGACTTCTAATCCACTCTTCACTATACAAACGAATGATCATAATTTCATATTTCTGTGAACCATGAATGGATTTGTTGTTCTTAGCAAGGTTTATTTATTTTCATAAGAACTTGAAATCTAGTCTTCCAGATTAACATATATATGAGTAGCTTGGAGATTTATCTCAAATAGCATCTCCCAAGAAGACACCAGGAACCAGAAGTTGATTATGAGAAAGGTGAAAACTGTAGCAGTCCTAGGGGCAAGCGAGAAACTGGGAGACACCTTCCTTTAATAATCTTAAAGCTCGAGTTTCCTGCCATTTCACTAAGGCTACCAACCCAGAGCAGTGAGTCCCTGACCAGAGGGCAGGCCTCAAGGTCCCCGCCAGGGAAAGCGGGCCCCTGCTGCTGGGGCTGCAGTCTCTGCTGTGATCTGCTGGACCTGCTCTGCCTGCGCCCTACTTCCCTTAGTCCCTGGCTCATTGGGGCATCCAGGAGTTCCTGTGTAGGTGCCGAGAAGTTTCATCGGGACGGGTGAGTGTGTGCTATCCTGGGGCGGACTGTCCAGGTAGAGAGCACAAACACCCCTCCCCCAGCTCCTGCTGCAGGGCTTGCTCTCCTACACACCCGCCCCCACCCCCACCCCCAAACCTGCCTTGTCTGCAAGGTCCTTAGCTGTGGAACAGTTTCCTGCCATTTCACTAAGGCTACCAACCCAGAGCAGTGAGTCCCTGGCCAGAGGGCAGGCCTCAAGGTCCCCGCCAGGGAAAGCTGGCCCCTGCTGCTGGGGCTGCAGTCTCTGCTGTGATCTGCGGGACCTGCTCTGCCTGCGCCCTACTTCCATTAGTCCCTGGCTCATTGGGGCATCCAGGAGTTCCTGTGTAGGTGCCAAGAAGTTTCATCGGGACGGGTGAGTGTGTGCTATCCTGGGGCGGACTGTCCAGGTAGAGAGCACAAACGCCCCTACACTAAGGCTACCCAACCAGAGCAGCGGGCAGGCCTCAGCAACCCCCGAAAGGGAGCGCAGGCACCTCCAGCTTGTACTGCAGTGTCGCCTGTGTTCTACTGGACCCCGCCCGACCCCTTGCATTCGGCCTTCTTTACGCGGGTCATTGGAATACCACGCATCCATGTTTTGGTGTTGAGGAGTTCACCTGGAAGGGAACGGTTCCTGCCCCTACACTGAGGAGATACACCTAGAGAGTTAGTCACAGCAAAGACTGGTCCAAGACATCAGGCCTCTCCTGGCTCCATTTGAAGGAAAAGATGGGCAGGCGCCAATGCAAGAATTCCCCCAACAACTTGAAAGGCAACGTGACATCACCAGGATCCAGGAATCCCGAAATGAGAAGTCTAAACCCTAATACAGAAGAATTAGAAGAATTCGACTCAAAAGTGAATTTTATGAAAATAATAGAGGACCTTAAACAGGAGGTGAAAAACTGCCACAACCAATTAGAGATTACAAACAAAAAGGTAGAGGAAATGAATAAATCTCTCAAAGATACCCAAGAAAACCAAGAGAAACAAGAAAAAGTAATTAAACAGGTAAGGGAAACGGTTCAAGACTTGAAGAACGAAGTGGAAGTAATAAAGAAAACACAAACCGAGGGAAGGATGGAGATGGAAAATTTGAATAAACGAACAGGAACTACAGAGACAAGTACCACCAACAGATTACAAGAGATAGAAGAAAGAATCTCAGACACTGAAGATACCATAGAGAAAATAAACACTCTCATCAAAGAAAACAGCATAACCAACAAATTCTCATCACAAAACATTCAGGAAATCTGGGACACAATAAAAAGACCAAACCTAAGAATAATAGGGATAGAAGAAGGAGAAGAAGTACAGCTCAATGGTCCAGAAAATATATTTAATAAAATTATAGAAGAAAACTTTCCCAACCTTAAGAAAGATATTCCTTTGAAGGTCCAAGAAGCATACAGAACACCAAATCGACTGGATCAAAAAAAAACATCTCCTCGTCATATAATAATCAAAACACAAAACATACAGAATAAAGAAAGAATATTAAGAGCTGCAAAGGAAAAAGGTCAAGTTACCTATAAAGGTAAACCTATCAGACTTACACCTGATTTCTCTATGGAAACCATGAAAGCCAGAAGGTCCTGGATAGATATACTGCAGAAACTACGAGACCATGGATGCAAGCCCAGACTACTATACCCAGCCAAGCTTTCGTTCACTATAAATGGAGAAACCAAAGTTTTCCAGGATAAAAACAAATTTAAACAATACGTAGCCACAAATCCAGCCCTTCAGAAAGTAATTGAAGGAAAATCACAAACCAAGGAGTCCAACAATGCCCACAATAACTCAGACATCTAAAGACCCTTCACCAGCACAACTTGAAGAAGGGAAACACACAAACTCTACTACCAAAGGAAAGAAAGAAAGAAAGGAAAAATGACCGGAGTTAACAACCACTGGTCATTAATATCACTTAATATCAATGGACTCAACTCACCTATAAAGAGGCACAGGCTAAGAGATTGGATACGAAAACAGGATCCAACATTCTGCTGCTTACAAGAAACACACCTCAACCACAAAGACAGACATCTACTCAGAGTAAAGGGCTGGGAAAAGGTTTATCAAGCAAACGGACCTAAGAAACAAGCAGGTGTGGCCATACTAATTTCTAAGAAAGTTGACTTCAAACTAAAATCAATCAAAAGAGATGGAGATGGACATTTTTTACTCATAACAGGAACAATTCACCAGGATGAAATCTCAATCCTGAATATATATGCCCCTAATATAAAAGCACCCACTTATGTAAAAGAAACATTACTAAAACTCAAGGCAGTCATCAAACCACACACACTAATAGTAGGAGATTTCAACACTCCTCTCTCACCAATGGACAGGTCAATCAAACAGAAACCTAACAGAGAAATAAGAGGATTAAGGGAGGTAATGAATCAAATGGACTTAACAGACATCTATAGAACATTCCACCCAAATAGGAAAGAATATACCTTCTTCTCTGCAGCTCATGGAACCTTCTCGAAAATAGACCACATACTCGGTAACAAAGCAAACTTACACAGTTACAAAAAAATATCGGTAACCACCTGTGTCTTATCAGATCACCATGGATTAAAGTTAGAATTCAACAACAATGCTATCCCCAGAAAGCCTATGAACTCATGGAAACTGGACAGTCAACTACTGAACCTCACCTGGATCAAGGAAGAAATAAAGAAAGAAATTAAAGTCTTTCTTGAATTCAATGAAAACGAAGACTCAACATACTCAAACCTATGGGACACTATGAAAGCAGTGCTAAGAGGAAAATTCATAGCATTAAGTGCCCACTTAAAGAAAACGGAGAAAGCACACATTGGAGACTTAATAGCCCACCTGAAAGCTTTAGAAAAAAAAGAAGCAGACTCACCTAGGAGAAGTAGAAGACTGGAAATAATCAAATTGAGGGCTGAAATCAACAAAATAGAAACACAGAAAACAATCCAAAGAATCAATGAAACAAAAAGCTGGTTCATGGAGAAAATCAATAAGATTGATAAACCCCTATCCAAACTAATCAAACGGCGGAGAGAGAATGCGCAAATTAACAAAATCAGAAACGAAAAGGGAGACATAACCACAGACTCAGAGGAAATTCAGAGAATCATTAGATCTTACTACAAAAATCTGTATGCCACAAAATTGGAAAATGTTATAGAAATGGACACTTTTTTAGATAAGTACCATATACCAAAGTTAAACCAGGACCAGGTGAACAATCTAAATAGACCTGTTAGTCGCGAAGAATTAGAAGTTGTTATAAAAAACCTCCCCACCAAAAAAAGCCCAGGTCCAGATGGCTTCAATGCAGAATTCTACCAGAACTTCCAAGAAGACCTAATACCTATACTCCTTAATGTATTTCACAATATTGAAACAGAGAAGTCATTGCCAAATTCCTTTTATGAAGCTGAAGTTACTCTGATACCAAAACCACACAAAGACACAACCAAGAAAGAGAACTACAGGCCAATCTCACTCATGAACATCGACGCAAAAATACTCAATAAAATACTGGCAAACCGAATCCAAGAACACATCAGAAAAATTATCCATTATGATCAAGTAGGCTTCATCCCAGAGATGCAGGGCTGGTTCAACATACGAAAATCTATCAATGTAATCCATCATATAAATAAACTGAAAGAAAAAAACCATATGATCATTTCATTAGATGCTGAAAAAGCATTTGACAAAATTCAACATCCCTTTATGACAAAGGTCTTAGAGAGATTAGGAATACAAGGGTCGTTCCTAACTATAATAAAAGCTATTTATAGCAAGCCGTCAGCTAACATCAAATTAAATGGAGAGAAACTCAAAGCTATTCCACTAAAATCAGGAACACGACAAGGTTGTCCACTCTCTCCATACCTCTTTAATATAGTGCTTGAAATTCTAGCAATAGCAATAAGACAACATAAGGGGATCAAAGGGATTCAAATCGGAAAGGAAGAAGTTAAACTTTCATTATTTGCAGACGATATGATAGTGTACATAAGCGACCCCAAAAACTCCAGCAAAGAACTCCTTCAGCTGATAAACACCTTTAGTAGCGTTGCAGGATACAAGATCAATTCCAAAAAATCAGTTGCCCTCCTATACACAAAGGATAAGGAAGCAGAGATGGAAATCAGAGAAGCATCACCCTTCACGATAGCCACAAATAGCATAAAATATCTTGGGGTAACCCTAACCAAGGAAGTAAAGGATCTATTTGACAAGAACTTTAAGTCAATGAAGAAAGAAATTGAGGAGGATACCAGAAAATGGAAGGATCTCCCTTGCTCTTGGATAGGGAGGATCAACATAGTAAAAATGGCAATTCTACCAAGGGCAATTTATAGATTCAATGCAATCCCCATTAAAATCCCATCAAAATTCTTCACAGATCTTGAGAGGACAATAATCAACTTTATATGGAGAAACAAAAAACCCAGGATAGCCAAAACAATCTTATATAATAAAGGATCGTCTGGAGGCATTACCATCCCTGACCTCAAACTCTATTACAGAGCCTCAGTATTGAAAACAGTTTGGTATTGGCATAAAAACAGAGAAGTCGACCAATGGAACCGAGTAGAAGACCCTGATTTTAACCCACAAACTTATGAACACCTAATTTTTGATAAAGGAGCTAAAAGTATTCAATGGAAAAAAGAGAGCATCTTCAACAAATGGTGCTGGCAGAACTGGTTGTCAACGTGTAGAAGAATGAAAATAGATCCATATCTATCACCATGCACAAAACTCAAGTCCAAATGGATTAAAGACCTCAATATTAGTCTGAACACACTGAACCTGATAGAAGAAAAAGTTGGAAATACTCTACAACATATGGGTACAGGAGATCACTTCCTACGTTTATCCCCAGCAGCACAGACATTAAGGGCAACATTGAATAAATGGGACCTCCTGAAACTGAGTAGCTTCTGTAAAGCAAAGGACACTGTCACTAAGACAAAAAGGCAACCCACTGACTGGGAGAAGATCTTCACCAACCCTGCAACAGACAAAGGTCTGATCACCAAAATATATAAAGAACTCAAGAAACTAAACTTTAAAATGCTAATGAACCCAATAAAAAAATGGGGCACTGATCTGAACAGAGAATTCTCAACAGAAGAAATTCAAATGGCCAAAAGACACCTAAGGTCATGCTCAACCTCCTTAGCTATAAGGGAAATGCAAATTAAAACAACTTTGAGATACCATCTTACACCTGTCAGAATGGCTAAAATCAAGAACACCAATGATAGCCTTTGCTGGAGAGGTTGTGGAGAAAGAGGCACACTCATTCATTGCTGGTGGGAATGCAAACTTGTGCAACCACTTTGGAAATCAGTGTGGCGATTTCTCAGGAAATTTGGGATCAACCTACCCCAAGATCCAGTAATACCTCTATTGGGAATATACCCAAGAGATGCCACATCAAATGACAAAAGTATCTGTTCAACTATGTTCATAGCAGCATTGTTTGTAATAGCCAAAACCTGGAAACAACCTAGATGCCCTTCAATGGAGGAATGGATGAAGAAAGTGTGGAATATATACATATTAGAGTACTACTCAGCAGTAAAAAACAATGACTTCTCGAATTTTGCGTGCAAATGGATGGAAATAGAAAACACTATCCTGAGTGAGGTATCCCAGACTCAAAAAGAGGAACATGGGATGTACTCACTCATAATCGGTTTCTAGCCATAAAATAAAAGACATTAAGCATATAATGTGTGATCCTATAGAAGCTAAATAAGAAAGTGAACCCAAAGAAAATCATATAGTCATCCGCATGGAGAGGGGGAAGTAGACAAGATTCCAGGGCAAAAACTGGGAACTTGCGGGTGAGGTGGCATGGGGCAAAGGGGAAATGGGATGAGAAATATGAGAAGGGGAGGATGGGAGGAGCTCGGAGGATTGGGATGGTTGGGATATAGGAAGGATGGATACGGGAGCAGCGAAGTATATATCCTATCTAAGGGAGCCATCTTAGGGTTGGCAAGAGACTTGACTCTTGAGGGGTTCGCAGGTGTCCAGGAATATGTCCCCAGCTGGTACCTTGGGCAACTAAGGAGAGGGAACCTGAAATGACCCTATCCTATACTGATGAATATCTTGCATATCACCTTAGAACCTTCATCTGGCGATGGATCGAGGTAGAGACAGAGTCTCAATTTGGAGCAACGGTCTGAGCTCTTAAGGTCCAAATGAGGAGCAGAAGGAGGGAGAACATGAGCAAAAAATCAGGACCACGAGGGATGCACCCACCCACTGTGACAGTGGAACTGATTTATTGGGAGCCCACCAAGGCCAGCTGGTCTGGGACTGAATAAGCATGGGTTGATTTCGGACTCTCTGAGCATGGCGGTCAATGAAGACTGATGAGAAGCCAAGGACAATGGCACTAGGTTTCGATCCTAATACATGAACTGGCTTTGTGGGAGCTTAGCCTGTTTGGACGCTCACCTTTCTGGACGTAGATAGAAGGACCTTGGTCTTCCCGCAGGGCAGGGAATTTGGACTGCTCTTCAGTATCGAGAGGGAGGGGGAATGGAGTGGGGGGAGGAGAAGAGGAGTGGGGATAGGGGGAGGGAAGTGGGGGGAGGGCAATATTTGGGAGGAGGGGAGGGAAATGGGAAATGGGGAGCAGGTGGAAATTTTAATTAAAAAAGAATAAAAATAAACAAATAAGTTAAAAAAAATAATAATAATCTTAAAGCTCAGCAGGGACTACAACAAGTTTTGCTTTGAAGATAAAGAAACTTAACTCAAAATAGCCAATAGTTTCACTAATATCAGAGAGGGAATAAGTGGTGGAACCAAGGCATGAACCCTGGACACAGTGTGTACTCTTTTCATCTAGAGGTACTGTCACACTTACTGATAGACAGCTGGCAAGCCGAGGGCTGTAGCCATATGACAGGCAACTTTCCCAGAGCCTCAGTATGCGGAGACATTTCTAGAGCATGTGTGGCTAGGCTCAAGTATTAGCATAAGGTTGCCTGTTAGTCTTTTCTTTTTTTAAATCACATATTTTTCTTTTTTTTATTGAAAAAAATTTCCGCCTCCTCCCAGCCTCCCATTTCCCTCCCCCTCCTCCCACTCCTCTCCCTCTTCCCCCACTCCTCTCCCCCTCCCTCTCCAGTCCAAAGAGCAGTCAGGGTTCCCTGCCCTGTGGAAAGTCCAAGGTCCTCCCCCCTCCATCCAGGTCTAGGAAGGTGAGCATCCAAACTGGCTGGGCTCCCACAAAGCCAGAACATGCAGTAGGATGAAAACCCAGTGCCATTGTCCTTGGCTTCTCATCAGCCCTCATTGTCCGCCACGTTCAGAGATTCCAGTTTTATCCCATGCTTTTTCAGTCCCAGTCCAGCTGGCCTTGGTGAGCACCCGATAGATCAGCCCCACTGTCTCAGTGGGTGGGTGCACCCCTCGCGGTCCTGAGGAATAGTAGAGAAGAAAATGTAGGGATCTACCAGAAAAACAGTAGGTCCATTAAAGCTTTTCACATTTGTTTCTACAATGAAGGTGAGAACTAGCAATGCCTTCATTTGACACTTATGAAGCTACGCAGGCTCAGTCCTCAGAGGAAAACAGCCTGTAGCCCTCAGAGGCAGCCAGCATAAAGGAATGAGTGGAGCTCTGTATATTAATGGAAGAACAGCAACTCAATGCACCCCAACTTCTCTGTAAGGATCACGTGAACAGCAGTACCATATAAACAAAATCTGAAATGTTAAATTTGCAAGAAAATGAAAATTGAGTCTTAGAATATTTGAACCTAACGTGGATCAAAGGAAGTTTTTAGCCTTTTAAATTGCTTATTGTGTTTGTTTTGTTATTGTTGCTTTCATTTACTCTTTGGACATTTTGTACATGATTGCAATGAACCTTGATTATGTGTATTTCTCCCTCCCTCCTTCCAACTCCCCAGGATCCTCCATCAAAATATCTCTCTCTCAACTTCATGCCCTTTGCCTCTCTTTGCTCCTTCCTCCTATGCTTTCATCTATTTATCTACCTTTCTTTCTTTCTTTCTTTCTTTCTTTCTTTCTTTCTTTCTTTCTTTCTTTCTTTCTTTCTTTCTTCCTTTCCTTTCCCTTCCTTCCTTCCTTCCTTCCTTCCCTCCCTCCCTCCCTCCCTCCCTCCCTCCCTCCTTCCTTCCTTCTTTCCTTCCTTCCTTCCTTCCTTTCTACCTGTTGAATTAGCTTAGTACTGACCATTTATGCACAGCCCTACTGGGGCATGGAAACCAACAAATGGCCACACCCTTAAAGAAAACTGACTCTTCCTAGCCCAATAGCTATCTACTACAAAAACCTCCTCAACCAAGGGTGGGCCTTCTAAGTATCTGCCCACTCTATGCCAGGATTTTTAACTGACTTGGTACTGTATAGGTCTTATGGCACTAATACAGTTCCCATGAACTTTAGGTTAAGTCACATTCATGTTGACTTTCTGCTCGAGCTCTATGTCTTTCATCATTCTTTTGCTGGCTGCACACATAGGTTTGCTTTGTTTTTGGATGGACTTGCCAACTAAGCTTTAATTTCTTGTTTTGGCTGAGTGCTGAGACAGGATCTCACTGTTTGGCTAGTTTTGTCTGAAGTTCACAGTAATCCTTCTATCTTAGACCCTCAAGTGCTAGAATTCCAAATGTAAGCCTCATTTGTCTTTTAAACAATAACTCCTGTTTTTCATCTTTCTAAAGTCTGTTTTACATTATCTTACTATAGTTATTCTTGCTTGAATTTGTTGGCGTGTGCACAATATACATTTCTATGTCTTTTCTATTCTACCCTTTCTACATCTTACTTTTGAAGTGTGTTTCTTGTAGATATTCTGTAACTGTGTTGAATAGTTATATCTACTTTCTCATCTTCTGAGTTCTCATTGGTTTATGTAAAAATTTGTGTGGTAACTGCTAAGCTTCTATACATATGTCTAACATTCTATTTGTTGTTTAGTTTTTTCCAATTTTTCTGTGTCTCTGTTTTCTCAATTCTGGCTTTCTTGAACATTTTATAATTTTACTCTTCAGTCATCACTGGTTCTTTTAATAAGCCTTCTTATACCACTTTCTAAGCATTTAACTTACCTTTTACTGCTATTATTTGGACATTTTAAATACATACTAAATGCTTACTACTTTCAATATCTTCCATCTTTTTTAGTTATATCCTTTACGTATTTTATCTGCACACACTTATATCTTCATCAGGCTGTGAATGAGTTTGCCTGGAGCAAAAAATAATATTTGGAAAATTTAAGAAAAGGAAAGTTGATTGTATTGATGTATCTTACTTTGTCTTTGTTCCTAAAGACTTTTACATCTTTTTTACAAAATCTAGGTTTACATTACTTTCAATACATGAGAAATACTGCCATTTCCTTTGGGCCTCCAAATTCTGATGAGAGATCTATTGTCATTCAAATTATTACCTGATTAATATGGTATGATTTTTGTTTCTCTGTGGTACTGAACTAAGGTTTTACTGAACACGAGCCTCATGAATTATATTCCCACCCTTATTTCATTAAAAATATATTTTTAATTATATGTATGTGTGCATTTCTGCCAAATGTGTACAGGTGATGGATTGGAGCTGGAGTTACAGATAGTGTCAACAACCAGATGTGAGTGCTTGAAACTGAACTTAGATCTTCTGTAAAAGCGGCAGGTGTTCCTTACCACTGGATCAACTCTCCATCCCTCCTCTTTCAATTTTATTTTTGGTTTTGGGACAGGATCACATCAAGTTGTTCCAGATGTCCTGAGCTAGAACTCACTCTGAAATGCAAGAAAGTGTTGCACTTGTAATCTTCCTGCTGTAACCTCTCAAGTAGTTAGGAACAGAGGCTTGTGTCACCAGCTTAAGAGTTTTATTTTTATTTTAATATTTTTATTCTATTTTTTAGGCCATACAGGGTTTCTGGTTTCATATACGGTTTCCACTGACATTATCCTGGGGTTGAGCATTGTGGATACCACCCCAACAGGGGAGAGTGTGATTGCTTCCTTCAGTATAGTATGAGTAAATCTGGGTCTCACATAAACTCCCCTGACATCATGACCATCTGTGATCATAGTGAAAAGTCATAATTGTCTTTATTTGCTTTCTTTCTTTATTATTGCTCTTAATACAAGATATAATGTATCCTTGGTTAGCATGGAACTATGTAGCCAAGGATGATGTTGAATTTCTGGTCTTCCTGGTACTGCCTCCTAAGTGCTAGGATTGTAGTCATGATTATGGCCATGTTCTATGACCTTACTAACTGAGCTGTATCCCAGAATTTTTATTTAATTTGTTAGTGTTTAATATCTATTGTTTATTTGGGGATGTTGTTACTGTTTATTTTCATTTCGTTCACATGTATTTATTTAGTATGTAGACATGTGCATTTCTCAATGCATGGTGTGTAGGTCAGAAGATAATTTGTTGCACTCCCTTCTTTGGATAATTTGGATTCCTACTGTCAAACTCATATCAGCACTTTTCACACAGGACCACCTTACTAGTCTGATTTGCTTATTTATTGGTTTGTTTCTTTTTGGCAAGATCCTGCTATGTATGTCATGTAACCTAATGTCTTAAAGTGGCCTAGTACCCATAATCTTCTTTTTTAGTATTAATGTGCTGGAATTACAAGAACACTTGACCATGTCTGAACTAAGTCTTGTCTTTGTACTTGATCTCTTATAACCAAATCTCTTTCCACAGACCAATGACTGTAGACATTTCCAGAAGTATGAAAGTCTAGGTTTCCCTGTTACCTTTCCTAGCAATGTTGGAATTAAGCTAGTCTTTCCTGTTTGTGGCCTTTGAGGACATTATTGAAGTGGCAACTGTTTTTAGCTTTGCTAAGTTGCTTTTCATAGTACTTTTACTAAAAGAAGTGGTCATTTGCTAGGGATTTATGCATGTTTTATAGACCAGTTGGTGTTTCCAGATTCACCTTCAGACACCAAGTGAAAGCCAGTAATGTAGTCACAGGTTATTTCCTGGCCTGAAGATTCTTACAAGGCATTTCTTATTTTTAATGTCATTCAGGTTCCTCACATTTGCTGTATGTAGAATGTCTAGGTTGTGTTTTTTGTTGTTGTTGTTGTTGCTGTTGTTATCAAGAAGAGTAGGGAAAATTTATCTATTCAGCATTCCTAAGAAACAGGTTTACATTTTTTATACTTAGAATGTCAGTTTTTACATAGGCAAAATATGCCATTGTTTGAAATTGGATAATATAATTTGGTCTATTATACATATATATGTGTATGTATGTATCTCTCTTTATTTACCTTATTTGTCAAAAATAGTATTTTTGGAATACTATGTTGTTCTTTTCAGCAACTCTATATGGGTCTCATTTTTATAGAAAGTATGTGTACACACTAATAACTGAATGAGAAATAGTGAATATCTTGAAGCTATAACTGTAAGTTCAGATGCAAAAGCAATGAACACTTTGAAGTACTTTTCCTTATCCCATGGGTACTAAAGGCTTAACTGTTCAGAGGTCAGAGGCACATGGAAAGTCTCGAACTGGGGGCTTAGCAGGGTGAAGATCAACAGTCTCACAGCTTGAGCTATGCTTCTTGGTGTCAGGCTCAGTCTATAAAGTCTTAGTTCCCCCACTTAAGTCTGAAGATCCAGAGACTTGATAACCAACACTCTGTTGATTGATGGCTATCTCATAACCATGGGTAGAGTGCTTTTCATTTCACTGTCAGACCTGCCAGGACACATGTGTCCCCTGAGAGCAGTTGTTGCAAGTTCCGATTCTCTCTCTCTCTGGAAGTCAAGACATTTCTTAAACAATTAAGTTCAACCTGGAGCATAAACTGAAACATCCCGTGCAAACAGTAAAACTCCATATTGATTTTTGACCTCAGGCCCTCCACAGAGTGTCCTCATCTCCCAAGGGTGAAGTTTTACAAGGGAATCTTTTATTTAACTGCAAGATTAAAGCAAATTTAGTAGCTGGACAACTCCCTATTCACTGCATGTTGAAGAAGTCTAGGAAACATGTGTTCTGCTTTTCAAGGTGGTTGTAAATCTCCTCCCTAAATTGCTTCCAGATCAGTGTTTTTGTGCAAAGCATTTCAATGGTATTGTACCAGCCAAAACACTAATATTCACTCCTTCAATCTCACACACTAATGTAAATTTTTCTTACCTAATTTGGAAGAAGCAGATGTCAATTCAATCCTTCATCATTGCTCTAGGTCAGCAGAAGTATTGTCTGGATAAAGCTGCTGCTGCTAGCAATTTGTGTGCATCTTTCAGCACATTAAAAAAAATGCATCAGCTTTATGTTTCCATGAAAAGATTTGGGCATATATTCCAAAAATATCTTTCTTCAGAACTCTGAATATAATGCCAATTAAAAAATATTTATGTAAATTCTATAGAAATTGAAGATCAGATAGGATGATATATTTTTTCAGATTTTTAAATAGGTTTTTTTCATCTTACGCCAAATACATGCAATATTCATCTGTAATTTCCCTCCTATAACACTCTCTAGTCAAAATGTATTATTAATTAATGATTTTTGATAGAAATATAATATTTTTTCAGCAGAAAGAATATAATTAATAATAATGCTTTACAGATCTCAAAACTTTGGTCTTAGCTACACTTTAACACTGATATCTTCAGGATGTCAGATTATAGCTAAGATTATCAATAAAGCTCCAGATATCATCTACAATCCATCCTTGAAGAACCTATACTATAGGTCCTACAGTTTATGTTTCATTTTATGGAGAAGATACCTAAGCACTTTGTTTTCATTATCTCTTCAAAAGACTGCATTAATCCATATTTTACAACTATGTAGTTATCCTTAGGCAGTTTGCCCAGGGACTTAACTTAGGTACCCCATTTTGTCGTATGTAGTCAATCATCACTTAACCATAGGGATGTGGCCAAAGAAATACACTTCCAAGTGATTCAACCATTTGATAAATACCTTATTGTATCGTTTTGATATCTGTCACAAGCAATAAAATAGCATGAAACTAATAGCCTATATTGCCTGTCATTAGTTTGAATGCCATTGTGTTGTGCATGAATGTACATTCACCTGAACATCCAATGTGATGTTTCCCCACTGGGCTATAAATCCCAGGGATGAAAGATGTGTGTTTTGGTGTCCTTGAAGAGTTATTTCCTAGCCAGAAATAGAATACAATAGATATAGAATAAATATGTGTTCAATAAATAAATAATCTAAAAATGCATATTGAAATTGTAACCTGTAATAAAGAATACATTATATATCAGGTTCGCAAACCACATATATTTTTCTCAGTGAAAACAGGAAGAATCAGTGTAACAAGATTGTTCAGGTTTATAAAACGCTTGTCAAGTGTGCCTGGCAGCCTGAGTCTTGTTAATAGTGTCTGTATAAAGGTAAAAGGAAAGATAGACTTTACAAAGTTGTCTTCTTACTGTAATATGCTCACAATTGTACACACACACACACCACAGTATTAGTAATAATGAAGAAGGAGGAGAAGGAGAGGTTTAAAACCACTTAACAAAATATCAAGCCATTGGTGCTAGTTTCTACCTGTTAATATAAATCTACTTCTTTGTATTTTGTGTGTATGTATGTGCACATTCATTTATGTTCTATTCTCCAATCCTACACGGAGAAAATATTCTTCATTTATTTATAGTTATTGTCTGTGCAGGATCTATATGTCTTCCCATGATAATGCTGAGCCATCTTACTGCCAAAGACAACCTATGTTTAAATCTCCTGGATACTAATAAACACTTAAGAGAAACTGTAGATAATTTAGGACTGAATACACATTGTAAAATGATAGTGTGTGTATGCAGGCACGTAGAATATGGTATTTAACTGATGGTGATCACTGAGTGGAAACTAGAGATGCCCTTACATTGTATCATAGGACTTGAAATCGGTATAGAAATGAGTGCCAGAAGGATTCCAAGAACACATACGAATAAGTTGTCTATATTAACTGCCAAAGGATTGCCTGTTCTCCCAATGAGAAATGAAAACAACAGAAAAGTGAGTGACAGGCTGCTTTGTGATCAACAATCTGCAGCTTAGTCAAGGAGTTACACTGGAGACCTCAACAACTACAATGACATAGGTTGGTTTTTATGGGCTTCTCAAGGTCATGAACCTTTTGGTCTTGAACACCATCAAATCCAGGCACGTGTCTAGCCATCCTCACACCCTGATATCATAGACCTCTTGTAAACAGGGAATTATAATGACTTTGTCCCTCATAGAATCAGAGTTAGCTTTGTTTCTTGGGTGGGCAATAAATATATTTTGTTTTCTATCTAAAAAGAGGAAATACTGATGGATGAGGATAGGCACAAAATTAAGGCTTGGATTCTCAAACTTCAAAGATTGTATTTGCAATAGGCCCCGAGGAGCTGGGGTCCAGAATAAAAAGAGTTCATTAGACAGGGGCAACTTTATTATGCCTCAGTCTGAGTTGGTATGCAGAGGTGCCATGTCTGGCTTGGAATCAAAATTGCTCTGCTGTCAAGGATATCTTGAACATAAAATCAACACATGATGGTTTTCTTAGTCAGGGTTCCATTGCTGTGAAGAGACACTATGGCTCAGCAACTCTTATGAAAGAAACCATTTAATTGGGACTTGTTTATAGTTCCAGAGAGTTAGCCCTTTCCATCATGGCAGGAAACACAGCAGCCTACAGGGAGACATGGTGTTGGAGAGGTAGCTGAGAATTCTATGCCTAGATCTGCAGGTATCAGGAAGATAGAAAGCCCTGGGCCTTCTTTGGACTTCTGAAACCTCAAAACCCACTTCTATTGACACACTTCCTCCCAAAAGGCCAAATCTATCCACAAAAGGTAATCCTAATCACTCTCAAGCAATGCCATTCCCTATGATGAAGTGTTCAAATATATGAGCCTATGGGATTCATTCCTATTTAAACTACCACATCCTATGCCCAGAGACTCATAGTCATATTACTATGTGAAAATATATTCAATCCAACCTCAAAAGTTCCCATAGTCTATAACAGTCTCAACACTTTTTATAATTTTAAAGTCTTTTCTAAGACTCTTGGCAATCTCTTAACTATAATCTCCTATAAATTCCAAATAAAATGTTTATCACTAACTTCCAAAATACAATGGCATAGAATATATGTTACTTTTCAAAAAGAGAGGAAAGAGGACATAATGAGGAAATACTAGACCAAAATAATACCAAAACCCAGCAGGACAAGATCTAAATTATTCATTTCCATGTTTTATGTCAAAAGTTCTCTTCAGATTTTCAACTCCTTTCAACTGACTGCAGCATGCTTCTCTTTCTTCGGTCATTGCCACACCAAGTTAGCAGCTCTCCTTAGTTTGCATCCATGACACTGGCATCTAAAATATCTTGGGGTTTCCAATGAAATCCATGCTTCACTTTCCCAGTTTCATGTAATGGTCTCTCTGGGCCTCTATGCAGGGACATCCCTGACACATGCTGGCCTTAGTAGCTTTCCTTTCTGATAGAGGGAGATTCTATAAGTCCTTTCTTGTTTCCTTGGTTCTAAAGTCAGTACCACATAGCCAAAGCTTCCAAGTTCTACTGTCAGCTGGAGCTGGAAACTGCCCCCCTCGTTCAAGTACATCTACATCAACTTTCTGTTGTTGATGGCTCCCTGCACTGCGTAAGCTTTCTTTAATTTCTTCCCACAAGTTGGAAGCTTAGCTGGGTGGGGTCTGACCCTGAGGTCACTAATTTTCTTTATTACACTCAGCTTTCTTTAAACTTTTTTTTTCTATCTCTTTGAGCATTGAACTTGTTCCAGTGTGTTTCCTGATGAACCTTTACTCCTCAAACTGCACAGTTTGTAGTTCTTGCTCAGCCTTAACCTTTTCATTGTAGATCTGCATACGAGTGACTGCAAATAAGTACATGGCAGTCAATATGAAACCATCTTGAAATATCCTTTGCCAATGCCATTAATCCAGAACACTTCAATTTTGTTTTGTGGCAGATTTTTTGGAGAGTAAAACAGTCTCTTCTTTACCAAAACATCACAATAAGATCTCTAGGCCACATTTGTTTTTTCCTCTAAAACATCTTGGACCAAGCTTTGATAAGTTCTTAGCATCATTGTTTTTTAACACTCCTAATAGTATGGCTGGTCAAGTACTAATTAAAGTGTCAACTGTTTTTCCAAAGTCTCAGAAATGCACATTTTAAAACAAGGAGCATGACCAGGTCTGTGACAGCAGCACCCAACTCCCTAGTACCAACTTATGTATTAGTCAGTGTTGTACTGTTATGAAAGGACGCCATGACCACAGCAACTGTTATAAGATAAAACTTGTAATTGGGGTTTGCTTACAGTTTTGGAGGTCTAGTCTGTTATCAGCTTCACAGGACACATGTGGGCACACAGGCATTGTGCTTCAGAGGTAGCTGAGAGTTTTACATCTTGATCCACAGAAATCAAGAAGAGGGAAAGAGGTTTTCTCTGGGCCTGAATTGAATTCCTGAAACATCAGAGCCCATCCCCAGTTACGTATTTCCTCAAACACAGCCACACCTCTTAATTCCTCTCAAGTAGAGCCACTCCCTAATGACCAAGCCTTCAAAAATACAAGCCTACAGGGGCCGTTCCTATTCAAACTACCATAATGGCCCATCCTGTTTCTTTAAAAGTGGCAGGGTTGGCTGAATTCCAAAGGTCATGTTTGCTGCTTCTTATGATTCACCCACATAAAAATTGTAGGGCCCCATGTGTGATTTCTAGAGTGCTCTCTATTCTTTGTAGCATACAGACAGCTGATGATCCTATGCAATAATAAGTAAGTATCTGTTACCAGGATCTTGACAGCCAAGCCTGGCAATTCTTTCCAATTTGTTACCACGAATATTCACTCCCTAAATTATCTCTCTAGACCATCTTATTTACATCGATTGGATTCAGCTTCAAAGTCTACTTTTGAAATCTATTTTTAGCTGTTTCAGGATAATGCCTTTCTAAAAGTTCAGGCACTACTACTTCTGCCTCTGGCATCTGAGAACTGAGGCTGGTCTCCACCTTTTAGAACCTAAAATAATGTTACACAAGTTTGTTAATATTTTTCTGATAGAAAATAAATAAATAAATCTTCAAAAATTAGAAAGAAATGTATTTCTTTACCAAGTCAACTGGAAGTCAAAGTGTAGCTGCCTGTAACAAAGGAAATACTGTTTCATGAAGAAGTTACTCGGGATAAACTATTTCTATTGATTGGTGTGTAAAGATAGACAGAAAGGGAAAAGGAAGAGCTCTGGTTTTGCCATCTTGTTATTAATTTCCCCTGAACTAGTTCTGATGGACATCTGCAGAGGAAGGGTAGAGATCAGCACTGAAAAGCTGATACTCTCAGCACTTGTGAGGCAGAGGCAGGCAGATCTCTGTGAGTTTGAGACCAGCCTGGTTTACAAGAGCTAGTTCCAGGACAGGCTCCAAAACCACAGAGAAACCCTGTCTCGAAAAAAAACCAAAAAGAAAAGCTGAAAAGCTGATACTCTTCCATGTTGTTCCCTTTCGTTTCCTGTATACTTTTCCCATGGTCTCCACCTATGCTCACTCAATGTATCCTTGGGGTTTCTGCCCTAAAATTTTCAGGAACCTCACCTTGTTACCGTTGTAGTAAGAACTTCAGAGATTCAATAAAGATATTTGGTTTTGAGTTTCAACTGGAGAAAACAGGTCTGTTTCTTTGAGTACTCCTACCTCACACATTATTTCAACAAGAAATGACACCGTTGGGAGAGGGTGTATTGATTGATATCTAAAGCATCAGAGAGAAGGAAATCTGAATTCAAATACAAATTTTAACATTAAGGAATGTGTTTTGACGAAACATCTATGTAGGCTAAGCTAGGTTTGAGAAAAAGCTAATACACACCCTTAAGGACAGATCCAACTAGGAAGGAATATAACAGAAAAGCAAGAAAACACACAACTCGTAAAAGACACTGGCCAAGGATGGTCAGAGCACATGGCTAAATACAGCAAAACTTTGGGGGTAAAGAGCCTGAAAACCATGAATCACGGCATAGTTGTAACTAGAAACAAACCTCATTCTAGAAACTCCACTAGAATTTCCATCTGTTACGACGAAAAGGACACAGTCCATTAGAAAACAATAACCAAAGGATATGCTTTGAAAAAGAATATTTCTAGACCAAGGAACCTTCTACTGTTCACACTTAAAAGCAGATTTAGAAAGGAAGAAAACATTTTTCATTCAGTTAGAGGATCTGCTGATCTGTCACCCAGTGTTAAGTGCTTACCAAGTACAAGACATTTCCCTATCTGTAGTTTAAAACTGAAAACCTTAAAGGAATAACAGGAAAATTCATGATAAGTCTATTGAACATAATTCACACCACATTTCTAGTAAATTGTGCTGTCCCATACTAGACTTTATCTACTATTATGTAAGTATAATTTCAGAGCTAATATCTCAGAGAACAAATTCAGAGACTCTTGGTAAAGGAAAGTAGCATTTGATGAATAGGTTAAGGGGTCAATGTTGATTGAGGTTCCTGTTCTGCCCAATCTGCAGTCATTAAGTTCCAAAGAATCACACAGAGGTCTACATTAATTGCAAACTGATTGGCCTATTAGCTCAGGCTTCTTATTAACTCCTGTAACTTATACTAGCCCATAATTCTTGCCCGTGTTAGCCACATGGCCTTTTTTTTTTAATTTTTTTTTATTTTATTTATTTATTTATTTTTGAGAGGCAGTCACTTCTTGCTTGCTTTGTGTCTGGCTTCCTCTGTCGACTGCAGACTGACTTTTACTCTTCCCAGAATTCTCCTGTTCTCATTGCCCTGCCTCTACTTCCTGCTTGGCCACCCTGCCTGGCTACTGGCCCATCAGCATTTTATTAAAAATAATACAAGTGACAAGGTACAGACCATTGTCCCACAGCAGGTCAAGAGAATGAATGTTGAATTATCTGACTCAGTGTAAGGAGTTAAGCAGAACCATAATTAGATCTTCTGCTCAAAAGGAAGAATTGGACTTTTATTTCTGTTACAGAGTAGATTTAGTATACAGAAAAGTTTGAGTCATTCTCACAGTTCAGTATACATCATCTGTAAGTTTAAAAACTTCAATTTACCAAATTATTTGTGGGACTCTGCAATATTTGAAAATATGTAGCATTTAACAGATGTTGGGTGGTAATTGGACACTTAAGAATAGTGAATTATCACAGTGCAGACTGCACTGGTCCTTACTAGCTTTTCTTGCATTTGGGGTTGTGTAGATCACTTCTGGGGGAATCATTAGTGAAATTGATGTATAGATGTACTTAGCACAGGGCCAATTTGAAAACAAAAGTTTTCTGGAATAATACTATGATGGTCTCAGATTAGAATCTTGGCAATACCAGCTGTATGCTGCATAAAATTGTTTGGAATTGGACTATACCTGCAAAACGGATATCCTCACATTCAGCTCTCAGACACTGTGAATACAGTTGAATTACTGTAAAATCTCATCATCAAGCATCATTTTAAATGTGTAAGTTTTGAAGATAGAGGATACAAAGATGTTTTTGCACTATGTATCAGATCTAAAGACACATACATGCCATGGGCTGGTCTTACTGACTGATGTGTGCTCTACCTTAACTCTCTCCTTCAGGGCTCTAAGCACAGAACTCGCACATTTTTAGAAAAGGAAAGGTTCCCATTTCTTCTACTTGTATGAAACTTGATCTCTTCCTCATAAGTTACCCTCTGTCAGTTTTTCTCATTTACATTAGCTACCTTGTCCCTGAATAACTATCCAAAGATTTTTATTAAAAAGTTGTACTTAGAGTTCAAAAACTAATCATGAATGGCAGAGTTTTGATGGATAAAATCCCTTTACACAATTTTTGATACTTCCAGGCTCCCAAATGATTATAGCCAATACATATTTGCCTTGTAGAAGGCAACTGTCTTTCTGAAGTCAAGATTTTAGCCTGCATAAGGTCTATACAAGACTGGGTCCTTAAATATTTAGTTAAAAAAGATAGAGGACTCACGAAGTCATCAGGCTGAGGGCTGTCTTCAGTGTTATAGCTATTGGTAAGTTGCTAATGCTCCCATAGCCATGTACACTGCCCTAGTTAAACAGTGATTCAGAATACAAAATTAAAACAAAACAAAAAGAAGCTAAAGTAGGATATTGATTTGGTGGAAAAAACAGGAAGGAGTTGTGAGGTAGGAGGGGAATCTGGGTTCAGTGATGAGTACGGCTGGAATGTGCTATGCATATGCATGAAGTTATCAGAGAATAAACTGATTAAAAATAAAATGATTTAGATGCTGATATCATATAAAAGCACCCATAAATAATGCCCAGCCACATATCTGGGTGTTCTTAAAAATATTCAGTTGTTGAGGGGAGACTTCTTGTTGGTTCCGATCACTCAATACCAAAATAACACACAGAAACTATATTATTTAAAACACTGCTGTAGGGGAGACCCAGCCAATCATCTTGTTAGCAGGGGGCGGGGTCCCCCGAAGTTATTTTTTACTTATAAAGATTGTGGGCATGCTCCCAGTTGCCCCTTCTGCTTTCCTGTTCTCCGTGGGAACCTCTGGTTCTGTAAGTCTATTTCCCCATTAAAGCTGTATATATTTTTACAATCTGCATTCATTTATGCCGCAAAACCTGGCACCCAACATGGGGCTCGAACCTACAACCCTGAGATTAACAGCGACACACGGCTTTGCCTATTAGCTCTAACTTCATATTGACAAACTCTTACATTTTAATTTAACCCATTTATAGTAATCTGTGTAATGCTACATGGCTGTGACTTACCAGATAAAGTGGTTCCAGTGGGACTACATGTCTTCTCTCTGACTCCCTCATTTCTCCCAGCATTCAGTTTAATTTTACCAGCCTACCCAAGTTCTGCCCTATCAACAGGCCAAGGCAGTTCCTTTATTTACCAATAATTCTCACAGCATACAGAGGGGAATCCTACATCAGTCAATTTGACACAAAGTTAGCCTGCACAGTTCCTCTGGTTAGTGTGATTATGTTGATTGGAGAATTTTCCCCTTAAATTCTGTGATCTTTCTTCAGAAGCAAGAAGAGACAGAAATTGTTCCTCAGTTGAACTGCTATTCCAGCCAAACCATGGGCTTGCAATGAAAAGTATCTGTCAAATTACTAAGAAGATTTCCTATGGCTGAAATAAATGTGAGCCAACATTAAAAACAGGTAAGATGAGCTGTGAGGGGAACCCTTATGAAATACCCAAGGAGCTCTCTAATGAGCATGTCTTTCACATTGGCATGTGATCCTAAATCAGTTTCAGACACTATAAAATAAAGAAATATTTGTGGCAGTCTTAATTTTGCCTTAAGGAGTTTGGAGAAGAATATAGAAGATACATCATCAAAGTACATAATTTGAACTCAGGTTAGATGGTGGTATTTTTGGACAATGCATGTAAACCAAGTTGGGTCTTAAAGATGTTATTTTTTTTTCCCCTGGGCAGATCTAGGAAGCCTCCTGTAGTTGATTTTTATGGTCATACTAGACTTGAATATCTAAGTAGCTTCTGGTCATTCCATATATATACCCCAGCATAATCAAAATATAATCAATTATCTTTTCTTTAATTCAGAGAGATACCATATGTCATAAAGTCTAGAAGTAAAGCAGGGCCTTTGTTTCTCTGTTATGACAGATACCTGTCCTCTGGAAACATCTACCATAGCAATGTGGGCACACCGTGGGATTAGTCCTGCTCAGTTTCACTCCTAGCATCACTGTAAGATTCTTTTTATTTTATTTACATAAATTGCAGATACTCTTATGGTGTTTTCATACATTGCTTTAGTTGATCCACCATCTTTACCTGTTTTCTCCCCTTCCCAACTGTTTGCCTCTTCTGTTCTGCCCCAAGTATTTGTCTTCTTGTTTTCATTCCCTGTCTTTGATCCCCTCTCCACTGCTATTCTTCAGTCTTTTTTTCCTCACTTTTTCTCTTCTTTCTACTTTACTGCTCTCCATATGCATTCATACCACATTAATACACATATATACAATTTTGAAGCTAGGATCCACAGGTGAGAAAGAGCATGTGGCCTTTGTCTCCCCAGGTCTTCTTTGCTTCATTTAGCTGAAAATTTCACATTTCTTTATGACTGAATAAAATTCTGTAGTAGTAAGTTTACCATATGTATAGTTATTATTAACCCTTTTGCTAATGGACATCCAGGTTGTTTCTGTCACCTCACTGTTGTGAACAGGGCAGCAATAAATAAGGAAGTACAAGCACCTCTACAGAAAGACAGTTCTTTGTGTTATGTGCAGAAGTGTTATACTGGGTTCTATCGTAGTTCTAACTTAAATATTTGAGAAAGTTCTATGCTATTTCCAGAGTGAGTGGCTTCACCTGTTAAGATGCCCACCAATCCTAATAGTACCCTTTATAGATACCCTCAATGTTCACTTTATTTATTTAATGATCAAGTCCTGGCAGTGCCCTACTTAATCTTTCATGCTGCTTGCATCAAGTTCTTGATTGATAATAGTGCATGTTCTTTACATCAAGCTCAGCTAGGAAAAAATAAAGCTGCCAGTATTTAAGGAGCTACTGGGAAAAAGGGTCAGTGTTCTTTTTTTTTTCTAATAATAATAATCTGTTTTTAATAGAAAGATATTTCCCACAAATCTTTATATAAAATTAACTTGAGCTAAACAGAAGCACCATGTTGGCCTTGAGGCTTAGGGTCACCCACCTGTGACCCCACATCTGTGAAGGCCTACCCCCTTCACCACTTGAACCCCATGGACTATTACTGGTGGCTGTGAATCAGATCATGACACACTTGCCGGGAGCCGTCTCTGACAAGATCTACATACACTGAAGAGGCTACTGTTTCCTCTGCCACGGGATCTGGTGGGAGGGGGAAGGCTGATGGGCGGGGAGGTCATAGAGTTACCTTTTGATGTGGAAGGGTGAGTTTTCTTTAATGCAGTGGCCCTTGATAATTTGATCACACTCTGGAGCAGTCTTCCTCCACAACATGAAGTAATTGAACAACAAAAACTTGTCTGTATAAGAGAAAAGAAAGAATGCCCAGGTGGGTGGATAGGGAAAAGAAGGTAGAGAGGGTGGTTAAGAAGAATTGGGAAACATGAGCAAATATTATCAAGACATATTGTCCTAAATTATGGAAGAAAATGATAAAAATATAATTTAAAAATCTATAGAGAGATGATTGTCATACAACAGACAGAAGATAAATATATAAATTGCAGATAGTTGACAGAGATTAATTATGTACAGATTATCGCTATATTTATGTTAAAGATAGATAATATTATTTGACAGATAAATAACCAGATGACAGAAAGTTGGTAGACAGATAGATGATAGATAGCTAGATAGCTAGATAGCTAGATAGCTAGCTAGCTAGATAGATAGATAGATAGATAGATAGATAATAGACAAATGATAGGCAAATAAATAAGTGGACAGATCAATAAAGAGAAGATAGGACAAAGAATGAGGAAAGAGTGACATATTTAATTTTTCCCTTTGAAGAAAGGAGACACCAGTGTGTATTGTCTCCCTGTAATACTATTTCCTCTGAGTATGTTGATATGTTATGAAAAGTATTTATTAATTCTTGTTAGACTACTCATCTCTTCTAACTCGATTTTATACCTGTTCTAACTCAATAAAATACCCAAGGAAAATCTTCTCCATGAGATGGGTAACTTTTCTTCTATTGAGAACCAAATTTATTTTCATTGTCTATTTTTAGTATTATTGAGCTTTATTTCATTACAATATGAAACTTTATAAAACTGCCTCTTTCAATACATTTAGTAAATAAATCACTGTAATGGTAAAGAGTTCTAGCAATTTGCAATAATAACCTAAATATGATTTGTTTTGGCTAGCAATCCTGCAACAGTCTCAATTGAGAGCTAAACACTCCTTAGTTTATTTGAGACTTTCTTTTAATTGTAGAATTTTTTCTAAATGAGCAAATTTTGCAGTCAAAATAGAATAAAATGTAGTAGCTTGGCTTTAAAATCAGTTGCTGTATTGTAAATGATAGGCTGAGAATGCTCTCTGTGCTAGGTAGTGAAACTTCTGTGTGTAGCCAGCTGTTATCCTCAATAGAAACCAGCCTCTAACAGGATTTGCATTTCTATTTTTCACAGAAGTCTGGAGCAAGAGGACAGACACTTGGAAGAGTTCTTTACTCTGCTGATGCCTTCTGTGATACTCTTTTAAACCAGAAAACTATCAGTGCAGACCCACTGTGAGTAAGGGGTACCCTATTCTTCCTCCTGACTTGGAATTGGCAACCAAGGTGTATATTTCCCTTTGTCTTCCCTAAAATGTTTAGTGAGAATTTCATGGAGCATCAATACATAATTTAGTGTATGATTTTCTTTTAAACCAAGTTAGGAATGCAGGGAGCAAACCTGAGAATTCTAATAATACAGGGGATTATTAGACTTTTGAAGTACAGAACAATAAGGAGCATTAAAAAAAAAACATACCGTTAACTGTAAGATCCTGTCACTTCTACAGCTGGTGACTGAACAGACAGATACAGGAATTGATGCTGCAACATATGTTTTTGTTCAATGGGAACTAGGATTTCATAGGAAGTATGTTGTTGGGTTTCTACTGGTTTTCAAGTTGTACTGGATAGGCTGATTCTGTGAGCATGGTGGGAAACTGAAAGCTGTATCCACTAGTGCTGGGGGTTGGGTAGTTGCAGCTTGGGTATAAATGATATTTGAGGGAATGCACATAAACAGTGATCACAAAAAAATGCCTCTTCTCTTTCTTTTTAGTCTGTTTGGTATCTTCACTAGATCAAGAGAAACACAGTCTATCGAGCTCAAGTATGACAAAGAGCAGTGCAGAGAGAAACTTGGAGAAAAGACAGAATTTAGTGTCTGTCATTCACAAAGTCATAGCTTTGTGGAAAAAGGCAGACATGGCCATGTGTGGCCCTGAATTTACACAGCGAGTTCTTAGGAAGATTAAAGCATACTCCTAGTGCCAGTCAGTGTTTCCATATCCTCAAGAATTCCCTAAATATTTACAACTAAAACTTTTATCTTCATCAAGTATTCATTATCAGATTTATCAGTTATTGAGCAATGATTATATCCTCCTCATTTTTTCTCTGGTTAGCAGGCCCAAATGAGATCTAGTCTTTTGAGATCCAGTCAAATCCAATAAATTATTTCTAATTCACTTCTCTATGGACTACTTTTTCTCCAGCAAAGTACCACAAAGCATTGTCTGAAATTTTCAAAAAGAGAAACTTCATTTTCTCTTAAAGACCTCACAGCACAGCCACTCCACTTCATCATCTCTTGGCTTGCCTTCTCCGACTACTTTTTCTCCAGCAAAGTACCACAAAACATTGTCTGAAATTTTCAAAAAGAGAAACTTCATTTTCTCTTAAAGACCTCACAGCACAGCCACTCCACTTCATCATCACTTGGCTTGCCTTCTCTTCCTACTCACGAACAACTTTGCAGTTCTCTACTTTCTGCCTCCTCATTCTGCAATATGAACAGAATCAAATTTGATTTCAAATGGCAATGAAAATATGTTGAAACCAGCATTGACAGAGATGGTCACTTCACATACATAGTGAAGATCAAAGAGCAAAGGATGCATGCTAGTGCTTAGTTTACTTTTTCACTTTCATACAATCCAGGATCATGTGCTCATAATCAAGATGGATCTTCCCTTATTAAATACAACCAAGACAATCTGTCACAAGAATGTTAAGAGTCACATCTCCAAGGTAAGTTTAGATTTTGTTAAATTACTAATTATCATTACTCATCACAATAATTTTCATTGTAACTTGATCCTGAGTAGAAAAGGATTACTCTATGTCTTTGATCCATGGCAGACTATGATGATGGAATGTGACCTATCACATGGTTAGGGGTATAAATTCCTGTAATTAAGCAACCCTTATCCAAAATCACGGAGAACAGTAGCTTCAGGTCTCTGGAGAGATGCTACAGTGGCTAAGAGCACACACTACTTTTGCAGAGGACCAGTCAAGAGTTTTAGTCCCAGCAACCACACAAGGTGATTTTCAACAGCCTGTCACTCTAGCTCCAGGGGATCAGATACACTTAAAGCCTCCAAGGTTATTTCACTTATGTGCACACATATACACATGATTAAAAGATTTTTTAAAAATCTATTTCTGTGGGTTCACCTTCTTATTTAGCTTCTTTAGGATCACAAATTATAGGCTCAATGTCCTTTATTTATGGCAAGAAACCAATTATGAGTGAGTACATCCCATGTTCATCTTTTTGGGTCTGGCTTACCTCACTCAGGATAGTGTTTTATATTTCCATCTATTTGCATGCAAAATTCAAGATGTCATTGTTTTTTACCACCGAGTAGTACTCTAATATGTATATATTCCACACTTTCTTCATCCATTCTTCCATTGAAAGACATCTAGGTTGTTTCCAGGTTCTGGCTATTACAAATAATGCTGCTATAAACATACTTGAACAAATTCTTTTGTAATATGATAGGGCATCTCTTGGGCCATATATATTCCCAAGAGTGGTATTGCTGAGAATTTCCTGAGAAACCGCCGCACTGATTTCCAAAGTGTTTGCACAAGTTTGCATTCCCACCAGCAATGGATGAGGGTACCCCTTCCTCCACAACCTCAGTTTTCCTCCTGGATATTGGAAGTAGACAAGATTGCCGAGCAAAAAAATGGAATCTTGGGGGTGGGGTGGGATGGGGGTAAGGGGAGATGGGGAGAGAAAAGTGAGAAGGGGAGGATGGGGGGAACTTGGGGAAATGGAATGGTTGGGATAAAGGAAGGGTGGATATGGGAGCAGGGAAGTATATATCTTAATTAAGGGAGCCATCGTAGGGTTGGCAAGAGACTTGAACCTAGAGGGGCTCCCAGGTGCCCAGGTGGATGTCCCCAGTTAGTTCCTTGGGCAGCTGAGGACAGGGAACCT
The DNA here is from genome assembly GCF_950005125.1 of Chionomys nivalis. Taxonomy (NCBI): domain Eukaryota; kingdom Metazoa; phylum Chordata; class Mammalia; order Rodentia; family Cricetidae; genus Chionomys; species Chionomys nivalis. The sequence continues at coordinate 17,363,228 of NC_080089.1, read as the reverse complement.
GAAATGGCCCTATCCTATAGCCCTACTGATGAATATCTTGCATATCACCATAGAACCTTCATCTGGCGATGGATGGAGATAGAGGCAGAGACCCACATTGGAGCACCGGAATGAGTTCCCAAGGTCCCAATGAGGAGCAGAAGGAGGGAGAACATGAACAAGGAAGTCAGGACCTTGAGGGGTGCACCCACCCACTGAGACAGTGGGGCTGATCTATTGGAACCTCACCAAGGCCAGCTGGACTGGGACTGAAATAGCATGGGATAAAACTGGACTCTCTGAACATGGCAGACAATAATGGCTGCTGAGAAGCCAAGGACAATGGCACTGGGTTTTGATCCTACTTCATGTTCTGGCTTTGTGGGAGCCTAGCCAGTTTGGGTGCTCACCTTCCTAGACCTGGATGGAGGGGGTAGGACCTTGGACTTCCCACAGGGCAGGGAACCCTGACTGCTCTTTGGATTGGAGAGGGAGGGGGAGAGGAGTTGTGGGATGGGGAGAGGAGTGGGAGGAGGGGAAGGGAAATGGGAGGCTGGGAGGAGGCGGAAATTTTTTTTTCAATAAAAAATAAAAAAATAATCTGTTTCGGAAAATTCCAAATTAACTGTGTTGATCTGCAAAGAGACATATGTCCTATATTGGACAACCTGTCTACAAATTTGTATATGTAACTGTGCTAATGTTCGCTTTTGACATAGCTAGCAAAAGGATGAACCTTTGTATTGATCCAGTAGAGATGATATCATATTATTTTATTATAAGCTCTCACTTGCCTATGTTCATTTGCTCACAAACATGTCAAGTTTGCAAACAGAAAAGCATTCCCTTGTTTTGCTCTCAGGATAACTTAAGTTTTTCCCTTATGTCCAACATGAAAGATCAAATGAATATCAAATACCCAAAAACTTCAGCACATTGATTGATGGAATGATTAAAGGAGAATGTTTTAAGATAAAAGAGAGTACAGGTTACCTCTATAATAAATAGATAATGAAATACAGAGAGCTAGTACAAGACCCAACATTAAAGAATAAAATATTAACCAGATCCAATTTGACTTCAAACATCTACCTGATCATAAATTCAAGAGCCAAGCTCTATTTCTGGTTAAGGGATCTCTCGACATAAATTGAGATTAAACACTTGCCACAATCAAGATACAAGCTGTAGGGCATAGAAAAAAAGAGTAACATATCCCAAATATTGGACAGCTTCAAGGAGAAAAGGGAATTCACTTTTAGCCATTTTAGAAAGTAAGATTTAAATAGGCAAAGGAATAGGTGTGAGTATCAAAGATGTAAAAAAATATTGGGTGGAGGACTGTCTTGCTGAGCAAGAATTAGGACCCAAGTTTGAACCTTTAACATCTATATAAGAAAAAGCAGCCCTGGTGGCACACATCTTCAATCCCAATATTGAGGGGCAGAATCAGGTAGACTCTGGGGTCAGGTAGCATAGCAATGAAAGACACGCTCTTACCTTACAAAATTAGGGTGGTCTGCAGCAACTATCTAAACAGGTGTCCTTGTATTCACAGATTACTATCATCTTCACATTCATCAAGAAAATTGCAACAGCTAGAGGCGTAGGGGAATGTGTTACAGAAAGTAGTGTTGCAGGGATATCCTGACTTATCAGGAAGCCAGGATATACTTGGGTGGAGCTGCAATAGGACAGCTCTGGAGGGTAGAGCCACAATTGGACAGCTCTGGAGGCTGGAGCTGCAATAGGACAGCTCAAGCCTGGAGGACAGATGTCCTGACTATTCAGGAAGCCAGACTACCTGAAGTTGGGGTGTGGTGAGGGATGGTCTCCCCGAAGGAGATAGTGATCCTGCTCTTCTGGAGAGCTACAGCTAGGCTCTACTCTGTTCTCTTAAGAGTATATCATAGCAGAGCTATCTGCTTCTTCTCCAGCCCAAGATGTTTCTTCTGCTAACACTCTGCTAAAGAGGAAGCAATCTCTTTGGGCTTCTGAGAAAAGTTTTGCCTGGCCTTGCACAGCCCCCCTTAAGGAGCTTCCTAGCAAGGTTCTTCTGTTCTGCTCCCCATTGCTGATGCCCCTTGTGGAGCTTCTCAGCAAGGGTTTTCAGTTCAGTCCCTTGAGGGACATCCCAGCCAGGTTCTTCTGGTCCATGCCTGCGAATGAAGGTTGTCACCAAAGTTTCTTTAGAGAAAGAGATTTATTTGGGAAGGAGGAGTCCAGGAGAGTGGCTGCCTCTGGCAGGGAGGGATTAATGGCAGCTCTTAACTGGAGGGTGGAGAGACTTCTACAGGGCTTCTTAGGGGCGGAGTTTCCCAGGGAGACAGGGGATTGGTTAGTTTTCTTTGCTCAGGGATGGGTCAGTTTAGCTGGTCAGAAGCAGAGATGGCTCTGACTTCATGGCCAAACTGTTTCTTTCACTGGTCCTTTTCAGCTTTTTTACTCTAATCTTAGGACCAAGGCATATTTCTTTCACTGATTCTGATTCTAGGGACAAAGTGTGTTTCTTTGACACTAGCTTCAGAGTCAGGGCACAAGTCCTGGGTTTAGGGATAAAGATGTCTCTCCCTGGCCCAGGTCTCAAATACAGGGTGTGTTTCTTTCTCTGTCTCTGGGTTCAGAGTCAGGGTGCTCAGTGATTGATTGGTTTCCTGCTCCAGTTGTTCCTTTTACTCTCCAGAGACCACTATGGAAAACCAACCAATTAAATGAAAAGTTGAGGAGTCCACTCCCAATTACATTTATAAAAACACTCCAGCACTTAAACTCAAGGAAACACTGCAGAAGAGGGGAAAAGATTTCAAGAGCCAGAAAATTAGAGAATTAGCAATGTCTCCTAGTAACTTCTAAAGCTACACCTATAATGTCTCAGCAACATGAACGACCAAACATGAGCCACATAAGGACATCACCAATAGTTTTGCCATTGTTGATGGGGTAAAACTCATGAGACCTCAACCCCATGCAAAGAATTGTAGGAAAGAAAGCAGGAGAAATAGTCTTCCCCTGGGGAAAATCCATCAATTTGTTGTTCAATGACAAGAAGTCACCCCTAAAAACAACCACATAACTAATATAACTAATATGAAACAGACCGAGCAAGTTATATTTAGTAATATATATGTATATACATGGATACATACAATGAGCTAAATATTTTTCTCTGCTCCCTGCCCTTCTCCCTCCTCCCCTTATATGATCCCATGATCCTATGCTCCCAATTTACTCAAGAGATCTTGCCTTTTTCTACTTCCCATGTAGAAGAGATCCAGGTATGTCTCTCTTAGGGTCCTTGTTGTCTAGGTTCTCTGGAATTATGAATTGTAGGCTGTTTATTTTTTCTTTATGTCTAAAATCCACTTATAGGTGAGTACATATAATATTTGTCTTTCTGGGTCTGAGTTGACTCACTCAATATGATGTTTTCTAGATCCATCCATTTGCCCACAAAATTCAAGATGTCATTTTTTTCTGCTGTTTAGTACTCCATTGTGTAAATATACCACATTTTCCTTATCCATTATTCAATCGAGGGGCATTTAGGTTGTTTCTAGGTTCTGGCTATGGCTATGACAAACAATGCTGCTATGAACATAGTTGAGCACAATTGAGCATCCTTTGGATATATATCCAAAAGTGGTATTACCGGATCTTGAGGAAGGTTTTCTTTCCTAATTTTCTGAGAAATCACTACAATGACATCAAGAGGGGTTGTACCATCTTGTATTCCCACCATCGTTGCAGGAGTGTTCCCTTTACCCCACAACCTCTCCATCATAAGTTGTCATCAGTGTTTTTAATCTTGGCCAATCTTACTGGTGTAAGATGAAATCTCAGAGTTGTTTTGATTTGCATTTCTCTGATGACTCACGATGTTGAGCATTATGAAAAAAGAAACCATGCATTTGAATGAGAGGATTATATACAGGGATTGGAAAGCTGTTTAAAACAGGAAAAGGAGGGTTGGATGGAGGAAAGGAAGAGACAAGTATAATATAATCTAAAAAAGTGATAGAGAGTAATGGAAGAAATCGTGTTGTGGGAAGCTAGGTTTTCCAAGTTTAATGCATTCATTGGAAGCAGTTCTCATAGGAAGCACTTTGTAAATGAGGCATTTGTATGAAAAAACATGCTGGCACAAATAGCCATAGAAGGTTGAAATAGATTTTAACTCTTTGTGTTATTATGTGTGACAGTACTGTAAACACTGAAGCAGGTAACTAAGAACTGAGCTTGTGCACCCCATATGTCTTTGACAGATTGTGGTCCTTTCATTTAAAATGTCTCAGTTTTTCCCAATGGACCATGACTGTTCCTGGCAATGATCTTGGAGGTCTCCAGGAAGATGAGGAGATCCTGCAATAATGTTTCCCCCTGGGTTGTGTTAACACTACTGAATTGTTAAACACTACTCAGAGATCACCTTTGGATTACAAACTACTCAAAACTACTCAAAGCAATTAACTAAGATGGTCCAGCCTCATAGACTATTCCACTCAGGACTTCAGAGAAGCCCTGCACTTTCCCTTTAACAGGGATAGGACAACAGCTAGCTTTCCCAGAACTTGACCTTTATTTAAATTTTTTCAGGGTCACCCAAAGATATAATCACCCCTATACAGCAGGAAGTAATTTTAAGAACATGATTATCACATTCCCAAGAGGTGGGGTGAGTGGTTTTTGGTCATTTGGTGGATTATGAATATTTATTATTGTTTAGTTGTTGGTTACAAGTTGTTGCCAATCAGTCTGGTGGTGGAAACTAAGTAAAGTAGGTTGGATTAAAGGATCTCTTTTGGAAAAGACAAAAAGGGGGTGGGTGATACAGGAATGACAGGATAAAAGGGAAGATAATTGAATCTACTTTTAAACTAAAACTGTAAAACGCAACTATTAATTTCAAATATTTTACATTGTTATGGATTATATATTGTTATTGTATATTGATACAGATTGAAGGTTATTTTTGTTAGAGCATGTTGTATATATGTTTCTGTTGGGGTAAGCTGATTGTTCATTCGGTGAGCTGCTTATTCGTCCCAGCTGCCCAGAGCCAAAATAACCACACAGAAACTGTATTAATTAAATTACTGCTTGACCCATTAGCTCTAGCTTCTTATTTGCTAACTCTAACATCTTAATTTAACCTCCATTAATCTGTGCATCACCATGAGGTTGAGGCCTACCAGCAAAGTTCAGCACATCTATCTCCAGCGGTAGATTCATGGCATCTCTGTCTCCAACTTCTTTCTCCAAGTATTCAGTCCAGTTTTCCTCACCTACCTAAGTTCTGCCATATCAACAGGCCAAGGAAGTTTATTCATCAATGGTAATCACAGCAAACACAGGGGACTCCCACATTATGTTTCTACTCTTGATTGAGGGATTTCCATATATTGATATAAATTTAAGGTTATTTTTGTTTTGACATACTCTATATTTCTACTCTTGTTTAAGGTGTTGTATCAATGCAGCTCATTTAAAAATATAAAGTTTTAGTCCTTGAAAGATACTATTTTGAGCTACTTAGAGTAATAAAAAATGCAGGTTAGTAGTTAGTCATCTATACCAATCAAATTTATAGTTATGTTAGGTATGTTTTCAAGGTCAAAGAGAAATATTTTAGATAGACAGATGGTCTTCAAACACTTCAGAGGTCTACAGAATATGGCATTTAAAATGTGTTAGTAACATAGGTTTTTCATGACAGTGAGACACATCTGCTCCGGGCAGCACCAATCTACTTCAGAGAAGATGATGAACATTGACAGACATTCATAATATAATTTGCTTCCATTTCTGGCAAAGCTAGCCATTGGACAAGAAACTTCCCTTGCCTCCACTGCTGGCAGTATGCTGTCTGAATTGGACAAGTAGGACACAAAAGAAGGCAACTGTTGAACTTTGACAAGACAAGGCAAGAAAGTCCTTCAAAATTCCTGCTTCATAAAAAAGTCCTTGCGATATTCTACACCTGTGGGGTGAAGATGGATGCCCCAATGTTGCAGAAGAACCTGGGGTAACTGTAAAGGTACCATATGTCTCTGACATTTCTATAGTTTGGTAAGTGGTTAGCTTTACACTTCCTGTTTAATAAGGTAATATTATTTCTTTCTTGGCTCTCTACTGGGGTTGAAAACTGTTTTCTTTGGTAACAAATTGAGAAAAGAAATTTACAAAAACGCACAATTTATAAGGTTGAGAGTCATAAAAGCTTAAATCGTTACCTAAGAAAATGTTCTGAAGCCTAAAAAGATAGTTTTAGAATTGATACAATTTATGGTAAAAAGTGTTCTAGGTATAAAACTTTGAACTCATCAAGATGGGATAGATAATAGAATAATTTCTTCAAACTTGTCTAATACAAATGGATTGTACATTGTAAAGGTAATTCTTACCTGATAATTGTTCTTATTGAGTATAGTTTTAATATGTTAGAGTTAAAACTTTTCCTTTTTATTTACACAACAAGGGAAATGTGTTGCAGGATATTTGATTGCACTGTGACACTCTGAGACTGTTAATAAAGTTAAACCTTGAGTCAAGGAATGAAGTCCATAACTAACTGACTGGATTTAGACATAGAGATTTTGAAGGGTCCAAATAGAGAATCACAGAAAGTAACAGGAGTGGACTTCGAGAGATTCACAACCTTTTGAATCTGGGAAGGTGGAGAGAGTGGGTCAGCTATCACGTTTGCCTCCCTATAATTGACTTCCAAGTTTTTATTAATAATAGAACAATGTAGGCAAATGCTTCAGGTGTCCTATATTGGTCTCTCTCCTCTTGCTTGAGTTCACTACCCTCAACACACAAGCACACATGTATGTGCATATATCAACTCCACACACACACACACACACACACACACACACACACACACGTGATAAACCCTTCTGAGGCACCAAGCACAATAGTTAGACTACCTGGTGCACACAGTCTGCCAGGAATGAGTTTAGGTTGCAGAAACCACAAACCAGGTTCAGAGAAGCTATGAGATAGTGGTCTGTGTGAAATGTAGTCTAGGAAGTGTGAATCCAACGTGATGAGTGGGAAAAGTAAGGACAGATTACAGTTAATGGAATTTCTATTCAAAGTAAACATTCTCTTTTGTGGCTAGAATTCAAAGGATACAATGTATAAAGATTTTTGAAGCTTTACAATAAGCAAAATAACACTGTATAACAGAGAGAAAATTGCCCACAGACCAGTTCTTTCTCTCTTTAGAAATGAACATGAATGCAGAAATGCATTTATAATATAAACCATTTCTGTTTCCATTGAGATGAGGGAAAAGCCACCTTTTATAAAATCTATGGAGTTTAAAATTCAATAAGCACAATCCTCACAATGTTATAAATTCTTTTTTAGCCAAACAGCAATGTCATTCAAAATGTTCTCTACAAGATTGACTTATATTTTATTTATTGGAAAACATGTTGACTTTTCCTATTTCCAAATATATACGGTGCTTGAATATTATCACCTCATAGCTTAATCTCACTGGAAGCTTTTGTGCTTTATTTGCCTATGCATTTGACTTACTTATGAAGTTTTTCTTTTTCAGAATCATAGGAAATAACTTGCTGGTTGCAATTGCAAGGTTCCATTTCAATGTCCATTTGTTAGGCACAGACACTCCACAGCTCATAACTCTCATGTTAGCTCAGATTCCACAACTAACTGTGCTTTGTAAAGTCTATGATGAACTATGGTTCATCTGAGGAAATAATGAGTAGTATTGGCAAGAGCACTCATGTATGTTAACCACTGGTAGAACTTGCCTAGGGTCATTCACACATGGAAAGCAGCAGGTATTCAAGAGGAAATGATTGCAAATGGGTTCACTTTAAAGTCAAATTACAAAAGTTAGGGAAATAATTGGGGGTGGTAAGAGAAGTGGAATGAGTCAGAAATCTTAAATGCCTTTTATATACCACGAAAATACATAATAAGTTATCAGAGATGGAAATATCAGTACATTTGGAGTAATTGTTAACACAAAGACAGTATGTACATTAACTATGCAAAAGTGTTATAAAGGAGAAATGTTTATAGACTGAAAGAACAAGATGCTACTGTGTTACTCTTTTGAACTTGGAGGGAATAGAAGGGGCTTAAGAACACAATCATGGAGGATGCTTGGCAGGTGTAAGGGTTATTGCATAGAGGAAGCTAGGATCAGGCGATGATGTACAGTGAGAAGTACTCAGAATTGAGATCACGAGTGCATAGGACTTCTCGAATATTTGAAACTTAGTAAAGCAAATGAGAATTAGTTTCTCCGTTCTCCTTACAGTCCAATGGTATAGGACAGTCATTCTAGCACTAGATATTTACTCGTTAGTTACAAGACAATGAATATTTGCATATAAGACACTAGAATTTCCACTTCCTGGTCTTGATGTCAGTGAAATCCTTTCTATTTGGGGATGGGTGGCAATATTCTTTCCTTCTCATCAAGGCAGTCAGATAATGATGTTAAGATACCTCTATGACTGCATTTGTTCAAGATTATAACTCATCTTGCTAGAGAACCACCCTGTTCAGCCTTGAGGCAACGTGCAGCAGATGTGGCTACACAGTACAGCATTGAGGAGCTAGGGAGGCAGGTGTGTCAGGTACCTGATGGCACTGTCCTATGCAGCCATGAAAAACTAATGCAATTGTATCTGGGCAGGTTATTTAACCTCTTATGAACTTAATTCTCTTCTACCTCCTTTTTCACAGTGTTCCTAAATGTAGGCTGTTTGAATAAAATCAAAGTGACAGCTACTATAAAGAATTTTACACAGCACCAGCACTGTGAATGTAGCTTTCAGAAATGGAAGTCTGAGTTTCCCAAAAAAGAAGTCTATTGTGTTCTCAGAGCATCATTTCTTCAAGTGTTCCTGACAACATTAATTGCACAGAGTGTTCAGTATTTGCATGAAAAGTGTATCTGGTTAAAAGGAAGGCTGAGCTAAATAAAGTAATAAGACTATTTTTTTCTTTAATTAATGCACAATGTTAAGGTCATGAACAGTACAGATTCAGTCAAACATAGGAAAGATAATATTTTCTTAAGAAATCCACTTGGCATCTGCTTCAACAGAAACACAACTGTGTATCATAGCTCTCAAAATCTACAATCTGAACATATTCATACAAATCACAACAGTTTTTTTGTTTTGTTTTGCTCTTTTATAATTCTTCTTAATGGTCTTTTGTTTATATATTTTGGTTTCTATGTTTAGATGTTTGTGAGGATTTTGTGTGTGTTTCTTTTTTATTTTGTTTGTTGAAAAAACAGGGACAGAAAAGGCACAGGGTTGAAATGGGGAAATGTGGGAGGATCTCGGAGGAGTTGAGGGAAGGGAAAGTTTAATCAAAATATATTGTATGAATAAATTTCATAAATAAAAGGTAAACAATTTAATAAAACAAAAATTTTAATGTCTTAGTGACTTCTAAGGCTGTGATCCAGGCACATCTCCTAATAAGGCGGCAATGCCTGGCAGACAGGTTCTAGAGAATGCTTTCTAGTGTACCTAACTGCAGTACGGAGTAAGGGCAGTAGATCCTCTGAGAACTAGATGTTGACACTCTCAGAAGACATCTATGATGCTCTCGGAAGACACCATTTTGGGTTTAGTAGGACTTATGAAATAGGATTAATAGAAGGTAAATTTTGAGGAAGATTTGAAAGGACTGGGTGAGTTTGCTTATTCACACCTATGTCCCTCAAACAGGAAAAGCAGAGGAGGAGGATAAAGAGTTTAGGCTATACATAGTGACAAAACGTGGCTATCACTGATATTACGATCTCGTGATTCTTGTCCCGCTGGCTGTGATATAGTGTACACCTTTCCCTGAGGACTAAAGTCTTTTTGGATAAGTCTACATTATTTATTTGGCTCTCTTAGTAGAAAATAAGTTGAATAAATTTAAAGTTTATTCATAAGCGTATATATTATATATTCCTTTATATTTGTTTTTCCCTCACAAAATTAATCTCTTGTTCACAATTTAAATAATGCAGGGGAAATTGTTAAAATTACTTAATAGTCTCACAAAAAGTGTGAGACTTTAAATATTTGATTTATTTTGAAAAGGTATTATGAAGAATGTCCTGATTCACTTAACATCTATGAAAAATAAAACTTTATGCACTTACCAATATTTCACTGTGGACTAGTGGAATTGAGTCAACTATCCTCTCACAATTTAACTCATATTGGTTATATTGTTGCTATACTTAGTTCTATCAATAGTATCTCTTTTTGAAAATCTGTCCATATTTTATGATTTATTTTATATGGGCTCATTGGAAACAGATGCCTGAGCAGAAGGACAAGTATATTTTTATGACAATGTTTATTGAAAAGTCATAACTATTGTATTTGCAGCTTATAGTGTGAGGTTTCATAAATGTAGATGGTGTGAGATCGCTGAAAAACATAGTTCACACATCTACTCCCTACGCATTATGTTCAAACTGGAACTGGCTTTGCTACTGTGAAATGCTCAACATGTTATTATTAAGTACAGATGCCCTTTTGTGCGGCAAATCTCAAAGTTCAGTTCTTCCTTGCTACTTGAAACTTTGAGCCTTTGACAGCCCCACCCATTGTCAGCCTCCAGAAATCACCATGATGATTTTATTTCCATGTTTGGTCTCTTATAATCGTACATTTAAGTGAAATCCTACAGTATCTTCATGATAGTGTTCCCTACTTATTTCATTTTCTTTAATTTTCTCCATGTTTATTCATGTTATTTCAAAGACAAAACCTTTTTGTCTCCCTAAAAGTGAAACTGGAGAATGGGAAGCACCATTGACTGTGGGCAAAATGTAAGTCAGTAAAGATACCATTATTATAATCACTATTTACAAATGTATTTTTATTCTTTAGGCACAGTTGAAAATTACTGTTAGTAATTTTATATTCCTCAGACTACTTCTTCAATTGTAAATTTTTGAGATGATATCAATAAATATCTTTAATTAAGGGAAATCATGCAGTAAGTACTTGAGATTAAAGGAGTCTTTGCCTAATCAAGGTCCTTCATAGACTGAAATGTGGTTTTTAGGTCTATTCGGGTCCTGCTCCAACTGAATTTGACTATCATATTTTCTGAGTGAGCCCCGACCTGAGGTTATTAATTAGGCTGAGTTCAGGAGCAAAGTCAGCTGCTGTGAACTGCAGGGGAGCGTCTGGCAGGATTCCTGACACTCACCACCCTGCACGCACTCAGTCTGCAGACCCTGGTGGGTTCCTGGTGTTCCAAGCAGAGCACTGAAGGAATAGGGGCTGCCCTTGACAATGGCAAGCTGTACACAGAAGGAAGTGCTGTTGTGAGGAAATCTTTTAAAATAGAACTACAGCTTCCAGGCACAGCGGATCACTTCTTAGAAAGAAATAACAGTTGCCAGGAAGAGATTCTCCCCTCTCCCACTCTCGTAGATTAAAGTGAGTGGCTCCTGGAAGAGAGACTTGGGCTTTGTTTGTTGTTCTTGTTTATAAGTACATATTTTCATCTATAGAATAAACATGAGATCATTTAAATCCTAGTGTTTGCATTTCATTTCTTGGATAGATTTGCACACTAAGCATTGGATACTTAGCCTACAAGAGAAAATAAACAGATAACTTAAACTTATTTAGCTTTAGCTTTTGCTATAATTATTTTTATTTCAACCTTTATTACAGAGAATTGCTGGTTTAAGCTTTCTCTGTGATTCTGACAATGCTCATTTAAGGTCATCCTTCCCAGAAATAGTACTAATCTTCCCTCTGTTTGATTTTTTAAAAGGTTAAGGATAATGACTTCACAGTCAGAACACAAAACATACCAGTCTTCATTTTCACATCGTCAGTTCTCTAAGGGCAAATTGATTTGTATCCAGCTAAGAGCTGCACAGTTTCTCTAAAGCCTCCCCTGATTTCTGACATATAGAGACTATTTCAAAGAAGCAATGCCTTCTGCAAACTAGAAGCACTATATGGACACTAACAGAGCAAGAGGAACCTGTTGTATTCTGAATATATCCACACACGAGGATACTTTTTGAAGAAATCCCAACATAATGTCTATACTTTGAACATTTTGGCTCATTTGAAAATGAAGTATAAAGGAAATTCCATTGCATAGTAATGAAGACAAAAGTATGAAATGCAAACCAGATATGTCATCCTCCAGCTCATCCCTATAAGTAACTTCCTAGGAGTTGCAAGGTTCAAAGCAGAAATTAATATGAGATGGGGAAGATTACACCAGCTCACTTCTATCCTACAAGATAGAAGACTAGTGTTGTGAAATATTAGTTTAAGAAATGTAATATTCCTTTATGCTGTAGATTATTAGTTTAATGACGCAAGGACATATTCCATTCTTTTATGTTGCATTAGTTTAATTCTGTGAAGCTGTGTTAATTTGCCTGTCTAAAACACCTAATTGGTCTAATAAAGAGCTAAATGGCCAATAGCCAGGCAGGAAATAGCAATAGGCAGGGCTAGCAGCATAAAGACTAAATAGGAGAAATATAGAGAAGAGAGGAGTGAGGAGCAAGAAAAGAAGAAGAGAAGCACACTAGGAAACTGCCAACCCAGCCACAGAATAAGGAAAGAAAGATATATAGAATAAAGAAATGTAAAAAGCCCAGAGGCAAAATGTAGTCTAAGAGAAATGGATAATACAAGTTAGAAAAGCTGGCTAGATACAACTCAAGCTAAGGTCAGGCATTCATAAGAATAAGTCTCTGTGTATTTATATGGGAGCTGGATGGCGGGCTCCCAAAGAGTTAAAACAACAAAACAACAACAGCAAACCTACTCTCTAGCTCTGGCAGGTTTCCTCCCTTTTCACCCCCTTCCTGTAAGATACCAAAGCCTGTGTCATTTCTTTCCTCAGTTACCCTTGTATCATCAAATAGAGGAGAATGGGTCAGCTTCTTCCCTTGTCATTCTTGCTCCATGAGAAAAAGAAGCCTGTGTTAGTTCACTCCACACTCACTCCTGTTCCAAAATACATGGGAACCTGGATTAGTACCTTCCTGCTCTCCACTGCTTCCTGCGAGGAGGGAGCCTGGGTTATCTCTTTACAAGTGAAAGTAGATCACATGGTACTATTTTTTGTTGTTTATTTTTTTTTCCTTTTCACTGCCAGGCATAACAAGTCAGTCATATGACTGATACTTTGTTTTGAAGTTATTGTCAAATGCCAATTGCTTATGTCCCTCCACACAATACAACATCATTCAAATACTGAGTTCAGTGATTAGTCTGTCCATCTTCATTTACCAAATACTCACTGAGAATTTACCATTCTGTAACAATTGTTGTTAATAGTTAATTCTTGTTTAGTGCATTAGTTATAAACATTTTTGAATTGTGCTTTTATATTTTTTCTTTTTTTCTATTAATTTATTTTTCAACATTGTGGATTTAATCTAGGGTTTCTCACATTCTAGGTATGTAGGCACCACTGAGTTATACCCTTAACTCTTTTGGTTATGTTTTTGTTGAGACAGGGTCTCATTGAGTTGCTGAGGCTGGCCTTAACTATGTGATCACTCTGCCTCATCCTGTGAATAGCTGGGGCCCGACCAGTCCTCAAACACTGATAGTTTCATAAATGCGTGTACCGTGCCTTCACCATCTTAGCCTTATTCTTCACTTTCTTGCTTATCCTCTCTCTTCTCCTCCTCTAGTCTCCTTCCTTTTCCTAGTTAGTCTGCCTTTAATTTCCTGTCTTCCTCTTTTGTAGATTCCACAAATGAAATGGAACATGCAATTTTGTCTTCCTTAACTTGATTTATTTCATTTAATATGATGTTTCCCAATGCCATCCATCTTCCTTATTTATTAGCTATATGGAACTAAACTACATATTGCATCGTCTTGTCTCCTGATGGCTGCCTCTGCTCACACCTCATCTGGCAATTGTTAATAACACTGTAATAAACATGGATGTGCAGGTGTTCCTATCTTATGCTAACTTTGATTTTTTCAGGTACACATGCAGGAATACACACCTGGGTCATGGGGCAGTTGTCTTTGAGTTTCCCTTCCTGTGATGAAACACCATGATCAAAAGTAACTTGGGGAGAAAATAGTTTATTTCACTCATATTTCCATATTAGTGATTCATCACCAAAAGCAGTTATGGCAGGAATCCAAGCAGGGCAAGAACCTATAGACAGAAACTGATTCAGAGGCCATGGAGGAATACTGCTTATTGGCATGCTCCTCACAGCTTTCTCAACCTTTTTTCTTGTAGAATCTGGGACTTCCAGTCTAGGAGAGGCACCACCCACAATGTGTTAAACATTCCAACATCAATAACTAATTAAGGAAAGGCCCTACAATCATGTGTACAACATGACCTTATGAGAGTGCTTTCTCTATTTTGGCTCTCTCCTCTCAGATGACTCTAGCTCATGTCAAGTTGACATAGAACCATCTAACGTAATAGTTATATATTTATTTTTTTGAGAAACCTCCATCCTGAATTTCATAGTGAAGAATTTTTTTGAACAATGATCAAAAGTCATATTTATTCTTATAAACATTTTTAAAAACCAAGGAGGCTTGGAAAAGCAAAATGAGAGTTTGACATAAAGAAAATATTCTTTATAGTAATGTTCTGGCACCCAACACTTAATGGGTTCTCTTTACAACCATAGATTACTGTACCTTGTCAGAAAAGCTACTTGCTGGAGCAGATGGCAATCATCACAGACACTTAACAACTGGTCAAGGTGCAAAAAATGAGAGAGTGCACTATACTCAGTTCTACAAAAGATATCTAGTTCATACCTCCTCCTCACAATGATTAGGGTTGATCACAAAGCAGAAGGTAAAAAGATTGTAAGAACCAGAGATCAATGACTACAAAGAAATAGCATTTTCAGGACACTAAAAGGCAACTGTACATTTGGATTCACAGAATATATGACAGTGATCTAAACAAACTCCAGCCAGAAAAAAATCCAAACATGGTGTGAAGGAGGTAGGTACAAAGTCCTACCCCTGAGTAAGGAGCTATTGGAAACTGTTAACAGGAAGAGTCTCTGGGCAGATGTAAAATCTGGGGTAATATTAAGAGAGAGAGAGGTAGTCGACTGAGAAAACTTTAAACCAAAGGCCGGTGGTGAGCTTTAGTATCCTGTATTTAAAGAAAAAGATCAGAGAACAAAGTGGCCCAGAGCTTTGAGAGAGCAGAAAGAAAAGCAGATAGGGAAGTGAGAGGGAGAAGAGAGTTTGGAGTTTCGTGGGTCCTTGTTGGGACAGTGTCATGGGAGTTATGAGGTTTCAGAACAGCGACACATTTTTGTATGTTGTAAGGGGTTGTGTTCCTTCTGTGTTGTTATAAATCCTGAAGCTGAATGTGGACTCTGGGAAGACAACAGACACTTTTGCAGTAACCCAGCAGCAGATGATGGTGGCTATCTTCCAAAGACCATGAGGTGGAAAGAAATGACCAGACACTGGATATCTCATCACATCGAAATTTCCTTGCAGGTCGCATGCAAAGACGAACAGAAACAAAATGAAAAATAGTCAAATATAATTGCAATATTTGGGGGTTGAGCAATCAAAAGCTTTGGGAACTAAAATTTACTCATTGTTACTCATTTGGCTCAGGAGAGAGAGAGAGAGAGAGAGAGAGAGAGAGAGAGAGAGAGAGAGAGAGAGAGAGAGAGAGAGAGAATGTCTCATGATATAGAAGGAAAGGAGCCTGAACTGTAGCAAAATCCAATGCATCCTTTCTTGATACCTTTAATACAGTTATTGTGTGTGGACTTTATGCTGAGGAGTATAATATTAGTCTCTAAGCACCTCTGTGGGCATCCTCAAATATACTCATTGCATTGGAATACCACACAAACACAATGAAGGCATTACAGAGATCTTAAATCACAGACCATAAGGCACAGGAAGAATACAGCAGGCTACAGAAGATAGAGTGACTCAGGATGTCATTTTTATTAATTTCATTAAATGTTAAGCTTGTCCATGTATGCAATAGGTGAATTAAAGCCATCATGAGAAGCAAGAGTATTATAAGAACAAATGATTGTTCTTTCAGGAGTGCAGCTGGGAAATAAAGGCACTAAGTACACAGACACCCTTATACTGGAACTGTTCTAGCATTTGAAATCTGTTATCGAGTGAGCATGTTCTTTACATTATTCTTATTCCTCAAGGTATCAAAATAGATGACTTTGCCATTATTAAATATTTACATAAAATTTAAAAGTCAGTGCACATTAATTACAGCAGCACTCAGAAGTGAATCATGAATTATTATGATACTGATGTCTGGCTCCTCATAAAGGGACGACGAAACTGACAAGAAAAAGTCACATAATGAAGGAATCTCTCATTATCTGTAGTTTTAAGCAAGAAACACTGAAAAGCAACTTCTGAGAATCAAATATCCCTACTTGCTTTTCTTATATATAAAAGTTTCATTACATTATTGCATTCGCCCATTAATGGTGAGTTAGGTAGACTCACCTGATGACCTGTGAGCAACAGTGGCATACATTCAGCCTTGGGTAGAGTACTTAGCTCCTGGTTTCTATTCTATATGCTTTGTATATGTGGACCTCTTTGCTCCTAGACCCTCACCATGGGCCATTCTTATTTTTTCCACTATGTGCTGAGATGAGTAATGAGGAAGGGCAACGTGATTGAACTAAATGACACCCATGGCTGAGAACAGTTTTTGTTTCAAACACAAAGCTCACAAAACAAAATTTTGAGGGCCTCAGTCCTTGAACAATGTTGATTAAGGATTCCTATGAACTGGTTAGAGTCTCACACTAGCATGCCAAGGAGAAGTCAAACATCTCAGTTACTGTTTTGTGCTCTCAAAAATTAGAGTTTTTTTTTTTTTTAATCTGAATTGAGTGATGCAGAACTTGTAAAGAAATGTACAGCTGCAGGTAGATCAGAAGAGAGACCAGAAACAGAGAATACATTACCCACATCATCTGGGTACTGAAATACACTGAGCAGGTGAACTAACTGATGGCCTTGAAAGTCTAACATTTTCTTTAGCCAGAAGAAAGTATGTTAGCAAGTAGTACAGAGGTAAGTGTCTGTAATCCCAGCACTTTAGAAACTGATGCAAGAGGATCACAAGTTCAAAGCTATCTTGTGCTACACTGTTCTATCTGCCTCTCCACACAAAATTGCAGGATTTATATAAAATTATTGTCTTTTTATTTATATTCAAATCTTTGAGTCATCTAATATTGACTATTGCAAAAGATAGATGCAAACCAAATTTTTCTTCCTCTTTGATACTGCTTGTTTACTTTCTTTAATTTGTGATTTAATTATAACAACTCAGAGGTCTTTGCATGACTAGTTCATATCTTTTCCTTTGCATAGACTTTAGAAGTGCTAGGAAATGTTTTAGTATTCAGGTTCCTTTATGTCAGATTTCTTTCCTTGCTTCCTTGATGATTGCTTTATTTCTGATCGATTTGTTTGATCACTTGTAACTTCAGATTTGTGTAATCTGTTGGCTTTCTTATTGATATTTTCCTTATGTCTGCATTCATGGATAGTTTCTCAAAGTCCTCTTCCATATCACCAGCATTCTTGTTCATGGCAGCGCTCTTCATTGGATCTAACGAAAATGCTCTTCTTCATACTGTATTTTATGACCTCCTAATAATGTCCCATCATTGTAACACATTCCGTTTTTAAACTTGGTAGTTCCATTTCTGTGGTTTTATGAGCATAATGGCAGGGTTCATATGATTCTTCCTGTTGTGAGCACTAAACAGGCGTCAGTCACTATTGCTTCTTGGATCAGGTGAGTTGGCAGGGTTTCTTCTTGTAAAGGGTCATGATCATAGTAATTTTGCTTTGTTCATTTTTATACATGCTCTGCCACTAGGAGTCTGAAGAAATGTTTGGGTAGAATCAATTGTTCTAAAAACCTTGAAGCTCACCTATTTGCTCCAGCTCAATCTGTAAACTCCATGGGAAATTATTTGTGAAATCCTTCTCTTCTCACATGCTTACATAGACTTTGTGCCATAAAATAGGCCATGACACCTGGCACTCTAAGCATAACAAACACAAGAACATTAATTTCAACAATGCAAGGCAGACGAGACTCCATTCTAACTGTTGATAGAGTTCTAACTGTTGATAGAGTTCTAGTTGTCAGAACCAGAACTCTTGAGACAAGTGTGCACCTCTGGGACCCCACCCTCACCCCTTCCATCCAGTAAGCCCAAAACAGAATGCCATCACAGAGAAAAGACTTTGATCTGCACCCTAAAAGGAGTAGCTGACACTGTCATGGTTGCTACCTGACTCAGAAGCAGTCTGGGACTAAAAAACACATCATAAGGAAAGGGGAAAGCACCTTCTTTACAAGATTCGGTTTGTGCTTATGAATTATTATTTTAATCTGGTTCTATGTTTCTGATAGACAACACAATTTTCATTCTGCTTTGCACAGTAATATACTTTAAAAAATTGGACCCTGTAAATTTTTATTATTTATTTTATTTTGAGATTATAATAAATATGTCATTCTTTGTCCCCTTCCCTCCTTCCAAACCCTCGTATGTGACCTCCTTGCTCTTTTTTCTAATTCATGACATCTTTTATTAACTGCTATTGCACATAATCTTAAGTACATCAAAACAATTTGTTTAGTCTGTATGTTACTTGAAAATATGTTTTCAGAATAGACCATTTGGTATTAGCTAACCAAATGGTAAGCTCTTCCCCAAGGAAGACAATTTCTCTTGCTTTCAGAATTTCACCTGAGCATTCGACTCTTGAGTCTTATTGAAAAATATTAGGATAGACTTAATTTAAACCTATGCATCATGGCTTTAGCAGACTTTGTGCTTCAGGACCAAAATCATTGCCCAGCTGTGGCCTGAGCAGCCGGTGGTACACTGTCTGTGGGGTCAAGGGGCTACAGACAACAATTAAAATATCAGTCCATGCATGTGTAAGCTGACAAAAAGAAAGCATCATATTGTTTCTGACCTTTATTCAGGTCATAGTTTGGCAATCAAGTTGGTGAGACTTTATGGGTATAGCTTCTAATATTGTCAGGCTATACAACTTATGGCATGCCTAGGAGTCACAATTTCATTTTCTTAAGTGAGTAAGTAGCATGTTTTCATCTATCTAGGTTTGGGGGGATATAATTTTGTGTAACATTCAGACACTGATCTTAATACTATTATCTAAAGAGCACTGAATTCTGATGGCTCCATTTCTGTCTAGTTTGCCCAGTGCAGATTTATCCATATTTCCTAACACCCATGATGCTTAGTTGCATGTTAGGGCAATGGTGACTGTTTTATTTATTTAGCAATAAATGAAAAATGGGAGAACTGCTATGGTGTCAGTTGTTATTTGTGGCACCACATAGTTGGGATCAAAATATTATTAACTGGGAACATATTTAAGCAGACATAGTTCTATCTACCTTGTTTCTGATAGATTTTAATTTTAGAGAAAATCTTATCCAAGATTGATATCTCTGAAAACATTTGGCTATGCTGTTAGTAAATATCTCTTCCCTTCCCTTCAGTCCTGTGTGCTTCTCTAAGATGAGAATTTTGAAGACCAGTTTAAAGAACATCTCATACCACATTTATACTCTAGACATTTCATGAGTGGAAAGTCATATCACTGATTTGAGTAATTACTTATGTCTGTACTCCCTCTTAAAATAAAAGGCTGCTTAATTGAATTTCTCCTGTGGTTAATAACAGATGACACTCACTTTAGTGAACATATTCTCCAGGTCATAAGACATCCAAATGTTAATGCAATGTTCATTGTACTGTGGTAGAAGAAGCAGTAAGGAGAAGGACCCCCATTGCAGAGAACAGAACATTAGCCTAATTTCCACTTAGCATTGCAAAGAACCATGAGATCTTCCTGAACATGGAAGAAGAAGACTGTCAGATGTGGTGCTGTAGAAGTAGCTGAGATTCCTATATCTTCCAGGCAACAGGCAGTCAACTGGGACACTGAGCATAGGGAGCCTCAAAGCCTGCCCTCACAGTGACACACATCCTCCAACAAGGCTATACCCACTCTAATAAAGTCATATGTCATAATAGTGCCAATTTCTCTGATATTATGTGAACCAATTACAATCAAACTACCACACCAATGCTGATCATGACAATTTACATTCCTAATAAATGATGAAATGCATCTTAACATAGGATGCCCTCCAATAAGTGAAACTAGGCAGGCTTTCTTCTCACTCTCTTAAGGAATAAAGCACATTATGTCTGAGAAGTGCTAATACCCATGGTCTTGTAATGTTTAGCAACTCTCCACCCCTGAAGTACCTCCAGATCAGTAGAGCATATGAGTTTGCTGATGTCCTTGACTTCTCACTTGTATTTGTGTTTTATGTTGCACAAAACAAAAGAATTTTCTAAAACTGAACTTGTGACAGTCATTAGCTGATTAAGTTTGTCCTTATACCCTGAACATTGCATTCTATTGTAAACTTATGATGCTGCAAAGAGCATGCTCAGCAGTAGAGAACCCAGCTGCTCTGAGGATTGATACATTTCCTCTGGATCTGTAGTGATCCAAAGTAAAAAGTCAGCCTTCCCCACAAATGCCACACTTGAGAATGGGAGATATATTTTCCAACTAGTCAACCTATATCATACTTTACCAGGAATCAATACTGAGCCCAAAGTAACAACACAGAACTCAGGAAAGTAAACATTATGGACGAAAGCTTAAAATTTGTATCTATATAAAATAAAGATGATTTTCAGCTCTCATAACATGGGGAAAGCCTTAGAATATATGTAAAGGAAAACATTTCTTCTCCTTTCAAAGTCTCTCTTTGGTACTTCAAGATCCATTCTTGAATTTGCATAAGGAAGTGTATGACAATTTTCTTTGAAGAATCCTGAGCTATAGTGTGAAGGTTGTATAAAACTTTGACTATGCGCTCACTCTATATTGGTGTTTTCATTTTTAATCAAAAATACATTATGCAAAATTTCAAAATATGTTGTAAATTTTGGATGTGAGCTAATCTTTGCTTCATTTATATCCATGGGTACTTAGAGATAGGTGTGAACTAGAATTACTAAAAAATAATTTCACTAATGGGGACAGACAAGGCTCTGGATAGTCAAACATTAACATCAAATAAGTCACAAAAGGTCCTCCTCTCATGAATTTTGTATACTGTGGACAATAGTTGCAAAAACTTTGGCTGCTGAGGATCTGTGCACTGAAGGATAACCATGTGGTCGAGCAGCTGAGGGCACCTGCTGCATAATTTTCACGGAAGGCCTTGAATGTGTAGTGCCTCACCTGCTAGGCATGAGAGCAGGAGACATTCTGCTGAGAACGGTGAGAGGCAAAGGCTGGAGAATAAAAAGAAACCAGGGCATAGCTTTTCTCGCAAACAGCAGTTCTCCTTAGATGGGAAGTCACTTGGACACTTTAGAAGTAGAGATCAGCTTTACTGGAACAACTGAGTGATGACGTTGGGAGCTAATGATAACAGAGGATGTGTGGCCTCTCAGTATCTTAGTAGCTTGGACATCTTCCTACAGATTGAGAAAATGTGCCTCCTCAGAGCTGATGAAGTAGAAAAGCTGTCCTCTCTAGGAACAGAAATTAGAATGAAGTGCCTATCATTCCTGCTGTTCTAAGTGTACTCAGTGGGACAAAGCATCATGGCCAAAACTGCAGTCACCCAGTGCAGAGAGAAAGGAGCTTACCCAGCTCCTGGGAAAAGGAACGCAAATGTGATCAAGTGAGAGAAAGCCCATCAGAAACTGTCTCAGTCCCAAGCGGGACACCTAGTCCTCTAACCTCTCATGATCCTTCATTGCCCACTCTGCAGGAAAGCAGCCATAAAAGGCCTGATCACAGCAGCTTAGGAGTATATGAAAACTGTTGGGAGCAGCTGACACATCATGTATTTTATGTTTGCTAAGACTGCCATCTGGGTTATATGTTTAGGAAATCTATTGGCTGCTATGTGGAGAATAGTTTTTGATTTTATTATCAAGTATTAATTTTACACAATATGGGTTTCATTATGACTTTTAATATATGTATACAAGACATGTTTATTGTGTTCATCTCCCAATACCCTCTCTTGTCTGCCCCCTTCCTCTCTTCCTTTTCCATGTCGCTCTCTCCCCATCTTCCTACTATTACCTGTTAACTGTATATAAGTGGTCAGAGAGCAGTGAGGAATGAGGCCTCCTGAGACCCTTGCCCCCACATCAGTTTAGGATTTAGAAGGTCCCAACTTTGCTCACATCTATTGTAGGCAATCACAACTCTTGTGAGTTCAAGAGCATACTGGACACACCATGTCAGACTTCAATGTTTTATTTCATATTCTCTCTTCCTTCAGCCCTTACAGTCTCTCTTTCTCTTTCTCCATAGCTTTCCCTGAGCCTTGGGGTCTGGACCCTTAGCTATCCCTCAATTTCTGTGTTTTGGCCAGTTTTGAATCTTTGCAGTCAGCACTGAGTAAAATAGGATTTTCTGACTGAATCTGGGAATGCAATCCCATGGGTATAGGCATGGTTATTTAGAAGGAAGTTCAGTGGGCAAGTCATATCCTAAAGTGAAAACTTTAGGCTTGAGGGGCCACAGTAGAAAGAACCAGTGTAAGACCACCAGATATAGAGGGGCTACTCAAACATAGTAGCAGACATTGCACATGCCTCTTTCTTCATAGCACTATTATCATTTCAAAATAGAAAATTTGATAATCTGAAAAATTAACAATATTTTTATTTTTACTATCACCAAATATCAAGTCAAGTTTCAAATATCCTGAGTTGTTTTTATAAATTTTATAGTTGGTTCAGTTAAACATATAAGCAAAATCCTTCCTTCACAGATTCTCAATGTTTCTGAAATTTCTTTTCAATCTGTAGATTTTTCCCAGTCTCAATCTCTCAACTCTCCCCTGTCCACCAACCTGTCTATCTCCAGATTGCCATGATTACATGGGATGAGATCCCTACGCTCTTACAAGGAGCAAGGGAGACACATCACCTCTGTTAGTTTCCAGGCTCCAGGGCTCTTTTTCTCCATGTCCATTAAGTGTTAGAACTATAATCATGAACATTTTGAGGTCCATGTCTATCACCTCCTTTCCCGCTGTCATACGACTCTTGCCTTGTCTTCTGTTCTATCAACCTCACTCTGTCCAGCTAAATACTTTTCTAGCAATTTTGCCTCACCTTTCAATTTTCTGAAGACAGCTAATTTCTGGGTTCTCCAGAGTTCCAGTGTTGTCATCTGTCACTCTCAACAAAAGGACTGAGACACACAATTTCTTTTTTGATGCCCATAATCACCTCACAGAGACTCTGTGGACAACTTTAGGATTCCTCAGAGTTGGGTGTTACAAGTATCTCTTTTTTCTCCTGTTTGATTAAACATATAGTTACTGTTGATTAACAGATACTTGTGGTAAGCAGTATATTTTCCAAGACCCATTTACATATTTTGGCTCAAGAAGATACTGTATATCTGAATTTAAGGGGAGTTTGAGTAGCTGACCAACCCCACAATCTTTCTCTGTAGTCATTTCCAATTATAACAATTACTCTGAAATCCTAGAAGGAAAGCATAAAATAACTGTACATAAAACATAAACCTTACAGAAATCAGGAAATTCATATCCTCAAATGCATGTTCTTCCTACTCTGGAGATGCTGACCCACTCACATTTGTCCTAAGACTGCAATTGATGTTTGTTTATTGGTATGAAGAGATAAGATGGTTGGGTGGCTAAAAAGAGTTCTGTTGAGTGGTGAAGGAGATTATGGACTCTTATGTCTCTTTATTCACTCCAGTTGACTCAAATAGACTTTCTTGGATGCATAATAAATCTGGTGCCAGCCTACATTTACCTGGAGAAGGAAACACTTCAGTAAAGATGTTTCCTTTAATAGTTAAGGTTCATGAGGGCATTTTCTACACAATCCCTCACAGAATACAGGGATGCAATGTGAGGTTTCTTATGTTAAATTTATATCAGGGAATCTGCAACAGAGGGAAATCCCTAAATCCTGCATCTTTGTCCATTGAGTGCAAGATGAATAGTGTCCCAGTTTATGCAGAGATTAGCTATATTCCAAATAGCTGAAGAAGGAAGGGGGCATCTAAGACACTTATCACTTAGCTAAGAAAGGTGAGTAAACCATGCTTGGGAAACCTTGACCTTACTTTTCCATCTCTTTGAGGATAGGTGATATCAAAATGAATGGCAAGAACCTTTTTCAGTCAGGCACACCAGGCCTTTTCTTTAGTGCTATCAACCAACTCCCAAATCTTGACATGGAAACTTCTTCCTAGTTATGAATGCTTGGTCTAATTCAGGCTCACTTCTTACTAGCTCTTCTAACTTGGAACATTCTGTTTCTTTTTAACTACCTGTTGCCTCAGGGCTTTTCCCTTTTCTTCCCTTTTTGTATATCTTACATTTATAATTTCCAGTGTCTTTCTGACTAGTGACTGCCTGACTTCTTTCGCTGGGTATATTCTTCAGTCTCTCCTTTTGTCATTCTTCCTCAAGCCTAGATTCCTCCTCCTATTTATTCTCTCTGCCTGCCAGTCCCACCTATAATTTTTCTGCCTAGGTATTAGCCACTCACCTTTTTATTAGACCAATCAGGTGCTGGAGGAAGGCAAGGTGAAACAAATTCAGCAGCATATCTTTATATAATTAAGAACACATCCTTACACATAGTTAAACAATTGCAGCATAAGCAAATGTAACACACCTTTACCCAGTTTCCAGGCATTATTCCTTGGCATAGATAAATGCAACGCACCTTTGCACATTATTCCACAACTGTCAGATATGGAGCCATCCCTGGGGCACTGGCACTAGTATGAAGAGAAAATGTGACAGCCACAAAAGTCATTGAGTGTCTGTGGGGATTGCATCTGAAACACAGATTAAATAGGGAGCTCACTGAGTCACAGTTTAACAGTCATTGTATTAGTTTTTATTTCTTCACTTTCCCTTTAGTCATTAACCATTAAAGGAACACAAATACAGAAAGACGACCCACACCATTTCCTCTTTTCTGTTTAAATAAAAAGTAAGGTTTTAACTCTAACACAGTAAAAACATTATCAAGAATTATAGCTACAACATTTATACCTACTGCTGAACCAGGAAGACCTCATTTAAAGGAATCATGCCTCTGCTTGATTTTAGCAAACAAAGCCCACCCAAGAAAATTCTGCTACCAAAAATCCATGCTTAATTCTGTTCTTTTGTGTCTAGGATTCCTGCCCAAGTCCAGGGTTCCTCTCTCTCAGAACCACTGCTCAGTGACACACATAATCCCAATGCTTACTTTCTCCTTGCCAAATATTTTCTGCATCTTTTTTTCTTGCCACATTTTCCCCACCCAGTTTTCTCAGAAATCCTAGTTTTTCTTAAGACTAAGCTCTTTGTAAAGCAAAAGCAGACTCTTGTGCTTCCAGAAATCTCTATGAACCTTAGCAAATAAGGACTTTGCAACTTTTTATTAGCTGCAATGTGGTCACTGTGACTTGTCTGGGTGTCATTGTTGTCTTCTTATCTGGGTATCCATTGAATCCTGAGCATTTCTGCAAGTCACTCATTCTGCTGCATCCCCAGAACCTGCTGTCACTTCTGCCCAGTCACTATTACCTGTTGTGCTTTCTGTTTATCTCATTCCAGTGGCCATGTTTCTTGTGCAGTGTTTTCATTGATGGCCCAATGTCTTTACCTGAATTAGATTAGGTACCTCAGAGAAGCATCATTCTGCTTATCATTCCTGTCTGACTTATTTGTTTACTTTTTAGTAAACAGCCCACCTCTGGAGAGAAGTCAGGATATTAAATTTAGCTCTCATCTTTTGTTCAATCCAGTGTTAAATTTTGAGTTACTTCAGTTGGCTATATCAACAAAAGCAAACTCCAACTAATTGCTGTCATTCCCACATCAGACCAGATGGTAGCACCTTATCTTAGAGTACAATCATGATCTCCAAAACAATGCCTTTCCCTTCTTTTAATTCTGTTTATTTTCATCACACAACAGAGAAAGTTTTCAAAATATGCGCAGATCATCACCCTTACCCCCTAGGTCAGTATCGTTCTAGTTTCACTTCTGCTGCTGTGACAAAAAATCTCCTGACAGAAAGCAACTTAGGGGAGGCAGATTTGTTTCAGTTTATTATTTCATAACCAATAACTAGAGATTGATCACAGCAGCAAGAACTTTAAATGGCTCATTACATTGCATCCCAAATCCAGAGCAGACAGAAATAAATGCACACATTCTCACTTGCACTTAGCTTGCTTCTCTTGCATAGTTCAGAACCCCTTGCTTATGGAGCAGTGCTACCCACAGTGGGCTGGGACTTCCTGCTCAGTAAACTGAAGCCAATCACCTATAGACATGGCCCAGGCCAACCTAAGGTAGATGTCCCTCAATGAAACTCTCTTTGAAGGTGATTCTGGGATATATCAAACTGACAGTTAAAAACTACTCATTGCCAGCATCATCTTAAATGAAAGCATGGGCATTCTCTACTGTTACTGTGTACATTAAATTTTTTCTCAGGTTTTTCTTTGTGTTCCCATTATTTATTCTAGTTCAGAAATTGTTTTCCTTTGCTTAGTTTTATCTGTGGTCTATTTGAAATTTTATTAACTGTCTAGAATAATCTCCTTTTACAAAGAAAGGCACTGTTTTATTTCATGTGGGGTGCCCCAGTGTATTTGTTCTACCAGTGAAGAGAATTATGAACAGATTATAACTTGCCATCTGCAACTAAAGTTGGGATAAAGCATTACTTGGAGGCTTTGACTCCAATTATCTGTGTTGGAAATCCTATTACTTTTTGATTTTGTTGGGAAGAACTAGTTGCTCAAATTTTAAATACATTATTTCTTCATCATTGAGTTGTGGGTAGTATCATGTGTGCTAAGAACCCAGCAAGAGACCTTGGCCAACATCATCAGTCACAGCTTTTATAATTGTTGCTGTTACAGTTTTGTGGTTTTATGAGCCTCCCATTTTCTTATGCAATTTGAGACTCTGTCCCCAGGACACATCCAGTAGTTTCTCTTTGAGAAAGATGATGAACTATTAAAAAATACACTTAATAAGACTTGAGAATGAATAAGGGAAGGTTACTTACGTTTATTACTCCAAACTCTTGGCAGGACAAGGAACAAGTGGAGAACAGATAGAAAGGAATGTTTGATGTTGGCATATCTGTATTGTAAGGGCTTTCTAGGAAACTCTAGTGGGAAGAAAAGACTCCTATTTTGTGTTTTCTCTTGCTTTATAATGTAATGGACTAGTAGATTGAGGTTGGTAATGCCAGAGAAAAAAATATATACGTGTATCGTATATAGATACATACACACATACATATACACAGATACATATGTGTGTGTGTGTGTGTGTGTGTGTATCAAGTAAAACATTTTAAAAATAACCAAATGGCATTAGTGGATAAATGACTATTCGTTCTTTGCCAACTGTAATCTGTCCTTCTGACCCCACCAAGTAGAAGGGGAGCCAGTCAGAAAGCCTCTCTGCTGAAGCTCCCATAGATGCCTGAAGAAAACCCTGAACTGTCCTATGTAAAGTCTAAAAGGCAGATCTCATAATAATTATCACAAAGGCACATAAACTATGTTCTAGTCTCTCAGCTCTGTCTGTCTTAGTGGAGTTAGGCTTAGTGCTGCGAACCCGAGTCCAGATGTGTTGCATCCTCTCAGCATTTACCAGATTACCTTGGCTTATGCACAGTCAGTGGATGGAAGAACAATCTTCCTGAAGCTCTGGGTATATGTAGGGGAAGAAAAAGAAAGGAATCGTGTCATTATAGAGCTAGTTTATAAATATAAACTTTGAAAATAAGTCTTTTCTTACAAGAATAGAAAG
The DNA here is from genome assembly GCF_950005125.1 of Chionomys nivalis. Lineage (NCBI taxonomy): Eukaryota > Metazoa > Chordata > Mammalia > Rodentia > Cricetidae > Chionomys > Chionomys nivalis. Next base: position 17,335,301 of record NC_080089.1, on the reverse strand, counting down.
AGAGGAAAAGTGTTTAAAACCATTCTAAATTATTTTGTTTTTTGAAAGCAAAACACAAGAAATATTTCTTTGTTTTCAATTGAATTAAAAATAAAGTTACAGGGACAAAGTAGCATATATCAATTCTCTGTTCAAAATGCATTCTTTTACTATGATGTAAATGTCATAAACATGGAGCCATTCTAACTGAAATTAAGCTGGAAACACTCTGCCAAATGTGTTTCTCAGTCATGCAAACAGCATTTTTAAAAAAGAGGCATTTATAACTTACTCTGAAATATTTTTAAAACATGACTGTTCCACTTCGTCTTACCCTCGGAGTTTCTATTTTGTTTTTTATAAATCAGTCTGTTCTTGGAAATATTACTGGATTCAACACACACGTGGTTTTCATGTGACAAGTCTTGCCCAGTTACACTGAGTTTTGGAAAATTGATATGTAACTTACCATGTTTCCCCATCAGAGAAATGGGCCGATTTTAAAAGTAGATTTAATTTCAGCTAATCAGACATCATTTTTTTTGTTTCCAACAGTTCTTTCATAATCAGACACTTAAACACAATAATGACACAGAGGAGAATCTAGGGCAGACAGAACCTCTACCAGAAGCTAAAAAGATATGCAGAAATTCTGTTAGTTATTAACTATATATCCAAGGGCATAATGCCTCTGAAACACTGCTTCCAAATGATGCTGCTAGTATTCATGAGAATAGTCATAATTACAACGTTCAATCAAGGCTATCCAGTTTGACAATACCTGTAATCATGTTCCTTAAAAATACCATCAGTGGTGTAAGTTCATAATCAAATTATAGGTATCCTAGCAGATACAATAAGAATATATGAGTACATATCAGTGTATCTGTCACTTCTTTGTCATAATTAAAGGACTTTTTATGGTACCATACTAACTATTAAACACAAAGAATGAGTATCGAAATGTAATTAGAAAAAAACTGACTGAATATGTAAGTCTGCAGGAATCTCTGTTCACACCCAACCACCAGTTATGTCAGCAGCCCTGAAGAGTCTGAATTTGCAATCGTCCATCATCTAGTCACATGTTATTAAAGATAATGATTTATTTTGCATGCATGAAGGATTTATAGTTCTCAATAAACTAAAATTCACACCAGTGACTCTAATTGATGGAGGCTTCCAGTCATATCTCACATATAAGATGAGAATATGTTTCAAACTCACACTATCTTGTCAGCATGTAAATATATAAAATATTACAAGATAAATCTCACCAGTGATGCTGTGTTCTCCAATACAAGCATTCTCATCAAAGTCTCTAAGCAACAAGAGATTTTATGTCAAAATCAAGCAAAGGATTAACATTGAGTTGGGGTTCCTAGCATTAAATGTAGTCTCCTCCATGCTTCAGCAACATTAATTGGGTGCAGGATTCTAGTTCCCTGTGCCTCAATTAACTTGTTTGTGAAATGAAGCACACAGCTTGTTTTACTGTATATTACGAGAAATAAATATCACTGATATTTGACACAGCAATGTGTCTTATTTTCTTTCTAGCCCGGTTGACCAGAACAAGGATGTCAACATTTGCAATCTGATGAGTGTGATGAGAACCTTGGGAGGACACAGTGTGCCAATACAAAGTGCCCCTATTTGGTACCACTCTAATCGACCTTCCAGACACTTACAAAAGGAGTAACTATAGCATCCTGTCTTCTCAATTATAAAACCTCAGGAATTCTAATAAAAGAATATTATCTAATATAGAGTGGATAAGATTTAAATTGGCTTAATAATGATAATTCCCTATTATCTGAAATACTTGAAATGGGTTATCAGACATTCCTTATGTACATGAGCACCTTCACTTAGACATAGACAGCACTCTTCTGTAGTGCAACTTCTACAGGAGCCTCTTGCCTCTGCATTGTCTCTTAGCTATCCATCTCATGCTGACGACATCATCATGAAGATGCTGAAGGTTTATTTCACATCAATTTAAAATGCTGAGGCCAATCTTGTCTCAGCAGATAGAAACCAAGTACACACACACACAAACACACCATGTCAGCATATTTCATTATCTCTTGATCTGAAGGAGATCAGGACCTTTATAGACTTTGATACTGATATAGTCACTGCTTCCCTGAGAGAAGTCCCCATGGCAGTGTTGACTGTAATAATATGGTACAAATTATTTTGTGTGATGTATTTGTTAAAGGTCTGTGTCAATGAAGACCAGTCTGGGAAGACTTAGTAGTTGTATGCCATTATGCAAGAGCATTTAACACAGAATGCTTTCATTTGATACGTCTTGGAACCTCTTCCCTGGGAAATCTATCTAATATTCCTGGAGCCAAAGCAGATGTCCCTGAGGTGGCCTCTGTTGCCACATTGACTTTCTTGTGCACTTACTCTCACAGATCATTTGTTACTTCAAACTATTATTTTACCATCAGGCTAAATGTTTTTGAGGGTACAAGGTTCTCATTTACCCTCATATTCTCTGTGTGTCTCTATCTTTTTCTCCATCCATCTCCCTCTGTGTGTCTCCCCACCCACATATCTCATTTTCTTTCTCACTGCTTTTTGACTCAGAGTCTTACTGTTCAATTCTTACTGATTGACCTATGAGCTCTGCCTACCCTCTAATTTGTGGCAATTTTCAGTCCCAGCCTTGCCAGCACTGGTATTGTAGGTTTGTGCTATTTTGTGCATCACCACGACAGTTTCAGTCTATCTTATTTTCTGTTATACCCTAAGGCATGGGTTTCTAACCATTCATAATTAACACCCAAATATTTGTGAAAGCCACCCTCATCTTTCCCAGAAATCTTTAAGAAGAGCAAACTAGGTAATTCTAATGGAGGTCGCCAGGAGAGAAAATTGCTTGGACAGTCGAAAAGGGGCTGGGTTAGAAAGAAAAGAAAATGAATCTGTCTTTATTCCTTTCAGTGTTATTTGAATTTTAAAGCACTTTGCAGAATCACTTTTTGTTTTCATAGTATATATGAACATCTACCAATAAAGGGCTTATTTTTATATTTTCTTTTTCTTCAATTGTTTTTATTGAGCTATATATTTTTCTCTGCTCCCATCCCTTTTTCTCCCCTTCCCTTCTACCCTCTCCCATGGTCCCCATCTTCCAATTTACTCAGGAGATATTGTCTTTTTCTACTTTCTTCCATGTAGATTAGATTCTTGTATGTCTTTCCTAGAGTCCTCATTGTTGTCTAGGTTCTCTGGGATTGTGAATTGTAGGCTAGTTTTCTTTGCTTTAGGTATAAAATCCTCTTATGAGTGAGTACATAAGGTAGGCACTATTCTTGGCTTTAAATAAACATGTCTACTTGAAGGTACACATGTTATACATGTTTCAGTTTCCTTCTTAAGACTTCTCTCTAAACATACAAATGTCCTAAAACATATTCTAGCCAAGCCACTGCATGATTTTGTATGAATTCCAGGTGGATTATTTTAAAAGAAACCAGGGTCTTTAATAGGTGTTAGAATTCAGAATCATATTTAGACATTATACACAGAAAATCCTTTGTAGATATAACAGATATTATTTGTAAATCTGTACTTTGTTCAAAATATCGAGAATAGCCAATTTATCTTAATCTCTTTTTTAGAGCAAAGAGTGTATAGTGAGATTCTGTCCAGACTGTTTTACATCATGAGCCCCTAATATTATACCTTGATATGAAATCCAGAACCATATTCTCTTTCTGAATGTGAATATCTTACTCGCAAGCAACTCCATGGTCAGACACTGCTGTTAAACTATCTGCCCTGAATATCAACATCTACCAGGTCCAGAAGCATGAGAAGGTCATTCCACAGAAGTGACTGTGGGCAAAAACAAAGTGAGCTGGACCATCAATGAGTTAATCTACCAATGTAAATGCACAAGAAAACCAAGTTTTTGAGAACTTCTGTTTGCTTTCTTTGGTGTGCCTCTGGGTTTTGAGACAGTGGAATCTGTAAGTCTCCTATAACTGTAAAAGGCTGTCTTCTCTCTGTCAGGTTTAAAGTTTTCAGATATCTTCTGTTAGGCATGGGAGAAATGCTTAGGTTAAGTTTGTCAGACTCAATTGAATTTGATTTAAAAAAAAAAAAAAAACCTGAACAGGAAGGTTTGGGGAAAATGTTCAAGCCCCCCGAGAAAAGAGTCTCTGGTTCTGTGTAAGTGGCCATGAAGTAATGTAATCTCAGTAATGGAGTTATACATGGCTCCCTGGCCTTTCATAGCCTTCTTTGTTGTTATGCCATGTGTGGTTTATATTGTGGAAGAAATGACATGCCAATGGCTATGATCCAGAATACATCTTATAAATACCTTTTTTCTTTCTTGTCAACAATTGTTCTCAAAGATCTTAGGAAAAAACCCTATATACTGTGTGTAGGTCACTTCCTGGCAGATTTTGAAATCCCTACTTTGTCACTTTAACCCGTTCAGAGGTCATCTGTGACACTGCTTACTTAAACACAGCAGGGTCTTTTGCAAGGAGGTAGGAACAATTCAAATCATATTCTGATCCATAGCCAAAGGCCTATAGTTTCCCTTTAGGGCAGTGGTTCTCAACATGTGGGTCATGGCCCCTTTCTGGGTTCATATAAGATATCCTGTATATCAGATATTTGCATTGTGATTATACCAGTTACAAAATTATATTATGATATAGAAACAAAATAATTTTATGGTCCTGGGTCCCACAACATGAAATGTGTATTCAAGGGTGGCAACATTAGGAAGGTTGAGAACCATTGCTGTAGAGAATTGTCACATTGTAACTGCCTTGGATCCTGGATATTGGTATATTATTGAAAAACCTCTTTCTGGTACCAGTATATTTCTTTTACCATCCATGGCATCCAGATCTTTGTAGCATTATTAGAAAGAATTTACACAAGATCCATAGGATATAATTTCCAAGAGGAGTGGGGTTCATTATTGAGTAAAAGGGGGAACTCTTGAACAGTAATAGTGGAAGTAGAACATTGGTGCTGACCTCCATATTTATGTAGGCGATATACCACTTCTTAAAGTTTCTAGGACAGGCAGCTTCCAATGGTGCTTTCCTTTCCAGGTTTGACAGCCCCATTTGGTTAACTCTTGAGGGAGGAGGCAGTGTCTAATTTCTTTCTTTCTTTTTTTTTTTTTTTTTTTTTTTTTACCAGAAAATCCTCTGTTAGACAGCAGTTTCATGATGCTTTGGATAGTTCAGAATGCCACATCTCTAAACAAGGCAAGAGATGTAATTCAGGTCCTTTTTTTTTTTTTTTGATCACTAATCAGTAATCAAAGTCTTTCACTTTCTGTTCCTGGGTTGTACTATCAATTAATTCCAAGATCTAAAGGCATCTAGTGCTAACTGATTTAATATTTATGCATGTCTATTTACTATGGTACTTGCCATCCTCCTTTCCATGCTCTCTGGGATCCCCAACTAAACAGCAATTGCCCTCTCTCATCATTAATATGGCATGTAGAAGTACTTGGCCCCGTAAGTCTTCGTTTATAAACAGCTTCTTCGTGAGCTTTGGTAGCCTGCCTGCTGGCATTAGTTCATTGTTGCGTCTAATTATGGGGTAGTTTACTGGCTTGTATTGAATGTTCTTAGTTAACCTTATTTTAGCTTTATTGGGTAGTAAATTTCCTAATTTGGCATAACCTCTGCTTACTTGGCCTGATATCCTGGATTAGAAATTGTTCCTCTACAGTGAATGGATTTACTAATAAAGGCTCCTTTGCTCCTCTAATTGAAGATCTCCATCTCTATTTAAAAGCCAAATTTAAGCAAAATGGCTTCCTTGTCTCTTTCAATCTGAAGTCCTAGTAGAAAATGACATTTTCTTCATCTAATACATATTGTTCAAATTTCAACTTGTGTTCAGCTCTACACTGCAGCATCCTGGGGGAATGGATAACCATAGACAGCCTGCCTTGAAGGAAGAGCTAGGGTTCCCAACACACATTATTCTATTTGTGTTGAATCAGGTCTCTGAACTGTCCAGTTTTCTCTGCAGAGCCAGTCTGATCAAACTGGCAGATCTAGTCATTCTTCATACAGTTTACCCTTAGTATTCCATACCTTCCAAGGAAGTCAAAATACTTCTGTTTCATAAACAGTGACTCGTAGCCCTTTACACAATGACTGATCACACTTAATCAGTTCTGTATCCAGAGATTTATACCTACCTACTCCACTTCATGAAACCTCTCTTGTGCAATAGTATATATTTATAAACTTCATTTAATAACCTGCCACGGAGACGAGTTTAACCCCTGTACGTCAAATTTCAGATCTATGAGTCATAAATCCAAAGATAAACTTTATGCAACATCAGTGGAAGACAAGAATCATAATCATCAGACCTCAGCATGGGCTTCAACAGCTCACACCCTACTTTACACAAAAATATACTCAAGTTCAAATATTTACCCAAGAAAACTGTAACAGAAGTTAACAGAGAACTTGGGGCTTCATCTTCAGGAAATAGGACTTGATACCTGTTGACATCTCTGGATTGTAATTTCTTCATGGATATTGTAAAGGGGAGCTTGCAGTGACAGAATCCTAATACTCTATCTCACAAAACTGAGAAAGTACACAGATGTGCATAAGAACTCTAAGAAGCCTAAGGCAAGATTTACGAGCAGAAAAATTTTATGATGTGGGGTAGATATATGTATGTATTATATATAAAGAGAGAGGAATCTTAAATAATTAGACGAATTCTTTTGAACTTATTTACATGATTGCAAACAATGAACTGTGACTATAAGTTTCCCACTCCGTGAAGAGAGGGAGACACGGGCAAGCTTGCCACAGCAGACATCACTCCGTTGTATTAACGCTTGCATGTGAGACAGAAAGGAGTGACTCCGTCAGATGTTATTCTTAGAATATTCCAGATAGACATCATCACATGTATTGACTTCAAAGTATATGGATATTGCATTTCAATAGACTAAACAGAAGGAAAATAGGTTCAGGGCGAGGATGGAAAAATATATTATCTTTCTTCCATGGGGTTTTTCTGGAGAAGAAAAAAATAAACACTGCAGACAGATTACTCATAAAAGTTTTTCTAATATAAAATTACAGTTAATGGAAAAGTCTTGAGAGGTCAGTCAAGGTGCAAAAGTGAACAACAAGACACTTTTAGTTGAGCTTGGAAACCAAGTGCCCTCTAAGAAAAACACTGGCTCAGGATTCTCACTTGGAGATTTTAGAAACTGAAATTTGTGTAAATCTTGGCAAAGACGATGTGATTTGCAGTAGATTCTAAGTTAGAGGATGAATTCTTGACTCTATAGCTCAGGCAAGACACTAAAGTAACTATAGGGGAAAATAAATTCTGATACACTTTCACCTCTCTGCACTTGTAGGTCACACCTCCAAGTATTAGTGACTGTGAAGCCAGAAGCTTCTATGATCACAATCCCAGAAGGGGCAGGAAAACTAAAGCAACTAGCAGTTCAGTTTAGCTCGTGATTCATCCCGAAGACACACAAAAAACAAAAACAAAAACCCTGCAATACTTTCTGCAGCCATTGAAGGGCATGGTGACAGCAGCTGGTGTCATAAGAACACAATGAAACATGCAATGCAACTGTAAACAGAAATGACTGATTGCTACTGCACAGATGTATTTCAGCACTAACTGTACTCTAGTGGGCAACGGGCAGCCAGCACAACTTGATAGCTGCCTGGCTAAAGGTCACAGAGTGGCCACCAACTGAAACAACTTGAACTGATGTGATAACTCAGTGTGCCAAGCCTGTCAATCTGAATTTGATTTCTGAGACTCACATGTTGTAAGGATAAAAATTGACTTTCACGGGTTGCCCTTTGACCTCCACATATGGACAGTGGTGCAGTCACCACCCTCTCCTAAAAAAAAGCACACATACAAATACAAAAATGTAGTAAGTGAGAAACTCAAAAGACTAGGACATACATGTGAGTCATTCTACTTTACGATGACTACTGGGCATAGGCAGATAATGGGTATCCATAAGACAGTAAGAATAGACTCATAATTTTGAGTCCTAGCAAAAACTACAGACTTGGGTTAGAAGTTTAGAGATGTCTTTGGTCTGATGATAAGCACCTCTAAGTTTATATTTATATGACAGCCAAAATAATTCTAAAATCTTGAGTTTGTGACCCAAACAGTAAGTACTCATTCTTCTACTATCTTATCAGAGCTATACCATAGAAAGGAATTAATCTGAAATATTTCCATATCTTATTATCTATTTATACCATTGTAACCTATATTTACATCTTAAATCATTTTCTGAGACCCTCAAACCTTATAAGCTTTAATATCTTCAGACCATTATACATCTTAAAACACTTTTTTATCAAGACACCTAGTAACCTTATAAAAAGCAAGGTTTGATTTTTGTATATAAAATGAGCTAACAAGCTGGCTATAGCCTTGTGGAAGGATCTGGATATCTGCTGCTGCTAAGGTGATGAAGTTATAGCTAGACTAGACATCAATACTATCAAAGATTTCAGGACAATAAATAAATTATACCTGAGTGCAGACCAAGCAGCTTCTGAATCTATTAAAAATGACAGGCATCGGCCGGGCGATGGTGGCGCACACCTTTAATCCCAGCACTTGGGAGGCAGAGGCAGGCGGATCTCTGTGAGTTCGAGACCAGCCTGGTCTACAGAGCTAGTTCCAGGACAGGCTCCAAAGCCACAGAGAAACCCTGTCTCGAAAAAAAAAAAAAAAAAAAAAAAAAAAATGACAGGGATCAATCCATGGACAATATCCATACCCAGGTCTCCATAGCATTGGATCCAGCACCACTCTTAGCCAGGCCCATAAGGTAAGAGTTTCTTTTCCCCTTGTGGAAGAGGGCCATGGAAAAGACCAACCTTATTTTGTCTAGGCAAAAGTGGTGCAATAAATTTTCCAGTGTTCTTCTGTTTGTCCACAGTCTGGGCCAGGTACTGGAAGCAGGTGTTGCATTGGGGTATCTTGCCCAGTGGTCAGCATTGTCATGATCAAGATGGAGACATCGTGGTGTCCTGTAATCTTTTTTGGAGACCTTGGGTCACTTCTAGGATCTGGGAGTATCTGTTTGATAAAATAAGCTTTTTATTTATTTTTTAAATTTGTTTATTTATTTATTTATTAAAGTTTTCTGCCTCCTCCCCACCACCACCTCCCATTTTCCTCCCCCTCTCCCAATCAAGTCCCCCTCCTTCATCAGCCCTAAGAGCAATCAGGGTTCCCTGCCCTGTCGGAAGTCCAAGGACCACCCACCTCCATCCAGGTCTAGTAAGGTGAGCATCCAAACTGCCTAGGCTCCCACAAAGCCAGTACGTGCAGTAGGATCAAAACCCAGTGCCATAGTTCTTGACTTCTCAGCAGTCCTCATTGTCTGCTATGTTCAGCGAGTCCGGTTTTATCCCATGCTTTTTCAGGCCCAGGCCAGCTGGCCTTGGTGAGTTCCTGATAGAACATCCCCATTGTCTCAGTGTGTGTTTTTAATCACCATTTTATGCCATATTCCATACATCTCTGAAGTATTTGAGGGCTGCCTACGTATATTTGATTTTGCTTCTAATTACTTGTTTAAGCTTGACTTTTAAAGCATTCACAGGGGACTAAATAAGGCTTATCCCTGTAATTAATTATATAGGTACTTTAAAGATGACTACTATTAACTTGTATTCCTAACAGTCTACAATATGTTAGCAGCTTTTAAAAGACTAAGATTTTACATTCCATTCCTTTCAGGGTTAGCCTTTACAATAGTGATTTTTGAATTGAAGCTAATAAAGAAACTAAATTAGTCATTCTGAGGGTAAGAACAGAACAAGTTTGTGCCCAGCTGTTGATACTGTCTCCTGGGAATTAAGGAAAGGTGACAATAGGAGAAAGCCTAGGGGCTAGCATTGCCCTTGACAAGTTCTAAGGCACTAGAGCCATTTTTTAAACGGAAGAACCACAAGTACCCTTTGCCAGAGATAAGGAGAGTGACTTCCTTTTGAAGGAGCAAGAGTTTTTTCCAAGATTCCTGAGGGAATGGGAGCTTCATCTGTATGTCTGACCTTGGGAAAAGGACTTTGTAACTTTATCTTTATTAAGTATGAATCTTAAAGAATGATACCTTTTCAATTGAAACTCCTTTTAATATATATGACTTATTTTATCCAAATAGATTAATCTTAACAAAGTAAGAAAGGACAGGAGGCTAGACATTTAAAAGCATAATCAGACCTTGAGCAAGGAGATACTTTAGTTAAGCCATTGGTTCTCAATATTTTAGAATATTTTGAACTTTTGGTATAGTTTCCTATGTTGTGGTGATTTCCCATTACAAAATTTATTCCTGTTGTTATTTTATACCTGCAGTTATGCCGATGTTATGAATCTCAATTCAAACATCTGATACACAGGTGGTCCTAGGCTATCCCTGTACAACCCCGAAAGATCGAGACCCACAGGCTTAGAAGCTGTTCTAAGCCCTGTCTCAACTGCTTAGGTCATTGTTTTTCTGCATCACCAGAAATGAACACCCCAGTTTCTGATTAGCGTTTGGTGCTTATGACACTAACCTTTAGCTTTTTATTTTAAATTCAAATATTAACAATAGAAAACATTTTATAAAGCACAAATATCCCATAGCCTGCTCCATTTCATGGTAGCTGCTGCTTCTGGTGACTATCACCTGGTACTGACATTTCTAAAACTGTTAAGAGTCATCTGGACTGTCTTTGGGACTCTAGTCTCAGCTGTTCCCTATGATCCCTTTATGTCTTTAAAACCATTATTACCTGGGTGACTCTTAAATCACAAAGTTTAGCTGGCATAAAAAAGTACATTTTGTATATAAAAACATTGAAGTGCAGCTGCAATATTATAGCACACACACACACATATATATCTTGTTTTCAAGCAAGTCATCACATAATCTATTCCAATCCAAACTGTCTTGGAGATCTGTTGTAGCCTCCTAGTTAGACCCACTCCATGTGGTCACCTCTAATCAAGATGATGGTGAAATCATGTAGCATCTGTTTTTTTTTAACTCTAACAAAATGACAACCAGCCAGGTGACTGAGTAAAAAATGGTGATAATCCAAGTTCAACTCATGTCGTATGTCTAAAATTACCCATGCATAGACTTTAAATTTATCAATTTCCAATGTTACTAGTTTTTATTTTTAACTAGCTTTAATTTTAACAGATTTTCAACCATATTTAAAAAGAAATCTTATATATTTTGAAATAGAGAATATTCACATAAACCAAGTCTTTAAATAAAGAACAGCACAAAATAGTTTTAACACTGTCTATCCCGAAAGGACATCTGAATTCTTGCTAACCCTAATCCAGTGATGAGAGAGCTCAGAGATAAATTCTGAGCCACGCCCATAAATTCACCCACAGCAGCAGTGGGTGCTTACTGGCTGCTCTTGGAGCAGAAACAGCAAAAATATCCAAACCCTTTCTGTTACAGTTCCATCATTGCAACAAAACTTACGAGCATACCAGAACACACAGATAAACTTTCACAGGGTGGGGCCGGATGAAGGTTCCAGTTGTACCTACCATTAGAAATGTTGTTTCTAAAGGCACAGGGACATAACACTGCTGTGTGTGTGCACAAGACTGTCACTGTTTCCAGATATCACACAGCTACAGCAAGTGTCTCTGTCACTACGGCCTTGCCAAACCTTCTCTGTAGAAACTTCCCTAATGTCTCAGGGAAAAATTGTTCAGAGTCTGAATTGGAAAACTTCTGACTTGAAAATAGCCTCTTGATGATTTTCATTTAAAAAAAAAAGTTTTTTTTTTGTTTTGTTTTTGTTTTGGTGGCAATAAGGTGAAAAGAAATTCTGCTTCCCACTCAAAATGAATACACATGTCTGATTTGGTTGGTGGTGTTTGGAAGCCCTGCTGCTGTGAGGAGGGGAACAGAGGCTAGAATATGAGCAGTCTTGTGGACCAGATGAAATCCCAGGGTCTGAAAAACTGCCCATGTCCTACCAGCAACCATGCCAAGTGTCAGCAATTGGCAGTGCTATAAAATCATGAGAAATAAGAGTGTCACAGTTAGAGCTGACAGTGCCAGTCTTATACAAATGACAGTCTTTTTCAGATGGCTTATGGAAACATATTTTCAATATAATTTTGTAATATAATTCTAAACATACTCTAGATTTTATTGTAAGTGAATGTGTTACTCCAAAAGCTTAATGCTTAAGAGTGATAAACATTCAAGTAGCACCTGTTGACTTAGACAAACTTGGGCTCTTGACTCAAGACCTGCATTGTGTCTTTTTCCTGCCTAAGCATAGATGGGCCAGTGTTTTAGGAAGGCCACTTTTTGTTCCCAGCTGCTCAGCTCTGAAATAATCACACACAACCATATTATTTGCAATACTGTTTTGCCAAAAGCTTAAGCGTATTTCTGGCTAACCCATATCTTAATTTAACCCATCTCCATGAGGCTGTGTCTTGCTGGGTAAAGTTCTGGCATCTGCCTTTGGCTAGGCTACATGGCTTCTCCTGACCCTGCCTTCTTTCTCCCAGCATTCAGTATAGTTTTTCCCCTCCTAACTCTACTCTACCCTATTATAGGCCAAGGCAGATTTTTTATTAACCAATGGTATTCATAGCATACAGAGGGGAATCCCACATCAGGCCAGGTGTAGTCTGTCTTAGAGGAGCATAATATGAGGGTAATTCTCTTTAATGCTATCATTTATTTCCCTCAGTTTATATACATATGTGCATAAAAATTTTTTATACACTCCAATTTGATAATAGTACACATATGCATCTCATTTATACATATAGACACATATATATTCATATACACACAGATAGATACACACCCACTCACATATATGTGTAAACATATGCATATATATACCATCTGTATGTATATACATACAAATAGATACAAACACATAGACACATAAAAATGTCTTTTCTATAGCATGCATGGTAAAATATGAAAATGGGTGAAGTGGGTCTCAAAAATTTATGTGGAAACTTAGAAATATGATCCAGAAATGATCTCCTACTGCATGAGATCCCTGCAGTACCATTTCACATCTAATCAGCTTTGCTACACTTACGAAATAAAAACTTTAATAAACAAATAAATATAAGTTATGTCACACAGGATACAAATAAGTAGGGTTTATTAATGGGATATCAGTTGCTGTGAGTTGAAGATTCCATTACTTAGCCTGATCAGAGCAAAAAACTGAATGGAAAGATAATCCTCAGATATTATACTTACTCCCAGAAGCCATCCAACAAACAAGAACTTAAAATAAGAAATTAAATGAAAATATAAAACAGAGTTTATCTGAGTACATGTCATTTCAAGACTCACAGAAGTGGTTAATTCATTAAGTTCTTACAAAAATAAGTGTCCAGCCTATGTTCACAGTGTGAAGTAACTGAGAGAGAAAAACATATACATATACACATAATATACAACCAAAGGGAATATATTTATACAATATATTTGTAATATATTATGTATGCATATGTATAATATGTGCCTGCAAAATTATATGTGTACACATGCTTACTATATAATTTTATATATTTCCTTTAACCCTGGCACAGGGGAGGCAGAGACAGAAGATTCTCTGTGAGTTCAAGATCAACCTGATCTACATAGTGAATTCTAGGCCACCCAGACTTACCTAGGAAGAAGCTGACCCAAGAAGGAGGGATTATATGACCAAGGAGGAAGACAAGATTAAGATGGGAAAACCCACAGAGACAGCTGACCTGAGCTTGTGAGATCTTATGTACTCTGGACAGACAGCTAGGGAGCAAGCATGAGACTGACCTAGGCCCTCTGCATGTGGATGACAGTGGTGTAGCTTTGTCTTTTGTGGGGCCTCTAGCAGTGGGACCAGACCTGTCCCTGATGCTTGAGCTGGCTCTTTGGAACATTTCCCTATGGTGCCTTGTTCAGTCTTGATGCAGGGGTGGTGGACTAGGCCTGCCTCAACTTGATATATCATGCTTTGTTGATTCCCAAGGGAGACATGGCCCAATCTGAATCGAGACAGAGGGGTGAATGAGGGTATAGAGAAGAGAGGTGGGGGAAGGAATGGGAAGAGATGAGGGAGGGGAAACTGTGGTTAGTATTGGAAATAAAATAAAGAAAAATTAATTAATTAATTTTAAAAAGAACCTACTGAGAGGTGGTGGCGCGTGTCTTTAATCCCAGTGATGGAACGGCAAAGGCAGGCAGATCCCTGTGAGTTCAAAGGCAACTTGGTCTTCAGAGCAATTTCCAGAAGAGGTGCCAAAGCAACATATAGAGGCCCTGTCACAAAACAATAAAAAAGACCCTGTTTCAAATCATGATGATGACAATAATTTCCCCACCACAAAATGCTACACAACTGGACTTGGAGAGATGAATCAGAGACAGAAAGCATTTGCTCTTCTCGTGGACAACCCAGATTGGGTTCCCAGCAACCAGAAGGAACTCGAAACCATCCGTGCTCCAGTCTCAGAGGATCTGATGCACTCTTCTGGTTTCTGAGGACACTGAATACATATAGTGCACAGACATATGCACAGATAAAACACATGAAACAAAAATAAATCTTTTTTTCAAGAAAAGAATAACATCACTGATTAAAATATGCTGATGTAGGCCTATATGGTTGAAATTTGAAAGCTATTCATGAGGGAACAAGAATTGAAGTTAGTAAATGTATGCATTCACATTCCAGTCTATCTGTAAACGTATAGTTTTATCTGGAGATAGAAATATCTAGAAAGTATTGATTTCTAAAGTGCAGAATTAGGGCAGTTTCTACATCTTTACACTTCTTGTCATTTGTTATTAGGCTGTAACTGAGTTTTTCCGATATTTTTACCAGACAATTTCCTTAACAGTGACGTGCGTGCTCAGCTCCAAACACTTCTATATGTCCACACAAGTGAACTTTTAAAGGTGAGGAACTTTAGTATTTTGTGTCTAACTGAGTGCACATTGAGTTAATTTATATCCAGAG
Organism: Chionomys nivalis; assembly: GCF_950005125.1. Classification (NCBI taxonomy): domain Eukaryota; kingdom Metazoa; phylum Chordata; class Mammalia; order Rodentia; family Cricetidae; genus Chionomys; species Chionomys nivalis. The sequence goes on along the minus strand of NC_080089.1, from coordinate 17,320,272 downwards.
GGAAAATGAATTGGTGTTTCTGTTCTGCCTCTGGTGTGTTTGGTGCCTTGGTCAGCTTAACAACACAGTCTGAGAAGTGTAGAACAGCACCTAGATCTAAGGTGAAGAAACGGAGCAGAGATGCCAGATGACTCTATCACATCCATAGGAAATAAACAGTAAGGAGAGAATTCTGATTCCTTAAAAGCTGTCTCCATAGCATCATATAAAGGAAAACACAGTACCACAAACTCACCTCAGTTCATGGGGCTCCTGTCTCTTTGTGTGTTTCTTCATTTCTATCACCCTGCACAGAACTCAAGTCCAAGTAGATCAAAGACCATACATAAAAACAGATGCACTGAACCTAGTAAATGAGAAAGTAGGAAGTTGCCTTTAACACATTGGCATAAGAGACTACTTTCTGAGTAGAATGCCAATCTTGCAGGTACTAAGATCCACCATTAATGAATGGGACCTCCTGAAACTGAAAAACTTTTGTAAGTCAAAGGATGCTGTAAAAAGTACAAAACAACCACCCACAGTATGGGAAAAGATCATCAATAACCCACACAAGAAACTAGACATCAAAAGAACAAATAATCAAATTTAAAAATGGGGTACAGATCTAAATAATGATTCAGGCAAATGATCAAGAGAATTTACCGACTGGTGTATCTTCTGCTTGTGCACAGATTTTTTTTTGTAGCATGATAATTTGAACACCAGTCACCTTGCCTCCTTTATCCTCCACAGTGCACTAAGACACAGTGTCTTCTTTACTCAGACTGGATGGACAAAATATATCACAAAAGCCATCAGTTACTGCTGCTGAGGTTCAGCTGTGAGTAACCTTAATCCAACAGAAGGTAGGGGTGAGCTATGAATGGCCAAGAAGCCACAGTCCTAAAGCCAGCTTATTTGCACACTACCTGATAGGCCCATCATCTGCATGGTGACTGAAGGTCCTGGCATTTGCACACTACTTGATAGCTTCTTCATTTGCACATTACTTGCTAACCCCTTCCTTTGTACTACTGCCTGGCAGCTTGCTGAGCAAGATGACCTGGGAGAATGAAAACAAAAAAGCCACAAGTGAAAACCACCTATGTCCAAGCAGAAAATACCAATTTACATATAGGAGTATAATCCTGTTTTGACACAAGAACAAGGCGGTAATTGCTCCTGTGGAGGTGTGCACTTAGGGACCATTAGTAGCCATTAGGAAATAAACTTCTCCGGCATTTTGTACATTGAAATTTCATAGCAGGAAGCAACCCTTAGCTCCTCCAAACAGCATCCTAATGGGCAGAATGTAGACTAATCAATATTTAGACTGCAGATCTCAGTATAAATGTAAGAAAGATTTGAGTTGCCGTTTTATTAGAATTGGTGTAAGTGTACTTCACATATTAAACTTACAAAAGGAAAAATAAACAAATACTGTACATTTGTTATTTCCCACATTGTCATTAACAAAGCTTAAGAAAGGAAGAGTGTTTGGGGTTTACTGTCCAAGGGGAGAGAGCATTTTGTTGGGGAAAGCATGGAGGCTCTTTGTAGCCATAGTCAGGAAGCAGAAAATAATGAATGCTATTGCTGATCTCACTTGCTCCTCTTCATTCAGTTCAGAACTCCAGCTCATAGAATGGTGCCAATCACATTCAAGGTGAGTCCTCCCATCTCCATTAACCTACATTATAAACTCTCTCAAAGGCATGCCTGACATTTTATTACTAGATGATTATATAACCTATTAATAAACTTGGCAAATAATATTGGATAATTATAATATAATAACACAATATAACAAAATTATAACATGAAATAATTAATATAACAGAATTCAGAGTATATGTTCCCTTCTACATGTAGTTCTTATTCTTAAAATAGGAGTTTTCTAAAACACAGAAAAGGTTTCCACGGATATCTCTCTTTCTAACTACCTTCCTATCTATCTATCTATCTATCTATCTATCTATCTATCTATCTATCTATCTATCTATCATCTATCTATCTATCTATCTACCTACTTACCAACTATTTATATATTTATCATTATCTATCTACTATTTTAGTATTTGTTTACCTGTGTCCCAAGGTCAAGTGTGATATGATACATTTGATTAACTGAATTAGCTTGATTTACTTTAAACATGCTAATTTCCCTTACTCCCGCAAGGTTCCATTCAACCCCACTGGTGCCTGGTCAAGTTCCTCTCTGTTTGTGATACTGCTTGAGCCATGATAGAAGCAGGAAAATATAGTGAGCAAGCTCAAACCACACTAAGACAAAATAAGGTGTTGGCTTGCTGACTCTTTTAGAGAGAGAGAACATGAAAATGGGGACTTACGAAGGACTCTATGACAGCCTCTTCAGAGCTGGTCATAATGCCCTCTTGCGAGTGCTGACCCCTATATCACAGAGAACTGTTTACTCCAAGGACAACAGAGAAATGATAAGAGGAGTCTAAATGCACACCCCTGTTACAATCGCATGGTTGAGTGTGCACATTTCGGATCTTCTCGAGTGGCATTGCATAAAATGTTCCATTCTCCATCAAGGCATTCAGCCTTAATCATTGATGGGAGGCTTTTAATTTCCTATGGATATACTTGCCATGCAAACCTTACATTAAATGAGTTGCTGTAATTTTTCTTATTAATGTGTATATTTTTGATCTAATTGACAAGGTCACAAGCAGAAAATCTAGGGAAAAATAAAATAAATGGAGATGTCAAAGGATTTGTACTTAGCTGTTAAGCATGTGACTGAAGTGACCCTGGTGAACACAAGTAAGGCAGAGAACCAGATATAGCAGGGCTTTAGGTAGTAGGATGGTACAGACAGAAACCAACACACCAAGGAAGGCTATAGGACCTGAGAGGGTACAGACAGAACCAACACACCAAGGCTACAGGACCTGAGAGAGTACAGATAGAAACCGACACACCAAGGTTGAAGGACCTAGGATGGTACAGACAGAATCAGATGCACCAATGATACATGAGCTAGGATTGCACAAGCAGAGCCAGACACACCAAGGCTACAGGACCTGAGATGGTGCAGACAGAACCAACACACCAAGGCTGCAGGACCTGAGAAGGTACAAACAGAAACTGACACACCAAGGTTGCAGGACTTGAGATGGTGCAGACAGAACCAGATACACCAATGCTGCATGAACTAGGATTGTACAAGCAGAGCCAGAGACACCAAAACTGAAGAACCTAAGATGGTACAGATGAAACCAGAGACACTAAAACTGAAAGACCTAAGATGATCAGATGGATACAGATATGCCAAGTTTGCAGATCTGGAATGGTACAGACAGAACCAGATGCACCAAGACCCCAGGACCTAGGAAGATAGAGATAGAACCATATATACCAAGTCTGCAAAACTTGGGATGAAAAATATCGAGCCAACTCTCAAGAGATTCAGACTCCAGCAGGTTCTACCTCTGGCCAGATGTAGGAGAGCTTGGGTTCTCAACCAGCCTCCACTAACCTTACTTATTCCTGAAAAGCTTGTCAGAGCAGCTGAGAAAGTTCTAAACTTCTCAAGACTTTGGAAACATATCTGTCTCTCACATGTATTTCACTGGTAAAATATGTTCTGGTAAGAATGTAAGTTGCAAACAACAATATCTACTATTAGTAAATTTAGTGCAAATCATTGGGCAATTTAGAGACTAAACAACCGGGGTACAAAATTGGAAGAAAATACTTAAAGCTACAAATCCTGAACTGAATCCAAATACTGTTGAAATCTGGCTGCCATTCTTGGCCTGGCATGTTACAGCTCATATGTGTGTGATGTCTTGTGAACACAATGAGCAGGCTCTGGTTCAAGAGTGACCCTGCAGATCACTGATAAACAACTTCATGATGCTGTGAGAGAGATATAGGAGGTTGAGTACCATTGAGCCTGGTCAGAGAGGCTGTGGAAGAGATGCAGGAGGTTGAGTCTGGTATGAGATGCTCTGGGAGAGATGCAGGAGGTTGAGTCTGGTCAGATGCACCAACCCAGCTACAAGAAAGCTGGGGAGGTGCTGCAGTGAGTAGGGCACACATCTTTCTTCACCAGCTCTTAAATATAGAGGATTCTCAAGTCACAGAAGAGGTACTATTTTGGACAGATAAAAGCTAACCTCATTGAAATATATGCAATCCACCTTACTGTCTTCCTCTTATGCAAACAAGTGACATTGTCCAGATATGGTAGATATAGTGAACCAGCTTCACAAAAACAATGAATGAGTAACATTATCTCCAACATCTGTATGAATCAACACTGGTGCTATAACACGATTGGCAGGACCTTATCATCAGAGCATATCCCTTCCTTGTGTGATTTTGTTCTTCTGTGAGGTATTATATTGCTGATGCATGTCTTCTTCCTCTGTTTAGTCATGTTACAAAGAAGGAAGCTGAAAAAAACCAAAAGTAAACATTTTAGTTTTTTATTTTTCTTTTGGAGAATTGCTAGAAAATAAAACACATTTAAAACATGTGAAGTGGTCAAAGTTTACTTCTGTTAATTTGTGACAAAATCATTCATCAAATAAGAGATGACTGATGCCCCAATAAATATCTCAGAAAAAGAAAAGCACCTTTCACTATATGGGATCTACAGTATAAAGAAATTGGGTAAATTGGCAATGATCAAAATAATATAATTTAATATGAAATAACACTCATATTTCTAAAAATATGCTAAGCTTTTCCTAAACTCTAATATAAATAGTATATACATATAATTCAGTATTCCGTAAGGAATCTGTGGAATATACTTCTAGAAAGACAGGTTCCTAACATTTAGATGATTTATGATACCTTTTATAATCTTGTTTCAATTAGTTGCAATGACAAAACACTGAACAAAGAAACATAGAAGAGGAAAAGGTTTACTTGGCTTACTGTTATGGAATAATCTGTTTGAACACCATGAAAATTGTTCTCATTGGCTAAATAAAGACCTAAATGGCCAATAGTTAGGCTTAAAGTGGTTAGGTGGGACTGCGGATAGGGGAGCACTGGGAAAAAAAGGTTGGAACTGCTGGAAGACTTGAGGAGAAAAAGATGAACATGCCTTCTTAAAAAAAGGTACTGAGCCATGTGATAGAATGTAGATGAGAAATATGGGTTAATTTAAGTTAAAAAAAGCTAGTTAGTAGTAAGCCTAAGCAATCATTCAAGCATTTTTAATTAATTAATAGTAAGTCTCTGTGTAGTTATTTGGGATCTTTCTGGCAGGACAGAAAATTATACCTACAGCTTACCCTTCAAGGCATAGCCCACTGCATAGGGAATCATGGCTCACACTTCGAGGTCAGTCTTCCAGTTAACCATTTGCCATTGTAGGAAGTTAGGGAAAGAGCTCAAGCAGAAACCTGAAACAGAAAGCATAGAGGGGAAATGCTTGCTGGTTATTCTGTCTCACATTTAGCCTTCTTATGAAGCCCATTGATACCTATCTAAAGAATGGTACCTTCCAGAGTGGCCTGAATCTTCCTATAGTACTTTAAAAAATTAAGAAAATAACCCATAGATACGCCCACAAGAAAATCAGGTCTGGCCAGTCCCTTGATTGAACATTCCTTGTCAGGTCATACAGGCTATCACAAGTTATCCCTTGAATCAATGATAGCTTTTCTGATTATTTTAGGTAATAGTTCTGGCAATCAAACAATGAAAGCTATCTGGAGCATCAAGTGCAGTAGTATAACACCAAAGGTAAAACATTAAAAATGTCAAACACTAGCCGGGCAGTGGTGGCGCACGCCTTTAATCCCAGCACTTGGGAGGCAGAGGCAGGCGGATCTCTGTGAGTTCGAGACCAGCCTGGTCTACAAGAGCTAGTTCCAGGACAGGCTCCAAAACCACAGAGAAACCCTGTCTCGAAAAACCAAAAAAAAAAAAAAAAAAAAAAAACAAAAAAAAAACACTAAAAAGATCAGAAGTACAGTTTATATAATGCTCCCACAGAATTCATTGTTTAGGAAGCAGTCTTCTTGTGATGGATCATGTTGTCACATATATGTAGCATGTCATTACTTGTGGCCATCCACACTCCTTAGGATGCTTCTATCTTTCCTGTTTCTGTTCTTGTGAAACTAGCATGTCTTTGAAGCCTAGGATCGTGACTTAGTTACATTTTTATCACCAGTGAGTATCTCACCCTCACTTTCATTTGAGCTCAATAGATGTTTGAAGTATGAAATAAATGAATGTCTAAGGAGGCAAACAAATATGTGTGTGTCTTCTTTAAAAATTATTTTCCTTGCACAGTCTCTATACCTATTACTTTATACATTTCATTTCACAGAATGCTTCAATAAAAGACAATTAGTCAATATTATGTAGAACTCCACTCCACAGCTCTATGTGAAATTCCCTGCTTCATCTGAAGAAAAGGCAGCTTCATTTCATTTTTATTTCATTCAGTAGCTATAAAACTGCATTCAATGAGCCCCTGATTAGCCACAGTCTTCAGTGGATTATCTAAAGATTCTGTAGTATATGAAAACCAATTACTTCCAAAACCCTTCCTTGAACAGTATAAGTCTCTCTCTCTCTCTCTCTCTCTCTCACACACACACACACACACACACACACACAGAGAGAGAGAGAGAGAGAGAGAGAGAGAGAGAGAGAGAGAGAGAGACATTCTACAACAATCTATGGGAAACTATTTATCTTCCTTTCTTACATGGCTAGCTCTAAAAGCTAGCTGCAGAGAATATCAGAAAATGAAAATTACACCCAGGGTATAACTGAACATTGAAAATATGTATAACCACCTTACTGAATGTGTGTGTGTGTGTGTGTGTGTGCATGTTTGCATGCGTGTGTAATTGGAGTCACTAGATATTGTTGTGAGCCAATCAGTGTTGGTGCTGTGATTTGAACTACAATCTGTTCTCCACATGAGAAGTGGGTGCTCTTAACCAGTGAGAACTTCTAGACTCTGCTTTCAGATTTAAATGAATGTTTAACACTACCCTCTAAAATACATTAGTGGCTGATTTTCCAGGTGCATGACCTTCTAATAATGCAGAGCACAGGCTAAACCCCAAGTTAGATCTCTCTTTACAGGTGTGTGCCCTAGACCACACAAAGCTTTGGACACACATTACTGGATCAAAAATGTTCCTTAACATTTTAATTGTTCCCGGTATTTCAAAAAGAATATTCTGACCTCATAGGCTATATAGATATGCTGAAATGTTATGTTAGTCATTTCTGAAATGTATTATGCATATTGAGTAAGTTCAAGATTGTTAATAGATAACTACAAGAAGTTCTCAGACAAATCTTCAGCAAAACATATGAATTCACATATCCAATCTTTCCATCAGAACCATGAACTCTGAAAGGTTCTCAAACTGTAGTATATTGCCTGAGTTATGATAATACATCATTGCAACTGAAGGCAAGAATTAGCCATGTGAGAAAAGGTTCACCTGCCACAGTCAAAGGTAGCAGATATCAGCTTCAGTATTCCACTTATTAGCCAGTTCCCAAAGCTACCAGATCTCACTCACTACTATTGTATACCTACTTACCTGTAAATGACAATTATGGAAATAAATTATGAGATCTTCCTCCTAGATTCTTTGTTAGAGTCAAATAAGTTGCAAGTATTTGGCATATTTTATCCCTTTACCAAATACCAAAATAATATTCACCTGTACAAAATTACAAAAATGCATATGTTATTGTAAACATTGGTTTTCAAGTGGATGGTACCAGTAGATGCCCGGACAGAGGGTAAAGCACTCTTTTTGGAAGAAGGATATTTCAAAAAAAAAAAAAAGTTGAATAAAAAGAATAATTTCCCTAATGTAAACAAAGGTTGCTCATCCCCTTGAGGGCCAGGAGATAATAGAAATATAAGGCAGGCTTAGTTCTCTGTTCAAACTAGAACTTTTGTCCTCTGTAGTGAGTCATTAGAGTCTCTTATTCTCGGTAAATACACCCAGCAGCCCAATCTATATCACACAGGCTTTTATCTTTAGGGGGAATTAAATTATCAGTGTATCTGCTTTTCTATTTGCCATTACTAAAGAGAAGAATGTACCCTGATCGGGTATCACACATTAAATTTATATCACATAACTGCCTGTCTATCACCAATCTATCTCTATCTCTCCACTCACATATCTGTGGTAGTTTGAAGATGATTGGTCCCCATAATCCCAGAGGGAGTAAAGTTATTAAGAGGTGTAGGTATGCCCTTCTTGGAGGAAGCATATCACTGTGGGGGCAGGCTTTGAGGTTTCCTATGCTCAGGATGCCTCCCAGTATCTCAGTCAACTTCCTGTTATCTGTAAAATACAGGAATCTCAGTTACTCCAGTACCACATCTACCCACATGCCACCATGTTCCCTGTCATGGGGATAATGGACCAACCTCTGAAACTACAAGTGAGCCACCTTAATTAAACACTTTCTTTATAAGAGTTTTTGGGATGATGGTGTCACATCACAGTAATAAAAACCCCAAGACAAAACTTGGTACCAGATACTAGGTTATTGCTCTGATGGGCTTGACCATGCTTTGTTTGGAGGAACTGAGATTTTGGTACTTTGGATTATGAAAGTAGTGAAGTTCTTTAAATGTTGCTTAATGGGCTATACTAGTAGAAGCAAGGAAGACAGTGGTACAGAATTTAATTTGATGAACTGTGGGGATCAAGAGATTTCAGAGGAGAAGAATGTTAATATCTGCCCTAGAGACTGATCTTATGATATTTTGGTAAAGAAGGTGGCAGCCTTGTGACTTTTTTGAGGAAGCTATTTGAGACTAATGTGAAGTGTTTTGGATTAGCTCTGTTGACAGAAGAAATATCTTTTTTTTTTTTTTTTTTTTTTTTTTTTATTTTTCGAGACAGGATTTCTCTGTAGCTTTGGAGCCTGTCCTGGAACTCACTCTGTAGATGAGACTGGTCTCAAATTCACAGAGATCTGTCTGTTTCTGCCTCCCAAGTGTTGGGATTAAACATGTGTGCCACCATCTCCTGGCTGCATAAGAAATGTCAAAACAACCTAATATAGACTCCATTCTGTAGTTATTAGTGGTAACTCTAATGAGGATTTATAATGAAAAGAAGCAAGCTGAACAGGATGAATTACAAAATGTAAATTTTAAGGAGAAAAAGAGCACCAGGAATTAGAATGGAGCTAAGTCCTGTGTTCCAGGAGAAAAACAAATTAAGTAATGGAGTAAACAGGTGGTGACCTCTGGGTCAAGATCTCACCCAGCTAAGTTTCCAAATAGTGGAAAGAAACTAAAGAAAAGTTTAGAGCCTTGTGTGGAGGGACACAACATTAATCCCAGCACTGGAACAACTGAGACTGGTGGATCTCTGAGTTTAAAACCAGCCTGGTCAAGAGATCTAGTTTCAGGACAACCAAGTTGAGAAGGAGAGAAAGCTGGTGAAGATGTAATTGAACATAGGGGCCATGTTCCTACCCAAGTAAGCAGCATATCTTTTCCTCTTGTGATTCTTGCTTTAGAGTCAGAATAGAAGAAACGGGTTGTGGAATTGTCTATAGAAAGCCACCGATGTCAGGCAGATGTCACAGGTGACTTTGAGTTCATTGGATAAAGTTGTTAAGTTAAAGCCTAGATTACTTGGGAGATCCCAGGATGTTAGAGATGCCAGAGTCATAGAATACTGCTGAGGAGACCTGCTTGTAGAGAGTGGGACCAGCCCAAGAGAAAAAAGTGTGTTGCTGTCAGCAGAAATGAACAGAGTCAAGATCTGGAAACATTTTGACATCAGACATGGAGATGCAGAGTTTGGAGTTTGTCCAGCTGGGTTTTGGTCTCGCTTTGTTCCAGTATTTCATCACTATGTTCCTTCCCTATGTTTTGGTACTATAGATCCTGTGCCATTATATGTTGGAAGTATGTGATCTCTCTTTTTATTTTGATTTTATAGAGGATTACAGTTAAGAGATTGCGTGAATCTCAGAAAAGACTTTGAACTTTGGACTTTTAAATATTTTTGTGATTTTGATAGACTATGAGAACTTTTGAAGTTGTACTAAATACATTTTGCATTATGGTATTATTATAAATTTATAAGGAGCAGGGAGTGGAAAGTAAGAGCTTGAATGTATTTTGTTCCCCAAATCTCAGAAGGAGTAGCACTATTAGGAGGTATGACTTTATTTAAGTGGGTATGTCCTTGTTAGAGGAAGTGTATCACTGTAGAGGCAGGCTTTGATGTTTTCTATACTCAGGATATCGTCCTGTGTCTCAATCGACATCCTTTTCCTAGTAAAACATAGGACTTTCAGCTACTCCAGTAAGACATCTGACTGCATGTTGCCATGTTCCCTGTCATGATAATAATAGACTGAACCTCTGAAACTGCAAGTGAGCCACCCCAATTAAAAGTTTTCTTTATAAAACTTGCTGTCAACATTTTGTCTTTCCATGCAATAGAACCCAAAGACACTACTCATCATCTATCTATTTATTGTTATCAGTCTATTTCCATCTATCTTTCCAACATCTATAATCTAGGTATCATCTATCATTTATCTGTCATCTATCTGTTATTAATCTGTCATATATTTATCTTATATATACACCTTAATAAATGCAATCCAATCATCTGTCTATTCTTTGTTTGCTAGCTGTTATCTGTCATCTATCAGAATATCATCCTATCTATCCTACTTATTCTCTTTCGCTGAGAATCATGATGAATACAATGTTGATTAGATTGATTAGTTAAGTAAATAACACCTAAAAGCTGCAACCTAAATGAAAATATCATGGATTGTTATTTACTTGTTTATTTGACTGGAGACACAAAACAGAGATCAGAGAGCTCTGGGTAACACAAATCACTTGCATGTTAAAGTAAAAATAACAAACTTGAAGTTTTATTGATGATTTTTGAAAATATTCATGAGCATAAAAGACTTTCATGTGAGACAAATAGAAACTTCTGACTAGGGGCCTGGCTCAGATCTCCTTCTTTCCTTTTCTATGTAGAAGGGCAAAAGACACCAGTTCAAGTGCCTGACTTCTATGCTAGTGACTTTTAGCCAATGTTTATTTCCAGGTAAGATTGGGTCTCAGAGAGTCTGGAGGCCCAAAAAGGCCAAAGATCAGAGAGTTGGAACTTGTTTCTAGTTCCTTCAGGGTTATTGTGCTTCTATCTTAGACAAAGGTCCCACTTAGTTGTAACAGAGAGTTCTTCTCTCTCAAGGTTATTGCCAACAAGTGTGGCTAATTGCCAGACCTTGTGCTCCTGGAATAGAAAAGTAGTTTGTTCCTTCCTCATACAAAAGTCTAAGTATCCAAATAAGTTCCAGTTGCCTTTATGGAAATAACTTGAACTTCCACCCAGGGAGTGGGTTGCCAACAGAGTGCTGTTCTAGGGCATGAGTATGACTTGGCGACTTGCTTTGTTCTAGCAACAGAATGCTTAATTATGAATGTAGCCCATGACTTTCAATTGATATATTCATTTCCTTGTATCATGTTAATGCAGTCTTCTGTCTTACTCCTACCTTTTGGGGTCAGGGGTATTTTAAGCAGTTGGAAGTTAAACGTGGGTGAATTTTCAGTAGTCATGGAAATTCCCTCCTGATACTATCCTAATGTTTCTCTCTTTTGTTATTTTCATTCATGTCTTCATATTTTCTACTATATTTCTAAATCTCCACACCCTTACCCTGGCAAGAGGTATTTTTGTCATGGCTGGTCCCTGACAAGAGGTAAAGAAAGAAAAGGGACATATTTATGAATCATTTTAAGATACATACAGTCCTAGAAACAATATATATCCTGAGATATATAGTAAGAGCCAATAAAAATGGATTCTGAAGAATATTAGGCAAAAGAATAGCAAATTCCTTTAACACAATATTTGTTTTATGTGGTTCCTCTGGGTAATAGGACATTACTCTTACAAGACATCTAAACACCACAGTAATAACATTCAGGAAAAATACTTTTTATTGAAAACATCACTTTTTCTTTTATTATACTTTTGGTTAATAAGACCCAAGTTCTGATGCCATTAAAAGCAATGAGGTAAATCTAGTTGATGTTCATGCACAGTATTCTTAAACATGGTGTTTCAGAAGAAACTGATGCAGACATTTCCTTTCTTCATATTTTGGCTCTTGCTTTGGTGTGGTTTATATTTATTTACCCACCTACTTTTATTTGTTTAATAGTGTAGTTGTCTGTCCTGCCCCTTTAAGAGAAAAGCCCCGCCCACTCACTCCCCCATCTGCTGAGGCAGGCAGATCTTTCCTGCTTGCAACCTGCCTCTTTTCTTTGTCTCTCTAAGTCTCTCTCTTTAAGAAGCAGCTTCTGTCTCTCCCTTCTCCCCACTTCTCCCTTCCCCATTCTCTGTTTCTCTCTCTCTCTCTCTTCCTCTCTCTCTCTCTCTCTCTCTCTCTCTCTCTCTCCTCTTCCCCCTCTTTCCCTTCCCTTCCATAACCCAATAAATAAATATCCAACTTTACTCTTCATGGTATGCCTATCCATGTCTCTGTCCCTCACCCCTACGTGGCTCTCTGTCTGGGACCAGCTGCCTTCAGAGACCTGCAGTGTGATCTTGTGGCATGTCTATCCATCTCAGTCTCTCACCCACCTGGGACCCGGCTGCCTTCATTGCCTGCTGTGGTCTCAGGACCCACTTCCTGCTGCCGCTCAGGGACGTACAGGGTGGTCTTATGGCCCACTGCCCACTGCTGCTGCTTGGAGACCTGCAGTATTTTACTTAAACCATAACACATAGTTTAAAGGATAGGCATTCACTATTACTTAATGCAATAGTATTCTGTCATACTTTCTGCACTGATAATATTTGCTAAAATATAAGTCCCTCTTGCTTCCTGAAGGCTACTCTCTTATAATGTAATGAAAATAAAAGTTGTATTGAAATGTATGAAGAGCTACGTACAACTAAATGAGGGACTGCCTAGTGTAGAGATGAAAGGTCCTCTCCATACTTCAGTTCCCTAATTGGTTAAGGAGTAATAAAGGACTGTATATTTACACAGATGCCATGTAGAGCCCTGAAAGATTATCTAATTTTTTAAAAATTAGTTATAATATTAGATAAATAAAAACTGAATTCACAGTTTACTCATAAACTAAATAAGACAGAAAATAAGACAAGCTGGGATTGTAGCTTCAAATGATGGAGCACTTACTTAGCGTGAGTACCCTGGGTTAAATTCATAGTACCATGCATGCACATGCCTATGCACACACAAGCACAGATATAAAATACAATAATTTTGTCTATGTTGTGTAAATTTATTCCAATTTTGGATACTTCAAAAATATTCATTCTATCATACTCTGCTCTGAAGACTTGAGAAGAAATTTATTAAAAGCTAATACACTATAAAGACATACAAAACTTTCAGAAATACAAAAAGAAATAGAAATCATGAAGTTGGAAAATAGATATGTTAGAGGGAGTCTGGGGTGGTTGGAGGAGTGAAGAAGGGGTAGATATAATCAAGATACATTGCATAATGTATGTATGTATATTATCCTCCAGCCATGGTATAATCTCTCCAGTCATAGTCTCAAAGGCCATGTACTTGCCACTCTTGGCTCCTAGGACCAACTAGCATTGTCTCTTTGCAGTTAGTTCTATAATGTGAATCAGAATGACCTCACAGACACATCAGAATTATGAAAGCAGCCATAAACCACTTGATAAACTTGCACCTGCAGGCTTCCTACACCTTACTCTCTCTGAGCTAATATTTTGAACAGGATGATGCATATCTAGACAACATAGGCCACTTATGCAAATTGGACAAGGAGAAGTGAGAGACCTCTGAACATCTCCTCACATTCCAGAATGATCAACTCCTACAGCCCTACACCCAAATCTTCTTCCAGGATGAACAGAAGCCATCTCAAGACGAGTGGGGTAAAACCCAGGAGGCCATGGAAGTTGCCCTGGCCCTGAAAACGAGCCTGAACCAGGCCCTCTTGCATCATCATTCTCTGGGTTCTGTTTGCATAGACGCTCATCTTCGTGACTTCTAGAAAAACTATTTTCTTAATGAGAAACTGAAGCTCATCGAGAAGAAGGCAACCTCCTGACCAACCTCTGTAGGTTAGTTGGGCCACAGCCAATGCAACTGGGTTCCCTAGGTCCCCCTGGGTGAGTATCTCTTTGAGTAGTTCACTGTCAAGCACAACTAGAAGGTCCCATCATCTGAGGGACTCCTTCCTCTCATCTGCACCAGCCAGCCTTGGGACCTACACCTTATTCTTACACCTTATTCTCTCAACTCACTAAACTGCTTTATAACTGCCCTGTAGTCTCTCCCAAATCTTGGACTAAATTAAAATTAAAATTTCAAAGAATAAAAAGTTAAAACATCTTTAAAATTAGATACTTCAAATTTCCTTATCTTCAAATCTATAAAAACTCCCAACAGAAACCATGGCTTTCATAACTCATAAGAATCTCTTGGGTCCAGAGAGAATCTAAGATGCAACAAGTACTTATGACCAGATCAATGTGTAATTATGCTTTGGTATAAAATTATCCTGGGAGAAATCAGCATTGCAATCTTCCTAAAAGAGTAAGAGTAAAATTGTGGGAGATTGTTAATCAGTCAGAGTGGTAAGGAAAATGACAAGACAGAGAACCCCATAGAATATATATAAGTCACTGAAGAAGGAAGCCACAGGTCAAAAGGAAAATTCAATTATTGCTGATGATTGGACAAGTGGAGCATAAGAATGTAAGGAGAGTCAGCTTCTTAGAAGAATATTCATCTATTCACACACACACACACATGTGCATGGATGTTCACATACACACAAAAATATATTATATTTAAATTGTTATAGAATGGTTCAAATAGATTAAATCACTGCTTCTTTATGGAAAAACAACAGAACTTTCAAATGCTAGTTTTTCTCTGTAGAAAAAATAGGATCATTTTCTTCCAAATTCAACATAGACATGCCACAAATCATTGTTAGCTACCATTCTATTATCCAGTCTTAAAAATAGTTACATCTGTAACTCAAGATAGCATGCAAAGGGCAGTATTATTTCTCTTCCACAGAGACTCTAAGAGTTTTATTTTTACACTGAAAATGAGGAAATAATCACTATAAAACAGGAAAAGAAAACATCAAGGAAAATCTTGAGACCTATCATTTAGAAATTTAATCTGAAATACCTAGTTCCTCTTATAACTAAGAAGATTGACTGAAATTAATGTGACAGGATAATTTCAGCTAATCATGTGGGAATGGTGCATTAGATACTCACCATGTTGAATTTCTATGTGCCATGTAGTAGGAGCTGTGGGCTGTGTTCCTGCCGCCCCAGCTCATGGTTGCCTGGCTAGCTTATGCCCCAAAATAATGACACACAAACTGTATTCTTTTAAACACTGCTTGGCCCATTTCTATTTATGTGTGTAGCACCCCAAGGTGTGCTTATCGGTAAGATTATAGCCTATGTCCATCCTTTAACATTTAGCCTGCATATATTTTTAAGTACACTGTAAATCATTTAAAGGTTTTTTTTTTGTCTTTGAATCTCTCTTTACTGTATCTCTCTCTCTTTTGACCACACAAGCCTTTAAATTACTGAGCAATATGGCTAGGATTAAAGCCGTGGCTTTGCCGGCTAGATCCAGCCCATTTCTTAGCTTTTCAGCCTCATGGCGGAGGTACTGGCTGTAGCCATGTTTATCACCACAACTCTGTGGCATTTTAAGGTCCTTGCCAACAAGCAAACTGTAGCATTACGTCCACAGACAACAATCAAGTCCTCTCTCTGTAGTTGGCCCTCCTGTCTCAAACAGTCAGAGTTTGCCCTGGCAGGACGGACCAGAACGCCAGCACAACTTTTTTTTTTTTTTTTTTTTTTGCTACAGCCGAAAACAAACAAGCATTCAGTCAGCTTTTATCAATACCATTTAAGTGTTTCGTGGCAGGACCTCTTAATGAGCTGCAGGGTTTTGCAGCTAAAGCTGAGTCAGGAAGCCTCTCTTAGATGAGAGCGCTTGCTTGCCTCTAGCAGGCAGAGCACACCCGAGAAATTGTTGCTACCAAGAAAACATGCTTTACTCTATTCTTTCCCAAGCTTTCTCGGGCTTTCTGTAGATTCAGTGCCCCACGTTGGGCTCCATCTGTAGTAGGAGCTGTGGGCTGTGTTCCTGACGCCCCAGCTCATGGTCGCCTGGCTAGCTTATGCCCCAAAATAATGACACACAAACTGTATTCTTTTAAACACTGCTTGGCCCATTTCTATTCATGTGTGTAGCACCCCAAGATGCGCTTACCGGAAAGATTCTAGCCTACGTCCATCCTGGGTCGGAGCTTCATCGCATCTGCCAGGGAGAGGGGAGCATGGCATCTGTCTCTCAGAGGAGCTGCCCTGCATCTGAGCTCACTTCCTCTTCCTCCCAGCATTCTATTCTGTCTACTCCACCCACCTAAGGGATGGCCTATCAAATGGGCCAAGGCAGTTTGTTTATTGACAAATGGCCTTCCTCCATCAGTGCCATGTGAGTTAACAAAGTGCATAATTGCCAAGAAGTACGTTAGCATATCAACAGGCTACTACAAGCTCCATCTTTGTCTTTTTATTAGATCACACTTCTGTGTTCCTACAGTATCTATACTTGTTTCTATGTCAAAGTGAAATGACTACAATAGAGACCAAATGGTCATGAGCTCTAACACACTTTCCTCCTGTTGTTTTGTCCAGCCTTAATATGAGAGTTTTTTTTTTTAGCTCATCTTACTCTATCTTGTTTTATCCTGTCTGGCTGCCCTCTCTTGAAGACACTTTCTTTTCTAAAGAAGAAACACAGCAGGAGTGAATATATGGGGGTGATCTGGGAGGAGTGGAGGTAAGGGAAACTGTGATTTGGGACATATTATATGAGACAAGAACATATTTTCAGTTTAAAAATTCTATGTTCTTAATAACCCCACCTTAAGTATTTTCCTCCTTTTCCCAGTCATCCAGTCAATTAAGGAAACTGTCAATGATTTAATCCTTCATGGTCCACACATTTTCTATATGCCCCAGTATCTGAAAACCAAGCTTTGTCAACACCTGAGTCTTAGGGCTCCTACAAAGGAGTAGAAGCCTAATGAGTCCTACTCAAACCCTAGCATAAAAGGGACATTGGCTGATAGGGAGTCTGAGCTCAGTCAGGACATCTTTAAAAGGCATTTTTTTTTTTTTGCGTTGAGGATCCTTGATATAGAGTACATTTTATTTTTACTCAGAAGAACATTTCTCTCTTGTGCCAATGCATTCAAGGGTACTTCTCACTTTCTCTTCCATGAGGTTTCAACAGGAGGAAAAGAGTTCCAAGAGCAGGCAAAATAGTCAGAGACATACCCATTCCAACTGGTCTCACAAGAACACCAAGTTAACATCAGCCATGTCTTATGCAAAAGACCTTATGCAGACCCATGCAGGACTCATGATTGTTGCTTCAGTCTCTCTGACCCACGTGGGTCACACTTAGTTAATTTGGTGGACCATGTCTTCCATCACCTTTGAGTCCTACAGATCTTTTCCTTTAGCAGAGTTCCCTATCTCTGAGGGGAGAGATTCATTGGAGAGCTTTACTTTAGACTCTCTCTTGGCATAATGTCTGACAATGAGACTTTGCATTGGCTCCCATATGCTACTGAAGGAAGTCTTTCTGTTGACAACTGAACAATGCACCAATTTATGAGTATAAGAAAATATCATTAGGAATCATTTCTTTGAAGTTATTCATTTTCCAGTTGTGTTTGCTTCTACCCTAGGTCTCTGGGTCATCCAAACTCTGGTTCTTCACCTTCCAGGCTGTGTAGGGCACAGGTTCCTTCTCATGGGGTGGGGCTCACATCAAACCAAACATTAATTGGCCACTCTCACAAGTTCTATGCCACCATTTTCCCAGCATATCTCGTAGGCAGGACAGATTATATAGTAAGTAGTTTTATGCCTGGTTTGGTGTCCAGGTATCTTTTTCCATAGCCTACAAAGTACTTTCTTGTATCAAAGCAAAAAACCCAGGACAGCCAAAACAATACTGAACAATAAGTGAACTTCTGAAGGCATCACAATCCCTGACTTCAAACTCTACTACAGAGCTACAGTACTGAAACAGCCTAGTATTGGCATAAAAACAGACAGGAGGACCAATGAAAACAAATTGAAGACCCAAATATTAATACACACACCTTCAAACACGTGATTTTTGACAAAGAAGCAAAAAATATCAAATGGAAAACAGAAAACATATTAAACAAATGGTGCTGGCATAACTGAATATCAACATGTAGAAGAATGAAAATAGATTCATATCTATCACCATGCCCAAAACACAAGTCTAAATGGATCGAAGACCTCAAGATAAAGTCAACCACACTGAACCTCATGGAAGAGAAAGTGAGAAGTACCCTTGAATGCATTGGCACAAAAGATCATTTCTTAAATATAACCCCAGTAGCAAAGACCCTGCGAGAAACAATTAATAAATGGGACCTCCTAAAACTGAAAAGCTTCTGTAAAGCAAAGGACACAGTCAACAAGACAAAACAACAGCCTATAAAATGGGAAAAGATCATCAACCCCACATCAGACAGAGTTCTGAACTACAAAATATACAAAGAGCTCAAGAACTGGTCATCAAAAGAACAAATAATTCAATTTAAAACTGGAGTACAGACCTAAACAGAGAACTCTCAACAAAGGAGTCTAAAATGGGTAAAAGACATTTAAGGAAACGCTCAACATCCTTAGTCATCAGAGAAATGCAATTCAAAACAACTCTGAGATTCCATCTTACAACTCTAATGGCCAAGGTCAAAAACACTGATGGAAAATTATGTTGGAAAGGATGTGGAGAAAGGAAACATTCCTGTATTGCTGGTGGGAGTGCAAACTGGTACAACCCTTTTGGCTATCAGTATGATGATTTCTCAGAAAATTAGGAATCAGCCTACCTCCAGACCCAGCAATACCACTTTTGAGTATATATCCAAAAGATGTTCAATCATACCACAAGGACATGTGCTCAGTTATGTTCATAGCAGCATTGTTTGTCATAGCCAGAACCTGGAAATAACCTAAATTCTCCCCAACTGAAGAATGGATAAGGAAAATGTGGTACATTTACACAATGGAGTACTACACAGTAGAAAAATAAAATGGCATATTGAAATTTGCAGGCAAATAGATGGATCTAGAAAACATCATATTGAGTGAGGTAACCCAGACACAGAAAGACAAATATCATATGTACTCACTTATAGGTGACTTTTAGACATGCAACAAAGAAATCCAGCCTACAATTCACAATCTCAGAGAACGTAGACAACAATGAGGACCCTAAGAGAGACATACATAGATCTAATCCATATGGGAAGTAGAAAAAGACAAGATAGCCTGAGGAAATTGGAAGCATGGGGACCATGGGGGAGGGTTGAAGGGGAGGGGAGAGAAAGGGAGGGGAGCAGAAAAATGTATATGTAGATAAAATCAATACAAAAATTAAAAAAGAAATTTCTTATATCAAACTTAAAACTAAATTCATAGCTGCTGATTCTTTCTAATCTCAATCCTTTTCTCTTGACTTTGTTGACAATAATATTTTATTTATTTTCAGACTTTCAACTTTAAGCCATGAAAACCTGAAGAGAATCACTTGGTTCAGTCCCTTTTCCAAGCACTGGAAATGGGATTGCATATGCTTATTATTTTGAAACCTATGGATCTGCCATTAGGATCCGTCAATACAAGGGATGTGATTATATTCATTCTTTTCCACCACAGTATGACAGCCAATCATAAAACAGGTCACAATTTGCTTTTTCTAACAGTTACTTTATTTTTTCCCTTATTTTGGTGCTGTGGTAAACACCATCTCAATTCACTATTCCCCATTCTCTGTGAACATGTATATCTATTTATTTGGGGACAGTATTTCTGAGGAATAGTATTACATTGTCATAGAGTGTGTTCCTCTTGAACAAATTATGTAAAACTGAATTAGTTCTCTAAGGTGAACATAGAGAAACATTTCCTGAGACTTACTTTTTCCATATAGTAATCAATACTTAATATCCCGTCCATGAATAACTTGTAACCATTTTTGACACTTGCATAAGTCTGTGTAATTGTGACATAACCTGGATTTTGACATTCTTTCTTAATGCACATGGTACAAAGGCACTGGGTTATAGAATTATGCTTTGAAGCAGACCACATGCCATAAAAAGTCTATAGTAGAAAGGTACAGCAGGAGCATGAAACTAGGAGATAATGGGAGATCTTTGGAACAGGCTGTACACAAAGTTAAATTTGATCAAAAAGGTATTTTGTGGAACAAGGACACAGTGTGTGCTCTAATGGATCTGTACAAACACACCTTTGGGTATTCCTATGGAACGGCATAGAATTTTAACCATGACAACAGAATATATATGACCTCTAGAGAAAATCAGTCATTGGATAAACATTTTTGACTAACTCTTATTTCCAAGAACATTCAGCTCACATTGCAGGTAGTTCTTTTTAAAAGTTCACATGGGGTGTGAAGGGTGCTGAATAGATGTCTTATTCAATAAAATACTCACTGTACAAGTATAGAAATGTGAGTTCAGTAGCCAGCACCTATGTAAAAGAGGCCACCAGTGATTACACAGTTGTAAACCCAACACTGGAAAGACGGACAGAGCCCTCTGACTTATTAGCCATCCAGCCTAGCCTAAGCAGTGACCACCAATCAAAGTGAGTCAAAAGTCAAGGTTGACAGTCCCCATGAACAAGACCTGATGTTGTTCTCTGACTTTGCTAGTAAGTACACACATATAGGTATACACACACACACACACACACACCTGCACCTTTCATGGGGATGTTTTCATTTTTTTCTTCTACCTCTCCATCTAGTTACTGTTACAATTCCATTGTTCAAAAACTGTTTGCTTCCAGGTTCTGGCTATTACAAATAATGCTGCTATGAACATAGTTGAACAAATGCTTTTGTCATATGATAGGGCATCTCTTGGGTATATTCCCAAGAGTGATATTACTGGGTCCAGGGGTAGGTTGATCCCAAATTTCCTGAGAAACCGCCACACTGATTTCCAAAGTGGTTGCACAAGTTTGCATTCCCACCAGCAATGGATGAGGGTACCCCTTTCTCCACAACCTCTCCAGCAAAGGCTATCCTTGGTGTTTTTGATTTTAGCCATTCTGACAGGTATAAGATGAAATCTCAAAGTTGTTTTGATTTGCATTTCTCTGATCGCTAAGGAGGTTGAGCATGACCTTAAGTGTCTTTTGGCCATTCTCAACTTCTTCTGTTGAGAATTCTCTGTTCAAATCAGTGCCCCATTTTTTAATTGGGTTATTTAGCATTTTAACGTCTAGTTTCTTGAGTTCTTTATATATTTTGGAGATCAGAACTTTGTCTGTTGCGGGTTTGGTGAAGATCTTCTCCCAGTCAGTAGGCTGTCTTTTTGTCTTACTGACAGTGTCCTTTGCTTTACAGAAGCTTCTCAGTTTCAGGAGGTCCCATTTATTCAATGTTGCCCTTAATGTCTGTGCTGTTGGGGTTATACATAGGAAGCGGTCTCCTGTGCCCATGTGTTGTAGGGTACTTCCCATTTTCTCTTCTATCAGGTTCAGTGTGTTCAGATTGATATTGAGGTCTTTGATCCATTTGGACTTGAGTTTTGTGCATGGTGATAGATATGGGTCTATTTTCATTCTTCTACAGGTTGACATCCAATTGTGCCAGCACCATTTGTTGAAGATGCTTTCTTTCTTCCATTGTATACTTTTAGCTCCTTTATCGAAAATGAGGTGTTCATAGGTTTGTGGGGAAAAAAAAAGAACTGTTTGCTTAAAACACTAACATGTAAGTACTTGTCTGGTGAATATATGTCTCAATAGTTGTAGAATTAGCTACATGAGAACTCAGCTAAGGATTACAAATGAATACTGAAAATAGTTAAAATGGCAGGATTTAGGCCATGCATAGTTCACCATAACTAAAAACACCCCACACATAATGTAAGGTGTTGATCAAGCAATCATCTTCCACTGAGGAGGGAAGCTAAAGCAGCGGTTTCCTGCCGCTAGAAGCACCTCCCCAGTTCTCATTCACTTGTTATCTATCTACATTCCAGAGTCCTCTCCTCTATGATTGACACAGCCTCCTCTGGATATGCTAATGCATGCATACTGAAGCTGGCCTTGATGTCACTGCTCCCTGGCAGAGATCTTGAGGAGACACTCTTGCTGTCTTTCAAAGTTATCTCAGGGATATTTCGTCATCATATCAGTGTATTATATATTTGTGAGTTGATATCTTCTCTCCTATTTAATTTCGTATTTTAATCTTTTTGATTATATTCATTAAAATAATGGATTTTTAATCAGACTTCCTAGAAATGAATTCCAGTTTATTCCAATACTATCTATTTAACCTTGAAAAAGTTATTTGACATTTGTCTGTCTCAAGTTTTCTTAGTTTGAATATGAAGACAAAATTTATATAAATTTTGTTGATTTGAGAGTAGAAGTCAACACTTGCTAAAGACTTGTAGCAGTTTTTGGCTCACTGACTACTACTTATTAAGTTTGATATGGGCCCGACTCTGATAAAATAATGGTAAGAAATGGAGATCCAATTCTACTCTCCTCAGAATGGCAAGAGCTTATTTAAAGAGATACACTTGAGCTAGGGAAATAGCAACATCAGTAAAGTGCTCACTGTGCAAGAATGAAGAGCAGAGTTCATTTCCAAGAGCACATACTGAAAAAAAAAAAAAAACAAGAGTAGTGAGTGATGTGTGCTTGTAATTTGTGATGTGAGAGGTAAATACTGAGGTTCACTGGCCAGCCAGTTTACCCTAGTCAGCAAATTCCAGGCCAGCGAAAAATCTTGTGCTTAAAAACAAGGTAAATGGTTCTACAAACATGTACACTCACACACACACACACACACACAGAGAGAGAGAGAGAGAGAGAGAGAGACAGACAGACAGACAGACAGACAGAGAGAAGAAAACTTCAATCTCAGAAGCAAGTAAAATAACTTAATGTTAAAATACATATTATGAAAGAAAGAGGGAATATATCTCTGAAAAAAAGAGTGATGAGAGAAGACATGTCGAGACAGTCAGGGAAACAACTTTGAATTGCAAGTGTACCTGAATCATCTCTGATGTAAGAATGTTTCAGAAAGTAAACATTACCCTTTGGAAAGTTAAAAAGTTCCTGAAGGCCCTGTATCAGCACATACAAAGGACAAAAACAGTAGCCTTTGAGGTTGTAAAAGATGTCAAGGTGTTTGGAAACAAAGTTTATGTGGTGTCATTTCATACCAATTATCTGAAAATATGTAGGCAAAACTTGCATCTGTGGTATATCCAGCCAACCCCGATCGCCCTCCTTTTCTCCTGCTATCTTTTACTTTCAAGGCAGATGTACCAAGTTCTTTTGATCATGGCCTTAAAATCACCAGTCAGGGGACCAAAGCCTGGGAGCCAAAGGTTAACTTTTATTACATGCAACAAAACTGATTTGATCCGTTGTATGTTTGTAGTCTAAGAATGACCCAAGTTGCTAGAAATTCCACAATTTGGGCTCCAACCCTTCATTTGTGTTCATAAAAAGATCTAAATTTAGATGATAGTGTCAAGAATACTCATGTAGCACAAAGAATAGAACCATAAAGCCAGATTTTAGGGAGCCTATGTAAGAAGTGGAAGGAAAGTGACAGTCTCTGACTGAGCCAGAGTAAGATAAAAATGAGAAATAAAATCCCAAATAATCAGGACTCATGGGCTGCCCAAGTCAGACTGATAGGTGAAAAGAGACCTAATTACTTAAGAAAGTGGTGAATATCTCCCAAAGGTCCAGAAGAGGTCATGTGCCCCAGATGTCTGTCACAGACAGTGCACAGCATGACATCAAATTATTACTTAATATTGAACTCTACCTTTCCAATTCCAGTATCTATCTCAGTAAATAATGGGAAGTAATGATTCTCCAAAAATATTTTGGCAGCTAGATCCAAGTTCCATCTACTTGATACCACAAAATCACCATCTGACTGAGCTCCAAGAGCCCATTGAAACTAGAGGTTCCTGAGAGGTGAGAAACTTAACGATGTCATAATGAAAATATAAGTAATAAAAAATTAACAAGAGTAGTAGAAGATTCACAGGTGCACAGTGCCAGTGACTATGCTGCAGTGGGAGTGAGTAATGGGCACAGTTGCAGATTCTGCTTTCTGTGGGTCTTCCACGTTGTCCTTCTTAACACAGGCAATCTTCTTAGCATCACAAGCAGAAGTATTAGAAACTTCCTAAAAGAATATCCATTTGTAGCAAAGGGGTACCTGCTTGTAATCCCAGCAGCCAAGAGGCTAAGGATGGGGACTGTCATAAGTTCTGGGTTGGATAGTGGCATACTGTTTCAAAAAATGAAAGGAAGAAAGAAATAAGAAAGAAAGAAAGAAAGAAAGAAAGAAAGAAAGAAAGAAAGAAAGAAAGAAAGAAAGAAAGAAAGAAGGAACGAGAGAGAAAGAGAGGGAGGGAGGGAGGGAAGAAAAGACGGAGACTTAGGAAAATAGGGAGGAGGAAGAGCAGGAGGAGGATGAGGAGGAGAAAGGAAGACTATATGGAGATTCCAGATCTAGTAAGTAAAACACAATCTTGCAGAGAATGTTGAAGCAGCTGCAGAAAGAGGTACTGGAGATCTGAATATCCAGAAATCTTTATCAGTCATGCAGATGAAGGATGCCTCCATCAAGTTTCAGATGACTGTTCTTTTAAATAATAAAGTTTACTGGACAAGAAAAACACCCAAGACAATGTAGCCCTGAGATCCAGTCTCTACCCCAATGACCCAAGAGGAAATGGATCATATTATGGTACAGTCTGGAAATTGGAAATAGTCACCAAAATATAGCATTGAAAACTATGCACAAAAAGCTTTTATAGTATAAAAAATGAAAATAAGAGTTTCATTCTTTGGTATTTGCCTTCAAATGTTTCTAGAAATCTCGTGAGGGGCTGTGAGGAAGGTAAAGGGAAATCTTCAGTGATGGAGGGTCCTGAGCCCAGCAGTGATGTCAATGTAAAGAGAGATATCAAAACTTGGAGTGTCCTAAGCCCAGCAGTGATGCCAGTGCAAAGATGGGCAGCAAGAACAATGCTTCCCGTTGAGCTATGAATAGAAAACACAGCACATACCATAGAGAAAGACTCCAGCCATAAGTATATCAGATAGAAAAATCACAATCCTCTAAGGGTGTTACCCTATTCTTACTGCTGGTGCAAACCATAACTATCAGTCCTCATACACCTATAGTATTTAAACTGACTGGAGATCAGTGCTTAACAAAGTAAGTGCAACAGACCCTGGACACAGGATGATGATATGATAATATATATATATATATAGTATTGCTATATATACATATATTTACCATACTGCAGTGTACATTTCTACCTCTGATTAAAATACTTGTATGTAATGATATACATTGTTTGCATTTGGAGGTCATTGTCCTCATTTATTGCACAGTTGTTTATTCTCTTAGTCTTCAAGTTAGATAGGTATCAAGAATTATAAATCAATAGTCATATATGTTTGTCATATTTATATTTAGGCTAATCAGGTTCTTTAGATACATAGAGATTATATTTAGTATAGATAGTACAATATTCAACCTCTTCGAAGAGCTGTAGAAAATGGCCTTTAGTCTAACCTAGAGTACGAGACACAATCACTCCTGGCAACACCGCTCTACTCCCGAGAGAACATTGAGTACCAAAGACACTCCATTTGGAGTTTGTCTTCTTCTTGTCAGCACTGGCTTTTGGGCAAAGAAAAGCCCATACCTCGACCACTGACAGAGTTACAGAGTATCCGTAAATGGATAAAAAGAGGATTGTCTTATCTTACCAAGACGGGGTAAGATAGTTCTAAAAAGTTCCTTGCCTTTGAAAATGGTATGTCAGTTATGTTAGGCCTTAGCCAAAGTTGGTTGCCTCAACATTGCAAATGAGACTTTGGGTGATTGCCCAGGTAGTCAGTTGTCTCTGTCATTTGTTGCACATTTTAGAAGTTTCTCGTTTGTACTTCCTGGTTGCTCAAGTAATACTACTTCCCTTCTCAGATCTTTGATGGAGTTGAAGATTAGATAATTGTAGTTACATTATTTAGACTCCTTGAAATAGAATGCTTAGTAAAACTTTTGTTATATGTTTCTTGCTTAATATTGTTTGTTGTTTGTAATTTTATATTTGGTATCTGTTCCTACTGTATATAGTTTTATTGAGTTTGGTTCAATCTTGTTTAGATAAAAGGGGGAGATGATGGGGAAGTTCAGCCAATCACATTCTGTTTAGGGTGTGTCCCCCTGAGGCCAAGAAAAACAGATAAAAACACCCAGGTTCTCTGGCCTCTCTCTTTTTTTGTTCCCTGCGCTCCTGGATCGCTGGAACCCTGGTTGTGTAAGTTCCCTTTCTTCCATTTATTAAAGCTGAATCTATTATATTAAACTGGTCTGGTTAATTCTAACTACCAATTGACCACACCCATCAGGTAGAGGCATGTTCTGTCTATCCAGGGAACAGTGAATTATACAATAACAAAAATGTTCTCATTATGAAATGATGAGATACCACTGAATTTTTCTTAATCTCGAGAAAAAGATGAGTCGCAATTGTACAATGAACTTTAGTCTATACGTTTTGTTTTCCCAATGGAGTCATCATGCAATTTACTCACTAGTATATGAGACAGCACTCATCTAGAAGAAGGTCATTACACAGTTTTAGGATCATGTGAAGGAAACACTCTCTCATGCTGATACTTAATTTTGTTTGCAAAGAGCAAGAGCAAATATAGGAATTCTACATGCATCTATAACTTTCAAAGTCGTCCAGCAGGGTTCTCCCACAGATTTACAGACTGTGTAGTGAAACACTATGCTATATGAGCAGCTTGTCTCTGTCAAAGTCAGACAAAATATTAGTGCCTTAGAGATTAAAGTTGTATTCATTCCTAGCTACAAAAGGCTCTTTGGACAATGTTTGATGACATGACAGATAGACCCTGTAACTGCACTGAGTAGCAGTGTTTTCTCCTTTGGCTGTTGCTGGATAAAAGCTTTAAATGCCTCCACACTAACATCTAACTATTCTTTGTCTCAACTTTTATGTGAAATACAAGGACACTTTTGACCTTGAAACAACCCTGGGTCACATCGAATAATAGAGTTATTCTACTGTACAACAACCGTTTTAAAACTGACATTTATTATCAAACTGTACCTAATTTTTAGTTAATTGAAGTACTAAATGTGAATTATTATTTCCATACTAGTACAGCTAAAATGCTTTCATATGGAACATGTTACATGTACTGCTCAAAGTCACAAACATAATAAAGCAGAGCTGAATTCACATTTAATGTCATTCCGAGTTTAAAGTTTATATTGCTTGGGAATGATCAGCCTTCAGAAGATCAGCATTCTGTTACCTTTGCACTCCAAGGAAATTAGTTTGAAAAATCAGTGCACGTGATGATAACCAGGCTTGGCAGTGTGCAACCATAATCCCAGCTTTTAACACGATTGAGGCAGAAGGATCTAAATTTCAAGCCAACTTGGTACATGGAGTGAGTTTGAAAATAAGCTGGGTAATTTAGAGATCTGTTCCAAAACAAAAATGAAGAAGGTTGGGAATGTTAATCTGTGCACAAGTCTTTTCTAGTATGTTTGAGGCCCTGTGTATGTATGATTTAATTTTCATAAATATGCATATATAACCTCTATAATAATCACATGTATAGAGGAAGGGAGGAAAGGAAAAGATTACCAGCTCAAAGGCCCAGATAATATTTTTAGCAAAATCATAGAAGAAAATTGTCTTAACCTAAAGAAGAATATGCAGTAAAGGTACAAGAAGCTTGCAGAATACCACATAGATTGGACCAGAAAAGGAAGTCTCCTTCCCACATAATCATCAAAACACTAAATTCTGAACATCTATGCCCCAAACACAAGGAAACCAATTTTTGTAAAAGAAATATTCCTTATTAAAGTTGAAATCATATATAAAACCTCACACATTAATAGTGAGAGACTTCAATACCTTACTCTAACCAATAAACAAATGATCCAGCCAAAATTTTAATCAGAGAAATACTGGAGCTAACACATATTATGACTCAAATAGACCTCACAGATATTTACAGACTGTTTCATGCAAACACTAAAGATTATACTTTCTTCTTAGTACCACGTGGAACATTTCTAAAATGGATCACA
The DNA here is from genome assembly GCF_950005125.1 of Chionomys nivalis. Lineage (NCBI taxonomy): Eukaryota > Metazoa > Chordata > Mammalia > Rodentia > Cricetidae > Chionomys > Chionomys nivalis. Next base: position 17,291,943 of record NC_080089.1, on the reverse strand, counting down.
CACTTGGGCACAAACAAGTCTCAATATATACAAGAAAACTGAAATAACCTCCTGCCTCCTATCAGACAACCCTGGATTAAAACTGTATTTCAACAACAGAAAGTCTATGAACTTTCATGGAAACTGAACCACTCTCTACTGAGTTATCCCTGGGTCAAGGAAGAAATAAAGAAAAACATTAAAGACTTCCTAGAATTAAATGCAAATGAATGCACAATGTACCGAAGTTTATAGAACACAATGAAAGTTGTACTAGTTCATAGTACTATGTGCCTTCATAAAGAATTGAGTGATTTCGTACTGGCACTTAACAGCACATGTGAAAGCTCTAGAACAAAATGAAGCAAACCAATTCAAGATGGCAGGAAATAATCAAACTGAGGGCTGAAATCAATAAAAAGAGAAGTATAGAGAACAATATAAAGAATCAACAAGATAGATAAATTCTTATCCAAACTAATTAAAAGGCAAAGAGAATGTTCAAATTAACAAAATTAGAAATGAAAAGGGGAGACATAACAGCAGACACTGAAAAAATACAGAGAATTCATTAGGTCTTAATTCAAAAACCTGTACTCCACAAAATTGGAAAATATAAAAGAAATAGACAATTTTCTAGATAGGTACCACATACCAAAATTAAATCAAGACCAGATAAACAATTTAAATAGACCTGTGACAACTAAGGAAATAGAAGTAGTCATTAAAAGTCTCCCAACAAAAAGGAGTGCTGTGCCAGATGGTTTCAGGACATAATTCTACCAGGAATGTCAAAGAAGAACTAATACCAATACTCCTGAAATTCTTTCACACAAGAGAAACAGAAAGAATATTGTCAAACTCTTTTTATGAGGCTACAGTTACCCTGCTACCCAAACCACACAAAGATGCAACAAAGAAAATGAATTGCAGACCAATTTACCCAATGAATGTTAATTCAAAAATACTCAATAAAACAGTGGCAAACTGAATCCAAGAACAGATCAAAAAGATCTTCCACAATGGTTAAATATGCTTCATTCTAGCGATTCAGGGATGGTTCTAAATGTGAAAATCTGTCACTATAATCCATTATATAAGTAACCTGGGGAAAAATGGGATCATCTCTTTAGACACCAAAAAAGCCTTTGACAAAATCCAACACCCCTTCATAATAGAGGTCTTGAAGAGACAGGGATATAAGGAACATATCTAAACACAATAAAGACAGTTTACCGAAAGCCAACAGCCAACATCAAATTAAGTGGAGGGAAACTCAAAGCAATTCTACTAAAATCAGGAACAAGAAAAGGTTGCCTACTCTCTCCATATCTTTTCAATATAGTATTTGAAATTCTAGCCAGAGCCACAAGACAACTATAGGAGCACAAGGGGATACAAATTGGAAAGGAAGAAGTCAAAGTATCACTCTTCACAAGTGACATTATAGTTTACATAGGCAGTCCTAAAAATTCTATCAGGGAACTAACTTCTACAGCTGATAAACCTTTAGGGAAGTGGCTGCATCCAAGATTAACTAAAAAAAAATTATCAATAGCCCTCCTCTATACAAATGGCAAACATGCTGAGAAAGAAATCATGGAAAAACACTCTTCACAACAGCTACAAATAATATGAAATATCTTGGTACAAATCTAACCAATCAAGTGAATGACCTGTATGAAAAGAACCTCAAGTCTTTGAAGAAATAAATTGGAGATGATATCAGAAGATGAAAATATCTCTCATACTCATGGTTCGGTAAGATTAACATAGTAAAAATGGCCATTTTACCAAAAACTATCTACAGATTCAATGCAATCCCCATTAAAATTCCAGAAAAATTCATTACATACTTTGAAAGAACAATACTCAATATGGAAAAACAAAACAAACAAAAATCAAAAACAATCTGGATAACTAAAACAATCATGTATAATAAAAGAACTTTGGGACTTATCATCAACCCTAATTTCAAGCTTTACTACAGAGCTATAGCTTTAAAAAATTGTATTGATATAAACACAGACAACTGGAATAATGGAATAGATTCAAAGATCCAGAAGTAATCTCATACACCTATAGACAAGTGATTTTCAAAAAAGAAACCAAAATTATACAATTAAAAAAAGCATTTTCAACAAATGGTGCTGGTATAATTAGATTTTAGCATGTGGAAGAATTCAAATAGATACATATTTATCACCCCGTATAAAACTCAAGTCCAATAAATAAAAGACCTCAACATAAAACCAGATAAGCTGAACCTGATAGAAGAGAAAGTAGCAAACATCCTTGGATGCATTGGCACAGGAGACAACTTACTGAACAGAATACCAAATAGCACAAATACTAGAACTGACAATTAATAAATGGGATCTAATGAAACTTAACAGCTAATGTAAGACCAAGGACACCATCAATGATAAAATGACAGCTTACATAATGGGAAAATATCAGCACCAACCCTAATCTGAAAGAAGACTAAGTTCCAAAATATATAAAGAATTCAAGAAAATAGATATCAACAAACCAAACAATTCAATTAAAAATAGGGTAAAAATTTAAACAAAGAATTCTCAATAGAAGAATTTCAAATGGGTGAGAAACAAAAAAATGTTCAACATTCTTAGCCATCAGAGCAATAGAAATCAAAATGACTGCCGGGCGGTGGTGGCGCACGCCTTTAATCCCAGCACTTGGGAGGCAGAGGCAGGCGGATCTCTTGTGAGTTCGAGACCAGCCTGGTCTACAAGAGCTAGTTCCAGGACAGGCTCCAAAACCACAGAGAAACCCTGTCTCGAAAAACCAAAAAAAAAAAAAAAAAAAAAAAAAAAAAAAAAGAAATCAAAATGACTGTGAGATTTCATCTTTAACCTGCCAGAATAGCTAAATCAAAAACACAAGTGACAGCTCATGCATAAGAGGACATGGAACAAGGAAAACACTCCTCTATTGCTAGTGGGAATGCAAACTTGTACAACCTCTTATGAAGTCAATATGGAAGTTTCTCAGAAAAGTGGGAATCAGTCTACCTCAAGACCTAGTTATATCATTCTTGGGCACGTACTCAAAGAATACTCAATCAAACCATGAGGACACTTGTGCAAATATGTTCATAGCAGCTTTATTTGTAATAGCCAGAACGTAGAAACAACCTAGATGTCCCTTGATGGAAAAACAGATGAATAAAATGTAGTACACTTACACATTGATTTATTTTTCAGCTGTTAAAAATGGCATTATGAAGCTGGGCGGTGGTGGCGCACGCCTTTAATCCCAGCACTCGGGAGGCAGAGGCAGGCGGATCTCTGTGAGTTCGAGGCCAGCCTGGTCTACAAGAGTTAGTTCCAGGACAGGCTCCAAAAGCTACAGAGAAACTCTGTCTCGAAAAATTAAAAAAAAAAAATGGCATTATGAAAATTTCAAGCAAACGGATGGAACTAGAAAAAATCATCCTCAGTGAGGTAATCCAGATCTAGAATGACAAACATGGTATATACTCACTTATAAGTAGATATTAGCTGGAAAGTAAAGGAGAACCATGCTATGATCCATAGACCCAGAGAGGCTAAGTAACAAGGACAGCTCATGGAGGGACATGAGATCTCCCAGGGAAGGGGAAGTCAAAGAGATTTTGTGGGTGGACTGGGGGCAGATAGGGTGGGAAGATGAAGAATGAGGTAGGGAGAAATGGAGAGAGAGTACTAAAAGAGATCACCTGAAAGCGGGGGCATTCTGAGGTGAGGTAGAAACCTGTTGCAAGGGAAACTCCCAGGAATCTATAAGGAAGACCATAGCTCAAACTCCAAGCAATATGTAGTCTGAACTGACCATCTCCCGTGACCAGGCAAGACTTCCAGTGAAGGAACTGAGATCCTAACTCAGTCATATAAACTTCAACCTACAGTCTGTCTTGCTTATAGGATGTGCAGGGGTAAAGGAGTCATGGAGATTGAGGGAGTGGCTAACTAATAGATATTCTAGCCTTAGACCCATGCCACAAGATTGAACCTACCCTTGACACTACCGAGAGCAACAGGACCCAGAGAATGGATGTCCCAGAGACCTAGAATAGAACCAGACAGGATTAAAGAAAAAATGTCAATGTAATGATGCTTAATGATATTCTGCTTTATTCACAGATTGGTGCCCAGCCCAATTGTCATCAGAAAGGCGTCCTCCAGCAATTGATGGAAACAGATGCAGAGAACCACTGGCAAACATTAGCTAGAGTTTGGGGAATCCTGTTCAAGAGAGGGAGGAAGATTGTACAACTGAAAGGGTCAAGGGCCCATGAGAAAACACACACAATCAACTAATCTGGGCTCATAGGTGCTCACAGAGACTGAACCTACAACCAGGGACTCTATATGGGACTGACCTAGGACCTTTGCGTATATTAGACAGTTTTGTAGCTTGGTCTTCTCATAAAACTCCTACAGTCATAACATAGGCTGTCTTATACTATTTTGCTGGCTTTGTGGACCCTATTCATCATATTGGGTTGCCTTGTCCAGCCTTAATACAAAGGGAGATGCTCAATCTTACTGCAACTCCATATGCTATGTTTTGTTGATATCTATGGGAGGCCTGCATAGAAAAAAAGTAGATGGGGTGGGCAGAGGGGAGGTAGGAGGAGAGACCAGGAAGAGAGAACGGAGGTGAAACTAGTGTTGAGATGTAAAATAAATAAATATTTTTAAAAGAAAAAAGAAGTGATTGGTACAAGGTAAACAAATTTATGATTTTCTTTATATTAGCAGGCTTAAAATTGTACTTGAAAATATATGTAGATGAATAAATTCTTACTGCAAAATGTTTCAAGTTGAAAAAAGTAATCAGATAGATTATATAAAGAGAGACAAAATTATCACTTTCTTTTAGTTAGTCTTATAGGTACCTTTATAAAGAAGATTTAAAGCCCTTAACAGATATTGAAAAAGAATAAAAAATATAATGAAGTCTCTAGTTTAGAATTTACTAAGTATACAGAAAAGTAGTTGGAATTGTGAAAATACGTCATATTGTATATATTTATATGTTTATACACACACACATGACAAGGACAGACGTGATTATAAACCTCTCTGAATGTAGAATATGTACTGATTACCATGACACCAGTTTTCACACACGTGGCAGTGGTGTGTAGTGTTGAGATTTTGACTATGATCTTCAACCCATTGATCCACTCTTCAAACATAAAAGCTACATGTGAGGTTACCTCATCCAGAGTTCCTGATTTTCTTTAAATGGTTCATTCTCTCTAGTAGTAAGGCTTCTTTAGCACTGTGCTCAGACTCTCTTAGGTTGCTGATTTACATCCCATCTCTTTTTCATTTTTAATTATTTCATTTGTTTTTTGATGTGATATAATTATGCAATTTATACTTTCTTTTCTCTTCCCCCAGCACTCCTATATAACTGTACCTACACTCTTTCAAACTTACAACCCTTTTCAACAATTATTGTTACATATAAACATTTATATACAAGGAAGAGTACACAGATTTTGAAGATCTTACTTACATACTTAGGAATATATATGTATTATCCTTAGATAATGGCATTTAATCATTCAATGTTGTCATGATTTAATGCTGTAAATCACTTTTAATGTAGTCCAATCTATCATGTGATTCTAATTTGTAATCCATGGCTTTCCTTCACATGGATTTTCATCTTATGTCCTCATCCAGCAGAGCCTCAACCCTCTAGTACCTCCTCCTACATAGCTAACCCTTACCCTTCCCAATTGCTCCAACCCCAACACCTCATCTATTCCCACTCTCATCTTGCCAATCCTTGATCTTACTTTAGCTTTCACACTTGTTCCTTATCTTCCCCTAGCCCTAATATTCCAACATCACATCTTACTCTAGACCCTAGTCAGCTAATCCTTCATTGTATACCAGGTTTCACTCTCAAAACAGCTGAATATACTCCAGGCCCCCACCCCTCATTCTATTCCTATACCCTGCAGAATTTGAGGTAGAGACTATAACATTCTTTACTCTCATAAAAATATCTATTTTCAGTTCTAAATCTTCTTTATAGAGATGCCTATGAGAATAAAAAGAAATGGGAATGATATGTTCACACACTCATAATTCATTGTAATTCACTAATTAGAAGACTTTTTTAAAAAATTCATTAAGCCTCCATGCAGACAATGCTCATGTCAACCAAAGGAATACTGAAGCCGTTCTGTTAAAATGTTTGCCAGTCTTCTTTCCATGCAAGTGTCAGGTGCAAAATTAAAACACCATTTCCCAAGTAATCCCATTAAGCAAAAGTCACTGTGTGTGGTTTTGAGATTATTGTATAATTACCTCTACATATTTAGCATTCATTATCATGGGGAGATGAATCTGTGCAATCAACATTTGTTTAGACACAGTGTTTTGTCAGTACTAGGTGGCAAGTGTCACTAAGCTAAATAAAAGCATCTCTTACATATGTTTGTGCAATCGGAAAGAGACTTGGGATGTTAATTCCATCCTGTTGCTGATTTCGAATGTCAGCTCTGACAGGCACGATAACAATTGGTTCAGGTGGTGTTGACAGCTGTGGATGACAGGCTAACACAGGCGCTGCACAGGAGATTCAGACTCTCACCACCGCACTTCTCTATTCAAAGAGGACAAGGACTGATATATCACCAGGAAGTGCAAAAATGAGTTATGATCCATTTCTGGTAAATTGATTCATACTCTTACATGACATCAAATAGCAAGGAACAGCCCTTGCATGTCATTCAGGCTCTTAGATGAAGTTCTTCAATGTACTATCCTAAATTATAGGTTAGCAAAACAGTTGCCAAAATGTTCCCAATAGCTATCATCACTGGCCATTTGCATGCAGGTCTGACAAGTCTCATCCTGGAAGCCACATCAGGAGTCAGTGAACTTTTCCTATAGAGAGGAGGAAACTAAATGGAAAGGGCCTCACTCCATCAGACCAACTCACTCTGCCGGGTTAGCCATTAGCAGCACAAAGCTGAAATAGAGAGGTTGCGTTTCTGGCAACACTCTATGATCAAGTCAGGAATAGGACAAATTTGATAAGGGGAAGAGGGTTGGGGGAAACCTTTGCTACAGAAAGATCTCTCAAGCCCTCTGCTTTCTGTAAGAGAACAGCATGTGGCAGAAAGAAAGCCTTTTCATCATCTTTGAAGGGCTTTGGGTTTCTGTGTCTATCTGGAATTAGGATGGAGTTGCATGAGCTTAGGCTTGGCTTTGATGAGGGCAGAGAAGCTGAACCAAGACCACACATTGCATACCTCCTGTATATCCATATAGAAATTTCCTTCCAAGTAAACCAAGAAATCTAGTTGCTGAATATTCTGCCTCAAGCATATGGGCACTCATGACAACGCTGTGATAAAAGGCTTGTGATTTTGAGAAGTAAAAAAAGAAACTGCCAAAGAAAAAATTAAGAATCTAAACTCTGATTCAATGTTTGATAAATAATTATCAACTTCAGTCTCTTCCTCTATACACTGGACTTCAATTTCTTTTCTAAGGCAGTAACATCAGATATGATGCCTGTAAGGCATACCACAGGTCTACTTTTCCATATTGTAATTCTATATTTTCACTATTCTCAGTAGCTATTTTGGACAAGGTTGTTAAGAACACTGAACTAGAAAACACTGAGCCATTGCCCCTAGGGAGGGCAATAGCTTAAGGTTCTTATGAGACTCTCGTTACATTTCTGTCAATTTTGTAACAAATAATTTTGCCTCATGTGTATCTCTTTTTAAAAATAATGTAAATAAAGGATAGCACTAATTTATTTGCACAAGCTCAGGGCCAACAGCTCTCATACTCAAGTCTGAACAAAAATGATCTGTCAGCGTTCCCTCTGAAAGGAACAGCATAACCTTTTTGTATGTGGAATGATGGGAACCACTTTGGGTCTTCAGGCCCAATCTAAAACAGTAACAATAACAATAAATAAACAATGAAATCACAAACAGTAACAATTCTGCATGCATGTGAAAAGTGGGGTGTCTCTAGACTGAAATGCACAGGTTTATCTCATGGGAGCAGAAAAACAAAACTGGCAGATTTTCTTGTTCCATTTGAGCTGCGATGTTACAGACTATGAGACTCAATTTTGTCACCATGTGAGAATTTGTGAATGGCAGAACCTTGCTGTGAGTGTTGACTTGGGGTTGTAATAAACTTGCTGAAGAGCTAAATTTGCTAAGAAAAATCTGTGTATAAATTGTAATGTTCTAACAACCCTATTTGTTATCTTTAGCTCTGCATGGAGCAATGACACATGAACCCTCCTCAGGATTTATCTATTAGCAGCATCCATGGGTTCTAGGACACTTAGTTCAGGGTTTATGCCTGAAAAACGGCAGTCATCTATTCTCCGTCTAATCCTTCAACACTGGTCCTAGAGTTAGAGTGTGTGCCACCTCATCACTCAACATTGCTCAACTGTTTCTCGTTGACATTAGAGTGGAGTTCTAAAGGCCAGACTTCTGAGCATTGTCTGTAACCTGCTAATTCAAAACCAACCCTTTCAATATTCCACTCGTCACCCTAACAACCACATTTACCCTTCTTTGCTTTTTCATGGACTTGTGTCTCTGCAGTTGCCATTTTCTTTGCTATAACCAAAAATCCAAGAAGCCTATGCATCTCTCCTTGATTATCTCAGGGAGGAAAATGCTCATAGCATTTAAGTTCTATTTGTATGTTCATTAACTAGATTGCTATCTCTCTAAGCTATCCACTGGACAAGTTGCAATTCAGAGTAAGGCCAAAGCATGATACAGGTTCACTTAAACAGTCTAGAAGCATAAATTGTTATTGTTTGAAAATATTTACTTAGTGTTTAATGATTACTAAGTGTCATTCTAGGTGTTAGGATATAGCATGTGCTCAGACTGGTAGAATTTGAGCTTTGACGGGAATTTTAAAGAACTCCTCAAAGTTTAGATTCTATCACTTATTGATTGAAGAAACCAGTTCTACTGCCCAGGACTCTTGCAGGAAATAACTGTGATAACACAGAAGTAAATGTAATTCTCAGTACTGTGCTCTAAGTGAGGAAGGCAACGATAAGTGTTAACTCTGCAGGATTACCATGAAGAAGGTAAAACTGTTCCCTGTGTCACGTATCAGAAAGGCCTATGGTAAGATATGTGGGGGTGGGGGTAGGGCATCTAACTCACCAGAGAAATAATAGGTCTGGACTCACTATTTTATTCTATGGAAGTTAGTCCACGCTGACTTTAAACTCATGACTCTTGCCACTTTAGCCTCTGGAGACATCCTGCTGAACCTCGGCCAGCTCTGCAATTTTATGGAGACTCAGAACTCTTTGAAATGAGAGAAGAACTATAGAGTCTTCTGAAGGAACTTGGGTTTGCAGGGTTTGTGCACATCACGATTGGCAGGCATATCTTTCAGAAGTAGTCTGATATTTTATGATTTAGAAGAATTATGTATTTCTCGTCACATTTCCTAATTATATTATTAAATTTCCTTTAAAAACATTTCCCCAATTCCTACGGTGGTGAGACCCCTTTCTGTTAGATAAACACACAATTTCCTTGGAATATTTTTGATAAAACAAGTCAAGGCTGACAACAAGTTACATAAAACCTGACTACATTAGCTGAAAGAGATGTGAGTTTTATTTTCTCATGATACTAATGTCTAGAGATAAGTGGCTGCTTGTGTTGGCTTAACATCTCAGTCAATTCAGGCAAATGTATCTGATTCTCTTCCTCTTGTCTCTTGACTCACAAATTACTGTTGCAGAGAGGGCTACTATGGAATCATGACATGCCAGGAAAGGATACTGTTTCCAGGAAAGATACAGAGTACCTCCCTTGATATCCTGTCATGTACAACTGGGTCCCCTGAATATGCTACTGAGTACAAAGAAGACTGGCAACAAGGAATCTCAGTTCTATTAAATTTATTTACACCTAAAACACGTTTACTATCTATTGAGTGGCAAAGAAGCAAGAAATAGATGTTCTAAGCACTGAGACAGCCTAGATGAAGGCACTCTAGCCAGCTTGAGCATGGCAAACATGTCTCTGGCAGCCCTTGACCTTCTCCCCCGTTCTGTCTGCCTTGCTAAACCTATTAGAGTGCATTGCATCAAGGTTTATTCTTTATTTCACCACTTCTACCTCTTGCGGCTGACTACCAAGGTCCAGCTATCAAAGTATTGAAGCCCAGCAATCAAAAGCTCCCTATAGCCAGGCAGTGGTGGCACACACCTTTAATCCCAGCACTTGGGAGGCAGAGGCAGGCAGATCTCTGTGAGTTCGAGGCCAGCCTGGTCTACAAGAGCTAGTTCCAGGACAGGCTCCCAAGCTACAGAGAAACCCTGTCTCGAAAAAACAAAAACAAACAAACAAATAAAAAATCTCCCTATAGCTCACCTAATTAACTTGCTCAATTAAAATTAAACATGTTATCCTAACACAGGGTTTCCTTTTTACCTTTGTAAACTACCATTTTCCTATGGGCCATGTCTGTCTCTTCTCTATGCAGAGGCAGTCTTTTATCCCTGCAGGGTAAGACTATCCCTGCTCCACTTCCCTGTTCTCTTCACCTTCTCTCTTGTCCTCTGTCTTCTGTCTTTGACTATTACTGTCCCTCTCGGCAAATAAATCTCCTTTGTGCTGAGAATATGGTCTTAGGGGTTCTGATCCCTTTCACTAGGAATGAATTTTATAAACCTGAATGAAGATAATAGTAAAAAAAAATTAATCCTGTCTAAAATCTTATAAGTGCACAGATATGTTTCCTTGGTTCTATAGTCCCCATCTTATTATGTAGTATTTTCTTTATGTTTCTTTTCATTATATGTGCCTACATATTAATTACAAAACAATGGGACTCATTGTCACACTCTAGTATACAGAACACATTGATCACGTTTTTCTATTTTTTGTCTGGTCCTTTCCTTTTCTTTCAACATTTTTCTAGGTTGTTAAAGATTTCCAGCATTTCTTCCTGTCCTGCCCCACACTTGCCCTCTCCTATGTCTAGTGTCTACTATTCTATTACTCTCGCAAGACTGACTCAGTTCTGCACATATGGAATTTATCTGTGTGTGTCTGTCTTATTTCACTGAATGCAGTGATTGTCATTTCCAATACGATGCTGTGAATAACAGGATCTCATTCTTTTCATGGCTCAGTAATATCCTATTGTATACATACACCATGTTTTCTTTGTCCACTCATTTGCTGGACAGTTGGTTTGACTTCAACATTTGGCTCTTTTGAGAAGTGTTTTAATGAACATGGGTTTTAAAGTATTTTGTACATAAAAAATTCATTTGGAAATATGCCCAGTCATGGAATTGCTGTCTCAAATGTTTGTTCTACATTTAGTTTTTGAAAACTCTCTAGACTATCGTCTAAAATGACTCAGTAGATTTATATTCCTAGCAGCAGGATGTTAGAGTTCCTATCTCTCGGAATCCTTTCCAGAAATTGTTGTGTTTTGTCTTTTTGCTGATAGCTATTCCAACAGGGGTGATGGGAAATTTCATTGTGGTTTTGATTAGCATCGCCCTGGTGATCAGGAAAGCTGAACATGTTTCCCGTGTTCATCGACCATTTGAATGTCTTCTGCTGAGAGGAGTTTTATTGCCGTTACTTAATTGAATTTCTTTTTTGTTCATCTTTTTAAGATCCATATATATTGGGGATGTCAAGCCTTTACTGTACCATTGGCAGCTCTTCCTCATTCTGAAAGCCATCTCTTAAGTCCCTTCGCTGCTTCCTCTGTTATGGATAAATTCTTGGATTGATGTGTTAGCATTTATCTCACGTCTGTGGTTAGTGCTTTTAGGCTTTTCAAAGACAGAATCAACATGGATAATTTAACTTTATTGTATTCCATTTCTTTTTCCTTTGCTATGACCCAGAACTATACTAATTTGAGCAGTGTGAAGTGGCTATTCTTATCTTTCATCCAAAATTAGAGAAAATACTGTGTTGTTATTTTTGCATTCAGTGTAATATTGAGTATAGGGTTCGCTTATATAGTCTTTATTATTTTATATAATTTCTTTTTTAATAGCTTTTTGAGAGGGTTTATTTCATACACTGTAAGGAGTTATGTGTTTCAATAGTGTTTTGACTTTGTCTTTCATGTTGATTTGTTGCATCAAATCTACCAATCTGTGAGTGTTGAATTATCTTTGCATTTCTGGGTTGAATCGCAATCTAATCTTAACACATCAGCTTTCTCTAATGCAATGACTTAGGATTACTAGTATTTTCATTCAGAATTTTAAATTTTCACTTACTGGAGAAATAAGTCAACAGTATTTGTTTAACTTGATAGATCTTTTTTTTAGACTCAATAGTAGAATTGCAGTAGGCTAATGAAAGAATTTAGCAAGTATTTTTCATTGAAAATTTTGAAAGCATTTAAGAAAAACTACTACTACTTACTCTTAAATATTTTATAGAATTCAAATATAAATCATCAAGCCTAAAGTTTGTTTTTTTACAAGAGCGATTTTTGATTACTGGGTCAATTTACTTATACATCATTGTTTTATTTAAATTTTTCATTTTTATCTAAATCATTATTGTAGATAGTACATATTCAAGAATTTATCCACTTGTCTAGATTTTCCAAATATTTAGCATGCAATACTTCAAGGCAGTTTTTGTGCTCTTTTACATTTCTGAATTATGAATAGCAATATTTACTTTTTCTGCTCTGATTTTACTTATCTGTGTCTTTATTCTCAGGCTAAAATTTACTTTGTTGATATTTCCTAATATGTTTTATCCAAATCTTATTTACTTTGTTATGATCTTTATAATTTCTACTTCTTTCACATTGGATGGTCCTTACCTTCCTAAGTATTTGAGATGTACTGCAGTGTAGAGGTTATCTACACCAGATGTTAAAATCTCAAGGATGCGATTGGTTCAGAATCATTCCCTAGCAACCATCAATCATTTGAAGGTACTGATAGGGACTGTTTCAAGTTCCCACATTCAAAGAGTTGTAGGCCTGCTAAAGTCCCAATTCTGAGACCAGGGTAAGAAAAGAATTCTATTTCATTATCTTCATCCTAACACTGTGGTAGAAAGGAGTATTCTCAGAGAGTTCTGCCTGGCAAGTGCAGACAGCGGAAGGTCCTGGACCCACAGAACTCAGTTCTGACTTTACAAAGCTCCTCCTGGTTTTAAAAGTAAGAACCTACTATGAGATCATGCTCAGCAAGGTTCAGTGCAAGTCTGTGTAGGGGACTTAAGCTGACGCTGCAGTTGGTACAGACTCTGGAATGCTACTAAGCTTTGGTCTTAGAGGGGACTGTACAATAGCCACACAGATGAGGCTGATAAATGGAGAGGGGTTCCTCCTTAAGATGGTGAAGAAAGTAAAGACTTTCTGTTCCACTGATATTAAAGTGAAACATCTTCTGCTTGCCTCTAAACTGAACACTGTACTTTCCGTTGTATAATGTTTCAATAGACAAACATCGAAGTTACTCACCTGAGCTCCAACTGTTACTCTAATCACCTCTGACCTGGGCCAGTGTAGAAAAGGAGCCGTTGGGATTTGGAGATATAAGAATGCAGGTTTTACTGATTCCCAGAACAGAAAGCTCAGCCGGTCCTTTTTAAATGGCCCAGGGTTAGAGCATTGCATGTACAAAGTAGGAATGTCAATAATTGTAGTTATTAATAAGTTGGTAGCGACTTGAGTCAACTATTTAGATTTGCTTTTATAAAATGTCAGGCTCTTTGCTTGTGGACACTGTTTGGGCTTAAAGTTCCCACTTTTCCACTCCTTTACCTAAAGCCTGAACCAGGGCAGCAGAATTCTCAGTGTTTAGACAATTGTTGTATTTCTCTTTCTAATATCCAATATATCTGAATTTTTACCTGATTGCTTGATCCCTTCTCTCTGATTCCAACAATTTCTTACAATACCAAATCTAACACTCAGCTACACAAGAAGGATCTAAGGAAAGCCCAGGATTGTTCCTGAGACATCATCTTGAATCTCCTTTACATTCACCACACCACTCTTACATTTGCCACACACATATGTGTGTATAATATATATATATACATATATATACATATATATACATATATATGTAATGTTCAATGTTTTCACAGTGCTTAGCAGGAAGAATAGGCACATAGACAAAGCTGTCTCTACTCAAACTGTCAAACACCACAGTGGAGTGTCCACGGGCAAACTGAAAACCACTGGTTTTTACAGACTATCAGACTGGGTATTTCACCCAGTCTGGGCCTCTGTTCTGCCTAATAGTGTCACTCCATGAAAGGGCCTGTGAATGGAAGTTGTAAAATCCTCTTCTACAGAGATTTTTAGATTAGGAAGAAATTCTCCCATGTCTTCAAAGCTGTTAATTCTTTATTTAAAGCTAGGCTTCTGAAGAGACTATGATAAAAAGCACAGTTATAATAGTTGTTTTAAAAAATTCCGACAGTGAATGCTTACATAAATCAATACATTCCTGAATTAGCAACTTATGAATCCTAGAAAAATAAGTAAAATTGTTCTGCTGTATATGTAATCTACTAGTTTTTCTTGCCCTGTCTGAGCACACACAAACACACACAAATAAACAAACAAAAACAAAATAAAACAACAACAACAAAAACCAGTACTGACAGAGCCTTGCACTGCTCTACTGCCATGAATGACACTGAGAATTAAGTATTCCTGGGTGTGGAAGTACCATCTGAAAACCAAGGTAATGTACAAACAGGAGGGCTATATAATATCAAGTTCCTGTCTCAAAATTTAAAGGAGCTATGCTATAGTTTATTAGTTGATTGCCTCCCCTGGGCTCCCATTTCAATCTCTAATACTGTAAACAAACAAACAAAATAACAATACCAAAAATTAACTAGGGCGAGTGACTTTGCTCCATTAAAAGTGCTTAAAGTTTTCTGCCTTAGAGAAACAACAAAGCAAACTCTTACTTAGACTAGTTAAATAAAAATCAGAACAGGAAAAAAAAAAAAACAAAGTAGTGAAAATTTCAATGACAAGCCCCAAGGTACAATCACAGATAGGTCCCCCACATAGGCAATGATACGCAAGACTAGAAAATCTAGTCATTCCAGAACGTTCACTGTCTCAAGTACTGATTGCCACAAAAAAAGGTGTCAGTCACAGTAGAGAGTAGAGAGGGATTACCCACCTGCAACTGCCACCTCAGTTGGGGGGAGGCAGCATCTAACCATACAGCACAAGCTATCATTCACCTGGCATTTTGTTTCCTTACCTTGTTTGGTAATTCTGCAGTAATTCCTGTTTCCAGTCAATGTAACTCTAGGAAACTTTGTAAGAAAGAGAAAATGAGCAGCTTCTTCCTGCCTCCAACCATCACTCGAGTTTAATCATGCAATCATGTCATTCTTGCCATGGGATATTGATATCAAGCATGTCTGGCATATCTGAGAGTCCATTTAAAGTGATCTTGCATCCTGGGAGGGACCAACGTGATTAGCTGAGTGACCGTGGCTAGCTCTGCAGGACAGAGGAAGTGTACTGGCCTAATGTGACTAAAACCATGTGAGAGCCTTTCAACACATCCTGAGCTTTTCTATAAAGACGTTAAGTTGTTCACTGAGGCGAATGTCAGAGGAACCCTACCTACTACATGTGAAAGATCGCTGCTTCAGATTCCATCGTGCAGTCTGGAGGAGGCAATGCTCAGGAATCTGGGAATCTTCTGGAACTCTGTACCCTTCTGCTGAATTCTGTTGCAAGACAATTTGATTCAACTTCTCTAATCTGATAGCTTCCAACTCTCACACTTCATGATCTTTTCTGATTAAAAGCTGACTCTGAATTTTTTACATTACACATGAAACCTAGTCTTTTCTTGGCTCCCCTTGTCTCTGTGAATCAAAGACCAAGAGGTGAAGTTACTAATTTCCTAACAAGGAACAGTGCTTCACTCTGACTCTCCCCCTTCTAAGAAAAGCAATGCATAGTCAATTATAACAGCTATTTAAAAATCAATATTTCCAATCAATTAATACATTTGTTATGTTTTCTGCCACTTATTCTTAGTAAGAAAATTTGCAAATTACTGAAAATAAATAAATTATTGAACACTCAAGATAAAATGCTTCCAATTTTTAAAAGTGACATAATATGGAAAATTAACTTTGCCACATTTTCCTACTCATTGCCTTTCCATTCCTTATCCCTTAAAAGTGACTATTCTTATTAACATGTAGTTTAATATTTGTGCATTTATAAGAACATTCTGAAACAATATTCTTTTTTTTTCTTTATTTTTTTTCTTTTTTTTTATTCTTTTTTACTTAAAATTTCCAACTGCTCCCCGTTTCCCTTTTCCCTCCCCCTCCTCTCACATATTGCCCCCTCCCCCCGCTCCCCTTTCCCTATCACCACTCCATTTCTCCTCCCCCTAGTCCACTCCCCCTCCCTCTCGATACTGAAGAGCAGTCCAAATTCCCTGCTCTACAGGAAGACCAAGGTCCTCCCACTTCTATCTAGGTCCAGGAAGGTGAGCATCCAAACAGACTACGCTCCCACACAAAGCCAGTTCATGTATTAGGATCGAAACCTAGTGCCATTGTCCTTGGCTTCTCATCAGCCTTCATTGTCCGCCTTGTTCAGAGAGTCCAGTTTCAACCCATGCTTATTCAGTCCCAGTCCAGCTGGCCTTGGAGAGCTCCCAATAGATCAGTTCCACTGTCACAGTGGGTGGGTGCACGCCTCGTGGTCCTGATTTCCTTGCTCATGTTCTCCCTCCTTCTGCTCCTCATTTGGACCTTAAGAGCTCAGACGGTTGATCCAAATTGGGTCTCTGTCTCTCTCTCGATCCATCGCCAGATGAAAGTTCCTGTGCCATTCTCCTTGGCCTCTCGTCAGCTCTCATTGTCCACCACATTCAGAGAGTCCGGTTTTATCCCATGTTTTTTTCAGTAGCAGTCCAGCTGGCCTTGGTGAGCTCCCAGTAGATCGGCCCCCCTGACTCAGTGGTTGGGTGCACCCCTCATGGTCCTGACTTCCTTGTTCATGTTCTCTCTCCTTCTGCTCCTCATTATAACCTTGGGAGCTCAGGCCAGTGCTCCAGTGTGGGTCTCTGTCTCTATCTCCATCCATCGCTAGATGAAGGTTCTATGGCGATATGCAAGATATTCATCAGTATGATTATAGGATAGGTTCATTTCAGGTTCCCTATCCTCAGGTGCCCCAATGAACTAACTGGGGACATTGCCCTGGGCTTCTGGTAGCCATTCCAGGTTCAAGTCTCTTGCCAACCCTTAGGTGGCTCCCTTAACTAAGGTATGAGTTTCCCTGCTCCCCCATCCAACCTTCCTTTACCCCCAATCACCCCGATTCCCCCAGTTCCCCTCATCCTCTCCTTCACACTTTTCTCTCCCCATCTCCCCTCATCCCCATCCCACCCCACCCCCAAGATTCCCATTTTTTGCCCATCAATCTTGTCTATTTCCCATAGCTGGGAGGATATCTATATGTTTTTCCTTGGGTTTACCCTCTTGTTTAGCTTCTTTAGGATCACAAATTATAGACTCAGTGGCCCCTATCCATGGCTAGAAACCAATTATGAGTGAGTACATCCCATGATCTTCTTTTTGGGTCTGGGTTACCTCACTCAGGATCGTATTTTCTATTTCCATCCATTTGCATGCAAAATTCGAGAAGTCATTGTTTTTTACCGCAGAGTAGTACTCTAATGTATATATATTCCACACTTTCTTCATCCATTCTTCTATTGAAGGGCATCTAGGTTGCGTCCAGGTTCTGGCTATTACAAATAATGCTGCTATGAACATAGTTGGACAAATGCTTTTGTCATATGCTAGGGCATCTCTTGGGTATATTCCCAAGAGTGCTATTGCTGGGTCCAGGGGTAGGTTGATCCCAAATTTCCTGAGAAACCGCCACACTGATTTCCAAAGTGGTTGCACAAGTTTGCAGTCCCACCAGGAATGGCTGAGGGTACCCCTTTCTCCACAACCTCTCGAGCAAAGGCTATCCTTGGTGTTTTTGATTTTAGCCATTCTGACAGGTGTAAGATGATATCTCAAAGTTGTTTTGATTTGCATTTCTCTGATCGCTAAGGAGGTTGAGCATGACCTTAAGTATCTTTTGGCCATTTTAACTTCTTCTGATGAGAATTCTCTGTTCAGTTCAGTGCCCCATTTTTTAATTGGGTTAATTATCCTTTTAAAGTCTAGTTTCTTGAGTTCTTTATATATTTTGGAGATCAGACCTTTGTCTGTAGCGGGGTTGGTGAAGATCTTCTCCCAGGCTGTAGACTGCCTTTTTGTCTTAATGACAGTGTCCTTTGCTTTACAGAAGCTTCTCAGTTTCAGGAGGTCCCATTTATTCAATGTTGCCCTTAATGTCTGTGCTGTGGGGGTTATACATAGGAAGCGATCTCTTGTGCCCATATGTTGTAGGGTATTTCCCATTTTCTCTTCTATCAGGTTCAGTGTGTTCAGATTGATATTGAGGTCTTTGATCCATTTGGACTTGAGTTTTGTGCATGGTGATAGATATGGGTCTATTTTCATTCTTCTACAGGTTGACATCCAGTTGTTCCAGCACCATTTGTTGAAGATGCTTTCTTTCTTCCATTGTATACTTTTAGCTCCTTTATCGAAAATTAGTTGTTCATAGGTTTGTGGGTTAAAATCCGGGTCTTCTATACGATTCCATTGGTCGACTGCTCTGTTTTTATGCCAGTACCACGCTGTTTTCATTACTGTAGCTCTGTAATAGAGTTTGAAGTCAGGGATGGTAATGCCTCCAGAAGTTCCTTTATTGTATAAGATTGTTTTGGCTATCCTGGGTTTTTTGTTTCTCCATATAAAGTTGATTATTGTCCTTTCAAGATCTGTGAAGAATTTTGATGGGATTTTAATGGGGATTGCATTGAATCTGTAAATTGCCCTGGTAGAATTGCCATTTTTACTATGTTGATCCTCCCAATCCAAGAGCAAGGGAGATCCTTCCATTTTCTGGTATCCTCTTCAATTTCTTTCTTCAATGCCTTAAAGTTCTTGTCAAATAGATCTTTCACTTCCTTGGTTAGAGTTACCCCAAGATATTTTATGCTTTTTGTGGCTATCGTGAAAGGTGATGATTCTCTTATTTTCCTCTCTGCTTCCATATCCTTTGTGTATAAGAGGGCGACTGATTTTTTGGAGTTGATCTTGTATCCTGCCACATTACTAAAGGCGTTTATCAGCTGTAGGAGTTCTTTGGTGGAGTTTTTGAGGTCTCTCATGTACACTATCATATCATCTGCAAATAATGCAAGTTTAACTTCTTCCTTTCCAGTTTGAATCCCCTTTATCCCCTTATGTCGTCTTATTGCTATTGCTAAAACTTCGAGAACTATATTGAAGAGGTATGGAGAGAGTGGACAGCCTTGGCGTGTTCCTGATTTTAGTGGGATGGATTTAAGTTTCTCTCCATTTAATCTGATATTAGCTGTCGGCTTGCTGTATATAGCTTTAATTAAATTTAGGTATGACCCTTGTATCCCTAATCTCTCCAAGACTTTTATCATAAAGGGATGTTGAATTTTGTCAAATGCTTTGTCAGCATCTAATGAAATGATCATATGGTTTTTTTCTTTCAGTTTATTTATATGATGGATTACATTGATAGATTTGCGTATGTTAAACCAGCCCTGCATCTCTGGGATGAAGCCTACTTGATCATAATGGATAATTTTTCTAATGTGTTCTTGGATTCTGTTTGCCAGAATTTTGTTGAGGATTTTTGCGTCGATGTT
Source organism: Chionomys nivalis (assembly GCF_950005125.1). Lineage (NCBI taxonomy): Eukaryota > Metazoa > Chordata > Mammalia > Rodentia > Cricetidae > Chionomys > Chionomys nivalis. The sequence continues at coordinate 17,272,149 of NC_080089.1, read as the reverse complement.
CATGAGTGAGATTGGCCTGTAATTCTCTTTCTTGGTTGGGTCTTTGTGTGGTTTTGGTATCAGAGTTACTGTAGCTTCATAAAAGGAATTTGGCAATGACTCTTCTGTTTCTATATTGTGGAATACATTAAGGAGTATAGGTATTAGGTCTCTTGGAAGTTCTGGTAGAATTCCGCATTGAAACCATCTGGTCCTGGACTTTTTTGGAAGGAAGGTTTTTGATAACAGCTTCTAATTCTTCACGACTAACAGGTCTATTTAGGTTGTTCACCTGGTCCTGGTTTAACTTTGGTATATGGTATTTATCTAAAAAAGTGTCCATTTCGTTTACATTTTCCAATTTTGTGGCATACAGGCTTTTGTAGTAAGATCTAATGATTGTCTGAATTTCCTCTGTGTCTGTGGTTATGTCCCCCTTTTCATTTCTGATCTTATTAATTTGCAAATTCTCTCTCTGCCATTTGATTAGTTTGGATAGGGGTTTATTAATCTTGTTGATTTTCTCCAGGAACCAGCTTTTTGATTCATTGATTCTTTCAATTGTTTTCTGTGTTTCTATTTTGTTGATTTCAGTCCTCAGTTTGATTATTTCCAGTCTTCTACCCCTTCTAGGTGGGTCTGCTTCTTTTTTTTCTAGAGCTTTCAGGTGGGCTGTTAAGTCTCCAATGTGTGCTTTCTCTGTTTTCTTTAAGTGGGCAGTTAGTGCTATGAACTTTCCTCTCAGGACTGCTTTCATAGTGTCCCCTAGTTTTGAGTATGTTGTTTCTTTATTTTCATTGTCTTCAAGGAAGAGTTTAATTTCTTTCTTTATTTCTTCCTTAATCCAGGTATGGTTCAGTAGTTGACTATTCAGTTTCCATGAGTTTGTAGGCTTTCTGGGGGTAGCATTGTTGCTGAATTCTAGCTTTAATCCATGGTGATCTGATAAGATACAGGTGGTTATTGATATTTTTTTGTAACTGTGGATGTTTGCTTTGTTACCGAGTATGTGGTCGATTTTTGAGAAGGTTCCATGAGCTGCAGAGAAGAAGGTATATTCTTTCCTATTTGGGTGGAATATTCTATAGATGTCTGTTAAGTCCATTTGATTCATTACCTCCATTAATTCTCTTATTTCTCTGTTAGGTTTCTGTCTAATTGACCTGTCCATTGGTGAGAGAGGAGTATTAAAGTCTCCTACTATTAATGTGAGCGGTTTGATGGCTGCCTTGAGTTTTAGCAATGTTTCTTTTACGTACGTGGGTGCTTTTATATTAGGGGCATAGATATTCAGGATTGAGACTTCATCCTGATGAATTGTTCCTGTTATGAGTAGAAAATGTCCCTCTCCATCTCTTCTGATTGATTTAAGGTTGAAGTCGACTTTGTTAGAAATTAGTATGGCCTCACCTGCTTGTTTCTTAGGTCCATTTACTTGATAAGCCTTATCCCAACCCTTTACTCTGAGTAGGTGCCTGTCTTTGTGGTTGAGGTGTGTTTCTTGTAAACAGCAGAATGTTGGATCCTGTTTTCGTATCCAATCTCTAAGTCTGTGCCTTTTTATAGGTGAGTTGAGTCCATTGACATTAAGTGATATTAATAACCAGTGGTTGTTAACTCCAGTCAGTTTTTTAGTAGTAGATTTTGTGTGTTTCCCTTCTTTGAGTTGCGCTGGTAAAGGGTCTCTAGATGTCTGAGTTATTGTGTTCATTGTTGGACTCCTTGATTAGTGATTTTCCTTCTATTACTTTCTGTAAGGCTGGATTTGTGGCTATGTATTGTTTAAATTTGTTTTTATCCTGGAAAATTTTGTTTTCTCCATTTATAGTGAATGAAAGCTTGGCTGGGTATAGTAGTCTGGGCTTGCATCCATGGTCTCTTAGTTTCTGCAGTACATCTATCCAGGACCTTCTGGCTTTCATGGTTTCCATAGAGAAGTCAGGTGTAAGTCTGATAGGTTTACCTTTATAAGTAACTTGGCCTTTTTCCTTTGCTGCTCTTAGTATTCTTTCTTTATTCTGTATGCTTTGTGTTTTGATTATTATATGGCGTGGGGATTTTTTTTGATCCAGCCTATTCGGTTTTCTGTATGCTTCTTGAACCTTCATAGGTATATCTTTCTTTAGGTTGGGAAAGTTTTCTTCTATAATTTTATTAAATATATTTTCTGGACCGTTGAGCTGCGCTTCTTCTCCTTCTTCTATTCCTATTATTCTTAGGTTTGGTCTTTTTATTGTGTCCCATATTTCCTGAATGTTTTGTGATGAGAATTTGTTGGCCTTGCTGTTTTCTTTGATCAGCGTGTTTATTTTCTCTATGGTATCTTCAGAATCTGAGATTCTTTCTTCTATCTCTTGTATTCTGTTGGTTATGCTTGCTTCTGTAGTCTCTATTCATTTACCTAGATTTTCCCTGTCCAGCTGGCCTTCTGTTTGTGTTTTCTTCTTTGCCTCCATTTCAGTTTTTAAGTCTTGAACTGTTTCCATTATTTGTTTGATTGTTTTTCCTTGGTTTCCTAGGGTATCATTCACTGATTTACTCAATTCTTCAAACTTTCTGTTATACTTCTCATCCATTTCTATAAGGGCATTTTTTACATGCTGTTTAAGGGCGTCAATCACTTTCATAAAGTCAATTTTATCTACCTCTTCATGATTAAGGTGTTCATGTCCTCCTGTTGTGAGGTCGCTGGGTCCTGGTGGTTTCATATAGTTTTTCAGATTGTTGGGTGAATTCTTGCATTGGCACCTGCCCATCTCTTTCTCCGAATGCTCCCCTATGGATCTTCTTTTACCGGATCAGGTCTCCTTGCCTACTGATGTACTTTCCCAGTGATGGCACCCTGCAGTGATAGCTCTCCTGGTGCTCCAGTGATGTCTCCCCTGGTACCAATATCAGATCTCCATGCCCAAAGACGGCTCTCCTGGTACCCAGATTAGCTCTCTCACTGCTGTCTCTCCTGGTGCCTAGATCAGATCTCCGTGCAGGTTGGGTAGTTTGTAAACAAAGGCCTTACCTTGCTTGGTGCAGGCAGGCTGGAGAAACAAAGGAAGTCTCGCCTGCCTACTTGCCCTGAGGATATGCCCCCAGCGCCAGACAGACTGAGCTGGATGGTGTTGGTGTTATGTGCCCAAAGAGGAAAGGGGGCAGAAGGAAGAAGGGTTCTGGATGCAAGCTGGGTGGGGCAAGAAGAGAGAGGCAGTATGCAGGGTGTAGAGCCCCTGCAGGGAGCCCAGGGAGTCCTGAAACAATATTCTTACAAATTACATGAAACTACTCTGTTCTTAACCAAGATGAATACTTTCATGCTGCATATTTAAAATGCAATAATTAAATTCATCATTGTATCTTGAATATGTCATCATTAGCTTATTAACATCATGTATTATCTAGCCACATGTACAAACTCCATTGCTTTATTTTAAGCCAATCCTAAGTTTTTCTATAACTCTGTCATGTAAATCATGGCATATTCACCTCTCTCCTTCTGGACCCTCAAGATATGCAAACCCTAATGAATATGTAGCCTCCCTGTGCATGCCCATTTGTCTAGGTTTCTACAGCCTCATATTCTTGAGCTGGTCTGTCTGTAAACCAAAATAAACCTTCCCTTTCTTAAGTTTTTTTTTTTTAATGGAAGAAGGTATTTTATCACAGCAACAAGACAAGCAGCTAATACACACGGAAAGACACAGATTGAGAGAACAAAACCATCTCGAATTCTTCTAGTTGCTATGGCAGAACAGAGAAAACACATAAAACCTTACATTGCAATTAATTGATTTATCAGAGCAGTTAAGATTGTTCCTTCTGCTCACAATTCATTGGGAAAAAGTTGTCTCATGACACACTCAAATTCAATTTGAAAAATAAACTCAATTCTGCCATGTGGAGGGAAGGCAGCCAGCCAGCAATACATGATAAACTCCACTATGTCTGGAATGTCAACTTCCATAGAGCTCTTTTAGCAGCTGTGACATTTCTTAAGAACAAAAAGGAAAATATCTGTAAGGTATGTTTCTTCAGTAAGATTGATGCTGGTTGACACATCAAGTACATCTTCTGTTTCTTTGTTTTTTATTAAATTATTCCTCATTTCCATTGAGAGTTTTGCAGTGTATCCAGTAGAATCAGAGCTCTCAGGATCAGCATCTCCTTAGAGCCAACAAAATATTGTCTGTGCTAAATTTCAGTTGAGACAATCAAGTACTATCCTGATTTTACATTTTATTTATGTACCTTAGGTGATATTGTGTCAAGTATCAGCCGTAATTTTCTATGATTTTCTTTGTTATGTATAATTATGATTATCTTTTAGTATAACATTTTTATCATTTTTTGTGAATTTCTTACAGTGTATTTTGCTCATATTCACCGCAACTCCACAAATCCTCCTGGATACTCTCACCTCCAACCCCAGAAGCTATCTACTTTTGCTTTTTTTGTTAGTAACCCAAGTCCAATTTGTGCTTCTCATGTACTCACAAGTATCAAAAGTTTTGCTGGAGCTTGCCAACCTAACCCATCTGCTGTTCATGCCCAATGTTATTTTTTCATCTTGTACAGGTATTTTGAAGTCAACCACATCATCTGTGAACTCATGAGTACCTTGGATCTGTCATGTCCAGAGAGCACTGCTTCCAAGTGGTCCTCCCTGATCTCTGGCACTTGTAATCTTCCCATCCTCTCTTCTGTGATTGTGCTATAGTTTGATGTGTGTGGAGGATTTGTTTACATGCTGTAGTAAAGCCCTGCACTCCGCTGGCTCAGTTATGCTCTGCCTTTGACCAGTTGTGAGTTTCTGTGTTAATTGTCCCACTGCATGAAGAATCGTCTCTGATGAGGTTAAGAACTGTGCTGGTCTATAAGCATCAAGGGATGAAGTTAGGGAGAAGTTGGTACTATGTTCATTTAAAAGAATAATAGACCCAGGAATGAACCTACTCTTCTAGCTATTTTATACTTGATTTTTTAGAATTAGTTTTTTCTTTTTTAGTAAAACAAAACTGATATTTATTAAAATTACATTTTAATATATATTTATGCACAGTTAGAAAGAGAGATGTGTAAAGAACAATAGTACTCACTCTGTGGTAGTGATAACTTCTCAAAAAAGAGTTTGAGACTATTAATTATCAGGGTTTCTAATATATTCTAAATGTGATGTTTATCCATATTATGTCCCCTATATCTTTCATTTCATTATACATTTTCCATTGTTTGTGAAAGCTCAAATTACTTTTTCCCTGAAAATCCTGTACTTTTGTCTTGTTGAAAATAATAATCTCCTATTTTAAATTTATAAATATATTTTTTAGAAATAAGCTGGATTTTTCCACATTCCAGGTTTGCCTTTGCACATTTCATTTCAGACTAATCCATTTTCCCTGTACATCTCTATTTTTTTTTTTTTTTTGGTTTCTGCACATTGCATTCCTGCACACACAATGCCAACAGTACACCGAGAAAGAAGCTTTTCTTGGGTGGAAGCAGAAAGGGTTTCAGAACCCTTAAAATAACTTCAGACAGGTTACTACCTTCCCTGCTGATATTATCATATCACCCTTTATTAGCAATTTTAAAGTATAGCAATTTTAAAGCCACTGCTCTCTGCCAGAGTAGAGTTCTCACTCCTTCCGTCCTCCCCGTCCTTATATGTTAAACTCTCTTTCTGCCCTGCTGACAAATCTGTGTTTCTATCAACACATCTAAACATACAGCATGGTTTCTCTTTACTTTATTACTTTTATATTTGTTTGACATCCATGTGCATTCTGATGTAACCTGGTACCCACGGGGGTCATGGGAAAACTTACTGCAGCTGGTTTCCTTCTTCTATCATGGAGGTTCCAGGGATCAAACTCAGAACTTCAGGTTTGGTGCTAGGTGCCCCTCTCCTCGTATCAATTCAAAGTCTTAAAACTTTTAAACGAGTATCGGTGCAGAAAAGACATGCTTCCTTTGTTTATCATGACTGAGTTACTAACTACAATTCTTCTAAGCTAGTTTTGAAATTCCTTTGTTTAGGCCCACAAAAACAAAAGCTGTGAACCTATGACTTTCCTATATTAAATTGAGTAATTGTTATCTTCTGGTACATTAAACAGTTGAATTCATGGGTATTATTTGTATTTTCATCTTTTTTTTCCTGTTTTTATTAATGCCTCTGAGCTTTCTTCTGAGTGCAGATTTTCTGCTATATCTTAGGTTACAGAGAGGAAACTGAGTAAAAAAGTTTTCTGATCACCTTTATGATCATATACCTCCTCTCAAGAAGTGTCACTTTCTTCCTCATAGGTCCCGAACTAACAGTCCATTACTGAAACTATGAAACTATGGGAAAATATCCTTTTTAAAAATTATTTTACAGAGTCTAAAATCTGATTAATGTAAGTATGTTTGTTTATGTGTGTAATATTTACTTATGAAATTTGCAAGTGAATATTTGATACATATAACTTCAAAGACGGCAGTGGGAATGCTCATGTCACTGTCCCTATACAGGTTAGATGTCCTTAAAATAATGTAGATTGAAGATAGGGAGATGGTCATCAGTATGCTGTCTGCTGAGAAAGCACAGGGACATAAAATAGAAACTCACCATTCAAATTTTTAAAAAATGGTATGGCTGAGTTCATCTGTTACCCTATATACTGGAAGTTTCTTTCTTTCTTCTCTCTCTCTCTCTCTCTCTCTCTCTCTCTCTCTCTCTCTCTCTCTCTCTCTCTTTCTTTCTCTCTCTCTCTCTCTTTCTCTCTCTTTAACTGTTTCTTTCTTTCTTCCCTTATTTCTTTCTGCTTTCATTCTTTCTTTCCTTTTTTCTTTCATCCACCCTTTTATACTTCCTTTCCTTCTTTTTTTCATTGTCTTCAACTTGATACAAAGAAAGGTCAGTTGGGGAGAGGGAACCTTAGTTGAGAAAACACCATCAGCAGGGCCTGAAGTCAAATATGTGGCATGTTTTCATGATCAGTGCTTGATTTGGGAAGGACAGCCCTCTGCGGGGGGGGGGGGGTGCCACCCTGCATTGGTCACTTTGGGTGATATAAAAAAGCAAGCTGGGCAAACCATGAGGAGCAATCTAGTATGCAGTGTTCCTCCATGACCTCTGCTTCCATTTCTGCCTCTAAGTTCCTTTCTGAGTTTCTGCCCTAGCTTTCCTTCATGGTGGACATTAATCTGCAAGATGAAATAAATTTCTGCTTTTCTGAAGTTATCTTTGGTCAGTATTTTATCACAACAAGAAGAAAGAAAGAGACAACAGGGCAACAGAGTTCACTGGTCAGACAGTTTTGCCAATTGATGAGCAGCCAGTGTACAGTAACAGAACGTGGTTCAGTGAAAACTAAAAGTAGAGGAACTAGGAAGGCACATAATGTCAAATTCCTGTTTCCGCACACATACACACATATATACACACATACCTACATAGACGTACACACATTTATGCACACACTCACACACACAAGCAGACAGACACACACACATGCACACACACACACAGAAAAAGAAAGAAAGAGAGAGAGAGAGAGAAAGAGAGAGAGAGAGAGAGAGAACCTAGGTCATTTCTGAAATCAAAACACACTTCAAGCAGTTGTGACTAGGGAGGTGTGATCAACCGTCAGGCAGACAGAAAGTCAGAGGAGCTGAAGCAAGAGCATGGAAACAGACGTAGCAAATGATTTTGAGGTGCACTGATCACACAGGGTCTCATTATGCAGTGCTGGTTGCCCTGGAAATCAGCTTCCTTGACATCCAGATCCTTCTATCTCAGTCTCAGTGTCCTAAATGGTGGGATTACAGATGTGCACCACCATCGTCCGCAAAAGAACAGTTGATCCTTGGGAGAACAAAAGGTCTGTGTGCAAGAAAGTATTAATGAGGAGAGAGGTTAACAGGCTCCAAAGAACAATTAGAAATGAAAATCAAAATATCAAGTGGGTTGTTGAGCTGTACATGAGGTTTTTCTCATCTGTCTCCTGACCTCTTAGGTAAGTTTTACACAGCTCAACTTAAAGCTGACATAAGGTTCATCCCCCACCCCACCCAAAGATACAGGCATGTAAACAACTGGTGGCAGAGTACCTTGCCCTGGCTGACCGTATGCAAGTGCACTAAGATCACCACAGCTGCAGCTTTTGTGAATCAGTACCCAGTCTGTGTTGGGCTGTGCAGTGACGCAGCTGCCTTCAAGGGGTCCCTGCTCCTGTTACCCTTCACCCATGCTCCTGGAACTGATGTTGATAAACTCAGTGGTTTATAAACTCATTGGCTGGTGTATCTTAGTTTGAATGGGTAACATTCCCCTCTGGGCTAATGTATATGAACACCTGCAACTCAATTGGAAAGATGGATAGCACAGAGTGCCTTCTCAGGAAGGTGAGATTATTCTGTATAATGCTGTAATGAATATGTGTCAATAAGCATCTCATCCACAGAAAGAAGCTAGGGAGAAAGAGATTTGGTCAGTCACAGGCTTTTGAATCCTCAGCGCTTACTCTCAGTGGCACACTTATTCCAACAAGACCACACATCTTAATCCTTCCCCAAAGAATTCCAACAACTAGGGGCTACGAGCATTGACCATCTCTGTGACCCACCGTACACACGCAAAGGCAGAAGGATAGCTGTTGGCGACTTGGCCAGTGCTAGAGAAAGCCTATGTGGAGGAGGCTCAAGCTGCAGGACCCCAGGAACTGACCTCACTTTACTCACATGGCACAGATATAAAATGGGAATCCTGGTTACCAAGTAGCCAGAGGCCAGCAGCAGCCTCAACTGACTCGCTTGTCCTGAGGCACTCGAAGAGAGAGGATGTTCTCCTGTTTCCAGAAATCTGGTGGCTCAGGCTGCAGAAAAGGCAAGGGTGGTATCCTTGGCCACCTTTGGGAACGTTTGGTGTGCCTTCCTTCTAAGGCCAGCTTTGGGGAAGTTTAGTGTGCCTTCTCACACATTCCTGGTCATCTTTGAACAGGGAAGACCAGATAAAATAGGCCTGCTTGTAGCAGGAATCCTTTCTGTTCCCTCTAATCCACTGCAATCCCTGCATGGAGATGTGTTCCTGTGAGAACACTGAGGAACATTCTTTATGCCCACTTTTCACTTTAGTGTGTGGTAATGGGTTGTTGATTTCTCTCAGAGTTTCCACATTTAGAGCTCCTTCCTTTTTTGGTCCTTCCTCAGGGTCACATGGACCTGGACCAACTATGTAAGCCACTCAAGTTTGACTACAAAAGTCCAGACTTCAAACAGAAAGTAGTGCAGTACCTACCGATTGCTCTGAGAAAGGGGAAGTGCGACTTCGTCGCTACTTTCCTTAGTGTCTATCACGTTTTTGCCACCACCCAGGAGGTGTTGGAATTGATAAGGAACATTATTGTGTGAGTGTCCACACCTGAGTACAGATCCTCGAACCTTCTGGTTTGGTTTTGGGAGGACACCGCTCTTCTCCAGGGCTGTGTGCTCTCCTAGGAAAAGTACAATTGTGTCCTGGTAGAGTTATTCTCCTGCCTGTAGCTTCCAATTGACATGGCATATATTGAGGGTGAGAAGATGAATCTAGTTTGTGATATTTACCCAAGTAGTGTCAACACTACTTTTTCTTACACCTTGAGCAAAGCCTTTATTCCCACTTGGAAAGAAGGTTCTAATCCCTATTTGGGTTATATGGGATAAATGGAGCCAAAAAAGATCCCTGCAGGGGCCCAAAGAAACCCTGTAAATCCAAGAAACCTGAAAAGAGGCATCTTGGGTTCCAGGCATTGCATTTGTGTCCTTGAAGATCTGTGACCAGAGGCTCATTCCTAGGTCCTCATCATGGACATCAGAAGAGTAAAAAGGACCTGCGGCACTCCAACCCATCCCCTCGTTCCTATTCCTGTAACAGATTCCTACGCCTTTTGTTGCTCTTTACCACTTCCCCATCCTATACTCTATCACTACAATGGTGCCGGAAGACCCAGCTCAGGGCTCTTGTTTGCATCTCAGATGGAGCTTGGTTGAGCACTACCTGGCCCAGTCAGAAGGCATGAAACAGAGCTGCTGCCTTTTCTCTCTCCAGTGCCCATGCCCAGAGACCTTAGGTAATGCTTGGCATGATGTTCTCTGACGCTAGGCAGGTCCTTGTTGATTTCTTCCCCCAGATCAAAAGGTGAGGGGGGCTCCATCTGTATCCTTCATCAATTCGACAGTGTGTTTTTCATTACATAAACTTATTTTATACAAAACTATACACTTTCTACAAATTTTCCTGATGTATTGTCAACTATATTTTAAAGAAGATTCAAAATGGAATCTGAAACACTCAGCATGCTCCTGACTCTAAGGTTTTCAATCTTATTTTCTGTATCAACAATGAAAAGATTATTCTTATTAACAGTGTTGTTCAATGACTCTTTTTAATTTATATACTTTATTCTGATTACTTTCCGTACCCTCTCCCTTGGATCTTCCCCATGCCTACCACTTTCCATTCTTTGCTAAATATTCTTAATTCCATTGTTTTCCTCTCTGGAGCCAGAAGATGTTAAACATTTGTTCATTATTGCTGGAATGAATGACAATGAAGAATGCTCATTGTATAACTTTATCTACGTGCACTCTGGTCCAGATGCATCCACTTTAAATACCTTTATAAGACCTGTGAATTTAAGGATTTGAGAGCTCATATGTTGCAAATGAATTCTTTTACTAATTCTTTTTTTGTTTGTTTGTTTTTATTTTTTTTTTTTTGTTTTTTCGAGACAGGGTTTCTCTGTGGTTTTGGAGCCTGTCCTGGAACTAGCTCTTGTAGACCAGGCTGGTCTCGAACTCCCAGAGATCCGCCTGCCTCTGCCTCCCGAGTGCTGGGATTAAAGGCGTGCGCCACCACCGCCCGGCTTACTAATTCTTAACAGTTTAAAATATTTAAAAATTCATAGTCAAGTCAACTCTACAGAAGAAAATGGTTACTAAAGCATCACAAGAAGCATCTTCATATAGTCCCTTGTTTTGTTCAGAGAACTTGAGTTTAAACAATGGTTTTCAACTCCTCTAAGACAGAAAAACATGACTCATGTTTAGCATCATCAGTGTCACAGGGAAATTATTAGCACAATGCTACTGCTATCTTTGTGAGAAGAGAGGAACTGAATCCACCTGCAGTTCACTGATCTTCCAGGAGATCTCAATGCACACTAAGATCTGAGAGTTCTGATTCCAGGCATCTCCAACAGTCCTCATATCTATTTGTGAAAAGTGAGGCTCAATATACTATAATTCTAGTTGCCTTGAGTATGTATCCTGCCCTTTCTCGGGTCACAAAACATCCCTAACAGATGCAGAACAGTAGCTGTTACCCCAACTCTTGTGAAGCCAAGTAATAGAAGTATAACATTTTTCAAGTCAAAGAAATTTGTTCAGTATATTCTATGTTCCTATGTAATTCTAAGAATTATTTTGTTCAAAACTCCTGATTTAGTGTTTATATGTTTTAGTGAACTTTAATCTTCATAAAACAGTCATAGCCAGGTAGTGGTGGTGCACACCTTTAATTCCAAAACTCGAGAGGCAGAGGCAGAAGCAGGCAGATCTCTGTGAATTTGAGACCAGCCTGGAATAGTTCCAGGATAGGCTCCAAAGCTACATAGAAACCCTGTCTCGAAAACCAAAACCAACCAAACAAAAAAACCAATCAGTCATAATTTTGTTATTATTAATTATATATTGCCTTCATAGTAGTCATCTAAGAAGTATCTATTGTCTAGATGAAAATTGAAAAATTGTCTGTATTCTGTCAATCATGTTTTAAATAAACACTGATTGGCCAGGCAGGAAGTATAGGCAGGAAAACCAGGCAGAAAGTAGAAATGATGCAGTGAGAACAAGAGAATTCTGGGAAGGAGGAAGTTGATTCCTCCCAGTCCTGTGCAGACCACCAAGGAAACAGGATGTGACCTGCCAGCTGAAAAAGATACTGAGCCATATGGCAAAAACAGATCAGAATAATGGGTTAATATAAGTTACAAGAGTTTACAAGAAGTCTGAGCTAATGGGCCAATCAGCCTTTTAACTTATAGAGATCTCTGCGTGATTTTCTCTGGGGGCTTGCTGGCTGTGGGGTACCAGGCAGGACAGAAAACCACAACAAGCAGGCCGCTCATGTTACAACTACATTAGTAGGAACATACTTTGCATAGATCAGGGCATTAAAAATAATACCTAGTCTCCACCACACCCTCTTTCTAATATGAAGAACATTTTATAAAGTACTGTTGCTCTGTTGATCATAATACTATACAATGGACTGATCTGTAGGCATTGGGAAGTGGAGAAGGACAGCTGATGTGACTCAAAAGGGTATTTTGAAGTGTCTGAAAATAAGAAATTCATGACTCATTCAATTTACCTTGGACCCACAGAAGTTTCCTCATGACAAAGGAGAATATTAACTTTCTGTGTAGTAACTAGTAATTGGAAGGAGAACAATCAATTTTCTTAGCATATAGCATTGCTTTTTAAATTTTTACATTCACTATTCTTTTTATTAGAAGTTTTACACAACCCTGGGAATATAGATATATAAAATAGGATATAGGTCAATCTATGACTGATAATAAATCATAAAAATCAAATTATTTACTAAAGAATAAAGTTAATTTATATAATAATCAGAAGTATAGTTGTAGCATAATTGATTAAAAGCAAAAGACAGATATTGGGGTTCAACCTGAAAGTCAGAAAAGCATAAAAGAGCCGGGCGGTGGTGGCGCACGCCTTTAATCCCAGCACTCGGGAGGCAGAGGCAGGAGGATCTCTGGGAGTTCGAGGCCAGCCTGGTCTACAAGAGGTAGTTCCAGGACAGGCACCAAAGCTATAGAGAAACCCTGTCTCGAAACCGCCCCCCCCCCCCAAAAAAAAAAAAAAGCATAAAAGTGTCAGCCACTGGTTCTTACCTTGACCTCAATCTGAAATGGAAATCTTTCCTCCATGAATTTCAGAATGAGACTGTGCTGAAACTTGTATCCTCCAGTCTTATATTCCTCTGTATTGCTGATATTGTGCACTACCACCACCGGCCTCTATGGCTAACTAGGGTGACTGGTGGGATTAAAGGTGTGTGCCACCACTACCTGGCCTGGCTGGCTGGCTAGTGTGGCTACTTTTCCCTCTGACTTCTAGGCATGCTTTATTTATTAAAACAAAAATACTAGAACACTATATTTCCCCTTTTTTGTCTAAAATAAAGAGAAAGGCTGTAACTTATATAAGAAAAACAATATACAATAAGCACAATAACTATATACATTATAAATATTTCAACAGTGTCTACTTCATTTGCATTTGAAAAATTCAGAGAAAATTCTCCACATCTATTCAATTTTGAGGAGTCCAAAATGTTGTACCTAATTCACTTTCTATTCTAATTTGTATTATCAAATTATCTTTTACTGTCTTTCAACCTTTTACACTTTATACCTCTTTAGTAAGTTTCTTCTCTGAGTCTGAAAAACAAAGAAAACTATAACTATCTAGTCTTCAACTCTCTTAGAGAACTGAGAAGGAAATATTACTGAGTAAGTAGAAAGTGCAAGCAAACAACTTCCAATAAATGTGAGAAATGACAGAAACAGCCGGCTGCCTGGATCGTCACCCAGAGCTGTATCATTTTTGTCCTTTCTGTGTATAATGGGAAAGTCCAGGGCTTGTCTCAGGTCCTGGCTGGAGAAGTCTGTTAGACTGGATCATCTCAACTAGACACCTCAATTTACTCTGAGCACTTTGTAGTCCAAAGTTGTTCTTTAAGTGGTGCTACCAGCTGAAAGGCATCATATTAACCAGTGGAATTGCTGTTGTGGGGCCCCATCTTCTTCCTGGAAACTTCAGAGATTACTGTAAAAAATTATTGTTCAATGTGTAAAATTTAAACATATTCATATAAAAAAGGAACACTTGAATTTTGATAAACATATATTCAAAGAAAGGTACTAATGAGACAAAAATAGTTATGGGGAGAAGTAGAATTTTTGAAAGCAGGGTTTTGATAACCTTAGTGCCTAGATTTTTATCTTCTTTCTGTCCTACATCAGGTGGCTCTCCCAATATGAGATAGAAACTCTGAATTTTTCTTTTAACACCATGCTTAGATTTAGAGAAGGATAACCACAGTCCAACTCCAAAGCCAGCTTTGATTTTTATGTAACTCATAACCACCATTATACTGAAAGTAAAGAGATACGTATACTTAGGTAGTGAGGTTTTACCTGGCAGAGAATATTGGTATTATGAATCAGATTTTTCTTTGCTTGACGATTCTTTCTGGATAGCTATCTTTTCTTTAGGAGTCTCTTGACTTTTCAAAGAGGGGTATTTTCTATTTTCTTGCAAAAACAAGAACAGAACCTTGCCCCAATCCTTGTGAGATTTCTTTACAACTTGAAGGATTTTCACCTGTGTGGGTTATTGTCATAACTCTTTACCAAGAGGTTTCTCGTTTTCAAATTGAATCTTAATTAATTTTGATGGTATCCATAGCTTTTCTTCTCCTGTGGAAACAAGAGTGAAACCCCTTCTCCAACATAGGACATCTTGTTCCATTCTAATCTCAATATATCATTAAAATACACCAGCTAATTTAATCCAGAGGTTGTTTCTGTTGTCCGTGTCTCTCTGAAACTGCTGTTCCTTTCTCATTAGCATTAAAAAAATTCAAGGTTAGCAAAGCATTGTGCAATCTATTTTTGGAGGTATTTATCATATCTTTCTCTTTATTTAACATATCCTTTATAGTACCATTTGATCTTTCTATAACTTCCTGACCTGTAGAATTGTTTGGTATACCTGTAATATGCTTTATACTATAATAAGCAAAAACTGTTTCATGTTCTTGTAGACATATGCTGGAGCATATAAACTTAGATAAAAATTATGGGTTAATTGAATTTGTAAGAGCTAGTTAATAATAATCCTGAGCTAATAGGCCAAAAAGTTTATAATTAATATAAGCCTCTGTATGTTTCTTTGGGACTGAATGGCTGAGGACCAGGCAGGACAAAAACTTCTGTCTACATATAGTCTTTCTCATATTTATATCAAGAATTAATTTTTTGCTGGATATTTATTGTGGGAATTCATTGTGATACAGGACATATATAATATGTGATATTTTTCAGGGTTGAGTGATATTGCAATTTCATAATTATCAAGGTTATATATGTGTTTACATATAAATGTGTACTACAACATGACAAAAGTGTTTTTTAGCAATTTTCCCCTAATCCTGAGGTAAAAATTAACAATTTTTATGAAGTTCAGGTCATCAATTCAAGTAGAATTTTTATAAACAAATATTGTAACACACTATAGTCTAAATATACACATTTGAATTAATATTTATTATTAAAATCTTGCAAAGAAATTTTTTTAAAAATCACACAGCAAAATTAAGCATATGCATCTTTATATAGCCAATGAACCTCCATATAGTTAGTCACTCTGAAGTTGGGAAGCATCACCTTGGATTTTACCTTAAGTATCAAATTTTTATGCAATTATTCACTCTAAAATGAATAATCATATGACAGAATTACAACTAAATAACAATTGGCTTTATAAAATCTTATATTGCTTGTGTGCATTACCTGAATTCAGTCCTTTAAAAAATAATAAAAATAAACTATACTGGTTTTGTATTTACATGTTGAGGAATAACAACATAAAAATACTCAATTTGATTTCTATAATTAAACAACCATGTTTCTATAGGAGCATAAAACTTTGCATGTACAATAAAAAATTCCCAGTTCACAACATAGATTCTATCTGATCTGACATGCCATAGGGAGTGTTTCCTGACAGTGTGAACTAGGATGGCATGCACAGTGCAACAATTCAGTGTATCTTGTACCCAGAATCAGGACTACAGGGATGTTTGACTATCTATGTAACATGAACAAGCCCTTTCAGAAACACCTTGGACTCAGAATAAGATTGATTTTGAATTTGAATTAATGGTTTTTCATTACATATTGAAAATACCTTTGCTTTTGCCAAAATCTCTTATATTTGGTTTCGCTATTCTATAAAGGAATGTGACTACAGTTCAAGAAATTATTGACAGACCTCATGGTCTATCATGATATCTACAAAGGTAAATCTTCTCTTCAATAAATAAACCACCCACAAATTCATCTTGACACTTGCGTGAATGTGTCTATACATAAAATCATTATATACCAACCCCTTTGTTTAAGCAAAAGCTGTATTCAAAATGATAGTCTGATATGTTTCGGAGTATCTAGAATAAGTATTTATTTTATTTTAAGAAGATGGACAATAAGGCTTCTTGAAAAAACATAGTGTCAGAACTTAAGAGCAAAAACTGCAGATGATCTGCAGGCAGGCATCTTTTTTTTTCAAATTCCAACATTAATAAGTAATTTTGTGTGGTACATATGTTTTGTGTGACTTTTACTGGGGAGGACACAAATAAATGTCTATTCACCATGCATAATGCACTGATGACAGACCAAGTAAGGATCCTGCCAAAATCCCACTTTGTGAGCCAACGAGCTAGTTTATTAAGAGGGTCACAGAATGTGGTGAGTTACTTCCAGAAGCACAGATGACTCATAGGCAGTGTGTGACAGTGCTGCGTAGAGACAGCTCGTGAAAGCGGCATCCTAGGAGCTCCCTGCACTGTTTGCAGTGTTCTTGACAGGTTGGAGAGTGTCTTTTCTCCACAGCAACTATCTTCTTCCTGTTTATACAACCTTGGGGAGTAGGGGCTGCCAAACTTGTAAATTTCAGCTTTATGGGATTCTAGAGGTTTGTTAGCTTCATGAGTCTTATGAACCTCAACTCACTTACTTAGAAAATATTTCAATTTAGAGGAATTTTGTCCGAAACAGTGTCTTCAGGCACTTGACTTTGTTGTCTGTTTTCTAAGTTGTTGGGTAAAGGCAGGGATATCACATTCCATTGTCACACTTAGAAAACATATATATCACCTACTATAATTGAGAACAGAATGCTCAAATGGAACTCAGGCAAGTTTATGTATGCTTCCCTAACAACAAACTTTCAGTCGACATTAAATATGAATTGACCAAAAAGATCTCACTGTAAGTGACTTCATAGATAATATCTCCCTCTACTCTCCATTGAGGATTCAAATCAGACTCAGAAGTCTAGGTCCACGAGGTGACATTTGTTTGTAAAAATATTGTGCAAATGATAAAAAGATAAAATGATATTGACAGAAGTAAAATAAATAATAAAACAGTAAGTGCCTTAGTTTTTCGCCTGGGCTGAATTGTTCTTAGGTTTCTCCTCTAATCTCTTCCCAAGGTGTTAATCAATTGCTTCAGATATACAGCTTCAATAGTCTGTGAATGTGACATTCTTTGCCTCCCAATATTGTATTTATTGATGAGACTTCACTTATGCAAGGCTTCCCTGGGTAAATACCTTTTGATTAAGAAAATAGTCAATAAACAGTTTCCCTGACATTTGCAGCTGCATAGCTATCCTTGTGGTATAGTCATAGAGAATCATCTGTTTCATATCTGCATTATGCTAGATCTCAACACATCTCAAAACCTGGAAATTGACTGGTTATGTACTTTATCCTAAAGAATAGGAACTAAGTATAAAAGACAAATTCTGACTATTAGACATCTGTATATAATTTGTTAAATATACAATTAAAAGGCAAGGTGGAAAAGGCATATTGTCATCAGAGACATTCTTTTTATCAATGGAATAAAATAAAAGAAAGAAACAACAAAAAGATGCAATTCCCAGGGCTGATCTATTGGGAGATCACCAAGGCCAGCTGGACTGGGACTGAAAATGCATGGGATAAAACCAGACTCTCTGAATATGGTGGACAATGAAGGCTGCTGAGAAGTCAAGGACAATGGCACTGAGTTTTGATCCTACTGCATGTACTGGCTTTGTGGGAGCCTAGCCGGTTTGGATGCTCACCTTCCTAGACCTGGATGGAGGGGGGAGGACCTTGGACTGCCCACAGGGCAGGGAACCCTAACTGCTCTTTGGACTGGAGAGGGAGGGGGAGGGGAGTGGGGTGTGGGGAGTGGGGGGGAGGGGGAGGGAAAAGGGAGGTGGGTAGGAGGCAGAAATTTTTAATAAAAAATTTTAATAAAAAAATGCAATTCCTTTGTTCCAAGATGGCAGAAGTAATATTTTTGAAATTAGTCCACAGTAACAGGTTGAAAAGGAAAAACTGGGTCTTACCATAAACATTGAAAATTTCAGTTACTTCGATATACATATTCCTAAGTTTGTGCATATGTGTGATAAAGTGGTGCTTTCCTTCCATCCCAACTTGATTACAAATATAAATTATTGTCCTTACAGACAATAATCATTTGATGGCTAGATTAATTTCCAACTGAAAATAACCCACTGTCCCCACATTCATTATAACAGTTCTGCCAGGCCAACCACAGTTCACGGATGCAGCAGCAACTGCCAAAGAATTGAGTCAAGCTCCAGGTATGCTCTTAGTTTCTTGATAGATTAACGCCAAACTTGTTCATTTGTATTTTGTCATTATTCAGAAGAAACAGTAAAGAATGTTTATTTAAAATTCTATTATGGGTCCAAACACTGTCTTATATTTTTGGTTGTGAGCCCAGCCTTTAACGGCTGAGCCACCCCTCCAGGACCCAAATATTATCTTGTAAGAAAAAGAAAACCATTTACCTAAGAAAAGACAGGAAGCAATTCCATATCTAATACATATTTTAATAATAAGAGTTAAACAGATAGTGGGGTAAGTTGATGTACCTGGTGGGAATGATCTAAAACAAAAAGAGTCAGTTGCAGCAAGAAAATGTGTGAACAATAGGAAACCAAACCTGAGGTTAAGGGAGGAGGACATGCTGGTAGGAATTATAAAAAAGGATGGAGAGGCTGTTGTAGTGATATTTCATTTGTATTTTAATAAATAAAGTTTATCTGAAGATCAAAGAGTAAAGCAGCCCCACAGCTGCCTTAGAGACCAGGCAATAGTGACACACATCTTTAATCCCAGAAGCCATACTAGTTTTCTATATAAGCCAGGCGGTAATGGTGTACACCTTTAATCCTACCTCTAAAGAGGTACATAAGATAGGAGGAGACAGCTCTCAGCAAGCCTCACTATGAGATTCCTGGAGGCAGGATTGCCATATCAGACTGAGGTAGAGGTAAGAGCCAGGGGCTGGCTATTTTAATTTTCTGACCCTAATATCTACCTCTATGTTTTTATTAATCATGCTACTGGCTGCAGAGAGTGAAGATAGAACTCTGAAGGAGAGTCCTTGTAACTGGGCTCACTATTGCTTTTCCCTTCCAAAGTTGCCATGGTCTAATTCCTGCTATCCAGTCTCTCCATGGCATCTCATCAGCAGAGCATCCCAAGTCTCTTGAAAATGCATGCTTTTCAGGTTAAAAATGACAATAGAGAAAGATGAAAAGGATAATAGTATGATTATATTTGATATTTTCATGTAGGCTTATTCTCTGACATAATATTTTGAAGCATGTGTGACTGCTTCTAATTTACAGAAGACCATGCTGACATGGGCTGAGCTTTACTAACTTCTCCAGGGTCTCATAGCTACTGTTGAAGTACCAGGACTCTGAACTGAAATTTCTTGTCCATTATCTCTTCCTCAGCCTCTCCTTAATCCATCTTAAACTCGTCTGTTCTCTGTTGTAACTACATCTCAAAAGCTCAAATGATTTTTAAGCATTATGACCCAAAAGCCCTCCTCAACTCTTTGTTTTTGTAATATGAGTCCTGCTTACCCCTCCCTACAGTGTTCATACTTCCCTCAAGAAATTTCCTGAGCCATTAGGAGTCTCTCTCAATATTTGAAGCATGCTCATCTCCCGCAAGACATTCTTAAATAGATTTGCTTGATGGTGCTCATCTTCTGAATGAAGTGGTCTCCACGTCACTGCAAACTTGAGGCTCTAAATTGATGCACATGGGTCTTGCTCTTCATGTTTACTGCTAGTACTTCCACCTCAACTGCTAGTCCTCCCCATCGCAAGAGCAATGGGAGACATCTTCACACCGATTTGGTCCCAGAGTCTTTGCTGTTCCTGATAAATTCTGTGTTGTTGAGAGTAGCTAATGTCAACGTGAAAGTGAGAGGTGTCACTACACAGTGAAGCACACTATCCGTGTGTGCTTGTGAGACAGCGAGACTGACACATACAACCACAAGGAGAACTCCTGTCAACAAGGCAGAAGGAACAGACCAAATCAGAGTTCATCTTCCAACCTCTATGTACACGTATGCATACACATTGACATTCATACATGTACCCACACACATACATCCATACACACACATACAGATAAATAATTTCTAAATTTAAGTAAATTGTTCTTTTAAGCTAATAAAGACTAGGGGACACCTTGTCACTCCTCATTAGCTCTGAGTAGAATGGACAGTAATGTGACCCTATATACTAATCTACCATGAGTTGTTAGTTATTAAGAAAGATTTAATATTCTTAATTAATGCATTCTTAATTATTCATTAACTAATTCTTAAGAAGTTAAATCTTAATCAGTTGCTCTTAATGAACAAATCTCAAGCTCACATAACGAGACAAAAGGTGCTCCTCCAAAACTGATGCTTTAGTATTCTTCCCTTTAGAATCAGAAAACAAGAAACACTGCATGAAAATACAGGGCTCTTTGACATTCTCAGCAGCCTCAATCTGAGGTTTTTCTTCTTTCATTTAGAACTGAAGCCCTCAACACACTCCCAGAGTTATTATGTGGTCATGAATGCTGAACTGATCTGTGACCTGAAACAGATGGCCTTCATTCCCATGGCTGTTACTGGGAGTGTCTGAAGCACTGTCTGTGCCATCACCCTTGGTCTACACAAGAGATATGAGCAGAAACCTTACTGAGCTTGTTGAGTCTGTAGGAGGAAAAAGACAAAAAAAAAAAAAAAAATCTGCTATTTTAGTTAAGTGGTGGTGGAGCACACTTTTAATCCCAGAACTGAGTAAACAGAGACAAGCAAATCTCCAGCTCCAGGACAGCCAGGGCTATACACACATGTCATGTCTTGAAAAAACAAAAACAAAACAAAAATCTGCTATTTTAAGTTCATTGAGCTAGAGATCAGTTGTTAGCTCAGTCTTATTTTACCTTTTTTAAGACAGACTTGTTAATATTCAGTTATTATTTTTATTATTGCATAAGCTCAAAATAAATATTAAAATTAAATAGTTCTGGGACCATGGGCAAGGAATTTCCCTACTTATTAGTTCTTAACTATGAAATCAAAAGATACAGTTAAATTTCTTTCAAGGTAGTATAATCATAAATTTAGAAGAGAAAGATAATCTATTAATCATCATGAATTAACTGTTAATCACATGGTTTAAGTCCCTGTTTAATGTCCTCTTTTGAAGATTTCCTGACACACAATAGAACGTGAGTTAATATATTCAGGAGGGTCATTGACTGGAGAAACTATTTTCACATTTCACTAACATGTAAAGTGTCATTCCCATTGGTCATTTATGGAGATATTATGCAGCTTTCTTCTAGTATGTTTGTTTAGTTAAAATTTGTTTCAATATTAGAACAAGGTTGGATTTATAAAATTAGAGTCCATTTCCTTTTTTCTATTTGCTATAATAGTTTTTATATAATTAAAATTTTTAAAAGATATTTAGATGAACCATCTGTACATGGAATTAAATTATTAGAATATTTTGTCTCAGCCTTCTTCAGTGGGTTTTGGTAACTATAGTCTCTCAAGGAATTTGTTCATTTATACAAACTTTTAAAGTATTTCCTAAAATGTTATTAGTCCTCTCTTTAGAGTAATGTCTCATTGTTCATTCCTAATATTGATTATTTCTGACATTATCCCTGATCAATTAAGTAAAATACATTTAATTAATGTGTCTTAGTTATGGTGTCCTTTTGCTGCAAGAAAACACCATGACCAAAAAGTGAGTTGAGGAAAAAAGGCTTCTCCAGCTTACATCTCCACGTTGATGTTCAGATCAGAAAGTCAGGACAGAAACTGAAGCATGGCTGGAACCTGGAGGCAGGAGCTGATGTAGAGGCTATGGAGTAGTGCTGCTTACTCGCGACCTTCCCCTGGCTTACTCAGTCTGCTTTCTTATTGAACCTAGAACTATGATCCAATGGATGGTATCACCTACCATAGGCTGGACCCTCCCCCATTGACCATTAATTGAGAAAATTCCTAACAGCTGGATATCAGGGGGACATTATTTCCTCAACTGAAGTTCCTTCCTCTCTGATGACTCTAGCTTATATCAAGTTGACCCACAAAACCAGCCAGTACATAATACCTGCATGGTTTTTGTTAAAAATATAAGCATTACCTTGGCTGTTTCTTTTTTTATTTTGTTACTTCATTTACCTTTCAATTATTCTTTTCTAAGTTTTTCAAGGTAATGCTTAAGTTACTGAATCAAAATATTACTTCTGTTTTCTAATTGAGATTATGGCTCTGCATCTATGTTATTTTTAACAGTTTGGTTTCCATCTGATTATGAAAGTTAGTGCTAAATTGTGATTTACTTACAAATCAAAATCTTGTCATCTTACCTCAAATTGTTGTCAAAGGGAAATTGAAAGTCAGGTTGCTCCTTCCTTTCTGAACAGAGTAAGAAGAGAGAATGGGAAAGAGCCTAATGCCTTTTAAGAAGTGTGGGGTGGAGCACTAAATATAAGATTATTTCTGGCCTCATTGCTCCTCAAGTCTAGACAAAAATCCACAACAAATTTGCTAATGTGAACAGTCCTGTCCGCCTCCCCTTCCCCCTGGCCTTCGCTACACTGCATTCTTCTGCTAGCTCTTCACCCTTCTAAACTGATTTTAGATTTCAACATGTTTGAGAATAGCCACAAATTTAAACATCTAAAACTTTAAAGCACACACATTAGACTTAGTCCCACAGCATGTATAGCAAAGAGTCCTCTAATCTTCTTTGAACAAAGTTCTAAACAAGGGAAGTTATGGTACAATAGCCAACACTCATTGTTGATGGTGAGTGTCACGCAATCACCCACTCATTCAGTCACTCATGTCTGTCAACACATGAACGTGCTAATGAAGTTGGGAAATAGATGTCTCTGTCAAAATATTAAGTTACATTCAGAGAGGCCTACCAATAATCAGAGGAAAACTCCTCCATAGAACCTAAGCACACAGTTTGTGAGGAAGTAGAGACAGAAAATTTGATTTTCTGTATGTTTTTCTTTTATATTTTTAAGTAAATTTAAATGTGCTTTATTTTTAGACAACCTACAAGACATGTTTTTCTTAAAAAAAGAATGTCTCCACTCCAAATAAATTGTTGTCAAAATAAAAGCCCAAAGTGGCTTCAGTCCCATTTATCCTAAGTCCTGGTGCTGTGTGAATGATAAGTAGCAGTCAATCGTGGTGACAGGTGATGGTTCCAACTTGTTAATGCATTTCCATCTCTTAGCCATCCTTAAAGAAATCATGAAAGGAGTCACACAATCTTCACGGCTGTCCAGGAGAGCAACTGTGCCATTTGAACTCTTGTTTTCACCAATGAAACCTGGGAGTTATTGAAAATTAGCAAGGATGTGCTTGATTTGCTCTGCTGCAGCCCCAGTCATAAAAGACTTTACTCCTTCTGGTTTCTGTTCTTTAGGTTTGCTTCTGATTGATTTCATGTAATCTAAGATGTACTTTTTGTAGGCTTCTTTTGTGAAGCTGGTTTCTTTTAAGTGGTGGTTCATGACAATATCAGCAAAGGTGACTACTGTAGTTTTAGTACCTTCACACTCTGGGCCTTCAGCAGAAGTATTTCCACCAACTGAACAAGTCATAGATGTTACCCTCTGTTCTACTGACCATCTTTTCCTCCACCTTCAGGCCCAACAAGTTTGTGATGTCCTGGATCTTGTAGATATAGGCAAACATCTTGTCATGGCTGATGAGGTAGAGGATCATGGTGGCACTAGCCTGAAGGCTCTGAGTGAATACAGTGTAGTCAGAGTGGCACTGGTGCAGGCAAAAAGGGCTGACTTGGGCCCTCCCCATCCTCATAGAGAGGGCATGTTCCTCTACATCATCACCAGCTTTCCTCTATAAGTTTTTATTGAGTCATGGAAATGTTCTTATTTATTAATACAAAACAGAAGTAAATAAGAATAAAATGACTACAGCAAAGAAGAGAATTACTGCATGCTTTACAAAACACTTCACCGCCTGAAAAAAACTAGCATTGTCCCACATCTCTAGACTAAGATAAGAAAAATTTACTGATCATAAAGAGGCTTGATGAGATGTTAAGTACTCTGTGAGATGAGTTGCTAGGGTTTCTTACAGGCAGCCACACTCTGATTATTGGATCTTTCTGGAAAGCATATATGAGCAACCAGTTCTGATAGATACATCAGGTCATCAAGGCTCTTGCCATTAAACATTCAAATCCTATAATTACCTTCTGTGTTGGTTTCATGCTCAGCCAGCAGCTGTGTGATAATAAAGTCCCCTTGTAACTTGCACAGGGAGAGCTCTGAGCAGCATGAGCTGGTACTGTTATCTATTCCCTGTGCAGTTCCACTCAGCTATGAAATGTAAGCCGGTCATTGTGATTGATTCATCAGCCTCCTGAGAACACAAATCTCCCAAGCCACCATCCCAGAGGGCAACCATTTCTACAACAGTGTTACTGACAAGCTTTTTAATTCAAGTACGGTTACCTCATTTCTGAGCATGAGGAATCCTTAAAAGAAAGCAGATAATAGTCCCAGCTTTGAGGAGAACCTACCTGAAGACACTGCTCCCTGTGTTTGTCTCTGTTACCCTCCCCAGACTCTTGGTTGTCCTGGCAGCTTTCACCACCTTCAAGATTATAGAAAGTTTACCGCAGAGTAGTACTCTAATGTATATATATTCCACAATTTCTTCATCCATTCTTCCATTGAAGGGCATCTAGGTTGCTTCCAGGTTCTGGCTATGACAAATAATGCTGCTATGAACATAGTTGGACAAATGCTTTTGTCATATGATAGGGCATCTCTTGGGTATATTCCCAAGAGTGGTATTGCTGGGTCCAGGGGTAGGTTGATCCCAATTTTTCTGAGAAACCGCCACACTGATTTCCAAAGTGGTTGCACAAGTTTGCAGTCCCACCAGCAATGGATGAGGGTACCCCTTTCTCCACAACCTCTCCAGCAAAGGCTATCCTTGGTGTTTTTGATTTTAGCCATTCTGACAGGTGTAAGATGATATCTCAAAGTTGTTTTGATTTGCATTTCTCTGATCGCTAAGGAGGTTGAGCATGACCTTAAGTATCTTTTGGCCATTTTAACTTCTTCTGTTGAGAATTCTCTGTTCAGTTCAGTGCCCCATTTTTTAATTGGGTTAATTATCCTTTTGAAGTCTAGTTTCTTGAGTTCTTTATATATTTTGGAGATCAGACCTTTGTCTGTTGCAGGGTTGGTGAAGATCTTCTCCCAGTCAGTAGGCTGCCTTTTTGTCTTAATGACAGTGTCCTTTGCTTTACAGAAGCTTCTCAGTTTCAGGAGGTCCCATTTATTCATTGTTGCCCTTAATGTCTGTGCTGCTGGGGTTATACATAGGAAGCGATCTCCAGTGCCCATATGTTGTAGGGTACTTCCCATTTTCTCTTCTATCAGGTTCAGTGTGTTCAGATTGATATTGAGGTCTTTGATCCATTTGGACTTGAGTTTTGTGCATGGTGATAGATATGGGTCTATTTTCATTCTTCTACAGGTTGACATCCAATTGTGCCAGCACCATTTGTTGAAGATGCTTTCTTTCTTCCATTGTATACTTTTAGCTCCTTTATCAAAAATCAGTTGTTCATAGGTTTGTGGGTTAAAATCCGGGTCTTCTATACGATTCCATTGGTCGACTTCTCTGTTTTTATGCCAGTACCACGCTGTTTTCATTACTGTAGCTCTGTAATAGAGTTTGAAGTCAGGGATGGTTTGCATGCAAATGGATGGAAATAGAAAATACGATCCTTAGTGAGGTAACCCAGACCCAAAAAGAAGAACATGGGATGTACTCACTCATAATTGGTTTCTAGCCATGGATAGGGGCCACTGAGTCTATAATTTGTGATCCTAAAGAAGTTAAACAAGAGGGTAAACCCAAGGAAAAACATATAGATATCCTCCCAGCTATGGGAAATAGACATGACTGATGGGCAAAAAATTGGAATCTTGGGGGTGGGGTGGGATGGGGATGAGGGGTGATGGGGAGAGAAAAGTGTGAAGGAGAGGATGAGGGGAAATGGGGGAATCGGGGTGATTGGGGATAAAGGAAGGTTGGATAGGGGAGCAGGGAAACTCATACCTTAGGTAAGGGAGCCACCTAAGGGGTGGCAAGAGACTTGAACTTGGAATGGCTACCAGATGCCCAGGGCAATGTCCCCAGTTAGTTCATTGGGGCACCTGAGGATAGGGAACCCGAAATGAACCTATCCTATAATCATACTGATGAATATCTTGCATATCGCCATAGAACCTTCATCTAGCGATGGATGGAGATAGAGCCAGAGACCCACACTGGAGCACCGGACTGAGCTCCCAAGGTTATAATGAGGAGCAGAAGGAGAGAGAACATGAACAAGGAAGTCAGGACCATGAGGGGTGCACCCAACCACTGGGACATTGGGGCCGATCTATTGGGAGCTCACCAAGGTCAGCTGGACTGCTACTGAAAAAACATGGGATAAAACCGGACTCTCGGAATGTGGCGGACAATGAGAGCTGACGAGAGGCCAAGAAGAATGGCACAGGAACTTTCAACTGGCGATAGATCGAGAGAGAGACAGAGACCCAAATTGGAGCAATGGTCTGAGCTCTTAAGGTCCAAATGAGGAGCAGAAGGAGGGAGAACATGACCAAGGAAATCAGGACCACGAGGCGTGCACCCACCCACTGTGACAGTGGAACTGATCTATTGGGAGCTCTTCAAGGCCAGCTGGACTGGGACTGAATAAGCATGGGTTGAAACTGGACTCTCTGAACATGGCGGACAATGAAGGCTGATGAGAAGCCAAGGACAATGGCACTAGGTTTCGATCCTAATACATGAACTGGCTTTGTGGGAGCTTAGCCTGTTTTGTTGCTCACCTTCCTGGGCCTGGATGGAAGTGGGAGGACCTTGGTCTTCCTGTAGGGCAGGGAATTTGGACTGCTCTTCAGTATCGAGAGGGAGGGGGAATGGACTGGGGGGAGGAGAAGAGGAGTGGGGATGGGGGAGGGGAGTGGGGGGAGGGGGCAATGTGTGGGAGGAGGGGTGGGAAATGGGAAACGGGGAGCAGTTGGAAATTTTAATTAAAAAAGAATAAAAAAAAATGATAAAAAAAAAAAAAAAAAAAAAAGATTATAGAAAGTTTAAACAGTGCTAGCGTTTCCTAGCCAATGGTGACTTTCCCTTTGTTCTTATGAACTTTCACAGAATTTTAAAAATGGATTTGCTTTAATTTTTGAGATTATACTATAATTAGATAATTCTCCATTTAACTCCCCCCCCAACCCTCCAATAAACCCCTTCTTGGTCTCTCCAACTCATGACCTGTTTTTTCATTAATTATCACATACCCTGAAAACTTCTACAGACTTTTATTGGCTAGGTTATACTTACAACACCTGGAGAGGATTATATTTAGCTGATGCAACCTAAGCTATTACAGCGATGTTCCTGTATTTGAAATCTTTAAAATACAGCTAAAACACTTTATCCCAGCTTATTGAATAAAATTTAACATTTCAGTACTAAGCAAATAAATTAATAAGATACATTTTATGGTTGCTTCTAACAACTCTGTGTCTTATGAAAAACAGATGAGTGAATAGTTTTCCTAATTATCACACTCACATATATCAAATAATGTTTCTGAAACATAATATAATGTTTAGGGTACAAATGGTGTTATTTTTCTTTGTGTTATGGGTTTCATAAAGATATTTTAATTCAAGTATGTGACGTTGTCACTTCTTCTATCATATATACATGTGTGTGTATGTTCTGACTATTAGATAAAAGTATTATTATTCAATCTGAGTCTATCTTACATTATGTAATATTATGCTTCATAGTTTTATCTATTTTACTAATAATGCAATTTCATTGTTTATGGCTGGCAAAAATTCCATTGTGTATATAGATCACATTTTCTTTATCCATTCATCTGTTGGCTGACATCTATGCTAATTCAATGCCCTGGCTATTGTGAATAGAGTAGAAATAAACAGAATGGCCCGAGTCTCTGTGGTATATCACTTTCTTCAACACACCCATGGTTTAGTAGCTCCAGAGAAACCTCAAGATATGAAACAGAAATTTTATTTTTCATGTTAATTGATTACTCTCTTGTAAATATGAGATGAGAGTTACTTCACTAGTATAGAAACCTACTTCACTGTAGATCTAACAAAAGAGTTGTGGGAAATGGGAAGATGTCTGACATGGGGAGAATAATGGAGAAGAAGAACACAGCACAGAGTGATAACGGAAGTGAGCAAGGACAGATGCTTAAGATTGACTCATCTAGACCTTCTCAGAACCTCAAAGATAGCTAAGTTCTCAACAAAGAAGGTAGCAAAAGTAAGATGTCTCCAGCAATGCAGTGAAGTGTGACCTCGGTGTCAATTGTTACCTAAGGAAGATCAGGACATTCACGATAGGCAACTGCTGGCCATTGCAGAGGTTAAGTTTAAAAAAGATCAGCTTTACACACAACTTTCTAGAATACCAAGGTGGTAGGAACTGTTGTTATGGGAAGTGTACCGGCATTATATTTTGAAGTGTGTATTGTTAGACTTATCCAAGCAATGTTTTATCCCATTGAAAGAAAATAGAAAAAAAAAAAAAAACAAAAGAAGGGAAAGAGTAAGGAAAGGTATAGGTAGGAAGGTGGGATGAAGAGAGAAAGGGAGGAGAGGGGGAAGAAAAAAATATTAGGAAGAGCCTCATGAGAACTGTGATAAAAGTAAGCCAGGACTGTATTTTTGTTTCTATCTGAAGTGACCCTAATTAAACTGATAGCCTCTGGTGGCGTGGTCTGTGATGCTAAGGACAGAAGAAGATACACCATGAGGACAAAATTCTCAGTGTGAATGTTAAAGATAGAGAAACTAGTGCAGAATTTTCGCCTCACTTTTATCTTCTGTGTGCATGTAGGTAGGAAAACCAGGAAAAATTTGTATTTTTACATTGCTTAGTTTTGTGTTATTTCTACTAAAACTAAAAAAATCCAGAACTGGAGGCTACAGTTATTTTGTATGAGAAGTAAACACATTCAATTTTCAGTATAAATGAACAAACAAAAAACAAAAAAACTCTGAAGAATATAAATTCTCCCTGATACCCTAAAGAAAATGCTGTCTATGCTCTCCTGGGAAGTAACTACTAGGTGTGATGATTAGGCAGTACAAGCCATCCTGGTGGATGGAAGAATCAGTATCTCTTTGAAGATGGGGTTAATTGAAACTCAAAGTAGCAATGACCCTTCCCTACATCTTATTCCAGCCTTAGGTCTCAACCTGAGATCCTTTAGCATTTCTCTCTATGTGTAGGAAACAGGGCACTCTGCCACTGTACGGTGCTTTCTGGTTTACTTAGAAAGGAATCCAACAGATTAGACATGGTTGTTTGCTCTGAAGTTAAGTCAAGAATCCTTGTCAGTGCCAGGGGATCTAGCAAACACTTGCTGAAGACCTTTACCAACTAAATCTTCCTTCTGTAAAATTATTTTGTAAACATTTCAGAAATATTTGTGCAGATTTGAGTTTGAGGCCAGCCTGGTCTACAGAATGAGTTCCAATAAAGAAATACTGTCTCTAAAAGAAGAAGGAGGAGAAAGAGAAGGAGAAGATTTTAAATTGAAAATAAAGAAAACAGCCAGGGTGGTGGTAGGGTACGCCTTTAATCTGAGCACTCGCGAGGCACAGCCAGGTGGATCTACATGAGTTTGAGGTCAGCCTGGTCTACAAGAGCTAGTTACAGGAAAGGCTCCAAAGCTGCAGAGAAACCCTGTCTCGAAAATCCAAGAAAAGAAAAAGAAAGAAAACAAACCAAAAAATTGACAAAATATGAAAGATACAAGTGCAGAAATCTGGAATGGAAGTGAATGAGAAAAGAAACTTAAGCTTCAACTCAAAAGCTTCCCTTTGAAACTGAAATAACAATTTAAGTAATTTCTAAAATATCTCTTTTACTGAAATCTTTTTTCTAGACTATTTATCTGATATGACTAATGAAACACAACACTGTAAAATTTCAGGATATGAGTATAACACTAACAAAGTTTTGAATCAACTCTTCAAAATCCTATATTCTACTAGTAATTACAATGTCACAGATCCTCTCAAAGAGAGAAATTTGAGTATAATCGAACATTGTCATCTTAATATGCGTTGATGACAGAGTAGTTCAAACCCAAATGTAATGAATCTGGTAAGGTTCTGCCACCACTCACACATACTGTGTGGCATGAGTTCACTGCACACTAAGTTTTGAGTACAAACAGGTTCACTTTCCCTAATCATACCAAACAACACCATGGAACACTGTCACAAACACCTTGAATCAGCTTTGTGACTACTGCCCCGTGAATTGAAGTACTTTTACTGTACAAACAATTTCTGCTATTAGAGAAAAATACGGTTTATTTGTGGAAAGTAATGACCATTATAGTTTCTTACCATAATTTTTCCATATATAAACATCTAATTAGCAAATGTTTGAATTGAATTGTGTTATGATGCATATCAAACTACAAAGTGGCAGTGAGAAAGAGAGAGAGAAAGGGAGAAAGAGATGACTATTATTTATTTAAAGTAGTATTAAAGGAAAAACTCCATCTTCCATTATAATGATATAAAAGATATTAAATACTAAAATAATATAGCAAACTAGAGAGTGAGAGATGACAGAAGGGGACAGAGAAAGAGTAAACTATTTTTTGTTCAAAGTATAAATAAACAAAAGAAAAATTCTTGTATTATAATTATATATGTCCTTTTATGAAAAAGTTTTCTATTTATGAGAAAATTATATTAATAAAGGGTTGATGTCAGGATAATTATTATTTTTTTTTGAGACAGGGTTTCACTGTAGTTTTAGAGCCTATCCTGGAACTAGCTCTTGTAGACCAGGCTGGCCTCGAATTCACAGAGATCCGCCTGCCTCTGCCTCCTGAGTGCTGGGATTAATGGTGTGTACCACCACCATCCAACTAATTATGTTAACTTAAATAAAATATATGAATAAGAAGGCAAATGAATCATGAGGATCATATATCTCAATAAACATTACTCATTTATAACAAATTAAATACTGAAATTTTAAAGCTTGCAATATAAATATGTTGGCGGGTTTTGAGTGGAGAAAATGTTTGGACTTTAGGAAATGTACAAAAGTTAAACATGAATATTATAATGACCTCTAGTTAGATGTTAAGTACAGCCACTATATCTTTCCCAGAACGGTTTAAAAAGAGCAAACTAGGTAAGTCTCATCAAGGTAGCCAGGAGAGAAAATTGCTTGGACAGTTGAAAAGGGGTTGGGTTAGAAAGAGAGGAAAATGAATGTCTTTATTCCTTTCATTGTTATTTGAATTTTAAAGCACTTTGCAGATTTGCTTTGTGTTTTCAATAGTATATATGAACATGTACCAATAAAAGGCTTATTTTTATATTTTCTTTTTATTCAATTGCTTTTATTGAGCTATATATTTTTCTCTGCTCCCCCTTTCTCTCCCCTTCCCTTCTACCCTCTTCCATGGTCCCCATACTCCCAATTTACTCAGGAGTTCTTGTCTTTTTTTACTTCCCATGTAGATTAGATTCATGTATGTCTCTTTTAGGGTCCTCTTTGTTGTCTAGTTCCTCTAGGATTGTGAATTGTAGGCTATTATTTTTTTGTTTTATGTCTAAAAGCCACTTGTGAGTGAATACATATATTTGTCTTTCTGGGTCTGGGTTACCTCACTCAATATAATGTTTTCTAGATCCAGTTATTTGCTTACAAATTTCAATATGTCATAATTTTGTTCTGCTGTGAGGTACTTCATTGTGTAAATGTATCACATTTTCCTTATCCACTATTTGGTTGAGGGCCATTTAGACTGTTTCCATATTTGAGCAATGACAAATAATGCTGCTATGACTATAATTGAGTACATGAAGATACTGAAAAAGCCTTTGACAAAATGTAACATCTCTTCATGATAAAGTTATTGGAGAAAGCAGGGCTGTAAGGAACATATCATATATACTAAAGGCATTATAAACATAATAAAGGGAATACATGGAAAGCCAACAGTCAACCTCAAACCAAATGGAGAAAAACTCAAAGCAATACCACTGAAATCAGGAACAAGACAAGATTGTCCACTCTTTCCATATCTATTCAATCTAGTACTTGAGGTTCTAGCTAGAGCAATAAGACAACAAAAGGAGATCAAAGGGGATACAAACTGGAAAAAAAGTCAAACTCTCACTATTTGTTGATGATATTATAGTTTACATAAGTAACCCCAAAAATTCTATCAAGAAACTTTTACAGCTCAAAGGACTTTTAGGAATGTAGCAGGATACAAGATTAACTCAAAAAAATCAGTAGCCCTCCTTTACACAGAAGATAAATAGATGAGAAAGAAAGCAAAGGAACATTACTCTTCACAATAGCCCCAAATAACATAAAATATCTTGGAGTAACTCTAACCAAAAAAGGGGAAGAACTGTATGACAAGAACTTCAAATCTTTGAAGAAAGAAATTGAAGAAGACACCAGCAAATGGAAAGATCTCCCAGGATCCTGGTTAGGTAGAATTAACATAGTAGAAATGGCAATCTTACCAAAAGCAATCTACGGATTCAATGCAATGCCCATCAAAATTCCAGCAAAATTCTTCACAGACCTCTAAATAACAACACTCAACTTCATACAGAAGGCAAAAACCCAGGATAGCCAAAACAATCCTGTACAATAAAAGAACTTCTGGAGGCATCACAATACCTGACTTCAAACTACTACAGAGCTACAGTACTGAAAACAGCCTAGTATTGGCATAAAAACAGATAGGAGGACCAAATGGAAGTGAATTGAAGACCTTGATATCAATTCACACACCTATAAACACCTGATTTTTGACAAAGAAACAAAAAACATAAAATAGAAAAAAAAGCATATTCAACAAATGGTGCTGGCATAGCTAAATATCAATATGTAGAAGAATGAAAATAGATCCATATTTACTGCCATGCACAAAACTCAAGTCCAAATGGATCAAAGACCTCAACATAAAGCCAGTCACACTGAACCGCATAAAAGAAAAAGTAGGGCTCAGTGGTTAAGAGCATTGCCTGCTCTTCCAAAGGTCCTGAGTTCAATTCCCGGCAACCACATGGTGGCTCACAACCATCTGTAATGATGTCTGGCGCCCTCTTCTGGCCTGTAGACATACACAGACAGAATATTGTATACATAATAAATAAATAAATATTTTTTAAAAAAAAAGAAAAAGTAGGATGTACACTTGAACACATTGGCACAGGAGACCACTTCCTAAATATAACCCCTGTAGCACAGACACTGAGAGAAACAATTAATAAATGGGACCTCCTGGAACCATAAAGCTTCTGTAAAGCAAAAGACATGGTCAACATGACAAAATGACATCCAACAGAATGGGAAAAAATTTTCACCAGCCCTACATCAGACAGAGGTCTGATTTCCAAAATATACAAAGAACATAAGAAATTGGTTATCAAAAGAACAAACAATCCCATAAAAATGTGGTTCAGATCTAAACAGAGGAATCTAAAATGGCTGAAAGTCACTTAAGGAAATGCTCAACATCCTTAGCCATCAGTGAAACGCAAATCAAACAACTCTGAGATTCCATCTTACACCTGTAATAATGGCCAAGATCAAAAACATTGATGACAACTTATGCTGGAGTGAATACGGGGTAAAGGGAACACTTCTGTATTGCTGGTGCAAGTGCAAACTGTTATAGCCAGTTTGGATTTCATTATGACAATTTCTCAAACATTTAGGAAACAACCTTTCTCAAGACGCAACAATACCATTTTGGGGTATATACCCAAAGGATGCTCAATTATTTTTGTATTTTGTATTGGCTTCTGCTATACCATCAACACTGGACCCTCACTAAAACTCCTCTTAGATATCCTATTTTTTCCCTGTTTCACAGCAATACTGCAACTACGGTTGCCCAGGACTGGTACCTTCACATGTTCCAGCAGGTCATTGATGGGGTAGATGTTGCTGGGGACCAGCTCAAATCCATGGATGAAGGCATGGGTGGCAGCTAAGTTGGTCAGCCCAGGCCTCCACCAGAATCCCACCTCAGGAGAGGGGCAGGACGAGCTTGACTGAAGTCAGCTTGCTCTTCCATAAAGAGTGGGGCCAGCTCTCTCAGGGTCAATGAAGGATGGGGGCTTGTTTGTCAAGGCCCTTGAACATCAACATGTCTTTATTAGGCAGAAGCTCAGACCATAGACGTCTGAATGGCCTTTGGTGTTAGCATAGTCCACAGACATCAACACAGACCCTGTCTGCTGTAGGGTCGGCATTCGGGCTCAGACATCACCATGGCCTCAGGTGACAGTGCAGGTCTCTCAGATAAGTATGTCCCTCTCTGCAGCATGGCTCTAGGACATCCATGTGACCTGTAGTGGTAACACAGACCACAAACATCAGCACAGAGCCTGACTGCCAAAGGGCCCAAACATCACAGGGCCTCGAGTGCCAGCACAGGCCTATCCCTGCAGCCTGTTCCTCACCACCGCCACTGCGACTCCAATTCAGCCTCTTTCAACAGCACCTGGAGAACTCTACTTCGCTTTCTCTTCCACTTCTCTACCGCAGATTTGCTAGGGTAGTGGCACGGGTGGGCCTCATTCATTTATAGCTTATGTACATCTTGACTTGGCGCAATAAAATAGTAATTCCCTCAGCCCACCGAGATGTCACACCTTTGCAAGAGCTGTTGCCCATTTGAGAATAGATTACAAGTATTCTTTGATTTGTGTGTTACTGAACTCTCCCAAGCTTCACTGGAAGCAAGCAGAGACCAGGCTCCCCATTTCCCACTGCACATGATATTTGGAAGGAGATGCACAGTTTTTCCAAGCAACCTTAAACTTTCAGTAGTTTGTTTGTAAATACCCCTTAGCACCAAACACTACAAATTGAAATGTTTACTTGTTTCAAGTATTTTTCCACTATTACAAAGGCAATGGCTCATTTCAAACTTTCAAGTAATTTGCATTTGGAAAGTTTGTTTCTGAGTGTCACCATAGTTCTCAGTATAATTTAGACTTTTAAGTCAATTTGGTATTGATTCAACCAGAACGGTCAATTATTTCCTGCAGAACTTCTTTACTTCTCAGATTATTGACCTGGTCAAGTCAATTTGTAATTAGACAACTTTTAAAGTACTTTCTCTCCATGGCAATAATGTAGCCTTCAAACTATGTGCATGCAAACTTGGAGATTATGCAGGGATGGGACTGTGCTTAAATGGAAATTATTTTTATTTTTATTAAGATGCTTCTTGTGTTTGCAAAGCAGCTAAAATAATTGAGAAGCTGGAACTGAATCATGTCTGTACTAGGTAATGATGGTGTAAAATGCCATTTCTGAAGTTGAAACAAGTAAATATCACCAATTTCACATAATTCAGTCTTATAGTTTAATTTCCTCTTCATACGCTAGAATAGAAGAGTATTTACAAGGAGGAGGACTGCTTAATGTCTGCGTGGAGATCTTAAGTATTCTGTACAAACTTAGACTCTATACAAGGAAGCAACAGGAAAGCTACACAATTTATTTCAGCTTGATAGCAGCACTGCAGAACCTGCCTCCCTGAATACACACAGCAGACCCAGCCTCTCCATTTCAGGAGGAGAAGAATATCTGAGATGGGTCATGGGAAGAGGTGGCGCACACCTTTAATCCCAGCACTTGGGAGGCAGAGGCAGGCGGATCTCTGGGAGTTAGAGGCCAACCTGGTCTACAAGAGCTAGTTCCGGGAGAGGCACCAAAGCTACAGAGAAACCCTGTCTCGAAAAACCAAAAAAAAAAAAAAAGAGAGAGATGACATTCTGATCTGGTCCTTTTGTGTCTTTGTGAGCCAGGCATTGCTGCTTACTAAGTCCTCTGATCTCCATAAGACTTTGCGTGTTTATTCCAAAGGTTTTCAACAGTACTTCATCAGTCTTCCCCAAGTATTTCTAGGGTTGACATGTCATAAAACTTCTTGCCCTTCCTTTTCTGTAATAATCAATTAATAAGAATCAGTCAATGCCTGTGTTCTTGACTCAAGAGGAAGCATGAAGATATGGAGATGACATCTATCTTTATATCTATCTATCCATCTATCTATCTATCTATCTATCTATCTATCTATCTGTCTATCATCTATCTATCTATCTATCTATCTATCTATCTATCTATCTATCTATCTATCTATCTATCTATTCTTTACCAGAGCTGACACACACTAAATAACCAGCATAATTTTGTTCACTGAACAAGCAAATCCAACTAATAGCTATAATCATCATTTTCCTCATTTGTAAAGGACATATAACTATGCCTATAATGCTCGTAGAATGCTAAAACACTGAAATACTATAATCTATAAATGTTATATAAATTATATAAATATTTTCTCACTTAAATCTGTCTATGATCAAGATTTAATAGACTTGAGCGAGACACAGGATATCTACAATATCCCTAAATTATAACTGAATAGAAACAATACTTTGTATGCTTTGAGATTTGAACTTTGACTATGTTCTTTCTTGCGCTATGTGACATGATTCTCCTGTGATTCTGGAAGCAGCATCAACTCCAAGTTGGCTATATGATGACTACAGTAGATAACAGGTGTTCTACATCACAACATATGACTATGCTGTGACTTGCAAGGCGACACAAATATTAAACAATGGTGGTTTCATCACACAAGTGGATTTTTAGGATGTAACTCCACGGTACATAGAAGACCATCTACTTTTCTCTTTCTCCTTGTGGAATTGTGTCCAAAACCCAAGGAAGATGAGTAATAAATAAATGTTTTCTCATATCTATCTATGATCAAGAATTATTACAGCTGAAGACTTTTAAATAACCAAAGACTTTTTCCTACCCAAGGAATAAATATTTATATACAACTTTATTTATTAGATGATGCTTCTTTCCGTGACCTCTCCATGTACTCTTTCTCTTAAGACACCACCTGTACCATTTCACAAGAGAATTCCATTTAACCTTTGTCGTCTTCCTAGGAACAATTCCATATTATAAATTCCCAATATAGAATTAAGCAGAAACTAGAAGGTATTCTCTGTATTTTAATAGGAAATGTTTAATGTGGTGAATTAGAAGTTCACAAGAACATTAAAGTTCTGAGGAAGAAAATCACAAGCATCCCTATGGATCTACACCACCAGTGATTTAAGGGATCTTGGCAGAGAACTACTGGAAAACCCAAACAGCTATTCATAAATGTATGTGTAGCTTTGGTCCAGGGAGTAATGATTCTCTTTGTAATATACCTTCACATACCAGGGCGACAAAAATAAAATGCTTGCAAGAGAATCAGTTGTTATAGAAAAGGAGTCCTTGCCACTGTTGCATCTTGTTTCATTGATCCTTCTACTCGGGATTTGAGAGAAACTGGTTCATATGAAAGCAGCCAATTCAGAGTCCAGCAGTATATTTTACCATAGATCCTGCAGAGCATCGACACCACCTGTTTGTGACCACATCAGCAAAATTTGCTTCGAAGAAGAAAAGTGCAGATAAGACTTTTAATCATGAATAATTTAGTCTAATAAATCTGCACCCGTTAGGTTATTTTGTTGTTTATTGCTCTGTAAACACACACACACACACACACACACAACTTAATTAGCAGATGACAACAGGTATAAAAACCTAGGAGGAGTAATATGAACTAAGTAAGAAGGAAAATAGTCATCACCAGCCCTAGTTAGAGAGCAGAGGAGACAACAGGGTATCAGACAGAACCCAATAGGCTCCATCTATGAAGAATCTTGGTTCCATAGGGAGCTCTAGTTAAAGAATAAGAAAATTAGGGAGGTGTCATTCATCCTTTTATTCATTGTGTTTCATTTCTCTAGTTTCTCATTCCATCCTCAGGCACCGAATAAAGAAGGAGCCCTTTATTGCAACCACATGTTGATGCCAGAGAGCAACTCTGAATTTATTACAAGCCATGGCTTAAGGGCAAAAAATTTCAGATGCCAGCACCAACCCCCAAGGTCATTTAGTCACCAGTACGAGCTGTAATGGATTATTGATCCCTTAGACTCTGAAGGCTCTTGGAGATCTATCATGGGTTAATCGAGGATGGTGTGCACATGCTTATTTATCTACTGTCTCCTGAGTTGTCAAGGGTGATTCTTCCTGCTGCAGCTAGCTGGGTTGTGCTGGCATCTATGGAGAAGGAACAGTAGTCCTTTTAGGAGACATGCTTTAAATAACAATGAAATAGTAGGTCAGAGAACATACAGCTCCAGTAGCCAAATAATAAAACCCTTCTGAAAGCTTTCATTTGAATCTTTCAAATGCTGCCATCATTTCTGCACTTGTTATCATTAAACGTCCAGAATTTCACTTTAAGTTCCTTTTAAAGCTATAGTACCTTCATGAATTAACTCAACCATCCACAATGGTTTCTGGTCTCTGTGTTGTATTTTTCTAAGGGGGCACAGAAGCACCAAGCACCTTTCCACCAGTGTTGTAAAATCAAATTCCCTCAGCTGAGATTCTGTTTCATTTCCCAATGGTAAATTCTGACTTAAGTATGAAAACCTGAAAAATGATTGGCTTAATGGAAATCCTTGCATAACTGCTGTTGTAATGCCTCAAACATACAAGCAGGCATCACCAGTGATCTTGTTCTGTGTACACCAAAAGGATACCATGGTAAAAAATAATGGCATGCCACAGTGAGCACCTTTCTGCTCACAACGTCTAGGTGACAAATTTGACCTTAATCAGTTCAATCACTACCACAGCACAAGCGAGTCCCAGAAAACACAGG
This sequence comes from Chionomys nivalis, assembly GCF_950005125.1. Lineage (NCBI taxonomy): Eukaryota > Metazoa > Chordata > Mammalia > Rodentia > Cricetidae > Chionomys > Chionomys nivalis. Next base: position 17,233,041 of record NC_080089.1, on the reverse strand, counting down.
TTTCTCTTTCTCTAAGAAATGCCTTTCTTCAATCCCTATAAAGTCTTGAACATTAAAAAAGTATGTATTTCACCTCATGGAGGTTAAGATAGTAAAAATATGTATAGCCTGTCTGGTGTTCCAGCTACTGTAAACAGTCTGCAGCATCAGTGTTTGGGATAGAAATCAGTAAGAGTAAACTTGAGGTGCCCATGAGACCGGCTCAGCCACATGTCCCCGACCCAACGATGCCTTTGTGCTTCTCGAGGTTCATCTAAATTCTTCTCACCACTCAGAACCCAGTATCAGATCGATCGTACCAAGAAGCTTTTCCTGTTTTTCCCTCCCCACTTCCTCTTCACACAAAGGGACCTGCAGCTTAGTAGCCTATAGTGTGCATTTCGGTGTTTTGCATTTTTCAAGGGAGTTATATTTGCCTTCCAGGTTATCTCAATTAGAAGGGAGATAATATTTTAAGGCTCATACTGTGTTAAATTTTTTATCAGCTTTATAATACCATGAAAAGAGGGCCAGTGAATGAATGGAGCTCATGGACATGTCACTGATAGGAAGCAGGAGACACTTTTGACACCCTGGTGGATGCAGGGACACTATCTGCCTTGATAAAAGCCTGTGTTTTAGCTTGTAGACTAAAATGGGCCATAATTTTCATTTCCCAAGCATTGTTTTAATTATGTAAATATGCAGGAGAGAATATTTGTCTTGTAGAAGCAAAGAAATATTCAGAATACCAACAGTTTCTTCCATTGCTATGCTTGTATTCACTCTGGAGTTCAACAGTCAAAGTCACCTATATTTTTCATCTTTTCATAAAAAATTCGTATGAATCACCATTTTCAATGACTGTAAAATAACAGTTAAAATTGCATTCTCTCATCAGAAAGATTCTTCCATCATCTGATGCTCCTTGTGATTTTGCAAAATCTGAGGTAGTTAACATTCCTTTGTTTCATTTTAGCTTAAATATGAAAATAGATATAAAATCAGATTAATTATTATCAGAAAAAACACATTCAGTAGACATCATTATTATTGTTTTCATTTTGCTATTGATTTTTTATTAGTATTAATATTGCAAACAAATTGCATCCATAAAATTCTTGTAATTATAACCCTTATCATCAACTCATACATCATCTTAGATGATTTTAATGTTGATTCAAATGTCTGCTGGGTGGTTTTTCCATACCCAACAACTAACTGTTCCTCTGTTGTAGGAGATTGCTTGTTTGTTCCTGGCTGCTCAGTCCCAAAATAATCACACAGAAACTGTATTATTTGCAATACAATACCTTAAGCATCTTTCTAGCTAGCTCTTACATCTAGAATTAATCCATTTCCATTATTTTATATTTTACACAATGAGCCTCATGGCCTACTTGTAAGGTTCTAGCTGGCAGCTTGTATCTTTCTCCTCTTATGGCACCATGCCTTCTTTTTGATTCTGCCTTTTTCTCCCAGCAAACAGTTTAGTTTTCCCTACATAGCTTTGTTCTGCCCTGCTCCGTTCAAAGCAGTTTCTGTATTAACCAACGGTTGTTGTAGGAGCTGCGGTGGGCTGTGTTCCCACTCTGTAGTGATAGGAGCGGCGGGCCACTTTTCGCCACCTGGATAGCTTTACTCGAAATAATTACACGGAAACTGTATTTTTTTAAACACTGTCTGGCCCATTAGTTTTAGCCTCTTATTGGCTAATTTTTGCATCTTGTTTTAACCCATATTTAATAATTTGTGTAGCACAACGAGGTCTGGCTTACCAGGAAAGATCTTAACCTGTGTCTGTGTGGGGTGGGAGAATCATGGCGAACTGCCTGACTGGCTTTTTTTTTTTTTTTTTTTTTTTTTAGCATTCTGTTTTGTCTACTCCACCTATCTAAGCTGCTGTCCTATCAAAAGGGCCAAGGCAGTTTTTTATTAACCAATAGACATATGACCCTCCTCCATCATTTCCCCTTTTTCTGTTTAAACAAAATGAAAGGCATTTACTTTAACATAATAAAATTATATACAACAAAACAGTTATCAAGTAAGAATTACAGCTATAATATTTATATCTACTTTATCTTTTATCATAACTAAGGAAAACTGTAACTATAACTAACCATTTTTAACTCCATCAAAGACTCCAGAAGGATATAATATTACCTAAGTAAACAGAAAGTCCAAAACTCTAGAAATAACAGAGACTTTTCGCTGTCTGGACAGTCACCCAAAGTTTTTCTGTACCGTTGGGGCATCCATCTTTAGCCTATAGGCCCATAGTATCCAAAAGACTTTTTTATGAAGCAGGAAATTTTAAAGACAGTTAGTCACTGTCTGTTGTGTCCTGTAGAATATCTTTTACAAATCAGGAACCCCGAAAGACCATCTCACCTTTAGGCAAGTTTAGCAGTCCTCCTTTTGTGTTTTTTTTTTTTTGTGTCCAGTTTATGTAACAGTCCAGGCAAGAGCAGTTTTTTGTCCAAATGGCTATCAAACTCCATAAGGAGCCTCTTTGATGTCCATCTTTTTTTTGAAGTAGATTGGTGCTGCCAGGAGCAGACATGTCTCATTGTCATGAAAAGCCCTAAGTTATTAAAACATTAAATGTCATGTTCTGTAGTCTTTGAAAGATATGAAGAATGCGTATCTAATTGAAATATATCTCTATATATCTAGAAAATCTAACTAACATGACTACAAGATTGACTATTATTTATGATTATCCATCAACAACCTTTATTTTTAATTATATATTACATTTTAAAAATGAACAACACTATCACAATACCTTAATCAAGATCAGAAATACATATACATATAACAAAATTAACCTTAAAATCCACACCAATGTAAATTATTTATATCTATATCATATCTCCTTTAAACGTAAAAGAACATTTGTAAACAATATTTGGGAATATGGTATTTACAGCATACAGAGGGAACCCCACATTACCCCTCCCTCATCATACTTATAGCTCCTCCCAATGCTCTCCTTTCTGTCCATGATCTCCTCATTTACTAATGTCATCCAAAGTCCTGTGGGAAATATTATGTCTCCAATTCACATCTTCACCTGTTTTCCTTAAGAAACCAGTATTTTCCACAAGTTTTCACCTCTTATTTTCCTTTTCAAATTTATCTCAAACTTAGTTTTTCTTTCCTCTTCTACTTTAAAAACTAAACCAATCTGTAATATACCTTATTTCTATTAAATATTGTTTTCTCTATTCCTGGTTCTTGACAATCAAATATTGTTTCAGGATAAGATAGATTAAATTTTCTTTGAATAAATAAAACTTGTAGTTTTCCTAAATATTTGACATTCGAATGTATTTTCTTAGTTAAACATTCACCAATTTCCTTTACAAATATGTCTATACTTCATCACTTTTCAAATCCATGAGAACGTCAATTTTTCCCATTAATGAATAGTCTCTTAATGAACTCCTACGTAAATTCACATTCTCTGTCTCTCTGTGTATCTTTGTCTGTCTGTCTCTCCTTTCTCTCTCTCCCCACCCCCCTTTCCACTCTTTTTGACACAAAGATATGAGGGGGATAAGAAGAAGAAGCAACAAAACAATATGGTTTAACTTGAAACTTTCTAAGTTTCTATGCACCCAGCTGTCAAACCAATCCACCTGCAATGTTTGCCCATCTTTATCCTTCTGTCTCCTACATATTTCTTCTTATTAGAGAGAAAAATCACACCCTCTATGCCCAATTACTGCTTTTTGTTTCTTTGGCAATCCCCATATTCCAATATCTTACTGTCCATTTTATCTATCTTATAAAATGTGCTCTAATTTTAACTGTGTTTTTAAAAAGTTGTAATTTAAGTCATCATACATTTCTAGAAATCCAGCAAACACACATTCCTTTTCTAGTTATTTCTTCTGTATTCAAAAATATGCCAATAGCTCTTTAACCTTGTATGCCATCCAGTTCCCCATCCACTTTGATCTGGTTATTCAATCCATTCAGTCCATTAATTTATTAAGTATTAATTAGATGCCATTAATTAATATTTATCAATGGCTTGCTAGGTAAATTCAACATATTTATTTCATTTCAGGGTATTTTACTGAATTCCCCACAAGTTATCATTTATTCTAAATTGGAACCAGTACTGGACTCTCCTCCTATGCTGCTCTTCTTCTTAGTATACTGCAGCACTCTACACCAAAAACAGCCTTACCTCTGCTCAGGCATCTGCCTCCTTGTTTCTATCTCTAATTTCTTTTGTACTTCACACCAATTTGCTTATTCAGAATATCTTCTTGAATGCTGCAGTCCTGTCTCTAGCTCACCATGACGAGAATCATATCCATCTTCCCATTCAGCAGAACATTCATTTGTTATTTTACATCTCAACAAGTGGAACACAGTATACCCATCAGATGCTGAACTCAGGAAGCTAGAAGTTGCTCTGAAGATCCTCTCAGTGATGTTACCTCAGTTTGTTCATTTCCGTTTACTTACAACAGTACCAATGCTTCCATTCAGTCCTCAGGCAATACTACCATTATCTCTTGGCAAAACTCCTTACTGGTGATGTACTTCTATATCAACTCAGATTTAACTTTTTATAAGATAGAAATCTGGCCATTCTGTTCTTGTGCCTAAAACCTCACAAAGATTTCCCAATTATTCTAACAGTGAGTTACTTAACGTGTGTTGAAATCTCCAGAGTTCTTTATGTGAGTCTCTTAAGTATCATCTTGGTTAATTCACACTCTGCCATGAGACCCCATAGGAGTGTGATGCCACTTTGTTAACCATCTTATTCTTAGTGTTCATCAAAAAAAAAAAAAAAAAAAAAACCACTACCCTCCCAGTTTGCACTAATGCTTAATGCAATATGGCTTTTTCGGGATGCATAGCTTATACCATTTTCTGTTATACTTAAACAGAGAAACACCTGATCAAAGAAGTAGAAAAAAAACTAGCAAAGAGCCTGCATTGACCATAGTACTGATATATTATAAAGGATTTGAGCTAAGTATGAATCAGAAGACTGGAAAAGCAACATCATCTTTCCTAAAAGATAACTGGACAAATCCTCTCATTATTGACCTAAGATAATTTCTGGTTCTTACATACTATGTAAAATGATGAAGAAGAAAAAGTATGTATATTGAAGAAGACAAGAAATAGAGGAAGAGTGTAGGGACAAATAGGAATGACCAAGCTTAGAAGACCTCAGATCTCATCTGTCACTGTAAGTACTTCTTTAGAAAAAGCATAAAACTACCGCACAGTTGAGTATTCAAAAATCAAAAGAGAAGTCACGCTTCCTTTTCTTCTCAAAATCATTTTCTTTCATTATCCTTCATTATAACAGGTCCTGAAAATCACTTTTGGCTCTGAAAACTGAAGGAGCTACTGGTATTCCTGATACAGAAGCATGTTATAATTTCATGCTTTTGCAAACACACACTGTGAGCAATCAGGAGAGAAAGAAAATTAAAAACTAATTCTGCTTTTTTTTCTATTCATTTATTTTATCAGTCATCTCAGCTGCAAACTGAATAACAATAAACAGGGCTTGATAGACACATATAGGGAGGCCAGACATCTCTTAAGTCTCCAGAAACATGGGAAATAATACAAACAAAAATGCTCAGGAAAAGTGCTTCTAATTATGCAATCAGAGACATCATAGCCAACATTTCCAGTGAAGATTAATTAATAGCCATAAAATTTGTCATAGAAGACACATACCTTAAAAAACTAGAGCGTGCCAATGACAGGGTTTAAGTACATAACACCCCCAAAACATGAACTCTAACATGACCGGCAGAAGACCATGCACTTGGAACAATGGTGATGAGTTACCAAAGTTATCTCTGCAGTGCTAGCAATTTGCCACCTCCGATGCCTGGGAATTGAAATTGTTTACCAGGATCTCATTAGTGTTCTTGAAAAGACTCATGTTACCCATGTTACCCTGGGTTTGTATCTGCTGCTTTTGTGTCTTGTGGCATACTGAGAAATAGGAGGGGGGGGGGAGGGACACTGGCTTTATTAATAAGTGTGTACAGGTTAGAGGATAAAATGTGCACTAGAACAAGTTGTGCAATCAAAGCCTACTGAAGCCTAGGAATGCAGAGGTGATGCAATAGCTGCCAGTGCTGATCATCACTGTGTACACTATAATGGAGGTCATTCTCAGAGTACCCCCTTTAGGCTGATCACAGAATTTGCTGAGGACTGGTCACAAATTGGGTTCCCTGGGAACAAACTCTGCAACTATTACTGTCTGAAAGACTTTGGGGACAAGAAGAATCTGAATCAGAAGGAAGTTACAACCTTACTTAACTGAGAACAGATTCAATAGAGAATTACGAAATCAAGCAAGTTTTTAGACTGAGACTAGTGAAGGTACTATTCGTTTTCACCCTACCCTGTAACATCTATAACTGTTCAGTTACCATATACAATGGTTTTTCAAAAAGAGTGGTTTGTTTGTGGGCTATCAATTACCTGGGTAATAGTATACAATAGCCACTAAAACACACACACACACACACACACACACACATCTGCTTGAGGAACTTTGTAGCCTCAGCACACAGAAGACACAGCAATACCTAAGAAGTCATACATATCAGTCATATCAAAGCTCAAGCAACTGTATGATCTGTGGAGATGTTCAAGGGGTAAATTGTGTTTTTTCTCCTATTTCCTCATCAATAACACTCAGAGATTTAATTGTAAAGCTGAGTCTTATATTCTGTGTCTCAGTGCAAACTATATGATATTTGAGGGTAGACTACTAGGAAGATGCCCCTTTCTAAGTAAAATACTACAAAATGTACTACACAGCCATATTTTGTTACTCTAAATTGCATTAAGTTTGTGCTATTACTTGGCACTTACCTGAACTGCAATTATTAGATTGGTTTATTTGCTTGTTTTCTAATAGTTAGTGAAGCCATTATTTTATAATTTTCTTCAAAGAAAATTGATCATGTTATAGCTAGTGACTTATGTTTAATTAGACAAGCTCAATAAAATATAATAGGTTGAATTCTCTCTACATATTTTAACAAGCTTTGATTTTTTTTCTGCTTTCCTTATTTATCATTTTTAGCTGACAGTTTTATATATGTACAGAATGAATTCTGATTATTGTCTTTGTTCTCACTTTTCTTATCTTCTTGACATTCTGGTCAACAATCTCCATTCCCAAATCACTATCGGTTCTTTTTTCTTCTCTAGAGTCATGGATTTTACTTTGTCTTTCAGTCCATTTATTTGGACCATGGCCACCTATGTAGTTATTGGTTTGAAACTGTATTTTAGAGCCCACCTTTCTAATACAAAAGGCTAAGTTTTTGGAAAAATACAACCATCAACTTATATTTTTCAAGATCTCTATTTGAGGTATTCACTTGGCTGAACTTTTAAAGTCCTTAGCATCACAAATACTGTTCCCAGTCTATTGCAAAGGATAGTTGTAAGTTTATGAGGAAACAGGCCATTTTTATTATTTTACTGTCTTCTAAATCTTCAATATATTCTGATTGAAAATATTTTTAAGGTTATTTGAGAACTATATATACTACTGACTTTGAAGTTGAGTCCTATTTCCACATACACTGGACTTAACTGAAAAGCAAAATGAATGTTTATTTTTGTGGTGGGGACAAGACAGGGTTCCTCTGTGTAGCTTTGGAGCTTGTCCTAGAACTCACTTGGTAGGCCAGGATGGTTTTGAACACACAGAGATATGTCTGCCTCTGCCTCCTGAGTACCTGGATTAGGCATGCACCACCACCACCCAGCTATGAATGGTTATTTTTCATTCACATGTATTTCACCAATGTGAATTTAAGTAGACAAGATTGAAGTAAACATTCAGTGGAGGATTTTCAGGGATAGTTAGGAAACTATGGTTGTACAAATCTGTCATGACTTCACTGGGAGTAGTGGCTGGCAACCACATATCACTGGAGGACCTTAGTTCTGCTTCTATTTTGACCCTGATATGTGTATTTAGAACATTTGCCTTCATATTCAATTTTGACAACTTTAAATTATGAACATTAAAACATATAGCATCTGTTCTGGCTACTTTTCTACTGCTGCAATAAAACACCATGACCAAGAAAACTTATAAAAAAAATTTCAATTTGGGCTTACAGTTTCAGAGGGTTGTTATCCATGATGGCAGAACTAAGACATAGTGGTAGCAACAGCTAACAGCTTAATATTGATCCGTAAGCAGCAGGAAGAGAGGGAGAAAGCTTCATAGCACACACTGAGAACTATACAAGTCTTTGAAAACTTAAAGCCCATCTCAGTAACACATCTTCTTCAATGCCACACCTTCTAATCCTTCCCAAGCAGTTCCAATAAGTAGGGTCTGAGTAATCAAATATATGACCCCATGGGGGGCATTCTCATTCAACCACCATATGACCCAAAGTGCCTAGATTACTTACTGCAGTTCAATGTCAATTCTCTGCAACCAGAACTCAGGAAGTTACTAAAAGAGTAAATCTCATGGATATGTACAAGACACATAGTCTTGGTAGATTATTTCTCCTTTGACTTTTTAAACTTTAAAAACCTTAAATGCAATACCTAACATAGTGTAGGTTTTAGAACTGTAGAGCTTTGAACATTTTTCCCAGTTTACCATCCCCCTTCTGCTGTAAAAGAATAAGCATCTTTTCATGGATGTTTCATCCCTGAAAATTATCCTGTATATTAGACACTCTCAGTATGATGGCTAGAAGAAAGACAGAGTGATATGTGAAAGGTACCAAAATAAATTTAACCTGAGGATTAAAATATTGCCCATAATTGATTGTATTTCAGAAGCACTCCTTCCCCTTCCCATCAACATAACCCTTCTTTTCACACAGGTCCATGAACAATTTAAAAATATGAACACATTTCTGAGGATGACTGATAGAGATACTTCAACATAGAAACACAAGGGCCATCTGTTGAAAACATACATTTAAAAAGTTATGTCACTAAGACCTTTGAAAGCCTTTATTGTGTTAAGTAGTGTAAACCATACCAATGAGTGTGTAGCAGGGAAGGAAGTAGGTTTCAGTTCACACTCAGCACTAGAAGTCCACAATAAGAAAGAACCAAAGGAAGGAAATCCTGGGTTAGCCTTACTCAGAGATAACTCAAGGACACAAAGGGAAAACTACACTGGCCCCTTTTCCCAAGCAATGAGCTAAGACTGCAGATACTCAGTGCTCCAGAGGAAGAGTCTCTTTTAGAGCATGAGACAACAAAACATTTCTTACAAAAAGCATTCAAACTTTCTTAAAAACTACAATTCTTTTATAAAATATAATATTTTTAAATTTATTCTTTGAAAAGCTAAAATTATGCAATGGAAAAAAGAAAGCATCTTCAATAAATGGTGCTGGAATACTCAAATGAGGGCATGAAGAAGAATTCAAACAGATTTATATCTATCTCCCTGCATAAAACTTAAGTCCAAGTGTATCAGAAATCTCAACATAAATCTAGTTATACTGACCTAATAGAAGAGAAAGTGGAAAATAGCCTTGAATATATATGGAAGACAACTTTCTAAATAGGGAACCAATAGCACAGACACTGAGAGCAACAATTAATAAATGGGACCTCATTAAACTGAAAAGCTTATGTAAAGCATACTATCATATCATCTACAAAAAAGTGGATGATAGTTTTATGTGTTCTTAGATTCAGTTTGCCAGTATTTTATTGAGTATTTTTACATCAATGTACATGAGTGAGATTGGTCTGCAATTCTCTTTCTTGGGTGAATCTTGGTGTGGTTTTGGTTTCAGGGTAATTGTAGCCTCATAAAAAGAATTTGGCAATGTTCCTTCTGTTCCTATTATGTAGAACACTTTGAGGAAGATAGGTATAAGCTCTTCTTTGATGTTCTGGTAGAATTCTTCACTAAAACCAGGAAGCCTTTGGCTCTTTTTGGTTGTGAAGCTTTTGATGACTGCTTCTATTTCCTGTAGGTTATAGGTCAGTTTATATTGTTTACCTGATCTTGATTTAATCTTGCTATGTAATACCTATCTAGAAAATTGTCCATTTCTTTTACATTTTCAAATTTTGTGGCATATAAGTTTTTGTAGTATGATCTAATAATCCTCTGGATTTCCTTGGTGTTTGCTGTTATGTCCCCATTTTCATTTCTGATTTTGTTAATTTGGATGTTCTCTCTCGGCCTTTTGGTTAGTTTGAATAAGGGTTTTTCTATCTTGTTGATTTTCTTAAAGAACCAACTTTTTGCTTCATTTATTCTTTGTATTGTTTCCTTTGTTTCTATTTTATTGATTTCAGCCCCCAATCTGATTATTTCCTGTCATCTATTCCTCCAGGATAAGTCTGCTTCTTTTCATTCTAGAGCTTTCAGGTGTGCTGTTAAGTCACTCATGTGAGATTTCTCCACTTCCTGTATGCGGGCACTTAATGCAATGAACTTTTCTTTTAGCATTGCTTTCATAGTGTCCCATAGGTTTGGGTATATTGTGCCTTCATTTTCCTTTAATTCTAGGAAGTCTTTAATTATTCTTTCTTTATTTGTTCCTTGACCTGGGGATGGTTCATTTGAGTACTGTTCAACTTCCATGAGTTTGTATGCTTTCAATATTTAGTGTTGTTATTAAATTCTAACTGTAAACCATGGTGATCCAATAAGATACAGAGCTTATTCCAATTTTTTGTATCTGTTGGGGTTTGCATTGTTATTGAGTATGTGGTCACATTTAGAGAAGGTTCCATGAGGTGCTAAGAAGTTATATTCTTTGTGTTTGGGTGAAATGTTCTATAGATGGCTGTTAAGTCCATTTGAGTCGTGAATTTGTTATTTCTCTTATTTCTCTGTTAAGTTTCTGTCTGGTTGACCTGTCCATTGACAAGAGTGGTGTGTTGAAGACTCCTACTGTTAGTGTGTGGGGTCTGATGTGTGATTTAAGCTTTTGTAATATTTCTTTTACATATGTGAGTGCTCTTGTATTAGGGGCATAGATGTTCATGATTAAGACTTCATCTTGATGGATTGTTCCTGTTATGAGTATAAAATGTCCTTCTCCATGTCTTCTAATTGATTTTAGTTTGAAATTTATATCATTAGATATTAGGACCCACTTGTTTCTTAGGTTCATTTGATTGGAAAATCTTTCCCCAACTCTTTACTCTGAGGTAATGTCTGTCCTTGAGGTTGAGGTGTATTTATTGTATACATCAGAAGAATGGATCCTGCTTTTATATCCATTCTTTTAGTCTGTGTCCTTTTATGGGTAAATTGAGTTCATTAATATTAAGAAATATTAATGGTCGGTGATAGTTAATTCCTGTTATTTTTGGTGGTATTGTTTGTGTGTTTCCCTTCTTTGGGTTTTGCTGGTTAGAGGTTATCGGTTGCCTGTGTTTTCGTCAGTGCAGTTAGCTTTCTTGGGTTGGAGTTGTCCTAGTACTTTCTGTAGGACAGAATTTGTGGATAGGCATTGTTCAACTATGATTTGTCATGGAATATCTTTTTTCATTATCAATGGATCTCCTCCATTGATCACTTAGAGAGAAAATGCCTGACAGCTGGATCTCATGGAAGCATTTCCTCAACTGAGGCTCTTTCTTCTTGAAACAAGACTCTAGCTAGTTTCATGTTGACACACAAAACCAGCCAGTACCAGTTTATAGAACTATACTGTGGCATCCACATTGAAGCCATCTGGTGGCAAATGATGGTCTCTTGGAGCCACAACTTTACATATAAGTGTTCAGTGACAAAGCTTTCTGACAGACTTAAAGTAGTGAATCCAGATAAAAAGTATAGCCAGTGCTCGTGGGTGAAAATCTCATTGAGAAACACTAGAAATTAGTTTTCACAACATTAAGTGTAATGTGAGAATATTCTAGGGCAGGTGTAGTGATGTACATTGGATATAGATACTAGAAGATCAGGAGTTCAAGGTCATCCTGGAATACTTGACTGGGTCATATAAGACTCATTCCAGAAATTTTAAAAAGAAAAAAATAAATAAAAATAAATAGATTATGATATTGATTGAGAATTTATGAATAATATTTTGTCAAAGAAAAACTAAAACAAATGACACTATTATTCTTTTTTTGTGATATATGATTTTGCAAGCACACACAGACCTTTGCATGTGTGAACACACACATACACACATACACACATCCATACAACCTCCTTGTACTCAAGACTCAATTCTGTAATTATAAAGAGTTTAGATTAATTGAACTTTGACTTTTCTGCACCATTAACTTTATTCCAGGCACTCTGTATTAGCACACATTAATCCATAGTCAAACTAGAATATCTTCCCCAGTTTAGCTTGACTTCAGCACAATTCTTTATTCTCAACAAGCCCTATTAATCTCATCATAATTCTGCAACTAGTGAAATAAGCCAAGATGGATGCAGTGTTAAACATGAAAATGTTTTACAATGATAAAGACTAGAAGAGAACTTGAATGCCTTTTTTAAACATTTTTTTATTCTTTTTTAATTAAAATTTCCACCTGCTCCCCGTTTCCCATTTCCCTCCCCTCCTCCCAAATATTGCCCCCTCCCCCCACTCCCTTCCCCCTATCCCCATTCCTCTTCTCCTCCCCCCACCCCATTCCCCCTCCTTCTCGATACTGAAGAGCACTCCAAATTCTCTGCCCTGCGGGAAGATGAAGGTCTTCTATCTATGTCCAGGAAGGTGAGCGTCTAAACAGGCTAAGCTCCCACAAAGCCAGTTCATGTATTAGGATCGAAACCTAGTGCCATTGTCCTTGGCTTCTCATCAGCCTTCATTGTCATATGGGAGCAGCGAAGTATATATCCTATCTAAGGGAGCCATCTTAGGGTTGGCAAGAAACTTGACTCTAGAGGGGTTCGCAGGTGTCCAGGGAGATGTCCCCAGCTGGTACCTTGGGCAACTAAGGAGAGGGAACCTGAAATGACCCTATCTTATACTGATGAATATCTTGCATATTACCTTAGAACCTTCATCTGGCGATGGATCGAGGTAGAGAGAGAGTCTCAATTTGGAGCAATGGTCTGAGCTCTTAAGGTCCAAATGAGGAGCAGAAGGAGGGAGAACATGAGCAAGGAAATCAGGACCACGAGGGATGCACCCACCCACTGTGACAGTGGAACTGATTTATTGGGAGCCCACCAAGGCCAGCTGGTCTGGGACTGAATAAGTAGGGGTTGAAACATCTTTTAACATTTTAAGGTTATTTTTCAAGGTATCATGGGACTAAGAATTCTGTAAGTCCCCTAGTAGAGTCATGGACAACGTGCAATTAAAGTGGTAGGGATGGAATGCTGTCGTCCCAGTCCTGTGCTCTTACTGATAATGCAAAATGAGGAGACTTAAGAAATTCTTTGCTGGCTAAATACACTCAAGTCTTTGTAAGCATTGTATCAAATGTGTCAAAAAGAAATTTATTCTATGATTCTATTCAAAGTTTGATGGCTTCATCATTCTAGGCCTTTCCTGTGTGATGATATGCATGCCATGTATCTGCTTCTTTGAACCTAATGTAAAAACTCACACAAACACAATCCCTGTGCCAAAACTTAACCCATTGAAGTTACTAAAAGAATTCTGTATGCTGCTTGCATCTCCTTACAATGGTGTGCCTCAATGAAACTATAGTTAAAAATCTAAACGATTTTGTGTATTTCTGAAAATGCCAGAATTTGTTTGAAAATTACAAAATAGCATTCATCTCTTACAAATAAAATTCTCCTTTGGAAAACATTGCAACTGAAATTCTGTAATATTGAATGTAGTGTAAGTATATGTCATTAAGTAAAGTTTTTTTAATTTTTATTTATTTATTTATTCTTTTTTAATTAATATTTCCACCTGCTCCCCGTTTCCCATTTCCCTCCCCTCCTCCCAAATATTGCCCCCTCCCCCCACTCCCCTCCCCCTATCCCCACTTCTCTTCTCCTCCCCCCACACCATTCCCCCTCCCTCTCGATACTGAAGAGCAGTCCAAATGTGGGAGCTTAGCCTGTTTAGATGCTCACCTTCCTGGACATAGATAGAAGTAAAGTTTTATTAATCTAGCTTTGTAGGAACGGGCAACAAAAGTAAGATTTCTCATCTCCATTTTGACAGAACAGGAACTTAGAAAATTCAAAGAACTTGCCTGTTTCTAGAGGTGCTGATGACAGTGTGAAGTGAGACGGAGAACATTTGTGATAATGGCCAAGATTCTGGCTGTGTCGTTACAAAGGAAAAACAATTTACTTGAAGAAAATGAGACATGAAACTTAAAGACCTGTATCTTCTTTTCTTGCATGGCAAGGATATAACATTTTCAACCTCTACCTTCACTGCTGTAGGAAGAGAACACATCCTCAGCACAGCAGTACATCAACAGTAGTGCATCCTTAGCAGGACTTTGACACCCTCCCTGGCTTAGGCAACACCAGTTGCAGAATTACTACAAACAATCCATCACATTGAAGGGGCTGAAGAATCTTCAGGAACCACATTGGTTGCAATCTTCTGCAACCACAAGCAAATACTTGGGTGAATTGCTCTCCAAACAAATATATTTAGGAAGAAGTAATAATAAATTTTCATAATATCTACACTGGAGTTTTGAGATTCTATCCAAAACAGGGCCATTAGAACACTGTTTCTTACCATGTCTCCCCACTTGCTTAAAAGAACGAACATGTTTTGCTGGGCATTGTGTTGTAAGCCTATCAGCACATCACCCTGGAGGAAGTGGCAGAATAATCAGAATTTCAAGGTCATCCTTAGCTATATAGTGAAATTGACACCAACTTGTACTAAAGGAGACTCTGTATTAAAAAAAAAAAGTTAAAATGACAACTGTCACATAAACCAATGAATGAGAGCTTCTGACTCATCTTCTTATAAATCTTATGAGCAATATAGTAGTCTTCAAAATGAAAATAATCCATTTGATTCATGATCATTGCAACAAAACCTAACTTTACACTATTTATAGAGATAAAGTATGAGCTACAAAAAATTGTAACATTTTTGTTCTACTGAAAGGAAAAACAAGAATTCCTTGGGGGATTTCAAAGTACCATTTAAATAACAACTTTAAGTATGGAATTTATTCTAAGGACAACTTTTTAAATTCATGAAAACATATAGAAAGCCTTTGGGTGATAAAAAAATTCTATTAATATTTTATATTCTTCCACAATGAAACAATTAAAATTTCTATAGTATACTTTTACTTAATTGAATTTACATTTTTGGCATTTATTCCTTCATATGCTTAAATATTTATGCAAAGTGTGTTACATATCTATCCCATGAGTCAGAATTAATAACCTTGATTATAACAACAAGCACAGCTACCAATAGCTTACAGTTTGATCTATCGAATCTTACCAGCCACTTCCCCAAATTCTCTCTCTTTCTGCTGATAGTCAAAGTTGTGTGATACTGTAAATACAACTTGTATTTCCAAACAACTAAAATATAAAATAAAAAGTTAAGTTTTTTTAATATCTTTAAAGACCTTTTTAAAATTTTCTCCACCACTTACTTTACCACTTTATCAAAATCGTTTTAGCTATTTATAATTTCTTTCTGACAATAATTCCTCAACACAGAGAAGTCCTTGAGAAGACTCCAAATAGATTCTAAGCTTTACCATAAGGAATAAAGGAAGTTGTTGGAAGAACATCTTCCAACAACCTGAGAATTTGAGAGACACTAGAGTAACAAAAGCTCATATAAACATTCTTGACTCAAGAACTCCTGTACCAGCTAATGCTCCCCTATTCATACTTGTAAGAGACAGGTGGTTTTAGAATCTCAGTGTGAAAAACAGAAAAAAAACAAACAGAAATAACAATGAAAACTCCATTCTTTATCTTAATTTGTAATATCCAAGCAAGGAAGAGAAATAAGAATTTTGAGCAGGGCGGTGGTGGCGCACCCCTTTAATCCCAGCACTCGGGAGGCAGAGGCAGGCGGATCTCTGTGAGTTTGAGACCAGCCTGGTCTACAAGAGCTAGTTCCAGGACAGGCTCCAAAACCACAGAGAAACCCTGTCTCGAAAATCCAAAAAAAAAAAAAAAAAAGAATTTTGTATTTGCCCCATGCCAAGCTCTCAAAATATTATTTAAAACAACAACAACAAAAGAGTCAGTTTCTATGGCTCAGAATAATTTCCTTTCTAAGTACAAAGGTCTTGGAGAAAGAGAGACCTACAGTCCTTATTTCTCAATAGTTCTAAGAAATATTTCCTATTTGTAAACAATTCTTGTATTTGTGTCACTACATAAATAAGTAAGCTTTCCTTGAAGTTAGTCAGACAGTGAAAATCTGGTATAAATATTGCTACAAATTCTCCCAAAAATATCAAAGTAGCAATGCAAAGAAGCATAAAATCCAGAAAGTTATCCATTGGCATCTCCAAAGAGGTCAGAAATCATCAAAGCTAATAAATTTTCTTGCCTTTTAGAGTTATTTTATTCAATGTCTAGAAGGAAAATACTAAAGAAATTTAAAGCTAAATGACTCTGAAGTATATAAGAGGTACCACCAAAATGGGTGTGAATGAGAGAGCTGTTTGAATAGTTTGGCAAAGTAAAATTCTCCATCCAAACATGGCCATCATGCAGGCAAAGCCCTCAAATAGTCCAAGGATATTTAAAGTTAGTGCTCAGCTTACACGGAATCTCTCCAAATGTGGTGTATTCCTATGCTCTTCCTAAGCAAAGTCATATTTATATTTAGCACTGGATAGTTCTAACACTACTTTATTTAAAGTTAGAGATCAGCTTACACAGAATCTCCTCAAAGATGATGCATTCCTATGTTCTTCCTAAGCAAAGTCATATTTATATTCAGCACTAGATAGTTCTAACACTACTTTCTAAAAGTGTTGTCTGGAATATCCACTTCCAACTCAGTATTCTATCAAAGGAGGGGACTGCAGAGTTCACCTTCTCAGCTCCCTAACTTTTGTTGAAGTATCTGAATAGAATCAGCCAACATTAGTGAGTTATAAGGTTATTTTTCCACTGAGATCTGAATTGTGTTGACTTTAAAAAAATAAAAATTCTCTTTAAGGAAATATTTATTTCATAGACATTAATGTTTGCCAAAATGTATGTGCACAATGTGTGAGCCTTGTGCTTGCAGAGGACAGAAAGGGCTTTGGATCCCCCAAAACAGGAGTTCCAGAGGCTGTGAGTCACCTTATGTATGCTGGTGATGGAAGTTATGCCATCAGTGGAAGAAGCAAGTGCGCTTAACTGTTGATCCATCTTTCCAGCTCTAGTCCCAGCATTTTTACTTGCTATTGAAGAATTCTTCAAACAAGGAGAGACTGGAGTCTCACTGGAGAGAGTTTATTGTGTGTCTGTCAGGCTTAGAACTCAAAAGAAGTGACTACTCGGGAGGCAGAGGCAGGCGGATCTCTGGGAGTTCGAGGCCAGCCTGGGCTACAAAGGGAGTTCCAGGACAGGCTCCAAAGCTACAGAGAAACCCTGTCTCGAAAAAACAAAAAAAAAAAAAAAAAAAAAAAAAAAAAAAAAAAAAAAAGAAGTGACTACTGATAGAGACAAGTGAGGACAGATCTCACCAGGGAAAAACTTAGGTCATGATGTGCACATATTGGGAGTTCTTAAAACATTGAAAGCAGCAGGTTTTAACTGTGCCTATCGCTATAGGCTCACAATCTTTACTTATCAAGGAATCCTGTACTTCTTGTCCTGGTACTTATCCTAGGTGTACAAGTAGAAATTATGTCTAATGGAGAATAAGACAAAAGCTGCATATCCAACAATTCAACTACAATCTTAGAACCACGTGTACCTGGACACATTTTAATGTGTTTCATGTCCCGTCCCTGGGTCAAACTCATTTGCTTAAGACAATCAAAGCATACAAGTAGAAAGTTGTTCTCAAATTTCATGATGGTAAAATCCAAGATATCATTCAAAAATTAAGAAGGGGTGCTAGAATTGCAACAGTCAATTGACCATAAAAGCAACCAATTATTACCATTATTGTCTATTTTATTTCATTTACTTTATTTTTGTTTAATATGTCTTATTATTTTGAGAGAGGATCTTATAAAACATTGGTGGCCTCGAACTAGCAAAGCTACAGAGAGCCTTGAACTCCAGGTTCTCCTGCTTCTACCCCCAAGTTGTTGAGATTATTGGCATATGTATCCACATCTAGCTTAATGCTTCTTTTAAATTTGAGGAACCATTATTTTTGTATGAAAATTTTATAATTTATTAGAGTTAGAAAAATTAGTAAAGGATGTCTTCTTTTCTGCAAACAACTTTCTTACATTTCTGTTCAGGACATGCAGAGTTATCTCACTTGATATCATTGAGTAGCTCTTACATCAGTTGATCACTTGATAGCACTTGATATCACGTGAATGTCACTTGATATTCATGGGTATATTGCCACTAGAATTTATGTAGCCCAACCCAAAACAATATATTATCTAAACTCAATTAGTATCAATTTCATTTGCATACAATTGTAATTTTATAATTGCTGTTCTCATTATTAACTTTGCAATCAGTTTCAACAGTGAACTGCTCATAATGACCTGTTTAATTTACAAATTAGATTTGTTCAAGTTTCAGGCACTAAAATATTCTGATTTGTGAATCCTGTAACTTTCTGAGATTCCCAAAAGTTTGCAAGATTTCTGGGTCTGTCTCCTTTCCCTATATGAATAGGCAGGTGACTGCATCAATGTTTGGGGAAAATATCCCTAGTTTAGAGCATAGGTTGAATTTTTCTGACAAGACTTTAGAAATCATTTTTTAAAAGAATGAAATGTTTTAAGTAGCTTAATTGAAGCCAAACATAAAGATATTATTCACAGAAATAAGAACTATACATTAAAAGACATGAGACCTATTTGAGATCTCTGGCACTTGTTTGAGTCTTTATAAACTCTAGCATGATATTGCACACCTGAATTAATTATTAGGCAATGAGAGGAAGATTCCTGCAGTATATCAGTCAGTCAGTCAGTCAATCTTGACAGTTGCTAAGTTCTGTATTCAATGATGTACTCTCTCTCAGAAAGAAAGAGAAAAGTAAATTAAGAAGGTATCTAATGTCAAGCTCTAAACTGCACACACACACACACGCGCGCGCGCACGCGCACATACCCAAGAATTGTTCTTTAATAAAAGTACTATGTTGACTGAAGTTTCTGTCCTGCCTTGTCCTGCAGCTGTTACGTTCCAAAGAATCACACAGAAGTCTACATTAATTGTAAACTGATTGGCCTAGTAGCTCTGGCTTCTTATTAATTAATTCTTACATCTTACATTAACCCATTATTCTTGTCTGTGTTAGCCACATGGCTTGACATCTTTTTTGGTGATGCAGTCACATCTTGTATCCTTTGTGTCTAGGTGACGACTACAGACTGAAACTTCCCTCTTCCCAGAAATTTCATTGCCCCACCTCTACTTCCTGCCTGGTCACCCCACCTATACTTCCTACCTGTCTTGTGCCCAGTCAGCATTTTATTAAAAATAATACAACTGACAGGATAAAAGACCATTATTCCATAGCAGTACCAAATGAATTGAAGGAGTAAGCCTGAGACTTTTAGCAAACAGTGTTAAAAATACATAAAATATCCCTTTTGCAACATTATGGTAAGTAGGAGAATAAGACATAAAAGATAATGTATGACTATATACCTTCATTACAAGTCAGAAAATGTTAAGTCCTTAAGTGTGCATGTGTTGAAACAGAAAGGAATCCATAATACAAGGCACAATAAACTGCTGTGTTTACACAAAATACCTTTCATTTTGTAATGAACTCCTGATTCATATATATGCATAGCTTTTAAAAATTGAAAATTAGTTATTCTCTCATATAATACATGCCAATCACAGTTTCTCCCCCATTCTTCCCAGCTCTCCCTGCCAACTTTCCCTCTCCCCCAGGTTCACATCCCCTCCTGTTTCTTTTCAGAAAAGAGCAGGACTCCAGGAGACACCACAACAAAACAAGATACAATAAGACAAGGCAAAAGCCCTCAAATCAAAGCTGACAAGGCAATAGGAGAAAAGGAGTCATAGCTTTTAGAAGTTAAATTTATTCAGTTTATTATATATCAATTTTGACTCAAAAATAGCTGTAAGAGGTAAAATATCTAAAAAACAACTCTAACTCTGAAATCAATTTTTTCTTTGATTGGGTCATTTTTTCCTTAGCTGTTTTTTGTTTATCTATTCCTTCTCTCCTTTTTGTTTGAGTTTACTTGTTTTCTAGCTTTGCAGAATTATGAAGTACAAGTTGTTAGTTGTTGGCCTTCACTCTAAGCAAATAAAGTCCTATTCAGAGAGTATTTCCTATGGCTGTAGTTTATAGTGTCCTGCCTATGTTTTCTTCTAAAAGTTTAGCATTCAGTCTTCAGATTGAGATCTTTGATCCACTAGGATTTAATTTTGTGCAGAGTGACAAATATGGGTCTAATTTTATTTTTCTGCATGTAGACATCAACTTTTTCCAGCACCATTTGCTGAAGATGTTGTATTTCTTTGAAAGTGTTTTTTTCCACTTTGTCAAATATCAGGTGGGTGAAGTTACAAGTATTGCCCTTTGGGTCTCCATTTTGTTCCACTGATCTACATATCTATTTGTGCCAGTGCCATGCTGTTTTCATTATTATAGCTCTATGATATATCTTTAAGTCATCAAAAGCAGTGCTTCTGCTATTCTTTTTTTTTTTTTTTTTTTTTTTTTTTTGGTTTTTCGAGACAGGGTTTCTCTGTGGTTTTGGAGCCTGTCCTGGAACTAGCTCTTGTAGACCAGGCTGGTCTTGAACTCACAGAGATCCGCCTGCCTCTGCCTCCCAAGTGCTGGGATTAAAGGCGTGCGCCACCACCGCCCGGCTTGCTTCTGCTATTCTTACACAGGATTACTTTGTGAAACATTGTCGGTAGGCCATGACCTCATGATGATGCACAGATTAATGGAGACGGGTTAGTTTAGGGATGAGAGCAAGCTAGAAATATGCTTAAGCTATTGTATAAACAGTATTGCAAATAATATAGTTTCTGAGTGATTATTTCATGGTCTCGACAGCCAAAAACAAACACGCAACCTCTGCCTACAGGGATGAGGCAAAGAACTTAAAAATCAGCATGACAGGAAGATGTGCTATTTGCATGTGCCATTTCTCTAATCAATCTGCAAGCAAAACACAATTAGATACCACAGACAGTTGGCTTTGGAAGAAAGAATGAACAGGAAACAATCTTGAGTTGATTCTCAAGAAACAGTTAAAGGAAATATACAAATCCAGAAAACCATCAAAATTTTCAGACTGAGAATATGGAAAAGATTTTTATTTCCAGCCCGTGAATCACATATAGAGAAGACATGCACAACAGTGGAAACTCACATCTGATCCTTTAGATGAAGTTCAAACCAGCTGGATAACATCATTTCATAGTTTTACTAAAATCATTACAATCATCCTTTCCTTCAAAAGCTAAAATTTAAGTGACTTTCTTTGAGACTGCAGCCATGCCCACTGTGCCAAACACAGGTGCTACAGTGCAGGTTGTTGGTGCATTCACTCTTCAGAAGAATCTGTGGTCAATGTCCGTAAATTCTCAGCTGAGAGGGTTCTATGATGTATGTCTGACTTCTAGACATACCCAAGCTATATGTTCTGATGACACCTAGTCAACATGTGTGAAGGTGCATTCCTTGGAGTAATTTTTCCTTGAAATGTAAATGTGAAAAGTAAGTCTGCAGACATGTTAACTTATTATCACAGAAAGAAAAAGTAGGAAGAATGCTAAAACTTACAGGATGAGAACGAGTGTTGTGAAGTGCTATCCCCAGAACATGGCATGACTCCTGCAGGCATGAACTAAGAGCAGATGTGCTCACATGCACAGGCCTGCACAAGCCTGGGTCTGTCAGCATTTCATCATGGATAGGGGAGTGGTTAATGAAGTCTCACCCCTCCCTTGGGAAGGTATTGGCAGTTAATGTTTATTGGGGAGTTAGGGGGCATATTTTTTATGAGTGAAGCCAGTGTTAAGTTACTCATATTTCAGTAAATAAACCCATATCCATCCTCATGAAAAAAAAATCCTAATTAAACTCAGTGGTTCCCAAACAAAAGACATGAAAAGAAGAAAAGAGCTATTGGAGTGAAGAAGAAGTACAGGTAAGAGATGGTGTGGGTTAGTGTGATCAAAATGATTGCATGCACCTTTGAAATGGGCAAAGAAATATTTTTTTGGTTAAAGGAAGAATTTTACTTCAAAATTTTGAGTGTAGGACTTTTCAGGGACTTTTAAACATAGTGGAAATGGTGAATGTCCAAGGGATTATGGGACCATATAGTCTCTGTTTTTCCTGTTAGGCATCTTTCGCAGTTCCCCTTCTACAGAAAATACATAGAATTCAATACTCTACTAAAATGACTGCAGTGTTACCAGAAACACTAAACAGATGTTAATAGATTTTGTTTCCTTTCCTCTCCATGCACATGGTTCCCCTGTGGAAATAAGAAAGATGAGAAGGATGATACCACACCTTAAATGTTTGTTTCTGGTCACTTATATTTTCATGACATTTGAATTGAGATAATCAATACATTTGTTTCTCCATTACGCCATGTTAATAGCTCAATTACAGCACTTCATCCCGGCAAAGAAACTGCCTTTTGTTGTCCTCAGTACAAAAGAATAAAGCCCCGGTTCAGTGGGAAAGAAGCCAATCACAGCTAGCTGCTGGCCTGATGCCTGGCATGTTAGTGGAACATGATGCAGGAGCAGGGAGCCATAAAGTGCGTCCTGAGGAAGTGGTGAGGCATTGCTCACTTCCTAGACTCCTGCTCCTGTTCTGTCCCTGTCACTTTTCCAGCTTCACGGTAAGCCCCGTTGTTCACCTCCTTCTCCCTGGGCTCCTCTGTCTTCATGTCCTCAGACTTCTCTACACATGGTTTTTGCTTTTCCTCCCAAATTTCCCTCATCTGTGCTGTGAGCCTGCTTACTCTTCAGGGTTTGCCTGAAATGTCCCATTATCTTTAATTTCTGAATTCAATGTAAGTTCTTTCTTAAGAAAAATTAAATCATGCCCTTCATCCAGTTTTGATGATTCTGTTTATTGGGTTTATTTATGTCAATATGAGTATCTCACCTATCTGACTATACTGAATATGGAAGTGGGTAATATAATTCCTTCGCCTCTGGCTTTTTGCATACAGTTTTCCCTTTTAGAACATGTACTGAAAGACACTGGTGGGCAAGACAATTTAAATGAAACAGTAATCTACAACTACATTGAGTGGCTTGATCCTGATCAAACGCACGAGACCACATAGTTCCAGTATCCACAAGGCCCAGAAAGACACTTTCTACAACAAATGTGTTAGTAATCAAAATAAGCTTTGGAATTCATGGCAGAGAAGACTTAAATGACATTACACAGATACTGTGTGAGCTTTGATTCACGCACTTTCATCAAAGACTACTAGTCCTTTGTTGGCCCTGAAAACTGTTCGTCATTCTCTCAGACCTAAATACGTAGTCCTTGACTTAGCCTTCCCAAGTGCCCCCTCCAAAAGCCTTAACCTCTGCTGTTATTAAGAACAGTGTCTGCATCTTCTGACACAGCATCTCCTCAAAACATTGTCCATCCTCACTCTGTGCAGCTTTTCCTTAATTCTGCAGATTTTCCTTAACATCGCAGTGTTAAGTGGACTGCGATGAGACTTTAAAACCACTACCGTTTCACCAAAAAGCTACACCTTCTAAAGATCCCAATACCTTCCAGACACCTGAGCTCTTTTTCCAGTTTTGAAAGCGGCATTTGACTCTTAATCGTTCAGTCCTCTCTAACACTTATTACAGAGCTTCCCAACAGCATCTCCCCCGGTCTCCTGCTCACCTGCAGGCCTCCCTTATGGTTACAATGGAGTCTCTCTGACTTTTCCCTGGCCTGTTAGGTTGCTGTTCCTGGGAATCAGTCATTAGCCACTTTTTCGTTACTACCTACACTTGTCCCAGAAGTGATCTCACCAAAGTCTACAGCTTTCCTGGTCTGCATTTGTTTGCAATTTCTGCATTTATTCCTCAGCCCAAGCTTTTCTCCAAGATCTGGGTTTCATAGCCAACTTCATGTTTATGATTTTTATCAGTCTGATTAACAGACTCCTCACTCTAAAGTACCTAGGATAGTCTGCCTAAATCATAGTGATTTACTTAGTTATATTCTTCATACAATAAAATTCCTTAAAGTATTAGAACCTACAAATATTGACTATTTAATATATTGATCATCTGATAGTTAAGAAAATGTGGGTGGTTTTCACCACATTGTTGTTCCTTCATGTCTCAGCTTTCTTTTCTTTTCCCTACCTACAGAAGAGGCAGTCACTCTTCCCAACTTCTATCTACAGAATAGTTTTGGTTCTTGTCAATTTTATGTAAACAAAATCATAAGGTATGTGTTTTTATAAATATTAGTATGTTGACTCAATCTAGTACTTTTGAGACACGCTTTTATTTCTGAAAGACCAATTAATTTCTTTTCACTGCTGAACACAGCCTGTTCTAAAACAAAGAAACAAAACAAAACAAACAGCAAAAATCATGCCATAGTTTCAATCCCTTTACCTCTGACACTACTGATTTTAGCTTGTAGTTACTCAGAAAAAAAGATGACTACAGGAAAATGTCTTCATTTCTTTAAGGGAAAACCAGAGAAAAGACTATCTGGCCTGTAGTTAAACACTTCTTTAATTTTGGAATGTGCCACTATATGGTTTTCCAAGCTGATTGGTTCAATTTATCCTCATGAGATGTGTCTATCATTCTTCACAGTTTCCTTGTCTTAGTACTGTTGGTCATTATTATTGTAGCATTCTGATTGGCTATGAAAATGGATTTCACAATGATCTCTAGCTTAAATTTCCCTATTAGCTTACAATAATAAATTCTCATATTCTGATAAGCTATCCCTACCTCTTTTGCTATAAGATGCCATTCTTTCCCCCCAATTTTGATGAGGCAATTTGTACTTTGACTCCTATTAAATTTGTAAACATTTATATATTTTCAATGTGAGTGATTTAAGAACAAGCATCCCACAACTGCCCATGATCTCCCACAAGTGTCACCAATGGTAACTACTTTTTATTGAGTTTTCTTTTTTAATTTGTATGTGAATGTGTGTATACATATGTAATGGATGTGCATGTGTGAACATTTATGATTTGTATACATGTGACATATGTGTGTACACTTACATATGGAGGCCTGAGATTGGTATCAAAAAACATCCTCATTGGACTTCTATTTTAACCATAGAGGCAGGGTTGCTTAGTCAAACCCAGAGCTCAGAGATAATGGCTACTGTTTGTAGCCAGCTCACTCTGAGGAACTCATTTCTCCATTATGGAAAGCCATGGCCATATGTCATTTCTTTGTGGGCGCTGGTATCAGATCTCCAGTCCTTAGTTTTGTATAGCAAATGCTTTCATCTTTTTATTATCTCCCCAGACATACTATTTTTTTTAAAGATAGATTTGTTGAAAAAATATTCAAAACTCTGTCTTCCCTGATCAACAACCTTCACTATAGTACATGGAAACGGAGACTAAAATTAAATCAGGAAGATACTGTGTTCATGATTTGCAGAATAATTTCTCATCTACTGACACAGATTCAAAGAATCTCAGGGCAAGACAGAAACATTATTGTAAATGAATTGGCATATTCATTTCAATTTGTAAAAAACAGTTTAATAGAGTATCATTGGAACATTAAAGAAAAAAGGTTGATTTGTTGAGACATATGCTACATTGGTCAAAGTTATTCTATAAAATAATTTCAACCAATCCAACATAATATTTTTATGAGGATAGGAAATACATCACTGAAAAAGACAGAGACTTTGCACTTGTAAGCTCATCTGGATATGGACAATTGGTTGCATTATGGTTCTCAGACAACCAAATGAGGAAAGAACAACATTTTACCACTGTAAAAACTGTAAACCCATCTCCTTCTAGGATGAGACTTTTTCTGTTTTGTCTTTGCTGGCTTTTGGCTTAATTAATGAAATCAGAATTTACTTTCCACCGTCAATGCATTGCTTCTGATTTCAAGCAATTATACAAGAGTAGAAAAATAAAAAAGTAGGTTTTAACTGATGGTTAGCCAGCAAACAAAAATCTGTCTGGCTGGACACATGACGCCGGGAAGACGCAGATAGTGACCATGAACACTTTAGAGCTCCATTTTCCTGTTATGCCACAAATCCAGGCTTGTTGCAGTAAGAAAGGGATTGCAGGCAAGGGTAAGAATAGGCCTGAGGGAGGAGTCAAATATCCAGTTGGTTTTTAAAGAGAACTTGCTTTCAAGGTCCAGAGTTAGGTTTCACCTTCTGATTGTCTAATAGGCAGTGGTGAATAACTATTTCAAATATTCAACGATTTTCAAAATCACAGGCAGCTAAGAGATCGAAAAACCTGCAGTTCCCTAAAACCTTTAATAAATATAACTGGTCTTCAACTTTTTGTGTTTAACTAGTAATGAAAAGCAAAAGTGTCATGACTCTGCACTATCCATTAGAAGCCAATCAGACCTGTGCTCTGGGATGATGAGCAGTATATAACCCAATAGTGATCATAAATACGGTGATATAAGAGCCCTACAGTATCTAAGAAAACAAAGCTAGATTTAATCGAATTCTTATAATATCCTTATACTAATTTCTTTAGACATTTATGTGAACTCTCTTTAGATTTTAAATCTTCAAAATATATACTGTCAATACCCGGTGTGCTTTCACAAGTTTTCCTTGAAGCCCAGCTGTGATACATAGTCTCTAGCTTGCAGACCTTCTAGCTGGTGATAGACACATAAACATTCCAAACCCAGGGCAAGTAGAGCATTGAGGGCGCGTCACTAATTGTCTCTGGGTCTCTACTCTCATATTCCATTGTTTTTCCCCTCTATTCCATGAGATGAGAGTTAGTCTCAGCCATAAACTCCTATGGCACCTATGCTAACGAACTATCTTGCCACAGGTCCAAAAATGATAAGGTCACCAATAATGAACTAGAATCTCTCCAACTGTAAATACAAATTTGTCTTTATGCTTTACAAGTTGGCCATGACATATATTTGTGAGAGGGACAGAAAGCTAAATAGAATAGGTATATGCACAATAGTTAGCACAGATCAGCTCTATGCATAAGCTTTTGATAATTCATGATGTGATATAACCATTGAATAATAATAGCATACAGTATACAAAGTTTAAATTTTCATAAATAATCGCCAAACAAGCAAACCTCCTCCAGGAGAAAAAGTTTCCTGAGTATGGCACTTCCCTCAGTTATTTTAAAATTCTGTTTAGTTTAACTCTAAAATTATTTTAATTCAAAAATTATTTTAACTCAAAAATTTAGCATAAGTTAAAATTTTAATTTATTGCAAAAATTAAACATGCTTATGAAATGCCATGTGACATTTTGATACATGTCATTATGCAATATTTAAATCAAGTTAAGCATATCTCTTTTATAAAATCAAAATTCTGAGAGCACCTATCCTTGTTTCGCAGTGTGGTCAGGCCTATGGACTTTCTAAAAGTTGTGCTTAGAGTGGAAATGCCCACGTGCACTTAACATATGAGCAAAACTTTTAGCGAAGAAAATTTTTAGGCAGGTCTTGCATCAAATTACCCCCATTTTTACAGGTTGCTGTGGAAACAGATCACATCTCTGGAAGTGCAAAACCAAGTTGGAGTTTAAAGCAAAGAAAAATCCCCTGCATGAAAGGGAGGAACAGCTGGGAGCTGAGGTGGCCTGAACTGACAAGGCAGACAGTGGCCAGACAGCTAAGCAGACACTGTCTGGGAAAGAAAGGTGTGGGGGAGGGGAGAGGGAAACAACTGAACATTGTAACCTGGAGCTATAGAGAGAACCAGCTGCTGACTCTCATAACACCAGTGAAGCACAGAGAATTCCATTCATGAGAATTAAACTCAATAAGACAACAAGAAATTCGAAGTAAAATGATGGAAGGAGATCACTTGGAAGTATCTTACTTTGAAATTTCTTGAGGTACTAAATATAAGCAGGGCACCAGTGCCTGGTGTTTCTGGACACTCAGTCTTCACTAGTGGTTGTTTTAGAGTATGGGAGCTAAGAGTCGCTCTTCTTTTTCTCCTGGGCCACTGCCCTTCTTGCTTTGTGACATTTGGGGAAGAGGTTAGGCATATCTTTGCAGGTGGTTTTGCATCTTGCACTAATCTACAAGGAGTGGCCCACAGCGCCAAGTCTGAGGTGGGCTTGGGGTTTCTTG
Organism: Chionomys nivalis; assembly: GCF_950005125.1. NCBI lineage: Eukaryota > Metazoa > Chordata > Mammalia > Rodentia > Cricetidae > Chionomys > Chionomys nivalis. Next base: position 17,204,702 of record NC_080089.1, on the reverse strand, counting down.
TGATTTAGTATTATTTGGTGGCATTTCGTTTGCTTTCTCTGAGCAACATTTCATTTGGCAGATGAATGTGAGATACCCTTTACCAAGTGGACTGTCAGGGAAGTGATTTATTAGTCACACAGACTGTGAGACTCCACATTTGTGATTTTGAGGAACTCATAGTCCCTCTAATGTACTAAACCGTCTAAGAATTCCCCAACAGGATCGAGGGATAACATCATGGTTAATTTGACAGTTCCTCCCACATCTGATCACCTACTGACGATTGGTTCCCAGCAACCATCAAAACCAGATCACAATGCCTGTGACTCCAGTTCCAGGGGAGGGACCCACTGCCATCTAGAAGACCTCTTCAACATCAGAAAGAAGGAAGGAAGGAAGGAAGGAAGGAGGGAGGGAGGGAGGGAGGGAGGGAGGGAGGGAGGGAGGGAGGGAGGGAGGGAGGAAGGGGAAGGAGGGAAGGAAGGAAGGAAGGAAGGAAGGAAGGAAGGAAGGAAGGAAGGAAGGAAGGAAGGAAGGGGAAGGAGGGAAGGAAGGAAAGAAGGAAGGAAGGAAGGAAGGAAGGAAGGAAGGAAGGAAGGAAGGAAGGAAGGAAGGAAGGAAGGAAGGAGGGAAGGAAGGAAAGGAAACAAGCTATTCTGGCACTAAGTGTGACTTTGGGTATGATATGAAGACTCAGTCCTTAAACTTTTTTCTAAAAATAAAGATAATGGTTGTCACCCACACAGTACCTGGCATAAATACTCAATAAAAGTAAAAAGAGAAATACAGTAAAAAATAAATTAGGATTTATTAACCTCAGAAAATCCAGACTATAGAAAAGACATGAAGTCAAGAAGTAAAAGTGTCTTGTGTTAAGCTTTACGATCATAGCCTTAGTGGTTTGAATTGTGGAAGAATGGTATCTAACATCAATGAACACACTACTTTCCCTTACCTCAGTGATACCCCTCCTGAAATACAAACATAACCCTTCATGTGCCTAGCTAAAATTGTGTCTCTCTCCATCATCTAATGAAAACATTATTTGGTAAGAATCACAAAATCAACTGCCAACTCACATCTCATTTCCTGCTTATTTTGCTCATCACACCCTTGTCTTACTCACTTCAGAGCACACTTAACTACTTCCCATAACCTAAGTACCGCAGTAACTTGCAGTTGAGCCTGTACAGCTGACCCACAGAGGCTGGCTGGCTAGCTTTGTTTTCCATGATTAATTCCTTGAACAGTTTCTCCAAGCTTTTCTCGAGCATTCGCCAGCCCTCATTGAACCACAGACCCCTGTTGAGTCCTTTGTCCTCTCTGGCTTTCCTCATCAGACCCTCATTCTCCAGTGCTGTGTCCCTGGGCTGCACTGAGAGACCATGGTTCCTGCTCAGCATCTCCTTTATTTCTTTCCTTAGACTCCAAGACCTCTGAATCTCAGCATCTCCCAGAAGCCTCTACACAAACATCTGTTAAATGAAGGCATGAGGGAAAAGGAGAGGTTTCTGGAAACTTTTACATGACAAAGGCCTCTGGGGCATAGAAGAGAAGCTTCCATCCAGCAATAATGTGCATAGATTAAGCCGAGGCTTGGGAGAGGGCTCAGTCTAAAATCCAGTTTCTTCATCTTCTTAGTGGAAAACTGCGAGCAAGACTCTTTACCCTGATCAGCCTGTGTGTCTTCTGCATTCATTTTTCTACACTCTGCTTCTCAGCACAAGCTGAACCTGTGGTGACAGTGTGTCAATAGCTACGCTCTTTCTCTACAATTTATGCCGTTTGTATGTCTAATTACATGTTAGTTTCAGTGGGTGCCTGAGCCAAGGTGTGCATTGCTTGGCCTTAACAGAATTAAATGTCTCTTCCTTAAAATTTAGCAAAAGTGGAGAGGAAGAATGGAAAAGATCTCTAAAGATTAATTATATTAACCTGCGCATGTGTTCATGCTCTTGTGTGTGATTGTGCAAGCAGTCTGTGTGCTTGTGTGTACATGTCAGAAGATGCCTACAGCCACTGCCCATCAGCTGCTGTCCAACTTGTGACTCAACCTCACTTAGTTGTTTCCAGCCCTCTAGAGTCCCCCTAGCTCTTGGATTACAAGTGCCTCTCACTGTACTTACCTTTTCATGTGGGTTCTAGGAATCAAACTCTGGTCTTCTTTCTTTCAAGGGAAGCACTTTACACCACCTAATCCCTAAATACAATACTCTTGGTTTAGGTTTGTAAAATGCAAAGTGCCGCTTATCTTATTTAATTTGTATATACTAAGGTTATATATACTAAGTCTTAAGTCTAATTCTAGATACAGTGGTTTTGTTGGGAACAAAGTAATACAAATGTGTAAGCTGATTAGAAATTAGCTTCACAAATCAACTTCATTAGAAGCTCATCAGCATAAATATTCAGGCTTTTAGTGATCTCAAAAATTATTCTGTATCCAGATAAAATCCAGAACCATTAAAAGCACTCACAATCTGTCTGCACTATAATAAGGGTAACTGAAGAGAAAGAATGGAGGTGATTCTGCGGTTGTCTGCGGAGGGCCACTCACTGCTCAACAAAGGGGTCACTAAATGGAAACCAGAAGCTGACTGAGGCACCAAACACCAGAACTTCATTTACCTGGCAAACACCTGGGAACCCGGTGGGAGTTACAAGTGGGAGCCATGTTTAATGAGCCCGTGCTTGGTTTATTTGTTTGATTTTCTCCATTAGTAATGACATGACTCTGGAGAGATTGTCTTAGTGAAGAAAACGGATGAGCAGCTAACAGGAAAGTTGATCAACAAGATGCAGGTTTCTACGGTGTCAAATGTGTTACACTTTCCTGCCTGCTGTCTCTCCCATTGATCCATCAGCTTGTGAATCCTGAGTAAAGAATAAAACACACAGAGGTGGAAACTGTACTTTTCTCTCAGAAAGTATAGCTAAAGAATTGACCTTGGTATTTACATGAATTGTGAGAACAATTGTTTTCCCCAATGCTGACCACATAGCTAGCGTATTTTAATTCAAAAAGGTTGAGTTACAAAGCCCAAAACACTAACTGAAAAAACTAAGGGGAGCAGAGACCAGAGATCCAGGAGTGTTCCTGGTTTCCTCTCTGACAGAACTGACCTGGAAGAGCCACGACTCATTTCCTTCTTTTTTGGATCTCTAAGCATTAGGATCACCTCTCATCATAACCATCTTGAAGAAAAAATGTTCCAGCTGAGCCCTGGCCCCTAGTTCCAAGGGTAGACTTACCTTTCAGGCTTTAACACATGTAAACTTTAGTTCAACATTTGTAACGATTGTGACTCTCTTATGAGTAACAAAATAATCAGGAAATGTCTTTTTCTACAGTTTGGTTAAATCTATGAATAAATTCATTTTCTCTATATATCAATATCATCTATTGTACCACTTTTCTCTGATGCAAGGCTCTCCTACAGGGAGCCAGGCCTGTGGTCAAGGAATCAGCATCACTTTTACCCACAGCTTTATCTCCTTAGCGCAGATGCCAATCATCATCTTCAGTTAAAACTGAATCTTTGGTCGTATTTCTGATGCCAGACCTTACTTTTCCTGGCACTAACCTTGTTCAGGAAAAAGGCAATGAGCATCTAAAGGCATCTGTGTTTGAGGTAAGCTGTGTGATAGATTCTCTCTAAAGCAGCATTCCTCTGTTTCCATTCTAAGTGGAATTTGGATCCAGTAGAAGAGGATATTACAGTGTGATGGTCCCATAATGAAGGCTGGCAGCTCATGTGTAAAATATGATTACAGCCAAGCAAGTAAAATGAATGGGTCACAATTTCTCTACCTATGTAAGCTTAATACTAAGCCAAAGGAAAAATAACAGAAAATTATTTTTTTAATTTTTAATTAGGTACATACACATATGTTTGGGTATAAGTTTGCACACATAGGTACAGTGTCTACAGAATCTACTGTCTACTGTCAGTCTACAGTTCCCTTGAATTGGTGCTATAGGCTGTTGTAAGACAGTTTGGCTTAGTTACTGGGACTCAAACTCCTGTTCCCTGTGAGGGTATTATGTGTGATTAATCACTGAGCCATCTCTTCAGCCACAAGTAAAATATTCTTAATAGGAAATGATTTAGTCTGTAAACATATACGAAGTCCCTTAATTGTATATGAAGGCATCCCATGTCTGTTTCTGGATTCAAGGTCATCCTGATCTTCTGGGGGCAACAGGTATCCATTTATAAGTATTTATGTTAACATTCAAGACTATTCACTGTAAGGTCACATAGGCAAGTGGAACATTCTAGAAAAACAATATGTCAAAGAACAATGACCCTAGGTTGTGGAGACAACAGCATACATGTTGAGGTCCCTTTCTTTCTCCTGTTGGGCACAAACTTTTAGTGACTCAGTGTTTAGTTCAGTTCCCACTCTTGAAACTGTCAAAGGCAGGTGTTTCTGTCTGGGTGATACTCTGAAAACTCAGGGTCTTCTTAGGGCTTGTCTAATTAAGGGAAGATTGGCAGAGCTGAGTAATCCTCATCATAGCATGCCGTAGAACTACGTGCATCACGCTGGAACCATGCGTATCTTCATCACAGCACACAGAGGGGAGAAGCAGACACCCAGAAATTGTAAGCTAGATATTGAGCTTGTACAATCTGCAAGATTCCAGATAAAAGGGGAGAGTAAGACAAAGATAAACAGAAAGTAAAAGGGGGAAGGGAGAGAGACAGAAAAGAGAGAAGAGTGCTGCATACGCTTGCAACAATGAGACAAGAGCTGGCATTTAGGAACCTACATGGACATAGAACTGAGAAACGTTCCCAACAGTACAAAAAGAAAAGAGATGCTTCTTCTTTCCTGTCCCACTTCTTTGTTTGTTTACTTTTTATTTTTTTGTTTATTTTTCAAGATAGGGTTTGTTGTGATCAGATTTTTCCTTCATCAGAATTTCTTGTATTATTTCCTTTATATAATGTATCTTTAGATTATAAGGAACTGTTTTAGCCATTTCATAATCTTTCTGTCATAGGACACTCATCTACTTATTACACCAACATTGATACTGGAAGCATGGCCTGAGATGGAGATTAAGATTGCTAAATCTCATCCCCTTATCCTCTGGATTTTGTTACATGGAGTTAAGCCCCGTCATAGGACTGAGGACTGACTGAGATCATGGCCTATGGCACAAAATCACATGATTGATAGGAAAGCCATGGAGTGCTCTCCTGATGTGAACTGCACTGCTATTATAAGGCTAAAAACTTAAAAGGCAAAGTTTGGAAATGTTCTTTTAATTAGTTTAATTTTTTTCTTTGGTAGAGAAAGAATCTTGGTATTGAAGAGCAAAATCTGTGGAGCAATATAATAAGTTCCATATTCAGGCATAATAGGAACATTGAAGTGTGAAATTCAGTATAGAAAAGGCAGACAGGACAAGGCATGATCAGTGTCTGCAGGGATCTAATCATAGACAGCATATACTAAGGATGATTAGAAAAATTAAAACAAAAATTAAATGTTTTCCTTGAATTAATTATAGTTCTGAACTTCATTGGTAAGGGTGAGGTCAAGCTTTAAAAATAGAAATTATAAACAAAACAAAGCATGTTTTCCTTGACTTATCCTTACTTACCATCTTCATGAGTGTAACTTACACTCATAACTTCTCTTGTTATTGTGACAGAAATGCCAGAGAAAAGCACCTCATGGAAGGACAGATTTGCTTTGACTTCCAGTTAGAGAGGACAGTTCATCTGATGGCACGGCATGGCAGCAGGAACATCAGGCATGTGGCCACTTGATGTCCACTGTTATGAAACAGAAACGAATGTTGCTGGTCGGTTCACATTCCCTTTTTATTCAAAGTGGGCTCTCATCCCATGGAATGATGCCCATGATACTCACATGCAGGAGAGGTCCTTCTTCCTCAGTGAAACTTCTCTGAAATATCTTCATAAATATGTTTCTATTATGAGTTTCAATTTTGTCAAGTTGACAGTGACAACGAATCTTTATAATAAGTTCTGTGTCAGGCTTCCACGCAGAAAATTACGTTCTCTTTCTGTGAGAGGAAGTCAAGATGCAAGGCTACATACACTAACTCCCTCTTGCAACTCACTGTTCCCATAGGTAGCACTGTAAGACTACACACCTGCATTGTCTCTCTTTACAGTAGAGGCAAAACCCTTCAAAGGGACTTCGAATGTAGTGATACAGCCATGACAAAAGAACATAGTATTTTCTCCAATAGAAAAAAAAATTACTCTGAGGCTGCCTGCCACTTCCACTGGGGTCTTTTTTAAAAAAAAATTATCATTACCACAAGCCTTTGGAGAACATTGCTGGAGTCGACAAGAGCTCAGGAGACTGTGGAACCTGAGTCCCAGTCTTTGAAATCACTTCCTGTGGCTTGTTTCTACTTTGAGGGGAGGATATATAAAGCCACACTTTAACTCATTTACCAGAAGAAAATCCAATCAGAAAGCAACAGAGTTACCCCAAAGGCCTTGGAGGGAGGGAGAGGGAACTACAGTAATAGGGGGGGGCAGACAAGGAAAGAAAAAGGAAACACACTATAAATCTCTATCATCTTATACTCTGTAAGGGGAGAAAGCTTCCTTTTTTCATACCTACCATGGAACTAATGCAGAATAAGGATGAAGGAAATAATTGGAACCTGCCCTTGGAAGCTCATAGACCTTTCCCCGTTTCCTGTGTTAAACACACAGGGATTCTGCCTGCAGAATGAGATGAGAAGAGTGTAATAGCAATAATGTAGAAAGTTGTCTCAATTTTTGTTTTTTATTTATTTATTTATTTATTTATTTTAGTAAAGAATTCTGCCTCCTCTCCACCCCCACCTCCCATTTCCCTCCCCAATCAAGTCCCCCTCCCTCGTCAGCCCTAAGAGTAATCAGGGTTCCCTGCCCTGTGGGAAGTCCAAAGACCATCCACCTCCATCCCGGTCTAGTAAGAGGATTATCCAAACTGCCTAGGCTCCCACAAAGCCAGTATGTGCAGTAGGATCAAAAACCCATTGCCATTGTTCTTGAGTTCTCAGTAGTCCTATAGATTCAATGCAATCCCCATCAAAATCCCATCAAAATTCTTCACAGATCTGGAGAAGACAATAATCAACTTTATATGAAAAAACAAAAAACCCAGGATAGCCAAAACAATCTTATACAATAAAGGACTGTCTGGAGGCATTACCATCCCTGACTTCAAACTCTATTACAGAGCTACAGTATTGAAAACAGCTTGGTACTGGCATAAAAACAGAGAATTCGACCAACGGAATCGAATAGAAGACCCTGACTTTAACCCACAAACCTATGAACACCTGATTTTCGACAAAGGAGCTAAAAGTATACAATGGAAAAAAGAGAGCATCTTCAACAAATTGTGCTGGCAAAACTGGATATCAATCTGTAGAAGAATGAAAATAGATCCATATCTATCACCATGCACAAAACTCAAGTCCAAATGGATTAAAGACCTCAATATCAGTCCGAATACACTGAACCTGATAGAAGAGAAAGTGGGAAGTACTTTACAACACATGGGCACAGGAGACCACTTCCTACGTATAACCCCAGCAGCACAGACATTAAGGGCATCATTGAATAAATGGGACCTCCTGAGACTGAGAAGCTTCTGTAAAGCAAAGGACACTGTCACTAAGACAAAAAGGGAACCTACTGACTGGGAGAAGATCTTCAATTTTTGGATTGATGTGGCTGTGAACAATCTATAGAAATAGTAGGTGGCTTCTGGAAGGACAGTTTACGAAGAGAGCATTCCTCTTTGAGAACTGTCTTAGATGGCACTCTGATAATACGAACTTAGAGCACTCATTGTCTGCCTTGTACAAGCTCACTGTATGCTCAAAGCAAATCATATCACTAGGACGTTACTGACAAAGTCACCATCAGCCCATGACAGAAACTGTCTAAAGGCCTAGAGCAGAGGATAAGCAATCAAATCAACAGAATTTATTATTTATTAGGATACTTTGAAGAAGTAGCATAGCTGCTCCAGTATTTCTAATTTCTATGTCACAAATGAGGTGATGTGGATTTTCATTTGAATGCCCCAAGGAAGAACATGTGATCCAATGAAAATATTCAGCAAATAGAATTTTATGTGATATTTATTAATGCAACATTAAGGAAAGGAATGTATATTTTTTAGCAACAGGATTTTGGCCTTATTGGTGAAAATCTTACCAGTACATGGGACACCCAAAGTTGGGCATGTCTAATGTAATCATTGTTTCAGTGAGTCATTTTCTTTTTAACATTAAGGCCACCCCGAAACTTCAGAAAGAAAGGAGAGCTAAGGAGGGGCCCTATATGTAGGGAGGTATGTTTCTCAGAGTCAGAATGCCTCTATCTCTAGAAAATGTCTAATAATGCATTTTTATAAAGTATATTAGTAATTGTAAATATCCTAGTTCCCAAACAAAAGGGAATGAAATTGATAAAATTAACCACAGCTCCACATAGTCAAAATACCTTTTGACATAGCACAAATATAAATGCTAATGAGATATCTAATATTTTTACTGCATAAAGTTTCTGAAATACGATACATATTTTACATGTATGGGATCCCTCCATTTGGATTTCCTAACTTTTAAGTGACTAAGACTCTTAAGTGGCAAGTGGCTTGCTAGTAAAACAGAGCAAGAGAAACCTTGGCTGGCCAAGGGGCCACGTGGAGGGTGAGAGCCCACTGGCGGTGAACAAACATGCCTTGCAAGCAGAGTTTATGAGGGAGTTTTATAGATAAAAGGAGTGGGGATGGGGAAGAGAAAGAGAAATACAGAGAGAAAGAGAAAGGCAAGGAGCAGCCTGCCTGTTCAGAAGAGCAAAGGAAATGGGCGGAGCTTGTCTCTTAAAGGAACCTTCTGTATCTGTGTACATACATAGTGACACAGCAGCTGTAGGGCCCTGCCTGGGTGCATCCTGCAAGGATAGTGCCCGAATCCTAACAGCTGCCATATTAAAAAGTAGCTGAAGTGCCTCCTGACACAAGTAGCGAGCTGTGTGTGTGTCAAGGTCATGTCTCTGCCTGCCTTTCTCTGCTCTCTGCCTGTGCTCTTCTCTGTAGGGACTAAGCTTCTTTGGTATCTATGGGCTTAATGGACATAGCCAGTCCATTAAGCAGGCACATGTAACTCTTTCTCAGCTAAAGTCATGCTTCAGGGCCAACTCTAACTTTCTGATGAATCAGAAAAAGACTCTAACTGACATAACTGGTCACTTCTCCACTTTACTTCTTGTTATGTATGGTGGAATAAATACAGAAAAAAAAATGTGACCAACATGGTTATCAAAGTTTGAAATATACAGATAAAATCTGAGTTAAAGCATTCATTGACCATTTTCTGGGGTTCTCTCAGAGACTACTATTGTATGCAGACAATTGTACCACTACTTCAAGAATGATGACTAAGCTTATGGTCCATTTTCCCTTTGTTGTACTTAATAGAGAACATTGGTTGGAGCCTATAAAATTAATATCCAAGATCAAGCATCAGAAAACATTTTTAGAGGGCCAGAGGGTAAATACATTAAGTTTTATGATCCAAGAAACAAAATGGAGGCAGTTGTATAACTAATTCAAAATGATAACACCATTCTGGACTCACACACGATGCAAACATTGGGGACAGGCCAGACTTGTCATGGAAGCATAGTTTTCACACGCCTGTACATCTTTTATCTGTAAGTACCTGGAGCATAGTTTCTGGATTTGGTTCCTTCGTGACCCCATGACAGATCTTAGCATTAGTGACTGATGAAGTGCACACTCACTTTGTAGGGACTAAAAGAAACTGCTAGGCTAAAACAGAATGATCCCATCATTCCATGAGCCATGCTCCTTCCTCCTGTTTCCAGGGACTGTAGAACCCAGCCTCTCAGAAAACATTTATCTGACTTCTAGGAGAAGATGCAGGTGTTATTAAATACCCCACAAGGAGCAAGTTCCTGAAATTCTCATCATACCAATCTTTGGGAAATGCAATTCTCAATGACCATTATTTTCACTAATAATGAGTCAAGCTTTCCTGTGCAGAAATATGTCAAATATGTATTCTGAACTTATCCCTGTTATCTTGTATCCAAAAACTTCTTCATAAATGAAATGGAAACCCAGATTTTTACCTCCCATGATGATTATTAGGACAAAACTATGAAAGTCAACAAGTCAGTACTTTTTGGTGAGTATTTAAACTGCAGAGGATGCAGTAGTAATGAGAGATGATGGTGAGGGCACAGATAAGTAAGCTGTGATAGTATTAACGAATAGTCTTCACCACAGCACAGAAGACCGTGCCAGAATAGCTTACTGGTAAATGGAGACTGAACTTTCATTTCCTGACCACCCAGACCAGAGTAATCATACAAAAACTATATTAACTACAGCACTGTTTTGCCAATGACTCAGGGATATTCCCAGATATCTCTTACATCTTAAACTAACCTATTTCTATTAGTCTGTGTATTGTCACGTGGCTATGACATTGCCTCATTTTTTACAGGTCTTATTTCCTTGGCGATTGGCTGGCATCTCTCTAACTCCTCATTCCTTTTCTCTGCATTCAGTTTAGGTTTCCCACCAACCTATATTCTGCCCTGCCATAGACCAAAGAGGCTTCTTTACTACAATGGTAATATAAAGCATGTTCACAGCATACAGAGGGGAATCCCACATCATTTTCCACAATAACACAGACTTCAGATGATCAAGTTCCAAGGTTCTTAGCCTTCAAGAGAGCATATTCATAACACAATCTAAATATAAACATTTGTAAACCTCATTCACATGATTCAGATCTGGATATATCATGCTTCACTCCACTTAAGCTTCTTACTCCCATTTTAGCAACTTCAATAAGACACAAACATCCAAGATATATGTTCTGTGAAAAACTAGTGCCATGGACTACTATATATATACATCATATATATATATATATATATATATATATATATATATATATATATATAGTACATCCATACATCATATAGGCACATGTACATACATATACATCCACACAGATATATACAGCATATAAGTAAAAAAATGTTGGAAATACTAAGCTAAATAAAGTTAAATCTGTTCTTCTCTGCAGACTTTTGAGGCAAGTTTTTTATGATAGCTGTTAGCAGGTAGTCTTTTTGTACACTGTGAAGATGTGTCTGTTTTACCTCATCTGCCTAAGGCACCTTCAGATTGATTTAATAAAGAGTGGAATGGCCAATAGCTAAGCATGAGAGGGTAGGTGGTACTTCTGGGGAGTGAGCAGAACTCTGGGGAAGAATCTGAGAGGTGTAAATTTGCCAGCCTGACACAAAGGCAATAGGGATGCATGGTACTGGGCAGAGGTGATGACCCAGGTGGCAGAATGTAGATTAATATAAATGGGTTAATTTAAGCTTGAAGAGCTAGTTGGGAATAAGCCTAAGCTATAGACTGAGGTTCCATAATTAACATGAAGTCTCATCCTTTGGGAGCTGGTGGTCCAAAGAAAGACCTGTTGCAGAAAGCAGTTGTGACTCACTAGAAAGAAACCACAACAATACCATTACCCAGACTTGTATGTCAGAGACAATTTTTGCTACACTGAGCTGCTTTAAGGACTAGCTATTTGTGAAAGACATCTACAAACTGGTGAAACAGATGGCAGGTGTTTGTATCACACTCTCAGAACAGATATTTAGGTTGACTCTCAAGCAATTTCTTCCTTCAAGTGTATAATACTCTAGAATCAATGTGAAAGGGAAGAATCTATCAGGTGACTTCAGCTCCCTACAACCAGAAAATGGAACCTGGATCCGTAACAAATTAAATTTTATGTACTTGATCTATGTGAAATATGAAACAAAAAGTCAGGCACTGCGCTTGGAACTTAACTATCATATGCCCAGCCATGGGCTGTACTAGCATAAACTGGGGAAAATGAGGAAGAGGTCAAGAAGGAGGTGAGGGAAAGGGAATTCATAGAGGCCATCCTGTAGAGCATGTTAGGAACCAGATTACTGCACATGATAGGTGGAGGAGGATTGTGCCCTTTATATCTGCTTCACCAGCCTTTTACAGTAAAGCTCCCCAAAGCCCATTTCTTGCCAGCAGAGGAATGTCCTGAGTCATAACAGTTGATCATATAGGATTTATGTGCTCTGGGAAAATGGCTCCTACTGCTGCTCTTTACTCAGTTGGATGGAGTGATTACGGTTTAAGATGCCACTGCGGGAAGCACAAAGCCCTTGGACAGAGGCTCTAACCTTCAATTACTGAAGCCTGGGGCCAATTATAGAATCGTGCTGAGGCTCAGAACATCCACCTACAAATCCAGGACAATAATATATTTGAGGAGTGAACAGATCTCCTACATAAAACTGTATAGCATTTAATAAACAGTGTTTGCATTATTGCTTAGTAGGGTGCCTGGTATATAAACAAGCAACATGCTTTTATTTACTTAGCAATAAAAAGACTCCTAATGAAATTCCGCTATACTCATAGATCACTGCCTTGCTCAGCCATTGTCAGAGAAGCATCCTCCTGCAGCAGATGGAAACAGGAACAGAGACCCAAATTGGAAAATTAGCCAAAGAGACTTAAAAACATTCAGCCCTAAATGGGATATCACCATCCAATCCCTCCCCTTAGCACTCGGGGAATTCTGCAGAAAAGGAGGAAGAAAAAGTGTAAGGGCCAGAAGGAATGCAGGACATGAAGGAAACAAGACCTTCTAAGCTCAACCGTACTGGCACACATAAGAATCCACATAAACTATGGCAGCACACACAGGGACTTCACGGGTCTGAACCAACCAGAGGGGATCATAGAGCTGAAAGAAGAAGTTAACACACACACACACACACACACACACACACACACACACACACACATCCCTAACCCAAAAGCTATCTTCAGTTGATAATCACTTGCAAAACAATGGCAATGGGTTCTTGATCCTATTGCACGTAATGGCTTTGTGGGAGCCCAGGTAGTTTGGATGCTCACCTTAATAGACCTGGATGGAGGTGGGTGGTCCTTGGACCTCCCACAGGGCAGAGAAACCTGCTTGCTCTTTGGGCTGAGGAGGAAGGAAGACTTGATTGGGGGAGGGGGAGGGAATGGGAGGTGGTGGCGGGGAAGAGGCAGAAATCTTTAATAATTAAATAAATTAATTAATAAAAAAAACAAAAAAAAACAAAAAAAACAACAACAACAAAAAAAAGAAATAATAATGGAGGATGCTGTTTTTCTTAGACCCCCTTAATGTCTACACAATGTGTGTAGTCTTTTTCATGTATACAAAGAAAGCAGTGCTCAAGAAAGAGAGCCCTGTATAAGGATTTCTTTGTTTTTGATTTTAGAGACCAAAAAAAAATTTTAAACTGTGCATGAGACTTAAAAGTCTGTGTTTTTAACTTTTCTAGTCACTCAAGTGAGTTAATAATTTTTAAGAATGATATGAACATTAAATATGATAATCTTGCTTTAATGTCAGTAATGCATGAGACATGATAGCATTATGTAAAGTGCTGAAGATATTTCACTGGAAGTGGACTGTGGATAAAAGATACTTTAGTGCCTCAAAAAAAAAAAAAGAAAATATAGTTTTCCCCAAGGGAGTCTCATTGGGAAAACAAGCTCTGCATGTCCAGCAGTAAGTAGATGGCCAACAGAAAACGAACTCAGTGGCATCTTTGGGCATTCCTTGTCTCATAACATTAAGTCCAGGCTTTTTATTTCTTTGCTTTTAATGGCATCTCTTTTATTTTATGTGTATTGATTTATTTATCCTACTAGTTCTTTGCATATATGTCATAGCTTCTGGTTTGTGTTTTTATGAGATTACTGAGTGTGAGAACAGGTGGGTCTCTGGCTCTGTATCCGCTCCTTAAGCCCTTAGTGGACTCTTTCCCCTGTCTGTTTTGTCCTACTCCAATGTGTTTATTGTAGTTTCTTCTTATCTTATCTCTGATAGTTTTCTAATGGGAGGCAGAAAGGGAATGGATCCAAAAGTGAGGAGAGGTAAGAGGAAGTGGGAAAAGGAGAGATGAAACCGTAGTTAAAATACATTGTATAAAAAATCCATTTTCTATAAAAGAAAAAACCTGAAATGCTTACACATAAAAACAAATGTGTTTAAGATGTCATATATTAACACTTCCATGCTATGAGAGGTTATCTTGTCATTATTAAAAAGTTTTGTCATTTTTAGAAACTCAAAAGTTTGAGATTTTACATTCATTAATAAAGAACATCAATATTCTTAACTTTTTTATAAATTTGTTCCTTATGTACCACAAAATAATTTTTTCTAGAAATTTTACTTATTGTTGTAGAAGTTGAGTTCCCTGAACTAAATAGAAGAAACCCCTAAATCCCGAAGAATTCCCAAATCCCTCTAGTAAAGGTGTAGTGCTTTGGAAAGGCAGGAGATTCTCTTCATTTATGTACAAGAGTCCTTGTCACTTCACAGTCCAGGAGATTGGAAACAGTAAGTGAAGAAAATCATAACAGGTGAACTTTAGGCACAGGCGCAGCCCTGGTGGCAACAGCGCGGAGAAGTATTCTTCTGTGATGGCTGTGGCACCTGACCCAGTCAGGTGTTATTTGGGGTCACTGACAACGTTCACACTGTAGTCAGTATTCCAGGAAAACAGGAAGTTACGTGGCCTAACTTCTCCCAAAAGCAGCGATAAATGTGGTTGTGTGGCAAAACTTCAGACACTTTGCATTTTATCCCCAAAGGGCTACATAAAGCAGTGGAGCTGCATTTATTTGGAGTAATTCAGCCTATTACCTTGAAGCCATAAGCTTGTTACATAATGGTAACTTATTTTCTTATTAAGTAAATGGTGATTGAGTGCTTATCCTGTGTAAAATTCCATTAGGGGAGTGTATTGAAGATAACCAGATGTCCCTAAGCACAAGCCAAACATCTAGGTTTTGTACAAGCTGTACAGAATGGGGCAGTAAAATTCATTCCTAGCATCTAGTGCAGAGCCTACTCAGGGGCTGATCTCTGAGTTTGAGGCCAGCCTGCTATACTGTTATACAAATGGAGTTCAAGGACAGCCAGGACTGTTACACAGAGAAATCCTGTCTCAAAACAACAACAACAACAAAAAAGCCCAACATCAAGAAAAACATACACACATACACACACACACACACACAAAATGAAAATTCTCAAGGCAACAGCAACAACAAAACATTTCACTCTAGATAATACTGTGTTACGTAAGGACATTTTCATATGAGGGCATATTGTTCGAAGACCATACTTCCTCATGCTTCTCATTGTTTCCCTTTGCTCTCCTAGATAATTTTGATTTTTCTTTCATGCCATATCTCTCTATATAATATATGATGTATGTGATATGACATGTACTTATTTATGCATTTACATAAAATCTAGGAATCACATTCAAGGAAGAAAACTCATGAAATGTGACTCTCTGAGACTGACTAAGTTTGATAATGGGATTATCTTATCTGCGTTCATTTTCCTGAAAATGACATAGGTTCATTCTTTTTATGGCTAAAAAAAAATCTGAATTTTGTCTAACCCTTTTCCTTAACCATTCTCTATTTGCAGACACCTATGTTAGTGCAGAACATAGCTCTCCCACAAAGAACAGTGCTGCAATAAGCAGTGTTGCTCAAGCATCTCCAATAAGCTGACTTCCAAGTCTTCCTTTGAGTAAATATCAGTAGTGGATATATAGGATCATCTGTTGGATGTAGTTTTGGTTTTGTGAGATGCTTCTGTGCTGACTCCTTAGTAGCTGGACAAGCTTGCACTCCCAGCAACAGTGTCAGAGTGCTTCTTTTAGTCCATCCACACTTGTTATCTGCTCCCTAACGACTGCCCTTCTGGCTACAACGATTCTCAAATAATAGCAAATCCAATTATTCTATCAACCGAGTACTGCTATCCATGAATGTGGTGGGATATGTCTCTATCAATTCAGAGGTGGAGTGGGGAGGATCAGGAGTTTGGGCTAACCTTGGCTACAACAACACTTTTGAGACATGAGAGAACATCCCAAAGTAAAGGCAATGCCATAATGAATATAAAGTTGTATGTTTATAGGATTAACTCACTTTGTTTTCATATATTATTCATAAATATATTAATAATCTCTGTTATGAACATATTTGTGGAGGACTCTCTTTAAATTACTTACAGATTATCTCACAATTCCAAAGGAAACTCTGACAGTATCCAAGAGGAAAGAATATAGAGCTGGCCCACAGTCACAGCTCCTCAGCTACTCCAAGTGCTGCTAGTTTTCTATGACTATTTGTAAGAAAATTAATCTCAGAGGAGTTAAATAATTCCCAAGGTATTTCCCCATAAGGAATTTCAGGGTCAACATGGGGATTCTAGCTGTTGAGTCCGTGCTTTTGCCTCAAACCGTTCCGTCTCAGTTCCAGGAAACACACAATAGGCTGAAAGTCCGGACTCAGAAAATTACACACATAAATGCCCCAGTGAAATGCCAAAGTGCCCTACAAGGTGTGTTTATGAGTAGCAAACTCAGGGGAAAAAGTGGGAAATGTCTTGGCTATTGGCAGTAGTAGGTCAGTCAAAAGTCCTCAGCTAAAAAATTCTCAGTTCACAAGGCAGAAGCACACTCCTCTGACTGACATGGACAAAAGGTCAATGTCAATGCATCCTTGACCCATGAGAGACAGAGACTGTGCTGCTTAGGTTGTGGGTCTTATCCTCTCTTTTTTATCATCTTCTTAGCAGAGAAGCAAAAAGGAATGAGATCTAAAGGGAATAGATAGCCCTGGAACCAGATTCGGGTATATAAGAAAAACATTTTAAATGATATAAACCCATGACCCTCCTCCTTTCCTTTGCAGGAATGATATCTGATTTTTAACACATCGGTTGACTTCCCTGCACCAAAAAGCCATGGGCAGTTACGCTCCCTGTGCAGACTTCAGAATGACTCTCAGTCTGAACTCAATTTGCTTAAAGCTCCTTACTGAGCAACAAGCTTAGGAAAAAATCTAGGTACCTACAGAAGTATTCTGTATCTAGCCTTTGTAATTAAGACAGAAAAGTAGGCTGTTCATTGAAGAGTCCACTGTGCCTCCCTTCAACATTAATTATGACATTCATCATCGTGTGCCTTTGAGGACAAGGAATCCTGCCATATTCCTGAAGGCAATCCATCCCGAGTTTCTATTAAACAATGCTTCTGGACCAGCAAGGAACAGCATGGGCCCCTGCTCTGCCCGTTCATTAAAGACTTCCTCCTGCCGCTCAGCAGCAGGAGCAGATGCTGAGGCCTTAACAGCCACAGCGTGTAGAGTGCTGCCATGCACATCTGTGCTGCTGCATAATGAGAGAAGGAGCTGGAACTGATCTGCTACAGCCAGAGAGGAGAGAGGAGCACACAGAGGAAGGCACTCCCTAGCATTCCCATGGATTCAGTCTCTACAGCCAGAGAGGAGAGAGGAGAACACTGAGGATGGCACTCCCTCGTGTTCCATGGATTCAGTCCCTACAGGGTCCGTTGAAATAAGTTTCCAATTTCCAAAATATAACAACAGTCTTTCATATTATTTGGATCTCGACAAAATTCTGCCATGTTATTGCACCAGAGTGAATTTTCTCTTCTGAGTTAAAGTTAACAATGACACCTTCATCTTATTAGACTTGCCAAGCTTTCGCAAATTACCTTATGTTAAACATTATCTTCCTATTGGTATATGGCTTATTTTGATTTTAAATGCTACAGTTGGCTTCTAAGTTGCAATTAAAAATTTTAAGAACTTTTGGTTCTCAAAGCCCTTAAGAGAGTCTTCTTCCAAGGTCTTCAGACTTTGGATCACACCCCGGCTGCCTTGCACATTGGATGCATCATTCCATAAGGAATTACTCTCCACAGGTCGGACACTTTAGCAGTTTTTGTGAGTATTTAACCAAATTCAAGTTAGACTTATGCTTTTAGTGTGTCTTATTTTTTCTTGTATTGTGTATGGTGTGTATATCTGTCAATATTTCTGTATGTATATGTGTGCGTGTGTGTGTTAATAAGTTTGTGTATGAACCTCTGTGTGTCTGTGTATCTCTGTGTGAGAGTATGTCTGCATGAGCATGTCTGCCATTATGTGTGTGTGAATGCAAAGGTAGCTGTTTTGTGTTTAGTTGATGTGCTTTTTATTCCACCCAAATGGGATTATATTACATCTGGCCACCTAGGCATGCAGTGAGCAGCCTTAGTGAATAATATTTAGTTATTGGTTAGACTTCTGGGGATATGCCATCTGGCTGTTCATTAATGTTCATAATAATGTCTTTCACTAAAAATAATAATAGTAACCAGGCCATGGAGCTCTCATATATTGTCCTTAAATCACCAACCATTCTCCCTGATATCTCCATGCATACCACACTCTGTTTCCTAGTTTATTCTTCTTGGCTAGAATTCCAACCACAACAAGGAGTGTCTACTTACCAACTTCTTCCTTCATGTGCATGTAATAATTCTTATTCCTGAGCACTCAGTTACCCAAGAAGTCACTAATCCTACACACTTAGGTACTATTTCATGAGATGACAGTGCATGAAGACCAGGGTGCTAAATGCCATATTTTGAACTGGTGCATTCTGACAGAAGCCACTGACTCTTAGTTATATCAAGAAAGTCAAGAAGCTGCTGTGTGCTGAGAAGTGAGGTTCCCCTTGAGCCAATAGACAATATCAGGGTTTTCCACAGTGTGCCACTGTCCATAATTAGGACTTAAATATTGTTTTTAATTACTGTTGCTTTATAAACAGAATTTTGAGGTTTTTAATTTTCAGAAATTTGACAAAGCTAAAAATCAGCCATGTGGTTGTTCTGCAAAAATAGGACTTGCAAAACTAAGCCGTGTAGTCAATTTCATAGCTAAGGTATAGTTCAGAGATGAATGTTAGTAACATTGTGTGTCCTCGCTTCATAGTCTTAGAAATGATTCCCACAGATTAAGTTAGGGACTGAGCTGTAAATAAAATCCTCATATCCCATTAATTACAAGCTGTTAACCTTAGGTAAAAATTTAGCCCCTTTTAAAGATGGATCTGGGAAATGTCAACATTTCGTTGGTTTTACAGGACATAGAACTAAAAGGGATATCTTAGAAAGACATCCCATAATGTCACACAACTTTGTGAGATTTGGGGGTATATGCCTTTAACTTGGGAGTCAGAGCTCCCTGATCTTTCCAGCTATGTTACTGCATTGGTTGGGGCTGAGGAAATGGGACCCTGAGAATGGAGTAGGACCCAGACTCTCCCTGTCTCAGAGGTTCTTCCTTCTACCATTTATTCTCCAGGTTCCTGAGCATGCTACCACCTCTTGTAAAGGTCTTAGAACTTCACACAGCCTTTATTCTTGCTTCAGTCCTTTTAAATTCCAATCCTATTGAATTTTCTGGAGCCATTTGTCGGTTACTTTCTCCACTGTTACATATAGCGATTTTTCTCAACTCTTAGTCACAATGGTTTTACTCACTAACTCTGCTATTTTTAATTTACCTATTGAGGCATTTCCCTTTTATAGCTTAAAAATGGTGTGACATTGGGATACCCAATAGACTGAGAAAAAATTATATATGAACTATTTAAAAGAGTTAACTTTTTTTTACAAATATATATATATATATATATATATATATATATATATATATCATAAAATTTCTCTCTGAGAATGCTCCTGAGAGCAAATTAGCTAGATGGCTGAGGTTCAATCTAAACAACTTTGAAATGTGTGGGTACTGGGTTATTACAGGCTTCTGCTGCCTGCAGTCAGCGGTTTCCTCTTTATTGTAAACACTTCCTCTTGTCCTGAGCTCAGTTGCACTACAGGGTCTCCATGTCTTAACTACAAAGGAGCAGGCTGCAGTGTCTCCTGCAAGGTTTGTCTAACTCGGTGTTGTTTTGCAATCCGCCACCCCCAAACAGTGTGGCCCAGTAAGAAACCATAAACAAAGCAATGGCACAGTGCAGTGAGTCATCTGGGTCAAAATGCCAGACTGGTGTTTCTGGTCCTTGGCAACTGTCTTATTCAGGCCCTCCCTTACTCTAACTTGGCCAACCAGTGTGGCTCACTGTAGGACCTTCTTGTCCCTTGCCTGTAGCCTTAAGGCTTACTCCGTAGTTGGGAATCCATGCCTGACGCTATAAACTTAGCCAAATACCCATTGCTGGTCAAAACGTGGTACATGAAGGGAAACCTACTACAGCCATCTTCCTAAACCCATATAATTCCCCATACATTCTAAATATCTGCTTTTATATTCTCAGTTACGTGCAGTTCTTCCCACTCACCAAAAAGCTTCTCTGTTCAGCAGACAGAGAACATTACAGACAGACACAACTGTGTACAATTCAGAGAATAATTGAACTCAGAGTACCTGTCCCCAGCAAGTACATCTACAGCACAGCCCCTACATCTAAGGCTCAGGGAACATTATGGAAGGAAGGGCAGAAAAATTGTAGGAGCCAAAAGAACATGCCATTTGCTGCCTTCTTAAAACAAAATAAAAAAACAAAAAGCCAAAGAGGATATGAAGTGGAGGGAGGAGTATAAGGAGGAAAAGTGGATTTGAGAGGAGTTTGAGGAAGGTGTGGGACTGAATGAGATCAAAATATTAATTCTCCAAGAATTAATTAAAATAAACTATATTGTTTGTAAAAGTTCACCTTACTTCAACATTCTCTCTGAATACAAGCAGGATTCACTCTTCATTGCATGCTGTTTCTAAGGGCATTAGGAGAGTCCAAAACAGCATCTTTATAGGTCCTACAAACTGTCCAGAAATTTGTACTTCACTTCATCCCATGCTATGGAAGCTGTCTTCCTGAAGTCTAACTGCAAAATTCAAACACCAGTGCTTCAACTGTTGATATTACCCACTGAGTGTCTCTCTGCTACACTGAAAGCCTAACTTTACCACTTGCTTGTTGCTTTCTGATATTTGCATTTATCTCTTTATAACTCTGTGAATATTACAAAATTGTTGTTTAAACAACCCCAAATCCATGAACCATGTACCTTCTTGAAGTACAAGCAATATGGGAGCCACACTAATGTGGAGCACACACATTTGGTCACTTCAACTAGTTCACGGATGGACACAGCCAGAGCCTGTCACTGATATTCAAGGAGAATTTCATTAAAAGTTTGAAGTTGACTGAGAAGCTGAGACAGAAAAGCTGCCCAATCAGAAACATCCTGTACACGTCCAGTGAAATAATACCTTGATGGGACTCCATGGAGCCTTTTCCTAAAGCTGGATTTAGGCCAATTTTGACCCTGTATTTTTTCATCGTTGTGTGCTTTTTACTTGTATGTGTGTCTAAGTTTGTTTCTCTCTACATATGTCTTTGTATGTTATCCACACATACATTTTATAAAGCAGTATTCTGGACTCTTTTCTACCATGTCAGATGTTTTATTATCTTTGGGCTCAGCTAAGTGTTAGGAGGTTTGAGGATGTGTCATCGCAGTGATTTTCTCTTCAAGTGTTTGTTTTTGTTGTTCTGCCTTAAGCATCTGTCTGTCGGGATACATGCAACCTCCTTCTATGTTTGTGAGACTGCCTTCTCCATTCTTATTGCTCTTTTCATTCCGTGTAGAGTTCACTTCCCAATTTATTCTCCTCTGTTACTAGTGATAGGAAGCAGACAGTAGCAGCCAAAACAAGGGTAGGGTAAACCTTGTGTTAATTGCATTGGAAAGCACATGTATTCCTCAATTATGACAATATGGTTCACAGACAGAAGCTAAAATACTACTAGGATAAATGTGGTTTATTTAGCTTGAAATCTAAATGTATTCATAACTAGAATATAAAAGGATTAGAACATTGGTAAAGAAAAGACCAGGCCTAGTAGAAATGAGAGGGAGCATACATGAGTTAAGGGTATGAGAAGAAATAAGGAAAGTGATATGGGCCAGACACAGGAAATGAAAGCACAGTCTTAAAAGCTAAGTCACTCAAAAAAAAAAAAAAAAAAAAAAAAAAAACCAAAACCAAAAGCAATTAATATTCAGAATCATCTCTGCAGGTAAGAAGATGGCTGCTAGTCTCTAAGTACTACAGAATAAGTTAGAAAAGAAAAGAATACATTCCTGCTCATTTATATGCACACACAATCCACATCATTATTGGAGTTCCTAGCCCTTAGAATTGGTGTCCACACTTAGTACCATTCCCTCAAAACTAAAGTCTTCTCACTGTTTTTGTTACATTATTTTCAGTGTCTAGAAATCTGAATGGTCAGAGAACACCCACATCCATGTTTGCTTTTGTTGTTTGGTGCCCATGCCCATCATGATCCAGGCTGCTTTGGGTTTCTTGTCTGAGTGTATTTGCATATACGCTCTGTGTCAGGGGAAGTTCTCTTCTCTTAATGTTAAGTGGTTGGGATGGTCATCATTTACTTAGCTGGTAGAGAAACTTGGTGAGCTGATGTTTGGAGATGTCTCTTAAGTGAATAAAGGGTTGAAAGAAGTAGAAAATCAAATGAAATTTTGTAATATAAGAGAATATGAAATTGTAATTTGGGTGCTCAGAAATAGATTTTCTTAAAAGGTAGCAAGTACAATTTCATATTTTCTATACCTTACTTAAAGTTATAGTGTCAGAGGTGAATAATTCTACAACAAACCCTTAGTCTGTAAAGCAATGTACACACGTACACACACACACACATACACACACACACACTTTAGTTCCTTGGTGTACAAGAAAAGAAATGAATCAGACACATCTAAGTGTGAATTTCAGCACATATGTACCCAGGTGACATGTGAGCTCCAGTATATGGTTTCAGAATGTGTTTTCCTGTCTGTAAAATGAAGTTTTCAATATTCTGTCAAAGTTGTAATGAAGACATGAATAAAATTTATGAACCTGCAGATAACTGATTCCAATTACTAGCCAGATGGATAAAATTACCCCTGTTAAGCAGATGAAATGTATGTACAAAACAGAGTAACTAGAATTCCCCCATGAATGCTAAGCAGAAGACCCATGCTCATTGGTGGGGCTGGAGTAGGTGAATACTACAGATAGAAAGTCGGACACTCACATGCCTCTGAGTTCTGTAGCGTGTGAACTGTAAAGCCTTGAGAAGCTCACTCTTCCTTCCTGAGGTTGATAGTCCATTAAAAAGGCAGGGCAGGTTCATGGGTACAGGAGGCTGAATTGGGGATTAACTGCAGGAACACGTACAGAAGGGCGTCAAACAAAACTTTGGTTTTCACTATATCAAGATGCATTTAAAAGAAACAGAAACCAATTTGAATAGTATTTCAGGAAAAATATTGAAAGTTTTTGCAAATTTCTATTACAGTTGTCTGTCTAGGACTTTTTTCTATGGTCTCAGAACTACAGTGACCACTAAGTAAAAAGCACAGAGAACAGAAGAATAAAAGGGATATTCTCCGTGGTTGCTGGGGTCAAGAACTCTAGACTGGTTATAATATATTACTATGAATTTACAGATTCGGTGAATTAAGAAATATACAGTTAATTCACACTGATGAGTGTATTTCTTTATATGATGTTCTCAATTTTTAATGTCTTTCATAATTTCTATGACCTCCTTCTTTTTCCAAGCTCCCTCTACACTGTTCCTAGAGTTTTATGTAATTCTCCAGTAGCCATAATCTTTAAGATTTCCCTTTATTCTGGTAATATCAGATATTTATATTATATAACTAGCAAAATTACAGTTATGAATTAGCAAAGAAATGACTTTTCTTGTTAGAGGTCACCACAACACAGGGAACTGCACTAAAGGGCAGCAGCATTCAGAGGGTGAAGAACCACTGATTTAGATGATAGTATCAATTATTAAAATTAAAATTCAAGGGGTTGGACAGATGACTCAGCAAGTAAGCAAGCACATTGCTCAAACACTGTACCCGAATTCAGTTTCCAGCACCCAGACTCAGTGACTGAAAACCACTAGCTGCAGAGAACCCAAGGCCCTCTTCTGGATAGCACAAGGACATGTGCACATTCCCCCCCACATATACACACAAAAATACACACATATACACATAATTGTAAATAAATAGATATTTAAAATAATTTGACAAAACTAACATTTTTATAATATCAAAGATTGCTCATGAAAATACACAATTTGAATAAATAAAATAGAAAAGAATTAATTTGTAATTCTGTCTCAAACAATGTAGAGGATAGCTGCTTTTAACAAAGAGTGTGGCCAACTTATCTCTCTGCTGTACCCTACAGTCCTGGGTAGCGTTTGCTCATAGTAAAGAATCAATAACTATGTATCTATAGTACACAGACAGAAATAGACATAAGTACCTAATGATAAATGATTTAATCATAATATATTTATTTACCTGTATTCTTTTCTCCCTCTATGAGTTTCTAAAGCACATTATAAAATGTGATGATTAGCAAAATAGACAAAGGCTATCCATTATAAAAAATTACAGCAATAGAAAGGAGTAGATTATTATAAGAATTTACAAAATAATATGATAAATACTCTGAAATAGGCTTCAAAACTGATATATCCAATCCAAGCTCAGAGGTCAGAGTAAAATTGCTCAGAGGGGGAAACATGAAGACTATAATATAAGGAATTTAGTTTTGGCATAATTTGAACTGATATGGATCAGTTTCTTCATGGAGCCATCAGTACATAGTAGTTATAGTTTGGAAACATTTTCTATCATTACAAGGCTCTTAAAGAACAGTAAGATGGTCTAATTAATTCTAGATAATATACTCCTGAAGGTTTACTACACTACTGTACCCAGTTCTGAAGCCTATAGTAACCACAAAATATGTAAATATTGCAAACAATTCAAGTTGGGACAACATCTCTAGCTATCTGACTTAAATTGTATTCTTCTTTCTTAGAGGGCTATAGATGTTAGCAGTCTCACCTTGTACATTCTATGTTCTGCCCCCTCATTTAAGATATCCCAACCTAGGAAAAAAATGTTAGACTGTGAAAAGTAGGCTGCTTCCCTTGGTCAAAGGGTCCTTTGAAATAAAATAATTCTCATTGTAGGAATCAACTTTACACATAAAAAGTGAATTGGGAGGAACAATTCAAGTATAGGGGACATTTGGAATATGTAGATTGTTTCACAACACAAAGATATGAAAACTTTCTTTGTATTAAGTATGCACTCTATCAAAATTCCAGTCATCTATTCATAATATTAAAAATGAACCCTAATATTTATATGGAAGAATAAAAGAACCAAATAGCTAAAACATCTGAATAAATGAAAGAAAAAGGGAAACATCACAATGCCTATTTGTAATTGTTTGAAAAAAAAAACACGGTTTCCAAAGGAAGTGACACTATTAGGAGGTGTAGCCTTGCTGGAGGAAGTGTGTCACTGTTGAGATGGGCTTGGAGGTATCTTTTGCTCAAGCTTCCCTCAGTGTGACAGTCAGTCAACTTCCTGTTGCCTCTGTAAGGACTCTCAGCCCAGGAGAGTTTCCTTCATGCCACCATTCTCCCCAGTTATGGACTGAAACTCAGAAACTGTAAGTGAGCTACCTCAATTAAATATTTCCTTTATAAGAGTTGCCATGGTCATGGTGTCTCTTCACAGTAATAAAAACAAATAAAAACAGAAACAAACACTAAGACACTATTGTTGTCATCATATTAACTTGTCATAGTACCAAACTGCCTTCTGGTTCATGTTTATACTTAGAGGAGAGTAGTAGCTTTCTTTCGACCTTGGTCAGAGAAACTTCTTTCTGTGATGGACAGATGGTAATTCAGAGAT
The DNA here is from genome assembly GCF_950005125.1 of Chionomys nivalis. Lineage (NCBI taxonomy): Eukaryota > Metazoa > Chordata > Mammalia > Rodentia > Cricetidae > Chionomys > Chionomys nivalis. Next base: position 17,178,894 of record NC_080089.1, on the reverse strand, counting down.
GCAAAGCTCTTCAAAGTGCTGAGAATGCTCAGCCTTACACAGGGCATTTGTGTGACTCTCTCCCCAGTCTATGGATCAGAAACATTGAAAAAGAAGGAATAGAAAGAGTATAAGAGTTAGGAGAAGTGAAGGAGTCTGTGAAATGCTGTCTTCTGAAAATGCAAGGCTCTTGTACTTATGAACTCATAGCATCTGTGGTTATCAGACCTGCACAAGGTGAAGATAGTGAAAATCCCACAGGGATTAGGGACAATTCATGAGGATCCACCCCCTTATACTGGTAGCTGATAAAGAATTACTTTTACTTGACTGTGTACTCACTGATAGGTTGCCCATGGTCCGTTGGGCCTATGACCACATACAAATGGAGAGCAATAGCTGGAATCACTAGGGTATTAAAAATAAAAGAAAATGTTAAATTGTGCATTGTGGAGGGTGCCTGAGAAAAGCTGGAGGGTGGAAATAGTGATGGAGAAGGGTCATCTGTCTATCGGATGCTTTCATTGGTTAATTAATAAAGAAACTGCTTGGCCTGATAGGTCAGAACATAGGTGGGTGGAGTAGACAGAACAGAATGCTGGGAAGAAGGGAAGTGAGGCAGACACGATGAAGCTCCATTAGGCGCCATTTGTAGTGAGAGCTCCGGGCAGGCCTGCTTTCCGTCCCGCTTAGCTCCTGCACGGCTAGCTTTACCCAAAATAATTACACAGAAACTGTATTCATTTAAGCAATGGTTGGTCCATTAGCTCTATCCTCTTACTGGCTAACTCTCACATCTTGATTAACCCATTTCTATTAATGTGTGTAGCACCATGAGATGGTGGCTTCCGGGGAGATTCTAGCCTACGTCCATCTTGGGCTGGAGCTTCATCATGCCTGCCTCACTTCCCTTCTTCCCAGCATTATTTCTGGAGATAGGCTTGAATAGAATTGGTTCTAACTCTTAGTCTAGAATTTTATCTTAGGTCTAATATCTTTGCCCTAACTGGGTTAACAGGCATTGTTTTATATCTATGTAAAAGTGAACAGCTTAAAAAGAATAAAAAGAAGAGAAGGAAAAGAAAAGGGGGAGGAAAAGAATGGAAATATAGAATTGAGGAAGGGAGGGAGGAAAGAGCTTTGAGAGAATAGAAACAGAAGATGATGGAGAGAGATAAAAAGACAATGTATAAACAACTGCATAACATTATAAAGAGTTGATAGATGAGTGACAATTTCCTACAAACTTAAAGAAAGCCCCTCACCAGCTCTAAAAATTTAAGCAAATAAAAGCACAAGATATGAACACAAAGTTCACAGAGGTAAAAGATATTTAATTTAAAGAAAACCAATCATTATGCTTGGGAATACAAATGGAAAATAGATACCAATGTAATTCTTATCTCTCAATGGTTCAGAAACATGGGACACCTACTAAGAGTACACCCCTGAAGATGCTGTGGAAACAAAAGACCTTGTGTTATACATCTGGGGTTATTTGTTGGTTGATGCTTATGAAACTGCCTGTAAAGATGCCTGCACAATACCTATCAATGCACATTTTGACCTATGGATGAAATATACATACATATATGTATATGTGTGTGTTACAGATATTATTTGATATGTAGGCATATATTTGAAGCAAGCATTATTTACAATTCAAAAAGCAAGAACACACACATACACATATAAAATGCTAATTTTCTATAAGTAAAATAGGAAAAAAATCTCTTATGTGCCTGTGTATGTACAAAGCAACTTTAAGGATATAAGAGCAACTAAGCATGACAGAGGGTGGTGATGTGGAAGAACAATGACATACTAAGAGGAAGTACTTTATTATAAACTTAAAATTTTTGAGAATGTATGAATGACTTAAATGAATTTCTTACTGAAAGCTAAATGAAAATATGTGATTACTAATTTATAATAAGTTGTCCAGCCACTTATTTGTTCAGCCACCCCCCCTAAGTCAGAGATATTTTTAAGATGAGGTAGACCTATTCTTACATACAGGGGAAATGAGACGGACAGCACTAGTTTTTGTTTTCAAAGATCAAATTCTGAACCTTATGTTATGGGAAGAAATTTCCTAAAGACTGGTGGCTCTCTTCCCTACCTCCATATTTGTTTGCACTGTGACTGTGCCACTGACATTCCTTTCTTGCTCCTCAGTGCGAAGTGTTAGAATCCTGTTCCTGGCCATCAGTGATGTGCTTACACTCCTGAGTCACGAAGCTGCAGTAGTGGCCTTACTGTCTTTGCTTCACTCTTTTCCAAAGCCATCACTGGCTTTGGCTGTCATTTCCAAGGACCTCAAGATTAGTAAGAATTATAGACTCAGGATTTCTCTAGTAACAACACTGAGAATCAATAAAAAATGATTGGTCATTTAGTGTAATATACCTGGCAATAATCAGAAGCCTCTGGTTGATGACAAATTGATCTTGAAACACTAATTATTCACACAACTTGCTAAGATGGATTTCAGGATCCATCTTCTTCGGTGACTGGATAGTCATGGGTCAGAGAGTTAAGAATTGGCTTTAATGTAGTGGACACTTGACGTTGACATGTACGTTGTGTTTCTGCTCTCCTAAAGGACGTGCATGGGACCCAGAGCTGACTGCCAAGTGTGTGTTAGTGAACATGGAAGTGAAAAATTTTATCAGCCTTTAACACTTTTCAAAAGATAATTCATTTCTTATTGTTGCAAAGAGTGGGCTAATGGATGACAAGGATGATTGATTTTACAAGTAAAATGGAGAAGGATAGACTCATTCTTGCCACACTCCCTCTCCAGGAAAAGACTTTCTAGTCTGCTTAAACATTTTCTCAGATTCTACTTAGTTCCCAGCCTGCAGGTATGAGGAAAGCCCCAGGGAAAATCAGAAAACTTGTGCCTTGGTAAGGATCTACTCTGTGGCTTCTGGCCCTCTACTTCCTAACAGGGAAATTAGACAAATTACTTATTTCTGAGCTTTGCATCCTCATGAGAAGGGTGTTCATGCCTTAAGGTGTTATTTTTAGACTAGCAAAAATATATACTATTAATAAAGACTCCTATAAAAATAGAGATTATTAGTCATTTATTGAAGGTTACAATTTGAAGATCCAGTTTCATTGAGGTACTTAGGGTCTAGAGACAGTCCCAGGAGGAGGAAAGAATCTCTAGTTTGAGCCACTTACTCTCACCCATGAGCTGTTAAAAGTATGTTATAATCATAAATATTCTTTCTTTTTTTCTTAGGTAGAAAGTCTCATAATATACAATAGAAATATCATTTTTTTTACCTATTTTTTTTATTCTTTTTTACTTAAAATTTCCAACTGCTCCCCGTTTCCCATTTCCCTCCCCCTCCTCCCACATATTGCCCCCTCCCCCTGTTCCCCTCCCCCTATCCCCACTCCACTTCTCCTCCCCCTAGTCCACTCCCCCTCCCTCTCGATACTGAAGAGCAGTCCAAATTCCCTGCTCTACATGAAGACCAAGGTCCTCCCACTTCTATCTAGGTCCAGGAAGGTGAGCATCCAAACAGGCTACGCTCCCACAAAGCCAGTTCATGTATTAGGATCGAAACCTAGTGCCATTGTCCTTGGCTTCTCATCAGCCTTCATTGTCCGCCTTGTTCAGAGAGTCCAGTTTCAACCCATGCTTATTCAGTCCCAGTCCAGCTGGCCTTGGAGAGCTCCCAATAGATCAGTTCCACTGTCACAGTGGGTGGGTGCACCCCTCGTGGTCCTGATTTCCTTGCTCATGTTCTCCCTCCTTCTGCTCCTCATTTGGACCTTAAGAGCTCAGACGGTTGATCCAAATTGGGTCTCTGTCTCTCTCTCGATCCATCGCCAGATGAAAGTTCCTGTGCCATTCTCCTTGGCCTCTCGTCAGCTCTCATTGTCCACCACATTAAGAGAGTCCGGTTTTATCCCATGTTTTTTTCAGTAGCAGTCCAGCTGGCCTTGGTGAGCTCCCAATAGATCGGCCCCCCTGACTCAGTGGTTGGGTGCACCCCTCATGGTCCTGACTTCCTTGTTCATGTTCTCTCTCCTTCTGCTCCTCATTATAACCTTGGGAGCTCAGTCCGGTGCTCCAGAGTGGGTCTCTGTCTCTATCTCCATCCATCGCTAGATGAAGGTTCTATGGCGATATGCAAGATATTCATCAGTATGATTATAGGATAGGTTCATTTCAGGTTCCCTATCCTCAGGTGCCCCAATGAACTAACTGGGGACATTGCCCTGGGCTTCTGGTAGCCATTCCAGGTTCAAGTCTTGCCAACCCTTAGGTGGCTCCCTTAACTAAGGTATGAGTTTCCCTGCTCCCCCATCCAACCTTCCTTCACCCCCAATCACCCCGATTCCCCCAGTTCCCCTCATCCTCTCCTTCACACTTTTCTCTCCCCATCTCCCCTCATCCCCATCCCACCCCACCCCCCAAGATTCCCATTTTTTGCCCATCAATCTTGTCTATTTCCCATAGCTGGGAGGATATCTATATGTTTTTCCTTGGGTTTACCCTCTTGTTTAGCTTCTTTAGGATCACAAATTATAGACTCAGTGGCCCCTATCCATGGCTAGAAACCAATTATGAGTGAGTACATCCCATGATCTTCTTTTTGGGTCTGGGTTACCTCACTCAGGATCGTATTTTCTATTTCCATCCATTTGCATGCAAAATTCGAGAAGTCATTGTTTTTTACCGCAGAGTAGTACTCTAATGTATATATATTCCACACTTTCTTCATCCATTCTTCTATTGAAGGGCATCTAGGTTGCTTCCAGGTTCTGGCTATTACAAATAATGCTCCTATGAACATAGTTGGACAAATGCTTTTGTCATATGCTAGGGCATCTCTTGGGTATATTCCCAAGAGTGCTATTGCTGGGTCTAGGGGTAGGTTGATCCCAATTTTTCTGAGAAACCGCCACACTGATTTCCAAAGTGGTTGCACAAGTTTGCAGTCCCACCAGCAATGGATGAGGGTACCCCTTTCTCCACAACCTCTCCAGCAAAGGCTATCCTTGGTGTTTTTGATTTTAGCCATTCTGACAGGTGTAAAATGATATCTCAAAGTTGTTTTGATTTGCATTTCTCTGATCACTAAGGAGGTTGAGCATGACCTTAAGTATCTTTTGGCCATTTTAACTTCTTCTGATGAGAATTCTCTGTTCAGTTCAGTGCCCCATTTTTTAATTGGGTTAATTATCCTTTTAAAGTCTAGTTTCTTGAGTTCTTTATATATTTTGGAGATCAGACCTTTGTCTGTAGCGGGGTTGGTGAAGATCTTCTCCCAGTCAGTAGGCTGCCTTTTTGTATTAATGACAGTGTCCTTTGCTTTACAGAAGCTTCTCAGTTTCAGGAGGTCCCATTTATTCAATGTTGCCCTTAATGTCTGTGCTGCTGGGGTTATACATAGGAAGCGATCTCCTGTGCCCATATGTTGTAGGGTACTTCCCATTTTCTCTTCTATCAGGTTCAGTGTGTTCAGATTGATATTGAGGTCTTTGATCCATTTGGACTTGAGTTTTGTGCATGGTGATAGATATGGGTCTATTTTCATTCTTCTACAGGTTGACATCCAATTGTGCCAGCACCATTTGTTGAAGATGCTTTCTTTCTTCCATTGTATACTTTTAGCTCCTTTATCGAAAATTAGTTGTTCATAGGTTTGTGGGTTAAAATCCAGGTCTTCTATACGATTCCATTGGTCGACTGCTCTGTTTTTATGCCAGTACCACGCTGTTTTCATTACTGTAGCTCTGTAATAGAGTTTGAAGTCAGGGATGGTAATGCCTCCAGAAGTTCCTTTATTATATAAGATTGTTTTGGCTATCCTGGGTTTTTTGTTTCTCCATATAAAGTTGATTATTGTCCTTTCAAGATCTGTGAAGAATTTTGATGGGATTTTAATGGGGATTGCATTGAATCTATAGATTGCCCTTGGTAGAATTGCCATTTTTACTATGTTGGTCCTCCCAATCCAGGAGCAAGGGAGATCCTTCCATTTTCTGGTATCCTCTTCAATTTCTTTCTTCAATGCCTTAAAGTTCTTGTCAAATAGATCTTTCACTTCCTTTGTTAGAGTTACCCCAAGATAGTTTATGCTTTTTGTGGCTATCGTGAAAGGTGATGATTCTCTTATTTCCCTCTCTGCTTCCATATCCTTTGTGTATAAGAGGGCGACTGATTTTTTGGAGTTGATCTTGTATCCTGCCACATTACTAAAGGCGTTTATCAGCTGTAGGAGTTCTTTGGTGGAGTTTTTGGGGTCGCTCATGTACACTATCATATCATCTGCAAATAATGCAAGTTTAACTTCTTCCTTTCCAATTTGAATCCCCTTTATCCCCTTATGTTGTCTTATTGCTATTGCTAAAACTTCGAGAACTATATTGAAGAGGTATGGAGAGAGTGGACAGCCTTGGCGTGTTCCTGATTTTAGTGGGATGGCTTTAAGTTTCTCTCCATTTAATTGGATATTAGCTGTCGGCTTGCTGTATATAGCTTTAATTAAATTTAGGTATGACCCTTGTATCCCTAATCTCTCCAAGACTTTTATCATAAAGGGATGTTGAATTTTGTCAAATGCTTTTTCAGCGTCTAATGAAACGATCATATGGTTTTTTTCTTTCAGTTTATTTATATGATGGATTACATTGATAGACTTGCGTATGTTAAACCAGCCCTGCATCTCTGGTATGAAGCCTACTTGATCATAATGGATAATTTTTCTAATGTGTTCTTGGATTCGGTTTGCCACAATTTTGTTGAGGATTTTTGCATCGATGTTCATGAGTGAGATTGGCCTGTAATTTTCTTTCTTGGTTGGGTCCTTGTGTGGTTTTGGTATCAGAGTTACTGTAGCTTCATAAAAGGAATTTGGCAATGACTCTTCTGTTTCTATATTGTGAAATACCTTAAGGAGTATAGGTATTAGGTCTTCTTGGAAGTTCTGGTAGAATTCCGCATTGAAACCATCTGGTCCTGGACTTTCTTTGGAAGGGAGGTTTTTGATAACTGCTTCTAATTCTTCACAACTAACAGGTCTATTTAGGTTGTTCACCTGGTCCTGGTTTAACTTTGGTATATGGTATTTATCTAAAAAAGTGTCCATTTCTTTTACATTTTCCAGTTTTGTGGCATACAGGCTTTTGTAGTAAGATCTAATGATTCTCTGAATTTCCTCTGTGTCTGTGGTTATGTCTCCCTTTTCATTTCTGATCTTATTAATTTGCAAATTCTCTCTCTGCCGTTTGATTAGTTTGGATAGGGGTTTATCAATCTTGTTGATTTTCTCCAGGAACCAGCTTTTTGATTTATTGATTCTTTCAATTGTTTTCTGTGTCTCTATTTTGTTGATTTCAGCCCTCAGTTTGATTATTTCCAGTCTTCTACCCCTTCTAGGTGAGTCTGCTTCTTTTTTTTCTAGAGCTTTCAGGTGGGCTGTTAAGTCTCCAATGTGTGCTTTCTCTGTTTTCTTTAAGTGGGCAGTTAGTGCTATGAACTTTCCTCTCAGGACTGCTTTCATAGTGTCCCATAGGTTTGAGTATGTTGTTTCTTTATTTTCATTGTCTTCAAGGAAGACTTTAATTTCTTTCTTTATTTCTTCCTTAATCCAGGTATGGTTCAGTAGTTGACTATTCAGTTTCCATGAGTTTGTAGGCTTTCTGGGGGTAGCATTGTTGCTGAATTCTAGCTTTAATCCATGGTGATCTGATAAGATACAGGTGGTTATTAATATTTTTTTGTAACTGTGGATGTTTGCTTTGTTACCGAGTATGTGGTCGATTTTTGAGAAGGTTCCATGAGCTGCAGAGAAGAAGGTATATTCTTTCCTATTTGGGTGGAATATTCTATAGATGTCTGTTAAGTCCATTTGATTCATTACCTCCATTAATTCTCTTATTTCTCTGTTAGGTTTCTGTCTGATTGACCTGTCCATTGGTGAGAGAGGAGTATTAAAGTCTCCTACTATTAATGTGTGCGGTTTGATGGCTGCCTTGAGTTTTAACAATGTTTCTTTTACGTACGTGGGTGCTTTTATATTAGGGGCATAGATATTCAGGATTGAGATTTCATCCTGATGAATTGTTCCTGTTATGAGTAGAAAATGTCCCTCTCCATCTCTTCTGATTGATTTAAGTTTGAAGTCAACTTTGTTAGAAATTAGTATGGCCACACCTGCTTGTTTCCTAGGTCCATTTACTTGATAAGCCTTATCCCAGCCCTTTACTCTGAGTAGGTGCCTGTCTTTGTGGTTGAGGTGTGTTTCTTGTAAACAGCAGAATGTTGGATCCTGTTTTCATATCCAATCTCTTAGTCTGTGCCTTTTTATAGGTGAGTTGAGTCCATTGACATTAAGTGATATTAATGACCAGTGGTTGTTAACTCCGGTCATTTTTTTTTAGTAGTAGATTTTGTGTGTTTCCCTTCTTTGAGATGTGCTGGTAAAGGGTTTCTAGATGTCTGAGTTACTGTGGTCATTGTTGGACTCCTTGATTAGTGATTTTCCTTCTATTACTTTCTGTAAGGCTGGATTTGTGGCTACGTATTGTTTAAATTTGTTTTTATCCTGGAAAATTTTGTTTTCTCCATTTATAGTGAACGAAAGCTTGGCTGGGTATAGTAGTCTGGGCTTGCATCCATGGTCTCTTAGTTTCTGCAGTACATCTATCCAGGACCTTCTGGCTTTCATGGTTTCCATAGAGAAGTCAGGTGTAAGTCTGATAGGTTTACCTTTATAAGTAACTTGGCCTTTTTCCTTTGCTGCTCTTAGTATTCTTTCTTTATTCTGTATGCTTTGTGTTTTGATTATTATATGGCGAGAGGATGTTTTTTTTTGATCCAGCCTATTTGGTGTTCTGTATGCCTCTTGAACCTTCATAGGTATATCTTTCTTTAGGTTGGGAAAGTTTTCTTCTATAATTTTATTAAATATATTTTCTGGACCGTTGAGCTGCGCTTCTTCTCCTTCTTCTATTCCTATTATTCTTAGGTTTGGTCTTTTTATTGTGTCCCATATTTCCTCAATGTTTTGTGATGAGAATTTGTTGGCCTTGCTGTTTTCTTTGATCAGCGTGTTTATTTTCTCTATGGTATCTTCAGAATCTGAGATTCTTTCTTCTATCTCTTGTATTCTGTTGGTTATGCTTGTTTCTGTAGTCTCTATTCGTTTACCTAGATTTTCCCTGTCCAGCTGGCCTTCTGTTTGTGTTTTCTTCTTTGCCTCCATTTCAGTTTTTAAGTCTTGAACTGTTTCCATTATCTGTTTGATTGTTTTTCCTTGGTTTCCTAGGGTATCATTCACTGATTTACTCAATTCTTCAAACTTTCTGTTATACTTCTCATCCATTTCTATAAGGGCATTTTTTACATGCTGTTTAAGGGCGTCAATCACTTTCATAAAGTCAATTTTATCTACTTCTTCATGAATAAGGTGTTCATGTCCTCCTGTTGTGAGGTCGCTGGGTTCTGGTGGTTTCATATAGTTTTTCAGATTGTTAGGTGAATTCTTGCATTGGCGCCTGCCCATCTCTTTCTCCGAATGCTCCCCTATGGATCTTCTTTTACCGGATCAGGTCTCCTTGCCTACTGATGTACTTTCCCAGTGATGGCACCCTGCAGTGATAGCTCTCCTGGTGCTCCAGTGATGTCTCTCCTGGTACCAATATCAGATCTCCGTGCCCAAAGACGGCAATCCTGGTACCCAGATTAGCTCTACCACTGATGGCTCTCCTGGTGCCAAGATCAGATCTCCGTGCAGGTTGGGTAGTTCGTAAACAAAGGCCTTACCTTGTTTGGTGCAGGCAGGCCAGTGAACCAAAGGAAGTCTCGCCTGCCTACTTGCCCTGAGGATTTGCCCCCAGCGCCAGACAGACTGAGCTGGATGGTGTTATGTGCCCAAAGAGGAAAGGGGGCAGAAGGAAGAAGGGTTCTGGATGCAAGCTGGGTGGGACAAGAAGAGAGAGGCAGTATGCAGGGTGTAGAGCCCCTGCAGGGAGCCCAGGGAGTATAGGGTGGGGGATGAGGAACTTCAGAGTTCCCTGTCCAGGGCTGCTTCCGCCGCCGCCAGTCATGTCACAAACTCTCCCCGCTGCTGTCTCTCCTGGTGCCTAGATCAGATCTCCCTGCAGGTTGGGTAGTTTGTAAACAAAGGCCTTACCTTGCTTGATGCAGGCTGGCTGGAGAGACAAAGGAAGTCTCGTCTGCCTACTTGCCCTGAGGATTTGCCCCCAGCGCCAGACAGACTGAGCTGGATGGTGTTATGTGCCCAAAGAGGAAAGGGGGCAGAAGGAAGAAGGGTTCTGGATGCAAGCTGGGTGGGACAAGAAGAGAGAGGCAGTATGCAGGGTGTAGAGCCCCTGCAGGGAGCCCAGGGAGTATCTAGAAATATCATTTTTGTAGACTTTGTTCTTTAAGTGTCCTATTAGATTCTTAAACTGGCAATCGATATTATCAGTTCAATGACTATTGATCAAGTATCATCTTGTCTCAAACCCCAGATCTGGTAGTGAGCATGACAGATAGAATTCCTTCCTCTATGATTCCCTTGTGCTTTAGTGCAGTTTATATGGGAAAATGTGTGATGCTTGTTAAATTAGAGAATATGTGAATGTTACAAACAGAAAGTCAAGTATAAGGACGGCCTAAAAGAATCATCATGTGAGGTTAGGTCCACGTGTAAAAAGAATTAAATGACAGTTCACAAGGGAAAGTGTTGTGATATTCACAATAAGAATCAAGCAGCAGACACTGCAGGAATTAAATTAATGTCCAGAAAAAGGAGGGGAAAATGCACTCTATGGTGAAACACAGTACAGCATCTTCATAAAAACCATCATCAAAACTGTTGTCATGAACTTACAGCGAATATTTTGAGTGTTACCTTAGAAGAAAGTGGGAGACATAGACGTTCTTGAAGTAGGAATTAACACAATCAAAGCTGGGTTAGAATACAACTCTAGAACTGTGGAGAAGATACCTTCAAGGCAACATGATCACCTGATGAGATGGCCCTTTGTAGCAGAGTGAGAGATGAGAATAGAAAGGGGTTTCTGAATATTAGAAATGCTACTTTGAGCACAAATCTTGACAAATTTCATTAAACAGTTGAATTAAAAGTTTTGACTGGATGCAGAAAGTGGACTTCACAGTTAAGAGGGCTTGAGTTAGGTTTTCAGCTCCCATGCCAGGTAGCTCACAACCACCTGTAAACACAACACCACAGAATCCAATACCCTCTCCACAGTCCCCGACAGACACATACTACAAGGTGTGTGTGTGTGTGTGTGTGTGTGTGTAAACTTAAATGTCTTCCAAACTGTAAAGCATATGTTTCTCTAAGTTCTTTCTCTTTTGCAACCATGAAGCTTCATTTTTATGGGCTCGTGATGGTTGCCAAACTCTTTGGCAACCAACACATCAAAGTAAAGCCCTGCTGCCTGAATGAATCACGAAAAAAAAAAGAGTACGAGAAGGCTGAATTTTTAGCTTTTCAAAATAATTTTGTTTCAGATACATTCAGAAACAAATATGTTTTATCAAAATATTTGAAAGATATATACTTCGCTGCTCCCATATCCACCCTTCCTATATCCCAACCATCCAAATCCCCCAAGTTCCTCCCATCCTCCCCTTCTCACGTTTCTCATCCCATTTCCCATTTGCCCCATGCCACCTCACCCGCAAGTTCCCAGTTTTTGTCCTGCAATCTTGTCTACTTCCCCTCTCCAGGCGGATGACTATATGATTTTCTTTGGGTTCACTTTCTTATTTAGTTTCTCTAGGATCTCAAATTATATGCTCAATGTCCTTTATTTATGGCTAGAATCCTAACTAAGGGAGCCATCTTAGGGTTGGCAAGAGACTTGACTCTAGAGGGGTTCGCAGGTGTCCAGGGAGATGTCCCCAGCTGGTACCTTGGGCAACTGAGGAGAGGGAACCTGAAATGACCCTATCCTATACTGATGAATATCTTACATATCACCTTAGAACCTTCATCTGGCGAGGGATCGAGGTAGAGACAGAGACTCAATTTGGAGCAACGGTCTGAGCTCTTAAGGTCCAAATGAGGAGCAGAAGGAAGGAGAACATGAGCAAGGAAATCAGGACCACGAGGGATGCACCCACCCACTGTGACAGTGGAACTGATTTATTGGTCTGGGACTGAATAAGCATGGGTTGAAACTGGACTCTCTGAGCATGGCGGACAATGGAGGCTGATGAGAAGCCAAGGACAATGGCACTAGGTTTCGATCCTAATACATGAACTGGCTTTGTGGGAGCTTAGCTTGTTTAGACGCTCACCTTCCTGGACGTAGATAGAAGACCTTTGTCTTCCCGCAGGGCAGGGAATTTGGACTGCTCTTCAGTATCGAGAGGGAGGGGGAATGGTGTGAGGGGAGGAGAAGAGGAGTAGGGATGGGGGAGGGGAGTGGGGGGAGGGGGCAATATTTAGGAGGAGGGGAGGGAAATGGGAAATGGGGAGCAGGTGGAAATTTTAATTAAAAAAGAATAAAAATAAAAATAAAAAAAATACTTGAAAGAGCAGCTCTGTGAAGAAACAGTCATGTCGAACATCTTTCAAACACCCGGCTGTAGTTGTTGGATCCTACTGATTGCTCCATTTATCCTTCAGAAGAAGGGAGGCTGCACTGCCACTATATTTTCTTGTCTTGGTATACAAGTTGGAAAACACACATTTCCTCTAGAGGCTTCTAGGAACCAAATTCCTTCTTGGACAGTGCCAGAAGATAGTCTAGACATCAGCGAAAAGCTCTGAATGCACCCTCTAAAGCCAGTGGGACATATTACCAAATTACAGTGTCTGCCATGCTGCCCAGCTAGCTTCTAATTATCCATGATGGTGCTGAAGCCTGGAGGGTAAAATGGCCCCATAAAATACAGCAATAAAGGTGTCCTTGGTTGGACCATCATTTTGTAAAGTGCAAACTATGATTGATTAGATAATCTGAACCTCAGGCCATCTGCAGCCTGCCAAAAGAGTGTGTGTAGCTCTAACATTAGACTCAGGCGACTTTCCAACCTGACCTTTTGCCTGAACAGCTGGAAAAGACATGGGCTTCTGGTGCAGCAGCCGTATTCCATATGTCCCTCTAGTTAAAGGAAAACATGCTGATGTGTACCCATCTGCTGACCCTTCTCTACAGTCGGGGGACTCTCTGCAAGCAGTACCATCTTTACTTACCCTTTTAGACATGTGGGACTTCAGAAAGAATTGTTGAAATTACATCAAGGAAAAACTTGCTTGAACTTTCTCTCTCAGCCACTGGGGGGATGTACAAGTGGATGAGAACTTTTCTATGAATGTCAGGAAAGGGGATAGCAGCTGCTAAAACACAAAAACAAGGGAATTTCAACTGGGTACATGCATGAATGGTGCTATCAATGGGATGTTCAAATCAGGGAAGCAAGCCCCTGCATTGTCTCCAATGCTTGTTTGTCGCATTAGACAAAGTCTATTGCTCCTTTCCACCATACTGCTATTCGTTGCTATCATGCAATATCTTAAGTGAGCATCAGTACTAATACATTATATCTTAATGCTTTCTACATAGCCACAGTTTAAAAGTACTCAAACAAAAAGAAACATGTATAGACACAAATAAAAAACCTACAAATACAAAACACAGACAAGTAGTACTGAAAATAGAAAGAGGGAGAAGAGAAGATGGCTGTGATTTAAATGAGAAATACTCCCCATAGGCTCAAGTATTTGAATATTTAGATTATGGTGATCTCTTTTGTGAAGTTGCTGGACCCTTAGTAGGCACCATAGAACTTGGGAAGCATTATCAGGCAGTTTTACTGCCCATGTTTTCTATCCTTTCTCTGCTTCCTTTCCCCCTGAGAAATAGGTGGGTGGCTGATTGATCCACCAGAGAGCAGCTCTCCATGCCACCTCACTATGGTGAACCATGAATTAAAAGGAACTTTATTCCATTTATCTAGTTTTACTCAGATATTTGGTCACAGCAATGAGGAAAGCAACTTCAGATTAACCTGACAGACAAAGAAACAGCCCCAGCCATTAAGTCACAGCTCATAGTTCAGCACTGCTATTACCTGTGAATCCTTACGTAACACAGTCCCTTTCTCCAGGGTGGAGTTCTCCTTCCACCATTTTACAAGTCCCTAACATAGCCAGGTGGCAAACATTTAATTCCAACATTTGGGAGGCAGAGACAGGGGGACCTCTGTGAGTTCAAGACCAGCCTGGTCTACAAAGCAAGTTCCAGTACAAGTTTCAAAGATACAGAAAAACCCTGTTTCAAAATACTAAAACAGAAACAACACAAAACACAAAGAGAAGCCCATATAAACTCCCAACATCTATACCATGCCAAGAATTTAGCATTTAACTAAGCATCATTTAAAAGCCCCATGTTTTCTGGACAAGGAATAGCACAAAATCCTCTCCACTGATTCTAGAGATATGGAATTTGCGTTAGTTTCTGGTGGTAAGCTGTATAACTCTAGTTTGAACCAGACAGTAAGGCTCATTAATCCTCACACTAATGCAGAAGAAACTTTCAAGGTCCCAAGGAACAGGCGGCAGCATAGTCTTGGTAAGGTAGTAACCAAGAGAAAGTAATATGGGGTGTCCATCTGTATATGTGTTGCTTTTATTGATTAATGAATAAAACTGTTTGGGTCAATGGCTTAGCAGAGTAAAGTCAGACAGAAAATCAGAAGAGAGAGAGAAAGAGTAGGCAGAGTGAGGGAAACACCATGTAGCTACCAAAGGAGAAAGGCACTCTGGTAAGCCACAGTCTCGTAGCAATACACAGATTAATAGAAATGGCTTATTTTAAGATGTAAGAGTTAGTTAAAAAGAAATCTGAGCTAATAGGCCAAACAGTGTTATAATTAATACAGTTTCTGTATGATTATTCAGGTCTAGGTGGCCAGGAAACAAATGAGCAGTCTCCATTTACATAATTGTGCCTACATGGGCCAACTATATCAACATAAAACCTGGGGGAGCTTAGGAAGGAATTCTAGTCTTAAAAGAACAGAGTTAAGCATGACTTCTTGGTAGGAGCCTTTTCTTGAGTGGGCTGTGGTTGCTAGAAGCAAGCAAAGGCATGATTCCTTTAAGAGAATGTTTCCTGACTCAACAGTAGCAGCAAAAACTGTGTCGCTCCTTTCAGAGTTGCTTCCTGATTCATGCTGATCCAGTTACAGAGCAATTAATGGAGTCTGGGAAAAGCATGTTACAAATTGCTGAATGGCCACATAGACCCACTGCATTCTTGGAGTTGGGGCAGTGAGCATGGCTAGCAAAGGCAGTAAACATAACTCTGCCATGTGAATGGGACAGAGCCAACAGGCAGGGTGGCAGAGTTGGTCCTAGCCATGCCTGCTTAGCATATTCCTGGTCACAAACTTATTACAGATACTCAATAAAGATATATTCAGACAGAAATAAACCTCTGAACCTGTCATAATACGTTTAAAAAATGTAGATAGGTTTGGAAGAGAGAAGTAAAAAAGTATAGATAGTTATATAAAGAAAGAAATAATTAAAAAAATAAAACAAAGTGTTTAAGGAGACAGTAAAAGTAATATAAATGAGTACAGACAGTCATAGGTTAAAGGAGTAAAGAAAAATAAGCCACATAAAGATGGAAAATGCACATGGAGTCTGGATTATGTATATTATTATGTTTTCCTTGCATTTTCAGACTGTAGACAGATATTTGATTCTAGGGACTGCTAAGCTAAACCAACATATATATTTTAAAGGTATCTTGGCTTTAAAATTTGAGTCTAAGGATATGTTACTTTGGAAAAGAGTTTTTGCTTTTGTTTATACAGAAGATGAGAACCTATGGATTCCTTCCAGGATAATGTGCTTTTATGGAACAAGACCCTCTGAAAAGTCTCTGTGAACCCTAGAAATACTTGGTCCAACAAAGAGTAGGAAGCAGTTTTTATGCTCAAATTCCCAAAATGATTGTTTATAAATGTTTATTTTCTATTAAAAGGGTTGTTTATAAAAAATTAATGGTCAAAGTCAATTTCTAAAACAAATAAGGGGAATATGATTTGGAGGTAAATACTTTACATTGTTATTGACTATGGTGTATTGACACAGATTTAAGGCTAATTCTGTTACACTATGTATATATATATTTCTACTCTTGTTTAAGGTATTAGCTTTATACAGCTCATTTAAAAATGTAATATACAACTAAGAAATACATATTAATGGATACTCATTTATTATAGTCAAACTTGTAGTCATGTTAGTTAGATTTTCCATATGACAGAGATATATTTCAAAAGGATAGGTATTCTTCAAACCTTTCAAAGACCTACACAATATGGCATTTAAAAGCTTTTAAGAACTTAGACATTTCTCCATAGTGAGAAAGATTTGCTTATGGCAGCACCAATTACTTCAGAGAGCTTAATGGGTATTAAAGAAATTTGTTATGGAATTTGCCTTCAATGTGACAATGCTAGCTATTTGGGCAAGAAACTGTTTTGCCTGGACTGCTTGATGGTATGCTGTATGAACTGGACATGCAAGACTCACATAAAAGTGACTGCTGAATTTTCCAAAAGATGGGATGTTCCCTCAATATTTCTGTTTCATGGAAGAAACTGCCAGACATTTTGCAGGACACAGAGGAAAGTACAGGGCATGACAGATCTCCAAATTTTCTGCTTCACTGAAAAGTCAGCTAGATACTATGGGTATATAGGCTCAAGACAGATGCCACAATGTCACAGAAGAACTTTGGGTAACTATTCAGGCAGCAAGATGTCTCTGACAATTTTAGAGTTTTGGAAGTTGTTTACAATGAACTTCCTGTTTACTTAGGTAATATTATATCCTGCTGGAGTCTCCAATGGAGTTGAACAATAGTTATTATCATAGTTTTCCTTAGTTATGATAAAAGATAAATTAAATATGAAACTTTAGACTCACAAGAAACATTGTAACTGTAATTCTTGCTAGATAGCTCTTTTGTTATATGTAAGTTTACTGTGTTAAAGTTAAAACCTTATGTTTTATTAAGCCAGAAAAGGAAAGATGATGTGGGATGTCCTTCTGTATATGTGTTATTTTTATTCGTTAATGAATAAATCTGTTTGGGCCAATGGTTAGGTAGGAAATCAAAACAGAGAGAGAATAGGCAAAGTTACATAGATGCCATGTAGCTGCCAAAGAAGAAAGACACCTTCAGAACCTTACCAACAGGCCACAGCTTCGTAGTGATACAGATATTAACAGAAATGGATTAATTTAAGAAGTGAGAGTTAGTTAATAAGAATTATTAACTAATAGACCAACCAGTTTTGTGATTAACATAGTTTCTGTGTGATTATTCTGTTCTGTGTGGCTGGGAAATGAACTAACAATCTCCATTTACAAGAAAGCCTTAGAAACAAAGACAGTTTTATGTTCGTTATTTATTTATTTATTTATTTATTTATTTATTTTTGGTTTTTTGAGAAAGGGTTTCTCTGTGGTTTTGGAGCCTGTCCTGGAACTAGCTCCTGTAGACCAGGCTGGTCTCGAACTCACAGAGATCCGCCTGCCTCCCAAGTGCTGGGATTAAAGGCGTGTACCACCACCGCCTGGCTATGTTCGTTATTTTTTAAATTATGTATCTGTATGTTTATGCATGTGCTTGCAGTGCCCACATAGTCCACAAGAGGAAGTCATATTCCCTGGACCTGGAGTTACAGGTAGTTGTGAATTGCCCACCACAGCTTTTGGGAACTGAACCTACTCATCTACAAGAACTGTACTTGCTTTTATCCACTGAGTCATCTACAACACAATTAAAAAACAAACCCATAGCCAGAAACTGGGGTTCAGCCTAAAGGTCAGAAAAGCAAAACAGTCAGCCACTGACTCTTACCTCTACCATAGTCCAAAATGGCAACCTTGCCTCCAGGAATCTCAGAATGAGACTGTGTATGCAAACTGTCTCCTCTTATTTTATATTCCTCTACAGTGCTGAGATTAAAGGTGAGTACCACTACCTACTGGTTTTTATGGCAAACTAATGTAACTACTCTCTGTTACCACTACCTAGTCTGTAAGACTGATAAATGTGGTTGCTTTACTCTCTGAACTTCAGGCAACATTTATTTATTAAAATACAAATGAAATGTCACTACAGTCACCTCTCTAGCCTCCACAACAGATCTTTGGATAGCACATTTTGATTAACTTGTGTAGTGGGTGCTGTGGGCCTGCCTGGGAGCTGCAGGCTGTGTTCCTGCCGTCCCAGCTCCTGATAGCCTGGCTAGCTTATGCCCCAAAATAACAACACACAAACCGTATTCATTTAAACACTGCTTGGCCCATTTCTATTCATGTGTGTAGCACCCCAAGGTGCGCTTACTGGGAAGATTCTAGCCTACGTCCATCCTGGGTCGGAGCTTCATCGCATCTGCTCTGGAGAGGAGAGCATAGTGTCTGTCTCTCAGAGGAGCTGCCCTGCGTCTGCCCTGGAGAGGGGAGCATGGCGTCTGAGCTCACTTCCTCTTCCTCCCAGCATTCTGTTCTGTTTACTCCACCCACTTATGTTCTAACCTATGAGGGCCAAGCAGTTTCTTTATTTTTTAACCAATGACCTTCCTCCATCAAACTTGGAAAAAGAAAGGTCAGTACAAAAAAAAAATACAAGAAAATATAAAATAAAGGTTGTAATGAGATGCTACATGAAGAGCTGTGTGAATTCATCTGAGCGCATCCTTCCATATGGGATGTGGTTGCCCATTTATTGCTCAGGTCTCAGTGCATACTCCTCTAGCACTGCTGAAAGCATTCCTGTAACACGCCTGATTATACCTCATCTCTTCTAGAGTAAAAGTCATTTGAACACACTGCTAAAACATACCGTGTTTTTTAGAAAAGGGAGATGGTTGATGGCATTGCCTGAGCTCTGTGGCAGCTCCATATTCCACGTTTGCATCTGTTATTTGTAAGTTTCACTGTGAACACATTGGCCAACACATTACAAGTGAATGGACCCAGGTATAGCAGCCAACAACACAGAGAAGAAAGAAGTGATTCGCAAAGAAGTTAAGGGAAGTTGTGTCCATAGTACATGTCTTCATTCTACCTGTTGAGAATTCTACCTGTGGAGAAATTTTGCTTGGTATTTTTGGTTTGGCAACATGGAGCCCTTGTAGCTTTGAACTTATAATACAGCTTGTGATTTAATTCTTAGAAGTCTTGCATCCCCTTTCCAGGTGATGGAACTGTGGACCTGAACCATCATTCCTGGCTTATTTGTGGGTAATTTAAAGTTGTTTTAATACACAAGCAAAATACACTTAATCTTTTTTAGGGTCAGTACCTATACGTTACTATCTGCATTATCTAAAGAGAAATGCTTTGTGTCTTATACTATATAGATTCTATCAACTATCTTGTTTAGTCCTAAAATGAAATCCACCTTTATAGATGAATAACAAAATTTTAAGACACAGACATCACTCTTACAAGGATATGAGTTTAAAGAACCATTGGTGCTTAAACTCAAAAGTATTAGTGCTAACTTCATTACTTCATTCACCTTTGGAGACATCTGTTCTTTCTGTTCCCACCAAAAGTAATAACTCCTTCCAAGAACTGATGAGAGGAGGGAGTGGGAATGTGTAAGAGTTTGCACAGTCCTCGTCATTCAACAAGGTTGAAATGTGAAATTGTTTCCTTTACATTATTAATTACTCACACATTCCTAACACCAAATACCACAGAGAATGCTTGTCAAATCAAAGCTCTTGTTATTAGCTGCATTCATATTTTTCCTATGACTACTAATTATCCTAAGCAACATATTAACAGAGCCATTGAGAATAGTGAGAAGTGCTTTCCTGGCACAGATTGAGAGTTAAGAGCGCTCCTGGAAAGTTTGTTCTAACAGTTTGGAGACATGCAACTCCTAGACACGAGTCCACATCCCATTTCATAAGATGCATGGGTATTGGTTCTTTATTCCTAGTGTTCAAAATTCAGGGACTCTCTGGCAAGTGTCTCTGTTTCTAGATGACTCTACAGTAAGTCTGCGATATTAATCAAAGTACTCAGCACTCACATGTCTGGAAAAATGATAATAAAATGGTTCTGTGAGCCTCATTAACATAAAATTGGAAAGGATAAACAAAATAATCCCATAATTTCATGGTAAAAATAATTTACTTTTCCTTCTTACCTCTGGCATCCTCCTGAAAATCTGTACATATATATCTAACTTAAAAAAAAACTAAGGAGAATTACATACTAAGTCATCTCAAAGTATCAGTAAGTAAAGTTGAAGTTTTCCTTAACTGGTCCCAGACTACATGGTTTGCCTAGTACAGTCTGGGACCACTTGATTCCCTTGGTTAGGTTTCAACCCACCCCAGTCCATAGGAGTTTCTTTTATGCCAAAGCTGTTAAACATTTCTCCCAATGCAGAAGGGAATGGGAAAAACAAAAGATATCATTCATAAATCTACCCATCTATCAGCTCATGTCAGCACTTAGTAAATATCTAATGAATAGGTAAGTATTTGTGGGGCACTGAGCTTAGTTTTAGAATTACAAATTTTAAAAAAAGAAAGGAAGTGAGGGAGGGACGGAGGGACAGAGGGAAAGAGAGAGAAATAAAGAGACAGGAAGGGAGGAATGGAAGAAGGAAGGAAGGAAGGAAGGAAGGAAGGAAGGAAGGAAGGAAGGAAGGAAGGAAGGAAGGAAGGAAGGAAAATCACACTACATGAACCATGCCTTGAAGATGCTCACATTTCAGCTGGAAAGACAAAAACGTAAACAACCCTGAGAAGTGGTGGGATGGAGTGATGTGCATTGGCTACAATGGGGAGATCTTGGAGCTTGGTTTGTCTTAAAGAGAGGAAGTACCTCATGCATCTCTAATTCAAACACCACTCTTGCTTCTGAACTGAGACTTCATAACTTCCTTGACATCTGGGACCTCAGAATAGATTTTGCCTTTGTTCCAGTCTGTTGGTATTTTAGAGAAGCAAGTTTTTCCTTGTGTCCAAACCTTTTATATAGCCCACCTCCTACTGGTAAAGCTTTTTGATATCCTTATTGCTGCCTGGACTTCAGAGATCATCTCCTAAGTGACCCATGAACCATGTCTGCACTCTGCTAAATCCCCTGGGCTTCCTGGGTAGCTCATATGCTCTCTGCCAAATTATAGATGACAGTCCCTTGGGATGAGGTTCCTCCCTGTTCTCTGATGACTTGTATCACACCTAAGCACCTGATCCTTGCACACTGTGAAGTGTAAGAACTCTATTAGGAATGCGAGACTGGTCCACCTGGAACACTCCTAGGTATATACCCCAAATATCAGACACAGAGGGGATACCCACATATGTATTCACTTGAAGATCACAACAGCTGAGCTATGGAGTCAGCACAGATGCTAACCAGCAGGTAGCTGAATGAAGAAAGTGATATAGCAGTACAGATACAAAAGAGTATCAATCAACCATAAAGAAGGACAAAACTGTGTAAAGTTTAGGAAAAATGATGAAATTGAAGAACATTGTGCTAAGTGAAATAAGCCAGTCATAAAGACAAGAATCAATGTTTTACTTCATTTGGAGAAGGTAGAAGGAAAAATGAAATGATACCAATCAGAAAGCAGAAGAGGAACCAAAGAGGAAGCTAAAAAGGACTAGAGAGGAGTGAGAAAGGCCAAAGAGGATATCAGGGAGAGTGGATTCAAAAAAAACATGGCATATGTATATAATATGGCAAAACCATCATTTTTCATAATTTCCATGATTATTATAACAAATAACAAAGGTAAATGACACACTTATTTTTAGTTGGTGCACTTCTTTGGATTATGCTTCTATCATGGTGGTAACACATCAATAATTCCTAAATATTTGATATGTCCATGACACTGGTAGACACTAGAAATAGAACAGGGAGCTCCTCATAAACTGGGTGCAGAACATTTCACAGAGAAAGCAGTTATCCTGGGTGCTTCGAGGTTTGGAAAACTGCTGTTTGAAGAGATCTTGGTATTTGAAGGTGAAAACACTTAAAAATTTCTGAAATTTAGGCCAGGTTCCCTTCCCATCTTAATTCTCACTAGATTTACAGTGACCTCAGATAGGCATGCATTAAACGTTATTGTGCTTTATGAAAATCTTTTAATATTTATACTTATAACTGAAAATAAGAGGTACCTATGACACATGAAGAATGATGTTACATCTTAAGGCAAAATAGAGAAACAGAGACAGTTTCAGTCATAAGTAGCTCATAATATAGAAAGCAAACACCGACTAAAAATACTATCAGTAGAATTTTACAACATATGTTGTTCACAACTGTTTACTTCACAAAAAAGAAGAAATACTACGAATTCCTAGAATTTAACCTGAAAAAAACTGACCTCTACATTGTATACCATTGAGTTACAATCATGAACCTCTCTCTTCTCTGTACAGCACTGCAATGGGAATTTAGTGGACATATTGCAATAACCAAGCGTTTTCTCTCATCATCTTCACATGCATGCTGGGAAAGAGTCTTGTGTGCCTAGACAACACAAGCTGCCACTTTCCCTTACTATGTTTAAAGCATCCAGTTCTTACAGACAGTGACGCAATGATTTTTAGAACAGTCTCAGAAATTTACTTGGTTTCTGTTTGTTTCATAATGTGTTGTCACATAGTCCAAGCTGACCTCAAATTTGCTATGGAGCCAAAGATGACCTTGAATTTTTCCCTCTGCTGTCTCTACCTTCTGAATGCTGCCTTTCAGGTGTGCAGTGTCTGGTTTCACATGGTGCTAGATGCCAAGCAAGCATTCTGTGCACTAGACAAGCATTCTGCCTGCATAGCCCCAGGCACTG
Source organism: Chionomys nivalis (assembly GCF_950005125.1). Classification (NCBI taxonomy): domain Eukaryota; kingdom Metazoa; phylum Chordata; class Mammalia; order Rodentia; family Cricetidae; genus Chionomys; species Chionomys nivalis. The sequence goes on along the minus strand of NC_080089.1, from coordinate 17,156,037 downwards.
GTTGCTGATAATTTTTTTTATTAATGTTTTTGTTCTGATTAAGAAAATGAACTTCAGGATCAGTGCTTAGCCTCCAAGGTTAAGTCCCAGGGTGACAAACTGAACATTAACCAGGCCTCTCTCACTGCAGTGTTCCACGCCTCTCCTGCCATGCACTTCCTTCTGAAATAGCTTTGTTCATTCTTTCTCAGGTTGGTTTTGCGATTTTGTGTTATTTGGGTTGTTACTGAAAATTCTTTGTGCCCTTTACATTCACAGTTATTGCTTGTTTCGTCAAGCCAGAGACTGCTTAGGGTTGGGGCTACTAACGGGAACAAAATCTCTACCTGAGAGAACTTTAATTTTTTAAACCATCCTCTGCTTGTGAAATAGCCCTTGATACATGCCTCACCTTTGCCTTCAAAATCCCATCAACAAGGAGTTTCTGCCTCTGCCCATTTCTCGGCTGCCACCTCGGGGTACTCACCACCTGGTTAAATGTTAAAACCAGTGTTAAATGAATGCAAAGCTTGAGAGCTAAAGGGGGTGTTATTCAAACTTAAAAATGTAGGAGGGGTCAGCAAAAGCTCCGAGAAGTCTCCTTTGTAGAAACAGGAAAGGGAGCTAGAGTGGAGGGAGAAGGACCATGAACTTTAAGGATTTTGAGGCAAGACAGCCATGTTCCTTGTGGAACTCGAGACTAATGCTGACTTTTTTAGATCATTACCCAAACAGAGAATACAGAATTTAGTTAAGACACTGGGTTTAACATTATAGAAATCTGATTTTCAAAATAAGCACCCTCAGAACCAGGACTTTTCATTGGTAGACTGGGACATCTTCATATGTAGGAGGAGCCGTGAATAGCACACAGTCATTGCCAACAATGGGAAACATTATTCCAGCTGTTACTACACGGAAGCAGGGTGGACCTGTCTATCAACCCATAAAATTGTATCAAAGAATCCAGCCACAGTCTCCAAAGGAAGATGTGCACCACTACAGTTTACTGAGTAAGCAATAATTCTCCTGAGATCAGGCAAGGCACCTCTATGCACAGCACACACAGGAGAAGGCAGCAGATGATATCCACTCCTGCTCTGTTTTCTAAGAAGTGTAATGGCCTCAGCTTCCTTCCTGTCTGTGCATGAGCAGAGCGAACATTAAGTTTATTTCATTGTGCTGCCAACACTTCATTTCCCTGGACTCATTCTCTGGGTATATCCTTGGCTGTTTCTCATTTGTCAGTCTGTTCCCAGAGCAGCTTAAGAGATCTTAGAGAAAGATGCTGAATCAATATTTGAGCTTTATGTGGGTCCTGGAGAAGCCTGACTACACAGCAGTAAGCTACAGTGGCCCAGAGCTGCTGTGGAAAAAGCCTTGTCCGAGTGGGTTAGCACTTGACTGAAGAATAGTGACTAAGCCACAAAACTAACTTAGCTGCTTTTACCTAGAACTCAGAAGAGCACTTGGCATCTGGATTTCAGAATTTGGGAGGAAAAAAAACTCACTAATCATAGTGACCTAGAATTGCTTGTTCAGTCACCACAGAAGAGTAAGAGGACCTAAGGTCTGTCTTTTCTTACTCTGCTATGTGATCATAAGCAACCCATTGATTTCTAGTCTCTGCTGTCTATTGAAACTTGGATTGATTGGGCTTTTCTCCAAAATTAGCTCTAGTTCTATGCTATTTAGAAAACTAACACAGTCCTCTTGAATATTGCAATATCATAATATTCATTCAATTTGTTATCTAATTATTTATTAGAACTATTACATATTTACTGATATGGATGCTGACAGTTTAGAAAAGAAAGCTGAGACAAACTGTCTCTTGGTCTTGGGGCTCACAGCATCTTTAATCCTTTTGTACAGAAAGCACCACAAACCCATGATTTACAATATTGTTGGTAAAACAAAACTCAAAGGAGAACCCAATCCTTTTGCGCTTCTCAGAACCAAACATGCTTGGAACCCTTAAGAAAACAAGACTTTGTCTAAATGGATTTGATGGAGGAAGGTCATTGGTTAATTAATAAAAAAACTGCTTGGCCTCATAGGTTAGAATATAGGTGGGTGGAATAAACAGAACAGAATGCTGGGAGGAAGAGGAAGTGAGCTCAGATGCAGGGCAGCTCCTCTCAGAGCCAGATGCAATGCAGCCAGCCACCAGGTCAGACATGCTGAATCTTTCCCTGTAAGCGCACCTAGTGGTGCTATGCAGATTATTAGAAATGGGCTAAATTAATACATGAGAATTAGCCTAGAAGAGGCTAGATATAATGGGCCAAGCAGTGTTTAAAAGAATACAATTTGTGTGTTGTTATTCCAGGGCATAAGCTAGCCAGGCGGCCGGGTGGCGGAACACAGCCCGCAGCTCCCTACAACACTGATTATGACAACAAAGTGGCATGCGTGATCTAGTATGAGCAATCTGAGAGTTGTTGAGACAGTGAGGAGACTGGATGTCAGAATAAGTTAAAATGAGAATGGGAAGCTGAGAATCATGTGTGGGGGAGAAACTGCTGAGGGGCAATTAAGTACAAGATGGAGGATTGTATGTGATCAAATTTTAAATGTATTCTAAATGATTCCAGAAGATAAAATTGTTGAAATTATTGCCAGTGACTGGAAGCTAAAGAAAAATAGTTTGTTTTTTTTTTTTTTGGTAGTTACAGAAAAGAAAATTTCACATTCTAAATATACAACAGAATGGGCTTCTCAACTGAACATGCTAGAATAACTGTGGGTTAAATGAGTAAGCATAAGAATTGCAAACTGAGTTGGTGTTTCCCAGTCCTAAATCTCTATTTAAGCTTTCATTATGCACATGGAAAGAGTAGGTATAAAAATCCTTTTATTCTGAAGATCTGGGGATTTATAGATCTTTACTCCTGATAGAGGTTATGGCCAATAGCATCATACAAAAATGAGAAATAATTTCTGTGACAATAGATCTTTCTCAGCTGCTCACTCAGAATCTACAAAATGGTAAATAATACACATTTTATAGAATGTGTTATTCATGATTAGAAGAGAAAATATAATAGAAAGTCCTCATGTCATGATCCTAAAGGGTTTAGTTCATGAGAGACACTTAACGCACTGACCAGTAGGTGTAATTCAAACCTTGAACAGTAGGGACCATTGTTTTCTTGCTGAAAGTGAAGCAGTCTTCATGGAGTTTGCATTGCATATTAATGCAAACTTGCAGCATGAAGCTGATGTAGTGAGTTTTCACTCATCAGTCTTGGGCTGTCTGAATACTTTCAGATAACATATGTCCATAACATGGCATCCAAATGATCGCTCCAAGAGCTTACAGTGACATGAGGAGAAAGAATGAACGGAAAGCAAGGATGTGCTACTGTGATGTGCCATCCTCACTGTCAACACACATGAATTTGGAATCACCCATGAAGCATGCTGCTGAGGGCTTCCCTGAAGAAGATGAATTGATGAGGGAAGACACATCCTAAATATTGATGCTACCACTGCACGAATTCGAGCGACTGGCTGGAAAAAAAAGGACAAAAGGGAGGGAGCTAGTTGAGTGCCAGAGTCCCTGCTCTCTGCTCTCTGGCATACCCTGGTGGAGAAACTCCAGCTTCCTTCTGTGCACTCCTTCATACCTTCCCTGCCACAAATGACTGCCCTCTGTCCAACAGTAAGCAGAAGAAATTCTGCTTCCCTGAAGGTGCTCATCTTACATATTTGGTCACAGTAATGATAAAACAACTAGCTTGATTCTCACAAAAATTTTCAGTTTCATTAGTGTTGGCTGAAGAATTAAACTGTTAAATATGCCACTATATTTGTTGACCAAATCAAAACGCTGCTTCTTAGTTCTCTCTCTCTCTCTCTCTCTCTCTCTCTCTCTCTCTCTTCTCTCTCTCTCCACACACACACAAACACACACACACAAACACACACACACACACACACCAGTGCACACACACATATATGCAAGCACATACACAGTATTCACTGTATCAAATAGGGACATTTTCTCTAACACTTCTACCAATGGGCTAGCTTTCTAACCTTCACAGTGTTACCATATTTATAGAGTTCCCATGATTCACTTCTCAGGGAGAAATCTTCAGACAGGTACTATCTCATCACATGCTGACCACTTAGTGATCCTCTGGTATTTGCCATACTATAAATACTTGGGGGAAAATGGCTGTCCAGTTGTTCAACTGAAATTCTTTAAAGGTAAATCTCTAACATACAACTTATAGTACCCGGTTACTTGCTATGATTAAGAACCTCATTTATATATCCCTTCCTTGCTCTTCCTATAATTTTTTACTATCTTTATACACCTGTATATATTTTCCAGGCACACTAGGCACGTATTCATCTCTTTTGATTTAATTTCTCCCTCCATGGATCTGTGTGGGGGCATCTCGGTTGAGAAGCCTCTTGTTCATAAATAACTACTAGATGGTTTTACTGTCCAAACACCTCCAACATTTTAATTGGAACTATTTCTAAAACCTGCTTCATAAGCTGCATAACTGGCTCACGTTCAAATGGGGCTGAGATGTATCCATCAATAACGGCTCATATTGCATTAAAATATAGATTAAAACACATCAAAGTAGAAACAACTTCCTTTACACTTAATAAAATTTAATACACGTTCAAAAATACATTTTTTTCAAAGGCAGACACCTTTAGAAACTTCTTTTATGGTAGGAAAATGCCCTCAGGAATCTTGCCTTTGGGACACTGAATCAGTTTGTATCTTTGTCTCTTAGGAGGTCTGCTATTGGAATGAAAGATCACTCTATGACTTTTCTCTATTGATTTCATGAATTAATATAGCAGATTTATTCCTGTGTTTTCCAATGGGTATTAGCATTTACAGAAAGGAAGGAAAGGGCAGAGACACAAAGAAACTGAAAGAGACCTTGGATCTTGAACACATCACACCCCAATTGTGAGGTCATGGTAATGAGAGAAGCAGAAAGGCACATGTGTCATGGGGAAAGAAAGGGCTGTTTGTGTACTCTTGGCCATTGTCTCACCTCATTGTCATCTGGGACTGTTGCAGGCCTCCCTTAACTTGAATCTGGATAAGCTGACATACTGAATCCCTATTATTTCAGCCTGCCTGATATGGTTATGATTTAAGAAAGAAGCTGGCTGCTCTTCACATCACATAGCAGGGAAACATTTGTTAAAGCCAGCACTCTCTTAGCCCCAGCCACACTCCAGCAAGGCTATCAACTAAGCCCCTGCTTATCTCACAATTGCCCAGCATAGATCCCTTCCCTGTAGACAAGTGTTGGACAGGCAGTGTCCATGGGCTGGACTGGAGCTCTGATCTTGTCATGACCACAGTGTGGATGAAACAGAGAGATAAATGCAGGCTTCTCAAGCTACTCGGTGAATGTTCCAGAAAGATAATAGAACCTCTCAATTTTTGTGCCTTTATACTATTTTCCCTTAATGTTAGGCTCTTAGGGAGGCTTTGTGGATATAGAAGTTTCTTCAATTCTTCCTGAGGCTAAAGAGGAATGCATCCACAATGTTTTACAAGATTCTGAGGCTATGGAAGATGACAATAGACACTCATGCATAGTTATAGTAGTCCAACAAAAGGAGAGAGATCGGAAAAGAAAGTTAATAGTATTCATGATGGGCTTCCTGTATTTCCTCTCATACAGTGAAAGCTTACTGCATGGGATTCCTGTATATTTCCATGAATGATCAATGTATGAGACTTCTTGATTTCTCTTTATTATCCCTCATTTTTGGTTGTTTTGTTTCATACTCTGTTGGCATCTACACACACACATACACACACACACACACACAAATATGTACCTGTGTCAACATGTGTTTCTCAGTCAATGACTCCCCAGCATATTTTGAAGTTGAGTTTATATCATAATATGATCTGCTTCAGAGGCTGCTGCCCAGGTCTGAGATGAGGACACTCAGTCAGCATGCATCCCTCATCTGCAAAAAAACAACACTATTGAGCTGCATGTACTTTTGAAAATACTAGCACAGAGAGACAGGATCAGAGCTTTTTAATTTCTATATATTTTAAATTTTACTCTATATAGGGTGAAATATCTAGTTTCTATGTAGTAGTAGTGCCAATTTGCTTGAGTTGCTTGTCATAAAGAGTCATAGCAATGTTCTTCACTACTGTGGTGAGGGTAAGTCCAAGAACAAGGATATGGTAATTTCAGAACCACTCCTGGCCACACACACATACACTGCCCCTGCTGTGTCCTCAAAAGGCCTCTGTGTGAACCACAGGAATGTCTTCTGCCTCTCAAGGCTTCACTACAATGGGATCATTTAGCACAACCACCCTATAAGGTTTTTGTGTCCAGATGAAGTACATTCTGAAGTACAGGAGAGCTAAGAGCCAACAAAGAAATGTTGAAGCAATACTATGTAGACATACTGAAAGAAGGCATCCCAGGGGTGATCAGTAGAAAAGCATGGGGAGTCAATAAATCTAGTGCTTCAGAAGCTGAGGTAGAAGAATCATGAGCTGGAAGTCAATCTGGGAAACCTAGAAAGGAGGTAAATGATATTAACAGCAGTAACAGTAAAAACAATAATGACTCAACAATAGCAATAGAATAGTAATTAGCATAGTAATATCCTGCCTTGAACAAAATTAAACAGAAAAGAAGAAAAAATATATAAGAGTTGGGGAGATGACACACAGTGGGAAAATGCAAGCATGAAGATTGAAGTTCAAATCCCCAGCACTCATAATGTTCCAAAATTAGGTGAGCGTGGCCACTCCCATGTAATTCCAGTTATCAGGAGGTAGAGACAGGAATCCTCAGAGCATTCTTACAGCCTAGATCAGAACAGCTAACTAGTTCTGGGTTTAAATGAGAAACCCTGCCTCAATGCGTATAAGTTTGGAAAGAGAATAAAAACAGATGGCAATATCTGCTGTCTATTCATAGTATTCACATGTGTGTGCACATGTATCCACACACAAACAAATGTCCATACATATATGCACATACATTGAACACAAATACGCATGCAAAAAATCTTTGGAAATTGTCTTTGCAAATAGCACTGTGAGAACTCAGTTCCATTCTAGAAGACTGTCTCATAGTTTCTCCCTGAGAACAGAATCATTTTAATCAAGTCACTCTGTTGCTGCCTTGCTTAGAATCCTGGTCATTCATTGTCTGTTTGCTCATAAATAAAAACAAAAGTTCACACTTAAAGAAAAACTCAATTTATATTTGGCAAGCATATGTTGTAGGACACCCTTCTGTATGCTATGAATATGTCTTATTACCATTGGTTAATAGAGAAGCTGATTTGGCCTATGGCAGGGCAGAACAGAGCTAGGAGGGAAAGCCAAATTAAATACAGAAAGAAAGAAGGAATCATCAAGAGAGACACCAACAGCCTCTGGAGAAGCAAGATGTGACATAACAAGCCAAGAGCCTCATGAAAATTTATAACCTAATAAAAATGGGTTAGTTTAAGTTGTAAGAGCTAGTTAATAATAAGCCTGAGCTGATAGGCTAAACAGTATGTAATTAATATTAAACCTCTGAGTGGTTATTTTAAAAGCACCTGTGGGACCAGGGAGGACGAGAAGCCTCCAGTTACAATGATATGTCAAGTGAGCCTTTGAGAAAGTGTCCATGTTGCTATAATAGTAGGAGAAGAATGGCTCTCTGGAACAAGCTGAAGCCATTCCAGTCTTTATTTGCTGTCACCTCTTGACTTTTGCAGTGAAACCCACTGCAGGTAAAAGTTTTCAAAAATCTTCCTGCTTCTCAACTAAATCTTTTGTAGGCATTCTCAGCAGCTTCTGATAAGTAGATTTCAGATGCAGACCAGTGTTTGCTCTGGTCTGTTTGTAACCTTTGGTTGAAAGATTCTTGACCCTCATTTTTACAAACAACAATAAAACCTAAAGCTATGTGGAACACTTTACTACTAGTTCCGACTTTATGAATTTATCTGGTATACACATAATATTTTCCTTTATATTAAGTGTTTTGTGTTAAATATCTATGCAGGTTTCATCAAAGGAAAAGATATCCTAAAAATCACCTTGTTTAATAAACATTAGAACCCGTATCCATGTGTTCTACTGTAGATACTTCAAGGAGTAAAGCCATGTCTTCCTGACAGCTGATGTGGACGGAAAGTATCTCACTGTCTTTTTTGTCTATTATTTTTCCTTCTCCCCCCTCCCTCTTTCTCTTCCTTCCTTCATAATTGCATACTAAGTACATGCCATGTGCCCAGTAGCATTCCAAAAAATTATAGAACTAAAATAAAGCCCCTAATTACATAAATCTTTCTTCCCACCATAAAAATATAGTTAGCATAATACACCATCCAGGATGCTACCATAAAGAATATAGTAAAGAGATCCAGAGTGTGTCCCTGGCCCCTGAGGCTCTTCTCTGTGCTTTCCCAGTGAGGAATGAAGGCAGAGTGGGAAATGAGTGTAGGTCTTCTCAGCCTTCTCTGTGAGGTCATAGGTTAGGAAGCGGGTCTCATCACTGTGCACTTGGCAGTCCTCAATTCTGATTCCTCTTACCCTTGCTGTAAGGGGAGTAAAATACTCTTTATGTGGGTGGTGTGGAATAGCGTCTCTGGGGTACTAACTTTGTTCTTTCATTTGAGATAGTACATACTAGTAGAAAATAGGACAATTGCAGAATTGTGGTACTACACATCTCTCTCATAGCTCTATGATATTGTTTAAGAAAGATTTACAAGTTTAGACCCTGTAGTTTTTTTTTTCCTTTGGGATACCATGATTGAAATCATCACAAGGAAACAAGGCCAGTGAAGATAATTTCCCATCAGGAAATGGGTCTTGGGGATGGAAGGTGAGCTAGGATGGGTTGAAAGTACAGGTAAGGGAAGGGATATGGAACACCATTGGGACGCCCTCTAGACCCAGGGCAAACTCTGCAGTTCTTCAAGTCAGAGAGACCAAAGATTTGCATATTAGATGGCCTCCATGTTATGCGTGGCTAGCTATTCCTGTGCTCTTAAAACATGAAGCTATTTTCTTATTTTCCATTTTCCAAGAAATGTTACTTGAAAGTATAAAAATAATTTAAGCACTTGGGAGTTAAATGTATTCTCCTTTTAATTCCTTTTGCATTAGTTTCTCTTTTTACTTAATTTTTTATGGCTGAAAGAATTTAATTAATTCAACATGGTTACATTTCCCGGGTCTTGCTAGACACACTGTAGACATATATTCAAAATAAGTCTAAGGAATAAGACACTCCAGTAAATAATTTATTATATCTGATGTAAATGCATTTAGATTGTTTTACTTTTCTGAAAACTGAATATTAATGTTCCTCACAAGTGTGAAATATTTGATATTTCTGGAGTAGCTTTATCACTCCACAGTTCTGTCCAGATCAGCATAAATCAGAGCTGAGTCTCAAGATACAACCTGGAAAGTGTACTCAGCATGGTTTTTAAGCTATGTGAGCCGTACCCAGAGCAAAGTAAACTGAACTTTCTGGGGTGAAAGAATAAGTGTATTTTTCACATTACTGTTATCAGAAGGCTGCCTTTTGGGGAGTCCTTCCCTTCAAAATAAGGCCTCATTCATTTGGTTCTTCATCTGTGGCTTATTTGAAATTTTAAAATACATGTTTTACTGAATTTTGATATGGCAAGGACTTTCTATTTTCTTTAAATAACTACTTTGAAAGAATGAGCTTACAATTTTCAAACCAATACTTATTATTTCAGAGCATGACTCACGGATTGAAAGCTTGCCACTCACTTATGTTTGGCTAGCAAGAATGTTACCTCCCAAAATGTTTATGCACGCTCTGTTAGCTGTGGGCTCTGCTGAGGACTGACTGAAAATTAAATGATTTGTGCCTTCTTTTAAAGCTCAGATTCCTATAAATTAAAGCAAAAAATAGAAATTATATTTTTAGAGCAAACTAGAATTTAAGAAATATACAGCAACAAAACCATGCTTTGCCACATTTCACAATAAAAAAACATTGCTAGCAAATGTGCCTGTGTTTATCTGGACAATTTATACTGAATTTTAGATTTCTTTTGTAAGTAAATAGTTACAAAAATGTAAATCTGGTTAGCTCATACTTTACAGCTGGAAGGAGTCTTGAAAATTATTTGTATAAACTCTTTTATTGACAAGAATGCACAGGACATGAATAGAGAAATGACTTAGCCAAGGACAGCTTCATAATGTCTGGATTTGCAAGAACACCCAACAGTTTTTCTCTGACCTCCCTGAAGTGATCTTTTGAAGCCTCAGTGACATGAACTGCACTGACAATTGGTAGAAACATTAGGAGACAGCAATGGTTAGTGTTATAGAAGAAATGGTCCAGAGCATTGTTCTGAGAAGTCAGGTTCAGTACTGACAGCTATATATGGCGTCAAAAATCTTGACTGCACTCACAGTTGTAGTTATTTCCTACATTGAGTCTACCTATTTTGAGATATTAACAAAAAGATGAGTGCTCTGCCATCCAGAGCCCTTCCATACAGAGCTGGTTGGCATGGTGTATGTAATTTTTTTTCAGAAAGAAAGCGTTCCTACCCTCGAGAGGATAGATACTCATAAGACTCAGGAGACAAACAAAACCAACATGATTCAAGGAGATCCGAAAACAAACTCACAAGATGCACAGGACACCCTTAGGGGTATAGAACAGTAACAATTAATAGAGAGAGTTGCCTGGAGGATGGACACAGAACTCAGAGGACGTCATTTTTGTGTTATCATCCATGCTGACAAGGTCTTAACAACTATGCACTCCCTGAGTCACCCATGTTCCTGGAAATAGGTCCAATAACTCATTGGTCCACCAAGGAAAAGTTTTGGAGAATGATTTATTTGGTTCTGCTCTTGGTTACCTGAGACATACAGATTTTTTTATACCTCTTTGGGAAAATCCCTACAACACATGGTCACAGCAGAAGATTACCCTTTCATATAAACATGTGAGAGTTGAATTCCCAGCTCATCACTATCCACAGTAATCAGCACCTCTTGTCCTCTGGTATAGAAAGATAGCAATTCACCAGGGCAAGAAGCAACACTCTCTAATCTCACATTGACACCACCTGCTCAATAGATTACACACCTTCCCAAAGAAGATGCACCATTTATGATATAAATTACATCGAGGAGTCATGGGTACAATCTTACATAGAATGATGCTCAGAAAATCTGCTATTGAAATGGGTGCATTATCTCACTGGCATTTTTTAGCTAACATTTATAACTCCAGGGGCAGGAGTAAACATACTCAGTTTCCTGCCTTCCGCCAATGCTGCATAATCTCTAAAAAAAGATTAGGTTTTTGGCAAGAAGCACAAGGCCCTCTGTGGCCAGTGTAAGCAATCTCCCTTCACTTTATAACCAGGAGCTATTTTTCATATCCCAGCAATGATTGGCTCTTCAGGGTGAGGGTACTGTGGCCTTTTCCTCATGAAGGCTCTTTTCCAGATCTATGTCCTTGGACATGTGCTTCAATTGTGTTTTGACATTTTCATGTCTTCATTAGCGAGTTTCAGCAAATTTCTCCTTGAAACCATTGCCTGACACCAGCACCACTGTCACAGAGCCATTTGATGACTTCAAGGCCAGGGCACACTTTATGACTCTAAACAGTAAAATAATGTGATGTCTTTCTTTGTCTCAACTATGAGGATATTCATTATTCTTATGTCTCCTCCTGCCGTGTTGAGAATTCAAGTGGGTTTAATTTAATTCCACCCATTGAATCACAAAATGTTAACCCCAGAGCAATAAGTATTTTTGAAGCACCAAGCACATAGCAGGACTATGTGCTCTTTTTGTTGGCCATCTTAAAGCTGCTCCTCTCAGTCTTCCACTTCCCTCAAGTGATGTGACGGTTCATCTTTACTGTCAACTGAATTTTGAATCACCTAGGAAGCACAATTCTAGAGGTGACTTTAAATGTGTATTCAGAATGGTTTAACAAACTGAAGATCTGCAAATGGATGACACCATCCTATAAGCTGGAGCTCTTGACTAAATAAAAAAAGGAGAAGGAGTTAATGAGCTGAACATCAACACCCATCTCTCTGCTTTCCAGCTACAGGTGCATTGTATTCAGCTGTCTTATGCTTTTGCTGCCATGTTTCCTCACCGCATTGAATGGACCACATCCTCTCAGAGTGTGAGCCAAAATAAGCCCTTTCTCCTTTAAGTTGCTGTTGCTAGGTATTTGGCCATAGTAACTGAGACAGATGAGATAGTACCTGTCTTCAGTGCCCATCAGAAAGCAGTAACTGAATATCACAAGAACTGCTTAAAACAAAACAAAATACCCCCAAACAAACAAGCAAACAACTTGGCTTTAAGAACCCCTGCATAAAACTAAGTTATTGGGCTCATAAAAAAAAAATCAGAAGTAGGGGTAGGGAGAGATGGTTCAGTCTATAAAGCACTTGTCACACAAACCCGAGAAACTGATTTCCATAACCAGAATCCACACTAAAAGCGTGGCATGTTCGGTGTGGTTTGTGAGCACAGCATAGAGCAAGCCCAGGCAGGAAGGTCTGGGGCCTGTTAGCCAGCCAGCCTGACAAGTCAGTGAGCTCTGAGTTGAGCAAGGGACCCTGTCTCACAAAATAATGTGGCAAGCAACTGAAAAGGACATCTGTTGTCAACCTCTGACCTCCAAATGTGCATGTGCCCATGCATACACACAGACACACACACATGAGCAAATGCATAGATCACATGAACACACCAAAACCCACCAGAACAAAACAAAATATCAGGAAGAGTTATAACCATGTTGGTGAGTCTCAACCTCCATAACTCTAGTCCTAAATCATCTGTGTTTCTAGATCCACAGCTCAGAGCCCCAGGATGGCCGTTGTGAGTGCCTGTCACACATCCTAGAGATGAAAAAGTCTGCCCTGTCCATTACTGCTTTTCCTTTCCACTTAGTAAGCCGTGGGAATAACTATTAATCCCCAATTTCCGTCCTGCTGCTGTTTCCTCTTTCCTGTTGATCCCAGGTCTCACAAACCTTTACAAACCAGGATCTTCTTAGTGAACCAACAAGGAAAACAGTAATCTCAGTATGTCCATAAGTATGTTCATAAATAGATGGGAGATGAGAGAGCCGTGAGGTGTGGCTAACTGCATGTGGTTTTCACAAGACCCTTTGGGTCACGTTGTTACCCGTCACAATGTCTACCTATCATAACCCAGCCCTCAACACTCCCTCTTCCCCTCCCACAAAACACATGAATTTCATGGCATCTGTGAGAAGACAATGCCACAGTTTTCTTTGTAATCCTTCCTCCACTCATATAACCAGAGGACAGGGTCTTTATTTAGCTAATGTGAAGTCAGTTTATTAAGGGCAGACTCATCTCTTCTTCTTTCATGAAAATTTAAAATTTAGATTTAATGTATTTTCACTTTTGTTGTGATTTAGGAGCTAATGAACAGAACAGAATAATTGTTGACACACTTCTTGGTTCTCTGGGCAATCAGGAAGTGAATAATCATGGTTTAAATACCCATTTATTCTCAGGAGCAACCGAGGAAACAAAGGTAGGTCAGGATGGAAGCTTGCCATTCTTCACAAGTTCTTAGAGTAAGACATTTTTCCTTCTCTCTGTTAGATACCAGCCCCACAAAGACAGGAAAAAAAAACTGCAGAACCACGGAGTGGTGAGAAAACCTTGTTCTCCATGGCCAGTATGGCCATTTCCCCAAGAAGATCCTTGAGCTGAAGTCACCTCCTCAAGCAGGCAGTTTAGGTACTACCCTATCTCCAGGAAGCTGATTATAAAGGAGGTTAGTGCAACCCGAAGAATTTAGAATACCCTACCTAAAATAAATCAGAGTTTGGGAAGAAGCAACCTTGTCAACTTAAATTAAATTTTTTCTAACTTAAAATTTTTCATATAGAGTTACTGACCTAAAATATTTTGGGTCTACTTAACCATCGCAAGAGCTCCCCATGCTATTTCTGAGAGAGGTCCAGTCTTGGGTAATGGTTTCGTTTCTCCTGAAATCCTGTTTACTTCTGAGCATTCCTGGTTAATTATGCCATTTGGTCAACCAAACCCAGCTCACCAAACTTCCCACAGGGGTTTCTGAGGGGATTTTTGAGTGATGAGATTATTCATGTCAGTCCCCTTAAGGTTAATCGAGAATTCTGCCTTAGGACAGGCACTCTCATCAAAGCAGAGAATGCAATTCCAGGTCAGAGTTTTGGCATGGGCCAAAATCCTGCCCTAGGCCAGATCCTTGTCTTGGGTAAGAGTTATGCCCTGAATCAGATCTTTGCCCTGTGCTGTGTCCTGAGTCATAGTGGTGCCCAGAGTCAGAGCCCTTCCTGGTCAGATTCCAGCTCTGTCTCAGAGCACAGTCCCAACTCAAGACCCTTGCATCCCCTGGGTCAGATGAGCTCTGTCCCGGGTAAGATGCTTTTCCTCAGTTAGAACACTATCATAAGTCAGAACTGTGGCCTCAGCTAGAGCTTGGTGCTGGCTCAGAATCTTGCCCCAAGTCAATGCCATGTTGGCATCCTTATTTAGACTGCAGTACCAATTTCATTCACCCTTCACACACAAAAAGAAGCCTCATATGTCGGAGCTGATTTAGAACGCACACCCTCACCATCTCCACAGTGCCCTGGGCAGAATGATGGCTAATTTCTCAGGACTAAAATAGAATGAAGAAAGTCAGCTAACATCTAGTGACACCCATAATCTGGTGATGATAGCCGTATCCTTGTGTATATTATAGTGTATTACTTTTTTTTCAGAAAGTGAAATCACTTTATAATTTCACTTTATCTGATTAGTTATTCCAAAAATGGTCACAATATATCTGGGAAGAAGCCCAGATTCAGAATGGTGAGCTTGGAAATGGGGTTCAGATCTCTGTTCTTTGATTTTGCTTTCTTTGGGTGATCCATTCCTTCATGTTTCATGCTTTAGAAAAACAAAATATAATTATTTATATTATTATACGGAGAGCTAACAGGATCAGATAGATATTCAAAGAACTTTCTAAGGCCCTTGGTACAAAGGAATTCATACTGAGGCAATGTACCAAACAACAGCAAAGGTGCCCTTCAGATATAAGATCCCAATTTTTATGAGTCAAACTTTTGACAAGACCTTACCTCCCAACCATAGATCTTCTCTGATACCTGTATTATAACTCACCTTTTGTTGGCTCTATAATATATTTCTTTTGTTGTAGAGTCCACCCTAAGAGGTAATTTTGCACAAATATCAAGACCAAAAGTCAGGCAAGGTTGAGGTTTTTAGAAGGTAGCAAATGGAGTATGGTTGTCTGTTTCACAGACTTGCAGTAGACAGGAGCTGACTCCACACCACTGAAAGCAGGAAGGCTGTAATGGGAATCTGTGCATCTCTTTCTCCCGTGGGAATGATGCCAAGATTTTCTAAGCCTTAGCTTCCTCACTTTAAAAGGAAGATTAATAGTTTTCTATCATGACTTACAAAATGTATTAGCTATTGATTGACCTGTACTTAGTGCTTATTAAATGCTAGCTTTGGTGAAAGAAAGACAACAGCGTTGGATGATGGTGTTGATAGACTCGTCTCATGGATGTTACCCTTCTGTGGGATCAACAGACACATCCCTGAAGCAGGAGAAGACTCAGGAGAGCCACAGTCTGGGAGTGGTCCCCAGGGGTTAGTCTGCTGGAAATGGCAGAAGAAAATAGAATTGGCCATAAGGTCTTCACCAAAAAATGTGGCACATCTCAACCTCAAAACCTTTGCTAGAGTCTGCAAGCACATTAAGCCTTCTCCACACTGAAAGATCTCAGCCCTACCCACAAGTCCTCAATAGAAAGAAATAACTCTTCCATAGATGAGAACTGTAACATCTGGACTTTCCTCTGAGGAGAAATACCAGCATAGAGGCATGTAAAAAGTACTTTCACTAGTAAATGTATATACTTACCTCACTTTTTCAAAATGGATATTCATATATATTTGAAGAAATTGTGTAAATCTGGTTGAAATCTGTAACAATGCACTTTTCAAAAGAGGGACTGTCCATTCAGCTATGATGACGGCATCTATGACTGCCATGTTTCTGCTTAGACAAATGTGTTTATTTTTAGGCAAGATATATATGCTAAGAATATTACAGTGTTTTCTGAACTTGAAGGAATCCAGTGCACGTGATTGGATGTGGAAATCACAGAACATGAAATTCTACAATTATGACAACTGCCTAGGCTGGCATCGTTGGTAACATGGGGAAATGGTAAGGAGATCTTCCGAATTAGAAGTACTAAAATCAAGCAGTTCAGGGTTGAGGGTAACACTGCACTCCAAGCCCTAATTCTTGTTGCTGTAGAGAACATGCCTTATACCCCATGAATGTACCTTCCCCTTGAGACAGCAAACTCCTGTTTTCCCTCTCTGTAGACACGGACAGCATTGGGATACATCAGGTCTCAGCTTAGGCTGATCTTGATTAACCTGTATTATATTCATGCTTTGATTTGGGGCTCCCCAGAATATGAAGCTTACTATCTTGTTACTTTCGTTTTTATTTTCATGATGTGAAGCCATTATAAGTCCATAGCAAATAAACTAGCCAGAGATTAATAATGATAGCAACAATGTAACAACAGCAGACATAAAAAATATGACTAGAATACCACAATAAACACATAAAACTGAACTCCAAAAAGTGCTTCACTCTCCAGTCGATAAATGGCTGAATGCTGTCAGCTAGGTCACAGGACGACAATGAACCTGACTTTGGGGGGCAGGCACAGCCACTCATTGATCCACTCTGTCATTTCAGACACAGTACGGAAAATGGATCTCTCTCCATCCACCCATGCAGCAGGGAATGGAAAGCTAGGGAGAGGAGGATGGAGGCATGTTGTATGGATAGGACAGATTTCAGGTTGACAAGACCCATAAGGAAAGCACAGTTTTTCCCACTGGGGATGCTCAACATAGCCTGGTGCTTAACAGGAAATAAACCATGCAGCAGTAGCAAAGTCTACCTGACAGGCAAGGTAGCCTAGATGTAACTAGAACACAATATATAAAAAAATGGCTAATACATATTTATTGAACATACAGATCTCTGTATATAATATAATGAAACGTGCTTATCTATTTTTGTATACTATAACTCATATTAAGTAGACTGGGCTTCACTATAGGGGAAATGACTCAGTCATTGAAGGACTTGCTTAGCAACATAAAGACATGAGTATGAGCCCAAGAACCTATATATAGAAAGCAGGGCAGGGTGACATACATTTGTAATTCCAGTGCTGAGAAGTGAATACAGAAGACTCCCTCAGGCCAGCCAGCAGAGCCAGCTTGGCAGATCAGAGACCAATGAGAGATTCTGTTTCATAGAAAACAAAGTGGAAAGACCTCTATTTTCCACACAAATGCGTGCAAATGCATTCTTGAACACACACATGAATACATGTGCACACACAAATGTATACTGTTGGTAAAGGTTACAGCCACTGTAGGATTACATGAGAGGTGAGCAAGCATGTGGCTTGGAATTTAAAGGCTAAGATTTTGTAGGCAGTTTAGAAGGCCAGAGACTATTTCTGAAGCGATAGCCCAGAAGCTGGCAAAGTTATGTACTGAGTTAAGAGTGGCCCAGCGTGGTTGGAGAGTTCGTACAGTCGACAGACTGCAGGAAATGAAAAGATAATAGGAATCTTAAATATCATGTCAGAGCCTTGGAATTTTTACTTCAGGCAACAGAAATGTGATCTGTCTTAGGATGATAAGAGGGCAGGGCCTGAAGTATCAGTTATAGGACAAACAGAAGACAAAGATTGCTCCGGCGATCCTTATGATATCACCAAGGGAATCAAAACCAAAGTGGAATGAGTTCTCCATGTAATATGGACTGGTGCTTCTTTTTCTTAAATGATTGCCCTCTTTAAAATAGAGAATCCTACTGAGAAAACCTGGCTCAGGCATTGAGTCCAGCACTTCTAGCAAGCTCCAAGTTGATGCCAATGTTGCTGGCCCATGAACTGAGCGAGCTTACAGGTAACCTTAGACAGGCCTTCCTTGCCAGACTGACCATGTGGTGTTTCAACAAATGTATATGCACTGGGAGAAGATACAGTCATATTTGCTATGGAAGATAACTGTTTATATTAGAAACGAAGCCTAAGTTGTGCTGGAGGCATTGGAGTCTATAGAAATGGCAGAAGACAAATCTAAGTGGAAAAAAATTTCCCTGAAACCACCACCAATAACAGTATACTACTAAAGATGTGGACTAGGGACAAAACTGGCTCCGGGGATAGAAAAGACACACACTCCAGTACTGGTCCATTTGGGGATGTGAAGACCCAGCATCTTGTCTCACAGAGGGATCTTCTGAAGGGATGTCCTGGCCTGGGTTCACCCCATGGCACATCTGAGCTTCTTGCTCACACTGAGAGTCAGTTTATATCCTGCTGCTTCCTGTTTTCTTCTCTCCCCTGTGGTGTTTCTTCAGGTAGCACTCCCCAGTAATACCTTTTCTCAGTGTGGGTTTCCCAGAATCCTAACCTCAGACAGATGTGCTCATTTTGGACATGAAATCACAGAAATCCCTCTCATTTGAGCTGCCTCTCCACAGGCGTGTTCCTGAACAGAGACAGCCCCTCACTACTTCGCCTGCCCTGTGGGTTTTGCTTTGGGAGTTTTATTAGAAGGTGCTGCTGTACCATCTGTTAAAAACAAGGCAGCAAATTTCAGGGTCATTTTGTGAGGTCACATTCCCAGCTGTTATGTCTTGCCTTCTGTGTCTTCGCTCATTCTTCGCTCCTTATTTTGCATGGAGCTCCTAAAACAGCACTCCCTTCCCATGTCTCCATTATCCACCTGCTGTTGCAGGGAACTGCCATTATGGGTGTACTCTTTAAAAGAGAAAGATGTCGAACATGCTGATTATACCTGCAGATCAAGCCGAAATGAAAGGCACAGAAGAACCATGAAGGACAGAAGGTCACATAGAGTGGCTTCAGCCCTTGGAAATATAAATAGAAAATGACCAAATAAGCTTTTAGCAGGGATACTTGCACACTAATACATCTGGAGGAAAGGGACCCAAAGCAGGGCTATTTACATTTACAGCGAGAAATTGAGCAAGAAAATAGGAAAGGGGATAGGAAGTTAATAGTATACATTTCCACATAAATTTATAGTTCGCTGAGACTGAATCAAAACAGGGTATGTTTCTTGGCTGCATGTATAGACACTTTACCACACGTGGCTACAACGTGATCTGCACAGAGCTGCCATGGAGATTTCCAGGTGCTTGGGAAATAGTTTGAAACAGACAAGAAGGGGTGTCTGGGAGACAGAAAGAGAAAAGATGAATGAGACTGATTGAATTACCAGAAAGAGAGGTAAAGTCAGTACAGGAAACTTCACCTATCACTGAGGGCAAGTGACAAAGAAGATGGTATGGGAACAATAAGTTCTCCAGTGACGAACAGCCTGGGTAGGGTGCTGGTTGTTTGTTAAAACAGAATTCAGGCTTAGAGGCAAGATCAGCCCTGAAACTTTAGTGAACACTTGCAAAGGGGTAGCATCCATGGAGTGATTTTCCAAAGGTGGTTGACAAAGAAGAGGCTGTGAAGTCACTGTAGGACAGTCTTAATAGAGAGAACCTGAACACCTGATAACACTGACTCCTAAAGCTGAGAGGGCATCCTCCTTCAGATAACGACTCGTCCATGTTATGCAGTGAGTGTAGGAACAGTAAAGAAATGAATACAGAAGAGTGGGCAACTTACTGACCTGGGCTCACTGAAAGTCAGGACCTTCTCATCCATCTCTGCACAGGAGCTTTCACTGGATAGAGACATTTATTTCATGTTTTCTGAATTAATTAATGGCAGAAATCTGAGGGAAAACTGTCTGGGATGTTATGCCAGATGTAGGCTCAGCACTTCTGAGACCCAGGATTTCCCAAAGGCTCTGCGTTCCAGAAAGCAATTTGTAGTCTGGGTGTCTTGGTCTCCTAGTCAGTCTTTAGGGTATAGCAGACCCTTCAGCAGAGGGTAGGCATATGCCTACATTGCAAAGTGGTACTTCCTCTCATTCTAAAATCTGAGTGTGAAATGAAAGGATTTGACAGAAAGTGTTAAGATGCTGTATGGCTTACACAGTTAAGAACATGGGCTGAAGGACCAGACGACCAGATTTCAAAATTCGGCAGAGCCACTTTTTAACTGGGTATAAACTTCAGCAAATTACTATATTTCTGTCTCCTTAAATTTACCATTTTTTAACCAAGGATAATGATAGTTCTGCTTAGATGAGGTTGTAGGACATTAAACTACAGAAAACTTGAAAGGTATTTAAGAGACTGCGGTTCTATAAATTGTGTGTGTGTGTGTGTGTGTGTGTGTGTGTGTGAAGAGAAGGGGATGGGATCAGACTCTAAACGAGGTAGTCAGTAAAGAGAAGCTATCATTTCACATATCAGTCAGTTACCTGAGATTTGTTAAATAAATCAGATACTAGCAAATGGCTCGTCAAAGAGTCGCTGGAGAAGTATGCTTTTAGTGTGTGTCAAGTGCGAACTCAGTGGCAGAGGAAGCCAGCCATGAGAGCATCTGGAGTAATGGGGCCTATATGAACAACACTGACAGACAGAACTTTTAGAGGTGGGGAGAAAGGAAGCCACAGTCTTATTAAGCAAGGTAATAGCTGTTTTTTTTTTTTTTTTTTTTTTTTTTTTTTTTTTTTTTTTTTTTTTTTTTGCTTTTCCGAGACAGGGTTTCTCTGTGGCTTTGGAGCCTATCCTGGAACTAGCTCTTGTAGACCAGGCTGGTCTCGAACTCACAGAGACTGGCCTGCCTCTGCTTCCCAAGTGCTGGGATTAAAGGCGTGAGCCACCACCGCCCTGCTAGGGTAATAGCTTTTGCTTTGATTTGGTTTTGAACTTGTGGGGCGTGTGTGTGTGCGTGGGCGCACGTGCACAAGTAGAGGCCAAAGGTTGGTGTGTCATGCCTTCCTGAATTGCTTTCCTCTTTATTACCTAGGGCAGCTTCTCTTTCTGAGCCCAAAGCTCACCAATTGGTTTTACCCAACTAGCCAGTTAGTGTGGTGAATCCTTTGTCTCCGCTTCCCTATGACTGAGAAACAGACATGCCAGTGTGCCCATTGGGCTATACATAGATGTTAAAGATCTAAGTTGTAATCTTGGCTGCCAGTTAGCACACAAGTGCTTTGTGCACTTTATTCCCAATCATGTGTGCTACAATGTTAATGTAATAGGAACTCATCAGAAATGTTTGAACAGAGAAAGACCTGATGTGACTTGGAACTTTCAGGTCTCCATACTGGTTCTGTGAGAAAAGAAATATGACCTAGATAGAACCAGGGTGCATTATTGTAGGATACCGGCCACTTCAGAGAATGGATCACCATACTGGATGAGAACTGACAGAGAGCCTTGGAGATGGAAAGAATGTGATGTTTGACCGGTACTAGAGTAGAACTAACCAGACCCTTAGAAGAATTCATTAGCATCTATAGTATCTGATACTTCATGGAGCTTAGGAATAAGGTCAAAATTCTAATTACATGCAGTGTCTGCCTTAGCCCTCTTGTGTCCATGTTGCCTGAAAATGCATTCATCAAAGCCCAACACCACACTTCTGTGCAGGTACCACAGCATATTCAATGTCCCTGATTGTCAGGGTCCTGACAGGAAACAGAACCACATCCAGACTTTCATGAAGAGCTTATCTACAGAACCATGGGCAAAGTCCAAAAACCCTGAAAGAAGTTTGGAAAACCCAGAAACCAACAACAGGTGGAATCCACTCAGAGACTGTACAGAAGGGGAAGGAAGGAACACCAGCAAGGCCCAGTGGAAGCCAGCATCTTGTGGGAGTCAGCTGAAAGGAAAGAGATCCCAGAGGGGGTTGCTGCTGCTGTAAGGGATGGCTCAAAGTCAAAGGAAGGCAGTAGGATTGCACCCTCCTCCGACACACATCTCCAGCGACTGCCTTCTACTAACCAAAGGCAAGAGGCGTCCTGACTGTCTAGGCTGTGTGGTTTTTCATCCAATGTGTTACTTTCCCAGGGCCATAGCCAGAAACATGCAAAACATAGGGAAGGTAAAGTATACAGAGCATAGAAGGAATTCAACATGAAAATGTCACAGGAGGGAGAGAATAGCTTTATACTTGCTCTGGAGTTATAATATATTTTTCAGTGCAGAGACATTCCAGTCCAAATTATTCTTTACAAAGAACATAGGCTATACACTCTGAAAGTGATGATCTGTTGTTTCTTTCTTTCGTCCCTCACAAGGAAGTTAGGGAAAATGGTACAGAGAGTGATTACATATCCTATTGCTTCTAAAAAAGAAGCAGACACTTCTTCATTTTAAGATGCTTGTTGTTAAGGACTGGAGGGAAACACGCAGGGACAACACAAAATAACCACCACAGGAAGCGATAAAACTCGGTGCTGACAGCCGTGGCCACGCATCAGCGGTACTTGGATCCCTCCTAGACTAAATGGAAACCTCTGTGCACGTATGGAATCTGCCTTGTGCTTTTACTTTTGTTGCCTAGGGCATTTTGAGATAGACCCTTGTAGCTCAGGCTTGCCTCAACTCCTTATGTAGTCAGGAACGTTTGTAAACTCATAATCTGCCTGCTTCTGCCTTTCAAATTCTGAGATTATGAACTCTCTGGTTTTCACTATAGCTTCAATCTCTTCCTATATCTCTCCTACTTCATCTGAAATTATTCAAGCACACTTTACTTTTAGCATAAGCTAATTGTGTCCCCATGCTTTAAGGAGACAGTGTGACCTAGAAACGTACACCTCTCCTGACCACAAAGCTAAAGTAACTACTGTGTCAGGAAGAAAGTCTGCATCGTTTTCCAGAGCGTTAGCCCTCTTGCCTGTATCACCATTCTGTCTGACTCCTTGTTCACCCCCACCCCAACATTATACTCCTGTGGAGGTGCAGATCACAGCCTCTCAGGAGCTCCTGGCTTCTCCTGGAAGAGAATTCAGTACGGGTCGTATGCCCTGCCTCTGCAGTGCTTTCTTATCGTCTCAGAACTCTGGAGCCTGTGTGCACAATAAATCAGTGGCATTTTAAGCTCTCCCTGTGGCCTCGATTACTATGCATCTTGTTGCAGCTTTGCTCTGCCGATAACGTTTATGACTTCACCTAAATTCTTAATGCTCTGTCTCGGTGCAAAGAAATGGGATTTTTTTATGAAAATGTAACTTTTAGCTTAGCCCACCAGACAATTGCCATTATGCTGTGCAAGGAATAAAACAGCTTCCAAATGTCATATTCCCTCAAATTTAGCTCTGAGGTAGTCTAGGGCCTTGATTATAAACCCAATGAAGACAGATCATGTCTACTTTGAATATCTCTGCATTCCCTATAGCCCATCACTGTGCCTGTCATCAAATTAGGGCTTACCAAATATTTGTTGACTACTGAATAGCACACTGTTTTGCAAATGGTGTTTTCAAAGCACCACTTCCCCTGTGCCATTTTATATGCTAACACAGGCACACACACACACAAACAAACAAACATACACACACACACACACGAGAGTGAGAGAGAGTTAGTTTACACTCACACATTAATAATTCCAGTGCAATTGAAATCAAATGTAGCTCACAAAAAAGCAAAACACAGAGTCCTCAAGACAACGAAGTTTAGATTTGGCAATGGTCCCAAGAATGCAACTGTTCTCTGACCCCCAAAGCTCTTCATCTATTGATCCAAGGTCATGAGAGCTATTTTCTATCTGCTTTCTTTCCATCACTACAGAACTCACTCAGGTCTCTTGCATTTCTGCCTTTATTCATCAAGTTTCAATTAGGAATGTTGTGTGACTTGTCCAAGGGAGCCATAAACAACCACCTATTCATTCACTGATGACAGCCCCCCCCCCCCAAAAAAATGATTTTGCTCAAACCTAGTTTAATGAACCAATAAGGTTAGTGGATTAACGTATAGGAGCAGAACTGCCTCTAAGGTGGATCTCTAAAAACCCTCCCTCAGCCAGAACAAGGCCTCACAAATGCTGCATGCTGGAGCTGCATGCAGTGTCCAGGCAGCTCCACTGAGGAGTGTCTTCTCTTTAAGTGCTCATATATCTATTCTTCCCAGATATCTCTTGAGTCTTGTAGCTTTAGTCGGCACCCAGAATTCCCTCACTCCTCCAGGGGTACTGTCACAACATAGAGGAAATAGCTGCACATCAGTATGAAAATTGTTTCCCGAAACACTCTGACTACAATGAGTATATGGGCCACTCTGTGGTAATCTCCAACACACCTGGTTTCCAGCTTATCGAGGGATAAAAGTTCCCAATGTCAACACCCCATTCCATGCTACCACAAGGCCAAACTCAGGCAGATCTGCCCAGAGGTTATTACCATCCCCTTCATGTTAATTATCACTGCTTATTGTTAGTTGTATATTTAGTTTATAATTAGAGCATCCAAATCTTGATAAACACTAGTCTTATAGTCCATTTTCCTACGTGTATCTGTTGCTCCAATCAGAAACACTGATGAGGTTTTGGCCTCAAAGCTGTTTTCTGCTGTTGTTTGCTTGTTCTTTTTTTCCATCTCGATTTGTCAGAATAGGTGTTGCTTGGAAAAAAAAGAAGAATACAAAAGTGAAAAATGATTAAGCTGAGACCTTGAAAGCAAAATTCTTTCCCCGGCCCCCAAACATATATTCAGAACTCAAAATCAAATGCAACTTGCATTCTGGCTCTTGGATCTTCATGACGTTCTTCAGCGATCAGTCAGTCATGACCACAAACCCACATCCTTTAAAGGAAGCGCATGCTTCTTCTGCAGGGCAGCTGAGCTAATGGACAGCAGTGGGGGAATAAATCTATCACCACTCATGCTGTGGAGCCACTGCTGTACATACGAGAGGTGAGGCATTTGCTGCTATTTTAAGAAGAAAAAGTCAGGCCTGGTGACAAAGTCTATAATCCTCCTTACATGGAAGGCTTAAATCAGGAATATGGTAAATTGAAAGTGCAAGACCAAATTGGGTTATAGAATGTGTTCCAGGCTATCTTGAGCAACATAAAGAGACTTTGAATCAGAATTTTAAAATAAAAGAAAGACTACCTAAAGAGGGAGAGCCAATTTTCTTCAGGGATACAGCCCCCTGGAGCATTGCTCGGGCTTCAATGAATGACCTTACGATCATACAAATATCGGCATCACTAACTGAATTGAGAGGATGGTTTAAATAAGGGAATGGTAGTGGTATGGAGAGATGGCACAGAGTTAAGAACTTGGAATTCTCTTCCAGAAAATACCAGTTTAATACCCAGCACCCACCTGGTACATCACAACCATCTACAACTCCAATCTCAGGGGATTCCATGCCCTTTCTGACCTCCATGGGCACTGCACATACATGGTGACATGGTGGACATACATACATGCAGGCAAAATACTCATCCATGTAAAATAAAAATAAAGGATACACACACACATATAGTAGAAAAAAGAGTCTTGAGGTCACTCAAGATAAAGCACTGAGGGGAATCTTGGAGTAACTGAAAGAAGCAATCAGGATAGATATGATCAAACTGCAGTGCATACACCTGTGAAATTAAAAAATAAAATATTTTATATAAAAATAAATGTAAAAAGCAATAGAAATGCTTGGGTTGAGCCAGTGGTCGGGTACACACTATCATGCAAATTGTCAATAAAAGAGACAGAAATGCAAAGAGGGAAAAAAGAGAAAATCAAAAGAAAAACCTTTGAACCTCTGTGTTGTGTGCGTCTCAACATCTAAGAGCACCAATGTCAACTGTTGCAGCTGGTTCTCACCAGATGCCTGTGAAGGAGACAGGACAATCTCTCCTTCTGCATACGAAGATGCTGAGAAAGTAGCAAAGTGTTGAGGGCTTGTCTAAAAGGTTCTAGTTCCGAGTAATACAATTGGGCAAAGGGCAGTCATCCTCAAAATGTCCTGGGGAGGAGAAAGGAGTGAAAAACTCCTTCCAAACTCAACCCTGAGACCCGCACATGGGCTCCAGCATCATTTAAAGCAACGATTTCCACCGGGTTGACCAATTTTCTGGATCTTGACTGTTCTACACAGACAAAGTCACCTTGACAAGGAAAGGCTGCAGAGTGTCAACTATAGGCTCCTGTGCACTGGAGAGAGCTCCTGTCCTACCCCACACCTCAGTGTGGAGGCTGCTAACCTGCTTCCCATCTCTAAGATGCTCATGGCATTTCAGAACAGTGTCAGCAAAATAACTGCTAATTTTTGTAGTTTCCTTATGTAATATCTTAAACAAGTCCTCCTTGTAAACCTGCAGGTTTTCAGTTTCTGCCATTTATTAATGTAAATTATTTTCTTGTCTGCCTTTGATATGCTATTGTATCTTGTTTGTAACAAAAATTCCTGTAGGAGAAAATTATACAACTTTCCCAGGAAGATACAATTTAATAAAGCGTAAAACTCTGAACTCTCAACTGTTCACAGTTACGTAGGGAATTCTTAAAATCCACTTCGCCAGGCAGAGGCTCCATGGCAGTGCTCTGCGTGTATCTTGTTGCCCAGGGGAACAGCCCACACAGGCTACAGATCTGCATCGTCAGGGAGACTGTTGAGTTTGAGACATTAACCCTCTTCTTTTTGTGTAACTCTTCTGGCATTTAAAAACAGTTTTGTGTATGGATTTGAGATAAGGATCAGAAAAGTCCCCATGCTGTCAGTAAAAGGTATTTGCTCATTTGAAAGGCAAAATAACCAGAAGTTACTTGGGCAGCAGCCGCATTGACTAGGGTGACAGGGAACAGAAAAGAAAAGCAGAAAGAGATTTTTGGATTCAAAAATATCTATATAAAGAAACCGGTAGAGATTTGGGAGCTTGGCCAGAACACCTTATATTAATATTTAAATTTGTCTCTGAATAGCTGAAAACCCAAGAGAGAATATACCTTAATAAGAATTCTGAAGTTTAAGGATGTGAGACATCCAGAGCGGCCTTCACTCATTCACATGCTCTTTCCATGGGGGGAGAAAGAAGAGAATATCCAAGAGTAGGGAAACCAGGATGTAAAAATGGAAGCCGTTACATTTGAGCAAAAATGTGGAACTGTGGGAAGTGAGGTAGATAACCACCCTTAGATTCAGAAAACTGATCAAAGGATTTCCATAATTCAGGAAAGTTCTTTGCCTTATTATTTTTAGGTTTACCACAAAGGGTACTAAAATAGACTAAAATTGGGTGGGAAAGAGCAGAGAGTGGAATCCAATAGAGCTCGCAGGCAGCTCTTGTTGCCTGTGCCACCAGAATTCTACAAACAGCAGATGGTTGGTCTCAATTGCTAATTTCCCTGGATGGAGAGAAGCCTAGGAAGGAAGTTAAGTTCAATTCTGGGTATGTATGACATCTTACTGAAGATAAACACATGAAATACATGCATATTCGGAAAGAATCTTATTTTATGAGGAGTGAAATGCATGAGAAGACGTTTTGGCGCCGTTTTCACCAAGCACATTTAAAATCGTCCAAGCGCCACCGCTAGTCTGCCACTGTGGTTGCTCTCGACATCTCGCCCGTGTTTACTACCTTCTCAGAGGGCTCCGGTATGAGCCATGCTTGACACACATGTGTGTGTGTTCCACTGCAGCTCAAGATCCCAGGAAGAACTTTACAGAATATGAATTCATCAGAACAGAAATACGTGAAAGCCAAAAGAAGAAGATATATAGCCCCAATTTTCAACAGCAAAGAATTGTGTAGCTTCCTGAAAAATGGCCAGCGCCACAGGGAGGACTCAGGGAGGACTCAGCTCTCCTCCGAGCCCTGCAGCCTATGAAAGGCAAACTGTCCAAGCTAAAGATTTTTTGTTCCTCCCCCAGAACCTATATTTCACTTGAATTTCTAATCGAAGTTCCTGCCTTCAGAATGGCAGGAATTCATTAGCTTGGGAAAGCTGTGGCTGTTGGTGGCAGTTCCTGGGAGAGGAGTGGGGTCATTGCCTAAACACCAGTCAGAGTTTAGGCCTGGCTTTCTCTGTATTTCTCAAAGGCTTGTGATTTATTAATATTTGCATAATGCATCCACCATGTGCTAGACAGTCATTTAGCTGAAAAATTTTAATCTGTCTAATAATATTATTTAAGGAATTTTGAACCAATGCTGATCAAGCAAGAATCAAAATGTATACTTTCCAGAATTTTAACCAAAACTTAAGCTGAGCACTTTCCTTTTCCTTCTCTGAGTTCAATCCAGTCCCAAAGCTATTCTTTCCCATATGCCTATTCTCAGGGTCCCTGTGGGGAGCCAGCATTTTCTGTTTCCAAACCTGACGACAGAGCACTGATCTAGATGATCTCCCTGAGGAAGCAAAGTGGGTTCCAGCAGCAGCAGCACACACTCACTGAATAGTGTGGGAAGTGACCTGAAGGCTGAGGTCATTCAGTCTCCTGGAAGAATCATGTAGTCATCTTTACTGTCACGTAGTCACCTGGCGCCTCTTCTTCAGGATCATACAGAACTGAGAAAATAAACCGCCATGCTATCTTTTCACAAGCATGGACTCTTCCATGCCTCATGGGATCAAAAGCAGCATGCAGCAGACTGTCCGGCTGCGTAATTCACTTTCTGGTGTCAGCCTATTGTCGTAGAAGTACCATTTTCATGTGTCTTGTTTTACTTTTTCTTTAATTAATTAATTTATTTATTAAAGATTTCTGCCTCCTCCCCACCACCCCCTCCCATTTTCTTCCCCCTCCCCCAATCAAGTCCCCCCCTCCATCATCAGCCCGAAGAGCAATCAGGGTTCCCTGCCCTGTGGGAAGTCCAAGGACCACCCACCTCCATTCCGGTCTAGTAAGGTGAGCATCCAAACTGCCTAGGCTCCCACAAAGCCAGTACGTGCAGTAGGATCAAAAACCCATTGCCATTGTTCTTGAGTTCTCAGTAGTCCTCATTGTCCGCTATGTTCAACGAGTCCGGTTTTATCCCATGCTTTTACATTGATTCACTAACAGTTGCTAAAGTCCCATGAACCAAGCCAGGCTATGGGGGTGAGAACCATGTTCTTTTACTACATGTTTGTGTGTCTGTAATGAAAAAGCTGCCCAAGATTCACTCATACCCACAGTCCCCAATTCCATACATTTCCCATTTTACTATTTTTCTATTTTAAATTCTTACTTTCCAGCATAGGGAAAATTTTTCCTATAAAAGTCGGCATACTATTTTGTCATTACGCTTTAGTTAACATTTGTCTTTATTGGCTCAACCTCCTATTCTGAAATTAAAGAGCATCTTTTAACATTTTTCCTTAATTAAAATTCACAGAAATAAGCTATAAATACCTGTTTTGGTAGGGGGTTTTGAGGCAGGGTTTCTCTATGTAGTTTTGGAGCCTGTCCTGGAACTCACTCTGTAGTCCAAGCTGGCCTCAAACTCGCAGAGATCCATGTTTGCCTCCTGAGTTCTGAGATTAAAGGCATGTGTCACCACCACCCAGCAATAAATATTTTGATAATAATATTATAGATATTTCATTTAGAATGAATTAAAATTCATCGTCTGGAGCTGTATTACCTGGTATTGAAGTCTTGTTCACCCAGAATTTAGCTCAGTACATTACTGAAGTGTCACAGTCTGGACTGAGAACATAATGGAAATGCCTCCAGTACAAGGAGAACAGAGCTCCATGTGACTCACACACCTCCTGCCTTAGCTACTGCTCTCTTGCTGTGAGAAGACACCAGGCCCAAGTCAATCCTGTAAAAGCAATCCTTTAGCTGCTGGGCTTCTTACAGTTTTATGTTTACGATCAACATGGCATGAAGCAGACAGGTATGGTGATGGAGCTTTACCTGAGAGTCTTAACTCCTGATATGAAGGGTCTGAAGGCAGCAGCGAGAGAGAGAGAGAGAGAGACTGGGTTTGACATAAGCTTTTGAAACCACAAAATCCACCCCCAAAGACATACTTCCTTCAACAAAGCCACACTTCTGACCCTCCTCAAACAGTTCTCCTGACTTACTATGAAGCAAGCACTCACAGACATAAGCTTCTGGGGGCCAATCTCCTTCAGACCACCACATTTCACTCCATAGTTCTTCCTAGTTTGTAGTCATCATAGCGTAAATTTCATTTTGTTTAACTTCAAAAGATTCCATAATTGATAACAGTCTCAACAGTGTTTAAAGGCCAAAGTCTCTTCTGAAACTTAAGGCAATCTCTTAACTGTAACCACTAAAAAAGATAAATAAAAAAGCAGATCACACACTTTCAATATAAAATAGGATGTAATATATATTACCAATCCAAGACAGAGGAAAGTGGGCATAATAGTGAGGAAATACTGGACCAAAGCAACTGCAGGGAAAACTCTCTGCAGTTCTGTCTGGTGTCCGAGGGCTTAGGTGACCCTTCCCTTCCAGCCTTGCTGACTCCAACATACTTCTCCTTGTCTGTCTCTACAGCCTGTCTGAAGCTCTCCTTGGCACACATTCCACAGCTCTGGCACCTCCAGCATCTTGGAGCCTCTAAGGCAATCCAGGATCATCTTCACAGGTTCACGTGATGGCCTCTCTGGGCCTCCATGCAGGAACTTCCCTGTCACAAACCTTGGCTCAGCAGATTTCCTTACCCCTGTAGGAAGAGTCCTCAAGCCCTTCCCTGTGTCATTCTTGACTAGAAGTCCAGAATCACAAGGCAAAGACTGCCAAGGTCTTCTGTTTGATGGTGCTAGAATCTGCCCCCATCCCCGTCCTTGAATTACATTTGCATAAGCTTTCCTTTAGTGACAGTTTCCATTGCTGCTTAAGATGTACTTTAATTCATTTTCCTAAGGTAGAAGCTTAGCTGAATGCGGTCTTGTCCTGAGGATACCACTCCCTTTGTTCCATTTCAAATCAAACCTTTCTTTAAACTTTGTCTCTCTTTGAACATAACACTTGGTTCCAATATTAAATTTCCAGGTGGTAATTTTCTCCCCAAACAGTACGTTTTGTATTTCTCTTTGCCTTACTTCATTATAGATCTGTGTAAGAGAGGCCAATAAGAACATAACATTGCCAATAGCATGTTGTCTTGAAATTTCACCAGATAGTGCCATGAATCCATAACTCTTCTGTTTAGCCTCTAGGAGAAGTTTAGGACAAAGGCTAAAAGTAGTCACACTGCTTGTCAAAATATCATAAGAACAGATTTTAAGTCACTTGCTAATATTATTCCACCAGGAAACATCTTGGGTCAGGCTTGCATAGTCCACATCGCCCTTAGCACTACTGTTTTCCATGCTCCTGCTAGGACGGTTCATTATGACTTGATTAATGGGTTCAGCCACTTTTCTATTACAAAGTCCTGAAGTCTTCCATGTTCCTCCAAGGAGCAGCATAGCCAGCATTTCACATCAATACCAAACTCCGGGTGCCAACTTCTGTCCTAATTATTGTTTTATTGCTATGAGGATACACCATCAAGGCAACATTTACAAAAAGAAAGAATTTAATTGACAGATTGATTATAGTTTTAAGGGGTTAGTCCATGATTTTAATGGCAGGAAGCAGACAGGCATTGTGTTAGAACAGTAACTGAGAGCTTCAGATTCTAATCCACAGGCATTAGGTGGAGGGAGCAATTGAGCCGAGTATGAGCTTTTGAAACCTCAAAACCCACCTTCAGTAACACACTTCCTCCAACAAGGTCACACCTCTTCCAACAAAGCTACAGGTCCTAATCCTAAACAGTTCCACTAACAAGAAGCCAATCATTCAAACATATGAGCCCACGGGGGTCGTTTTCATCCAAGGCATCACAGCTAGAAAACATAGAACAGTCTGGTGTACATTGAGTAGCTCCTCCCCTTCATCACCATGCGTTCTTACTCTGCACCTAGCTTCATTAAATCACCTAAAGGAATTCTCAGTCAATAGTGATGTCTGAAAATTTACTGATATTCCTAAAATATCTTGCATATTGATAGTTGTTTTAAGAAATGCTTTAAATCCATTTATCTAATAAAATGGGTCAAAAGAGCCTAGACATTTATCAATAAATTAATGAAAGGGTAAATAAAATGCTTTGTACATAAAAATTACAACTGCGTTCACTTGTAACCAGAATGATTCTGCATACTTTTTGATATTTAGAGAATTTCATCAAATAATATGAAATAGAAACTCACAAAGTAGGCCTGTGAAAACCAAGAACATGAAAAACTGCCTATGATGATTTTTAAAAAGCAAGTGTTTTAAATATGTGCCTAATTATCAACAGCTAAAAGTCCAAGATCAGAAGATAGTAGAATGGTGACAAACAGCAACAATGCAAACCCCTGAAAAGTTGTGGTAAGAAAAGGATAGGTGGAAGAAATGCAAAGGAGAGCCGCAGTAGATAGGAAAGTGAAAGAATATAAAAATTCAGGAAAATAATTTATAAAAGAAGCAATAGACTCCACCTTAGAGACCTGAATGTAGTGGAAGCGGAGAGGAAGCCCCCATGCCTCTGCCCCATGAGAGAAAGAGCACGTGATGGTCTCTAGGAAAACAAAGCAAAACAAAACCCTAGGGGAAAGAAACTCAGAAATTTAAAAGGAGAATCTCCTTGGAGCCCATAAGGCAGCTAACTGGATAATTGGAAGGTACTTATAACTCAGGAAGGAACCATTTCTGAAAGAGGCCATGTCAGCAAATTGCTCAACCAGAGAGAGCAGGGAAGTTGCTGCGGTTTCATGCCCAAAGCACAGCCCCCACCCTTTCTACCTGCTATGCAGCCTACAGATCACATGAACATGAAAGTTGAGATGAATCCTGAACCTGTGTAATATGAGGGCTTGCTTTTCACTCCGGCTGCCCAGCTAGCTTAGCCTCAAAATAATCACACAGAAACTGTATTCATTAAAGCACTGCTTGGCCCATTAACTCAGGCTTCGTATTAGCTCTTATAACTTATATGAACCCATTATTCTAGTATATGTTAGCCACAGACTTGTTATAGCCTCAAAGACAATTTGACTCCCATGAGAACTGTGGATCACTGGCTTAACAGCAAGCTGTGTCCCAGCAGAAGCAGAATCCTTAACATGAAAAATAAATACAAGCCCTCCTGTGCATCTCCTCCTGTCCCCGAGTCTCTGGCACTGAAATCTGTATGTTGGATAATGTGGTCACCCAGCACAGGAAGCCAGAGAGCAAGCTGGGGCTGAGCATGAGGAGTAACACACCAAGTACTAAGAAACACAACACAGACCTGACTCCCAAAGAAGAAAAACTTCTGGGACAGCTTACAAGGAATTTCAGAGACTCAAGATCACATTTCCAACTGTGAGTGACCAATGACAGCTGACAGAATAAAAGAAACTGCATTTGTCAACAAGGGACAAATATAAACTGAAGATGATATAACCATTTTTATTCTACCTTTTGTAATTTAATTTTTAATTTTGCTTTGGTGTTTTCAGCAGTGTGTTGTGTTATGGGTTTTATCCATGCTGAATGGGCTATTGTGATGATTCATTCACAGCCCCTAGTACAACTTCTAATAGTGCTAATTCACAGGCTTTCCCTCTTATCCTGACAACTTCCTCTTCTGTCATTTTCCCCTTTCTAGATTTTATCCACTCAATAATTAACACCCAAGCTTTGAAACATTACAGCCACATTTATCCTAGCTCTATCTTTTCACTTTATGTGGGTATAATTGACTCATACAAGGACTTTTTTCTGTGTTTCCATACTAAGGTGTTTGTGAAGAGAAGATTTATGCTAACTTGACACACACTGTAGTCATCGGAGAGAAAAAAAATCTCGATTAAGAAAAAGTCTTCATAAGAAAGAGCTGTAGGCAACATGTAGACTCTATACTCTAGAGTCACAATAGAGAGCATTTCCTTAATTACCTACTGATGGGGGAGGGTCAGCACATTGTAAGTGATGTCACCCCTGAGCTGGTGGTCCTGAGTTCTAAGAAAACCAGCTGAGCAAGGCATGTGGATCCAATTAGTAAGGAACATGCCTCCACAGTCTTTTCCTCAGCTCCTGCCTCCAGGTTCCTGCCATTGGAGTTCTTGTCCTGACTTCCTTCAATGATGGACTATAATGTGGAAGTGTAAGCCCAATAAACCCTTTCCTCCCCAGCTTTCTTTTTGCTCATGTTGCTTCATTGCATCAATAGAGCAATAGTAACCCTGACTAAGACAGTATTTATCAAGTCATTGTTTTATTTCTGCTTCCTGTTTCTCCCTAGCTAAGGCTGCATACAAAAAGATCCTTATAAAATGAAAATCATAAAATAAGTGGTAAAATATGGGGAGAAGATAACTTGGACAGAACATCAAGTCTGACAGATGCTCAAAACACACCAGAGAAGCACAAAGGGTTACAATAAAGTGGTCTACCCAGCACCTTCAAAAGGTCACATGCCTGGGCTGAATCAGGTGTAAGAAAACAGGTGGAGTACCAGAGAAAGCTTTCAGACTCTTACTGTGTATTGGCCCCTTGTGGGTTCTGAGCCACTGGAGAGTGAAATGATGCAATGAAATAAGTACACAGGCAACAATTCTGGCCAAGTCCACAACATAGTCAGCAGGATGAGGGACTAACTCTATGTGGTGGGAGCATAATTCAGCAAGGAAAGGGGGACTGTGAAATAGGGTCAAACAGGAATTCTGGAAATGAAAGAGTCTATCAAAAGACAGGTTGGAAGCATTATCAATAGAAACGATTGAATGAAGAAAGAGTACTGTGTATAGAAGACAGAAGTAAGGTAATGTTTCCTATAAATTTCAATAGAGAAAAAAGCAAATCAACATGACTACAAGGTCCATCAATAAAATTGCTGTTCATTGGAAAACGAATGGCCACACCAGAGATTATCCTGTTAAATGAGATGAGCCAGGCTCCGGAAAATACATATTTCTCCTCTCAAATGCCGACCTAGAAATAAATATCTATATGTGTAGGGTGACTGGAGGGAAAAGGGTCCCTTACTGTAGAGGGAGAGTGTTCAAAAAAAAAAAAAAAAAAAAAAAAAAAAAAAAAAAAAAGATGGAAAAGGGAAGAAGTGGGTGGGGTCAAATAAAAGAAAGATGCAGTGGAGTATATGTAAAATTTATAATTATATTCACTATTTTGCATGATAATTTAAAAAGTTATTACATATAACAAATCTGGGAAGCCAGTTGAAGGTGAAGACTGGGGAATTCATCATTGTCTAAAGCTGAAGAAGAAAGGAATCTCAGATCGGCCAAGTCTGCCGATAATTTCTTCTAGCCTAGAAGTCTTAAAGCTCACACCTGAGAACAAGCCCAACAATACTGTCAGTCTCATGTTTTAGAACTTACTGAGTTGGCATTTCTAATCTATTTTTAAGTGAACTCAAAATTTTCCTTTTAAAAAGTCTGTATTCTCAACATCAGTGGCTTAACAGCCGGAGCCTGAGAATAAGCCAGAGGTATGGAAAGTGGGTAGGAATGTGTTTGTACTGAGCACATCCTGACAGGAAGCAGATAAAAGCACTCCCTTTACCCATCTGCCCATGTGCCAAAACGTAAGAATACAGAACCAAATTTAAATTCAGCAAATAGCGTCTAGGTGTCTACCATGGCATGTTCAATTGTACACTTTAGGTTTTAAAAGAGAAAATTGGTATACAGTTTGTGTGATGACTTTCGACCTCTGAGTCAGTAATAAATAATGTAAACCTTCCCAGAAGTTGCAATATACCCATATGCCACAGCCTTAGCCAGACTTCTGGACTCTAAATACATACAGTCTTTATTGAACCAGTGGTTCAACCAGTGGCTGGTAAACTAAACACATTGAAATGTAATGTAACATAATGGCCTCTGTAATGTGCTGGCTTCCTATGGAATGGGTAACATCTTGTCTGTAGTCTTCCTTCTTTTTAATCCTTTCCTTGGCTTTCTCTGGCCGCTCTGCTTTTCTTCTTACCAGATCTTGAGGAGATCGACCCAGCACAGATACCCAGCTCTGCTTGTCCCTTGCCTACACCCCCTAATGCACTCTGCATATATAGGTTGGCAATAGGCTTCGTTTCAGAGGATGTCAGGACACATTTTTGTGACTGACTTAGTTTAAGCAGGATTTCTTTGAGACTGAGTTTGGAGTTGTCCCCTGGAACCTCATGAACTCACAGCTACATATGCAACTGAATACCATGATTGTACCTCCGGCAGAATAAGCCCAATCTATGATTGACTGATGGCTGCCCATCTTGTGCAGATTCAGTAGAGGCAACCTCAGCTGCAGTGGGATCCTGATTTTAAAGACTATGCCAGACCCAACAGACAGCAAAAGTGAAGTCTTTAATTCCCAGAACAGTATAATTAAGGAGGTTTGGTTACTATAAAGTTACAGATAAATATTCTTTATAAAAGAGATCAAGTACTTTATTTAAATTCACACAGACAGCAGTGACCAAGCTTCTAAATCATACGAGGCCTTCCTTTCCCCAAAGTTAACATTCACAGCTATTTGATATGTGCTCTCTGCCATCCTATTTCCTCCCTTTTCTACAGCCATGTTTAAGAACTCCATCTTGGGAAGAATCCCATTCCAAGAAACCCCATTGTTTTTATTCATATATTCATTGGACCTCAAAATAGCTGCTTATGATCAACTCAAATTCAGATAGTAGGCAGTTTTATTTTACACAAAATTGGTTACTAAGCATCTTCCTGATTAATGGTTCCATGGATACCATCTCTCTCTATGGTTTTTCATCCAATATTTTCTTAGTAATGTCAGAGCTCACACATATAATTTTTAAAAGCAAAATATGTGTTTAAACACTACTAGCAAATGTGTGCTTGGCTCTACAGACCCACAGCGGTGTTCAGAGTTCTAGCCTCCAGCATCCCCTCTTTGTTCCCATATGGGCCTTCCAGCTCATCATCCGTAAAGTCTGATACATGTCCTCCTCACCTGCTAGGGGGACTTTCTCCCTTATACTGGCTGTCTCCTCTTTCCGGAGTGACTTCCTCTACCTTCAGTTTGTTTGAAACAATTCATGATTAAAACTCAGTTCAAATTCCCCCTCTTCCATGGTGCTTACCCCAGCGGTCCCATTTGGGGAGTGATTCTCTCTGCCTTCACTTGGCCGTTGTGTTTGTGCAAGCTTTAAATTGCTGAAGTGTGTGTATAGTAGATGAGTCTTAAAGATTTACTTTATATTTATTTTCATTTCAGTGTTTGTAGTTTGTTTTCATTTTCGTCCTTGTGCGCATACCCACACATACACACAAGGTGTGAGTGTGCATAGAGGCTAGAAGAGTTAAGCAAATCTGGAGCCAGAATTATAAGCAGCGTTGTGTGTTCCACAGATTTCGAACCACAGCCTAAAGTTTGCATAGATGAGGAAACCGAAGTGCAAATAGGACACAATTTAATTGAAAGGCTGTAATAAGATATGGTTACATCAGACTGGCCCAGACTGTACCTGATCTGACAGGTGAGTGTCTGAGATCCCTGCTCTCTAGGCCCTAGCTTCCACGCTTTCCCAACCCATCATATCCCCAGCAACTAGGAAGCAGCACCCTCTCCTACCAACTCACCCCCACCTTAGCATCAGCAGCCACAGGCCCCACTGGCCCCAACGGCACCTGAAGGCACAACACCAGCGACCACCGGGGGTGCCCACAGGCCCCAACTGTACAGCTAGAGGAAGAGGCCAGAACCGCAACTGAAGGAAGAGTGACTACCTGAACTACAGGCTCCACCTGCACAGATTGGAGGAAGAGATGGGTGGAGTGACTGCCTGAACTACAGATTCCGCCTGCACAGATTGGAGGAAGAGATGGGTGGAGTGACTGCCTGAACTACAGATTCCGCCTGCACAGATTGGAGGAAGAGATGGGTGGAGTGACTGCCTGAACTACAGATTCCGCCTGCACAGATTGGAGGAAGAGATGGGTGGATGGCAGTCTAAGAATGCATTCAACAGCACAAAGAGTTATAAGACACCACCAGAAATTAGTGATCCTCCATCAACAATACCTGAACACCCTAACACAGTTGAAGCAAAAGGAAATGACTTTAAAAATAACTTCATAAAGATGATAAAGACCTTTAAAGAAGAAATGAAAAAGTCCTGTAAAGAAATGGAGGAAAAGACAGACAGAAAAAAAAATTGTAAGAAATAAGTAAATCCCTTAAAATAAAAAGCTAAAGAAAAACAACAAAAAACAATCAAACAGGTGAAGGAAACAGTTCAAGGCATGAAAATTGAAACAGAGGCAATAAAGAAAACACAAACCAGGACAATTCTGGAAATTGAAAATCTGGGTAAATGAGATGCAAGCATAACCAACAGAATACAAGAGTTGAAGATACAACAGAGAAAATAGATTCATCCGTCTAAGAAAATGTTTAACCAACAAATTCTTAACAAAAAAACATCCAGGAAATCTTGAACACCATGAAAAGACCAAATCTAAGAATAATTTGTATAGAAGGCTCCAGCTCAAAGGCACAGAAAATATATTCAACAAAATCATAAAAGATAACTTTCCCAACCTAAAGAAGGATATGTCTATGAAGGCACAGGAAACATACAGAACACCAAATAGATTTAACCAGAAAAAAAAAAGTCCATTCTCTATATAATAATCCAAACACTAAGCTTACAGAATAAGGAAAGAATATGAAGCACTACAAAGGAAAAAGGTCAAGTAACATATAAAGGCAGACCTATCAGAATTACTTTCTTGGGTTGGAGTTTTCCTTCTAGTAATTTTTGTAAGCCTAGATTTGTGAATAGGTACTGCTTAAATTTGGTTTTTATTGTGAAATATCTTGTTTTCTCTTTCTATGGGGACTGAAAACTTTTCTGGGTATAATAGTCAGTGCTGGTATTACATGACTTCTCAATGGAAACTTTGAGAGCCAGAAGGTCTTGAATAGATGTCCTGCAGATACTACACAATAATGGATACCAGCACTGACTATTATACCCAGCAAAGTTTTCAGTCTCCGTAGAAAGAGAAAACAAGATATTTCACGATAAAACCAAATTTAAGCAGTACCTATTCACAAATCTAGGCTTAAAAAAATTACTAGAAGGAAAACTCCAACCCAAGAAAGTTAGCTGCACTCATGAAAAACACAAGTAACAGATAATCTCATACCAACAAACCCCAAAGGAGGGAAGCACACAAACACTACCACAGAAAAATAACAAAAATTAACAAGCACTTGTCACTAATATCTCTTATTATCAATGAATTCAATTCACCTATAAAAAGGCACAGACTAACCAAATGGATATAAAAATGTGTTCTATCCTTCTGCTGCATACAAGATACACACCTCAACCTCAGAGACAGACATTACCTCAGAGTAAAGGGTTGAGAAAAACTTTTCCAATCAAATGGATCTAAGAAACAAGCAGGTGTAGCTATCCTAATATCAAATAAAATAGTCTTCAAACTAAAATCAATTAGAAGGAATGGAGAAGAACACTTTATACTCATCACAGAACAAAATAAACCAATGAAGTCTCAATTCTGGACATCTATACTACATACCCACATTTGTAAAAGAAAAATTACTAAAGTTTAAATCACAAATAAAACTCCTCACATTAGTAATAGGAGACTTCAACATCCCATTCTCACCAATGGACAGGTCTGCCAGACAGAAGCTTAACAAAGAAATAAGGGAACTAACAAATGTCATGACTTAAATGGACTTAACAGATATCTATAGAACATTTCACTCAAACAAAAAAGAATATACCTTCTTCTCAGCACCTCAAGGATCCTTCACTAAAGTAGACCACATACTGAGTAACAAAGTAAACCTTAACAGATACAAAAATAAAAATGGAATAACCCCTTGTATCTTATCAGGTCACCAGGGTTTAAAGTTAGAATTCAGCAACAACAGTAATTTCAGAAAGTTTACAACTCATGGGAATTGAACAATGCTCAACTAAATCTCCCCTGGGTCAATAAATAAATAAAAAAGAAATTAAATACTTCCAATAATTCAACAAAAATTAATGCACAGCCTACCCAAATCTATGGGTGCTGTGGGACAATGATCTTGTACCCTGTTAAGATTTATCACACTGATTGGTCAGTAGCCAGGCACAAAGTATAGGTGGGAAAAACAGGTACGAAGTAGAGGTAGGGGGATGAGAACAGGAGAATTCTGGGATGAGGAAATGGTCAGTCTGCAGCCACCACAGAGGAAGCCAGACACAAAGCAAGCAAGATGAGAATGCCTTACTGATAATAGGTACCAAGTCATGTGGCTAACACAGACAAGAATTGTGGGCTAATATAAGTTATAAGAGTTATTAAGAAACCTGAGCTAATAGGTTAACAAGTTTATAGTTAATGTAGACCTCTGTGAATTTCTTTGGGACCGAACAGGCAGGACAGAAACCTCTGTCAACATATGGGACACTATGAAAGCAGTGCTAAGTGGAAAATTCATAGCAGTTAAGTGCATATATAAAGAAAGTGGAGAAATATCATAGTAGCAATTTAACAGTACAACTAAAATCTCTAGAATAAAAGGAAGCAGACGTGCCCGGGAGAATAACTGGCAGTAAATAATCAAATTGAAAACTAAAATCAATAAAATCTTGTCAAAGAAAACAATATAAAGAATCAATGGAACAAGGAGGTGGTTCTTCAAGAAAATAAATAGACAAATCCTTATCCAAACTAACCAAAAGACAGAAAGAATATCCAAATTAATAGCATCAGAAATGAAAATGGGGACATAACAATAGACAACAAGAAAATCCAGAGAATCATTAGATCATATTTCAAAAACCTGAACTCCACAAAGTTAAAATCTAAATGAAATGGATTTTTTTGGATAGATATCACTTACCTAATTAAATAAGATCAGATAAACAAGCTAAATAGACAAATAAACCCCAAATAGAAGCAGTCATCAAAATTGTCTCAACGAAAAATATCCCAGGGCTGAATGGTTTCAGCACAGATTCTACCAGAACTTCAAAGAAGAGATAATACCAATATTCCTCAAATTGTTCCAAACAATAGAAACTGAAGAAGAATCGCCAAACTCTTTTTATGAGGCTACAGTTACCCTGATAACTAAACCACACAAAGATTCAACTAAGAAAGAGAATTACAGACCAATCTCCCTCATGAACATTGATGCAAAAATACACAATAAAGTGCTGGCAAACTTCTTGAATGTGTTCTTGAATCCAAGAAAAGGTCAAAAAAATCACTGACCATGATCAAGTTGGCTTCATCCCAGGGATGCATGAATAGTTCATCATATAAACATCATCAATGTAATCCTCCTTATAAATAAACTGAAACATTTCATTAGATGCTGAAAAGGCCTTTGACAAAAATCCAACACCACTTCATGATAAAGGTCTTGGAAGGATCATGGATACAAGAAACGTATCTAAACATAATAAAAACAATATACAGCGAACAAACAGCCAACATCAAATTAAATGGAGAGAAACTCAAAGAGATTCCACTAAAATCAGGAACAAGACAAGGCTGTCCACTCTCTCCTTATCTATTCAACATAGTTTTTGAAGTTCTAGTTGGAGCAATAAGACAACAAATGGAGATCAAGGGGATACAAATAGAAAAGTAAGAAGTCAAACTCTTGCTATATGCAAATGATATTATAGTATGCATAAGTTACCCCAAAAATTTGATGAGGGAACACCACAGCTAATAAATACCTTCAGTAATGTAGCAGGATACAAGATCAACTCAAAACAAATCAGTAGCCTTCATATATACAAATGATAAATAGACTGAGAAAGAAATCAAAGCAACATCACCCTTCACAAAAGCCACAAATGACAAAATATCTTGGGATAACTCTAACCAAAGAATTGAAAGACCCCTATGATAAGAACTCTAAGTCTTTGAAGAAAGAAATTGAAGAAGATACTTGAAAATGAAAAGATCTCCCATGCTCCTGAATATGTAGAACCAATGTAGTAAAACTGACAGTCTACAGATTCAAGGCAATCCCCATCAAAATTCCAACACAATTCTTCGTAGAGTATAAAAGAAGAATACTCAATTTCATATTGAAAAACAAAACAAAACAAAACAACAACAACAACAACAACAAAACCCAGGATAGTCAAAACGGTTCTGTACTATAAAGGAAATTTCAGAGGCATCACTATCCCTGACTTTGTTACTAGAGCTATAGTAATGAAAACAGCTTGGTGTTGCCATAAAAACAAACAGGTGGATCCAATGGAATCAAATGGAATACCCTGATATGAATTCACACACCTATGAACACCTGATTTTGAACAAATAAGCTAAAATTATACAACAGAAGAAAGAAAGCATCTTCAACAAGTGGTGCTGGCATGACTGGATGTTGACATGTAGAATACAAATAAATCCATATCTATTTTCATGCACAAAACTCAATTCAAATGGATAAAAGACCTCAAC
Organism: Chionomys nivalis; assembly: GCF_950005125.1. Lineage (NCBI taxonomy): Eukaryota > Metazoa > Chordata > Mammalia > Rodentia > Cricetidae > Chionomys > Chionomys nivalis. The sequence goes on along the minus strand of NC_080089.1, from coordinate 17,113,566 downwards.
ATAGGTGCAGCTACACTGGAAGCTGATAGAAGAGAACATGGAAAGTAACTTAGAATGCATGGGTGCAGGAAAACACTTCCTAAATATAACAGCAGTTGCACAGACATTGCAACATAATTGTAAATGAGACCCCCTGAAAATAAGAAGCTTCAGTAAGGCAAAGAATACAATTAATAAGACAAAACAGCAACCTAAAGAATGGAAAAGATCTTTGCCAACCCCACATTAGACAGAGGACTAATTTCCAAAATATATAAAGAACTCAATAAACTAGACATCAAAATATCAAATAATCCATTTAAAAATGTGGCAGAGATCCAAACAAAAATTCTCAACAGAAGAATCTCAAATGACCAAATAACACTTAAGGAATTAATCAACACCCTTAGCCATCAGGGAAATTCAAATCAAAATGACTCTGAGATCTTACACCTTACACCTGTCTGCTTGGCTAATATCAAAAGCACCAATGATAACTTATTCTGGAGAGGATGCGAAGTTGGGGGACAACTCCTTCGTTGCTGGTGGGAGTGAAAACTTATACAATCACTTTGGAAATCAGTATGGCAGTTTCTCAGAATATTGGGAATCAATCTACCTTGAGATCCAGAAATACCACTCTTGAGCATATACCCAAGGACACATACTCATACCACAAGGACATTTGTTCAACTATTTTTATAGTAGCATTATTCCTAATAGTCATAACCTAGAAACAGCCTAGATGTTCCTCAACTGAAGAACAGGTAAAAAAAAAAATGTGGTACATTTCCACAATAGAGTGCTACTCAGCAGTAAAAAATAATAACAGCTTGAGATTTGCAAGCAAATAAACAGAACTAGAAAAAACATACTGAGTGAGGTAACCCAGACCCAGAAAGACAAATGTGGTATGTACTCACTCATAAATGGATATTAGACATAAAGCAAAGGATAACCAACCTACAGACCACAGCCCCAGAGAGGTAAGGTAGCAAGGAGAACCCTAGAGAGAAATACATGGATTCAACTGGGAAGGAAAAATAGACAAAATCTCCTGAGTAGCAACGGTCTGAGCTCTTAAGGTCCAAATGAGGAGCAGAAGGAGGGAGATCATGAGCAAAAAATCAGGACCACGAGGGATGCACCCACCCACTGTGACAGTGGAACTCATTTATTGGGAGCCCACCAAGGCCAGCTGGTCTGGGACTGAATAAGCATGGGTTGATTCCGGACTCTCTGAGCATGGCGGTCAATGAAGACTGATGAGAAGCCAAGGACAATGGCACTAGGTTTCGATCCTAATACATGAACTGGCTTTGTGGGAGCTTAGCCTGTTTGGACGCTCACCTTTCTGGACGTAGATAGAAGGACCTTGGTCTTCCCGCAGGGCAGGGAATTTGGACTGCTCTTCAGTATCGAGAGGGAGGGGGAATGGAGTGGGGGGAGGAGAAGAGGAGTGGGGATAGGGGGAGGGAAGTGGGGGGAGGGCAATATTTGGGAGGAGGGGAGGGAAATGGGAAATGGGGAGCAGGTGGAAATTTTAATTAAAAAAGAATAAAAATAAATAAATAAGTAAAAAAAAAATCTCCTGAGTAAATTGAGAATGTAGTGGGGGAATAAGGAAGGATTAGAAGTGAGGGGAAAAAAGAAGACAAGGGGAGAGGATAATATGAGGGAACTGGACGGTCGAGATGGGGGAAAGACAGACAGGGAGAACAGGGAAAAAGATATCTTGGTTGAGGGAGTCATTAAGAGATTAGCAAGAAACCTGGCACTGGGGAAATTCTCAGTAAGCAACAAGGATGATGCCCACTAAGACCCTACGGTATAGTGGAGAGGTTGCCTAACTGACCTTCCCCTGTAATCAGATTGATGACTAGCTTAACTGTCATCATAGAACCTTCATCCTACCACTGAGGGAAGCAAATGTAGAGATCTATAGCTAAGGACTGGGCTGAGTTCCCAGAGTCCAGTCGAAGAGAGGGAGGTGAGAAGGACGCTTAAAAGAAATCCCACACTAGCTCAGAATTGAGAAATAGATGGTTACTTATTTAGGGACCAAGATTATCCTCAGTGCGTGAACTGGCTTTTTGGAGCCCATTCTCTATGGAGGGATTCCTTGCTCAGACTAGATACAGGGGGTGGGGCTTGGTCCTGCCTCAACGTGATGTGTCAGACTTTGTTGATTCCCCATGGGAAGCCTTAACCTCTCTGATAAGTAGATGGGGAATGGGGTGGGGGAAAGGTAGGTGGAACCAGGTGGGAACTGGGATTGGTATGTAAAATGAGAAACAATTATTATAAAAATAAAATTAAAAAAAGATGGTGAAGCCTATTTGGGTGTGATCTTCCAAGCTTATAGGTACTCCTGGCCTCCAGAACACATAGTGGGCAAATGTTGGGATGTTATTTGGCATCTTATCCTCATTACAAAGGACTTGCTTGGGCTCTTGACTTTCCTGTTAAGTTCCTTCATATAAATAACCACTCAGAATGAAACACTGTAAGGTTTAATTGTAACAGTTTTAATAAAATCAACGGCAGAATTGATTTGGCGAATTCTTCAAGACAACTAGTAAATCAAAATTATGGATGAATGTAGACCCTACTATGCAAGACTCAGCTCCAACTGAAAAGCTGAAACTTGTGCATCTATATATTTGTTTAAAAGAATAATCAGTCCTCTGTTTCTCAGGCTGGGGGTAGTTTAAAATATTCTTTTTTCTTTAGATGTTGTAAGACAAGGCTCATTTTTTTAACCAAGAAAACCTCTCATTCATACCATGATATCAGCAGTCTGTATCCACCCACATAAGTTAAGGACTTTAATTAAATACAGAATAAATAATTATGTGTTTCAATTTATTGATAGTCTTGAAAAGGGTCTTCTCTTGTCTGTGTTTTTCTGGTTGGGGGGGTCATTTGGTATTCATACCTGCATACATACATGCACGTATACATAACAACTGTTTTTCTTTCAGAGCTTTGAGGTGAGGGCAATTTACTTTCCTTCGACAATGGCTATATATGATAGTCCATAAACTTCTGCTTCATAATGGCCAGCCCCTGCTTCTTCATTTTGAAGAGTATTTCCTATGGGTACAAGAACACATTGGAAGCATAGAAAAGTATGACATCAAAATCGAGGGTCTGGTCTGGGGTTCCTAGGAACCAGCCTTGTCTCTCATAAGGCTACCAAGGTTGTGTGCCCTAGTATGGAGCCCAGGGGACAGGGGACAGTCTTAAGGTTTTATAATCTTAAAAGAGAAAAAAGTTTGCTCACTGTTCTTATCTCCCACCTCTTCCATGAGCGTTTGCTTGTTTGTGTATGTGTGTGTGCACGCATATGTACACATCTTATCCATGTATACATTTGTGTGGTCATGGACAAATGTGCATGTTTGGAGGGAAGAGGCTATTGTTATGTATATTCTTCAGTCATTTTTCTACTTATTTTTGGAGGAGGTTGTTTCTCTTGCTCTGGTGAGCCCAGCAGCCATATCCTGGGGGCAATCGAGTGGTCCCATGGCAAGATCCATGCAGTGATATTTAGAGAGTTTCTGCCCACAGGAAAGAGTAGAGCCTGATGGTAAAAGGTGTAAGAGTAATTCAACCTGCAGGTGGGATCTCTAGGCCTTATCATATGACCAGATGCCTGAAAACCTGGACAGTATCTCAAACTACACCTTATCAGAGATCTATCCCCAAAACTGACATAAGTGGTTCCCAATCCTCACTGAAGCTGGAGCTTATCAATTTGGCTGCATTAGGTACTCAACAAGCTCTGGCAATTTGCTAGTCTCTAGGTCCTAGCACTGGTTGTATCAGGGTGTTCTTCCATGCTCGACTTTTTATGTATGTTCTGGAGATTGAATTCAGGTCCTCATGTTTGAGTACTTTACAGGCTAAGTCACCTATCTCGCTCTGATCAATAGCACTTGCACTACAAAGTATGCTATCTTCAGGTACTTCTTGGTCAATCTGCACTTTCTGGGCATTTAAAACTCAATAGATTTAAAGCAGTGAAGAAGAAATACCAAACCGAAACATGTTCCTTTCTGGTATTCATCCTGTTTGAATAGAGAGTTAGTTCTCCCACCAGAAAGGATCCTGTGCCACTCATAATGATGCCAGTGAGTAGTGCCTGATGTACAGAGGTGAGACATGGTAGTCCAAAGATGTCTCCCCTTGGCAATTAAGTCTCAGCTCAGAGCACGGTTACAGTGATCAGTAGAGAAAGAAAGCTATTTATTGACCCACTTTATAAGACAGACGGTACCACATCTGTGCTGTCTATATCATCAGTCAAAGAAAATGTTAAATCTAAAAAAATTCATAACACAAAACATCTGAAATCTGGGACACTTTGAAAACACCAACCATAAGAAGAGAAGGAGGAGAAACACAGCTCAAAAACTCAGAGAATATGTTTAACAAAATCATAGAAGAAAATTTTGCCAACCTAAATAAGACATGCCTATAAAGGTACAAGACACTTACAGAACACCAAGTACACTGGAGGGAAACGGGGAGGAGGCAGAAATTTTAATTTAAAAAGAATAAAATAAAGAAAAAAAAGAAAATTAAAAAAAAGAAAAGAAAATCACCTTGGCAAGTAATAATCAAAATGCTAAACATAAAGAACAAGTACTATGTAGGTACCAGTTCTTCATCATGTTTAATGAACTGTACATGTGTTGTTTTCAGCAATGAGACCTTGCTTTCAGTTTTCACAATAGCCTGGGTTGTTTGAGGATTCACGTGGGACCCCGTTGACCAATAACTCAATTAGATGTAACCCAGTCCTGGTACTGGAAGCTTCATTGAATGACAAGAAATGGCCACTTGGCATTCTTTCTCCTCCATTGTTTGATAATTTCTTTTAGATCACCTTCATATACGTATGATTTTAGGAAGATTCTACTATATTAGGTTTCCATACTACCCTTCAAATGGCCCTTAAATTTAGCTGTCTTTTCCTGTATTCTCTCCCTAATCATCTTTGTCTAGACTTGTTTCTTCCTATTCCAAGCCACCCCATCCATCCATCCATCCATAACTATCTATTTTCTGCCACTTTCTTAAAGAGATCTATCTGTACTCTTTATCCCCTTACTCTATACCCAGCCTCTGTGGTTCTATAGATCATGCTCTGTGTCATGATTTGGGGGCTTGTGGTCCAAGAAAGCCTGCTGTATATACCTGACACTGCTTGGATGACCAAGAACCAGAGAGTAAACTAGATATCCCAGGAACCTAGCATAAAATCAAATACCAGAGATCTTTTATAAGTAGTGATAAAATGATTCATAATGATATTGTGCTATACTCCTCAATCAGTGTCTTGCTCAGGCATCATCAGATAAGCTTCCTCCTATAGAAGATGGAAACAATACAGAGATCCACAGCCAGACATTATATACAGTTGGAAATCTGGTAACATTCAGACATAAATGGAATGTCTTCACCAAATCTCCCTTCTCAGAGCTCAGGAAATACCATGAAATCAGAAGAGGATTTTTGGGAAAACTACATGAGTCAGAAGGGGATGGAGGACACCAGGAGAACAAGGTTTTTTAAATCAGCATGATCAAAGCTCATATGAACTCACAGAGACTGAAGCAGCAGGCACAGGGCCTGTTTCTATGGGACTCCTAAGTATGACAACTGATTCTTGTGCCTACTCTTGGGCACTTTCCCTTCTATTTTTTTTTCCTATCCAAATTGAATGTGATAGGTTTACCTTATTATATTTTATTATTATCTCTTAGCAGCCTTTTTTCTAATTAGAGATATAAAAGGAGTAGATCCAGGTGGGAGTCAAGGTGCAGAGGGACTGGGAAGAGTAGAGGGAGGGGAAATGATAATCAGAATAAGTTATGTGAGAAAAGAATCTGCTTTCAATAAATAAACGGGGAAATGTATAACAAAAATAAAATAAAGAACAAAAAAGGAAAAATATTAAAAAACAACAGGGGGAAAGGCCAAGTAACAAATACAGGAAGACCTATTAGAACCACCCTTGACTTCTCAATGGCAATCATAATAGCTAGAAGGGCCTGTTCTGGTAACTTGCAGACTCTAAGAGACAGCAGATGCCAGCCCATGCTACTATAAGCCAGAAAAACTGTCAAACACCATAGATGGAAAAACATATTTCATGACAAAATCAAATTTAAACAATATCTATTTATAAATTCTACTACTAGGAGAAAAGTTGCAACCTTAGAAAGTTAATTATACCCAAAAACACAGGCGATAGATAATTTCAAACAAGCAACATCCAAAGAAAAGAAACACACACACACACACACACACACTACCACCAGAACAACAAAAGAACAGGAAGTAACAATCATTGGTCATTAATATCCCTCATTATCAATGGACTCAATTTGCCAATAAAAAGAAACAGGCTAATGGGATGGATATGAAAACAAGATTCATCATTCTGTTGCATACAAGAAATACACCACAACATCAAAGATAGACATTACCTCATAGTAAAAGGTTGGAAAAAGATTTTCAAAGCAAATGGATATAATAAGTAAGCTGGTGTAGCTATCCTAATATCTAACAAAATAGACTTCCAACCAAGAGATGGAGAGGGGAAATCATAATAAACAAAGAAAAAATCCACCAAAATGATATCTCAATTCTGAACATCTATTGCCCAAGTATAAGGGCACACACAATTGTAAAAGAAGCATTACTAAAGCTTAAATCACACATAATACCTCACTCAATTGTAGTGGGAGATTTTGATATTCCACCATCAACAATGGATAGATCATTCAGACAGAAACTGAATAGAGAAATAATGTAACTAATAGGCATTATTAAAATTGACCAAACAAATATCTAGAGAACATTTCACTCAGTCACAAAAGAATATACTTCTTCTCAGAACCACATGGAACCTTCTCCAAAATTAAGCATATCCTTGGCCAAAGGCAAGTCTCAACAGATAAAAAAAAAACTTAAAATACACCCTGTATCTTATTAGACCATCACAGGTTAAAGCTGTATTTCAACAACATCAGAAACAATAGAAAGCCTATAAACTCATGGGAACTGAACAACTCTCTACTGAGTAACCCCTGGATCAAAAAAGAAATCAGAAGATAAAGACTTCCTAGAAACAAATGAAAATAAATTCACAACATACCCGAACCTATGGGACACAATAGAAGCAATGCTAGGAGGAAAGTTTATAGCACTAAGTGCCTTCATGAAGAACGTAGAGAGATCTCATATTAGTGACATGATAGCAGACCTGAGAGCTCTAGAAACAATAGAAGCAGACGCACCTAAGCAGAGTAGATGGCAGGAAATGATCAAACTGAGGACTAAAAATAGTAAAATAAAAAACAAAAGGAAAAATACAAAGAATCAGTGAAACAAAGAGTTGGTTCTTTGAGAAAATCAGCAAAATAGACAAACCCTTATCCAAACTAATTAAAAAGCAGAGAGAAAATATCCAAATCAATAAAATCAGAAATGAAAATGAGGAAATAACAACAGACTCCAAGAATATCCAGAGAATCACCAGATCATACTGCACAAAACTGAACTCCACAAAAGTATACATTAATTAAGGGAGCTATTTTAGGCTTGGCAAGAGACTGGACTCTAGAGGGGTTCCCAGGTGTCCAAGGAGATGTCCCCAGCTTGTTCCTTGAGCAGCTGAGGAGAGGGCACCTGAACTGGCCCTATCCTATAGTCACACTGATGAATATCTTGCATATCACCATAGAACCTTCATGTGGCGATGGATGGAGATAGAGATAGAGACCCACATTGGAGCACTGGACTGAGCTCCCAAGGTCCAAATGAGGAGCAGAAGGAGAGAGAACATGAACAAGGAAGTCAGGACTGCGAGGGGTGTGCCCACCCACTGTGACAATGGGGCTGATCTAATGGGAGCTCACCAAGGCCAGCTGGACTGGAACTGATGGAGCATGTGATCAAACTAGACTCTCTGAACATGGCTGACAAGGAGGGCTGACTGAGAAGCCAAGGACAATGGCACTGGGTTTTGATTCTACTGCATGTACTGGCTTTGTGGGAACCTAGTCTGTTTGGATGCTCACCTTCCTAGACCTAGATGGTAGGGGGAGGATCTTGAACTTCCCACAGGGCAGGGAACCCTGACTGCTCTTCTGACTGTAGAGGGAGGGGAATGGGAATTGGGGGGAAGGGGGAGGGAAGTGGGAGGAAGGGAGGAGGTGAAAATTTGTAATAATAATATAAAAATAAAAAAATTAAAAAGAGAACTGTGTTTTGTATGTAAAATTAATAAAAAAAACTGAACTAAGAAATCTAAAAGAAATGAACAAATTTATTGATAGATACCATCTCCCAAGGTTAAATCAAGATCAGATAAACAACTTAAATATAAAAATAACCCTTAAGGAAATAGAATCAGTAATTAAAAGGCTCCCAAACAAAATAAGAATACCACGTCCAGAACAGTTTTAATACAGAATTCTATCAGACTTTCAAAGACTAGCCAATATCAATACTCCTCAAATTGTCTCACAAAATAGAAACAGAATGAACATTGCAAATTCTTTCTATGAGGCCACCATCACTCAGATACCCAAACCAAAGACTCAACCAAGAGAACTGCAGACCAATTTTCTTCATGAATATTTATGTAAAAATACTCAATAAAATACTGACAAACCAAATCCAAGAACATCATGACCAGGCAGGGTTCATCTCAGAGATACAGGGATGGTTCAACTTTGTAGAAGGAACGGCAGGCTGGTCTGCTTTTCGTCCCACCAGGCTCCTCTGTAGAAAGGAACTGAAGGCTGCTTCCCGTCGCGTGGTTCCCAGCCACCGGCTAGCTTTACCCAAAATAATTACATGGAAACTGTATTCATTTAAACACTGCTTGGCCCATTAGCTCTAGCCTCTTACTGGCTAATTCTCACATCTTGATTAACCCATATCTAATAATCTGTGTAGCACCACAAGGTAGTGGCTTACTGGTAAGATCTTAACCTGCACCCATCTTGGAGAGGAGAGTTATGGTGACTGCCTGACTCAGCTTTTTTCTCCCAGCATTCTGTTCTGTCTACTCCGCCTACCTAATTTTCTGTCCTATTAAAGGGCCAAGGCAGTTTCTTTATTTAACCGATGAAATCAACACAAAACAGAAGACTCTCTCATATCTCAACATACAAAAATATGTCAATATAATCACCATATAAACAAACTGAAAGAAAAAAATAAAACACAATCATCTCCTTAGTGCTGAAAAAGCCTTTGACAAAATCCACCATCCATTACTGATAAAAGTCTTTGAGAGACCAGGGATGCAAGGAACATACCTAAATGAAATAAAGACAATTTATAGCAAATAGATTGCCAACATTGAATTAAATGGAGAGATATTCCACCAAAATCAGGAGTAATTCTACCAAAATCATTAACAGGACAAAGTTGTCTTGCCGGTGGCCATGTCAGTAGAGCAGCAGATGGCAAATGACTTGAGGGGATAGGCCCATCAGGAAATAAAACCGTGGTGAATGAATCTCTGATAGGCAAGGCCCCAAGAGCCTTGGCACCATAAAGTTTCTTGCTACTGCTCTGTCTTTGCATGTTTGCCACTGCCATTTTTCTCTGGTATCTGCCATAGTATGAATGGACATGGGGAAATCCACTGCCCTTGATGCAGTATGATCATCTCGTGTAAATACCCCCCTTCTACTGTGCATTTTAACCTGTAGATTATTATGAAGACAATTTCCTCCTAAACCATACTGTTTAACTGAAGCAGTGATTTTACACAATAATAATGTTAGTTTAAATAGGATTTTGGTGATTGAGGGCATTTAATAAATATAGTAAGGGATTATTATAGAGGTTAGTTTAGTGGGAAAATTAGCATAGGTAAAGGTAGGATAAAATGTGGCCTCTGCCTCTGATAAAGCAGAGACTGTGGAGAACAATAAATAAGACAAGGAAATGTCGCATAGCCAGAACAAATGAGTTTCTATTGAAAAGCCATATAGACGATGACTTAGGTTAATGATTAAGACAAATGATTGAGTCTCAGTAGCCCAAATAGCTTAAATTCTTTTATTCTTAATGTTGAGAGATGTGTTGTGTTCACAGGTTTCAGAGTGCATCATAGCTGAAACAAAGCCTTAAAACAACTTCAGGTTAGGATAAAATGTTTTGATAATTGCTTTGAGGAAAAAGTCAAACCTTAGAAAATGATCTTAAGCTCACGGGGATGCATAGCTCAGTGATAGATTCATTGTAATTCTGGGTCAAAAACAAAGCATCTCAATTATTATTAGATGGTATGTCTTTCTTGCTAGGATGGGTTGGTGACAAAATGCAATGATTAATTTTTTTGTGCCCATTTCTACCCTAAGCCTCCTGGTATAAAAAACTGTTGATGAGTAGGTACACAACCAGAGGATTGAAAATAGAGCTGATTGGTTCACTTTCATACATAAAAGTTTAGATTTTTAATACTTCTAAAGTTTCTTACAACATTACCTTTTGAGATAAAAATTAAATAGTTAGTCCTTTCTTTATAGCCACATAATGCCAGCAAAAGAACTGGATGAGAAAAATACCTTGTTTGATTTCATTCTATTAATTAATCTATAACTTACTTGGAGATGAATGCATGTAAGTTCTTGGCACTACTCATTTTTCACCTGTAGTATGTAAAATATTTAAGCATGTAAGGGATGTGGAAAACAGGCTGTTTTTTAACTTGAATTCATTCACTTAAAATAGAATGTAACTTCACTGTGATTTTTATACTACTTGAAAGATTTTGCTGGGGTTTGTAAGCTATAAAGGAAAAAATAAAGTTAGTTGGAAGGAAACATCAAGAATGAGAGAAGTAAAACACCCAGAAAAATGTAGGGGGATAATAATAAGTATAATAAAGAGTAAGTCAGGAGAAAACCATCAAGAGAGTACAAGTGTCTTTTCCTGTTACTCTCCGAGATAAAAGCCTAAGTTCAACAACTCCATGAATTCTTATTGAGCCCTTTGCTGTTGGTGGCTGCTCTTCAAGGCAGCAGTATTTCTACTCTTCTCCATGCCTATTCAATAGAGGACTTGAAGTTCTATGTAGAGCAACAGGACAGCTAAAGGAAGCCAAGGGGATACAAATGGAAAAGGAAGAAGTCCAAGTATCACTATTCACAGATGATATGGTAAATATAAAAACAACCCCGAAAACTCTACCAGGGAATTTCTACAGCTGAAAAACACCTTTAGTCAAGTGGTGGATCCAAGAGTAACTCAAATAAATCGGTCACCTTCCTATATACAAATGATAGATATGCTGAGAAAAAAGACCAGAGAATCAACACCCTTTACAGTTGCTTCGAATAATATAAAATATCTTGGTGTAACTCTAACAAAGCAAATGATTAACCTATATGAGAAGTATTTCTAATCTTTGAAGAAAGAAATTAAAGAAGATTTCAGAAAATGGAAAGATTTCTCATGCTCATGGATCAGAAGGAATGACAAAGTAAAACTGATCATCTTACCAAAAGGAATCTATAAATTCAGTACAATCCCCATTAAAATCCCAACACAATTCATTACAGTCTTTGGAAGAAAAATACTCAACTTCATATGAAAAAATAAAGACAAAACTTGGGTAGCTAAAACAATCTTTTATCATAAAGGAACTTCTGGATGTATCACTTTCCCTGCTTTTAAGCTCTACTTCAGAGCTACAGTAATAAAAACAACATGGTTTTGGCATAAAAACAGTTGCGACAATCAATGTAATTGAATCAAAGACATAAATCCACACACCTGTGGACACCTGACTTTTAACAAAGAAGCAAAAATTGTACAATGGAAAAAAAAAATCTTAAACCAATGGTTCTGGTATAACTGCATGTCAGCATGCAGAAAAATAAAAATAGATCCATAGCTATTATCCTGCAGACAACTCAAGTGTAAGCAGATCAAAAACTTCAGCATCAATCCAGATGTACTGAACCCGATAGAAGAGAAAGTGGGAGATAACTTCGAACACATTGGCACTGGAGACAGCTTCCTAAACAGAATATCAATAGCACAGGCATTAAGATTAACTATATATATATAGTTAATCATATATATATATATATATATATAGAGAGAGAGGGGGGGGGGGAGAGGGGGAAGGGAAAGAGAGAGAGAAAGAGAGAGGGGGAGGGAGAGAGAAAGAGAGAGAGGGGGGGAGGGAGAGAGAAAGAGAGAGAGAGAGAGGAAAGAGAGAGAGGGGGGAGGGAGAGAGAAAGAGAGGAGGAGGGAGAGAGAAAGAGGGGGGGGAGAGAGAAAGAAAGAGAGAGAGAGAGAGAGAGAGGTTTCTGTAAGGCAAAGGATACCATCAATAAGATAGAATGGCAGTCTACAGAAAGGTCTTCACTAACCCCACATCCAAGAGAGGGCTGATTTCAAAAATATATAAAGAACTCGAAAAACTAGATACCCACAAACCAAATAATCCAGTTTTATAAAATAGGGTACAGATTTAAACAGAAAATTCCCACTGAAGAATCTCAAATGTCTGAGAAACACTTGAAGAGGTATTCAACACTCTTAGCCATCAGGGAAATGCAAATAAAAAAAGATTGAAATACCATCTTACATCTGTCAGAATGTTAAGATCAAAAATACAAGTGACATCTCATGCTGGAGAGGACATGGAGCAAGGGGAACACTCCTCCATTGCTGTTTGGAGTGCAAACTTGTACAGTCACTTTGGAAATCAGTATGAAATTTTCTCAGAAAACTGAAAATCAATCTGCCACAAGACCTATCTATACCACTCCTGAGCATATACCGAAAGGATGCTCTATCATACCACAAGGACACTTGCTCAACAATGCTTTATTTGTAATAGCCAGAACCTGGAAACAACTGAGAAATGGAGAAGGAAAATGTACTTGTACAGCTATTACATACAAGGACACCAGGAAATTTGAAGATAAATGCATGAAACTAGAAAAAAAATCATCCTGACTGATGTAACTCAGACTGAGAAAGACAAATATGATATGTACGCACTCATAAGTGGATATTAGCTATAAAATAAAGGATACCTATGCTACAATCTACAGATCCAGAGAGACCAGGTAGCAAGGAGATTTCCTAAGGGGATGCCTGGGTCTCCCCTTAGGAGAGAAAGAGGAATAGAAGAGATTTTGTGGGTAGACCGAGGACTGGGAGAGGTAGAAACATAAACAATCAGGTTGGGTTGGGTGAAGGAGAGAGTACTGGAAGAGACTATTGGAAAGGGGGTTGCATTTTGGAGTCAGGTAAAAACCTGTTGCAAGGGAATCTCCCAAGAATTTATAAGGACCATAAGGAGAGCCCCAGCTAAGATTCCAAGCAATAGTGGATATGTAGCTTAAAAGGGTCATCTGCTGTAAACAGATTGGTGCCTAGGAGAATTATCAGAGTTACTTCATCCAGCAACTGAAGGAAACATGCAGACCCATAGCCAAACATTAGGTAGAGTTTGGGGAATCTTGCACAAGAGCGAAGAAAAGATCATAGGAGTCAGACTGGTCAAGGACCCCACTGAAAACTCACAGAATTAACTAACCTGGGCTAATTTGGGGCTCAACAGGGGCTGAAACAAAAACCCGGGAGCCTGCATGAGACTGACTGAGGTCCTCTATAAGTGTGACAGTTACAGAGCTTGGTCCTCCTGTGGGACTTCTAACAGTGGTGCACAAGTGTTGTCTCTGACTCTTTTTAATTTTTTTTATTTTGTTTTGATTTTGGCTTTTGGGACCCTAGTCCTCATGTTGGGATGCATTGCCCAGTCTTAATAGGTAGGGAGGTGTTTAGTCTTATGGCAACTTAATAAACCATGTTTTATTGATACTCACAAGAGACCTGTCCTTTCCTAAACAGAACTAGAGGGTGAGTAGATTGGAGTTGTGGAAACAGAGAAGGGTTGAAAGGGGGAACAGGAAGAGAGTGAGGAGAAGAAACTGCAACCAGGATGTAAAATAAATAAAAAATTAATTAATTAATATCTTTATTAAAAGTTTAAAAAAGATTATGAAGCCTCTTTAGGTGTTTTCTTTTTATTGATTTTTATTGAGCTCTACATTATTTTCTGCTCCCTTCCCCTGCCTCTCCTCCCCTTCAACCCTCTCCCAAGGTCCCCATGCTCCCAATTTACTCAGGAGATCTTTCTTTTAAGTTTTTCAATATCCATCAGAAAGGAGGGCAACGCTAAGGAGAATCTTTCCTAATACTATCTCGGTTTTAAAGACAAGAAAATTTAAGCTCAAGGAAACCAAGAAATGAATTCAAAACCCTCACCTGCAGAGGCCCTGGAACCTAAACTGGAGGCTTTGACCTTCATAGGCAACTTTGTCCAGACCTGGACTGATGTATAAGTTGTCTTCATCCATGGCGCACAGGTTGCATATGACTTGGTCCACAGTAAGCCCTCAATATACTTCAGCCTCACTTAAAATGGGGTGAAGTATACATCACAAGAAAAAGAAAAAGAAAGAAATGTGCTTCTAGGGAGCCAGCCCTGGGTGTTGCTTTAATTCCTCTCTTCCTCTAACTCTGGAGCAAGGAAACTTGAGATTAGTAAATGAGCTGAGGTAGACCCAGAGGCCAGGCTACATCCCAAAAGGAGACACAGTTTCTTATGTGCCTTAGTCCATTCCTGCTTCTCACAGAGGTGTGACCATTTCCTGGATGCTATTATTCATCCTTGGTAATTTATTATGAGCAGGGAGGTCATCTTGGTTCCTCTTCCTCCTTCCTCCCCCTGAACATTATGTTTTGAATAATCAGAGTGAGCGGTGAGCCGAGAAGCCCTAGTGAGGCTGGTCCTTCGTTATTGCTCCTGTCTGGCTTTGATAATAAACAGCTCAATGCGGTTTCTCATGTTCAGTTCAGTTCTCCTAGTCTCCATAATGAAGGGGAAGAAAGGGAAGAATTCCACATAAGCCCCTGGTGCTGATGAGGGCACTACCTTGCAATTCCAGATTCAGAAGTAAGTTGCAATTTAAATAAGGTGTGAGCCATTATTTTTGTTACCTCCCTTTTTCATCCTTCTTTCTCCTTCATGCTCTCTCCCAGATGTGACACAGGCATTGTAAAAAGGCTCACCGTTGACAATAAGCTACTGCATTCCAGGAGCTGGCTCTGTGTTTCTTGTCAGTCTGTTGTCTGCAATGAAAAAGCTTTATGATGAGCTAAGCAGCCTACCCGTGTTCTCAGCATAGAACACTCACATGTAAGCCCAGTGCACTTACAGTTTCAATACTTCATGATGATTTTATGTTTCTGCCTTTGCAACCTCACTAGACCTTATGTTGATTTCATTAAAGGGGAGTATTTTGTAGTAAGAATACTTGCCACAATCTCCTCTATTCTTTCTTAATTTGGAAGGAAGTATTTGGACACACATTTTTTTTTCTTTTTTTTTTCTTTTTTTTACTCTTTTTTAATTAAAATTTCCAACTGCTCCACGTTTCCCATTCCCCTCCCCCTCCTCCCACACATTGCCCCCTCCCCCCACTCCCCTCCCCCATCCCCACTCCTCTTCTCCTCCCCCCAGTCCATTCCCCCTCCCTCTCGATACTGAAGAGCAGTCCAAATTCCCTGCCCTACAGGAAGACCAAGGTCCTCCCACTTCCATCCAGGCCCAGGAAGGTGAGCATCCAAACAGGCTAAGCTCCCACAAAGCCAGTTCATGTATTAGGATCGAAACCTAGTGCCATTGTCCTTGGCTTCTCATCAGCCTTCATTGTCCGCCATGTTCAGAGAGTCCAGTTTCAACCCATGCTTATTCAGTCCCAGTCCAGCTGGCCTTGGAGAGCTTCCAATAGATCAGTTCCACTGTCACAGTGGGTGGGTGCACGCCTCGTGGTCCTGATTTCCTTGCTCATGTTCTCCCTCCTTCTGCTCCTCATTTGGACCTTAAGAGCTCAGACCGTTGCTCCAAATTGGGTCTCTGTCTCTCTCTCGATCTATCGCCAGATGAAAGTTCCTGTGCCATTCTCCTTGGCCTCTCGTCAGCTCTCATTGTCCGCCACATTCAGAGAGTCCGGTTTTATCTCATGTTTTTTCAGTAGCAGTCCAGCTGGCCTTGGTGAGCTCCCAATAGATCGGCCCCACTGTCTCAGTGGTTGGGTGCACCCCTCATGGTCCTGACTTCCTTGTTCATGTTCTCTCTCCTTCTGCTCCTCATTATAACCTTGGGAGCTCAGTCCGGTGCTCCAGTGTGGGTCTCTGTCTCTATCTCCATCCATCGCTAGATGAAGGTTCTATGGCGATATGCAAGATATTCATCAGTATGATTATAGGATAGGTTCATTTCAGGTTCCCTATCCTCAGGTGCCCCAATGAACTAACTGGGGACATTGCCCTGGGCATCTGGTAGCCATTCCAAGTTTAAGTCTCTTGCCAACCCTTAGGTGGCTCCCTTACCTAAGGTATGAGTTTCCCTGCTCCCCTATCCAACCTTCCTCTATCCCCAATCACCCCGATTCCCCCAGTTCCCCTCATCTTCTCCTTCACACTTTTCTCTCCCCATCACCCCTCATCCCCATCCCACCCCACCCCCAAGATTCCAATTTTTTGCCCATCAGTCATGTCTATTTCCCATAGCTGGGAGGATATCTATATGTTTTTCCTTGGGTTTACCCTCTTGTTTAGCTTCTTTAGGATCACAAATTATAGACTCAGTGGCCCCTATCCATGGCTAGAAACCAATTATGAGTGAGTACATCCCATGTTCTTCTTTTTGGGTCTGGGTTACCTCACTCAGGATCGTATTTTCTATTTCCATCCATTTGCATGCAAAATTCGAGAAGTCATTGTTTTTTACCGCAGAGTAGTACTCTAATGTGTATATATTCCACACTTTCTTCATCCATTCTTCCATTGAAGGGCATCTAGGTTGCTTCCAGGTTCTGGCTATTACAAATAATGCTGCTATGAACATAGTTGGACAAATGCTTTTGTCATATGATAGGGCATCTCTTGGGTATATTCCCAAGAGTGGTATTGCTGGGTCCAGGGGTAGGTTGATCCCAATTTTTCTGAGAAACCGCCACACTGATTTCCAAAGTGGTTGCACAAGTTTGCAGTCCCACCAGCAATGGATGAGTGTACCCCTTTCTCCACCACCTCTCCAGCAAAGGCTATCCTTGGTGTTTTTGATTTTAGCCATTCTGGCAGGTGTAAGATGATATCTCAAAGTTGTTTTGATTTGCATTTCTCAGATCGCTAAGGAGGTTGAGCATGACCTTAAGTATCTTTTGGCCATTTTAACTTCTTCTGTTGAGAATTCTCTGTTCAGTTCAGTGCCCCATTTTTTAATTGGGTTAATTATCCTTTTAAAGTCTAGTTTCTTGAGTTCTTTATATATATTGGAGATCAGACCTTTGTCTGTTGCGGGGTTGGTGAAGATCTTCTCCCAGTCAGTAGGGTGCCTTTTTGTCTTAATGACAGTGTCCTTTGCTTTACAGAAGCTTCTCAGTTTCAGGAGGTCCCATTTATTCAATGTTGCCCTTAATGTCTGTGCTGCTGGGGTTATACATAGGAAGCGATCTCCTGTGCCCATATGTTGTAGGGTACTTCCCATTTTCTCTTCTATCAGGTTCAGTGTGTTCAGATTGATATTGAGGTCTTTGATCCATTTGGACTTGAGTTTTGTGCATGGTGATAGATATGGGTCTATTTTCATTCTTCTACAGGTTGACATCCAATTGTGCCAGCACCATTTGTTGAAGATGCTTTCTTTCTTCCATTGTATACTTTTAGCTCCTTTATCGAAAATCAGTTGTTCATAGGTTTGTGGGTTAAAATCCGGGTCTTCTATACGATTCCATTGGTCAACTTCTCTGTTTTTATGCCAGTACCACGCTGTTTTCATTACTGTAGCTCTGTAATAGAGTTTGAAGTCAGGGATGGTAATGCCTCCAGAAGTTCCTTTATTGTATAAGATTGTTTTGGCTATCCTGGGTTTTTTGTTTCTCCATATAAAGTTGATTATTGTCCTTTCAAGATCTGTGAAGAATTTTGATGGGATTTTAATGGGGATTGCATTGAATCTATAAATTGCCCTTGGTAGAATTGCCATTTTTACTATGTTGATTCTCCCAATCCAAGAGCAAGGGAGATCCTTCCATTTTCTGGTATCCTCTTCAATTTCTTTCTTCAATGCCTTAAAGTTTTTGTCAAATAGATCTTTCACTTCCTTGGTTAGAGTTACCCCAAGATATTTTATGCTGTTTGTGGCTATCGTGAAAGGTGATGATTCTCTTATTTCTCTCTCTGCTTCCATATCCTTTGTGTATAAGAGGGCGACTGATTTTTTGGAGTTGATCTTGTATCCTGCCACATTACTAAAGGCGTTTATCAGCTGTAGGAGTTCTTTGGAGGAGTTTTTGGGGTCGCTCAGGTACACTATCATATCATCTGCAAATAATGCAAGTTTAACTTCTTCCTTTCCAATTTGAATCCTCTTTATCCCCTTATGTTGTCTTATTGCTATTGCTAAAACTTCGAGAACTATATTGAAGAGGTATGGAGAAAGTAGACAGCCTTGGCGTCTTCCTGATTTTAGTGGGATGGCTTTAAGTTTCTCTCCATTTAATTTGATATTAGCTGTCGGCTTGCTGTATATAGCTTTAATTATATTTAGGTATGACCCTTGTATCCCTAATCTCTCCAAGACTTTTATCATAAAGGGATGTTGAATTTTGTCAAATGCTTTTTCAGCATCTAATGAAACGATCGTATGGTTTTTTCTTTCAGTTTATTTATATGATGTATTACATTGATAGATTTGCGTATGTTAAACCAGCCCTGCATCTCTGGTATGAAGCCTACTTGATCATAATGGATACTTTTTCTAATGTGTTCTTGGATTCGGTTTGCCAGTATTTTGTTGAGGATTTTTGCGTCGATGTTCATGAGTGAGATTGGCCTGTAATTCTCTTTCTTGGTTGGGTCTTTGTGTGGTTTTGGTATCAGAGTTACTGTAGCTTCATAAAAGGAATTTGGCAATGACTCTTCTGTTTCTATATTGTGAAATACATTAAGGAGAATAGGTATTAGGTCTTCTTGGAAGTTCTGGTAGAATTCCGCATTGAAACCATCTGGTCCTGGACTTTTTTTGGAAGGGAGGTTTTTGATAACAGCTTCTAATTCTTCACGACTAACAGGTCTATTTAGGTTGTTCACCTGGTCCTGGTTTAACTTTGGTATATGGTATTTATCTAAAAAAGCGTCCATTTCTTTTACATTTTCCAGTTTTGTGGCATACAGGCTTTTGTAGTAAGATCTAATGATTGTCTGAATTTCCTCAGTGTCTGTGGTTATGTCCCCCTTTTCATTTCTGATCTTATTAATTTGCAAATTCTCTCTCTGCCGTTTGATTAGTTTGGATAGGGGTTTATCAATCTTGTTGATTTTCTCCAGGAACCAGCTTTTTGATTCATTGATTCTTTCAATTGTTTTCTGTGTTTCTATTTTGTTGATTTCAGCCCTCAGTTTGATTATTTCCAGTCTTCTACCCCTTCTAGGTGAGTCTGCTTCTTTTTTTTCTAGAGCTTTCAGGTGGGCTGTTAAGTCTCCAATGTGTGCTTTCTCTGTTTTCTTTAAGTGGGCAGTTAGTGCTATGAACTTTCCTCTCAGGACTGCTTTCATAGTGTCCCATAGGTTTGAGTATGTTGTTTCTTTATTTTCATTGTCTTCAAGGAAGAGTTTAATTTCTTTCTTTATTTCTTCCTTAATCCAGGTATGGTTCAGTAGTTGACTATTCAGTTTCCATGAGTTTGTAGGCTTTCTGGGGGTAGCATTGTTGCTGAATTCTAGCTTTAATCCATGGTGATCTGATAAGATACAGGTGGTTATTAATATTTTTTTGTAACTGTGGATGTTTGCTTTGTTACCGAGTATGTGGTCGATTTTTGAGAAGGTTCCATGAGCTGCAGAGAAGAAGGTATATTCTTTCCTATTTGGGTGGAATATTCTATAGATGTCTGTTAAGTCCATTTGATTCATTACCTCCATTAATTCTCTTATTTCTCTGTTAGGTTTCTGTCTACTTGACCTGTCCATTGGTGAGAGAGGAGTATTAAAGTCTCCTACTATTAATGTGTGCGGTTTGATGGCTGCCTTGAGTTTTAACAATGTTTCTTTTACGTACGTGTGTGCTTTTATATTAGGGGCATAGATATTCAGGATTGAGACTTCATCCTGATGAATTGTTCCTGTTATGAGTAGAAAATGTCCCTTTCCATCTCTCCTGATTGATTTAAGTTTGAAGTCAACTTTGTTAGAAATTAGTATGGCCACCCCTGCTTGTTTCTTAGGTCCATTTACTTGATAAGCCTTATCCCAACCCTTTACTCTGAGTAGGTGCCTGTCTTTGTGGTTGAGGTGTGTTTCTTGTAAACAGCAGAATGTTGGATCCTGTTTTCGTATCCAATCTCTTAGTCTGTGCCTTTTTATAGGTGAGTTGAGTCCATTGACATTAAGTGATATTAATGACCAGTGGTTGTTAACTCCAGTCATTTTTTAAGTTGTAAATTTTGTGTGTTCCCCTTCTTTGTGTTGCGCTGGTGAAGGGTCTCTAGTTGTCTGAGATATTGTGGTCATTGTTGGACTCCTTGGTTAGTGATTTTCCTTCTATTACTTTCTGTAAGGCTGGATTTGTGGCTACGTATTGTTTAAATTTGTTTTTATCCTGGAAAATTTTGTTTTGTCCATTTATAGTGAACGAAAGCTTGGCTGGGTATAGTAGTCTGGGCTTGCATCCATGGTCTCTTAGTTTCTGCAGTACATCTATCCAGGACCTTCTGGCTCTCATGGTTTCCATAGAGAAGTCAGGTGTAAGTCTGATAGGTTTACCTTTATAAGTAACTTGGCCTTTTTCCTTTGCTGCTCTTAGTATTCTTTCTTTATTCTGTATGCTTTGTGTTTTGATTATTATATGGCGAGAGGATGTTTTTTTTTGATCCAGCCTATTCGGTGTTCTGTATGCTTCTTGGACCTTCATAGGTATATCTTTCTTTAGGTTGGGAAAGTTTTTTTCTATAATTTTATTAAATATATTTTCTGGACCGTTGAGCTGCGCTTCTTCTCCTTCTTCTATTCCTATTATTCTTAGGTTTGGTCTTTTTATTGTGTCCCATATTTCCTGAATGTTTTGTGATGAGAATTTGTTGGCCTTGCTGTTTTCTTTGATCAGCGTGTTTATTTTCTCTATGGTATTTTCAGAATCTGAGATTCTGTCTTCTATCTCTTGTATTCTGTTGGGTATGCTTGCTTCTGTAGTCTCTATTCGTTTACCTAGATTTTCCCTGTCCAGCTGGCCTTCTGTTTGTGTTTTCTTCTTTGCCTCCATTTCAGTTTTTAAGTCTTGAACTGTTTCCATTATCTGTTTGATTGTTTTTCCTTGGTTTCCTAGGGTATCATTCACTGATTTACTCAATTCTTCAAACTTTCTGTTATACTTCTCATCCATTTCTATAAGGGCATTTTTTACATGTTGTTTAAGGGCGTCAATCACTTTCATAAAGTCAATTTTATCTACTTCTTCATGATTAAGGTGTTCATGTCCTCCTGTTGGGAGGTCACTGGGTTCTGGTGGTTTCATATAGTTTTTCAGATTGTTAGGTGAATTCTTGCATTGGCGCCTGCCCATCTCTTTCTCCGAATGCTCCCCTATGGATCTTCTTTTACCGGATCAGGTCTCCTTGCCTACTGATGTACCTTCCCAGTGATGGCTCTCTGCAGTGATAGCTCTCCTGGTGCTCCAGTGATGTCTCTCCTTGCTTGTTGCAGGCAGGCCAGTGAAACAAAGGAAGTCTCCTCTGCCTACTTGCCCTGAGGATTTGCCCCCAGCGCCATACAGACTGAGCTGGATGGTGTTATGTGCCCAAAGAGGAAAGGGGGCAGAAGAAAGAAGAACTTTTTTTTTCTTTTTTTAAAAAAGAAAGTAAAAAATATTACATTATGAAAGAGATTTTTGGTCTGGAGAGATGGCTCGGTGGATATTGTGTTTGCTTTAGGTGTATACATTTAGGACCTGAGTTCAATATCTGTTATAAACTTAAAAATTATGTGCATGGTAGTAAGTGTCAGTAATCCTAGCTTTTGGGAAGCAGAGACAGATGGAACCCAGGGGCTTGCTGACAGCCAGTCTAGCCTGACTGATGATTTTCAGGCCAGTGAGAGACCCTGTCTCAAAACAAATGGTGAAGGGATGGCACCTGAGGAAAGACAACGAGTTTGTTATCTGGCCTGCGCACACATATACATATGAATTGAACCCCACACACACATGCACAAATGTACCCACAATGTTATTTATGTTATCGTGCATGAGTCAAAACAAAGTTTATTGAAAAAATAAAATATCATTTCTACCGAAACAGAGAAATCTGTGCTATCATTTTTTTTTTTTGTTACTTGGCCATTTAACTTCGATTTTCTTTCTTTTTTATTTAACTCTTATTTCTTACAGAATTTAAACTGTGTCTTTTCCTGAACAGTTTAAGACTTTATAGCTATATATTTAGCCTCGGTATTTAAGCTCTCGGGATTTGTGTAGTAGGCTCTTACAAAGACGTGCTAGCCACGTCACACTCTTCAGATTTAAGTATCTCAATAAGAAGGAGGCTGTGGCTTCCGGAGGTTTGACAGATGAAATCCCTCATAAAGTAAGAGTGGATTTAATGAACACACTTAGAATACTAGAGACAAACTCATCAATTAGCATAACCTTTGAACTCAGCCCTCCTTCTCACGGTGTTTCACGGACTTATTCCAGTCATTAGCGCTTATCACAGACATGACATTCCTTGCCTGGGATTCCTTGCACACACGAATCATGCAATCTTTAATTTCTTCCAGGAGGACGGCTTTCCCAGTATTTTCCTGTATATTACAATAGATGTCAGGAAAGCAGATGCTTATAACTATTTGACAACCAGTTAATTTTTAGCTCTAGTACAATGATGGAGGTGGTTCTTGTATTTTATCTGTTGCTTTCATTGGTTAACTAATAAAGAAACTGCCTTGGCCCCTTTAATAGGACAGAAAATTAGGTGGGTGGAGTAAACAGATAGAATGCTAGGAGAAAGAAGCTGAGTCAGGAGTCGCCATGATTCTCCCACTCCAGACAGACGCAGGTTAAGATCTTTCCTGGTAAGCCAGCTTGTGGGGCTACACAGAATATTAGAAATGGGTTAGATCAATATGTAAGAGCTAGCCAATAAGAGGCCGGAACTAATGGGCCAGGCAGTGATTAAAAGAATACAGTTTCCGTGTAATTATTTCGGGGCATAAGCTAGCCATGTGGGCGGCTGGGTGCCGGGGATGTAGCCCCGCAGCTCTTATTACAACAGAGTGGCACCCAACGTGCTAATGAACTCCACGTAAAACCTGAGAGGGCTTAAAAAGGACAGAGAGAGAATTAAGACAGCTTTTTGCTGTTTCTGGGTTGCGTGCGGCAAAGAAATTGTCCTGACTCAGCAACAGGAAAAAACTGGCTGTTTTAAAATGCCGGCTTTCTGGGCTGTGCCGCCATTGCGATCTCTGTCTGGCTCCTGCAGGAGACAGAGCTTTTGAATGGAGCATTTGGAGTAAAGTGCTACGATTTGTTTGATGGCAACTAGACTCACTGTGTGCCTAAAAGGAAGTCATTTTGTGCTGCGGCTCAGAGGCACAAGCAGCTCCACCATGCTACTGGTGCAATGTGCAAGAATCAGAGGCATGAGCGGCTCCGCCATGTTGGACTGGGCGGGGCAAGCAGGCAGTACCTGTTTTTGACCTAGGAATGTCACAGCTTAGATTCTTAAGCGCTTACCAATTTAAAAGCACAAAACAAAGTGCTCCTGGATAGTAAAAAAATTACAGATTCACAATAGAACTGATTCAGACACTGTTGGATAAATGTACGTAGGCTTGAGAGACAAATATATATATATATATATATATATATATATATATATATATATATATATATATAAAGAATAAAGTTAATGTCTTAAAAAAAGGGTAAAGTCTTTAAAGAGACAGAGTACAGATAGTTGTAGATTAAAAGAAATAAAGAAAAATAAGCCACGTAAAAATGGAAAATTCACAGAGAGTCTGGATTCTTTGTATTATTGTGTTTTCTTTAAAATTTTTGACTGTGAAGGAGCTAAGTACAGAGAGACATTTCATTATATGGGCTGCTAAGCTAAACCAGAATGGATATAAGGGTATTATGATTTCAGAATATGGGTCTAAGGATATGATGCTTTGGAGAGGGTCTTCTTTTGTTTTCACAGAGGATGCGACCCTATGGATTTCTTCTATCCCAATATGGTATGATAGACCACGCCCTCCTGAAAGGTTGCTGTAAACACCCTCAAAAAATTACTTCACTCAACTGCCAACTGAGATGACCCTGGCACAGAGGTTATACCATGAAAGACGTAATTAACGACGCCCCCATTCAGCAGGAAGCAGTTTGGAGAGAAAAAACTGCGCCCATGTTCCCAAATATGGTTTATAAATGTTCTTTTACATTTAAAGGGGGATATGATATAGATATGAATAATTTGCATTGGTGTGGATTTGAAGGTCAATTTTGTTATATGTATATGCATATTTCTAATCTTTATTAAGGTATTGTGATTGTGTAGTTCATTTAAAAATGTAATGTATAATTAGAAAATATAGGTTGTTAATGGTTAGTCATCTATAATAGTCAAATTTGTAGTCATGTTAGTTAGATTTTCTGGATATATAGAGATATATTTCAGTTAGACAGACATTCTTCATCTCTTTCAAAGACTGCAGAATATGGCATTTAATGTTTTAATAACTTAGGGCTTTTCATGATAATGAGACACATCCGCTCCTGACAGCACCAATCTACTTCAAGAGGAAGATGGGCATTGAAGAGGCTCCTTATGGAGTTTGATAGCCATTTGGGCATGAAACTGCTCATGCCTGGACTGTTGCATAAACTGGACACAAAGAACTCGCAGAAAAAGGACTGCTGAACTTGCCTAAAGGTGAGATGGTTTTTCGGAGTTCCTGATTCATGAAAGAGTCTGCGAGACATTCTGCAGGACACAGCAAAAAGTGACTGAACTGTCTTTGGAATTTCCTGCTTGATAAAAATGTCTGCTGGATACTATGGGCCTGTAGGCTGAAGATGGATGCCCCAACGGTACAGAGGAACTTTGGGTGACTGTCCAGGCAGCAAGATGTCTCTGTCATTTCTAGAGTTTGAAGTTTCTTAGTTCTTGTTTACTTAGGTAATATTATATCCTTCTGGAGTCTTTGATGGAGTTGAAGAATGGATAGATAGTTATAGTTTTCCTTAGTTATGATAAAATAGATATAAATATTATAACTGTAATTCTTGTTTGATAACTGTTTTGCTATATGTAATCTTACTATGTTAAAGTGAAAGCCTTTCTTTTTTGTTTAAACAGAAAAAGGGGAAATGATGGAGGTGGTTCTTGTATTTTATCTGTTGCTTTCATTGGTTAACTAATAAAGAAACTGCCTTGGCCCCTTTAATAGGACAGAAAATTAGGTGGGTGGAGTAAACAGATAGAATGCTGGGAGAAAGAAGCTGAGTCAGGAGTCGCCATGATTCTCCCACTCCAGACAGACGCAGGTTAAGATCTTTCCTGGTAAGCCAGCTTGTGGGGCTACACAGAATATTAGAAATGGGTTAGATCAATATGTAAGAGCTAGCCAATAAGAGGCCGGAACTAATGGGCCAGGCAGTGATTAAAAGAATACAGTTTCCGTGTAATTATTTCGGGGCATAAGCTAGCCATGTGGGCGGCTGGGTGCCGGGGATGTAGCCCCGCAGCTCTTATTACAACAGTACAAGATGTTAACAAACGTGCTGCTTGTACAGAAACCTACGTTTTGTAATGAGTAACAAGTTTTACCTGATTAACACTGAAATAACAGGCATTTGTTATTGTCATCAGATGGTGCTATCACAGTGGGCTGATAAGATTTTATTAAAAGTATTATTTTTCTGAATTTTTGTCAGATGACAACAGATTATTATTGCATAAAAAAAATTGGGGGAGGAAAACAGCAGATAACAAGACCACAAACAATGGCAGCATTCTTTCATAGTTATCTGTGGTCTCAGGCCCGAACTATTCCCACCAAATAGTAGTCACACACACACAGTTCACAAAGACAACTTGTTCAGGTTCAGAATGTTCAGGCTAAAGGTCACTCACATTTCATATTTGCTTACATTTGTTTACTTAAAGGTGATAGAATAATTTTTACTAAGATTTTTTAAACCTATAAAAAAAGAACTAAGAGAAATTTTTAACTTTAATAAATTGACTATCACTGAAACTTCTGTGGGGTTTTGTTTCTTTAGTGGCTAAGTGCCTGAGCATTGGAATTTGCCAGGCTTGGGATACACTTAAACTCTCCTGTGTATCAAGTATTAAACTTGGACCAGGTTGCTAATTCTTTCAAAGTCTCTATCTTCTCACCAAGGAAACATGGACACAATGCATTTCTTATACCTGATGTGAGGATGAAATGCTCAGTGGTGTTCAGGGCTTGAAACAGAGTTCTCAGCAAGCAGTAAAATTTCAAATAATAAAAATGCTTAAAATAGGATTATTCTATCAATACATTTAAAGGTGGCTGGCCATTAGAAATATTTAAATATGCATGCTTTAATTTTATTTCATAAGTAGTCTTAGTTAAAGTGTCAAAAAATCTGTCATAGAACTTTGGAAGGCAATGCCTGGTTCATTAAAGATTTATCTAAAATATAAAATGAGACATTTTATTTCTACAAAGGGTTCTGTGTGTGAGAGTGTGTGTGTGTTTGTGTGTAGGTATGTGTATACATTCTCCTATAAATAGCAATCTTTAATTTCCTGTATGTGTGCAGATATTCCCAGAAGACAATCTTACAAGACTTCATGCAGAGCATAGTGAAAGAAACTAGCTTTAGAACCCCCTTCTGCTTAGTTATGCTTTCTACCTGCCCAACATGCAATTCAGCCCACCTACCCCAGCAGCATCAGTTTTAATTCTTCCCTGAAGTTTCTGTAGAAATTAAGAAGGCAGCTGGAGATTGTTTGCAACTGGTTAATAAAGAACCCTCTTGGGCCTATGGCAGGGCAGAATATAGCTAGAAGGGAAAGCTAAACCGAAAGCAGGGAGAAAGAAGACAGAGTCAGGCAGATGCCATGTAGCCACCCAGGTAGTAAGATGTGAGGTAACAAACCATGAGCCTCATGGCAATATAAACTAATAGAAATGGATTAATTTAAAATGTAAGAGCTAACTAGAAATATGCCTGACTGTGTTATATCCTGTGTTATAATTAATATAGTTTCTGTGTGATTATTTGCATCTGGGCAGCTGGGAAACAAAAGCTCAATCTATGTTTATACTGTCCTATACTCTAGCCTTAGCTCTCACACTTTCTTGCGTTGTGACTGAGACTTTGTTTCTCATTTGTAAAATGATGTCTCAAGTATGAAAGTTCTTCCAAAGTACCCACTTTCAGTTCCTACTGCCCATGTCAGGTGGCTTACAACCTCCTATAAGTCATGCTCCAGGGGATGCAAGGCTTCTGGTCTCTGTGAGCACTGATACTCATGTACCCCCAACACGCAAACACATACAAATGCACACAGGATTGAAAAACATATTTTTCGAGCTTACATTTTATAGGGCAAGGGAGAAGATCTGACTATTAATAGTATACAATGCACTTCCAGAGGACCTGGGTCCAGTTCCCAGAACCTATGCTGTATATGTAGTTCACAACTACATATACAATTTGAGTTTCAGAACATGAGGAATTCTGTACTCTGTGGGAACATATACACGTGTGCATGCATACACAGACATACCAATATTAACATAAAATAAAGCTAAATCTCTAAAACAAATTTTTGGTACATATTATGTACCATATATTCAGAATCTATGTTGTCACTGACTATTAAGGGCAAGTAAGATTCCTTTGCTGTGGTATTGATGACTGTACACTCACAACTGAGAATGAAAGACACAGAAACGGTCTAGATAGGAAGCCATTGAAGAGTACTCTTGAAATCGTGATAGGGATGCTGAAATGCAGCTCTTCCCAGTTGATGACTTCTGGAAATGATTGGGTGGGGAAAAACTCAGCTCAATTTAAGGAACTGCCCACTGAGAGTTTGACCATGCTCCGGTGAGTATATGGACAACACGAATTCTACTTGGTATTTTCTTTTTCTTTTTCCTTTCCTTTCTTCTTTTGTTTTAGGGGAGGGTAAGAAGGGTGTGGAATGGACCTGGAAGCACTGATGCGGGAGTTCCCTCTGTATGCTGTGATTATCATTAATGAATAAAGAAACTGCTTTGGACCTATAGCAGGGCAAAACTTAGTTAGGCAGGAAAAACTAAACTGACTGCTGGGAGAAAGAAAAGTGGAGTCAGAGATGAAGCCATATAGCCTCCTCAGAGGCAGATGTCAAAATTTTAGCCGGTAAGCCACAACCACATGGCAATACACAGATTAATAGAAATGGGTTAAATCAATATATTAGAGCTTGTCAATAAGAAGCTAGAGCTAATGGTCCAAGCAGTGATTTAAATAACGTAATTTCTCTGTGATTATTTTGGGGCTGAGCAGCTGGGAACCAACAAGTGTTCTTACTACAGAGTACTAGAAAGTGAATGTGATCAGGGTGTATTATTTGAAATTTCCAAATAATCAATAAAAGTATTATGCTAAAATAAAAAAAACTTATGTGTAAATATAAACAATTCTAAACTGAACAGAAAGTCCCTAAATTAGATAATATATGATCATTTGCCACATTACAAATAAAGAAATAAAGGCATAGAAATTTGGAGAGCTTGCTTAAGACTGGGGTAGTAGATAAGAGCCAAGCTCCAGTGTCACAGTCTCGGAAAAATATGTTACACCTAACATGTGGAAAGACCAAGAAGTCCACAGAAGCAGATGCCCATGGTTACCAGTGGAAATCCAAATCCAATTGCTGTGAAGATAGGTGTCTTATGAGGCCTCTTTCCATGCCTGCCAAATGGGAACCTTTTCTCTGCTATGCTCATGAACTCTTGTCTCTCTGCAGGTGTAACTCCCAGGCCTGTGTCTGCAAGCCTTCCCTCTCATACAGACACAGTATTAGGGTTGTGTCCACCTTAACCATTTCACTTTAACTCAACCACCACTTTAATGTGCCTGTGTCCTAATAGAAACATACAATGAGGTATTTCTGGTGAAGATCTCAACACATGTAATTCAGGGAGGAGCAATATAATTCATCCTGGAATAGCCTTGTGACTTCTTATTATTGCTAAAATTATCTACCTACACTGAACCCTGGGTAGCTGTGTAGGAAAGAACTAAGTTCACAGATAAATGTAAAAGCCCAGTCCCTACTGGGCTGGCGCTTCAAACCATTCTATAACCTCAATTTTGAAAATTGTAGAGTATCTGTTATTTTCTGTTTTATCAATATCACATCTTTTGTAGGGGGGCTTTGGGAAGCTGCACAGCTGGTTTTATTTGACTTGAAATTCGAAGGCATTCCCAGACAATATTATTCTTTCACCCAAAGAAAAGTCTCATAAACCCACAAGTTTCAAAGATGCCATAAGAAAAACAAGTGCCTAAAGGAGCCTGAGGAATTTTCTCATAAGAGAGTGAAAAACAGGGCGAAGAGAAGGTAAGGGAAAGGCAACATGAGAGAACACTGTTCAAAGTGTGTTTGGAGCTGGAGTCTGTCTTTGGGGGGATGGAAGGGAGCAGAGCATCTCCATATCTAGCAGACTAACACAGAGAGACAGCTGCACATGGTAGCGCTGTTTTCACCTGTCCAGTTTCCAAGGGTCTCATTCACAGACAGGCTGTCATTAAAACTAACAAGTGACCGTTCGTTTTGCAGATAGGCAGCACAAATGTGCTAGTTGTATCCTCCAACACTCCAAGAGTTGGTTTCCCTAAAACATGGAGGGGAGATTAAGGAGGACCATTTAAATGCCCACATAAAGGATGTAAAATAGAGAGGATCCCATTTATTAAGCACCTTCTGTGTGCTGTCAATGCACCTGATACTCGTTGCATATTTAATGTTTGTGGTCACTGTTTTGTGTGGCATTGTCCATCCAGCTTCACAAGAAGCTGGTATGATTGCTTCTATTATAATCCTGCCTTTGTGAATGATGACAAGATTCAAAGAATAAAAAGATTAACAGAATGTAAGCAAGATTTGAGCACATGCAGAATGTTATAGAATAGTGATGCTTCAAGAAGCTAAGAGCAAGGTCACAATGATCTCGTTTGTTCTTTTCAACAGTTCTAGTATATGCAGACTTTACTTCTCCATTCCAGGGGAGAAAAAAGTCTGTGAAGAAATCTACTATAGGTCACAAAGCTAACAAGAACAATATTCACTCTGCAACTCTTATTTTCTTTTCCAAGAATGTCACACCACCCTTTCCTATGTATCCCTGAGGAAGCATGATGAAGGAAAACGACACCAATATGAAAAGATTCTTTTGTTCTTTGGAAAGGAAAGCACTGTTCTTAAATAAAAGAGTACTTCTGATTGGAATATTTATAAAGGTTAATGAGAAACAAAATGAACCGAAAACCAGCAGGGAAATATTCCCTGATGTAAATAACAAACTTCTACTGTTGTAATTATATAAGAAAATATCCCAAGCAGAAAGTCAATTTATTTTCATCAGATGCAAGGGGATAAACAAAGTAAGACTTCTACCACTTTCTGTGTGTACTTTGTGCAGTTCTAAAGCTGGAGCCCACAGTTCTCTGCAAAGGCAATGGTTATGGATGCCCAGAGAGGTGGCTGAGAGCAGAACAGCAGTCATTACTGATGTAGTGAAGAACTTAACAAAATCAAGGATGGTCTTTGGGGGATCTTTGGAGACTCTTTATTTTTTTCTCAGACAGTGGAAATGACCAATGAGTGGGCTTGATTCTGTTGTATGAGAACAAGTTTTGGAAAGCTGGCCTGTTGTTTCCTCCAGATGTCTTCTGTTTTATAGGGCCTTGATCCCTGAAGGAAAGTCCCTGGGGACATCTGACCCTCATTATAGGCAAAATCCTTGGTCCCAGCGGCAACAGATCTCTTTGAGGTTTGGGAGAAACCATCGTATGACATAACATGCACATCTGAGCAATGGCAGCCTGGTTTTCTTTAAGCCAATCTCAACAATTGATCTATTCATTCTTAAAGGTCTAAGAAAAAGCAGTACTAGTTTTCTGCCAAATTCTCACTGTAAAAGCTGTGCCGTAAATTTACACCATACCCTCGTGTTTCCTTCTTGTGAATGATGAAATAATGTGTCATTCTGCCATCAGGCTGAACAACGTGCTTTGATTTCATGAGTCCTTACAAAAAGAAATCACAGAGAAGAATAGTCTCCTTGTACAGTTAGTTTAACCCTTAACAGATAATATAAGGAAAATCTTTTGTTTGTTTGTTTGTTTTTTGTTTTTTTTTTTGTTTTGTTTTTCGAGACAGGGTTTCTCTGTAGCTTTTGGTGCCTGTCCCGGAACTAGCTCTTGTAGACCAGGCTGGCCTCGAACTCCCAGAGATCCGCCTGCCTCTGCCTCCCAAGTGCTAGGATTAAAGGCGTGCGCCACTACTGCCCGGCTGGAAATCTTGTACAAAGAAGAAAAATATAGCACAAAGGCCACAACATGAAGGTAAATCAAACGGTTTGTGTTAAAACGGAAATTACATAAATGTTAGAAATGTGATCTTCTGAACAAAGTCTCTGCAGCCCAGATTGTCAATAGGAAAATTTTAATCACAGTTTATAACCTCTGAGATGTTATAACAGATTTGTAGTTAAAAGGTAGCACTGCTGTCAAGCAAGACAATTAAGGATTTCCTACTGGAAAACTTAAGTTTGCCTCTCTTTGGGAAACCAAGTTATTCTAACAACTTAAGACATAACATATCTAATTTATTCATCTGCAAATGTTATCAAAATATCTAAACCCTAAATATTGAATGCTGTTAATAACAATTTAGTCTCTCCTTGGGGTGAATGAAAATATCAACTTGGAATCTGATATTTGGGCTCATTTGCAGTTTTCTTTTTTCTCCATTTCCATGAACATAGTAATTTCTTTTTAAATCACTTGGGTCTTGAAAGTATAGATAGGCAAACAAAGAGAACCACTGTACGGGTGTCCATTGGAGTGTAACAACACAGAAAAACTGTTGATGGCTTCCATGCAGCTTCACTTTCCAAGTTCAATACTTTGCTGTCACCTTCCCCACTCAATCCATTAGGAGGGTAGTGCTTTGCTCATTAGCAGGGAAAGCCTCTGCTATTAGGGAAACATAGAAAATCAGTCACTCTTGAGGCTGCTCTTACCATTGAGTAAGGTAAACATTCACATCTTACAAACCTCTGAGTGCTAGGGAGAGAAAAGAAAATGACCTTTCTAGCCAGGCCTCAAAAGTGTTCTTCATCTTTTCAAATAGCACAAAATCATGGCTTTCTATAAAATCAAAACTGAATTTATTCCCTAGACTAAACACAGAGGAGGCTACAGGCATTCATAAAACTGCCAGTTCCCAACAGCCAGTTCCCAATATTCCAGTTTTTCCTTGGTTTAAAACAGCATATCTTCAAAAGATAGCTCCTAAAATCAAACGCTATTTTCTACAGAGAGTCATTTTTCTATACATTAACCTGTTCACTTTTGATTTTCTTCTCAGTGACTGTCTTTTACTGGAGAAAGAATGTAAGATAAACAGGAAGTGTTTTAGAAAAAAATCGAAGAAATTAACTGGAACATGGCATAGGAAGAAGCACAGAAAAAAATCTGATTAGGGCAAGCAATAATACAAGCCTCTAGAAGTCAATGCTATGGGAAACAATGAGTCTCAAAACCTGAACTGTGTCTTGTGAATGTGATATCCTGAGTGGGTTGGCCAGAGCCATTTCTGCAGTACCCAGACGAGAAAGATGAAGGAAGGTATCCCACAGACACCAAGCGCCTCCATCATTGTGCAATGCAAGACTGTGGGCTTCTCAAACTTGATGCTTTGTGTCTGCAGGGGAGCAGGGAAACTCATACCATAGGTAAGGGAGCCACCTAAGGGTTGGCAAGAGACTTGAACTTGGAATGGCTACCAGATGCCCAGGGCAATGTCCCCAGTTAGTTCATTGGGGCACCTGAGGATAGGGAACCTGAAATGAACCTATCCTATAATCATACTGATGAATATCTTGCATATCGCCATAGAACCTTCATCTAGCGATGGATGGAGATAGAGACAGAGACCCACACTGGAGCACCGGACTGAGCTCCCAAGGTTATAATGAGGAGCAGAAGGAGAGAGAACATGAACAAGGAAGTCAGGACCATGAGGGGTGCACCCAACCACTGAGACAGTGGGGCCGATCTATTGGGAGCTCACCAAGGCCAGCTGGACTGCTACTGAAAAAACATGGGATAAAACCGGACTCTCTGAATGTGGCGGACAATGAGAGCTGACGAGAGGCCAAGGAGAATGGCACAGGAACTTTCATCTGGCGATAGATCGAGAGAGAGACAGAGACCCAATTTGGAGCAATGGTCTGAGCTCTTAAGGTCCAAATGAGGAGCAGAAGGAGGGAGAACATGAGCAAGGAAATCAGGACCACGAGGCGTGCACCCACCCACTGTGACAGTGGAACTGATCTATTGGGAGCTCTCCAAGGCCAGCTGGACTGGGACTGAATAAGCATGGGTTGAAACTGGACTCTCTGAACATGGCGGACAATGAAGGCTGATGAGAAGCCAAGGACAATGGCACTAGGTTTCGATCCTAATACATGAACTGGCTTTGTGGGAGCTTAGCCTGTTTGGATGCTCACCTTCCTGGGCCTGTATGGAAGTGGGAGGACCTTGGTCTTCCCGTAGGGCAGGGAATTTGGACTGCTCTTCAGTATTGAGAGGGAGGGGGAATGGACTGGGGGGAGGAGAAGAGGAGTGGGGATGGGGGAGGGGAGTGGGGGGAGGGGGCAATGTGTGGGAAGAGGGGGAGGGAAATGGGAAACGGGGAGCAGTTGGAAATTTTAATTAAAAAAGAATAAAAAAAAAAAAAAGAAAGAAATCCACGAGTGTGGCCTCCACACCTTACCTGCTGTGGCCGATCACTGCCAATGATGCAGGATATGGGGCTGTTGCACAGAATAATGTTTACGATGCTTACTGTCCTATGAGGAATACATTCTTTTGTGTCTGAACTGGTGAGAAGATTCAATGTGTAACGTACTTTATTTTGAAGCATAAAACCCCATATTCAGTCTCCAGCATCCATGTAAAAGAGCTGAGCACAGAGGTGAGCGACTGATTCCAGGACCTCCGGGAAGGTGGATCTTGGATATCTTTGTCCAAACAGACGAGGTGAATCAGTGAGCACCAGGGTCAGTGAAACTCTGGTTCAAAATATAAATAATAGTATAATCAAGGAATACATTCTACATCAATCTCTGCCTTCAGAAGTGTGGGTACACACATACACTTTTATCTTGGTCTAAAAATTGGGTATATTCTTAACATCCATAACACAGAAAACTGATCCATGACTTATTATTACCTCAGAAATAAGGTATTGGGGTCCTGCCTCGATCAGGTTTGCATGTTCCAGGGTAGGAGCATGAGGATTAGAAATATTAGGCAGGAGGAACAGAGATACAAAATAAAAGGAACAGAAATGCTGAATAGAACTGGGGGTGCAATCCAGTGACTCCTGAATTCACCGGCATTTATTTTTCCATATTTTTCCAAAAGGAAGAAGAGAAGGCAAAAAACTGCTTTAACATGGTACAAAGAACAAAGAAATTTCCTGTGTCAATATCTGAAAGTTATCCCGAATTAAGCATTCTGTTCTTTAGACAGGACATGCAATGACCACACCTTAGACCAAGCATCATGTAGGCAGCCAGTCCTGGGTCAAACCTCCTGTCGTATCCTTGAAGGAGCAAAATAGGCTTTTCTCTGATTTTTGGTCAAGGTGGGACAGACCCACTTCTGTGGGCCCCCACACTAGAGTTCAGTTTTAGACTTGACACCAGGAACTGCTATGAAGAGTAGTCACTGATATAGGGCTGTAAGTATGTGTGCCAGTTATTCTGCTAGAAGAAGAGGAGGAAGATCCCAATTTCAAATCAAGAATGAAAGTGTACTGTAGTACAGTTCTGTCAGGAAGAAGAGCACAAAATCAGACCTTCCTCTAATCAGCTTAGAAACTTAGGTGAAATTTTCCTTTAAAATGTCTTCATGTTTCATGCTTGTTCATGACTCAATAACACTAAAGTTTTGCTATTAAAATATGTTTCTTATCATTCTTAGATAACAATAAGACCTGAGATTGATCTAAGAACTTTGCAAATATTCACAATCCATCAAACAGTACCTTTGTAAAGAGGTGGACTCATGTTTGTCCTTTTACAGAGGAAGAAACAGAAGCATGAAGATATCAGAAACTTGCAACAAAGGCGTACTGATCAAGAATTTGAACTCACGAATCTGTCCGCAAAGACGGTATCCCTTAGTTGGCACTTTCTACAAATATCTATAAAGAAAGGGGTGGCTTGTGAAAAAGAAAGTTACTGTTTTATTACATTTTGTTTCCAGGTATTTCTACAGTTATCTCACATAATCTTCTCCTGGCAGGAGGAGTATTGTCATCACCATGAAACAGATAAGGAAAATGGAACTCTGAGAAGACATATAACTCAGCCAACACCAAGCGGACAGGAAATTGAAGAAACCAGAATTTAGATTTCAGGGTTAATGTATTCCAAACTCTGTTCTCTCAGTTACTTAATGTTGTCCTCAAGACAGGTGAAGGAAAGTCTACACAAATAGTCAAAAAACTTCTAACTGTGAAAAACCCCAAAAATTAATTCAATATCAGATGACAACCAAGGAATTTCTAGTCACATCCACCAAGGCTGCACTGTGTGGCTTCACTGCACCTTTTGCTCTGAGAACACGACCTGTGTAGTATACATGGTACTACATATGTGACCACACCTGCAACCCCACAGAAGCTTGCCTGATACCGGGGTTCAGGTTCCAGACTGTACATACATTTTCTGCTGTACAGAAACCTCATAGGCTCATTATGGACAAAAAGATTTTTAATACCTTTGTAGCATTATTCCTTAGCATGTATGTATAAAACTGGCATATTTTTAGATTGTATTATATTACAATATTTTTTAAAGTGTTCTGTTTGAGTTGCTGACCTGAGTTTCATTTTTAAAAACATGTTAAATGAATTTGGGATTGAAGATTAAGATTAAAACAGAATTTGCGCCAACTTTAAAGATGCCCTAAAACTAAGTTCTATGTATGAACAATTATAAGAATCAAACTATCAATCAACTCTAAAGATCAATGCAGACACTGTGTGTGGCACAATAGTAAACATTTAACCAAGATTTAATTCTTTATGTAAAAATAAACATCCATACCCATCTCGTTAACATGCAAAAGAATTTTATCCTTAATAAATGATAATGAACGAGAAAAAAGAATTAATTTTAAATATCTCTTTATAATTTTTGGTAGTAAATGTTTAATTGATATATTTATTTTATAAGCCTATATCCCAGGGTAACATACCAATTTAGGGGGTAAAAAATATGTCAGCCTGAAAAGGTTAAGAACTCTGATTTAAGATGACAGAACAGTGGACCAAAAGTGACAGCTGAGAGACATTAATCACCTCCAGACTTCTCTTAACTTCTTTTATTTTAATTTACTCCCCTACCTTACAGAGGATGAACTCTGGAAAAGCAATTGACCTAAGATTATACAGGATGTTAGAGGCAGACGTGAGGCTAGAACTGGGGTTTCCAATAAAACTCAGAGCTTAGACAGCTCTCACTGAGGCTTCATCAAACATGACTTTCTGTACTTGTGTCAGTCTAGAAACTAACCCCCAAATCCTAAAAGCCCACGAATCCCTTAAAAGGACATTTCCCCCTCAACTTTTA
The DNA here is from genome assembly GCF_950005125.1 of Chionomys nivalis. Lineage (NCBI taxonomy): Eukaryota > Metazoa > Chordata > Mammalia > Rodentia > Cricetidae > Chionomys > Chionomys nivalis. Next base: position 17,076,543 of record NC_080089.1, on the reverse strand, counting down.
AAATGTTTCCTAACACTGATAAGAAAAAGGCGAGAGATGGAAGAAGAGGAGGGAGAGAGGAAGAGAGAGTTGGAAGAGAAAAATGAACTCTAGGTACAGGTCAGAAAATAGCAAGGAGTCTTTAAGTTTCCTGACCCTCTGGTTGTTAACATTTCCAGTTTATACATCTGCTTTCAGTTTGTTTCCACATGAATGTCTTGGCATGTCTGTATCTATGCAGGCATGAGCATACATGGGTACTATTTTCAGCAGTTGAAGTCTATGAAGTCACCACAAACACCGAACTGGGAAGTATTGAACAATTGCTCCAAAAGAAAGCCCATGAATAGACAAACTTTCTGTGAGACATTGTTCTCAACAGTTACTTAAACCAATCAAAATGGAGCCTGGCTTCTTTGTGTGTCTGCTTGAATCCACCCTATTCAGTGTTGGCTACTGATGGACCCTGGGCTTGTAGCCAACAGCACTGTAACTTGTCCTGACGTTTGTCTAATACACATGTTCTTCACATAAGAGTCAACAGAATACTAACATATTCTGTTGGGGAATACTGGACAGAACTATTTTTATTACACTTGAAGGTCACTTAAATGACAAAAACACCAAGAGAATTATTTATGTGAGAAGCATGGGTTGCGCAGACAGAAGAGAACACTTGTTCACACATGAGAGCCAAGGCAGGACTAAATGTCACCTCGTGGGACCCAGAGGAGAATGCGCATATCAATGACTAACACTCTCTACCCCTCTACACATACTGCAAAAGACCAACAAGGCCCCATGAGGTCTTAGGGTTGCAAACAGATGTCCATGGATAGCCAAATTTCAAAGCACGGAATCCATGGGAAATGAGGTTTGGTTATACATATGAATCATTTAAATTAAACAGCAAACATCAAGGTGTTTTACAACAAATATATCAAAAATGGTAAATATTGAAAAGTGCAGATCCAGAGAAAGCAGGACATATATAAAAAAGGATTTTGGAAATGTGTCCAGGCAGAGAACCAGTGAAGCCAGAAGTTTGGGAAATAATTCTTCTTAGTTTTCGTCTACATGCAGTGATGTCTTAAGTTTTGGCTGTCTATTAGGAAGGTCTATCCTTACAGCTTATCTTAGAGGACCCTGACTCAACTGTAGAACTGCCAGATGTCCATCATCTCTGTGTTTCTTTAGCAGAGATGGACACACGTCCCTCCACCAATGCCCTTCTGTGCCAACTATAGATTTTGCCTCCTAACCACACTGTTTCCTTGAGTGGAATTGACTAGGAACCCTGAAAAGGACATTTTTCAGAATTAATGTAAAAATGCCTCTTTTGTAGCAGCAATACTGTGAAGTAACAAAGCAGAAAGTGTCTGTGCTGTGCTCAGTGTTCACGGCAGCATTGCTAATGTCTGCTGAGCTGTGACTACATAGCTGGACATCAAAAATGACAGCTTCGGGACAGAGGTCAAGAATACCTACTGTGTTACTTACTTTTTATATTGTTGTAATGAAATGTCACAAGCTGGGCTCTACATCAGAAATCCCTCCTAAGCTGACCACATACATTCCTTTCCTCTCTCCAATTCCACATCTCAGAAAAGACCTTCTGGACTATGGGTCAGATCCTCTCGGCATCAGCATCATTCTGTGATCTCTATGTTCCTGTCTACCACAACATCCTGAGCTATAATTTACCCATAGTCCTGAAAACTACTGTAGACCATGTGCTTCTGAGTCCCTCCAGAAACCGGATCTTCATCATTTGGTCTCCCATGGCATATTACCTATTCCAGACAAGAACTCAAGAAACAAATGTCATGGAAGACTGAATAAATGAATGAGTTTTTGTTTGCTTCAGTAGGAAGTACCACATTTCCGTTCAGAATATCTAACCTCTTATTTTATAAATTTGAAATTCCTATAATTCATAAATTTGGTTTTCTTTAACTGTTTCCATATTTCCCCTGTCTTCTTAGTTTTCTTCAGTTCCTGTATTTAGGAAAGAGGCCAGAAATTCATTTAAGCCATTTATTTTAATTATCTGCAAAGTGCAAATTTTCCATAATGGCTTAACCTCCCTGTAGGGATGAGATTGTCCTGACAAGCCCAGCTCAGAGGCCCACAGGAAGAAGCAGTGAGGAAACAGCTGCTAACAGCTCAGTCAAGAGCCCCTTCCTTCCACAACCTGGGGGCTCTGCTCCCTGATGCCGCTTCCCCTGGAAAGGTCACATATGTCCTCTCAACCCTCTGTACACGGCTGCCCTGGTCGGGAAGCAGACAAGGGAGCAGACAGGAATCCTACAGAATCCATTTGGTATGTGGAGGAGTGAGCTGTGTCTGTCTTTCTTCATTGGGTTTCAGCCACACTTCATATTTGATGTATCACAAAAAGCAAAGCAGACCTAGTTTTTCTTCAAAATGAAGAAATCTGTCTCATCATGTTCCAAAGACTCAGACTTCCAGTTCATTCATCACAATCAACAATTAAGCTCCAGCCCTATGTGGAGTGATAAAGAACGATACTTATACCTATTCAACAACGTTAGTACAGGGAGAGGAAACAGTAAAACTAGACTCAGCAAACTCACTTCTCAAGGTGAACAAGCACACGGAATGACTTTTCTGGCCAAATATTTGGAGCTGGGGGCAGTTAGAAACATAATTAACTTGCCTGGTTCCTGGAAATATTGAGGAAATAATTAAATGAACTAAGTAAAACTCATTTTAAAATAAGTTTAAAAAATGTATTCTTTATGAGAGGATGATGCTTATAAATTTGCGCAAGACAAATTTTAATAAATAATTGATAATGAGAATCACCTAATTCAACCTACTCTTGCCTGCCAGGTGTTCTAGCTATTGACTTCATAAATAGGATCTTACACAACCCTACAGTAACTCTGTGAGTAGGTGTCGGGATTATTCTCTTGCAAATAAAGAAACAAGGTCTGAAAGGAAATTGGCTTGCCCATGATTTAAACCATCTGCGTTGCTCTGTCATAACTAAGATGTGTTGCATCAGCCTTCATGGAAAGTGACCTCAGCATTTATAAGGATGGGGATTCTAACAGGTAGGAAAAGAGCAAAGAGAGTGCTCATGGGGAAGACATTAACACCTGGTGCAGCTCAAACACTTGGGAAGCAACTGCAGATACATATAAACTGACCTACTGTGACACCTGCTGAATCTCCTGTACAGGGCTAGCTCAGAAACACAGGTGTGCATTTCCTAATTCTGAGGGCCCTAACCTGGCCTAACGTTGTGAATTGCTTAACATCTGCTCCCTGGAGAAAGAGATAATTGTGTATAAGAAAAAAAAACCAGACTTTGGAGAAGAAATTGTGCAAGAGATGAATTTAAGGTGAAAGGCACAGTTCCTGAACAAGAGAAGCCCTCTTCCCTAACCTGCTTCTTGTGCATACGAGGGGTGGAGGGGCACGGGAGGACAACCACAAAAGAAGCAAGCAAGCTAGTAATCTTAAAGTCATTTTGGCAAAATAAGAAGGATTCAAAGATGATCTCTGAGTAAGAAGGCTTGTTTACAAACATGGGCACTGAGTCCCAGTCCCCAGCACCACCCATAGAAAAAGCTGGGCATGGATGCATATTATTGGTTCCAAACATTGCTAAGCATAGGCAGGAAAACTCCAGGATTTCACGGGCCAACCAGGCAAGCTGAAAGATTGAGGTACCTGTTCAATGGGAGACCCTATCTTAGGGTAATAAGGCAGACAGCAGTAAGAGAGGACACCATATGTCCCACTAAGGCTTCTGAACAGGAATACATGTTTACATACGTTCAATACACATGCAAAATAAGAAGATATTAGGTATAAGATATAGAATAACCAGGATACAATCCACAGCCCCAGAGAAGCTAGGTAACCCAAAGAGGGTCACATGAATTTCCCTTGGAAAGGAAAATAGGAGAGATCTCCTGGGTAAGCTTGGGATGGGCAGGTTTAGGAACATAAAGGATTTAGTTAGGCAGGTTGGGGGCAGGACAGAGGGAAAGAAGAATGGAAGAGATGTCTTGATTGTGGGGAAGCATTTCAATGTTAGGGAGAAATCTAGTAACCAGGGAAACTCCCAGGACTCCACGAGGATGACCCCAGCTATGACTCCTAGCAACAGTGGAGAGGGTGCCTTACTGTCCTTCCCCTTTAATCAGATTGGTGACTACCCTAATTGTCATAAGAGAACTTTCATCCAGTAGCTTTGGAAGTAGATACAAATATCCATAGTCAAGAACTAGGCTGAGCTTCTGGAGTCCTGTTGAAGAGAGGTAGGAGCACTTGTAGGAGTGACGGGGGAAGGGAGTGTCAAGTTCATAATGGATAAACCTTCAGAGACTCAGATGACCTGGCCTCGTGGGAGTTCACACACTCTGGATTAACAGCTATGGAGCCTGAATGGAATTATCCTAGGCCTTCTGTGTGTGTGTAGTTTGGTCTGTTTGTCTTGGGTTGTATTTGTTGAATTGTTAGCTGCCTAGATCCTACAGAGATCCCCAAACAATCCAGGCAGAGGACAGAGCATTATTCTATGCAAACTGAAACAGGGGACCCATTGCCAAGGACAACCTCCACATGGAACATTAAAGGTGGAGAGTTCAAGCAGGTGCCTGCATGGAGCCTTGACTTCTACATTCTAGTCTCTTTAGAGTGGGAAGGCACTCTGCAGGTTACCAAAAGAGAAACCTGGACACCAACCCAGACACAAAACCTTTGACCTACATTCTTTTTTTTCCACTGATCTATTTTTTATTTATTTATTTATTTATTTATTTATTTATTTATTTATTTATTTATTAAAGATTTCTGCCTCCTCCCCACCACCATCTCCCATTTCCCTCCCGCTCCCCCAATCAAGTCCCCCTCCAAGGTCAGCACTAAGAGCAATCAGGGTTCCCTGCCCTGTGGGAAGTCCAAGGACCACCCACCTCCATCCTGGTTTAATAAGGTGAGCATCCAAACTGCCTAGGCTCCCACAAAGCTAGTACGTACAGTAGGATCAAAAACCCATTGCCATTGTTCTTGAGTTTTCAGTAGTCCTCATTGTCTGCTATGTTCAGCGAGTCCGGTTTTATCCCATGCTTTTTCAAACTCAGGCCACCTGGCCTTGGTGAGTTCCCGATAGAACATCCCCATTGTCTCAGTGTGTGGGTGCACCCCTCACAGTCCTGAGTTTCTTGTTTGTGCTCTCTCTCCTTCTGCTCCTGATTTGGACCTTGAGATTTCTGTCCGGTGCTCCAATGTGGGTCTCTGTCTCTGTCTCCTTTCATCGCCTGATGAAGTTTAATATTCAGGAGGATGCCTATATGTTTTTCTTTGGGTTGACCTTCTTATTTAGCTTCTCTAGGATCACGAATTATTGGCTCAATGTCCTTTATTTATAGCTAGAAACCAAATATGAGTGAGTACATCCCATGTTCCTCTTTTTGGGTCTGGCTTACCTCACTCAGGATAGTGTTTTCTATTTCCATCCATTTGCATGCAAAATTTAAGAAGTCATTGTTTTTTACTGCTGAGTAGTACTCTAATATGTATATATTCCATACTTTCTTCATCCATTCTTCCATTGAAGGGCATCTAGGTCCGTAAAAGGCTAATCAACCCAATTATAAAATGGGGCACTGAGATGAACAGAGAATTCTCAACAGAAGAAGTTCAAATGGCCAAAAGACACTTAAGGTCATGCTCAACTTCCTTAGCGATCAGGGAAATGCAAATCAAGACAACTTTAAGATCCCATCTTACACCTGTCAGAATGGCTAAAATAAAAAACACCAATGATAGCCTTTGCTGGAGAGGTTGTGGAGAAAGGGGTACACTCATCCATTGCTGGTGGGAATGCAAACTTGTGCAACCACTTTGGAAAGCAGTGTGGAGGTTTCTCAGGAAATTCGGGATCAGCCTACCTCTGGACCCAGCAACACCATTCTTGGGAATATACCCAAGAGATGCCTATCATACAACAAAAGTGTATGCTCAACTATGTTCATAGCATCATTGTTTGTAATAGCCAGAACCTGTAAACAACCTTTGACCTACATTCTGTCCTGCCTTCAAGATATGCTGGGGCAAAGTTGGCACAGGACTTCAAAGAGTGGCTAACCAATATCTGATTTAACTTGAGTCTCACTCCATGACATGGAGTCCATGCCTGACACTGCTTGAATGGCCAAGAACCAGAGAAGCCCAGACACCTTGGATAGACCCAAATACAACTAGCGAGAGAGAGAGAGAGAGAGAGAGAGAGAGAGAGAGAGAGAGAGAGAGAGAGAAGGAGAGAGAGAGAGAAGAAGAGGGGAGGGGAGGGGAAGAGGGAGGGGAGGAGGAAGGAAAGAAGGAACGAAGGAAAGCAGGAAGGAAGGAAAAAATGAAATTATTTCTAAAGATATTTTGCTATATTTATAGATTGGTACCTTGTCCAATCATCACTAATCGTCACCAGAAAGGCTTCCAGAAGCATATGGAAGCGCATGCAGAGACCCACAGCCAGACATTTTGCAGAGAAGGAGTTGAAATTAGAGGTCTCCACGGAGATCCTCCTCTTGGACCATGAAGAAATTCCACTGAGGTGGGGACAGAAAGATTGTGGAGTCAGAGGGGATGGAGGACAACAAGAGAACATGGCCCATGGAATGAACTACGCAGGGAAGATATGGGTTCACAGAGATCCAAGTGACAAGCCCAAGGTCTGCACGGGTCTGCACGGGTCTGCACTAGGTTCCCTGGGTATATGTTATGGCTGTTAACTGAACTTCTTCGTGAGACCGATCAGTGAGAGCAGGTGAGTCTCTGACTCTTTTGCCTCTCCTGGGACTCTTTTCCTCCTGTTGGGTTGCATTGCCCAGCTTCGGTGTGGGGACTTTTGCCTTGTCTGATTGTATCTTGTTTATTGTGTTTGGTCATTGTCTCTTGGAGGCCTGCTCTTTTCTAAAAGGAGACTGAGGGAGACACCAGGGAGAGAGGAAACGCTGCAGAACTGGGAAGAGTGGAGGGAAAAAAAAACTGTGATCTGGATGAAAGAAAAATCCAATTTCAATACAAATAAAAAAATAAAACAAAATTGTGATTCCATCATCATTAATGCCTTCAAATTTAATCACCCATCAGCTGTGGGATGTTGGAAAACCATGAAGCCAAAAGGTTAGACTCGATTTCCTAAAATGCACCTTATAATTTGGGCCTTTTTACAGCTATGAACTTGTATTCATTGCTGACTGTCAAACCTATGCATCACTCTCCACTTACAAATATATCTCAGTGCTTCTCCACGTGAATCTTTGTTCTAGGACAGCAAACTTTACTTGTATTCTACTCACTCTCTGCTTTCGCTTAAATAGAGTAATCTAGACAGAATCCCTATGTCCAAACCCTCTACCCTAGCAGATCCTCTTCCCAGTTGAGCAATAAAATATCCCTACAGAATTTCACAAACAGCATAAGTTAGCACTCATCCTCCATGTGAGAAAAGTGTTTCCTAGCAAAATACCTTAAAGCTGAATAGCTCCTTAGGAGTTCTGAATATTAGTGACTTCAGTGAGTTCAATGGTTTCCCTGAGGAACTAGAGAGACGGTTATGGAGGAAAAAAATTATTGCTCTTTCATTGAACCCAAATTGCCAGGACCCAACAGCTTGTAGCTCCAGCTCCTGGTAGATGTGACACTTCTGCCTTTTGCAGGGACCTGCATTCATGTGTACACACATGCAAACAAACATGCATGCACACACACACATGCACACACAAAATAAAAAATAAATGTCAAAACAAGTTTCTTTGGTTATTGGATGGAAAATTATATTCATAAATACTTATGTGAAATTTTCTAATAATATAATCACCATTTCATTTCATGTGTGACTCAGCAAGTTCTTTGTATCCAGAAAGATTAAGGAACATTCTGTCTTCATGCCTTCTCATCCCTTGAAGCTTTGCAATAAATTATTGCCCCTAATATTTCCACCTAAGTGGATATTTCTTGATTTTAAAACTCTTGAAAATGAAAGCCATTTATTTTACTTCTTAACTCTAGACTATGGCACCTCTAAGAGGAACAAGGTGGCATCATGTCTATATTGCACAAGCCTGATGCTTCACAGGTAATCAGAGAAGTTTATGAATGAAGGGATGTCAGAAGAGTGACTGTCACACCTACCATTATTTTGATAATTTGTCAAATAATTTAAAGAATGCCTGCTTCACCAGAGACACCTTCTGCATCATCTACCTTGGTGGCTTCTCAGTTTGTAAAACTTAAAGAAATGAGTTTCTATTTTACATGAGGCTTTTTAATATACTAAATCATTAAATTTTGGGGTAAATACCACATAGGAAACTTATTCGTTCTTAACATACATCTAAACTCTACAAATCTCCCATCATGCTTTGACAAACTCACCTGTCCATGGCTTTTCATTGCCATAATAGAAGTGACCACAGTCATTTAATCTCTCATTTCCAGTGTTTAGAAGAAAGATTCTTCGGTGTATTCAGCACAATTACACAGCTGTTTCTTTATCGCTGTGCACTGAAATACTCTGGATATGCAAATGTGTGAATGAAAGAGCCACATAGAGGGCAATCGTGATCATTCCTGAGTGCCACAGGACAAACACCTGGGAGACACAGCCTCTGACAAAAATGACCTTCTGACACAGCAGCTGGAAAGGCTGGCCTGTGCTTTATTTTATCTGGATCTCTTCCACTATCTCATCTGTGCATTTAAAAAATAGTCATAATGGAAAATAGTTTGGCTGTCATTCTAATATTATGTTTGTTGAGAGATCAGTATAATCTTCTTTTTACAGCACCTGAGAGAGCTCTGGGCACTTCTGGGGTTCATCTTCAGTGTACTTGATGAACTGTGTGGAAATATATTTCATAACACAGTTTAAGTAACACTTCTGAGGACCTATGCTAAGTTTTGAAATTACTCATTTCACAGAGAATATTTGTAACAATGAACTTATTTTAGTAGAGATTCTTTAACAATCATGTCTGTAGGTTAACAAGAATAGAAAAAGCTGTCTTAATTTTTTTTCTTTTTACAATGGGAGAGAGCTACTTCAAGTATCTAACATTAGCATCCTTTGAGTGCCAACAGTATCCTAGAGTCACACTGATTTATTTTTGTTCTTAGCTGATACATTGCATTTTCTTGGTCAACAGTGGAAATATTAAGCATGTGACACTACTATGACCCAAATTATATGGAAGGACACAGACGGCAGTAAGTCTACGTATACTTGGAAGAAGAGGCAAAATACCTTCAGCAAAGTACATCTATGTGCGTGAAATGAAGTGGTTTTCAAAGAGAATTCTAGATTATTACCTTTCATTTCAAATGAAGTAAATAACAGTTTTGTAAACAGCAGAAGGTCTAAGACAATGTGTCCTTATTGACCATGAATTCAGTTTTTGTTTGACTTTAGAACAGGAAAAAAGATGGCTGTCATTATTATAAATAGGGTTTGCAATGTATTTCCCTATAAAATATTTGATGGAATGTCCCATCTCTTTGTCAAGAGTGTGATTACTGGTGCAGATAGTCCCGGGCGGCGGAGGCACCGGCAGGCAGGCCCAGGTGGTGGAGGCACCGGCAGACAGGGCAGGCGGCGCGCAGGCAGGCCCGGGCGGCGGAGGCACCGGCAGGCAGGCAAGTCCGGGTGGCGGAGGCACCAGCGCGCAGGCAGGCCCGGGCGGCGGAGGCACCAGCAGGCAGGCCCGGGTGGCGGAGGCACTGGAAGCACCGGCGCAAAGGCAGGCCGGGGCAGCGGAGGCACCGGTAGGCAGGCAAGCCCAGGCAGCAGAGTCACCGGCGCGCAGGCAGGCCCGGGTGGCGGAGGCACCGGCATGCAGGCCTAGGCGGCGGAAGCACCGGCGCACAGGCAGGCCCGGGCGGCGGAGGCACCGGCAGGCAGGCCCTGGTGGTGGAGGCACCGGCAGGCAGGCCTAGGCGGCGGAAGCACCGGCGCACAGGCAGGCCCGGGCGGCGGAGGCACCTGCAGGCAGATAGCATCGGTAAGAGGAAATGGGCAGACGCCAAGGCAAGAATTCACCCAACAATCTGAAAAACAACATGAAAACACCAGAACCCAATGATCTTACAACACAAGGACTTGAACACCCTAACACAGGAGAAGAGGAAAAAACTGACTTTTTGAAAGCAATAGAGTCCCTTAAACAACATGTAAAAAACGCCCTCATAGAAATGGATGAGAAGTATAACAAAAAGTTTGAAGAAATGAGTAAATACGTAAATGATACCCTGGGAAGCCAAGAAAAAACGATCAAACAGGTAATGGAAACAGTCCAAGAATTGAAAACTGAAATGAAAGCAAGGAAGAAAACACAAACTGAGGACCAGCTGGATATGGCAAATATAGGTCAACGAGCAGAGACTACAGAAACAAGCATAATCAATAGAATACAAGAGATAGAAGAAAGAATCTCAGATTCTGAAGACACCATAGAGAAAATAAACGGACTGATCAAAGAAAACACCAAAACCAACAAATTCTCATCACAAAACATTCAGGAAATATGGGACACAATAAAAAGACCAAACCTAAGAATAATAGGGATAGAAGAAGGAGAAGAGGCACAGCTCAAAGGTCCAGAAAACATTTTTAACAAAATTATGGAAGAAAACTTCCCCAACATAAAGAAAGATATTCCTTTGAATATTCAAGAAGCATACAGAACACCAAACAGACTGGATCAAAAAAAACGTCCCCTCGCCATATAATAATCAAAACACAAAATATACAGATTAAAGAAAGAATATTAAGAGCTGCAAAGGAAAAAGGCCAAGTAACTTATAAAGGTAAACCGATCAGACTTACACCTGACTTCTCTATGGAAACCATGAAAGCCAGAAGGTCCTGGAGAGAGGTACTACAGAAACTAAGAGACCATGGATGCAAACCCAAACTACTATACCCAGCCAAGCTATCGTTCACTATCAATGGAGAAAACAAGACATTCCAGGATAAGAACAAATTTAAACATTACGTTGTCACAAATCCAGCCCTACAGAAAGTAATAGAAGGAAAATCACAACCCAAGGAATCCAACATTGCCAACACTGCCTACAATAACCCAGGCATCTAGCGACCCTTCAACAGCACAACTCAAAGAAGGGAGACACACAAACTCTTCTACCAAAAGCAATAAGAATAACCGGAGGTAACAACCACTGGTCATTAATATCACTTAATATTAATGGTCTCAATTCACCAATAAAAAGGCACAGGCTAAGAGATTGGATACGAAAACAGGATCCAACAGTCTGCTGTTTGCAAGAAACTCATCTCAACCACAAAGGCAGGCATCTACTCAGAGTAAAGGGTTGGGAAAAGGTTTTTCAAGCAAATGGTCCTAAGAAAAAAGCAGGTGTGGCCATACTAATTTCTAACAAAACTGATTTCAAACTAAAATCAATCAGAAGAGATCGAGAGGGACACTTTATACTCATAACAGGAACGATTCAGCAGGATGAAGTCTCAATCCTGAATATCTATGCCCCTAATATAAAAGCACCCACTTATGTAAAAGAAATACTGCTAAAACTCAAGGCAGACATCAAATCACACACACTAGTGGTAGGAGACTTCAACACACCTCTCTCACCAATGGATAGGTCAATCAGACAGAAAACTAATAGAGAATTAAGAGAATTGTTGGAGGTAATGAATCAAATGGACCTAACAGACATCTATAGAACACTCCACCCAAATAGGAAAGAATACACCTTCTTCTCTGCAGCTCATGGAACCTTCTCGAAAATTGACCACATACTTGGAAACAAAGGAAACCTCCACAGATACAAAAAAATATCAGTGGCCACCTGTGTCTTATCAGATCACCACGGATTAAAGTTAGAAGGCACCAACAATGCTACCCCCAGAAAGCTGACAAACTCATGGAAACTGAACAGTCAACTACTGAGCCACACCTGGGTCAAAGAAGAAATTAAGAAAGAAATTAAAGTCTTCCTTGAATTTAATGAAAACAAAGAGAAAACATACTCAAACCTATGGGACACGATGAAAGCAGTGCTAAGAGGAAAGTTCATAGCACTAAGTGCCCACTTAAAGAAAACGGAGAAAGCATACATTGGGGACTTAACAGCACACCTGAAAGCTCTAGAAAAAAAAGAAGCAGACGCGCCCAGGAGGAGTAGAAGACTGGAAATAATCAAACTGAGGGTAGAAATCAACAAAATAGAAACACAGAAAACAGTCCAAAGTATCAATGAAACAAAAAGTTGGTTCTTGGAGAAAATCAACAAGATTGACAAACCCCTATCCAAACTAATTAAACGACAGAGAGAGAACACGCAAATAAATAAGATCAGAAATGAAAAGGGGGACATAAACACAGACACAGAGGAAATTCAGACAATCATTAGATCTTACTACAAAAGCCTGTATGCCACAAAACAGGAAAATGCAAAAGAAATGGACACTTTTTTAGATAAGTACCATATACCAAACCTAAACCAAGACCAGGTGAACGATCTAAATAGACCTGTTAGTCGCGAAGAATTAGAAACAGTTATCAAAAATCTCCCTTCCGAAAAAAGCCCAGGACCAGATGGTTTCAATGCAGAATTCTACCAGAACTTCCAAGAAGAGCTAATACCTATACTCCTTAATGTATTTCACAATATAGAAACAGAAGAGTCATTGCCAAATTCCTTTTATGAAGCTACAGTTACCCTGATACCAAAACCACACAAAGACCCAACCAAGAAAGAGAATTACAGGCCTATCTCACTCATGAACATCGACGCAAAAATTCTCAATAAAATACTGGCAAACCGAATCCAAGAACACATTAGAAAAGTTATCCATTATGATCAAGTAGGCTTCATTCCAGAGATGCAGGGCTGGTTCAACATACGCAAATCTATCAATGTAATCAACCATATAAATAAACTGAAAGAAAAAAACCATATGATCATTTCATTAGATGCTGAAAAAGCATTCGACAAAATTCAACACCCCTTTATGATAAAGGTCTTGGAGAGATTAGGGATACAAGGGTCATACCTAAATATAATAAAAGCTATTTACAGTAAGCCGACAGCTAACATTAAATTAAATGGAGAAAAACTCAAAGCCATCCCACTAAAATCAGGAACACGACAAGGATGTCCACTCTCTCCATACCTCTTCAATATAGTGCTTGAAGTTCTAGCAATAGCAATAAGACAACATAAGGGGATCAAGGGGATCCATATTGGAAAGGAAGAAGTTAAGCTTTCACTATTTGCAGATGATATGATAGTATACATAAGCGACCCCAAAAACTCTACCAAAGAACTCCTACAGCTGATAAACACCCTTGGTAATGTGGCAGGTTACAAAATCAACTCCAAAAACTCAGTTGCCTTCCTATACACTAAGGATAAGGAAGCAGAGATGGAAATCAGAGAAGCATCACCTTTCACGATAGCCACAAATAGCATAAAATATCTTGGGGTAACTCTGACCAAGGAAGTGAAAGAACTATTTGGCAAGAACTTTAAGTCTTTGAAGAAAGAAATTGAAGAGGACACCAGAAAATGGAAGGACCTCCCTTGCTCTTGGATTGGGAGGATCAACATAGTAAAAATGGCAATTCTACCAAAAGCAATCTATAGATTCAACGCAATCCCCATCAAAATCCCATCAAAATTCTTCACAGATCTGGAGAAGACAATAATCAACTTTATATGGAAAAACAAAAAACCCAGGATAGCCAAAACAATCTTATACAATAAAGGATCGTCTGGAGGCATTACCATCCCTGACTTCAAACTCTATTACAGAGCTACAGTACTGAAAACAGCTTGGTACTGGCATAAAAACAGAGAAGTCGACCAATGGAATAGAATAGAAGACCCTGACTTTAGCCCACAAACCTATGAACACCTGATTTTCGATAAAGGAGCTAAAAGTATACAACGGAAAAAAGAGAGCATCTTCAACAAATTGTGCTGGCAAAACTGGATGTCAATCTGTAGAAGAATGAAAATAGATCCATATCTATCACCATGCACAAAACTCAAGTCCAAATGGATTAAAGACCTCAATATCAGTCCAAGCACATTGAACCTGATAGAAGAGAAAGTGGGAAGTACTCTACAACACATGGGCACAGGAGAACACTTCCTACGTATAACCCCAGCAGCACAAACACTAAGGACATCATTGAATAAATGGGACCTCCTGAGACTGAGAAGCTTCTGTAAAGCAAAGGACACTGTCACTAAGACAGAAAGGCAACCCACTGACTGGGAGAAGATCTTCACCTACCCAGCAACTGACAAAGGTCTGATATCCAAAATATATAAAGAACTCAAGAAATTAGACCGTAAAAGGTTAATCAATCCAATTATAAAATGGGGCACTGAGCTGAACAGAGACGTTTCAACAGAAGAAGTTCAAATGGCCAAAAGACACTTAAGATCGTGCTCAACTTCCTTAGCAATCAGGGAAATGCAAATCAAGACAACATTAAGATACCATCTTACACCTGTCAGAATGGCTAAAATCAAAAAAACCAATGATAGCCTCTGCTGGAGAGGTTGTGGAGAAAGGGGCACTCTCATCCATTGCTGGTGGGAATGCAAACTTGTGCAACCACTTTGGAAAGCAGTGTGGTGATTTCTCAGGAAAGTCGGATTCAGCCTACCTCTCGACCCAGCAATACCACTATTGGGAATATACCCAAGAGATGCCCAAACATACAACAAAAGTATATGCTCAACTATGTTCATAGCAGCATTGTTTGTAATAGCCAGAACCTGGAAACAACCTAGATGCCCTTCAATGGAAGAATGGATGAAGAAAGTATGGAATATATACATATTAGAGTACTACTCAGCAGTAAAAAACAATGACTTCTTGAATTTTGCATACAAATGGACGGAAATAGAAAACACTATCCTGAGTGAGGTAAGCCAGACCCAAAAAGAGGAACATGGGATGTACTCACTCATATTTGGTTTCTAGCCATAAATAAAGGACATTGAGACTATAATTCATGATTCCAGAGAAGCTAAATAAGAAGGTGAACCCAAAGAAAAACATATAAGCATCCTCCTGAATATTAACCTTCACCAGGCGATGAAAGAAGACAGAGACAGAGACCAACATTGGAGCACTGGACTGAAGTCTCACAATCCAAAGGAGGAGCAGAAGGAGAGAGAGCACGAGCAAGGAACTCAGGACCACGAGGGGTGCACCCACACACTGAGGCAATGGGGATGTTCTATCGGGAACTCACCAAGCCAGCTGGCCGTGGTCTGAAAAAGCATGGGACAAAACCGGTCTCGCTGAACATAACGGACAATGAGGACTACTGAGAACTGAAGAACAATGGCAATGGGTTCTTGATCCTATTGCACGTAATGGCTTTGTGGGAGCCCAGGTAGTTTGGATGCTCACATTAATAGACCTGGATGGAGGTGGGTGGTCCTTGAACCTCCCACAGGGCAGAGAAACCTGCTTGTTCTTTGGGCTGAGGAGGGAGGAAGACTTGATTGGGGGAGGGGGGGAATGGGAGGTGGTGGCGGGGAAGAGGCAGAAATCTTTAATAATTAAATTAATTAATTAATAATAATAATAAAAATAAATAAATAAATAAAAGAGTGTGATTACTGAGGTTGAAGAATCATTGGTTGCTACTCTCCAGGCAGTATGTCAGAGCTAAACGTCAGTCTAGGTTTTGAGTCTAAACCTTGTATTCTTTTCATAAATTGAAGGTGACAACAAAAATAAAGATTTTCTTTTTGATTTTGTGTAAGAAATGCACTAAATTTGTTTGGAAGAACTGAGGGAAAAAGGCATAAAATTAAATGACAATGAATCTAAGAGCCTTGAAATTTACTCAGGCAGAAGGAATAAGTCATACTATTAAAATCCATGACAGTAGGAAATATGGATTCAACAAACTCTTGTCAAGTCAGTCTTCTATACATTCAGAAGAAGATATTGCTTAGCTAACATTTCTCAGAGACGATGTCAGATAAGCTGTACAATGTTTAGTAAATGCATAGACCATCAGGACAAAATGCAAATGACTGTAGAAGTCTTAGAATGTGAAAATATTTTGACAACCTACTATGGAAAAATGGAAGAAATAGTAAGTGGACTAAATGCATTCTAACAAAGGCAAGGACAAAAGGGGAGAAAAGCAATGAAAAAATCTTTATAGATTGTTTGAATATTTTTCACATCTCTATACTAAATGCATGTAGAAATAGATGTTGAATTGTACGTCTCTGAGACAGTTACTTCCCTTGAGTTAAAAAAAAAAAAATAGTGGCCACTATGTTGAGACTATTGAGCTGAGGGGTCTGTCCCAAATACAAATAAAGCTCCATCAGCAGCCATGTGTTATTTCTGGAATTGTTGTTCTCAGTCTTATAGTATCAAATTGAGTTAATAGTCACCTCTCTCAACCTCAAGCTCACTAGCTAGAATCTCTGAAAGCCTTGTCGATCTTCTTGACCTACTATCAAGCACACATGTTGCACTTCCTCTCTGCAAATGCCAGTTGGATGTTTCAATCAAATTTAGATTTAAAACCTCCTCAACCTCTGGTCTAAGTATTGCTGGGAATTTCAATGCATCCAATTATTGACCTCGTCATGATTTTTTTTTTTTTAGAATCTCCTGGATTCTAGGTACCATGCTTTCACTAAAGACATACTAAAATAAAAAAGAAAGAAAGAAATCATAGCTATAGATCTTCATGACAACAGCTCTGAAGCAGTTTCTTAAATATAAGACTCAGAGTACAAGTGTGGGAGAGAACACCAAAAGAAGACGAACAAGTGTGTATAATCCTTGTTTTTCAAAGGACTTTATTCCAAACATGGAAAGAAAACCCAAACAGAGCATTGCTGAGAACACATAAGACCTGAGTTCAATCCCCCTGCCTACCACAAAGAAGAAGACAAGGAGCAGACTGAGCTATAACCCAGGAAGAGCAGAAGTAGAATCAGGTAGAGAGGAGAAAGAGGAAAACAGGGAGAGTAAGTAAGGACAGAAAGGAAGAAATGAAAGGAATACAAAATAAAGGAGGAAAAAAACTGCTGAAAGAAATGCAGATCATTATTTTAAAAGTATCTATAATTTAAATATTTAACTATTTCACATAAGTCAATAATGAAATGGCAGCCCAATTAAATGTTCCAAAATGCACAGACAAGTACCGAATATAAAATAAATGAAAGGCGGAAATTTTAGAAAAGAAAAACATTTAATAACCTACTTAGAAAGAATGTAGGAATGTAAACTTTAAAATGGTCGAAGAAGTAGGATAGAAATTTATGAACAGAAGACAGACAAAGACCATATGAAACGATTGTTTATCATCTCTAAAATGCAAGTTAACATGTAAGGGTGTCCCATTGTACACTCATAGTATGACTATAATAGAAATGACAGAGAATAAAAATTCTTACAATATGTATACTAAGGTAGCTATTTTATAAATATTATAGATTGATCTTGCATATTCATGGAGAAAAAATTGTTCAAAATCAAGCCTCTTTTAGAATCTGTGTCTGGTGAGGGCTATCTCATATGTACGTAGTGACTTTATACTCAAGTCTCAAGAAGTGTTCAAGGCAAAAAAAAGACTTCTAACCTTCATCATGGGGCTACTAATCTCTTTCCTGGAGATGTGCCTTGATGTCTTCATAAGTTCCCAAAGATACCACTTCCTTCCAACATTACATTGGTAATGAGTTTTCAGTCTGCATTATGAGAGGAAACTCAGCATTAAAACCATGCAAGACATAAATATTTCTGATAAGAATACAAAAGTGATGCAGCCTCTTTGGAAGACAGGTTGGCAATTCCATGAAAAGTTAGCCTGTGGCATTATCATATGATTTCACAATTCCATTAGAGAACTGAAATATGCAAACAACATCTAACGTGAATTTTCTTAGTATTATTCATAATCACCAAAGGATAGGGGAAATTAATTCCTACCCACTAATAAATGAATGAACAGAATATGAAACTGTTCAGCAATTAACCTCCACCCACACTCTAATTAATGTAGCTCTAATTAAACTCAGTGGTCGACATACAAAATGCAGAGGTGAAGGTAGGCAGGGCCTTGTTGAGAATAGCTTTGGTGGGAGAAGGAGGGAGACAAAAGAGGAGAAATGAGGGGGGAAAATGACCAAAATCCAGTGTGCAAATATCTGAAAGTGTTAAACAATAGAAAATAAAGAACACCACTTAAAGGGAAATTAAGGGCTAATGCAAGCTATAATGGATAAATCTCAAAACTATGCTACATGAAAGCTACAATAACAAAAAGCCATATACTCTACGGTCCTACAAACGGTAGAAGATTCAAAGCTAAATTCAGGAAGATGGATGGAAGAAGCCTGAATGCCAGGTTTAGACTGTTAGGGATCCGAGGAACATCCACAACCGTTTTGTGCCAATGAAGATGTTCTGACAGTAAGCGGCAATGTGGCAATGGTAATAGAATTCTTTGAACATATGAACATACATTCTGAGGAGATATGTTGCAGCGCTTAAATCGTTTCTCAGTTTAAAAGGACAGAGCTCTCTCTAATTAAGGCGTATGCAGCACAGTAGGATCAAAGAGAAGACATTACTCCCAGCAAAAATATAACACTCTGATGTTTCAATACAGCAAAATCTGCCTGAGTTGGTCTGAGTTGGTGTATTAAATGTACAAGACATGAAATAACAGCCAGTGTTTACTGAGCATTCACCGCACGCCAGCTTAAGATTTTTTTAATTACAACACTGTTTGGTCAATGGCATATTCTTAGCTAGCGCTTCTTATATCTTAAATTAACCCATTTCTATCAGTCTGTGTATTGCCACAAGATTGTGGCTTACTAGTAAGGTTCTGGCAGCTTAAGTTTTTTTTTTTTTATTAACACATAGTTCTCATGACAAACCCTTTGAGCTGTGCAATACTTTCCTCCTACTATTTTTGATAAGAAACTAAAGCACACAGGATAAAGCATGTTACTCAATGTTGTTCTGAGGGTAACTGCATTGGTAGGATTAGACTATGAAAGACAGACTAGAATTAGTATTAACTGCCACCTTTAGAAAAACGCAGGACACACTGCTCACATCAAAATGCTCACCAGGGGACCAGTGAGATGGCTCAGTGACTAAAAGCAGTTGCTATGCTTGAAGAGGATTGAGTTTGGGTCTCACTACCCACCTGGAGCTGCTTACAACCAACTGTAATGCCAGTGGCAGGAGATCTGACCTCTTCAGAAACCCATACACATATACTCTCTCCATGTGCTGTGTCCATGTGGAAGACATAAACATATAAATCAAATCAAATCATAGTTTACTAATAAACATTAGCTCACGGATTTATTAAATCCTTTAGAATAGACTTTTTGTGAGTATGAGTCATTTCTTAGTCCTTTTTTTTTGCTTTTTGCTTTGTTGGTTTTTTTTTTTTTTTTTTTTTTTTTTTTTTTTTTTTTAGGTTTTTCAAGACAGGGTTTCTCCGTAGCTTTTGGTTCCTGTCCTGGGACTAGCTCTTGTAGACCAGGCTGGCCTCGAACTCACAGAGATCCGCCTGCCTCTGCCTCCCGAGTGCTGGGATTAAAGGCGTGCGCCACCGCCGCCCGGCTGCCTTTGTTTTTTGAGACAGGGTTTCTCTGTGTAACATACTGGCTGATGAGTGATTTCTCAAACGTATGTGAGTGTATTACACGTGTATGTGGTGCTGCCTGAGGCTTCCCTGGAACTGGAGTTACAGAAGGTTGTGAGCTACCGTGTGGATGGATGTAAGGAACTGTACCCAGTCCTTTGCCTGAGAAACAAGTGCTTAATTGCAGAACCATCTCTCCAGGACAGTTTTTCTGGAGTTTTTGTTTGCTTGTTGTTGTTGTTTTGGGGTGGAGGGGGGTCAAGGGTGAGAGGATGGCCCTGGGATGGAAAGCCAGTGTGATTGGAGTCCATTGTACAAAATTCCCAAATAATTAATAAAAATATCATGTTGTGGGGAAATGTCCATGTAATGCCTTGTTTAGCTCCTGCCTGAAGAATCTGAACAATCCCTGTAAAAAGATATTGTACCCACCTCTCTTGCATACATTTGAGGAAGCTCAGCGTTGGACCGGGCATATCCTACACTCCAATGGCACTCAATGTTTTGTAATTCCTGCATTGAGATTCCTTGCCTCCTAGCTAAAGAGGCTACTCAGCGACAATAGCCCTTTCTCAGGACAAGTTGTTGAGAAGCAGAATGTGAGATGAGAATTTGACAATGAGTCTGTAATGGAAGGAAACTGTCTAGGAAAGGAAAAGATACAACCAAAACAATATTCTAATCAAGTATATTCTTGGCCCTGTACACAGGCGTCTGTGTGGTGCCCAGAGACAGCAACCGGAAGCATCACAGGGTCATGAGCTGAGATAGTGGAAGACTGCTGAGTAGCATTTGAGGTTGAGACGCCAAGCAAACACCCTGGAGCAGGTCTGGGACAGGAGCGGCTAACTGAGCACAGCAGCAGTTTGTTCTGATCTGTAACAGAAGGTCAGAAAGCATTTCCGAGGATTTCCCACGTGGTGCCCAGAAAGGTCATGAGGAACGTGAATTGGTGACAAGAACACAGAGCAGAGCCTTGCGAAACTGGAGTCTGCTCGTGAGACTCTAGTAGCTACTACCCCACAGCGGTGAGACCGGAGCCACTAACATTCCTCAGTCCTGTTTCTGTTTGTTTGCAATTTTGTGATTTTGGAGACAAAATCCTGAATCAACAGCTTGCATGGAATTCACTCCATATTGCCGGCTGAACCTGAACTCATGATTCTCCTGCCTCTGCCCACAAGGTGCTGGGATAACAGGCCTGGACAGCCATGCCTGCTAAGTCTATTTCTTTATGTTTAAGGCTGGCATAATAATGCTGGCTTTATGGGGGCATAATAGAGATCCAGAAAAATGACACATGAGTTAAATATATCTCTGTGTTTATTATAGAGTGCTCAATGTTCCACAGTCATTGCAACAGTAAGTACATACCCAACTGAAAGAAACATGTAATTCTGCCAGTTTCCATCCAAGGAGAAGCAAAAGAACTTGGGCTACTTATTAAGCCTACAGCCAATTTCAAAACCCACAATTTCTGCTTTTATTTTCAACCTCTATAATACAATATCTTTATGTTTTTTTCACAATAATTTCAATTGACACAAGAGGAACAAGTTGCCTGAAAAAAATCACCTTTTGTCAGTGAGAGAATCTCCACTGGAGGAACAGCTTTGTCTTGGCATGGCTTCTTTTGTTCTCTCTGTATCTGTTCTCATTCAGGACTATCATACATCTATCTACATCTGATTTTTTCCTTTGTAGCCACAAACACCAAAGCTTCATTCTGAATCCACACCCTGTTATAATGGTTTCAAATTCATTCCTGGTCATAGGGTCATCCCTGCTAAAGACATTTTAAAATAATATGGTATTTTTTTTCCAGGAAAATAAAAGGCTATGGTGCACCTACCTGAACATGTGGCATTGGTATCTCTGGAGTAGAGTTCCACCAATAATAGCAGGAATGAAAAGACTGGAACCCGACACTGAACAGGGTGGGAAAAGGGACAAGGAAACCTCAGGACAGAGCTTTACAGTCACTAATCTAGAAGTTTTGACCCCAGTAGGGAAACAGTTACACAGTAATGTGGCACCACAAAAATTCCATCTCTAAAACTATTGCCTGCATTTGACAGTGGGGATTGCCTGTTCAGATATGCTTGCTCCCAGGCAGCAGGGTGTCTTCCTCTTCAGTCAGATCCCATCTCCATCTCCTCTCTGCTGTTTAGAGGTCAAGAAAGGGCTCTTCACCAGGATTCCTCTATGAAAGACAGGAGTGGCTCCCATTTGTGGTAGTTGGAATGAAAACTGTCATCCATAGCCTTGTGTCTTTGAAGACTTGGTTCTTAATGACACTATCTGGAGAGATCATCTTTAGGGAGGGAATCTTTAGGTGGTGGAACCTTGCATAAGGAAGCCTATCACTGAGGGGCAGGCTTTGAAAATTTATAGTCTCACCCCACTTCCATTGCTTCCTTTGTGGAACTGAGATATGGGATCTCAGCATCCAGGTCCTCTTATTTGCCGCTACATGTCTCCTATCATTGTGAGCTACCCTATTAGAATATTAGGCTGAAATAAACTTTTTACTTTTAATAATTTCCCCTAGTGATAATATTTTATCAGAGCAACCAAAAGTAACTAATATACTATTCAGGCAAATGTTCAATGAATATTCATTCACTGAGTGATTAGTATGGGTACTAAGGTAAATATGGGTATATAATAAAAAATACCAAATTGAGGTGCTTAGATTTAACCCCAAAGCTGTAACTTCTACCTCACCCTATAATATTGCTGTTTTATAGAGGAACTTGATACTAAAATTTCAAATATAGGTCAGCAGATGTTGAACTGTTGCATAAAGAGACGGCAAAGGGTTTTTCAGCTCCTCTACAATCAAGCCTTAATGTTAAGCTATCATTTGGCCAAGAGAAAACTGAACTGCTCTTCTTCTACAGTGTGGACAGCAGCCACAGTGGTACTCTTTGTACCCTAGCCCCTCTGCTGAGTCAGGGCCTCCTTTTTCCCTTCTACGTAATAGAGATGCTGTCTGGGCAGGGTTGGCAGGCACAGTGTTGCTATTTGTATATCTAATGGGTCCATTCCAACCGTTAATTTTTCTAAAATGTTTGAGATCATTTGGCAATAATAATGAGATAGGATATGACAACAGAAATTCTCCAACCTAGCAAGATCCATTTTGCTAAATCATCAGCGAGTCTGAATAACTGCCTAACAGAGCAGAACAACATCTGGCAAACAAGTGGAGACACATGATCATGCTTCCAGCACCATATGGCAATGCCTTCAAAGTCACCTGCAGGTTGGGAGGAAGGATCACTTTGTTAACTACCAGGAAAGTGGGAGGCAGGGTGTGCAATCAAGGGAAGCATTAAAATTATGTAGTATGGCTACCAAAAGTGGGTATTAAGTATTAAGTTCGATGCTGAGATAGCAACACCTTGCTAAGAAGCCCAAGTAACAAGTTGTCCAAGGCTGCTGATTACCATAAAGTATAACAAACCCAATGCCTATGCATTAAACTAGGAAAGCTTGTAATTAGGCTCAGTTAGATGACTAATGGTTACTATGGTCAGACTTGATTAGGATTCTTGTTGTTTGACACAATAAACAGAAATCATGGAACCTTTGCCAAGCACACTCTCACATGCTGGGTGTGTATTTGTCACTTGTTTAAGATTTATCCTTTCTAGAGTGATTTCCCTCTGCTAATGAATGTAATGCCAGGCATTTAGAAATGCTGTGTGGCTCACGAATGCTGCTGAGGCAGAGCTTGATTCCCAGGCTGACTTTAGGGTCTGTGCCCTTGTATCCCCCACACACCACCTTTGATTTCTCACACCCTCTTTCATATGAGCATGTTTTCTACCAGAGAAGCTTTAGGCATACATGGAAATATATTTCAAAATACATGCTTCTCAGTTTCCAACACGCCCTACCCTACCTCCCACCCATCACCTCCCCAACCCACCCACCATCCAGCTATCCCACCACCCACTATCCACCACCACCTACCCATACCCACCCCCACTCATGGAATGATGCTCTTGTTTGTATTTCTTTTTTATTATTTATTTATTTATTTATTTATTTAAGATTTCTGCCTCCTCCCCGCCACCGCCTCCCATTTCCCTCCCCCTCCCCCAATCAACTTCCCCTCCCTCAGCAGCCCAAAGAGCAGTCAGGGTTCCCTGCCCTGCGGGAAATCCAAGGACCTCCTACCTCCTTCCAGGTCTAGTAAAGTGAGCATCCAAAATGCCTAGGCTCCCACAAAGCCAGTACGTGCAATAGGATCAAAACCCAATGCCATTGTTCTTGACCACTTAGCAGCCCTCATTGTCTGCTATGTTCAGTGAGTCCGGCTTTATCCCATGTTTTTTCAGACCCAATCCAGCTGGCCTTGGTGAGTTCCCGATAGAACAT
This sequence comes from Chionomys nivalis, assembly GCF_950005125.1. Classification (NCBI taxonomy): domain Eukaryota; kingdom Metazoa; phylum Chordata; class Mammalia; order Rodentia; family Cricetidae; genus Chionomys; species Chionomys nivalis. Next base: position 17,052,481 of record NC_080089.1, on the reverse strand, counting down.
CCCCATTGTCTCAGTGTGTGGGTGCACCTCTCACGGTCCTGAGTTCCTTGCTTGTGCTCTCTCTCCTTCTGCTCCTCATTTGGACCTTGGGATTTCAGTCCAGTGTTCCAATGTGGGTCTCTGTTTCTGTCTCCTTTCATCACCTGATGAAGGTTAATATCCAGGAGGATATTATGTTTTTCTTTGGGTTCACCTTCTTATTTAGCTTCTTTAGGATCACGAATTATTGGCTCAATGTTCTTTATTTATAGCTAGAAACCAATTATGAGTGAGTACATCCCATGTTCCTCTTTTTGGGTCTGGCTTACCTCACTCAGGATAGTGTTTTCTATTTCCGTCCATTTGCATGCAAAATTCAAGAAGTCATTGTTTTTTACTGCTGAGTAGTACTCTAATATGTATATATTCCATACTTTCTTCATCCATTCTTCCATTGAAGGGCATCTAGGTCCGTAAAAGGCTAATCAACCCAATTAGAAAATGGGGCACTGAGATGAACAGAGAATTCTCAACAGAAGAAGTTCAAATGGCCAAAAGACACTTAAGGTTATGCTCAACTTCCATAGCGATCAGGGAAATGCAAATCTTGTTTGTCTTTCTATATGCTGTGCAAAGTTGGCCTTGCTTGCTCTTTACGTCAAGTCTGTACTAGAAAGGACAAAGCAAGGGCCCTGGGCACACTCAGTGACAGTGCCACACCAAACTGCGGAAATGGATCCTGGGCTCCAATTGCTGAGTGTGTCTTCTTTTCTATACCTTTCCTGTCTCTCTAGTGAAAGAGACAAGAAAGCTGACTCCCAAGGCAGGTCTGCAGACTTCCTTCATCGAGGTCCTCACACAGAGTCTCTGCCACAGCCAGGGTTGGTCCTCTGCTTCTTTCTCTGCTCACCTCTGGTTCTGTGGTCCTTTCTGTTTCATTTTTCCTGGAAAACTCACTGGTCGGCTGCTAACTCCAAACCCAGCTGGCCATGAATGAACTCTCTAGCAGATTCTCCTGTAGGAAGCCCCTCCTCTCTCCTTCATAGGATATTAGGTGACAACTCTGAGTTTCTAGTCATTGTGGTTATTTGAATACTTCTCTCTCTCTCTCTCTCTCTCTCTCTCTCTCTCTCTCTCACACACACACACACACACACACACACACAAGTGAGACTGAAAAGTCTCCCATGAGAGGGACTCAAATTCTTATCCCACTTGCCAGAGGGGGCAGGTGAGGACCCTTGCTGGTCAGACTCTGTAAACTGAACTCCTTCTCCAGAATATAAGAAGTGTGATAGAAATCCTGTGTGTTTCTTTTCCACTTGTGAGTCTCCACAGACTGCCCAGAAACAAGGGCACTTTGAGGTCCTTCGGAGCTGTTGATTTAATCTTCCTTAATAGCGTTTGCCTCTTGGTTGGGTCGGTGTATTCTCAGAAGTCTGATGCCTTATGGATTTATAGTCTTAAAAATGTTTTTGTCCATTGCATAAAATCCCCTTGATTATTTATTAGGGCCGATTCATATCTAGTGAATTTATATTGTTTCCTTATCCAAAGAAAATATCCTATTAAGTTCCAGCCCAAATATATTTGTTTTCTTCAAATGCCAAGTGATTTATGGCATCTACCATATATTTGGGGAAATTAAACTCTTTACAGATGAGACCAAAATATTTTTGCACAGCTTATTGCATGAAGCCAGCACGTGAGAATTGCTCCAGCTGGCTCTCTCCTGCTGTGATCCATCCAGAAGCTTCAGAATGTGGTTCACAGCCAGTCTCACAGACAATGCTGACACACCACTGTCCTTGCAACATTTCACCCCAGGCTGTGTGCAATCCTTGTCTGCTTTGTCAAGTGCCTTTGGCTTACTGTCATGTAGATGGTTTGGAGAAAGGCCATCTGAAGAAAGTGCAGCCATTCAAAACACCTGGCTATAGGTCTTCTGCACGCTTAACACTCTCTTTTACTTGCATTTCAAAGAATGTGCATTGTAGTTGTTTATCCCAAAAGGCATGCAAAGAAAATTGACTTGGAGTAGCAGCAAGCCCCATATCACACTCCAGGGAAGGCTATGTATGGTCAGTATCTTTTGTACAAGCTAGAGCAGTTCTGAAGAGAAAGCAGGGAGGTCATTCAGACACCACAGCGGCCAGATAACAGATACAAGGCAGTGTCTCCCAGTTCCAGCCCCCAGGAACTGTGCTAGGTGCTGTTACCAAGCATCCCCCCTTCACAGCCTCACAGCTAAAGGGGAGCAGTGTGCAGGGTGTGAGAACACATAAAACCGGAGCTATAACTGTATAAGGGCTGTTACTGGCATCCCTGAGGTGGGAAAAGCCTGTGTGAGGGCTCCAGGAGGGAGGCTTTGTTCCAAAAGAAAGATAACACTGCTCACCAAGAATAGCTCCTGCAAAGTCAGGAGGTGAACAAGAATGTTCCCAAATTATACAAAACAAAAAGTGGTTCTTTTTTAAAATTGGATGCAAGAAGAAACATGGGCAGAAAAAAAAAACAGAGTAGGAGGGAATAATTCCCTCAGTGGCCCTTCCCGCTGTCCCCGATATCTATTATAGGAAGAATGCTACATGCAAAGCAAGAGAAATAAATTTTAAATACCAGTCTCTCGTGCCAACGAAGGAAAACCGAAGTTGTCACAAAGGGTTGTTTTGTTTCTTATTTGTGGGGAGATCTTGTTTTTCTCTGGTCGCTTTGCTTTGTTTTGATACAGGATCTCATGTTACCTTAGACTGCTCTCAGAAGGTAAGATGGATCCTTCTCCTTCCACCCCCAGAGTTCTGAGATTATGGGTGCTTGTAATCATTCTGGTTTATGTGGTGCTGGTGATCAAAACCAAGGCTTTCTATGTCCTAGGCAAGCATTCTACCAACTGATCTATACAGTCCAGCTCACACAAGCATCATACATCCTGTATGCTCCACAGAACCATCAACATACATGTGCACTGTTCAGTGTTTAAATCAGGTGGAACATACGTGTCTTTTCAGACACTTACGCTTTCTTTGCACTAAAAACTCTCATCATCCTTTCTGCTATTTTGAAATACACTTATACTGAGGAATGGTACCTGAGGTGCTAGCTCCTGTCTGCTCATAAGTTAGCACACATTGATCATCCTAGCGCCACCAAGCCCTTCCTCTACTACCTCAAACTCTGGTTACTGCCATTGCACTCTGCACGATTCCATACATTGTGGATTCCACCTAAGTGAGGTGATGAATCACTTGTCTTCCTGTGTCTGGCTCATTGTATAACCACAGAGACACTCAGATGGAATCACAAGTTGCTTTCATTTATTGGTTATTATGAATAATAGTGTTGCATGGAACATAGGGGAGCAAATATCTCTTTCAAGTGTTGATTTGTCTTCTTTGTGTAGTATTACAGTTTTTATGTGTTGAGGAACAGCCATACTTTCCCCCTGATTACTGCATCAACGTACAGTTGTACCAACACTGTCCAAAGGACCCCTTTCTTCCACATCTACCATGGCACCTCTTACACTTAGTTACTTGTTATAAAACAAACAGGTACCTAAGGAATAATAATAAAATAAGATAAAACAAATCCACATAAACAGGACAAAACAAGCAGAAGAAAAAGAGCCAAAAATAAGCATGTGTTCTGTTACTATTGTCACAGAGATGGGGTGATGTTGCTTTCTGATTTTTTTTTTTTTTTAGAATTTTTTTTCTTGCTGATTTTTTTTATTAATTAATTAATTTAATTATTAAAGATTTCTGCCTCTTCCCCGCCACCACCTCCCATTCCCTCCCCCTCCCCCAATCAAGTCTTCCTTCCTCCTCAGCCCAAAGAGTAAGCAGGTTTCTCTGCCCTGTGGGAGGTCCAAGGACCACCCACCTCCATCCAGGTCTATTAAGGTGAGCATCCAAACTACCTGGGCTCCCACAAAGCCATTACATGCAATAGGATCAAGAACCCATTGCCATTGTTCTTCATTTCTCAGTAGTCCTCATTGTCCATTATGTTCAGCGAGACCGGTTTTGAAGTGCTTTCTGATTTTTATTTTTAGTTTTTTGATGGCTTATGAGGTTGAACTTTTTGTTTCGTGTACCTATTTCCATTCATAAGTATTTTAAGAAGCATATATTTAGATCACTTGTTCAGGTTTTTAAGTTAATTTTTATTTTTATTTTTTTTTTGAGAATTTCAAGCAAGAATACTGTACTTATATCATTTTAACCCCTCCTCCTCTCTTTCAACCTCCTTCTGTTCCCCCAGCCTCTCTCAAATTCATGGTCTTTCCTTACCATTATTATTATTATTATTATTATTATTATTATTATTATTATTATTTTGGTTTTTTGAGACAGGGTTTCTCTGTGGTTTTGGAGCCTGTCCTGGAACTAGCTCTCGTAGACCAGGCTGGTCTCAAACTCACAGAGATCCGCCTGCCTCTGCCTCCCAAGTGCTGGGATTAAAGGCGTGCGCCACCACCGCCCGGCCCTTACCATTATTTTTACACACATGTATGTATACATGCATATAACTTCCTGAGTCCATTTAGTGTTGGTGGTGGGTACATGTGTTTCGAACTGTTTATGTGACTTATGAGGGGGTCTCATCCCTGGACAGCACCTCTTCTGACTCTATCAGCACCTATTAATTGCCTGGAACTCTTTTGATCTGTGCTTAGAGCAATGTGAAATTTCCCCCATTCTTGCCGACTGATGTGGTCAGTTTTGAACTTGGATATTGTTCCCATTGAATTTTTCAAGTTATACCTGTATTCTAGTTATCAGCTTTTGTCAAATGTATAAATATAAAATATGTCCCCTCCCTTTAGAGATTAACTTCTCTCTATACTCTTGATTGGAGAAACATTTTAGCTTCAAATAATCCCATTTAAGGGATATTCAAAGAACTAAGGTTGATTATGATATTTTATGTAATAATTCCTAGAATAATGCCAGGTAAATTAAAACAGAAAACTAAAGAAATGCTAAAAGAAAAAAACGCCAGCTACAATATGTCATTGGAATTTCTTTTGGAACAGTACTAAATGAAGAATTGTGAACTGCCATGGTAGTAACCAAGAAAAGCATCACCAGCATACACCTCCCATTCTCTCTCACCTCCCACTTCCACCTTCCTCCACACCTACAGCCTTACTGGGAAACTCCATGGGTCTGTGTCTGCAGTGGTCTGATTCTCCCTCGAGACCAAGGACACAGAGACTTCCCAAATTATATAGTGGGACAGTTCGGTGCTGAATACTGTGGCTTATTGACATTGAATATTCAAAGAGTCAAACAAACAAACACACTCTCTTTCATCGGCATAGAAAACTATCCAAGATGAGAGGTATATCATGCTCTGCATCGTTTTGATGAATCTGCAGCCTTCAGGCTAAAGCCAGGGAACTGGCCGAAGATGTGCACTCTAATGGTGACTCCCATCTGTGCTTATGTGATGGAGGTGGGTCATCTTTCTATTTGTTGTTTCATTGGTTAAGTAATAAAGAAACTGCTTGGCCTCTCTGATAGGACAGAAAATTAGGTAGGTGAAGTAGACAGAACAGAATTCTGGGAGAAAGAAGCTGAGTCAGGCAGTCACCATGATTCTTCCACTCCAGACAGACGCAGGTTAAGATCTTTCCTGGTAAGCCAGTTCGTGGTGCTACACAGAATATTAGAAATGGGTTAGATCAATATGTAAGAGCTAGCCAATAAGAGGCTGGAACTAATGGGCCAGGCAGTGTTCAAAAGAATGCAGTTTCCGTGTAATTATTCCGGGTATAAAGCTAGCTGTGCGGGCGGCCGGGTGCCAGGATCTTAGCCGGCCGCTCCTGCATACAAAACTTATGAGCTGCACCTCTAGAAGCAGACACCATCCTAAAACGGTACTTTGGAAATGGACTGACTTCAGAGTAGACAGAGCAGCCACATCTTCCCAAAGGTGTTGCTTGGTTCAGCACCTTTATGGTAAATTTGAACACAGCAAATGATGGGATGCCGGGCAGGAAACTGAAGATTCACACCGCTGTGTATTTTTATCTTCTAATTACTATTTAATTTGCACTCCAGTGCTTGCGAAATGGGTGTGAACATGAAAATTAATTCTCAAGGAAAGGGTCAGAAACACAACCCTGTGGCATGTAACATCCAGCAGAGCTCCAAACCAACAGTGACAGCTCTGACCCAGTTTGAGCCTAGTGCTAAAGCTTCTGGAGGGCCAGGAGCTAAGGCTTTTGAAGGCTTTGATGAGACAAGAGTTGACAGTGGAACTTGGGAGCCTTTTGTCGATTCCACGGCTTTTTCACATTAGAACCTTAAGCTTCTTTGGCACATTATTCATATCACAGAAGTCTGATTTCTGTCTGGCTAATGCAATGTGTATGACCTGTGGCCCCATATAAACCACAAAGTAAATACTTGCTCATTGAGAGCTGATGATAATTCAGTCATTCAGTCATTGCACTCATAGTCATATGTTTTCCTTTTTCATGTTAAACTTAGTGTACAAAAAATAAGTATCATTATGGTGTTCCTAAACACAGTGTGTTTTAGACTTCTCCTTCCTCAGCCCGATGTCGCTACCACCTCCTGTGTCCTCCCTACACGGCAGACTCCTGTCCACCCTTACATCACAAGTGTCCTCCCTGCACTGCAGACTCCTGTCCACACTTACGTCATGTGTGTCTCATAGTTATCTCCCACTTACTCAGGGTCTCTTTCTGTCCCTTCTTGATTTTGTCACAGGCATCTAGTCTTTAATCACATTTGCATCCTAGGGTTCACACGGAAGAGATTTTGTCTTTCTTAGATTGGAACATCTCACTTAACATGAATGCTTTCCAGGTCCATTCATTTTCCTGCAATTTTCAAATTTTCCTTTTATAAAATAGCTGAATACAACCCCATTAGGTACATGGACCACATCTTCATTATTTGTTACCTTGTTGGTGGACATCTAAACTGACTCCTGGTTTCTACCATCATGGATATGCCTTGAGCACCTTCTAAGAGCAAGTGAAGTATTAAACTCTGGGTGCTCAAAGCTAAGTACAACACTGTTTGCAACTTCGAGGGTCCCCGGCTGTGTGCATGAAGAGTTACCGAAAGCAGTAATAATCAGTTAGATGACCTGCTGTGTAGAGAAGGGAAAATGAAATTTTGATCTGGTATAGATGTTAAAAACACTGGTGTCCCATTGGCAGGCTTGTAAAAGTACTTGAATGTAAAAGACTTATGAAACCAATATGAGTAAGCTATTATAATTGTGGCTCTTTCAAGGCTATTGATTAAAATGACCAACAGAAAAGACTTCAGTGGAAGAGAGCTAGTATTTAGAGCGACTTACAGGTTCAACCAGAGTCAATTTGAATTCATTTTTTTTATGCTTAATTATTTTTTTTGTTTGTTTTTTTTTATTCTTTTTTAATTAAAATTTCCACCTGCTCCCCGTTTCCCATTTCCCTCCCCTCCTCCCAAATATTGCCCCCTCCCCCCACTTCCCTCCCCCTATCCCCACTCCTCTTCTCCTCCCCCCACTCCATTCCCCCTCCCTCTCGATACTGAAGAGCAGTCCAAATTCCCTGCCCTGCGGGAACACCAAGGTCCTTCTATCTACGTCCAGAAAGGTGAGCGTCCAAACAGGCTAAGCTCCCACAAAGCCAGTTCATGTATTAGGATCGAAACCTAGTGCCATTGTCCTTGGCTTCTCATCAGTCTTCATTGACCGCCATGCTCAGAGAGTCTGGAATCAACCCATGCTTATTCAGTCCCAGACCAGCTGGCCTTGGTGGGCTCCCAATAAATCAGTTCCACTGTCACAGTGGGTGGGTGCATCCCTCGTGGTCCTGATTTTTTGCTCATGTTCTCCCTCCTTCTGCTCCTCATTTGGACCTTAAGAGCTCAGACCGTTGCTCCAAATTGAGACTCTGTCTCTACCTCGATCCATCGCCAGATGAAGGTTCTAAGGTGATATGCAAGATATTCATCAGTATAGGATAGGGTCATTTCAGGTTCCCTCTCCTTAGTTGCCCAAGGTACCAGCTGGGGACATATTCCTGGACATCTGCGAACCCCTCAAGAGTCAAGTCTCATTAAGTAGAAGACAGATCTGTTCTTCAGGACATAGTATTTGGGACTTAGCATTTGATATTCAGCTACATGGATTGTTTCAACAGTAACTCTTTTCATGTCTATAACTCAAGGCTAAGGAGCCATGTTCAGTAACTACTGCAGAGAAACAACAGCTACTGTCAGTATGACAGCTATGAATTCCATCATTTTACACTTGAAACATTGATGTTATTTCCTTTGAATGCCTCTGACCTTTAATAAAGACTATGGTCTAATAATGGCTCAGTTACAATGTACAAATTGGTGTGTTTTCCCATAGAGTAAGATGCAAAATACTCAATTAAAAGTGTGCTGTTTTGTTTTATTTGAGACAGTGTTTCTCTGTGTCACAGCCCTAGCTATCCTGGAATTAGTTCTTGTAGACCAGACTGGTCTCAAACTCACAGAGATACACCTGCTTCTGCCTCCCCAGTGCTGGGATTAAAGAAGTGTGCACCACCACTGCCTGGCTAAATGTTTGTTATTTTTAAAGTTAACCTTTTCTTTTAGCATAGTTTCGATTTTATTTATTTTTTAGTTTCTTATAATGGTTTCTTAAACATTTATTTTTCTTCCTCTTTGTTTCAAAGACATCTGATTGGAAGAGTTTGAAAATTGCAACCTTGCCTCCTTAAAATGAGAAGAAAAGTTTATGGAGTAATCAATCCAGGCATGGTGAACTCTAACCCAACGTACCTCAGGGGTCAATTGAAACATTTCAAAGGCAGAAAATGATCTTATCAACCTTTGTTGTATGGTTATTTTTCACTAAATCCCACAAAGTAATGCTTAGAGATTTATTAAATGACTATTTATATGTTACTGTGTGATAAAAGTAGTACAGGAACACAAAACATTTAGTGCATGCAAAACCATAATACACAGACACACACATGCACACTCACACAAGCACACACGCATGCGTGCAGACACACACACACACACACACACACACACAGAGGGTGGATGCCATGTCTTGTAGCATAGCCTTCACTACTTGTACTAGAGTTGGGTCATCTCATTCTTAGCCTGCACTGAATGATACACCTGAAAAATAGTCATGTTTTGAGGTATGATATAGTTCAAAACGACTTCAAAAAAAAAAAACATGCTAAGAGAGACAACTATCAAAAAAGAAATTTAAAGATAAGATTTTTGAATGGTATGTAATAATGGAACACAGTAAGATAAGAGAGGGATGGTCTATGTGGCTATCCGTACACAATCTGCTCATGTATCCTATTGATGACCAAAAGTACTCTGGGTAAGATTAGTTCATATCCATTTAATTGAGTTTGTTTTTCATGCCAGGCAGTGAACTGAGAACAGAATGCAATAAAGTTTTCTGGTGTTTGTTTATTTGTTTTTAGCTCTCAAGCTTTAAATACTCTAGCAAGAAGGTGTATTGTATAAATTCTGTTTCGAGGAAACAGGACAAGATTATTTAAAGTAGTCGGGCGGTGGTGGCGCACGCCTTTAATCCTAGCATGCACGCCTTTAATCTCAGCACTTGGGAGGCAGAGGCAGGCGGATCTCTGTGAGTTCGAGACCAGCCTGGTCTACAAGAGCTAGTTCCAAGACAGGCTCCAAAACCACAGAGAAACCCTGTCTCGAAAAACAAAACAAAACAAAAAAATATTATTTAAAGTATTCTATAGTTTCAAACTAGAGAAGTCCATGTTCAAAAGAGACTGCTTATAAGTAAAAATGTTTAAAATAAGCCTAAGAGAAAAATAGCCTTCTCCAGGAAAAGGAATATCCTGGGAAAAAGGAACATAAAGTTGAAAACACAAAATCATTCACCGATACCATGACTAGAGAACTCTGGGAACCTTTGTGTGTGAAAATGGCGAGGATGAGGCTGGAGCAAGAACAGTACAATGGAGAGTGACAGAAGTACAATAGGGTCTCGGGTATAAGTAATCACTTGCCTTAAAATTATACACATGCTTTGCTGTTTCTTAAGAGTTCAAGACCAGAAAAGGTAAAAAGACAGGCTGACATGGGCATCCATCCTTGAAGAACCTTGTGTGTGACTGTACTTAGTAGGAGCTTAATTCTGAAGTGTAGCTCAGAAACGTACCTGAAGCAGGCGATGGCCGTGATCTAAATCTGTGGTTTAGAAACATCTGTCTGGCAGAACTATAGATTCTACATTGGCAGGGGAGCTGACTATTAATGGGAATCTAATCAGTAAGCCACAGAAACCGACCAAGCTATCAGATATCTAGACCCTGAGTAAACAGTGACAAAGGACAAGGGATTTGAGTGAGAGGTTCTGCAGGGCTCAAAGGCCAGGGAATGCAGAGGAGGGGGAAGAAGTTGAGGGTAGAGAAAAAGAGTATTTTGGCTCAACTTCCAAATGTGTTACTTAAATAGCTGGACAGAAAGTGTCATTAATGGTCAATGAGTACAGTGTCTTTGTCAATATTTTTTTCTGAGAATTATCACTACAAAATGTGAAGGTTGGATCTTATAAGAAATGTTTCAGTGGCTGGAGGACAGAGAAGAGTGTCTTTCGGCAACTAGATTTACAGGAAATAGAGGGAACTAGGAAGGAAAATGTATTGTTCAGAGGAAAACAAAACAAAGCAATACAAACACAGGGTGTTGAGCTCTCTCTCAGAAAGAGCAGGGGCAGAGGTGGAACCACTGGACTGTCCCTGGGGTTAAGCAGAATGGTGAATGTTGAAAGACCCAGCTGCCCCCCATCCCGCCACTGGGGAGAAACACACCCACTGAGTCAGGAGTCTGTCAATGCAGTATCTCATTTAATGGTATCAAGCAGGGACTTATGTAGGGTTGTGATGGGGGTGGAGAAGCTTGGGATGGGTTGAGGCAGAGTAAGCAACAAGGGCCAATAATATTCTGCTACAGTAGCAGTGACTGGTCAGAGGCAGGTCTAGGTCAGGTAGCCAGAGACATGTTTTCAAACTCTAGCTAGGCTCAGGAAGTTATACTAGGCCTCATGCCAACTCAAATTAGGCTCAGGAAGTTATACTGGGCCTCACATCCAGGCCTCATGAGGCCCAACAACAGCACAGGAGCAGAGCGGGAGAAGCATGGGAGAAGTGGGTGGAGTATTAAATAAGAGAACAGCTCATGGTTTCTGTGGCAGAGGATAAGAATATGCAATGTCTGTGCACGTTAGAGTCCAGTCAACAGGACTCAGAAGCCTGCATGAGTGTCTCATGCTTGATGCTCAAAACACGGCAGCACTAAGCATGGCAAACTTCATTAACAGTCATGATATTAACAGTCTTTCTCTATGCTCTACAGAATATTTGAAACCCTTTCACATTCATTAATGTTCTTGTTTGGAGTTCATCATCTCTTTGAGGGAGATAGTGAAGGCTAATTATCCCTGCCTCACTGATAAGGGAGCCAACTTCCAGTAAACGTGAGAGACTAGAGCTTACTTGAAGAGCAATTAAAGGCTGAGCCAGCACTAGAATTCTGATTCCCTGTTTCTCCATCAAGCTACCATTTTTTTTTTTGCAGCCTTGCCCAATCTCAAGTAGAGGGAAAAACCAAAGAATATATCAAAGAATCACTCAACATGACAGCATCCTAAAGAGAACTGCCTCTCTTCCACCACTTTCTTTAGTCCTCCATAGCAGCTAGAATCGGGGGCTGTTGTTACCCTCACTTAGTCTCTTGAGTGAAGCCAGGCAGAAGCTCTGCCCTGTGTTGGGCTCCCTGAGCTGCTCTGGATATCCTTGAAAAGGGCTAAGTTTGTTCTTTCTGCTGTTGGCTTCCACATCCTGTGAACTAAATGGCTAACAGCCACCAGTCAAGACACGTAGGGAATAAATGTGCTTTAGACCTCTCTTCAGGCAGACACATACTCCACCTAGAGCTATTAACACAGTTTAAACAGAATTTTCTTCTTCATCACCATCCTTCTTGGAATACTCATCAGAATAATATCCTGTGGCTAAATTCAGGAGCCAAACACAATTCGCTCAGAGGCAGACTTCTGGCCAGCCTGGTAGGTAGGTGAACTCTGCTGGGGGAAGTTGTTACAGGCATAAAAACCTGTTCCCAACACTATAAAAGAAAATAACATAATTTTTTTAATGTGTTAGAGCTTTGGGACTGTGTCCAGGTCTTTGTGTAGTGAAAAGCTTGAATCTGAGGCTGAAAGCCATGAACTGGGTCTTACCCACTCTGAAACCACAGTTCAATAACTTTTAAAATCTGTAAGAAAGGTCTCCAATGTTCCGGTTGTTCCTGCATGTAATTCTAAGGCAATAAATCTGGAAAAGCAAATGGTTTCCATTCCTGAATCTCCAATTAAACTTTCTCATATTTTAAAATTATTGGTACTGAATCCAAGTCAATTTCAAACAAAAACCAATAAAATACAACCAGATCTTTAGCTACAAAGAAAATTAAAAGTTTATAAAAACAGCAATTGGATTTGAAAGCTAGTTCAATTTGTATCTTAACTAACCAGAACTGGACAGATATGGAAGAGAGAAAATCTGGAGAGGAGACCAGAGGTCAAGTGGACATAGCGGCTTTTCTAGACCCAGAATGACTGGAGAACAAAACAGAACAGCAGGTGAGAGATGGGTATAGGAAACCATGAGGGACAGGCTTGTAGAACAGAAAACTCAGGGTTCAGGACAGTGAGCCTGACTTTTTCTTTACGAAATAGTGGAGAATGTATGAGTCATGTTGTAGTTTTGGCTGGACTACGTGTCTGAAGCAAGCTTAGCTGAAAGAGTGACCTCCATCATAACACTCCAGTAGGCGGTCAGACAGAAATCCATAGGATCACTGCAATAAGTCCATTTGCTTGGTGGTAAAACATGAATGAAAATTAACAACAAATTCTCTGCTTCACCAGTTGCTAAGTTGAGCCTATTCATCTAATTACGATTCCAATTCGATACCCAAATTATAAGTTCAAAATGCCAGAGTTTTGTGGTATATATTACAGGGAAAATAGATTTGCAGTATCTTATTGTGCTTGGTATTTTCCAGATGCAGGTAGGCACTACCTCTTCTGAGCAACCAGCCAATCCAGGGTCCAACTCCTCCCACCCTTCCCTGTCAAAGCACTCCATATAAAACCCAAATTACCTAGACCCAGGACTTCTCAACTAAGGGCCATCCCAGATATTCTGCTACTTAGTAAACTATTGTGGGTTTATCAAATAATTTCCCCCCAAGAAATCCAGAAGGCTCCTCCTTCATATTTTGAAAACTATTGCCACCAGTGGGGAAAAGACTTTTTAGGAAAAGCTCAATGGGGCTGTCTGTCTGCCATGGAGGTCCTTTCTAACCTTAAGGGCAGTGGTGGGATGTCAGAGAATGGGATGTTTTCATGGTGCTTAGCTCCAGAGCAAATGTGACTGATTACCCTGAGACGACATGGAAGGGAGATAATCAGAGTGTTGTTATGTGTGGAGTCTGGCTGTGGCTAATCACAAACTCCCTAGACATAAGTAAGTATGTATCCCATTAAGGTGTCCCATGGCACCGATGGAAAGCTGGTGGGTAGAATTATCTAGTATCAGTGCTGACAGTGCACAGATTAATTACCACAGTGGGTGCTGGGAACTGATCTCTTGTCCTCTGAAGAGCAGTTGTCAACTCTCAGCCAGTCCACCCATTTCTCCAGTCTCCTTGGTAGTTTCTGTATTATTTACATTCTTTGTCAATGTGACAAAATCCTTGACAGCAGCCACTTAAAGGAGAAAAGATATGTTTAAGCTCTCCACTCAGAGAGAATAGTCTGTGGTGGTGAAGTCACGAAGGATGGTGTGAGTCTGGGCATAGTACTGGGAACGTGTAGAATCTCTCCAATGAAGAGTGAAGGTAAAGCCTTACTTGAAGCAGAAGCCAATACCAGGGAGTGCTCAGCAACTAAAATGGCCCCATTTCCCAAAGATTCCATGCCCTCCTGAATCAGTACCACTAGCTAGGACCAGGTATGAGAGCCTGCATGAAACATTTTATATTCAAATCACATCTGCCATAGTACATCCTAGCACGGAAGTCATATGCCCAGCTCCCCTTCAATTCTGCAAAATAATAAGAAACAATTTTCTTTCACATCTCAGAGTGACTGTATTTACTATCTTGCCTCCAGGATTTATCAGTGTTTGTTCCTCTTCCATTATATAGGTTGAAGAAAACTTTGTTATTTTAATAAATCTTAGAGTACCAAGCTAATCAATCAAGCCAATGACGCACAGATACAATAAGGTGACAGGCTAGATGTGTATGTGTTGACCTGGAAGGGCTCCTCAATACAGATAGTGGAATGCTACATTATAATATGGTTTTCACATGTCAATGGCATTTTCTCAGAAAAAAAATTTACTTTCTTAAAGCCTAGGAAGATATACGCTAGCATGTTAACATTTTCCATCTTGAGGTGAAATACAGATGGATAAATTTTTCTTAATCCTTTATGCACTTTTTTAGTTTCTTTTTTATATTGGTGATGTATGTGCATGTATGTGTTCATGTGTACGCACATGTCTGGAGAGGTCAGAGGTGGATGCTGTACATTTTTCTCCAGTTTTGTCTACCGAATATGTTTTGGAACTCATTGATTGGCTGGTCTGACTGACCAGCTAGCCTCGGGAATCTTCCACATTCCCCCAGCCTTGGAGTTACAGATGCACAACACTACTTCCTTCATTTTCACGTGGGTTCTGGGGGGTTAAACTCAGATATTCATGCTTGCAAGTACTTTATAGTCTTCTGGGTCATCAGCCTTATTTTTTGTTTTATCTGAATGTTTGTAACAGCTCCTTTGATTTTTATAATGATAATTATTCAAAAAGGAACTGATTTTGATTTAGAAAGGCAAAGGAGCCACTTTGAAAAAGCTGAATCTCTGATATACTGAACTGCTAGGCACTGGTTCTTGACCTTCCGAACACTGTGACCCCTTTAATATGGTTTGTCATGCTGTGGTGACCCCGACTGTAAAACTATTTTCATTGCTACTTTATAACTGTAATTTTGTTACTGCTATGAATCATAATCTAAATTACGTGTTTTCTGATGGCTTTGTTCAACTCCTGTGAAAGGGCTGTTTGACACCCCATAGGGGTCATGACCCACAGGTTGAGAACCGCCGTGTTAAAGAATTTTACCAGGATTTATATAATCTCCTTCTTTTTTTTTCTTTTTTATTTATTTATTTTTTTTGTTGAAATAATTTCCGACTCCTCCCTGCCTCCCATTTCCCTTCTCCTCCCACTCCTCTCCCCCTAACCCCACTTCTCTCCCCCTCTCCCCACTCCTCCCCCTCCCCCCCCACTCCATTCCCCCTCCCTCTCCAGTCTGAAGAGCAGTCCTGATTCCCTGCCCTGTGGGAAGTCCAAGGCCCTCCCTCCTCCATCCAGGTACAGAAAGGTGATCATCCAAACAGGCTAGGCTCCCACAAAGCCAGTTCCTGAAGTAGGATCGAACCTAGTGCCATTGTCCTTGGCTTCTCATCAGCCTTCATTGTCTGCCATGTTCAGAGAGTCCGGTTTTATCCCAAGCTATTTCAGTCCCAGTCCAGCTGGCCTTAGTGAGCTCCCAATAAATCAGCCCCACTGTCACAGTGGGTGGGTGCACCCCTCGCAGTCCTGACTTCCTTGCTCATGTTCTCCCTCTTCTGCTCCTCATTTGGACCTTGGGAGCTCAGTCCGGTGCTCCAATGTGGATCTCTGTCTCTATCTCCATCCATCGCCAGATGAAGGTTCTATGGTGATATGCAAGATATTCATCACTATGGCTATAGGATAGGGTCATTTCAGGTTCCCTATCCTCAGGTGCCCGAGGAACTAACTGGGGACATTGCCCTGGGCACCTGGTAGCCATTCCCAGTTCAAGTCTCTTGCCAACCCTTAAGTGGCTCCCTTAATTAGGATATATACTTCCCTGCTCCCATATCCACCCTTCCTTTATCCCAAACATCCCATTCCCCCAAGCTCCCCCTGCCCTCCCGTTCTCACTTTTCTTACCCCATTTCCCCTTACCCCCATTCCCCCCACCCCCACGTTCCCAGCTTTTGCCCGGCAATCTTGTCTACTTCCCAAATCCAGGCGGATGACTATATGTTTTTCTTTGGGTTCACCTTCTTATTTAGCTTCCCTAGGATCACAAATTATAGGCTCAATGTATTTTATTTATGGTTAGAAACCAATTATGAGTGAGTACATCCCATGTTCATCTTTTTGGGTCTGAGTTACCTCACTTAGGATAGTGTTTTCTATTTCTATCCATTTCATTTTCTACATATAACCCCAGCAGCACAGACATTAAGGGCAACATTGAATAAATGGGACCTCCTGAAACTGAGAAGCTTCTGTAAAGCAAAGGACACTGTCACTAAGACAAAAAAGCAACCCACTGACTGGGAGAAGATCTTCACCAACCCTGCAACAGACAAAGGTCTGATCTCCAAAATATATAAAGAACTCAAGAAACTAGACTTTAAAATGCTAATTAATCCAATTTTAAAATGGGGCACTGAACTGAACAGAGAATTCTCAACAGAAGAAATTCGGATGGCCAAAAGACACTTAAGGTCATACTCGACCTCCTTAACGATCAGGGAAATGCAAATTAAAACAACTCTGAGATACCATCTTACACCGGTCAGAATGGCTAAAATCAAAAACATCAATGATAGCCTTTGCTGGAGGGGTTGTAGAGTAAGGGGTACACTCATCCATTGCTGGTGGAATGCAAACCTGTGCAACCACTTTGGAAATCAGTGTGGCGATTTCTCAGGAAATTCGGGATCAACCTACCCCAACACCCAGTAATACCACTCTTGGGAATATACCCAAGAGATGCCCTATCATATGACAAAAGCATTTGTTCAACTATGTTCATAGCAGCATTATTTGTAATAACCAGAACCTGGAAACAACCTAGATGCCCTTCAATGGAGGAATGGATGAAGAAAGTGTGGGATATATACATATTAGAGTACTACTCAGCAGTAAAAAACAATGACATAGTGAATTTTGCATATAATCTCCTTCAAACTAGCCTGTGGAGATGACACCATGGATAGGTGCTCTCTACTCAATATGAACCTGAGTTCATATCCCCAAATACATATACAAAGTGGGTACAAAACGTCTTCACCCCCAGAACTGGGAGGCACAGAGACAGGAGGATCTCTTGTACTCAGTAGTCAGCTAATATAGATCCAGATTCACTTAGAGTTTTTATCTTAAAAAGCAAACCAGAGAGCAATATGAAATGACCACCACCACATCCTATTCTGGCCTACGCATGTGCACACACAGGCATGAATACATATATATCATGATTTGGACCAACAGCTAAGCTGTACTGAGACTGGGAGCTTGTTCAGGCTTCAGATTGCTCCTTCTGAAATAATTAGAGGCACACAAGGAGGGAGGGAAGAGCTCTGTGCTCCTCTCTTAGAGTCCCAAGCTGTTCCCAAAGCCAGTGTGCTGACAGAGTGAACGCACCATGAAGCCCAGAACCAAACTGGGGGGGGGGGGGGGGTGATGAGTGCTAATTAAAATTCCTTAATTTAACAGCTCAAGAAATGAAATATACAATTATTTTACCATGTATACACACCACTGTAAGATTAATTCATTTTTACTCCCTGCCAGGTACTAAAATAGATGGTGGTTGCAAAATGATGCACAATAAAGAAAGACAGTATAGTTCCCATCTCCAAGGAGCTTGCAGTCTAGGAGGGGGCTCAGAGAAGGCAGTGTTTTTATTGAACTCACAGGACAAGAAGGAGGAAGTGTGGTAGCCCACCAAGCAGCAATTCTTTGGAACCAGTCATAGGAGTGGGTCTCAGGGTTCAGTGTGAGCTCGGAGAAGGAGGAGGGAGTAGTCCAGAGAGAAAGAGAGTAGGGGTGATACTAGGGCAGTTCCATCCCTTCAGACATTCCTCTTAGAGAAATCTTCCCTACTGTGTCATATAAATCTCCATGCATAATGATTTCTGGTCATTCTTTGAATTTTAAAACCTAATCATGTTTAGTTACTTATAATTTATTTTGCTGGTGGTATAAGCTAGAAATCTCTAAAAGTTTTAGAATCAATCCAACCATTTCACTGACGTTGTACCCCATTTATTTTAAGTTCCACTGACCACTGTAACTTGCTAGCTGAGCATATCACACATAAATCTAAGCGTTTAAAAACTAAATGAAGGAAATGCTTATGGTGGGCTCTTGGTCCTCCATACTTCTATCTGGACAGTGGCTGCCTCTATAAATGCATGGTCCCCTCATGTGCAAGTCCCCTCTTTTGAAAACTGGCTTTCTGATCTTCAGGCTTAAAGGCAAGTTTGGGGCTTTGACACAGAAGACTCTTAATCATCAAGTGTTATCATTATTAAATCCATTTAAGTTACCCAAACACCCTGGTTCTCTAATGAGCCTGCTGACATTAGCAAGTCTATCTATCACTGCCCCACCCCCCCCACACACACACACAACATCAGTAGCAGCTGCTGCACATCTGGGGCAGACTCTTCAGTCTCAGGTAGTGCAACTTGGTCCCACACAGAGGTGGATAACCAAAAACTTACAGGCCTTCCCATTAAACAGAAAGTCTTGCTATCCATAGTTGCTGAAATGTTGGATTGTTGGATTGTTGTAAATTGCATGTGTCATTTTGAATTCCCCAAAACAGACTTGAAGTTGTGACTAGGTAAGAAGTAGAGATGGCAATGTTCCTCCTCTTCCTTGTGAAGATGTGTTTGCACCCAGAAGCTGTTGTGATGCGTGTGCTAACTAGACACAGAATCAGTGTCCTAATTCAGGAAAACAGTTTTCCAAGTTCTAGAACACTTCAAGAGACATTTTAGAAGTTTATACTCTCCAGTATATATATAATCTCCAATATATATATATATATATAATAGTCAGCCATCCAGGCTCCTGTTCTGCTGGGTGAAGTGCTGAGAGCCCTGTGAATCAGCACTCCCAAATGCAGTCTCTTTAAAGAGGGACTTTAGGAAGCTGGAGATGGTCCAGTCGTTAAGGTCACTGATTGATCTTGAAGAGAAGCAAATTTGATTCCTATCACCAATGTCTGACAGCACCAAGGAATTTGATGCCTTCACACACACACACACAAAAAAAAAATTTTTTAAATCTTAAAAAGGAGAGACAGGTTGCAGATGGCTCATTAAGCTGCTTCCAGATAGATATCATATTCTTATGTTTAGAAGCAAAGGGAGTCAAATGTGCAGCAGACAGTAGAAATATGTTGTATGGGAAAAATGACTCAAAAATCCTTCTTTTTTTTTAACCTTTCAACAGTCAGCTATTACAATATCAGAATTATATCATCCAGTGACTAACTTTCAGTTTCATGTGAAGGGATGATCAGGATGTGATTAATACTTAAAATCTGTGATCTTTTAGTAAGCAGTTTTCGGTTTATAATGTAGGAGGTCCTCAGACTGTCAGCTGAAGGTCCCAATACAACTAAAAGCCTGACTTCTCTAAGCAGGAGGGAGCTCTCCAACAACCTGTCTTTGGGTTTTATCTCTACCATGGGCTCCTCAGAGCTTCTAGGTCACCATTGCCTTCAGACTAGAGCTACATCTCCAGTGCTGCGGAGCTCACCAGTACATGCTGTAGATTCGTAGACTCGTGCTTCGTGGTTTCCATGGTCACATGATTTATCTTTTTAGAGTAAATCTCTGTACACAAACACACACACATACACACATCCTTTGGGTTCCATTTCTTTGGGGCTCCAAAAATTAAAAAAGTACAAATTTTGTTAGGAAAATAAGCAAGTCTTCATAATCCCTTACTGTTCTAGTTTCATATTGTTACTACGTTAAGCATCGTGACTGAAAAGGATATAAGGGATGGAAGGGTTCATTTCAGCTTACAGGTTATAGTCAATCATCGAGGGAAATCAAAGCAGGAAGTCAGGCAAGGTATTGAAGACAGGAGTCATGGAGGAAATCTGCTTGCTGGGTTGAGCAGAAGACCATGCTTAGCTAGGCTTTATTTTACAGCCAATTGCTACCTGCCAGGGCTCTTCTGCATCAATTAGCAAATGAAACAATCTCCCACAGACTAGCCTGTGCACAGGCTAATTTAACTTAAGCAATTCCTTAGCTGAGGCATCTCTTCTTAGATGACTATTGGCTGTATCAAGTTGACAACTCAAACACGGACAATTTCTCAGTAGTCATTCAGACACCCAGGCTCTGAAAGAATGGCATAAAATGTAAATATGTTTTATGGAAAAGGTGGTGTAAACAAAATTGATTCCCACTGAGGTTAGGAATCTGACCTTGTGAAGGGCATCAGGAAAATGACGGAGGATGAAAGAGAGGCACAGAGAAATACAGAACAGCTACTGCTGCTGTGTTATCTCAACATGAGGTCTGAGATAGAAAATTAGAAGCAAAAACAGCTCAGAAGCAAGTGTTCTAGGACTGCGAGGCCAGAGGGCAAGAACAAGGGGAGTCCCAGAGCAGGTGAGATGTGGGCTTCTGGTCTCTGTTAAAATGAGAAAGCTGCGCAGGGCGAGACTTCTGAAGAAAATGAGAGGAGCACAGCTCTTTATGAAATCTTACGTCTAAACACGGAAAAACAAAAGAGATGGGGAAACATTGAGTCTCTTGAGTCACTTATGCGAAGGAATTACAGTTTTAAAAAAGCGGGTTGTCACATCTATGTGACTACGGGGAAATTATTTTTCTCACCTGCAAATGACAAAAGAGAAACATTTATTACTTAAATAAATAAGCACTCCATAGGATGGAAATGTCTCTCTCCTGTAGATTATTCTTAAATATGAATTCTTTTTTGCTATCTTAATACTACAATGGATGTCACAGAACTTCTGATCCAAAAGTCTCTCTAATTCTGAGCTCATTTCCTCATAGGAAAGAAAAAGTAGCTATGCCTCTTCCTACAGCATCTTCAGGGATTAGTCCCATTATATATTTTCATCCATTCTATATTGTCTGTAGGGATAAGAACCTTCCATACACCTGTATATAAGGTTCAGGTCTCCAGGAGTGGTCCAGATATTAGGTAAATTTGAAATGAGAATATGGAAGTATCTAATTTTCTTAGACAAGCATTGGACATTTATTTCTGAACTTCATCTTTTTGTCTGGTGAAATCAGGTTGTTGTTGGTGTATCAATGATGGTCTTATACTTAGGTCAAAGGGGGAGACATGGAAACCCTTCAACAGTTGGAATAGTTCAACACCATGACATTTTGAGCATTTGTGCAAGAAAATAAGAATAGAAATACACATCTTAACTCCAAAGTGCCTGGTTTGTGATATGGTTTTGTAGTGCTTTGAATGGAACTCAGAGCCTCGTCACACAAGTACTCTACCACTGATCTACACTCTTGGGTCATAACTGATTTCTTTTACTTTCCATTTATGTAAATGACTATCATATGACCTTGGACAATTATTTATATTCAGTAGAATGCATCTTACCGGCTATAAAAGTTGAGCAATAGAAACTATGTCACAGTTTTATGAGAAATAAGTGTCTTAATTATAATATGGAGGAGCGGGCTGCATCCTGCCACCCGGCTAGCTTAACCCCTGAAATAACTACACAGATACTGTATTCATTAAATTACTGCCTGTCCCCTTATATCTAGCCTCTTCTTGGCCAACTCTCGCATCTTGATATAACCCATTTCTTCCAATCTGTGTAACACCATGAGGTCGTGGCTTACCAGAAAAGATTCTAACCAGTGTCAGTCTCAGGCAGGAGCTTCACGGCATCTCTTTCTGCCCTCCTTCCTCCCAGCATTCCGTTCTGTCTACTCTGGCTACTAAGGGCTGCCTTATCAAAAGGCCAAGGCAGTTTCTTTATTCAAACAATGAAAGCAATACATAGACACAAAAACCTCCTACACCACTCAATGACTATGAAAAATATAACACAATACTTGACATATAGTTAGAATTAATTATATACTAGGTATTAGGGGTAGTATGGTGAGACTCCAA
This sequence comes from Chionomys nivalis, assembly GCF_950005125.1. NCBI lineage: Eukaryota > Metazoa > Chordata > Mammalia > Rodentia > Cricetidae > Chionomys > Chionomys nivalis. The sequence continues at coordinate 17,030,415 of NC_080089.1, read as the reverse complement.
AGAGTATATTGGTAGATACAGTGGCATACGCATTATAACATTTCACTATATGCTGCCAACTGTTTCCTTAGCTTTTCCGTTAAAGGCTGTGCCAATTTTCATTAATAAGTAAATGTTTTCCCTATTCAGAAGACAAGTGATAGCTTTTTTCTGTTTGATAGTTTTTTTCCTTTTATTCTTTTCTCATCTGTTACATCCCAACAGTAGTTTCCCATTCCACTCTTCCCAGTCCTCCCTAGCATCTCCCCTCTCCCCCAGATCCACTTCTCCATTTCCCTTCAAAAAGCACAGAGCAGGCTTCCCAGGGATATCAGCCAAACAGAGAATAACAAGTTACAATAAGACTAGGCACAAACCCTCATAAAAGGCAGGATGAAGCAATTCATTAGGAGGAAAAGGGACTCAAGAGCAGATGAAGAAATCAGAGGTACAAACCCCCACTACTTCTGTTAGGAGTGCCACAAGAACACCAATCTGCACAACATAAAATAAATACAGTCCTAATGTAGACCAATAGGGGCTTTGTGATTGCTGCTTCAGTCTCTGTGAGCCCCTATTCATTCTGTTTGGTTGCTTCTGTGGGCCATGTTCTCAGGTAATGACGTTTTTTAGTTATTGTAAATTTAATATTAGTTCTAGTTTTACTCTCTAGTTGTACAGTTACCAAAAGCAGCTTGAGAGGTGAAAGGTCTTATTTTATCTTATACTTAAGGGTCACAATCTATCACTAATTAAAGTAGGAACAACAGAATGACACAAATTACTGACTCTCTCTTGTTTATGTTCAGTTAGATTTCTTATACAGGTCAGGCTCTTTTCCTAGGAATGGTGCTACCTATATTGGACTAGGCCTCATACATCATTAAATTACAAGACAAAGTTTTACAAACATGGCTGTATACAAGCACATCTCAGAAGTTTTCAGATTCTCTAAGCATAACCAAACTGTTCAAAATTTTAAAGTCTTCTGCTAAAGCAATTTCTAAACTGTGAAACTCTATAGCAACAGCAAACAAGGAAGACACTTCTACTCTGTAGTAGCATGGAGTAAACATTCCCATTGCAAATGAAGGAATGAGGGGCAGAGGGTCACGACAAGGGAAGTCTACTAAAATCTAGCAGGCAAATACCAAACACAGAAATATATCTAGCATCATGATGCACGCTGGTCTTTTTGTCCTTTAGCTTTGAATAACCCCACCTCTCTACTTCTGCCATCTGCAATAACATAGACTCATTTCTTGGGATAGCTCCACTCTATGCATGTCAGTGTGCCTGGTCTTGACAGCTCCAATATCTTGGAGTCACAGAAACTAGGCTTCATCTTCCACATTCACATAAGCTCTTCTCTCTCTCTCTCTCTCTCTCTCTCTCTCTCTCTCTCTCTCTCTCTCTCTCTCTCTCTCTTCCTTCCTTTCTTCCTTCTTCCTTTCTTTATTTCTATCTGTCTATCTATCTGTCTATCTTGCTTGCTTGTTTGCTTGCTGGATTTCTTGGCTTGCTTGCTTGCTCTCTTTTTCCCCTTTATATCTAACTCGATTTCTGTCTGTCTCTAATATTATAGATAGAACGTAGGACCCTGTGCATGCCAGGCAAGTGCTTTCACTCTGAAAGATAATCTGAAACATTCATTTTTTTAAAAGCTGCCTACTTTACTTTATTTGATTCTTTAAGAATATTTTCTTCACTGATAGTTTCTGGACTATATTAAATATTCATACAGTGATGTGGGATTCCCCTCTGTATGCTGTGAATACCATTGGTTAGTAAAGAAACTGTTTTGAGCCTATGATAGGGTAGAATAGAGTTAGGTGGGGAAAACTGAACTGAATGCTGGGAGAAAGGAGACAGAGTCAAGGAGAAACCATGAAGCACTGGAGACAGACACGCCAGAACCTTTCCTGTAGGCCACAAGACTTTTGACAAAATAATGGAAATGTGTTAAATGAAGATGTAAGCATTAGCCAATAACAAGTTAGAGCTAATAAATCAAGCAGTGATTTAGTTAATACAGTTTCTGTGTGGTTATTTCGGGTTTGAGCAGGCAGAATGAGCAAGTGCCCTCCTACAACAATACAGTGTGATATGTTCTTATATTTGGAAATGCTGGATCAAAGGTGGCACATGTTTTCAAATGTTCTACACATGCTATAATGTTACCCTTCAGAAGGTGATATCAACTTATGCTATCTTAGGGTGCCTGCTTCCTTTCCCCTATGGCAATGCTTCACAGTATCTCTTTTTTTAATTCCTCCTAATTCTACAGAAAAATAAATATTTCATTCACATTTAATTTGCATTTCTTTTATAACCTGTAGATAAACATTTTTCATGGTGGCTGGACATTTGCAGTTCTTATTTTGGGAGTCAGATGAATTCTACTACTGATATGGCAAGTCCAGAGACATGAATATAAGCAACTTATGATGAAGTCTTGGAAAGTAGAAGGGGATTATTGGTATTTCCTCCTCCACATTCACCATGGCTTAAAATTGCCTCTCAGATTTCTGTCAGATTTCTTTGCATCCCATTAAATGTTGCCTCTGCTCTCACGTCTTCCCATGGTCCTTACACATCACCATCTTCTTCAATGCTCTTCTCTTCTATGTGCCTTACTTATATTGTTCTGTGGTCTAAATTCAGACATTGAAAGTTATTAACCAATAAGCAGATAATCAAGCTTGCTGAGCTTTGTCAAAAGAATTCAAAAAGGACTCATGGTATCTAACTGGCTTCACACTAAATTTTCATGTTTCCCTCAGGGTGTAGACCAAGTAATGATACTCCATATTCCCTGGTGAGTTCTGAAGATCTAAAAAGTACTTATATATACATTTTGTTTTTCTTCTTTCTAATGAGAGTGGTTTGAGCTTTGAAGAACTGTAAGGCCCCCAGAAGTTGTGTGTCAACAATTGCTGAGAAACAACCCTTACTAGAACCAAGAAATCCTGGGAATCCCCCTGGCAGCTTGTCCTGGAAAGCCATCTGGCCCAGCAGAGAAAACCAGTCACTCCTACTTATTCATCATGGATACAGATTAGCAAAGAGGGGGGAAAACTCTACCACTAAATTTAGTTCCTGACTTTCTGACCGCTTTACCACCTAAATAGATGAAACAGTGTGCAGAGAGTTTCTGAAAAAGAAAGTAAGTCCAAGTTTGAAAACAAGCCAGAACCATTAATAGAAACAGTTTCATTGCTGTCTTGTTTCTCTTCCTAATTAATATTTATATGCACACGTTCCAGAGACATTGCTGTTTGCTTAAAAATGCACGGTCATGATATTGTTAGCTACAACTGGTTTTGCAATAAGAATTCACTGAGCAACCTAAAGTTGACAGATTAATTCTCAGGTATTTAAGTTTTCAAAACAGGTGGAACTATCCTCTCCTAAAAATAGAGACAAAATAGAGTATACTTATGGATGGAAAACACTTATAGGCTTAAAGTTCAAAGGGAAGTTTGGGTATCACATGCTGCAGCTGCTGCTGTACTTATTTATTTATTTATTTATCCATTTAATTATTTATTCATCTTCCAAGATAATGTTGAATTATCATTAGAACTGTGTTATGGAGACAAAAGGTCATAGAGAGCAGGTAGCGCAGGTGATGTTAGAAAGTCAAAGCCTTCTGTAGGAGGTAATGCTTGTGTTGATAGTAAGTGCTCAGTGTCATTGCCATGGCTTTATTAGGACAGTTGTGTAGGAGTAAACTCTTGCTAGGGCAAGCCAAGCAAGAGGTCTCTTCTATAACAGTGTGTCATATCGCAGTCCAGTTACAATGAAGTAGCCAAGAATCCAGGAGAGCAGCCAATAGACTGTTTTGCCCTTATTACCACAAATTAAAATGTAACTATCCTAGCCTATCCTATCCACCATTCCCTGTCCTATCCACACCAGCAACAAAAGCATTTTCAGTTTGTCAGTGAGACTCCAAATGTCATCTAGGTCGTACAGGCAAGTAACTTCCCAGATTTCTGCAAAGAACCACCTTTGCTAGAAATCTTAAAAGAAAATCCAGACCTTTTGGTATTCAGCATCAATGTAAAGCTTGCTAACTTCCAAGTGCTTTGCAATCAGTGATTAATAATTAGCCATTTGGTGATGGATGGGAGTGTCTTAAATTTTACTTTGCACTTCTGTACTGAATAAAACTCTCTCTCTCTCTTGCTCTCTCTCTCTCTCTCTCTCTCTCTCTCACACACACACACACACACACATACACACACATACAAACACACACAGACACACCTCTCTCTCTCTTCACACACACACACATACACACACACACACACACACACACCTTCACTCTTCTGCTTCCCATCCATTTCTCCATCTCCTCATCCCATCCCCACCACCACTGGGGTCGACCTAATCATTTTCTGAACTCTATGCTCTATGAGGAAGTACTCCATTTTGGTAAATTTGCACATAACAGAACCTTAACACCTCCATTCAGTAGTTCTTTAATGCTTCACAGAAAAATTCCTTTCCCTACCAGCTCTGTCAGTCATACAAAATTAGTAAATCCTTTCTCCTTGAATGTTTCAAGTTTGGACTCCCTAGGTCTCCTAGACTCTTATTGTTGAGAACAAATAATGCCTTTTACTTCTTGTTTATTAATAAAACATTTGCCTCCCCCATTGCATGAAGTAAGCAATTTGAAATGACATTGTTGTTATGCTCACACTTATTCTTCAAAGTAACTGAGAAATACATGTATTTATCCCTGTTTGGGGAAGCTAGAATTTATGCCTTTGGTTTTTCTTATTCAAGGCATAGATCATTCCTCTGTATTTTGCCTGCTTCTTTAGCCGCCTCCTTTGTTTTTTCAAAACATGTATAGGTACCTGTTTTCAGAGAGAATTGAGTATTTTAAAATCCTGCCAGAGACACTGTGCCACCCTTTGTCATTCAAATAAGATCATTTAGCTGAATAAAGTTGCCAAATCTTCATCAAGAAATAATTTTGTTTTGCATTTTGAATGATCCATGACCTAGTTTCACTGTCTGACTGGATATTGGTTTAGTACATGGGTACAGTTATTTGTACCAGTATCAAGGATTCCCTTGGCTCCAACGCCAAAGTCTAGGCTCAGCAATCAGTTTCAACAATGTAGTTTGTCTTTGTCCGATCATCTCCAAGTTTCCTCCCACATCCCAACTAAGCTAACCCAAGGCAGAGCACAATTACTCTCTGCCACACTGTCAGGCTTTAATTGTCTCTCTTTTGCTGGCTGGCATCAAGAGTTTAATTCACAGGAGCATTCCTGCAGTATTCCCACAGACAGCAATTAATTTCTATCCATAAGGGTCTTGGTTTCTGGCATTCTTACTAATTGCTTAAACCTACTCTCTACTTGAGACAGCTCGGGGAAAAAATAGCATCATAAGGAAAACTTCATCAGTAATTTCCACTTGAATTATTTAACATACTTGAAATTCCTGAATGCTTTTTCCCCCCAGAAGAAACCAAAACCAAGGGACTTCCCTTAAAATGGAGACCAGACATTCATTATACTCATAATAAGAATAATAAGAATTTTTTGCTGGTGCTGTGAACAAATTAACCAAGATGTACAGCAAAAGCACATTCTGTTGCTTCAAGTGCACATGGAATATGCATCTCTGCCGCTTTGAGTAGACTAACCTTTATCTCCCAATTTAAGAGACCAGAATGATGTCACAAGCAATTAGCCTCAAATCAATCACAATTAGTCTCCCTGTGTGTAGTGAAATAGCTCCAAATTCCAGGATTTTAGATACGTATTACCTGATCAAAATATTTATTGCATATTCACCATATGTCAGGAATAGAGTTCTGTTGGATTTGTCACAAACATTTCCAAGGCCTCCACAATAGTTACATCATAATCACTGAACACTATTACCTATATAACCTACAAGTGCACAACAGAGTGCATTTCATTCAGGGCAAAATCTTTGCAAGAGTGAGTGCTACAGTCTAAACATGTGCCATGGATTCTATCTACTAATGCAGGGCTCCAAAGACTCAGAATGACCCTGTCTTTATTGGTGTTCTAACGTTACGAAGAGACACCATGACCACAGCAAATCTTATAAAGGAAATCATTTAACTAGGGCTCCTTACAATTTTGCAGGTTTAGTTCATTTTCATCATGGTGGGAGCGTGGTGGCATATAGGCATACATGGTGCTAGAGAAGGATTTTAGAGTTCTACATCCAGATGTGCAGCCAGAAAGAGGAGAGAGAGCCACTGGGTCTGTTTGAGCTTCTAAAAGCATCAAAGTTCACCCCTAGTGATACATTTCCTCCCAAAAAGTCATGCCTACTAATCCTTTGAATAGTACGATTCCCTTGTAACCAAGCATTCAAACCTATGAGATTGTGAAGGCCATTAGTATTCAACCACCATACTCCCCAATCATGGGGAAAAAGAAGTAAGACCCAGGTGAGGTCAGAGAAACATCCTACTGCTCAAGAGCCGGAAAAGTCAATAAATTAGAGGCTTTAAGAAGCTGTATATAGTAAGGACATTGGTTATCACATGCAACTGCTGCACGGGAGTGAATGTCTGTGGACACCTTGTTTTTTTTACCTCATCAGAACCCAGGTTTGATTTCTGACCCACAAATCTGTAAGATAACACACTTCTTTAAGTTACTAAGTTTGTGATAATTTACTATGACAGCAGTAAGAATTAATATGGTAGTTTGTCTGAACTCAAAATAAAATGGTCCCATTAATTAACTGTGTAATCAGTGCCTCACATTTAATATTCCCAGTGAATCAATTTCTTTACCTGCAGATTAGAGATAATAATAATATCTACTCTCTAACGTCATGAACCGCTGATTGAGGGAAACTATAGAATGGAACAAGTGGTAGCTGAAGGGACACAAGCCCACTCCCGCATGTGACTCTGGCAGATCTTGCCCTTTTCCCCGTTTCCTCTGCCTTGCTAAAATCCATTAGATTACATTCCTAAAACTAGCCACCAAAGTCTATTGCCTTATTTGGCCACTTCTTACTCCTGAGACTAACTACCAAAGTCCAGTGATCAGAAGTCCCCTTTGTCTCACCTAATTAACATGCCCAATTAAAATTAAATACTTCATCCTAACACAGGTTTCCCCCTTTACCTTTATAAACCACCTTTTGCCTATGTGCGATGTCTGTCTCTCTATGCAGAGGCAGTCCTTTGTCCCCCCAGGATAAATATTCCTTCCCCCTTGCCCTTGTTCCCTTCCACTTCTCCCCTTTCCCCTATTTACTTTGCCACTGTATCCTAGCCCATTATAGCATAGACCTCCCCTTCCCCTCTTAAAAATTACACCTGCAAGATCATTTGCTGCTGTTTTTCTGCGTGAGTCAGAGAACAGACACTCAACTTTTTCTCCTGTTCAATAAAGGATCTCTCTGTGAAAACAGGTGTTTGGATGTGGTTTGTGCCTAACCCAGGGTTTGGAAGGAAGTCCTCACTATACAAGAATCACGTTCTACAGCTCCAGTCAGAGGTGATTGGCACACTGAGTAGTTGATGAGTGTATTACTGCCATGAAACACTAGCCATAGTCTTCACCACACTATCAAGGTTTTATTATGAGGCCCTTTCCCCTAGGCCAAGGAGACTTCACTGATCTAGGATACTGCAGAAATGGAGAGGACCACAACACCAGAAGAGATTGCACTACAAATAGAGGAGAAGGGATGAGTGGTCCTAAGAGGTTGGGCGATTTGCAACGGAAGCAATGCTTGTTTGAGGTTCTAATGCAGCTGTGTCTCTTACTGCCCACAGCTGGAATGTGGCCATATGGACACTATGTTGCAAGTTCTTTCTTCACATTAATTCTACCCAGAAAGAGAGTTACAGCTAAGGCAGCAGCACAAAGACTACCTCTGCAAAGAGCAGACTGCATCTCCCAGCGATGTCTGAGGATCTTCAATCATCAACTACTCTCACATTGTAAGAGCAGAGGCTTGACACCATCAGTGCCCATACCCTACGGCTTCTAAGTTTCTAAAGAAGAAAGAGTTCCTAGGACTCAAATTCCCATAGACAAAAAAGAGGGTTATAACAGGTCTTATCCCAGTTGCATGAACTGGCTTTTTGGAGCCCATTCCTAATGGTGGGATACTTTGCTCATCCTTGATTCAGGAGAGAAGGTCTTTTTCCTACGTCAACTTGGCATAGTAGCCTTTTCTGATTGCCCAAAGTAGGCCTTAATCCCTCTGATGAGTGGAAAGGGGTGGGGAAGGAGGAGGAGGGATGAGAGAAGGGGAAGGAAGGGGAACTGGGTTTGGTATGCAAGATGAAATAATAAATAAATAAATAACGAAACAGACAGATTCTTGATTTGGGGAAGATACCTTGGAATATTAAATATTAGCATCACCCTGTCTACTCCTAGAGAAGAGCCAAAATAACTTCAGTGAACCTGGTTCAAAGCCCTACACAGAATAAGTGTGAGAATTCAGTGGTGTTTATTGTTTTGTTCCAGTTCAATGTGGAATCCTGGAGGTGAAGATGAAGGTAGTTTGTTGATACTGCAGTGCACCCAGGAGTCTGAAGGAAACTGTCTGTTTTAAGCACAACTGGAAAGAGGAGCAATCAGTAGTGACTGAACACGGCAGTGCACGCTTGCTGAAGAAATAGCACAGAGACTGGAAAACCAGCCGATTAAGGAAGGAAGCACAGACACATTTTATTTGTGAACTGGCACTAATTATGCAGCTAAAATAGTTCAATGTCTACCTTGTCTCTAGATCCAATACTTTTACAAACTTTCTTCTGTGACTTTTACCAAAGAGTCACCGTGGAATCTTCACTCCTGACAATATCTGTGCTAATAGCCTGAGTCTATCACTTGTTCTGCCCACCCCAAATGTGTGTATCCAAAAAGGCCACAATATGGAATGCTATTAGATATTAGAGAACTTTACAGAATTTTTATAAAATGTCTTATAATTATAAAGTTATAAATATCTTATCCACGACTACTATAAGATTACCTATTTCTGAACTAAGTTCTCAACTCTTCCTGTAGATGTCAAGTATAACAAAATCATCCTGACCCTTGCTCTTGATAATTGGTCTTTGAATAAATCCACAAGTTTGTCTAAGTGATTTCCAGGGCACACTCACACCACAATTTCCACCAGGTCCACCCTCTCCCCATCACAGCTCTTGCTGCCTTGACAAATGGGACCCCACTGATTTGAAAGAAGCAACCACTTTATTGGTATCCATAGTTGCAGACAATAACTAGTCTCTCACAAATTCAAGGAAAGAAATGTGTAATTCTAAGTGAAAGTTTTTTAAATTTTATTTATTTATTTTTTACATACCAATCTCAGTTCTCTCATCCTCCTCTCCTGCTTCCCCCACTTTATGGCATCCCATCCCCCAATCACTCCTCAGAAAGGTTAAGGGAAGTCATCTAACTTTGTCCCATCACCTCACTGAGGCAGGACCAAGGTCCTCCCCCCAACACCTGTTCCTAAGCTGAGCGAGGTGTCTCCTTAATAGAGAATGGGCTGCACAAAGTCAGTTCATGTGTTAGAGTTAGATCCGGTTACCACTACCATTGGCTCCATATACTGAGCAAGCCACACCACTGTCACCTGTATTCAGGTGGCCTAGTTCAATATTCTATGGATAATGAAAGGAAACAATGGTTTACAAGCAATGACAGATGCTCCTAAAAGACCATCTCCTTCTTGTACTCCCAATATCACTATCTCTCTGGAGCCAACCTCTGATTCCCATTTCTGGAACAAGAAAGTGTGTATTATTCATGGATCAATAGCTTAACAAGCTGGCCCCTACCCCAGGGGAAGGAATCCACTCCTCTTATTTCACCCTACATCCTACCTCCTAAGTCATCACATCCTGGGTTAAAGTTAACTTCCTTCCAGGATGATCAACAAGAGACACTGAGTCAGCCCCTGGAATCCTGCAGATGGTCATGTAGCAAACTGTGCTCTCAACACAAGCTAAACTATTTGTTGTATTACTATCCTTAAATAATAAATTATGAGTGAGATGTAGTGTTGGGTGCTATAATCCTTGTTAATCAAGGTCTTTTATTCTCTACCAATTCCTGAATAAAAATCATTACACTCTTGTTTTGTATACCACACAGGGTTATCATCTTAATAAACAGATACAGGGGTAAGTCACCTCATAACTGTCACCAAACACAACAGGAATCCCATGATTGTACTCCACCTATCTGCTGAGGGAAGGATTCTTTTCAATTGTATTATGAAGAACCAAAACACCTGCAATTTTTTTATTTTGTTAGTAATTTATCTTTTTTTGGAGTAGAGTTCTCTGCACCATGCTATGTCTAAATGAATTACATGGAAATTTTCACATGGAAACTTTAAAATGAAGATTTTAAATCTGGTTTATATTTATTTTATTGAATGTATATATTTTGGGATAGACTCACAGTTCACAGTCCTTTACACAAACAGGGAACAGAAACTGCAGCTGGAAGAGAGAGTGAGGACACACTTTATGTCGGCATTTATAGTATAAGAGGCCATGTTCAAGTGGGATGGTATCTTAAAGGCTATTGGATGAAAGAGTTTCTAAAGCATTTAGTTATTAATCTCTTGTCAGGGCTATAATTGTCAAAGACATTTTATCATTCTGTAGTCTTTCTAATCACTCTGATTGTTTCAATCACTGCACAGAAGCTTTTCAATTTTAGAGGGTCCCACTTAATGACTTAGAGGATTGCTTCATGTGCAATTAGAGTCTTAAAGAAAGTCCTTTTTTCTATCTATATTTTGAAATGTTTTTGTCTTTTCCTATAGTAGTTTCAGACTTTTGGATTTTAATATAAGGTCTTTGTTTCACTTTAAATTGATATGTATAGAGAGTGACAATGTGTGTCTGGTTACATTCTTTTGGGGATACTCAGTTTTACCAGTACCACTTTTGGAGACACTGTTGCTGTAGGAAAATCCTTCGGCCAGTAGCCTTTAAGTTACCCACCCACTTGGGTCTAACCTTTTATATTATGAATACTGTTGTAAAGTACCTGCTCCCTCTCTCTTCTGGCTGCTGGATTCAATTTGGGTAGAGGACTATGACCTGTGAGTCTACCCCTAAATAAATAATCCTTAATTATATTCAATTCTTAGCTAGTGTGGGATTTCTTTTTAGTGTCCCTCTTCATCTGGCACCCGACAAGTGGATCCCAACTCAACACTTACCAGATGGACCGGGCCAAAAGGCCCAAACAGCCCAAACAGTCCATAGCCAAGAAGGTCTCCCACCCCTACCTGCCTGACTTGCTTTCACCTACTCCCCCACCACAGCAGAGCTAAGGGCCTGACAACTTGGAAATTTTCCAAACTCACACACATCCCCCCACCACCACTGAGGCATTTCCTACTGCACTATGACTTGAGCAGCTTCCCATTTGTGTTCCTTCCTTGATTATTCTGGGCTCCTTGCTCCATGTATGGAGTTGATTTGACCAGCACCAAGGCAGAAGGCCAAAGCTGCACCAGACTCTGTGCCGCCAACAGTTGTGCCACAGGTCACAACTCTGCAACTGCAACACCTGCTGGGTTGTTTCTTCACTATACCTTGATGAGAAAAGGACAGAGAAAAATTTGCCTTCATGGTGCCTAATTACAATAATTCCAAGCCTATTATGAGATACCAGTGGACCATCCTCCCACAGAAATAGCCCCACCCTGTGCCAATACTTTGTAAGTCAGCCATTGGAAATAATATTTAAAAAAATTTTCTAAGTCTATAGTTTATCATTACATGGATGACATTTTGCTATCTAATTCAAACAGATGAGTTAGAAAAAATTTTTTGAAGAACTAAAGAAAGTTTTGCCCAAATGGGGATTACATATTGCTCTTAAAAAATGCAGAGAGGAAATTCTGTCAATTACTTAGGTTATAAAATATGGTTACAGAAAGTTAGAACACAAAAGGCACAAAATAGGAGAAATCGATTGCAGACTCTTAATGACTTTCAAGAATCACTAGAAGACATTTCTAGTCTATGTCCAGTTATTGGGATAGTACCTGATCTGATAGTTAATTTAAACAAAACCTTAGATGGTGACAAAGACTTAACAAGTCTCAGAGAATTAACAGCTGAAGCAGAAAAGAAATTGATTGTCATTGAAGACAAATAGCAGGAGACACATGTGGATAGGCTGAATTCAGATCTTAACTGCATTCTAGTAATGTTGCCTTCCAGAAGTTCCCCTACAGAAATTTTAATGTAAAGAGAAGATTTTATCTTATAATGGATCTTTTTACCAAATAAACCAAGTAAAAAATTAAAAACTCATGTGGAAAAACTCTCTGAATTAATTATCAAAGGAAAGTTGAGACTTCATCAACTAGCAGGTATAGACCTAGCAGAGATTGTAATGTCTTTTACTACCGATGAAATTAAAAAAATTAGAAAGACATGCCCTTAGCACAAAGCTTGTGCTAATTTTTAAGGAGAAATTAATAGCAATTGTCCCAAAAGTGATAGAATGAACCTTCTAAGAGAACTACTTGGATTCTTCCCTGCATTGTAGGGGGCACACCAATAACTGGAGCCCATACATTCCATACTGATGGAAATAAATCAGGAAAGGCAGGTTACAAATCAGAAGAGTTAAGTAAGGTGAAACAAAGCCCTTGTCATTCTGTCCAAAAGCAAAAATATATGTTACTTTCATGGTACTAAGGGATTTTAAAGAACCTCTTAATATAGTTAGTGATTCACAATATGCAGAAGGAGTTGTCTTGCATATTGAAACCACTGAATTTATACTGAATGATGAAAAATTGACTTCATTATTCATACACGTTCAATATATAATCAAGAATAGGTTTTGTCCCATATATATAACACACATCTAATTCCGTATGGGTCTGCCAGATCCTCTACCACAAGTTAATGCAGAAATTGATCAATTATTGATTGGAAGTGTGTTACAGGCCTTGGAATTTCATAAGAAACATCATGTCAGTAGCAAGGATTTTTAAAAAAGAGTTTTCTATTACATGGCAACAAGCTAAGGAGATTATAAAGAGATGTTCCACTTGCTCTTTCTATAACCAAACACCACTACCTGCAGGAAGTAACCCAAAGGGCACTCCAAGGAATGACATCTGGTAGATGGATGTGTTCCAGTTTGTAGATTTTGGGAAATTAAAATAGGTACACCACACTATTGACACTTATTCAGGATTTCAATGGGCAACAGCTTTGATCTCAGAAAAGGCTGATTCAGTAAACACACATTTATTAGAAATTATGGCCATCAAGGGTATACCTGCACAAATAAAGGCAGATAATGGTCCAGCATATGTCTCAAAGAAAATGAAACATTTTTTACTTATTATAATATAAAGCATATTCCAGATATACCACACATTCGTACAAGTCAGGCAGTTAAAGAAAGATCAAATTGAACTATAAATAATATGTTAAACAAGCAGAAAGGGGTGGAAAATACCTCCAGAAATAGATTACATAATTCCTTATTAACCTTGAATTTTCTTAACACTATTGAGAAAGAAACAACAGCAGCAGAGAGACATTGGATAATAAAAAACTTTTGTGGGTTAAATCAGCCAGTGAATTTTAATAATTTGTTGACCTCACAATGAAAACCAGGAGATATGCTACACTGGGAAAGAGGTTTTGATCTTGTTTCAACAGGAGAAGAAAAGTTATGGATACCATCAAAATTGATAAAGATTCAGTTTGTAAAAGAGAAATCTCTTAAAGAGAAATTATAGTTCATCCACAGAGAAGACAACCATACAGGTGTAAGGAAACCTTATAAGGGTTGGGCAAGGTTCTGTTCTTGTCTTTTCAGCAAAATACTCATCTTCAAAAAGTCAAGTTACTTTGGACATCTATATACCTAAGGAGGAAAAGATAATTATCCAGATAGGATCACACTAATAATAGTGAATAATAGAGTGAATACTTGTGAACTATTATTTATAGGCAATTTAAATTGGTAAAGATTCTTGTATACTGATACAAGCTTAAATTACATTGAATATGTTCCTTATTTTTGTCGATAGTATTTGTATACCCAGGTGAAGTTATTTTGTCATATTGTATGCATGCAAGCTTTTACCTCTGCTTAAGACAGTTTTCTATATTGATACATTTTGAATCTTCATTTGTTGCACAGTTTTTTAAAGACTGTTTAATATTCTAATATGAAGTTTTAGTCTTTAAGTTATATAGCTATTAAGAATTATGAGTCAATAGCCATCCATGTTTGTCATACTTATAGTTAGACTAATTAGGTTTTTTAGATACATATAGATTGTATTCTGCATAGATAGGTAATCTTTAACCACTTCAAAAAGCTGTATAATATGGCATTTAAATAATCTAGGGTTCTGTTGACATGAGACACAATTGCTTCTTACAGCACTGATCTTTTCCCAAGAAAATGTTGAGCACCAAAGACACTCCACTTGGAGCTTGTTTTCGTCTTGGCAAAACTGGCCTTTGGGCAAGGAACTGGCCATGTCTTGACCACTGACAAAATGCATGATGTCTGAACAGGACAAACAGGATACAAAAAATAAAAGACTGTCAAATCCTGCCAAGACAGGGTAAGATGGTTTTGAAAATTTTCCTGTCTCTGAAAATTGTTTGTTAGTCACTTTAGGACTGTTAGTTGCTCCAACATTGCAAATGAGACTTTCAGTGATTGTCGAGGTAGCCAGTTGTCTCTGTCATTTATTGCACATTTTGGAAGTTGCTTGATTGGACTTCCTGCTTACTCAAGTAATATTATTTCCCTTCTTGGGTCTTTGAAAGGGTTGAAGACTAGAAGTCATAGCTACTTTCTTCTCACAACTTGGCCAAATTATTTAGTATACAAAACTTCTTAGAATAGGATAATTATTGAAACATTTATCACACATTTCTTTCTTGATATTGTTAATGCTGGTTGTAGTTCTAATCTTTATACTCGATATTTGTTCTTATTGTATATAATTTTGTATTAGGCTTAGAACTCTCTTATTTAAACAAAAGGGAAGGTGTGGTAGGAAATCCTTTAAGTTACTAGCCCACTTGGGTGTGGCTTCTTATACTATAAATGCTGTTGTAAAGCACAAGCTCCCTCTCACTTCCCACTGCTGGATTCCCTCTTCAAGCAGAGGATTGTGATCTGTGTGTCTACCCCTAAATAAATAACCCTTTATTATATTTAATTCTGTGCTCGTGTGGGATTTCTTTATAGCATTCCTCATCACACTGTCTTTTCTCCAGTTGTATATTTTTCTCATCTGCATAAAAAATCATGTGATCATAGCTCTGTAGAATTGTATTTGTCTAGGGATTCAGAAACTGTGGCTTCTTAGACAATGCAGGCATCTATAAAACATGATAAATGTTTTAGGTCAAATGGGAATATGTTGGTATATAAAATTTCATCACTGTTTTGAAGTCATTATTCATCAACATGTATCAAAGCTAAGATGGAAAATGGAAAGAGTTGATATTTCATAAAATTTGCAAGGAAATATTTTTACACAACCTATTTCATTTAATCAGGACATCAGCCTGAAAAGTGGATGGTGTTATTTCCATTGAATGAATTGAGGAATTACACTGTAATGCAATTTTCTACCTGGCAAGTAGAAAATACAGGATTTTATTTAGTTCTCTCTTGCTGCAGGGTCTGTATATTGCATTTATGAAAGGCATACAAGGAACTTGATAAAGAGTGAACTTTAAATGAGATCTATCATAGAGGGTGACTGATTTGAGCCTTTGCAAACCACATTCGTTATTGGTGTTTCTATTGCTAGGTTTTTGGGGTTTTTTTTTTGGATTTTTGAGACAAGGTTTCTCTGTAGCTTTTTGGTTCCTGTCCTGGAACTAGCTCTTGTAGACCAGGATGGCCTTGAACTCACAGAGATCCGCCTGCCTCTGCCTCCCGAGTGCTGGGATTAAAGGCGTGCGCCACCACCGCCCGGCTCTATTGCTAGGTTTTGTGGGTGATATGTGGCATTGGTGGCTTGGTAAATAGGGATGGTTCACCAGCCCCAGTTACTATGTGATGGGTGGAATAGTGTATAAAACAATCTTCCCAAGAAAAATTAAATTATTTGCAAAGTGAGAATTGTATAGTTGTTTAATAAATCAACTTCAGTTAAAACGCAACCCAATATCTTCATGATGATAATTCTACTTGAATCTGTGAAAAATTACAAATTCCTCACACTTACATTATTTTTAATGAGGTTCTTCTTTAACTCATGAACCTGATGAAGTGCCCAGCAGTAAAGCACATTCATATTCATTATTTATTATTTGAATTTTACAAGTGAGGAATCCGTGTTTTTAAGAGGTTACAAAACTTGAAAACAATGAAGCCACCATAGTGACATCCCCACATCTCACAGAACCAGAAATCCTAAGCCATATTTATAGCTTGGCAACAGCAAGCAAAGCTGCTGTGTGAATGTGTGCCCGAGGAAACAACTTGGGGAATGTTCTGCAGTAGAACATTCAGTCAGTGCCCCGTTAGCTGGGATTTCCAGGATCATTTGAAGGCAAGAAGATGTCTTGGCGCTTCAGTTAATAGACTCAAGGGCCTTTATACTCTGGAACTGTCAGGGAAACAGCAATCTGCGTTCCTGCCTACGAACCAGAAGTCAATCAACTATATTAAAAGCTAGGAGAAGCAGTCTATGACATAATGATCAAGAAACATTTACTTGGGTTTTCTTTCAAATTCCCTTTTCATTCAACATTTTTGTCCAAATATACACAAAGCAGTTATATTATAACACAAACTTGTAAAGTCTAAGTTAAAGGCAGCAACAATTGTCTGTATAGTTAGAACACTAACAGATCAACATGGCAATTATAAACAGGAATAGTGTGTGATTCTATACTTCACTTCTAAGAGGCTTAAATAAGTGGACATATCAATAGCTATTGGGGGGGGGAAATAATTCACACTTACCTTAGAAACTGATCTGAGAGTATTCAAAAAACAGTGTTGAAAACAGTATGTAAGGAAAAGAGAAATGAACATATTCTGCTCCAGTAAGAAGAATAATTTATTGTAAATAAAAATTAAAATGTTGATGGAATCATAAATATGCTATAGTTCATATAGTCTATCAATTCAAAATAATTTCTCTTTTCTTTCTTTTTCTAACCATATACAACATAAAAATTAAAATTTCTGATACATGGAAATGTCTACTTGTTCACCTATTGTGTTGATTCTGCTCATGTGACAGTCTTCTCTAACTAAAAATGACTTGACATTACATAAATGTGATTTTAAAAAGACCCCTACTTAGAAAAAAACTAATATTAACTATGATAAATTTCAGCTACTTATTCACAAATATTTTTAAGCATCAACTGTGCACTCTGTACATGTTGTTGATTTCTTCTCTCTCATAACACAGAACAGAGTAGCATATGAAACAGATGAGTAATACACATTCTTATCACTAAACATGGAGGTCCCCTTTCCTGCAATATCTGACTAACTGGTGCTTACCTAACACCCCTGCCTTAAGCAAGCAAATACACAAAACTCATGAGATTGTTGCTTTCACAGATAAATTGATGGACAAAGAAATCAGCACCATCCTTAAAGTAAAATAAAAGAGGTCATCTCCATGATCCCCAGAACTTGACTGACTTAGATAGAACCTTGTACTCACAGCACAGAGGAATGAAACCCATGGCAAACCAAGGGTTCCAGAGAGTAAAGGCAACAGCAATGCAATAGAACTGGAAGTCCCAGAAGACAGCATCAGAATGCAGGACACTGTACAGTTGGAAAAAGAGAAGGCCTTCAGAGATGAAGCATAAATGCTGCAGATTGCTGGACACTCTACATTGTCCCCAGAGGTGAATAGTCTCATGGAGAAAGTTCAGAGAAAAATTTGTGCCCCAAGAGAGCGAAGGGGCATGTTAAGGCCAGAGAGTGCACCTGAAATTCCAGAATGTCTATCTGGGGGCTAAAGATTGTGTGTTCGAGTTAAACTGTTCTCAATCATCACTCAGCAAACACTACACATGCCTAAATAGGATTAAAGAAAAGTTCTTGGAGGTAATAACTCACAGAACAAAACTTAGAGCTCTTTGAAGGAGAAAACAGTCCAAATTCTGTAGGCTGTAGTATCGGCAATATCCAGCATAGTTCTTGAAATATATGTGTGTAGAGACACAAAAAATATTATGTGCAATAAAGGAAAGTTTTCACATGGTTGTCCTAGTTAGGGCCTTTACTGCTGTAATAAAACACTGTGACTACAATCAACTTTATGGGGAAAGGGTTTATTTCATCTTACAGGTTGCAGTCCATCATGAATGGAAGTCAGGGCAGGAATTCAAGCAGGAACCTGGAGGCAGGAACTAAAGCAGAGGCAATAGAAGAAAGCAGCTTACTGACTTGCAGCTTACCACACTAGTAATAATCAATCAAGAAAATGTCCTATACATAATCTCATAGAGGCATTTTTCAAGGTGAGAATCTTCTTTCCATATAACTATAGCTTGTGTCGAGCTGGAAAAGAACAGGAAACATGACATGCACTCACACATACAAATAAATAAGTAATAAACAAAGACATAAAAACAAAGAAGAGAGGCTAAAAAATGACTCGGTGACTAGGAGCATTTATTGATCTTCTGTAAGACCTGAATTTAGTTCCTAGTACTCCCATGCAGCACCTCAAAATAGCCTAGAACTCCAGCCCAGGAGAAGCTGTTATCTGCAAATATCTCAAGACATATGGCATATACTCACACAGAAAAATAGATACATATAGATAAACATTTCTAAATAAAAGTAATTTTAAAGTAATCAAATTAAAGATAACTTTAAATGCTAAAGCTGGTAGAATTAACAGATAATTAAGCAGTCATTATAAAGGCTAGATGATTTAACACAAATACCTTTTTAACATATGGCCAGGTAAGGCAGCTCATCTGGCCAGCTGCAATGGTGTGGGAGAATTGTCTGTATTCTGTCAATCATGTTTTAAATAAATGCTGATTGGCTAGGCAGGAAGTATAGGTGGGCTAGACAGGAAGTAGAAATGATGTAATGAGAACAGGAGAATTCTGGGAAGGAGGAAGTTGATTCCTCCCATTCCTGCCCAGACTACTGAAGCAGCAGGATGTGATCCGTTCCACTGAAAAAAAAAATACTGAGCCACATGGCTAACATAGATCAGAAAAATGGGTTAATCAATATGTGAGAGTTAGCCAGTGAGAGGCTAGAGCTAATGGGCAGGTTATAATTTATGGAGACCTATGTGTGATTTTCTTTGGGGCTAAACAGTTGTGGGGGACCTGGTGGGAGGACAAAAACCCCAACAAACAGGACCGCTCATGTTACACTGCAACTTTTAACATAAAAAATAAAAATAATATTAAATATTATCACTGACTATTACTACAATGATTCAAATGTTCATGTCTTTACAAAATCACCACTAGTCAGTCCAGGTTGGATGAACAAAGAAGCTGGAGTCTTGTGTCAAAGAGGATGACGGTCTCAGAGAGAGACACCCACTCAGTAACTGAAGGTAGACATGTAACGTGGGTATTTCTCCTGGTCCTTTGTTCCAGAGTCACTCTTGGAGTTATGGACAGATCCTCCTTCCTCCCTCAGGTATTCATCTTTAGAAAAACACACCCAGAAGTGTGTCCCATATGCAGTTCTAA
Organism: Chionomys nivalis; assembly: GCF_950005125.1. Taxonomy (NCBI): domain Eukaryota; kingdom Metazoa; phylum Chordata; class Mammalia; order Rodentia; family Cricetidae; genus Chionomys; species Chionomys nivalis. The sequence continues at coordinate 17,010,707 of NC_080089.1, read as the reverse complement.
ATCCTGTCAGGTTGACAGCCAAGACCAACAACACAGGAACATTATAAAAAATTCTCCAGTCATCATAAAATTAGTTGAGAAATGTTAGCACATTTTAGTAAAAGAGCAATGACAAGCCACATTTTTCTTATTCCTTCTCTTTACAAATAAGATATTGGGTTCATTGTAATTCCGGAGAAAACAGGAGCTAGCAATGCCATGGTAAGTGCCCTGACCCAGCTGGATCAATGGTAGTCCCTCCCTCCATACCCACAGGTGCGGCACCTTCAAGACCTCAGCACTTGGACTCCGCTTTATTTCTCTGCAAATCCTCTCAGGCTCTGTTCTTTATTGGGAAGTACACAGTATTTGGGAGTTAGACTTGAGCTAAGTATCATTTCCCCAGAACTGAAAGCCAATGATGAAGAGAGAGCTGTCATTCTAAGGCACTTTATATCAAGATAAATAATAGAAATTTGGTTTTTTTGGTGAGTTCAATATAAGATGATAAAATGTTTGCCTTGCAATCATGAAGTGTTGTTTTAAATATGTTTGCATAAAGAATTACATGCCCTTCACAAATGACCTGACAGATATTTAAACTTGTAATATAATAAAATTATGTGTCTATTCATCTTTCTCACTACTGAAATTCAGTCTAAGAAGCATCTTTGAGTTGGAGAGATGGTTCAGCTACTAAAAGCACTTACAGCTATTCCAGAAGGACTGGGCTTGGATTCCCAGAACCCACAGGACGCAGCTCACAACTCCCTGTCACTCTAGAATCAGGGAATAAGATGATTTCCTCTGGTGTCCATAGGTTCCTGCACAAGTACAAATATATAAGTACACATGCACATACACATAAAAAATAAAATATCTTCAAAAATATAGCAGATTGTCTCATCGCAATCTTGTATATTCCAGAACTATTACCCTATGTGGAAAAAAGGAAAGATTCTAGAAAAATGCTATACACATAAGGGATTTTGGTAATAGGCACTTCTGCATTCAAATTAGTCTTTCTATCAATCTTTCTTGCTCAATGATCATGGTTTCATGAAAATTGTAGCAGGAAAAAGCACATCACCGGATAGATGTGTGAACATCTAATTTATGTATATTCCATTCAGTTGTAAGGAGAAAGCAATGAAAGATATTAATGAGTCTGGAATTCAAGACCGCATTGAAAATTAGAATACATCTGTAGAAGTATATAAAATTAAAACAAATTCAACCTCTAAATGGTAGAAAAAAAATGTGTGATTAATCAGGGGTTATCCTCTTCCAAGAAGTTCTTCAGTTTCCAGTGTTCTCTCAGGGAAAGCAACAGGAATTTAGGCTTGATTTTGTGTGGACAGCCTCAGAATTTACTGCCAAGAACTACTGGTCTCTTGCATGGCTTCCCCATTTCATCAATACAACATATACAATAAACGAATAAAGACTCGTTATAGGAGACATTTTAATGCGAATTTTTTGATTTAAAAACGTGTACAATTAATTAAGTATGAATACACTAACTGACTAAAACTGCCACTCTCTCAGAAATGTAAGATAAATCCAGAATTGATTTAGTGTATGGGAAGGCACTGAAAGATGCTGGGCATTCCTACAACAGAAACTGAGGATGACAGGAGCTCACAAATGGAGCCGATGCCCCTTTGCTTTTCCGTCAGGGTGCCCCTTTGAGTGCAAAAATCTATTTCTTTCATTACCTCATTTAAACCTTTCAAAGGTTCCTTACATTTTTAAAAATAAAAGCCATAATCTTAATGACAGCTTAAAAGTGATTTTTAACTAATGAAAGCAATAGGCAATATTGTTCACTACACACACGCCCACACACGCATGTGCGCACACACACACGTGCTTTCCCATTAACCTGGTTCCGGTAACACATCCCATTTTTCTAACATTTTCCCATCATTCCTGGGGACTTCAATCTACAACTTATGCCACTCCCTCCTGTCTCTGCTAGGGTTTCTATAGCTGTGAAGAGACCACACGATCACGGCGACTCTTACAAAGGAAAACATTTTACTGGGATGGCTGACAGTTTCAGAGGTTAGTGTTGTTACAGTTTCACTGGGCTGGTTCACAGTTCCAGGGGTTAGTGTTTTTACACTTTAACTGGGCTGGCTCACAGTTTCAGAGGGTTAGTGTTGTTCTAGCTTTCGCACAGAGGCCATACCTTAATCCATTACTATTAGGCCAGCAACTGTGACTTTGCAGTTACCAGCCTGCTTCGCAGGCAGCAGCCTGGCCACTCAGGCCACAGACTGGCAGGAATTCTATTCCCACAGGCACTGGCTCTGCTGCTAAGGCTGTTTTAACTAAATCTCTATCATTCTGCTATAAATAAGACTCCTGATTCAAAGGCTGCAATCAAAACATGCTAGCTTAGAGAGACTGAGTTGCAAGTAGCTAACCTCTCTCTGCTGGGGCCTCCTAAGAGAGCATCCTAGAACACCCTCCAAACAAACAAACAAAAGCCTTACACTCTAAATCCTGCCCTATTACTTCCAGTGTGTCTCTCTATCTCTTCCAGATATACTCTGATGCTTTATGATTATTTTCTAGCAACTATTTGCCAATTCAGCCTTCTGACCCAATGTTAATTTTATTAAATTAACACACATGCAAACTCGAAGCTCACAGTGTGGTTGAATATCCCCCAACAGTTCAGTTCATTATCATCAGGGCGAAAAAAACGGCAGCGTGCAGGCAGACACGGTGCTGGAGAAGGAGCTGAGAGTTCTACATCTTGATCTGCAGGCAACCGGAAGTGAACTGTCTCCACACTGAGCATAGCCTAAGCATAGGAGCCCGCAGAGACCGCCCCCACAGTGACATGCTTCCCCCAGCCAGGCCACACCTACTCTAACCAGGCCACACCTATTCTAACCAGGCCACACCTCCCATAGTATCACTTCTTATGAGTACATAAGAGTCAACTACATTCAAGCTATCACATTCGACTCCTTGGCCCCTGTAACTTGTAACAATATCATAATGCAAAATGCATTTGGTCCAATCTCCAAAGTCTCCTTAGTCTATCCCAGTCTCAGCAATGTTTACAAATCCAAAGTTCAAGATCTCTTCTGAGATCCATATGATCTCTTAACGATAATCCCTTAGAAAATAAAAATAAAAAAGATCACATAGTTTTCAACATATTATGGCACAGGAAATACATTACGGTTCCAAAATACAAGGAAGGGAGCATAATGAGGAAATACCGGACCAAAGCAAGACTGCAAATCAGCTGGGAAAACTCCAAACTCTGCATCTCCATGTCTGATGTCAAAACACTCCAGCTCTCCCACTCTTTGCAGCTTTGTTGCAGGCAACACACTTCCTTCTCTTGGGCTGGTTCCACTCCCTGTTACCAAGTCTCCTCAGTAGGTATTCCATGGCTCTGGTGTCTCTAACATCTTCAAGGCAATCCGGGCTTCACCTTCACAGCTCCACACATGGCCTCTTTAGGGACATGTGTCTCCATTCAGGGAACCTCTGCCACATGCCTAAGCCTCATCAGCTTTCCTTAGTCTTGGAGGAAGATTCCATAACCCTTTTCTTTCTATCCTTGACTCTAAAACCAGAAGCACACGGCCTAATCTACCAAATTCTGCTGCTTTCTTGAGCTGGAACATAGCCCACTCATTCAATTACATTTTCACCAGCTTCTATTTTCCTTGACTGCTTAAGTTTAGCTGTCCTGCAAATGTATCTGTAGAACAGGATGGCCTCAAACTCAGAGATTCACCTGCATTTGCCTCTGGAGTACTGGGATTAATGGCATGTACTACCACACCCTGCTAGACACTAAGATTTTCTTAATTCCTTTTTTAAAATTGGATACCTAGCTGGGTGGGAGCTTGCCATGTGGCAACCACTCCCTCTATTACATTCCTTAATCAGTTTATCTCCTAGAACACAAGAATTAGATCCATTCTTCTTCCTGGTGCTTCTTTTCTTCTCAAATTGTATATTTTATATTTTTCCTTTCTCAGCTTGTCCTTTTCATTATAGATCTGAATTAAGTTTGACCACTGAATAACCATACAACAGAGTCAATACTAGGCTGTTTTGAGACTTCTTCTACCAACAGAATAAATTCAAATTTTTCACTTTAGCCTTTGGCAGACTTTTTAGACAAGGGCAAAAAGCAGTCATATTCTTCACCAAAATATCACAAGAATGAAGATCTCTATGCCACATAGTAATATTCTTCTCCTTTGAAACTTCTTAAACCAGGTCCCACAGTTCAAATAACCTTCAGTGCCACTGTCTTCCATGCTCCTGCTAGAATGGTCCGTTAAGCAGGGCTTAAAATATTTCACTGTTTTTCTAAGCCAAACTCCCAAAGATCAAATTCCTTCAAACAAACTATGGTAGTGCCTATTACAATAATACCCCAGTCCCTAGTATCAACTTCTGTCTTAGTTAGGGTTTCAGTTGCTGTGAAGAGACACCATGACCATGAAAATTCTTATAAAGGAAAACACTTAATTGGTGCGGCTTACAGTTTCAGAATTTAGTTCATTATCATCATAGTGAGAATAGCAGCATGCAGGGAGACACAGCTCTGGGGTATATGCACAATTGTGCTTTTTTACACTGTTGGCTAGCACACTGCAGCCTATATTTTGGGCATGCCACTGATTCAAGGTGCATTCTGCATTCAGAGAAGGACACAGGTGCTTAATGCTTAACTTAATGATAAGACCAGTTCCTGTTCTGAGCCTAAGGTTGATTGACTTCTCACTGGCTCCACTTGAGGTCAGTAGATGATATTCAAGGAGTTCTTGTAACTTGCCCAGATCACATGATAAATGGTTAATGGAACCCAAAAGGAGCTCAGTTCTTTCTGATGTCTAAGCATAGGACTGAAACTCTGTACTTTCCATACATGCCTTCTCCTTCATAAGGCTGGACTCACAGATCTAAAAAAAAAGTCATTATTAGGTCACTGGAGCTTTGAATGTTTCAAAACTCTATCCAAGATATATTTATGTTAAGTATATCTTTATTTTTCTGAGATTCCACTTCTTAAGCAATATCTTCTCCCTTGATTTTGCTAATTTTACACAAAATATTTCCCTTATCAATACTGTCAATAATGATCACATATTGTCATGTACTAGTCTTTAAACAGACAACTGAAGTTAACCGTGTTGAACATTAGCTAGTTATAGGATATCACATGATCACATAGACACATCACTAAATTATGGAACAAATAGCACACTGTTCTTGCATTTCACATGAAAAAGCAGAGCTCCGAGAGAACAAATAACTCATTTTTGTTAGCATGAATAAACACCAGCAATTTCCATTAATCAGCACACCATGGTAGAAGAATCAAGTTTTAACCTTCTCCATATTCATTCACCACAGAGCCAAGTGCATCATTGTTTATGTTAAAGAACATTTGATAACTGGGGTGAATAAATAAATGAATTTTTGAATGCAATATAAGTATGTCATCAAATACAGTGGGAAAGGAAAAATATTTACAAGCCAAGAAATCTCCAGGCTTCTGTAATTTAAATTATATAAAATTGTTCATCTGTGGTCATTTTCCTTGAATTGTAGACATCATGGAAGGACTCGGAGCATAACTGACTGTGAGCCTCTACCCTTATCTGACTACTTTTATTATAAGTTCACTCTTAGGTTCCTCACTCAGCCCTCAGACTTCAAGATGATGTGCCTGTACATAGATAAGAAAGTGTGTGACAGAAAAATGTTTACTATAAATGATTCATTTGGGAAAAGTCTGTGCATGTCCAAATGCAACTGATAAATGAACTGCCCAATCTCCATAGGCAAATTAGAACTTTGGATCTCAGATTCTCAGGAGCAAACGTGAATTCCTTCACACAGATGAGCACTGGGCCAAACATTCCCAAGGTCTTCTATTGATCGTTACCACATCCACAACCATTTCTGTCCACTTACCCTGACTGCTGGCATCCTAATACATGTCCAATGCCTGTGAGCTCCTATTAAGTCTTCTACTGAAACTGACCTTTCTCTACCCCAAAAAAGGTTATTTCTTCATGTCTAACCAGCAGGGAAGAAAAATTGCTCTTAACCCAAAAAATAGATCTGATTCCCTTTCTTCTACTTTTTTCTTTTAGACTAACAGCTCTTCCTTGTCCCATTAGATGGATATATATGACCTTGGAATGAGATGTCACAGAAACAAAACTCTGTCTCACAACAAGAGCAACTGTTCTTTCCAACATCAGAGAAAAGTTCAGTGCAGGTAGGCTGCATAAACTGGGGAAAGCAGAAAATTCTAGTCTAAGAATAACAGATTTTTTTTTACAATCACTAGATTTGTATCTCAAATAATGTGGCATTCACTAAGTCTCCACAGCCAAAACCAGTATGAGCTTATTTTGCTTGCCTATTGCAAGTCCAAATCTAATTTATCACCCCCACTAGCTAGACCCTAAGGTCTTTCTACCTTCAGAGCTTTCTGGGATTCTCTCATCCGTTTAATGTCTGAGTTTCATATTCTTTGGTCCAAAATGAATCCAGTTACTTTTGCCAAGATTAAGTCTCATCTGTTCCTGCTTCTGAGACTGACCTTGCTGGTTCCTTCACATGTGTTTTCCAGAGGGGACCTCTGCTACGTTCTTCCTCGAGGACCCTGAACTTCAGATGCACTGTGGTGTGTCAGGAACAGTGTGCCTCCATGATAATCAGAATAATAGGCACTGAACCTCTGTTAGCAGGCAGGTCCCTGGGCATAAATAACACATACGGAAAGCCATACAGGTCATTTCCATCCAAAGGCCGGCATAGGTACATACTTTTGAATGAATTACCTGACAAACTACATGGATTATATGAAATTGCCTTGCTTGGTTATAGCTATCAACCTTGTGGGCACATTAAACTAATAAATAAAATAAACTGATATTAATTTATACTCTTAGAACTATTATTTAAATATTCTCCAGGACTAGAAGTTCTAACTGGATACAGGCAGAGGATGAATTAACTATTTCCTTCTGACCCCAGGTCAGATATTAATAAAGTATCCACTATATAAGCTGGACACACAGTATAACCTTTAAGTATAAGAGAAAGGTTCAAGTGTCCAACAGGTTATCTGGAAATGCCTTGATGTGGATATGGAGCCTTCCAATTATAAAGACATGAAGTTTAGCATTGATATTCCCTGGTTATGGACCATGTGAGTAGGTAGAAAACAGAAATATGACTAACAGAGAAAAGTCATGGCTGTGTTTCTGGAAGCTGGGATGTGTTCCCAGTACAATGATGAATCTACTGTCTCACTAGGCAAATTAATATTTCTCTGAGTTTTATTTATACCAGTAATGATGTGTATGATACATTTACACCAGTAACGGTGTAATGGGGCTACATAAAAGTTAATGGATGGCACTCCACAGTTTATTTTCAATTTATTGAGTGCAATAGTAACTAAGATCTACCACATAATAAATTTTTCTTGTACATAACAAAAGAGAAGTACAGGTGACTACAAAAACATGGAATCTTACTATCTTTTCCATTATAGCCATTTTTGTTAATCAATGTGTAAGTAGATAAGTACTGTTAATCCTTTAATCAGGATGCATGACTTATCCTTATAGAGATGTGAAACTTGATTTTCAAATGTTTGCACTAATGAAAGTTCTTATGTGAAACAGTTAACTGCCACAAGTTAAAGGGGACATTAAACAACAAGCCATTATATTGTCCTGATTTTTTCTAATTAATGACAACAAAGCTCCTGTTATTATCTTACCAATGTATTGAATGCCATGAGCTCAGTTAGCCCATAAGATCTGCACTATATATTCTTTAGCTTGATGTTCTATACCAGCATGATAATCCATCATGTCTCTTACTGAGTCTTTCTATGGTTCCTTACCATAACACTAAAGTAGAAAAAAATATGCTCAGCACAGGTAGTCAAGAATATCTAAAGAGTAGTTCTCAGCCATGGTCACTTGTCAAATTACCAAGGAAAAATCTAAAAGTTACTGATCCCTGTATCCCAAATTCAGAGATGCTTGATCAACTTGGCATGGCCTAAGATTTGGATAGTTTTTAAAGCCCTTCTGGCCATTCTTATGTATGGCTAACACTACTGGATATCATGACAGCAAACATCAGAATCCTATAATAGACTAATCATCAAGCAAACACAATAAACACTGATGTTTCAACTAAGGATAAGTTGAAACAGCAAACGATTTAACACATGTTTTTGCTACCTATAGGCATTTAAATTTGGGTCTCTGTCTTTGAATCCTATGCCAGTTGTAGCTAGCTAGTAGTATATGAACTCCATAGTCAGAGAAGCCGTCATAGAACCAAGACAAATGAAGACATATTCAGTGTCACAGAAAGACTTCTGGAATTTTTGTTCAACATGTTTCTCACTGTACTGCTTATCATCATCCTAATTTAACGTTAACTGAAGCATGAATCAAGACTCAAGGCCTCTTAAGACATGAAAGCAGAAAAAATCCTCATCTATATGACCAGAAGATACCCAAATTCAAGTATTTTCCAGTCTGCAGAATATTTTCAGACTATACTTGATCCCTTTGCCAGTCAAGGCATCCTCATTCCAACATGCTGCTGAACTGACGAGTGGAAAATTACTATTTAGAATCATTCAAATTCATTCCAAGTGAGAAAACATAGAGAAGGTACAATGAGGATTTATGGAGAGATTAAATAGCAGGCATAATCCTTGTCTCAGAGACAAGGTAGCCCAATGCTAGAGAGAAGCAATAAACAGAAGACAGTGAGCCACTGGTACTCATGCTTCTCACTATTGCAATAAGCATCTGAGCACAAGGAAAACTTTAGTAACTCAGTTACATTCAAGAAATCAGTTTCCATCAGAGGATTCTCTTCAAATTTCTAACTTGTTTTCTGACCTCATCATATGGTTAAATTAAAAACTTGCTAAGAGATAAAGATGCCAACATAACACTCAGAGTGATTGGGCTTCAGGATAAACTTCAGATGCTCAAGCTTCACATTAACCTTTGTATACATCAATAGAGATGAAGAAGTGTGACCCATGAGAGTCACAAATCTAAGGAAAGAAACCATTAAATAAATTTGGTAGGTGAAGTCAGCATGCAGCAATGAAATAAGCTTCTTATTTTTATTAACTTTTTTATTAGCTTTTTTAAAAGTCAGCATACAAAGAAAGGAGTTTTATTATGGCATTTCCATACATTATTTTTGTTGGGCCTCATCCCCCACTTCCCCTTTAACTTGTCTCCTTACACTCTATAGATGCCTTTCTACTTTCATACCGCATGCATTCCATTATCCCCCCTTCCCACTTAAGGCTTTCTCCCTCTTCATGGGTCTCTTTATTATTTAGTAATCTATACTCCCATATAAATGGATATATGATATCCACATAGTAGAGAAAACTTAAAATTTGCCTTTGTGTGCCAAGGTTACATTGGTTAACATACTACATTTAACTCCATCTATTTTTTTGCAAATGTCATGATTCTAATTTTTTAGTTAATGTGAGCAGTGCAGCTATTAAACAGGAATTTGAAGTCCTTTATGTGGTAAGTTAACTCAGAGCCCATTGGATATATGTGCAGAAGTTCCAAGAGTGGTACAGCTGGGTCATATGATACATCTATTTTTGGTTCTGAAAATCCTCCATTCTGATTTTGTGACTTTCTTATCACAGAGGATTAGTCATCCTATGGGCTTGAACATGTCATTCAAAGTTCCCAAGTCTATATAATTTAAAAGCAAAAGATTTCCTCATGGGATTGTTGAAGCAAATGAAAGACTATATAAGAAGATCTGTTGAATCATAAAGATTGTCAGGCTACCTCCTATTGTTGCAGAATTATTACCTGCAGCTAAATTAAAAAAAAAAAACAAAACAAAACAAAAAAACAAACAAACAAAATAAAAACCTCCCTGCTGCTTGTTGCCTAGAGCAGAACAGGGAGAGGGCTCATTGAGAGGCAGTGTGATGCAAACCCATGCTGACTCATCAAAGTACCCACCCTATGCCTTCTGCTTGGGGGCTCTACTTGAGAGCACATTTTTTTTTTCAGTCTCAGGACAAGTCCTCCAAAATCCAAAATCGCACAGTCTCTTTTTGGATCCCCAGTTCTAGAGGATAGCTAGCCTGGTCAGCAACTCTGGAATGAAGCACTCTCCAGGAGAGAACTGCATAGTTCTTCTCTTGCCTTCCTTGGGCTTGGTACCCATGCATCTGTTTCTCCTCTTTCCTGGACTTGATTTTATGACAATCAATGGCTTATTCTGAGTAGGAAGAGATGTGTGGACATCTAACTGCTCCTTGTAAAGATTTGCAAAGAGATAGTCCATCCCTCAATTCCCCCATCTTTTCCTTGGTGATGGGATCTTCCAGTCCCATCCTCTGGGTGGAAAACTTAAGGGGTGAGTCCAACTGCTTTCCATCCGCATCGCAGCCCTCAGCACTGAACTCTAACTTCTTCCTGTTGTGGATCATTTACCATTCTTACAGTGATGGATTAGTGTGTTATGTTTTGTTCTTGTTCTCTTTTGATGAGCATAGAAAGACGTGGAACATTTTTATTTCATCATTTTGAAATAACTTACCTTCTGAAATGATTTATGGTTGTATAAAAACTGTGATTAGTGCTCTTGTTCTAAATATTTTTCTATTTTCTTTGATTTTGCCTTTAATTTTATTTTGTTGAATTTACTTGTCCTAGCAGTCTTTGAGTGACCAGTATGTGTCCAGCAGTAGTCAGATAGGTGCTTAGGTGAATTTTGTATATACAATGAAGAGATACACACTGCATTAGCAAGACACACAAGGATCATTCTGAAGGAAAAGGTTTAAAGCGCTGTTTAAAGACATTGATAAAATGGTGTTAGATAAAATAAAATAATTGCTGCATTGGCTCAAGTCAGACCAAAGTTTTGGAGACCTGTAGTGTGGGGTATGTAGTGGACAAACATGCTGTGCAGACAGAAGAGTAAATTCCCACTGGCAGGACAAGAACAGCACATTCAAGAAACTGAGAGAAATTCTCCTGAGGGAAGTGCACAGCAAAAGGGTAGAAAGAATGAGAAGAGATAGGTAGAGACCAGAAAGTCTCAAGCTGTACTTAAGACCCGAGGTTATACTGATAAATAAAATGAAGTCATAGCTCCAACCAAAGATAACAAGCATTATCTTGTGTGTGTTAATTTGACACTTCAAGTTAAAGCCACATGCACATGAATTATTCTTTGAAGTAGAACTTTGCTTAAAGAAGTATGTTGATTTTTCTTTCTCAAATAGTAAATTCTCCAATAAAATGTGACATGCATTCTATTCTTTGCTGAAGGCTATTATATAAGTTAGTTTCTTTGGAAGTATTGCATTTCATTGGTCTAGCCAATTAGTCACTTGCTTTTAGTCTTGTTTGAGACAAGTTCTCATTGTAGCCAATACTGACTTCAAACTCAATACATAGCTGCCTCCTTGCTCTCTGCTTCATTCCCAAATGTTGAAATCGCAGGTGTGTACCACACCTGGCCTTTCTCCACATTTTCCTCCTTCTTTCTGCCTTCTCTTTATGTATTTGAGTGTTTCATCTGCATGTATACTTGCATACTGTGTGCATGACTGTGTGCCTGAATAGGCTGGTAGAAGGCATCAGTCCCCTAGAATTAGAGTTAAAGACAGCTGTGAGTTTCCATGTAGGCACTAGGAATAGAACCTGGGTACTCTGTACATCAGCAAGTGTTATTAATTGCTGAGCCAACTCTCTTGCACATATGCAATTGTTCTTGCATCGATACCAAAGGACTTAAATAACCTTTAGCATGTCTTCATATTGACAGAACAAGCTCCTTCTAGTCTCTCATTCAGTTTTGAATTGAATTTGAAAAATACTGATTTGAATGTAAGTTTAACTGTATATATGTATATATTAACTGTATGTATGTATGTATATATATATATGCAACATACATGAATTTTTTCTCTCACCATGCTTTCTTAAGTCTATATATAAAGGAAAATCCTAGTCTATTCCATCACAGGGAATGTATAGGCCAGTGCACTTGGAAACTCATCAACAACAATAGCAAGCACCCTTTTGGCACACACTGTACCAAGCTCTGTACATACATTAGCTACTGCAACTTGTCTTCTTTTCCTGTGGCTCCTGTCAACTTTAGCCCCAGAAATAATCACTTCAATCATTCTCATACTGTGGAAGTAAAGCATGCTCAGAGAGACTCTCTTAGCTCCTAGGACTGCCTGACCAAGAAAAGGCAGAGTACAGGAATTTTCTTTTCAATATTTCTCTGATACATAACAGTGATTAATTAGTCTTATTCTGAATTATCAAAGCAATCTGTGCAGCACCCTTCTACTGCATTTGCAGTACTGGCTTGCAACCTCACTTTTTTTTCACCTATTCTGATACACTCTTAATGTCACTGTGCCCTTGTGCCTAGTACAGTCACTGAGATCTCAGTGTCAGTCACAGAGCCTTGAATGACTCATCCGTTCATTATTGCTTTAGCTGTACCAGAGAGCTGGGAATGCAAGTCATGGACAGGCAGAATGAAAAGCAAGCATGAACAAAATTTTAGTATTTTCTATACTATCTTACCATGACCCAAACTGAGTGGCCTAACCTTAGCAACTCTGGTCCCAGAGTTGCTTCCATTCTATTTTGGGGAATTAAGAAATGAATAATAGGCGCAGAAGGCAAGAGCCAGGGAGAGTTACTTACAGTCATTATGCACCCCAAGTGGCTAAGGGTACTGTGTAATGTGAAAATGGACTGTGTGAAGTGAGAGCCTGGCTCTTACCCATTCTGTGACTGGCAGCTGCTTCCTGTCTCTTTCTCTGAACGTAATCCCAGTATCAATGATGCATTCTTCATCAGTTGCTGGTGTCCTACACGGTTTGACCCACCTAGAGAGAGGAGCCGATTATCGTTACATGCTGGTTACATTCAGTGCCTTTTTAGAGAACTGTTACGGCCTCCATCTCTTCCCCACTGTCTCCTCAGAGACACCACTCTTTTGTAGTAAATTTTCCCTTTAATATCTTAGGAAATTTCAATCAGCTCAACAAATATTTAATAGGAAATGCTAAGCTAAAATGATTTTTATTTGTAAGAACATTTTCAATTCCATTTAGTTCAGACAAAAAAATAAAAACAAACTAACAGGTTTCTTCTGGAACAATTCTCAACCTCTAGTGTTCTACATAAATGGTTCAGTTATCTCTCCCTTGCCCTGTGTCTACTGAGGGTGTGGGTTCCTAGTAAATAAGCCAGTATGATGCCATGTGCATGCAATCTGTGCGAGGCAGAGAGCACAAAGATTCTTAAAGTGTTGTAAGGAATTGCATGGAGCCTCAAAAAACAAAGAGAAAAGAGGGATATAAAATGGGCATACCCATACAGAATGGATAAGAATGATGGAAAACTCTGGCCAATTTTTTCCCCTTTACTTTTGAGATACAGTTTTAAGAGTGTATTTTTTTTCTGAGTAGACAGTATGTACTCCATAGTGCTCTGGTGGCATTTATTTATTTATTTATTGGTTTTTCAAGACAGAGTTTCTCTGTAACTTTGGAGCCTGTCTTAGAATTAGTCCTTGTAGACCAGGCTGGCCTGGAACTCACAGAGACCCTCCTGTCTCTGCTTCCCGAGTGCTGGGATTAAGGGAGTGCGTCACCACCACCTCATACTCTGGTGGCCTTTATATATCAGCAGATACAACACTTATTGGAACCCTTACAAATAAGTTTTAATATGTTTAACAACTTTAAATACCCTATTCTGGTCTTTGGGCTCATTTGTGATCAGACTTTCACACATGTAAAATTCAAGATGTAGAGAAGCTAAAGGGGTAGGATTTGAATGCAAACTGCATGTCTGTTGACACAGCATCCCATCGAGAAGTGCCTGAGAACTATGCTGTTTTGCAGTGTGGGAGTCATAGTTAAGCTTCTGTCGAGCATTTGACTCAAGTATGTGACAACTGAGATCTCTTCCCAGTGTTTTTCTGTATACCATGTGTAAAGTGCACAGCAGATTTTGAAGATCTAATATGTGATTAAAGACCCATTTGAATGGGCAGTGGTGACACACGCCTTTAATCCCAGCACTTGGGAGTCAGAGGCAGGTGGATCTCTGTACGTTGGAGGCCAGTATTATCTACAGAGCGAGTTCCAGGACAGGCTCCAAAGCTATCCGGAGGAACCCTGTCTCAAAAAACAAACGAACAAAATAAATTCAAAGGCTCACTTAATCTTGTTTTGTGCACGGTGCTCACAGTAAAATGATTCCCGGAAAATCTGAAATTGCAGATGTGCCTCACAATGTACCTACCAGGCTATTCTAAGGGTAACAAGGGAGGACCGCAGCATCCTCGAGGTAAGGACATTGTCCCAGTGCCACCCCAAGCAGTATGTGACAACTGCCCAAAGGGGACACATAAGATCCTGGTTGATAAGAGTTCCCAGGAGACCCACAAACAGAACAGGCTGCAGAGGAGTGTATGGAGGGTGGGCTGAGGGGAGAGGAAGGAGGTGGAGAGAGGGAACTGTGGTTGGTATATAAAATGAATAAGGAGGGCTGGAGAGATGGCGCAGAGGTTAAGAGCATTGCCTGCTCTTCCAAAGGTTCTGAGTTCAATCCCAGCAACCACATGGTGGCTCACAACCATCTGTAATGGGGTCTGGTGCCCTCTTCTGGCCTGCAGACATACACGCAGACAGAATAGTGTATACATAATAAATAAATGTATTAAAAAAATGAATAAGGAATGTTGGGAACCACTGCTTCAAATCAATTGAATAAATATAATATCCGTTTAAAGACAAAACAAAAGCGTTTCTTTGGACTGGATTCTTGGATCCCCATAGTGTCTCAGACTGAACACTCTCAGAATTCCAAAACTGACGAGCTTCTCCATGGGTTGTGCTATCTGAGCCACATGAAGAATCTGAGGCTCAAGAGACAGTGCTTGACGAGGATTTTCAGTGGCTCAATGGAAACCCACAAAGAGGCAGGTATTGAGAAAACCATAAGCAACTCCATAATCCTGTTTACCAAGAACTGTACCAAAAAGCAGGCTCCTTCATCCGGTGGCAGTTTCTAACGCTAACACACCCGGAAGTTTAAGTGTTAGATTGTAGTTAAGTTAGCTTCAGGGTCCCATTTCATTTGCCAATCAAACATCATAGAAAATATTATGTTCTACATACAGATGGCTGGGGGTGGAGGGGCAAGAAAGGATCCTGGGAACTACATGAAGTACTTATCAAAGATGGAATTGACTATACCCATGAAGCTCTGCTGGATTTTATTTCAGATTAATCCAATGTAATTTATGAACCAACAGGATATTCTCAAACAGAGATGTCTGAAATTTACATTTCTCCTGATATTACCCAGCTCCAGTTTCATGTTTTCCCCGTTTTCTGGACTATGAAGGACTACTTACTCTTGGACAACTGCACGAAACATGTGTTTCAAAAGAAGAGTTCAAAATCTCCTCCTGAGAATTCTCTCCCATGGGAATTCCTGACAGGGTTACAATGAAAAGTGAATCTTCCTGGCTCTGTCCTGAAAGCCAGTGCTTTGCACTTCGTGCTGCAGTGACCTGGAGACTGTTCAGCACTCGGGGCTCCAAAGCTGAGACTTTCAAATACAATATGATCCCAGTTCACAAGAGACAGGAGAACACACTGAGATGCCAACATTTTGGGATACAGGCCCTGCCTCAAGAGGGTTCTCTCTTCTCAACTCCTAGAGGCCCAGACAGAAATACAAAATGCATTATTGTTAATGAGCACATTCTTATTATTGTGCTCATGACTCTGACCCCATCCCATACATACACACACATACACACTGGGAAACAGCACCAAATCTCTAACATGCTCTCTCCCTCCTTCTCTCTCTCTCTCTTTCTCTCTCTCTCTCTCTCTCTCTCTCTCTCTCTCTCTCTCTCTCTCTCTCTCTGTGTGTGTGTGTGTGAGAGAGAGAGAGAGAGAGAGAGAGAGCACCAAATATCTACCATCCATATCCTTGGTCTCTCTCTGTCTCTCTCTCTCTCGGTCTCTCTCTCTCTCTCTTGGTCTCTCTCTCTCTCTCTCTCTCTCTCTCTCTCTCTCTCTCTCTCTCCTCACACACACACACACTCATACACACACACACACACACAGACACGCACACACTGGTAAACTGTACCAAATCCCTACCATGTGCTTGATCTGCTATATACCAGACTGCACAAGAGTGACAATTTTAAATTATTCATTTTAATTTCATGTTTTTGGGGGTTTTATACTTATTCAGTAGGGTATGGGGACATGTGCCAAGAACAGAGGGCAACATGAATTGGTTCTCCCATACCATCTGCAGTTGGGTTAGTGAATCTGGGTCCTCAGACATGGTGACAGGTACCTTTTCTTACTCAGCAACATTGCTATTGGTCTTCCCCCCTTTTCATTTCAACTGGGGGAAACTGAGGCACAGAGTGACTAGCAACTAATAAATAGGCTGGCAGCTCTGATAAGAGTCACAGCAGCATGGGTCCCTAAACATGTGGAGCGAGAGTCCACAGGCAGGCTTAGCTGAGGGTATTCTGTGTTCCAAAACTCACGCCCTTCCACACAATATTTCAACATGGCTCAGAAGTTTCTTTGACACCACCAAAAAAAAAGTTTTTGCACATGACTTTACAAGTCAAGACATGTTTGATGACCATATTTTCTCATCTGTAAAATGGATTAAAATAATAGTTCTATCAATATATCTGGTCATTAAGGATTCATATGTGGTTCTCTGTCTAAGTCACATGTTTTATATCATTTAAATCTTTCCCCTTCTTATTATAGAGAATATTTTAAGTGGGTTAGAAATATGAAAGACTGCCCTTAGGGCTCCATCCACCATCCTTAAATGCCTAAGCCACTATCAGCATGCCTTTGCACTGAAGCTGAATATAAATTCTATTTATTTTATTTCTTCTCTTAAACAAAGCGAAGGAATAAGGCAAACAAGACACTTCATTGTCATTGCCTCATTACCCACAGACTTGGAGCATGCTTCTTTTAATTAATTCCTCCTGTATACCTGGTGTCCAGAGTCCAAGGAATAATGATCGTAGGTCTCATCCAGAGTCTGTTGCCTGAAGCAAGATTCTTGGGAAGGGCTGGAACAATGAGTGATCGGCTCTGGGGATACTTCACACCAATCCCTGAGGTATCATTTTTCTGGACAGTTCCAATCTGGGAGGAAGGTCAGAGAATAAGATGAAGCCTTCATGGGTAAATTTAGAACCAGGTGTTGAAAACCACAAGACGTCATACATAAACAACAGCTGCTAGGAAGAACACAGAGACCCGAGCACTTGGCAACCACTCCTGCCCTCTTCATGGATTGTGGGAGAAGGAAAATGAAGCCTCCATGGTGTGTGGCCAGGCCTCCATGTCCATGTTCATCGATGAAAGCATGGAGAAAGAATCAGGCAGTCCTCCTGAAATGGGGAGTGGGAACTAATTCTGTCAAAATTCTCATCTGCAGTTCTAGTCTTAGAATCATTGCCTGACCCAGTGTTGTGATACAGGGACTTTTTACTGAGATGGATTTTTGTCCTGAGACCTTTGTGCCTACAGTGGTAAACACGCATAGACATGGGGGAAGGTAGCATTAACACATGGGCTGCCTTTAGCTATTTAGAACCTATCACCTCATCCTATTCTGAAAACCTTCATCATAATTCTCAATTCACAAAGTAAGAAACTTAGGCTCAAAAATTGTGTTAGAAGACTTGTATATGGTCAGACCAAGATTCAAATTCAGATCTCCCAATTATCTCCAAAGTTTTGTTCTACCAATTTACAATGATGCAAACTTTCCCAGTAGAAGCAATTACTAACTGAGCTTTCCTAATTTCCATTCATCATTTATGGTATTAGAATTCTGATAAACACTTGAGGTGCAGCTCCTTAAGCTATGCTCTCTGGCCCCTGAAATGTTTTCACTGATGCTACTTGAGTCTCTATTGACATGTAATACAGTTTTACACCACACATACTAAATGCCTGAAGTAAGCAGCTTGAAACAGAGGGATTTTGAGTCATGGCCTCAGGACTTTGCCCAGTGGCTAAGGGAAGCAGCTGGCCCACATCAAGAAGCATGCAGATTTTTGATGATCTACTTCCTGCAACTAGGCCTTGACTGCTAAAGATTCCACCAATACTCTGTCTTTCCATAAGCTAGGAACCAAGACCTCCAAAGTGGACCTTTTGTGAACAATTTAAGATCTAAACCGTATCACTCTGCTTCATTAATTATACTCAGTTAGGAGTTGAAGTATATTTTGTGTATAGGCACGAGAAGAAATGGCTGTTGGAAAGGCTGGCAGGCACTAAATTATCAAAATCCCGAATTTCACTTATCTGATGCCTGAGATTCCAGAGAACTGAGAACATTCACTTGAAATTAGTACCAAAGACAAGAAATAGAACTCAGGCCCCTCGGAGGAATTTTCATTATGATGGTTCTCAAGAACAGATGAATAATAGGAAATATGATGTATGTAGACTATGGACTCTCACTCCCGTGTGATAATGGAGGCATGTTGTCAGTTAGAGCAGAGATGACTGAGAATATAGTGCTGGCTCATTCCAATCTCCTGCATGTTCACTAACCGCCCAGTGTGAAGGAGGCCTGCAGAGTTCAGCTGCTACCAGACTTCAAGCTGAAAGACATTAACAGGGGAAGAAGTCAGTAGATCTTGCTCTAGCCCAAATGAAATCTTGAAGTCTGTCTGAGTCTGACGAGATATCCTAGAATCCAGAAAGGGAACATCTTTTCTTGATTACTCTTTGATTTCGAAATGAATGAAGAATTTTTAAACTAGATTTAAAACTCCAAGTTAAAGAAAATCAAGGACACATTTTAGTAACTAAGATTCTAAGGTTCCATTCGATGGTGTGGATTATGTCTTCAATTTAAAACTATGTTCTTCAGTCAGACCCCTGAGCTTGTTTACAGAAAATATCTGGCCACCTCTGTAAGATATTGGTTCAAATCTCAGTAACAATTGAAAACTGTCACTAATTGTATGCTTTTCGTATGACCTTAATTGCAAACATATTAAAGAACTATTCATTATTTCTAAATCAATGAGAATCCATGAAAGGAGAAGAAGGAGAGGGAGAGAGGGAAGGAGGGAGGGAGGAAAAAGGAAGAGAAGGAGAAATGAAGGAAATAAATGGAGAGGGAAGAATGGTTAAAAAGTAGAAGGAAAGGAAGAAATTAAATTCTGCATATATGCAAGATCAAAAGAAACTAGGAATCATCGGGAACTACCTTCCGGAGCTTTTCCCAAAGAATTCAGTTTTAAAGCAAGTTGCTGTGGTCTAATATAATATTGCATATCTAGTGATAGAGGCTCCAGCTGCCTTTATCTCACCCAGTCCCACCCTTGTCTTCTAACCCTAGGTTACAAATTCAGATCTTTTTCCCAGACTGAATTCCTGCCCCTGCCTGAAGGCCACACAGTTTGCCAGGAGACCAAAATTTAAACAAGTTTATGGAAAGTTCTTACTCATGAACAGACTTTGAGATGTGCTTCTCAACTTCAACATGCATACAAGCCTCTGCGAAATCTTCTTTCTCATCCTGGAGTGAAGCCCAAACTTCTTCATTTAAAACAGCTTACTGTTGGGGTGGATGGAGACACGAATCCCACTACTTACAGCAAGGATATAAAATACACACAAAGAGGTCTTCAAGATGCTTTCCTAACAAATAGAAATAATGCAATAGGTAATTAAAAAGTGAAAGGCTGGCTTTTGGGTAAGGTAAGTCTTGTCTGTGAAGGGTGCTGCACAGAGACCTGCCTTCCACCAAGAATCCAGCAACTATTGTCTAGAGCACATGAGACTTGACCTCCTGGAGACTCATCCTGGAAGGCTTTCTGAATATGTAGGTTGGAAAGAATGAGCTCCGTGTCTGAAGAATTGCTTCCTTCACAGCCAAGAACATACACTTTCCCTAGAGTGAAATCTCCCTTCACTTTTTCCTTTGCCAAGACTCAAAACCTCACACTGAATGTGGGGGTGAAAACTGAGCAGTCAGCTCCCTTGACAACATTGGAAGCACACACCAGATAGCTTTATCTAGCACTAAATAGTTATTGTTTGATGAGTGTTGGGAACAGTAGTTGAAACAAGACTTAAATTCTGTTGCTTTTCTTCTCACCTACAACTGTCAGACTACTTTTTTTTCTGCAGGTGCTGTTGTTTTCTTATTGTTTGATTTGTGAGTTTCTATTTTAATCTAGCTTTGTACTGAAGTTGTTCAATAAACTTACATCTCAAGAGATGCATCCACTTTATAAATATATTGGTGTTTCTGTAAAACTTAGGACACATATTGAAAGAATCCTTAAAATTTGGCTGGACATTTCTATGTTGGGAGCCAGCTAAGAGATCACTACCTTCTGCTTCAACACTTTTAGTGTTGCTCAACTGACTTACCACCACTTGGGAATCTCGGTATATTTTTGTACATTGATGTTAGAAATCCAGACCGATGGTAGCTGGATCTGGCTTCATGCTTTTCATTTA
Source organism: Chionomys nivalis (assembly GCF_950005125.1). NCBI lineage: Eukaryota > Metazoa > Chordata > Mammalia > Rodentia > Cricetidae > Chionomys > Chionomys nivalis. The sequence continues at coordinate 16,990,081 of NC_080089.1, read as the reverse complement.
TTAGTCCTATCTTTACTCTACAGGTGAGAAGAAAGGTACAATTCCTCCTTGGAGGGATGGTTATTGGCATGACTCCCATGGATTCTTCAGCATCCACATTCTCCAGGTCAAAAATTCTTTGTCTCTTGACCTCTTCCTTGTATAAAATCAAATCTGTATTCTAATGATTGTGCCTTGAAGGTGCTAGGGTTTATTGCCTTAAACCCTGGCTCTCAGCCAAGGGTAAACTTCCAAGTTTAATCTCTTTTTCCTGTCCCAGCGCTTACATTGCATGCATCCCCAGCTTCCATTACAGTCAGAAAGAGGAGGAGGTGAATGCAGAAGGAAAAGTCTAGGGTAAGTATGTCATTCCTGTCACTTAGAGCTCCATGGAAAAGTCAACCTCTCTAAGTTGAAAATTTTACACATAGCAAAATGAGTTCAAAATTATTCTGTGTGGTGATTAAATGTTGCTAATTTTTAATTACCTCTAAAACAAATTTAAATATCTGTGTCACAAAAACCAAGCATCATTTGAAAAACAAGCAAGCTGTTATAGAATGTAGGTTAATGGTGATTAATTTTTAAATGTAATTCAGCTCTACAGTGTGACTTGATGCCTCTTTACAAAATTGAATACAAAAATAAGGCTAGAACACACCCGCATCCTAAAGAACTTTATAACTTCATATTACATAGTGACAAAGTGCATACGTGTCTTAGAATTGAGCCATTGTCTTTCATATAAGGAACCTGTTATTAGTAAGGGTTGAAGTAACCCTGAGACTTCTCACCTTGCCGCCAACAGCTGAATGCATTATAAACTGTTCAGACAGTATATCACAAACAAAATGTTTTTACTTGTACTATAAAGATGAAAATTTTGCTGTTAATTCTGTATTTATTAATTGAAATGTTTATTTACCTTTTTAGAATTTCTTATAAAATCATTTGGCAATTATATACTTAGTTTAATAAAATACTTTAGTCACAAAAATAAAATTAATGATGACACGAAAATTTCTGATAAACAGGAAAAAATTTTAGCAATATATCATCCAAAATGAACATTCAACATTCATAATTAATTCATCATAATTACTGCTAATGTCCTATTGTATTCAGGTGCTTTACCAAGTAACATAGTATAATCGTGAAAATCATTTCATTTTCTTACATAATCCAGTTTCCTAGCATGGTTATCTCATTAGGAAATCAGTGGCATAAACTCATTGTCGTGGTTTGAAAGAAAATGTTCCCCCAAAGGAGTGGGACTACTAGGGTACATGGTTTTATTGAAGTCTGTCACTGAGGGAACGGGCTTTGAGGTCTCTTTCTCAAGCTTCCCTGAGTGTGACAGTCAGTTGACTTCCTCTTGCCTGCCTATCACTATGTAGCACGCTCAGCTCCGATACCACCTAAGCCTGAATGCCGCCATACTCCCCACCATGATGGTAACCTCTGAAACTGTAAGGAAACCACCTCAATTAAATGTTTGTTTTCATAAGAGTTGCTGTGGCCATGGTGTCTCTTTACAGCAATAAAAACTACAGCAAGACTGTCATCTTTCAACATTTTTCTTCCTTTCGAATGTTATCCTAGCATATCCAGTCACTTGAGTACAGAAACAAATTGGAAACCAAATACTCAGAACATCCTTTTTATCTTTGAACCATCTAAAATTAAGATGAAAATAACATTCTTCTTTAAAACGTAATATAAGAAAAGTGTTAATAGTAATAGACACATATATACTCCCCTGAATATATACATAGGAGGGAGATTCCATTACCGCCCAAAATGTCATCATCCTGATTAGCCACAACTTTTTCAATCTAGACCCTGAACCATTGTGAATTGTTTTCTCTGGCAATTTTGTTGTGTGTAAAGTGTGTCTCTGTGTATGCATGTTTTGCATGCATATGAGTGCATGTTAGTATGTGCACCTGAGTATACTATGGAAGTGAAAGCCCAAGATGAAAGCAGAACCATCCTCCATCACTCTCCACCTTATCAGTATGGCAGGATCTCAAACATGAAGTTTGGTGGTATGGGTAATCTTGCTAGCCAACTTGTTCTGGGATTTCCTGCCTGCCTCAGTTTTAGAGGACAGAATTATAAGCCAGTTTCCATGCTCACCCAACATTTATTAATTTCTGGGAATCTGAACTCTAAACCTCAAGCTTGTACAGCAAGCTCCTTTTCCCTGAGCCATGTTCCCAGATAAATTTACTTTGTTTATACCAAATCATCCATTGTGTTTTACTTACTCACAAAGATGACTTTGACATCATGTTGAAATCTAAGCATGCCAGCACACACCCAGCACACAAAAGAAAGAATCAATAGCAGCACGCATGAGTCCTGGTAACCCCATGAGATCTAACTCTCGAGACTGCTTCCTTCTCTAAGTCCTTGCAGACTCTCATCTAGTTCTTGTCCAAGGTCCCCAAAAGTTTTGTTATCACTAATACAAAACGAGAGAACAACTTTGTGTTTCTCAGAATTTCTCATTAAACTAGAATAGAATTTGTCAAATACACATTAGAGGGAAAACTTTTGTAGGATGACATTCTTTAAAAAAAATAACTGAAGATTTATAAATATATTTCGGAGTTACTGAAATGTGTGAAACTTCTAGATATTCTAACTCAACGATAACCTGTTAAATAATCTTCAGATTATTGTATAGATAAATTCATCTGGGCTCAAGAGATGGTTCAACAATTAAAAACACTTATAGTCTTGTAGAGAACTGGAGTTCAGCTCCCAGAAACTGTCCACATTAACTGGCTCACAGCTCCAGGGGAAGTTTGGCCCTTCTTGGCTCATGCACTCAAATACACACACACACACAAGAGATTTTATTTTGTTGTTTTGGGGTCTTGTTGAGCCAAGATTTCTCTGTGTAACAGCCGTGGGTGTCCTGGAACTAGCTCTGTATGCCAGGCTGGCATAAACTCACAAAGATTCACCTGCCTCTACCTCCTATGTGTTGGGATTAAAGGAGAACGGCAACACCACCTAGCAATATTTCAATGCATTTGCCAAGATTAATAGTTCACTATTGTAGGTGTGATAAATTTCACAACACCTGAACGAAGTCAATTAATAACTGCTAAGAGAAGGAAAGTCCATCTTCTCCAGGGAACCTCTAGCAGTCCACTCTAAGCACATGGACACAAGGGAAACATTAAGTGGGTGCAGAAAACTAATATATAGAACCATAATAATTATAGAAGAGGTCATGGTATTGAGAAATGAGTGATGCAGAAAGGAGAGAGGGAAGGCTGAACTGAGCTAAACACAGTACTCATGAATGAATTTCTTAAGAAAATGTAAATTTAAACTACTTTAGATTTTATGTTATCCCAGTCAGAATGCTAAGAACAAGAAAAACAACAGACATAAAAATTTAAATTTTAAGAAGATATATATGTAGTTGACAATATTAATTTTTAAGTAACACATACAACAGCCTTAATATTTTTGAAAATATTTTAAATTAACACAGTATTATTTAATAGACCAGCATACGGTCTACTGGGGAATTCCTGACACAGTTGTAAACAATCTATGCTCTGCCTGCAAACTGGGATGCGTAGTAATGCCAGGCAAGCGAAAGGATAGTCTATTCTTTCTTATTTTTGTCTCTAGTTTAAACTCATCAGCACTCTGTAGGACACACACACAATGTTGACTTTAACTCATCTAGGTTTCAGGTCCCCCAATTTTCACATATTTTAAAGCTCTGTTATTGAGCCCCTTGAAACTCATGATTCTTCTTGAGCTGTTATCTTACTCATTAGAAAATTTACCACAAGTATGAACATTTCATTTTGTAAAATATTGGCCCAATTAAAAGTCAAGATATCTTTCTTTCTTTCTTTCTTTGCTGTTCCTTTACCTTTTGCTTACCTTGAATTTATTTGTAGGTTCATAGCTAATGAGATTTGAATGAAGATGATGTGATGGTTTCAATCATTATAATAGTTTGATTTTGAATTGAGCATTTAAGACAATATACAATTAATGTTTTTATCAATCTTGCTTTCATATTACCTCTTTTAATTTTTGTTCCTTTTTTCCTGGTTTCTTTTAGATGAAAAGACTTATTTGTTTGATGTGTGTGTGTGTGTGTGTGTGTGCACATGCATGTGTGCATGATGCTTGTGTCCATTTTTATGTATGATGCAGGTGTGGAGATCAGAGGACACCTCTGAGTACCTATGCTCACCTTCCACCTTCTTTGAGACAGGGTCTCTTGACCATTCCCACCTGCATCAGGACTATGAACACCTTGATTTTCTCATTCTTTCTCTCATCTTGCCTTAGGGGTTACAGTCTGTGATGCTGTGTTCAGTTTTTGCATAGATTCCTGGGATTCAAACTCAGGCCCTCATCTTTGAACAGTAAGACTTTACCCACTAAACCATCTTCCTGGACCTAAAGAGCATTTTAGTGGTTCTATTTCTATATGCATTGTTCGCTTTGTTGGGTTGTTATATAAATCATGTTTTAGATTTCATGGGCACCTTTAATTTATCAAGTAATATAATAGTACACCACATGACAAATGGCTAAGAAGTTTAAAGCATGCTTTTCCTGCCTCTCCAACAATATTAGTGTTCTAGTGTATCTTACTTCCACTCATGTTGTCTCCTACTACATTATTATTTGCAGCTATAAATAGTTCTCTTATATAGGAACAAAGGAAAGAAAAGCCTATAGTGCATCTGCTTCCTGCTGCTTTGTATTCTTTTCTGTAGGTTTATGTTTCCATCTGGTATTATTTTCCTTCTGTCTGAGGAACTTCCTTTAATATTTTTCATAGTTCAGGTATGCCAGGTGTAGATTCTGTTGGATACTCTTGTCTGAAAAAGTCTTCATCAGCTTTTATTTTTGATATATAGCTTTGATTGAGATAGATTTCAGTGTTGAAATATTTTCTTTAATCACTTTTTAACTGTATTTAGATTGTTTCCTGGCATCGTTTGCTTTATTCAGATAGCATAGATACAGTCTTCATCTTTTTATCCTCTCTGTGGAAGTTTTCTTTTCATAGAAAAGTACTTGAAATAGTCACTACTAAAGTTTACTATTTCAAGTTATTTGGTATTTTTTAAATACATAGAGTTTCACTGCATAAGCATGTTAGTCTCAAATTCCAGTTATCCTTATGCTCCCGCCTCATGAGAACTGGCATTACAGATGTGAAACAGCACATCTGGCTTGAAATTTTTGAGTTTCTGCATATATACTTTCGTCAAATGTGAAAATGTTCACATTTTCCTCTAATGCTTTTTTTTCTAGCACTCTTTTATGGTTTCAGCTTCACGTCTGTAAAGGTGGACTCTCTATTGTCTGGGATGCTGAGGCTTTCTCCATGTTCCTGCTCTTCCTGTCTTGGGACATCTCTGTAGCTATGATTCCTACTTCAGCAGGTTTTCCTCCTGTTGTGTTTCATCTTCTCCTTTGTCTACCAAGTGAGCACATATCATACTGCATTAAGACTACCACACTCACTGTCTCCCACCTCTTATTGAAACACCCCATTAGCTACAGGGCACACACCAGGGATCCTGCTTCCCTCAAACAGTTTGTAACTGGACAAACTTTTTCTCATAAAAAATATTTTAAACTAGTTACTTTCTCTAAAGTTACAGTAATTCATGATGGAAGGATAAATTCTGTTTCATAGGCAGACACAGAAATCATATCCTGAATAATTCAAGGAGATATTTAACTATGGAATGTGTATAAATATTTTGGACTTGTTAATATTTGAAGCATTGTTTTACTTTCTAATAATTTATTGAGAGAATGATAACTAATTCATAGGAATTTAAAAAGTGATAACTTCCTAACTAAAATTGGTACTTTATAACCAGGAGACAAATGACATGGATATCATTTGATGAGGGAAAGCTTGAATTGAGTAAGAATGTGTTAAATAGAGTTGATCTAGCAACACAAAGAGAAATAGCACCTTTGTTTAAAAACAGAAACTGAAGAACATTCAACCAACATTAGAACAAAGTTAGAACTAGGACACAGGTCTGTGATGTTCTTTTCAACCACCTCATTACAGATGAGAAATGATGGTGACAGTCAGAGGAACTCACCAAACTCCTATGGTGATATACCTTTTCCTTGGCAGCCCTTCTATTGTCCAAAGCCCTGTCTGATGTACCACCATTTGTTCCCTCTTCCTTTAACACTGAGTGTGCTGAACTAGACAGTGTGTTAAAAATTATTCAGTATAAACAAAAGGACATCTATCTAAAATTTGTCATCATCTCGCAATTTTCTAAGCATTGTATAAATCATTGATTAAACAAATTCTAGGGGCTGGAGAGATGGCTCAGTGGTTAAGAGCATCGCGTGCTCTTCCAAAGGTCCTGAGTTCAATTCCCAGCAACCACATGGTGACTCACAGCCATCTGTAATGAGATCTGGTGCCCTCTTCAGGCATGCATGCAGACAGAATATTGTATACATAATAAATAAATATTTAAAAAAAAACAAATTCTAGATTAAATCATATTGTATACTTTGTGGCTAAACTTCTACAAAACTCGAACAGGACAAGATGCAGGCATGGAAAGAGGTGCAGACAAGTAAGATGCAGACATGGAAGGAGGTAAGTCTTCTCACCTGCGCATTCTCAGTTCAGTGCAGTTGACATCTCAGAAAACAATCACTACTTGAGATCAGAGAGTTCTTGCAAAGAATTATACTCAGCATCAAAAATCTGATTGAAAATATATGATTCCCCTCATGAGATTCTTCACATCTTTTTGTCTTTACAATCTCACCAAGAATTTAGGCAAATATTCACCGAGTTTTCTGGAAAATTGAAAAGAATTTTCAACAAGATATTGTTAGGGAAATTCAGCCATGTCAGAAATGATGTCCTAATTTTCAGAATTAAGTGTCATAAAAGAATCACAAAGCTCCCTTCCCATCTTACTAGTTCTTTGTTATATCTGCTTAACAAAAGAGGGTTGAGTTCCCAGGAAATATCACAGTAAGCATACACAAAAGGGAATGCAGAGCTTCTAACCTCCAAATAGCCTGCTCACATTCAGTTTAATGTCTCATTCTGATCCAGCAATAACCAAAAAGGTACTGATAAAAAGTGCATCTGTTTACAAAAACCAAAATGTTGCAGAGAATGTCTGGTATGGTGTGTGTAGCCTGTGTGTGTGTCTGTGTGTCTGTGTGTCTGCGTGCTTCTGTCTGTCTACGTCTATCTCTTTCTCATACTCACACAAACACATGGATGCCTGATAAAAGTCAATATTTTTTACAGTAAATACATGCTAATAACATGCTTAGAACCCTGCCTTGAAAGTTCAAATTTCAAACAAAAAAATAGCTCAAATGAGTTATGAGCAAGAGGAGGAAGTGCATTGAGCCCAGAAAAAATGAAAATTTGGGTATGTACTCATGATTTGTTATCAGATTATCTTGGGGAATCTACTAGGAAACAAATAATTAATAAGCCACATCAAGCATAGTAACCTGTATAAGTACCGTGAGCACTTATCTGTTTTGTTAATGGCTGGTTCCTGTATTCATAACTATAATCAATATCTGAGAATAGAACTTTTTCAGAATGCTGTTTGTTCATGTCTTATCCTCACTTGACAGATTCATTCCTGACATCATGGGCTCTCAAGAAATACTTGCTGATTGTCTGGATAGATGAATGAAAGAATAAATGAATGATATGAAAAGTTGGTAGCATGAAAAGTTCAACAGAAGAGGGAGTCTGTTGGAGTTTCCACTTTATATTAGATTCTCATACTGTGATTAGATTTTCTAGTTCTTTATTCCAGTGTTGTTTCTATTTTATTGATTTTTTTCCATATCTTATTATATCACACTTTCACAGCATTGGAGATACAGACCAGATAATAGAATCTCAAACCAAGCATGTAGGGAAGAAGAACCTGGGGCCATCTGTGTGAGACCAGACCATGTGAATTCTCTGCTCTTACCCTTAGACCAACTTGAGTTTGGAATCAAAAGTATGTGCCTTTTAAAAAATTATAAATTCTTTTTTACAGGTGAGAAATACTCCACTGTGTAAATATAACTGTGAAATTTTCTTTATTCATTCTTCAGTTGAGGGGCATCTGGGTTGTTTCCAGGCTGTGGCTACTACAAACACTGCTGCTATGATCATTGTTGAGCACGTGTAATTGTGGGATGGTTGAGTATGCTTTGGATATATGCCCAAGAGTGGTATTGCTGGGTCTCAAGGTAGATTGATTCCCAATTTTCTGGAAAACCACCATACTGTTTCCAAATGGCTATACAAGCTTGCTATCCCACCAGGAGTGGAGGAGTATTCCCTGACTCCACATCCTCTCCAACATAAGCTGACCTCAGTATTTTTGATCTTAGCCATTCTGACAGGTATAATATGGTATCTCAGAGTCATTTTTATTTATATTTCCCTGCTAATTAAGGATGTTGAGCAATTCCTTAAATGCCTTTCAACCATTTTAGATTGTTCTGAGGGAGGTTCTCTGTTTAGCTCTGTACCCCATTTTTAAATTGGGTTATTTGGTATTTTGATGTCTAGTGTCTTGAGTTCTTTATGTATTTTAGAGATCAGCCCTCTGTCAGATATGGGATGGGTGAAGATCTTTTCCCATTCCGTAAGCTGTTGTTTTGTCTTATTTACCATGTCGTTTGCTTTACAGAAGCTTTTCAGTTTCAGGAGGTCCTATTTATCTGGGGTTATATTTAAGAAGTGATCTCCTGTGCCAATGTGTTCAAGGCCATTTCCTACTTTATATTCTGTGAGGTTCAATACAACTGGATTTATTGAGGTCCTTGATACACTTGGACTTGAGTTTTGTGCATGGGGATAGATATGGATCTATTTGCAGCCTTCTACATATTGACATTTATCATTATGCCAGCACCATTTGTTAAAAATGTTTTCCTTCCTCCATTGTACTTCTTCTTTGTCAAAATTCAGGTGCTCACAGGTGTATGGATTAATGTCAGGGTGTTCGATTTTATTCCACGTCTCCACACTTCTGTTTTCAACACCAGTACTGAGCTGTTTTTAATGCCAGTACTAAGCTGTTTTTATTTCTATAGCTCTGTAGTAGAGTTTGAAGTCAGAGATGGTGATGTCTCTGGAAATTCCTTTATTGTACAGGAGTGTTACTGAGCCATAAAAAAATGATAACATGAAATCTGCAAATAAACTGAACTAGAAAAAAAAATCCTAAGTGAAGTAACCCAGACTCAAAAAGGCAAAACACAGTATGTACTCACTCATAAGTGGATATTATATGTAAAGAAAGGATAATCAGACTACAATCCACAGCTCCAGAGAAGATAGGTAACAAGAAGGACCCTAAGGAGGACATATGGACTGCCCTGGAAAAAGGAATTGGATGAGATCTCCTGAGCAAATTGGTGGCAGAAGGAGTGGTAAAGGAAAGGAGAAGGGGATGAGAAGATGAGAAAACCAGATGGTTGGGGAGGGGAATGGAGTGGGAGAGCAATAAAAGGGATAATCTTGATAGAAAGAGCCACTATGGGGTTATGGGGAAATCTGGTGCTAATGAAATTCCCTAGAATTCTCAAGGGTGACCCTTGCTAAGATTCCTAGCAATAGTGGAGAGGGTACCCAAACTGGCCTTCCCCTGTAATCAGCTTGGTGAGTACGCCAACTATCATCATAGAGCCTTCATCCAGATGCAGAGTTCCACAATCAAGCACCAAGCCAAACTCCAGGAGTCCAGTAGAAGAGGGAGGAGGAAATATATGACCAAGGGAGGTCAAGATCTTGATGGAGAAATCTGTAGAGACAGCTGAACCAAGCTTGTGGAAACTCATGATCTCTAGACCAACAGCTGTGGATCCTCCATGGGACCAACTAGGCTCTCCACATGTGAGAGACAGAGGTTAAGCGTGGACTATCTGAGGGGCCCCTGGCAGTAGAACCAGGATCTATTCCTGGTGCATGATCTAGCATGATCCCTGTGGTAAGATGCCATGCTCAACCTTAATTGGGGGGTGGGGGGCCTTGGTCCTGCCCTATTTAAGGTGCCAAACTTTGTTGAAGCCCCATTGGAGCCCTTACCTATTGGATAGAATGGATGGAAGGTGGGCTGGGGGAGGAGATGAGAGGGCAGCCAGAGGAGGGTGGAAAGGAGAACTGTGGTTGGAATACAAAATGAAATTACAAAATAATAAATAAATGTTTATAAAATTACAAATTTAAAACAACTGTTAAAAGTGTATAATCTCTTATTTATGGGGCAATCAAAACACAAATTTCCTAAGATGGAAAATGACCTCACATTAGCATCGAACAACCATGCAGAAACATTTTCGCGTCTGTCATCCTGATGGCTGTCCCCTCCCTATTCAGCCTGCAGAATGTAGCCAGTCCAATATTTCTTGATGTGTAGAAGCCACAAATCAAACAAACACCACACAAACGCCTCTGCATGATTTGAACATGCCATTGGGGACATACTAATCCACTGACCCCACATGGCAGCTAGACTCTGTATACCACATTTATAAGTCTTGATATAAATGAGTTTGTAAATAAAAAAGATTAACATCTTTTGCAAATTATTGTTCATACATATTTTAATAATCCTGCGAGAATTCAATGCATTTTATTTTGAAATGCATCTACCTTTATTTTCCAAGGCAGGATCAGTTGTAAGTCACTACTCATGGGCATATTACCCAGTCTTGTGTTGTTAAGTAGGATCCACACACCTTCTACAATAGCTACAATCTATCAGCATTTACCTAAAGGAGCCACTGCAGTAAGTTCACTACAAATATCATCTAACCCCTTCCTCATTGGGCCCAACTAGATACAATGTCATAACTCATTTTTACAAATGAGAATCTGAAACTCAGTCAAGACCATCTGTCTATAATCATACAGTGAGGAGCAGAGTACAGTCTCAGCTGGATCCACCTGGCTTTTTCTACCCCTCTAACCATCTCACTGTGGAAATTTGAGCATTGTGATACTCAACCTATGACTTCACATCAATCTGACAAGTCCTTTTGTAGATGCCAGTGGACAATGGCTTCCTATTCTCTGTCCAAACTATGTCAGCAGCACAGTTCTTGCTACTCCTTGACCTTATTCATTCACCACTTGGATAATCTAGTAGTAAGAAATGTATTTGCTCTGAGTCAGAGGTGTTTTTTTAAAACTCATGAGAACCACTTATTCTTTCCTAAGCAGCAGTAGATGGTTTCCACTTATTCTCTTCTGTAGCACAGCTCTTCAGATAGCTGATTCGGTCTTTGTTTTTCAGCATCTATTTGTTATGTTTTGTTGAATGATACCCACTGCAAAAAAAAATTATAAGAATACGAGACCCTGTATCATGGTTTACTGATTAAGACAGGTGCTAATAAGATAACAGTAAAAGGCATATAATGGGAAAATGTAGCAAGAAGTATGATATTACAGAAAAATACAAGATTGACAAAGAATTCTATGGGAAAATCTGGTGGCATGGGCTATAATCCATGCTGAGGGGTTATATGACCAAGACAGGATCATTTCTAGTACAAGGTCTGCCTGGGCTACTTAATAAGACTTGATCTCAAAATAAAAAGTAGAAAGAAGACTAGGGGTATATCTCTGTGATGAAAACTTGCTTAACACACATAAAGCTCTAGGATAAATGATCTGTATGAGACAAAATTAGTTAAACATTTAAGCAACAGAACCAAAGGTGGTAGAGCCTCTTAAAGATGGAAGAGCCTGCAAGTATTCCAATCTTGGAAACATTAAGCATCCTATCAACAAGAGGAGGTATGGAGATTGGAGACTGAGGGATTCTGACAAACTGTTATAAGTCTGCAGAACAAATGTACAATTATAGTGGATATATTTGTTCATTAATTGTGGCAAATGTAGTCCATTAATACAAGATGCTAATAAAGGGAATTTTGATGTGTATATACAGAACCTCTTTACTATCCTATCTAATTGTTCTAAAATTTTAAAATTAATCTAAAACAAATTTCTCTTTAAATCAAAAAGGAAATGAATAAAATTGTCTTAGTTTGTAGTCGAATCAGGACCAACTAATTCTAAGTTTGTCTGAGTGTTGTTTGCAAGTATTTCTACCACATTACCATGATTCTGAGAGGTTTCTAAATTTGGATCCCTATTAGTGACCTTCCAGATGCACGTTAGCCTCACCCTTCACAAACTAGCTCAGTTCCACAGACAGCACCCCCTCCCAGTTTTGTTTCACAGTAGCAACCCTTCCCTGGCTTTGTATGACAAGAAATGCCTGCTGTAATTTGTGTGTCATTCTCTGTTCCAATGTCTCCCAATCTGTGAAGTCACCACCCTTTGCCACTCTGGAGTACAGGTTATCTACAATGTCCCTATCATCTCACCCTATCAATTTTTCTTAGTTTATGTCTCTCCAGAACTTATCTGGATCCCATGAACCTCTTTCTAGAATGCATTTCCTTCTGCTATTAGCATCCAGCAAGCAGTTTCTTTTCTAATCCCTGCCCTCTGGTCTTCCAATATTGTTTCTAGAAGACTCAGGGCTGCTTTCATAAATCTATTTGCTCATTAGAGTAACTCTACAGTTGTATCTCATCTCTGGTTGACTTCGAATATTGACCACTAATCCTTTCTCTCTCTTTTTCTAAGCGCCCTTGGAACAACAGGCTTCATTGACCTTCTCCACTTTGCTTGAACTCTTTTCCTTGACCCTGTGTTATCATCTCAGAAAATGGGATCCTCATCTGGTGTTCTGAGCTCACCTTTCTGTGCCCTGACAAGGATACATCCCCTACTCCCAGGATATAGCCAATCTCATCTTCACCTTAATGACACTACTCTCCCCTTTCAATCTTTTCATCTTCTCCAAAGGTTAAAAATATGTCCATAGCTCTTTACTGCCCAGCTCCATGATCTTTTCTATTCTTCTGATTTCCTGTGGCATCTCATCCCCTCAATTATCCTTTCTCTCGATTCCCCACTCATAGCTATCATTCTCCTCCATGATCATTTAGGGTAATCATCCTAAAATAAGGATTACTTGACTATCATTTCAACTGCCAAAGAATAACAATGCATTCATTAATCACTTGTAGGTGATTTTTATCTGTAAGAAGACAACATACAATCATGGTTCCAGCCAGAGAAAGAAAAGATAACATTGCATGAAAACATGGGCATCTCTAGTCTGTGAAGAATCATGTCAAAGTGCATGTTTTATAGCTCTCTATGATTCATTTTTAAAATTTATTTCTCTTTACACAGTATTTACACAAAAACTCCATTAACCAGATAACATTAGCCTTTATTCCTACTGAAACAGATTATAGACTTGCTTAAGATTTGTGTTTGTTTATAAAAATCGATTCATAAATGACAAGTGTTAATTAAGGGATGTTGAACTGATTTTTTTATAGGCTACTAACACTGACTTTTAAAAATAAATATTATTTCTAAAACCATTTGAGACTGCTATTTTCCTTTTCAGGAAATATAGAGAGCTTAAAAATTAGTATTAGATCTTGGCTATTCTTACAGGTTAAGATGGAATCTCAGAGTTGTTCTGATTTGCATTTCTCTGATAACTATGGATGTTGAACATTTCCTTAAGTGTCTTTCAGCCACTTTAAATTCTTCTGTTGAGAGTTCTCTGTATATATCTGTATTCCATTTTTTATTGGATTATTTGTTCTTTTGATGACCAATTTCTTGAGTTCTTTGTATATTTTGGAGATCAAACCTCTATCTGATGTGGGATTGGTGAACATCTTTTCCCATTCTGTAGGATGTCGTTTTGTCTTCTTGACCATGTCCTTTGCTTTACACTGATGACAACTTATGCTAGATTGGATGAGGGATAAAGGGAACATTCCTGCATTGCTAGTAGGAGGACAAGTTGGTACAGCCCCTTTGGATATCAGTGTGGAAATTTCTTAGAAAATTAGGAAATAACTTTCCTCAAGACCCAGGAATACCACTTTTGAGTATATATCCAAAGGATGCTCAACCATGCCACAAGGACATGTGATCATCTATGTTCATAGCAGTATTGTTTGCATAGCCAGAACATAGAAATAACCTAAATGCCCCTCAACCAAAGAATGGATAAGGAAAATGTGGTATATTTACACAATGGAGTACTACACAGCAGAAAAAAATAATGGCATCTTGAAATTTGCAGGCAAATGGCTGGAACTAGAAAGCATCATTTTGAGTGAAGTAACCCTGACTCAGAAAGACAATTATTGTATGTACTCATTCATAAGTGGCTTTTAAACATAAAGCAAAGAAAAACAAGTCTACAATTCACAATCCCAGATAACCTAGACAACAATGAGGACTCTAAGAGAGACATACATAGATCTAATCTACATAGGAAGTAGAAAAAGACAAGATCTCCTGAGAAAATTGGGAGCATGGGAACATTGGGAGAGGGTAGAAGGGGAGAGGAGAGGCAGGAACAAGAGTAGAGAAAAATGTAGAGCTCAATAAAAAAATAGTTTTAGAGCCCAAAGACACAGACAGTATGTAAAACTACCCCTGCAATCTGTTTGATATAGAGTGTGCCTGCCTCTAAGATGGGTCCTCGAGAGCAGGGTCTCATTTTGTTATGTATCATGCACAACGCCTTGGTCAATGGAATCTCAGAGTCAATGAATTGAGGATGAGAGCAATGAAATTGATGAATACACAGAGCAATAATATATCTATCATCCATTTTCATACAGCAATGACATATCTATCATCCATTTTCATATAGCAATGACATATCTATCATCCATCTTCAGCTGTAGGATCATATATGATGTTTGGCCTCAAATGAAAGTTGTTGAAAGTTAAACTCTTCAGCCTCAAAAGCAGAAATAGTAACTGCACATTTAGCTGGTTTCCAAAGGCTTTGCTTAGGTAGTATCCACAAAAGAACAAAGTGTTGCTTTTTTACTGAGCAGAACAAATCAATAGCCTACATTTAGAACTTTCTCTACCAGTAGGACAAAGTACATTGTATCCCATCTCCTACAGCTTTTCCCTCCAAACACTGTTGGTGTTTCTCTTTAATTAAAGCTGCTGGGTTTGCATAGTTGCTTAATTAATTTGAGAGAACATCGGCCTTAATGCCTTTAGGAAAGTGGTTGTAATTGCAGTGCCAATCTCTCAGTAAAAGTAACAGGACCAAAACATTTTAATAGCAAAGTTCCAAGAACAAAAAATGAATATTGCAAGTAGAAGTCATAAGTAATCATTAGTCTTGCTATTAGCTATGTTTTATAGAAATCATTCCAAGACTTTGACTTGGGGATCTCAGACGCAAGAACTTAGTGTGTAATTTAGCACTCCAAACTCAGCTGGCTCAGGCTGTTATTTGGTCTCCATTACCGACAGAGGCTACTCCACTAAAGGCTCCGCATTTCTCCCATGTGAAAGATCAGATGTGCCGTCTTAGTGAGAGGCTCTAGGACAATTAACCTCTTTCACAGTCCCCATCCACACCACCCTTGCATTTTGCCACCCGCAAATGTGGAACCCTCCAGTGGCTGCAGACGGATTATCTGGCACAACTTGGGGGAGTTGCCTACTTATCTAGTGTTCTGAGCTTCCTGTAAAACATACAGTTTCTAAATTCTCTCCTGTTCTACACTAAGGAACAATTTACTTACGAATGTAAGACAGTTCACATTCCTAACTTCACAGTATCTGTGGTGCAATCACACTTACCTGAGTTTTCTTTACCAAGTAGGACACTGTTAGAGCAAGATTCCTACATAAGGGCTCCACAGGGATGGTCTGCCTCGAAGCTGAGGCACCCTTCAGTAGGATTTGGTTTCTTTCAGAAATGTTGCATTATGGTATCCACAGACTAGATGCCAGGCCTAACAGCAGCTAGTCTACAATCATGATGGAAGATTACTCCAGCCCTGGGTAACAGGAGAGGTAGTGGGAACATTCTGCATCTACCTGATGTGGTGTCTAGGAAGTGCTGCCTGCCACAAAATATAAAGCCCCACATACTTTGTAAACACTCCCCAAGGGTCCAGCTCCTGTGGTGGTTTGAATGAGAATGGCCTGTATATCATTTTATATTTGAACACTTGATCCTCACTTGATGGAAATTTTGGGGGAGGATTAGTAGGTTTGGTCTTATTGGGGGAGATGAGACACCAGGTACAGGTTTTGAGGTTTCAAAAGGCTCCCCACCATTCCCAGCCCACCCCCTTCCATGTGTGTGGGGGTGTGTGCACATGATGCCTCATGATTTTATCCCAATGTGAGCTCTCAGCTACTGCTCCAGGCAGCATACCTACCTGCCTGCCTGATGCCATGCTCCTTGCCACAATCATCATGGACTCTAATCCTCTGAAACAGCAAGTTCTTTATTAAATGGTTTCTTTTATAAGTTGTCTTGGTAATAGTCTTGTATCACAGCAATAAAACAGTAACTTAGACAATCCCTATATCTCTTTTGCAGATTTTTCTTAACATTTATCTTCAACTATTAGTCCCCCAGACACAGTAAAGGCATGCTTCCCTGTCCTTATTGTCACCTCGGATCACCTCCAGGGATGCTGAGGACTAGGTTATTTTCAAAATCGTTCCCATCAAGAGGATTGTTCTTCACTCCTTTTTACTGTGTTTAATATAGTACAATCAACATTAAGTTCACATTCACATTAAGCTAACCTATTATATGAACCAGATTCAGATTTTCTGCTTTCAGTGTTATGCTTAGTCTTAAAATTACGTCTGTTTTATTATGCTTGCAAACAATATATTTTAAACCTCTGTTTTTGGAAAAACAAGCCTTGTACTTAGGAACTATTTACTCATGACAATCATACAAGTTAAGAATATGTGTTTATTATGCACACACATGTATGTAAATACTCATTGCACATAGTATGCAAATGTGATACATCTGGTTTTTATTGTATTGCCACTTTTTTGTTGTTGTTGCTGCTGCTGTGCCCTTCATGCAGAGAAAAGACATTTATACCTTGGACCCGAAACTTATGACAAAGAACCATGACCACTGACATGTTGGACTTGTTCCCCTTTCTCTTAAGTGCCACAGGAGTTATGGGAAAGATTTACACAAAGAAATGCCTAGTTGCTTGAACATAGTGTACTTGCTAGATTTTTGTCAACTTGACACAAGCCAGCGTCATCTGAGAAGAGGAGGTTTTCACCTTTCCATCAGATTGGCATGTGGGCAAGTCCATGGAGGTGTTTTGCAGATTAATAATTTATGTGGTAAAGCCCAGTCCACAGTGGGCTGTAGCACTCCTTGGCATGTGTTCCTGGTTTGTATAAAAAAGTAAGCTGAGCATGCCATTGTGAAGAAGCCAGTAAGTGGCATACCTCTGTGGTCCCTACCTCTTATTTGAGTTCCAGCCTCAGCTTTTCTTGATGGTGGATTATAACTATTAGTCAAAAAAAAAACCCTTCCCTCCCCAAATTATTTTTTGGACAGTGTTTTATCATAGAAAAACTAGGAAGAAAGATAGAAAAGATGTTAAGACAATGATTCTGGTAACTTGGGACTCACTTTGTGATAGCCATACCTACAGTCAATCTTGTCCTTTCAGCTTGCTCATCATTGACACACCATGTCCTTTCTACACCAATTAACTGCTATTATGTCTTTTGAACAGGGCTTGTGAGGTCAGACAATACCTCTGATGGGCAATTCCAGTCACAGAATTACTAATGTCTCGTAGCCAAGCACTTAGCCTCTGTTAAATCTAGCATCACAGCAAGAACCAACTTTTGATCAGTAAAGAGGTTTGCTGCAGAAGGTTTGCAGTGAAGAGGTTCGCTGCAGAAGGCATGCCCTTTATGTGACTGTGCACTGGGCTTTCCCAAATGTATCATGTGGAAGTGCCAGGAAGCTTTCTCATTCAAGGTAGATACAGTCAACAACTCTGAGTAATCTAGGTTGAACGGTTCAAGGAAAGATGCTTTCTCTGACATGACCTGCCTCCTATTCTGCATCTCATTCAAATCTGGCAAATGTGTAGGTCCCTTTTCAAATAGAACAGAATAAGATTTTTAAGTGTTAGATTGCTATTCCTAAAATTCAAAACAATTCTTGCCTCTATATGACATTCTTCAGGTTTTAAGAAACTCTTTATCTTTTTAAAGATTTGGTGTGTGTGTGTCCAGAAGAAGTTATTAGATTCTTCAAAACTTGTAGCTATAGGCAGTGCCAGACGTGGGTGCCAGGACTTGAACTTAAGTCCTCTGAACAAACAGTAAGCACTCTTAACCACTGTTTTATCTCTCCAGCCTCCTTACTCTTTATCGTGAAGAGTATATTCTAACAAACCTTCAACTACTTTACTATTAGGGCCTTGGCATCCTTTCCATGTGGATGCCTTCCCCAGAATGTCTTATTTGGTTAACTCAGTATTAGTAGTTTGGTGGCCAAGGAAGATGCTGGGAAGGGGTAAATCTGAAGGAGAAGTACCAGAGGGATATAGGTCAAGCATACTTTAGTTAAAAGTTGCTTTAGATTGGGGAGATGAGACAAAATAAATGTGAAATAAGTGGTGAGTTTCTGATATATTTACCAACTGCATGATAGGAAAGCTTGTATTAGACTTTAGAGAAAACTGCAAATTGGGTGATCATAAGTCAACTCAGAATTTCAGATGTGGTCACAAATACATATTAGTCCATTCATTAGTCACACATTAGAGTCCAAAAAGTTTCCAAATTATCTCTTCTCAGATAACCATCAGGATCTAGGCACAGAGATGAGCTGACATCCTTTAAGTGTGTTTTTCTAGGTCACCTTGGACTTTGGTAAAAGATTAGTAGAAATGAATAAGCTTTGTTTGTGCCTATTGCATCCCTCATCCTATTGGCTGAAACTGAGACACAGATGCATGCCTATGAGCACTGTTGAGAAAAGTATTCTGGTCATAAGGCTGACTAACAATGAGCAGGAGCCAGCTGAAAATGAAAATTATCAGAAATCAGGAAGGAAGTTGGGTCCTCGGTTTCAGTCTCTTTTCTCTTTATTTATGTCATCTTTTCAGAGCTGTGTTGGCTGCCAGCATAGGGAATGACAGGAAGTGTCAAGAATACTATGGAGCTCTTGCTCCTTAGTACCCTTAAGCGTATCTCTATGTCCTGCTCCAAAAAGTAAACTCAGGGTGGAAAGAAGTGTGCAGCCTTTCTTGGCTCTCAAGGGTCCCGATCTTTTGCACACCAGACAGCATTGTTGCTTGTGGATCTTACCAGACTCCTGCACATTGTGTGTTCAAATGAACTACGTGGAGATGGCGCAACGAAAAGTGGGAAATGTTCTCATTGTATGTAGCTCCTTAGGCCCATGGCCCTGCTAGACTTCACACCAAACAATAGAAGATTGAAAGTAAAATTAAACGATGTCAGGATAATGGCTGAAGCTCAAAGGCCCTGCACATGGTGTTCAGCGTGAGACCACACAGACTATATTCCCATGCTATCAGGCTTGTAGCTCAGCTCTCTCAAAAAGTTAATGTTTGAGAGCACCTGGGGCTCATACTGCATGGATGCTGTGTTTTATGTTTTATTTATAATGTAGTAGTCAGCTGCCAATCACTTGGTATCAGACCTTTCAGGCCGTTCAAGAATTAGCTCTCACTTGGAGACTACAGAAGATAGAATATTATTTTCCTTAAATAAATAGATAAAATGGAAAAAGAAAGTTTAAGTGGAAAATGAAGGTTTACAGGTAGTAAGTGATATGCCAAGGCCAGAGGCCTATCCATGTGATTATAACAACACCATTTTCCTCCAAAGATCTTTTCTCCTACAGATGTACACATTAGACATAGACTCTTAGCAAGCAGGATAAATCATTTTTGGATGTATTTTTACTATGTCCAACACACTCACTTTAGGCTTTTATTTTTTCCAATCTGTAACTGGTCAAGTCAAACTAATAAATCTTAGAGTTGGAAAGAATCCTTTATCTAATCAAACTGAACTCCAGACAAGAAACACGACTCCCCTCTGTAACTATCCTAAGAGGATATCCACCCCTACTTTACCATCCCAAGTGAAGGAAACTCATTTATTCCCAGGCGGACATTCAATTTGTAAAAAGTACTCAACAAAGAAACAAGCCAAGTGTTGTAAAAATATAAGACTATTCCTTTTCATGCCATAAAGTAGTATTCCAAAATAAAATTAGACTAAGGTAATAGCATATCTTAGGGAAAAATATCTAGGCAATAATAGTATGTGGAAGACATGGGAAATGATTTTTCTTCCATCCATTACTACTGATGTGCATTTCAGTTTCTCCCGGAGGGGATTTTCTTGCTTGCACACAGCCGGAGACAGGTGGATAAGCCTTTGGCCTGAGGGTGGGGTCTCACGTTCTGATGGGCAAGTGAAAATAATGTTAACAATAGGAAAAAATCAGCATATACAATCTTAACATCAATTGTGTTCAAGTGTTGATTCTAAAAGTTTGCACGTCTGAGTTCCGAAAGTTTACACATGCTGCAGATGTGATGTGGAAGAAGACAGTTAGGGTCTCTGAGTCTTCATTTCCTCATCTGGAAACAAAGAGAAATAAGAGCTGCTTCACAGGAGTGTTCAAACACTGACAAGAAATCAACTGCGCTGGTACATCTAAAGGTTACCTATAAATAGCAAGCTTTAAACAAGTAGAGATGTCATTAGCAAGCTGAAGGCTGACGAAAAGCAGAGCGAGCAAGAGACAAGAATGAAGGAGAAGTGAAAGGCTGAGGGTGGGAGAAGGAACATGGGGGAGAGAGCAATGCTTTCCAAGCCAACCAATTGGGCATCTTTACATTTGATGTTGTACACAGTGGCCGGAGAGGAAGGAAAGATGTAATATACGCATATATAAGAAAAAGTGACCTCACCTGAACAAGGGTCTCTCATTAGGATGTGGGTACCGCTTCCTGACTCATCGTGCTCTAGGCATTTTCTGTAATTTTGGTTAGTGAGATAACAGTTCTAAACTTCTTGCTTCTCTGTTAGACAGCATGCTATATTCCTTTCTTCCTAGATTGTTGACGCATATTAAGAAGGAACCTGTGAAAACACATTATGAATATGTTAGTTATTGGTGCTATTCCTTTGAGAATTACAGACTGTTGGAGAAAATATTGGGGGAAAAGATTCGGTGGATTAGAAATCTGTGCAAGTCCCTGATGGTATTTGAAGCAGAAGCCAGGGAGCAGCAGAGTAAAAAATCAGGATCCAGAGTATTTGGTAAACTATATTTATTTTTCAATAAGTTTTATCTCAAGGAAGCATGATTATGGCAAAGAAAGAGGAAGGACAAAGAGAGAGAAGGAGGAGAGGAGAGAGAGAGAGAGAGAGAGAGACTTTGGTGCCATTGCTCTTTTTCAAGATTCTTAGAAGACAATAACATCTGTGTTTGACAAATAGAGAAACCAAACTAAAACAGGCAAGTCCGTCATAATCAAGCACAAGAGACTGTTTGCAGCCTGGTAAGATGGCACAACTGCTGAGACCATTTGATGCTCTTGCAGAAGATCTTAGTGCTGCTTCCAGCACCCAGATAGTAGCTCACAACATTCTGTATCTTCCCAAGGAATCCCATGCTCTCTTCCGACCTCCACAGGCACAAGACACACAACGAACACGTGTATACATGCAGGTACTATTTTAACATTTTTGTATCTCAGAGCATAAGGGAAATTGCTCTGTAATTCTCTTTCTTTTGTTGAATCCTATGTGGTTTTCGTATCAGGGCAACTGTGTCCTCATAAAATGAGTTGTATAATGTTTCTTCTGCTTCTATTTTATGGAATAATTTAAGGAGCGTTGACATTAATTCTTTAAAATTTAGAAAGAATTCTGTGCTAAAAGATTCGGGCCTTGGACTTTTGGGATGATGGGAAAATTTAATAATTGTTTCTATTTTCCTAGGGCCTACAGATCTAAATAAATTCCTAATCTTTAGTTAACTTTGGTAAGTGATATTGATTTAACTTTAGTAAGTAGTAGGTATCAAGACAATTAACCATTTCCTTTAGATTTTCCAATTTATTAGAATATAGGTTTTTAGTGTATGTCTTTATTATTCCGTGGATTCCCTCAGTGTCTGCAAAACCAAGAACACATTATAAATATCATCCAACATGATCAAGTAAGCATCATCCCAGAGATATAGGGATGGTTCAATGCACAAAAATTTGTAAATGCAATCCTTCCACCAAAAGCATGATCATCTCATTAGATACAGAAAAGTCATTTGAAAAAAAATCCAATACTCCTTCATAATAAAAATTCCTGGTGAGATTAGAGATACAATGCAAAAACCTCAACATTATAAAGCAATTTATAGCAACCTCATAGCCAAATGGAGAGACACTAAAAGCAATTCTCCTAAAGTTAGTAACAAGACAAAGGTGTCCACTATCTCCATACCTATACAATATAGTACTTGGAATTTTGCCTGGAGCAATAAGACAACTAAAGGAGATCAAGGGTATACAGATAGGAAAGGAAGAAGTCCAAATATCCTGATTTGCCAGTCATATGGTAGTATACATAAGTGACCTTAAAAATTCCACCAAGAAACTCCTATAGCTGATAACCATTTTCAACAAAGTAGCTAAATTCAAAATTCAATCAGAAGACTCAGTAGCCCTTCTATATAGAATTGACAGACAAACCAGGAAAGAGATCAGGGAAATAAGATCTTTCACAATAGACTCAAATTATATAAAACAGAAGGCTTGTATGATAAAAACGTTAAGATGCTGAAGAAACAAATTAAAGAAGATATGGAAAGATTTTCCATACTCATGCATTAGTGGGTTTAATAAAATATGAGTGATCATTCTACCAAAAGAAATCTACTGATTCAATGCAATCCCCATCAAAATTCCAACACAGTTTTTCACAGATCTCAAAAAGCCATCTTCAGCTTCATATGAAAGCTAAAACAGCACTGAATAATAAAGGAGCTCCTAGAGATTTTATCAACCCTATTTCAAGTTGCATGACAGATCTATAGTAATAAACACATCATGGTATTGCTACAAAAACAAATGCATTGTTCAATGGACTCAAATTGAAGGCCCAGAAATAAATTCACACTTATGAACACCTGGGTTTTTTATAAAAAGAAGTGAGAAATATATCCTGAAAAAAAGGCAGCATCTTCAACACGTGGTGCCGGTCAAAATGGAAAACTACATGTAGAAGAATCCGAATAGACAATATCTTACCACCATGCACAAAAATCAACTCCAAGTGGACCAAAGACTTTAATATATAACCAGATCCTGAAACCGATAGAAGAGAAAGCAGAGCATAGTCTTGAAGTCATTAGCACAGGAAAAGACTTTTTGAACAGAACAGAATTAGCACAGACACAAAGATCAACAATAAATGAGACCCCATGAAACTTAAAAACTTCTGCATGTCAAAGGGCAAGATCATTTGAAGAAAGTATAAACCTAGAAAATGGGAACTATGCATGTGATAGGGGATTAATATCCCAAATATATAAAGAACTTGGAAAACTAGATAACAAGAAAATAAATGTCTCAATTAAAAATGAGATATGGATCTAAAGGAGAATTCTCAAAAGCAGAAATTCATACCTAAGCATAAAAGAATACCTAAGGAAAATGTCCTACATCGTTAGTGATCAGGAAAATGCAAATCAAAACTATTTTGAAATTGCATTGTATACTTATCACAATGGCTAAAGTCAGTGAAAGAAGGGACAGTTTATGCTAGGAAGGTTGTGGAGCAAGAGGAAGAAACAGTCGTTCATTGCTGGTGGGAATACAAACTTATACAGTCACTATTGGAAACCAATGTGGTGGTTCCTCAGAAAGATGAGACTTTATCTACCCAAGATCTAGTTATACCACTCTTGGGAATATACCAAAAGGCCACTTCTTCTTCTACAGAGTCACTTGTAGGCAGAGGTTGCTCATTGATTTCCTGGCTGCTGAGTAAAGGTGTCTCTCCTTCGGCAACTGCATGGTGTCTCCATGACACCACCTACTTTCTCACTATATTTCTGTTTGGATTTCCTGCCTGACTTAGTTTACTAAGCCATTGGCTGAAACAGCTTCTTTAATAACTAATGATAATAAAACATATTCATAGCACACTGAGGGAAATCCCACACTGGACACTTATTACAACATGATGCCTCCATCAAATCTCTCCCCTCAGGGCTCAAGGAACTCTGTAGAAGATGAAACAGAAAAAAATAATAATAAGAGTCAGAGGATATGGAGGACACCAGAAAACAGCATCCTGTAAAGCAACATGAGTGATGCACATAAGAGCTCACAGAGACTGAGCAGCATAGAGAGAGCCTTCTAGGATCAACATTAGCTGGCATCACAGTATTAAAAGTACAAGTGGACACATGCCACCATCTCTAACCCAGAAGCAATCTCCAATTGATAACCACCTGCAATGAAAACTTTATTTTCTACAAAAGAGTCTCATTGGGGAAGCAAACAATTCTCAAAGTTAGACTGGATTCTAGGCAATAGATGGTCAACAGATACAAATTCAGTGGCCTCTTTGGAGGTTTCTTATTGTTGGGTCTCTTCCTTTTTTAAACTTTTCCTTATTATTTTTCTACTTTCTTTTTTATCATACAGGTCCTTTGCATAAATATTATGGCTTCTATTAGCTTTATGGGGGGAGGTATTTTTATTGAGTGGGTCTCTGGTTTTGCTCACTCTCTTATACTCTTTTCCCTTTTCCAATTCTGATTGTTTTAGTTTTCTTTTATCTTATTGTATTTTATTATATAAAAAGGAAATAAAATTTTTGCTTCTGGATCTGGTGGCCAGGTGACTTAAGACAGGAACGCAGTTCAGATGGAAAAAGGGCCTCATCAACACTGTGTTGCTGTTTATACTCCTTTTGAATCTAATCTGTTACCACCTCTGTGTGAATTGTCACCAATTACACATTCACAAGCCTATGCCCCTCTTTCTTCTTGAATTTTTGCTTGTTTCCTTTCTTTGAAAATAATACTACATCTTTTCTTTGTTATAACTAGGGCTTTATCTCTGGACAGTCTTTGTGGGCCATACAGAAAGGTGTGATCTCATTGTCAGGTGGAAGGCTGTGTGGTGCATCACTCACTTTTTGCCAATTAGATAATGAGCATATGTATTGTTGGGAGGACGGACTCCTCCCTCTGGCAGTTAACTGGCTAGCTTGCTCCACCGAGATTCTGCACAAGCTCCCATCCAGATCTTTTCTTTTTTTTTTTTTTTTTTTTTTTTTTTTTTTTTTTTTGGTTTTTCAAGACAGGGTTTCTCTGTGACTTTGGAGCCTGTCCTGGAACTAGCTCTGTAGACCAGGCTGGTCTCGAACTCACAGAGATCCGCCTACCTCTGCCTCCCGAGTGCTGGGATTAAAGGCGTGCGCCACCACCGCCCGGCTTTTGTCTTTGCAGGTGTATTCATGGATTTCGCCCGAGCAACTGAAACTTTTGCCCCCTCCCAGAGGAAAGAGAGACTCAAAAAATTCAGGAAGGGCCGGGCAGTGGTGGCGCACGCCTTTAATCCCAGCACTTGGGAGGCAGAGGCAGGCAGATCTCTATGAGTTTGAGACCAACTTGGTCTACAAGAGCTAGTTCCAGGACAGGCTCCAAAACCACAGAGAAACCCTGTCTTGAAAAAAAAAATCAGGAAATAAGTGAAAGTTAAAGATTTAGAAAAATTATGAAGCTAACAAGATTCATAGGGAATACTCAACATTATACACAAGACATTACTCACTGGAGCATCTTGCAAGTTGGGCACAGAATTCCAGGCATACCGCTTTTATGAGTTGTCACATCTGCTGGAATGGACTTTGGGGAAATCCAGCTGCCTTTGGGTTACCTATGCTTCTGTATGCGATCTCAATAAACCCATTAATTTACTAAGCGAGACCTAGGTAAAGTTATCCCTTTGCTCTTCTAACAGTGGCATATCTGAAGTAAACAGATCTTTTCTCTCAACTCCTCAAGAAAAAACTCACAGAAGAGGGCCCACGTATACCAACAAGTAATATCTTTTGCATATTGGAACTAGGATTGGTGCCACTCGCATTAATGAAATCCAAAGATCCAGCAGTACTCCAACTTTGTAGACCTGAGAAAATGTTACTCATTCTCCTCTAAAGTCCTAAATGAAGGCATTGCTCAGAATATTCTTTCAACTGTGCAATTAATATAGGAAAAAGTCTATAAATCATGTAGCAGAGCTGTTCTTCAGCCTCACCTGCGAAAGCATACCCTGCTGGCATTTAAATCCGTCACATATAAAAACCTTGGTAGTGTCCAACTTTTTATTTTGTTACTTTGGATTTAAATCTACATTAGTCAGGTCTACATTCCCCGGTATATTTTGTAACCTTTCTGTTGCAGTGATAAAACACTATGACCAAAGAAAATTACAGAGAAAGCATTTATTTTGACTTACGATTCCAGAGACAGTCTAAAAATGGCAGAAGTGACATGACTGCAGTTGGATAGGGCAGGAAGCTGAGGGACCAAATCTTTACCTAAATGAAAGAGAGAAAGATGGAAAGAAAGAATAAAAGATAGATAGATAGATGGGGAGGGAGGGAAAGAGAGAAAGAGAAAGACAGACAGAAATGTCCTCAGAGCCGTGTACAGAAATGTACTTCTTCCTGCAAGCATCAACACTTCACTCAAAAATGGTTCATAAACTCCTCAAACAGTTCCACCAACTGAGGATTATATGTTCAAACATGTGAGTCTATGGGGAGCATTTCTTATTCAAACTGCCTCAGTCAAATTCACAGAGGATTAGAGCCAATAAAATTAACATACATTAAAGGAGGATTCATTAGACTGGCCTACATGATATGGTCAGAATATTACAGTAAGCAGTATCTCCAGAGAAGCCTACAAATGTGGTGGTTGCTTAGTCTAGGAGGCTGGATGCTTCTGCAGTCCCAGTTTAGCCTCGAAGGCCTGGGGGAATTCCTGAGCTGGTGGTCTCCAGTCCATGTAGGCAGCTCAAAGAAGCGGCTCATAATACCAGTAAATATAAGTCCACAGTTGCAGCAACAGGGTATATGAATGTACCAACAAAAGTAAAGTTCAAATGTGGAAAAGAACAAATCACTTCTTCTCCCATGTTGTTTAATCTGGGCTACATCAGAAAGTATGCCCATATTTAAAAATGGGTCTTTCCAGGCCCATTAAGGCAACCAAGTCATTTCCCACAGTCAACCTGATACAGACAATCCCACATTCAAGTGCTCATCACAGGTGATTCTAG
Organism: Chionomys nivalis; assembly: GCF_950005125.1. NCBI lineage: Eukaryota > Metazoa > Chordata > Mammalia > Rodentia > Cricetidae > Chionomys > Chionomys nivalis. The sequence goes on along the minus strand of NC_080089.1, from coordinate 16,962,778 downwards.
GCTTTGTCCAGTTGACATTTAATGCTTCCTATAAGAATACTCAAGAAATCACTGTATTGTTCAGTATCATAATAAAGCTTTAGGGGTGTCTTAGTTAGGGAATTCCATTAGCATAAGCTAGCAAGTTTCAGGCTTTCTATTTTTTACTGTACTGACAGCTACTCTCTGAGGCAAGGACTCTCAGCCTTAAAAGATGACCTAATTTTTTTTTATTTTATTTTAAAACTGGTAGCCTGGCAGTGGTGGTACACACCTTTAATCCCAGCACTCAGGAGGCAGAGACAGGCAGATCTCTGTGAGTTTGAGTCCATCCTGGTCTACAAGAGCTAGTTCAGGGACAGGCTCCAAAGCTACTGAGCAACCCTGTTTCAAAAAAATAAAAATAAAACTAGTATACAACATAAACTACACATAGTTTATTGAGTATAATTTGCCTGTGATAGAGGGTAAAATTTCCTTTTATAGAGGTTTTTATTAATGCTTGGTTTTTCTCTCTCTCTCTCTCTCTCTCTCTCTCTCTCTGTGTGTGTGTGTGTATGTGTGTGTGTATGTGTTTGATTTGTTTGATTTTTCAGTGTAGTTACAGGTGCTTTTCAAAATTCTGACTTGTTCAAATTCAGGTAGTGGAGTTCTTAAGTATTGCCCACACTATCAACTTAGAAAGTTCAACAATTAAAACTGAGCCCATAACTCATTTTAATCAAAATGAGCTACACTTAAAGCCCACCTGCTCTGTAACTGTTGCATTATGAGGAAGAAGGTGGGAGAGAGCCCATGATGAAAGGTTTCCTGAGACAATGCAAGGGATATCTGAAGTGGACCAGCAGAACAAAGGCACCCATACCTCATGTTTTCTAACATGAACAAACACTTTAGCAGCACAATAGTGTGTATTCACTACTTGTCAGGCCACTGAAAGCTTTCTTTAGACTTTCTGAAATGTTTCTCTAATGAGAAATTAAATCTGAAAGAGTGATGGTATCAGGGAACATTGCCCCTGCTTTCTTTAGTTTGGGAAACAAAATCCCTGAATACTCTTTTATGGCTGTACTTACTGACCATTTCTGGGTGCTTGGGGAATTTCTTTATGTGGTCATTTAGAAGATTCAGTTCGGGTGGGAAAGTTTGAGGCTTGTCAGCTAATCCATCCTCCCCCCAGACCATTCCAGCAGACCCTGAGCACCCAGCAGCAGTCCTTCGGAAGTGTGTGCCACCTGAGCTAAGAAACTGCTTTATTTTGACAATATACTATTTTACTTTACTGAGAGACTGTGATATTCCAGACAGCTGTTCAAGAATTGGTCCAACTGTGATCTGCTCTCCTATGTCACAGGAAAGGACTGGAAAGAGAGAGCAAGGAAATATGAGAACAAGCGTACAGAATCTAGTCCTAGGAAGATAAAGACGAGGGAATCCTGAAGATGCTTACAGCATAAATGGCTCACCGTGGAAATGCAACAAGGCAAAATGTAAGCCTCTTGTTTCTTCTTGTAGTTACACAGACAGCTGCACCACAGCCCGCCTTCAGGAAGCACATTCAATCTCAAATTCAAGTGCGCTCTTCCAATGTGTTTAATATTCTAAGGATTCTTCTCTTTGAATCGGGAGTATGACCCAGTGTCTGGGGCCCACTTAGTAACCAGCAGAGAACTCAACTGCCTCATCCATCATCTTGTCCCCAAACCTGGCACTATGCCCAAAGAACTCACTAAGGAAGTGGTAGGTGAAGAAAAAGCAGAAATTAAATAAACCCTAAGTTATTGTGCACCTGTGCAGCGTGGCACATGGTTCAATTTGTTTATCATTTTGGGCACGGCTTTTGATTTTTGACTTGAAATTTTATAAAATTGGATAGATTGGGTTCAGATATTGAAAGAAGAGGTTTGGTTTTGGTTTTGTCCGAGATAAGGCCACTATCACACGTGTAAGGTTGCTGCCCTTCCTACTGTTTGCATCCAGCAGCATATGGCTCTTCTCTCTACTCTGGTGCCGCATACCCTTCCAGGTCTGATGAAGCATATATGCCTGCCTCTAGGATGAAGAAACTCGCATAGGACCACAGTAATCAATCTCCCATGAAGCATACCAACTGCAAAGTCCAAGGGCAAATTAACTGTTCCCTCTCCTATGTGCTTGGGACTCTTGTTCTTAGAGTATTTGGAAAATGAACAAATGTCCAAACGACATTTCATGTTTCCCGATCCTTGCTCCATACCCTTGTCCTCGGACAACTTTCCAGGCTGCCTTTACTTTCTTCCCTCCCTTTTCACAAATAAAACACTGTATTTCTTCTTGGTCTATGACTCTCTTCCATTGCAAAGAACTGGACACACAAACTATATAGCTCCTATTCAGGGTTTCTGTTACTGCACTGTGTGGTGTGTTAAGCACGTTCAAATCTGAGAGTAGATAGATTAACTGCCATCCTTAGGACACCAATTAAATTCCCTTTTTTCTCTCTTTTACTCAAATCCCTGTGGTCAACACAGTTAGTATGGCAACCTGCTGTCCTCCAAATTGACTGTTCGTCACTCTATGAAGGGAGCAATGGAGGCAATCATTATAAATGACCCATTTGGTATGTTATAGAGAAGTGGGTGACTGATTTGTTGATTCATGTCAATGACTTTGGAGCAATTAATAGTATGAACTAGAGTCTGAGTCCAAGTTGCTTTGTAGATTCTAACATCTTGAGCAAGTTATACCTCTTATTCATTTTATTAGGAATTTTCTTTGGGCCACCAGCTCATAAATAACAGCACAGAGACATTATTAATCTTGAAAGTTCAACCTTATCTTAGGCTTGTTCCTAACTAGTTCTTATAACTTAAACTAACTCATTTTTAATCCACATTCTTCCACAAGGCTCATTTCCTCATCTCTGTACTACCCACACATCTTCCTCCACATCTGACTGGTAACTCCCCTTTCTGCTTCCTAGAGTTTTCTCTCTTTGCCTGGAAGTCCTGACTATACGGTTCTGCCTAGCTATTGGTTATTTAGCACCTTATTCCACCAATCACAGCTATACATTTTCTGACAGTGAACAAATATTTCACATTTCCCCTTTTGTCTAAATAAAATGGAAGGCTTTAACTCTAACATAGTAAAACTTTTTACAGAAACAACAATGATCAGGTTAAGAATTATATTAACAATGTCCAATGCATTTTATTTGATATATTTGGGGAAGTACTCTATAATCTATTCTATCTTGATTAACTTAAAGTTTTATATCTAAATCATTTTTATCATAATCTGTATAACCATCCTAAAAATATCTTTTTAGACCGTAAAACATCTTTTTAGATGAACAGTTTAAGCTTCTGTTTTTCAACCTTATAAATTTTACATTTCTTATGTAAGTTTCTTTTATGAATTTGGTAACAAGAAAAATTGTAACTACAACTGTCTAGTCTTCAACCCCATCAAAGATTTGAGAAGGATATAAAATTACCTGAGTAAACAGGAAGTGTGTAGAGCAAGCAACTTCTAAAACTATAGAAATAACAGAAACAGCTGACTGCCTGGATAGTCACTCGAGCTTCCTCTGCAATATGTTGGCATCCATCTCTGACCTACAGGCCTAGAATATGAGACAAACTTTTTAGTGAAGCAGGAAATTTTGAAAGACTGTTCTACCTTGTTGTGGCAAAGATCAGCAGTCAACTTTTCTTTTGTCTTTATTGTTCAATTTGGACAGTATACTGTCAGCAGTAGAGGCAAAGGCAGCTTCTCACCCAAGAGACTAGTTTTGCCACATTGAAATCAAATTCCATATGGAGGTTAATCAATGCCCACCATCCTTTTTTGAAGTAAACTGGTCTTCAAAGTAAAAGACAGGAGAAGACATGTCTTACTGTCATGAAAGCCTTATATTATTAAAACATACTGTCAGCAGTAGCAGCTAAGGCAGTTTCTAGCCCAAATGTCTAGTTTTGCCATGTTGAAATCAAATTCCATATGGAGGGTCTTTAATGCTCATCATCCTTTTTTGAAGTACAATGGTACTGCCAGAAGACATCTCTCCTTCATGAAAAGGCTTATATTATTAAAACATCTTAAATTCCATAATCTGTAGGTCTCTAAAGTGTGTGAATACCATTTAACCATATGAAATACATATCTATTTGATCTTGAAAACATACCTACATGACTACAAATTTGATGACTAACTAATAGCCTACATTTCTTAATTATCCAAAATAGTTTGTAAAAATAGCCTTATAGGACCATAAAAGGTAATTTTACCTTTTAGATGAGCTGTATAGGTATAATACTTTTTAAAAGATTAGAAACATTTCTACCAAATGTATAACCAAAATGACCTTAATTTTGTATAAATACACAAAAATCCATACCCATGTAAAATATTTGATACTAGTAGTTGTTTTTTTAGTCTAAAAGTAGATTCAATAACCTAGCCTTTTGTCCTAATTTTTCCACATACTCCATTTTTCTTTTCAGAAAGAGATCATTGAATCCAACCTGCTTTGTTTAGTTTTGTACTGACCGTTACCAGTGACAACTTTTAACCAACCCACCTAAATGATGATAAACACTTATAACCCTCTGAATGACAAAAATTGACTTACTCCACCTCTTGGGAATGTGGCATTATATTCTCTGTACTACCTCCTGTTGTCTAGGGATGAAGGTATCTTTAGGATACCCTAAGAAAATTGGGATGATGGCTAAGTCCTGAGAGAGCTATCTATATTATTTTTTATTTAGTATCTTTGTAATAGAAAAGTGTAGATCTCATCTAAAGTTCTGACTGGAGTAGTCTGAGGCTGGAATATCTCAGCTATTAACTTTAAAGTTGTTTTGTATATAGATTTTTGAAAAAACTGCAAAAGAGCCATTCTGGATGGATCACTTGGGCTATTTGCCTTCTTTTGTTGTTCTCAAAATACACAAACCTTTAAAGATAACATACATATCTGCATTAAACAAGTATGGAATGTACAGTGTGCACAAACCAGCAAAAGATCACTTTTTGTTTTATGTTTGACCAGGCAAAAGATATCTGTCAACTTTATAAGTCAATTTGGACTGCATAATCAAACTATCATGAGGACTTTATAGCCAACAAGATTTATCATGTATCATCCAGTCTCAGAGCTGTCCCCGTGTAGAGGAATCATCACCTGCCTTGTAGGTTTTTCTGTTTGCTTGTTCACTCATGTCTTTACCAAGATTTTCAGGAGTTTTTTTCCAATCAAATCTGGTCTTTATTAATATAGAAGAAATTCAGTCTTTTTTCTTTGTGAAAACAAAGGCATAACCTCTCATCCAATGCAACACATTTCCTGGTTAGAACATCATTTAAAATGTATAGGCTGGTTTAATTCAGCAGTTTGTTCCCACAATCTTATATCTGTCAGTAGCTGTCACTTTTTTCATAAGCATTTAAAATATTTAAAGTTAACAAAGTACTATATATGATTCACAATTTCTGATGTTATGGAATTTCCCATTATTACATGGATGATTTTTATATTACTTTATTCTTTCTTTAAAGACTTCATTAATTTCAACTCTTTTTATTACTGTCTATATCCACTTTCTTTTCTTTGTTCAGTACCTCAGCACCTCTTAAAGTATACTGTACTCTTTAAAGTTTTTTTGTGTTTCTAGATCTGGTTTTTTGCACATTTGCAGCATTCTCTCACCATGTGAGACAAGTCTTAGAGGGCCATTCCATCTACTGTGTAGATCTGTTCTGGTGACTGGTTCAAACCCAAAGGCAGCAGTCAGTCGTCACATCTCTGTATGCCAAGCACAGGCCTGCCTGAGGGATTGCCAGACTTGGACATCATGTCCAGCTCCTTATCCAGAACTTTTCTTAACTTTTTCGTGTCCTACATTTGGATATTTGAGTCCCATGTTGGGTGCCATATGTAGTAGAATTTTTCTGTGGGCCACCAGTTCACAAAAAACAACATGGAGATTTATTATTAATTATGAAAGCTCATTCTTAGCTTAGACTTGTTCCTAACTAGTTCTTATAACTTAAATTAACTCACATTTTTAATCTATGGTCTTCTATGAGGCTTTTTGCCTTTCTCTATACTGTCCATCCTTAATTATCAGAGTCTGGTTAGTGATTCCACTTTTCTTCTCCATAGAGTTCTTCCTCTACCTGGAAGTTTCACTTATACTCTCCTACTTAGCTATTAGCCATTTAGCTTTTTAAGTTTACCAATCACATCAATACATCTGCATACATTGTACAAATACTGCACAATACATTGTTTATATTTTCACTAGGTATACCCCCCATGTGTGTGTATGTGTGTCTTTGATGTTGCTTGTGACTGGATCTAATAGACCCATAGTTTCACTCATGATATGTAAGTATTTAACCACTCATCTATGGCACAACCCTCTTTACTTTTTTATTTTTTGACAAATTCTAATTGCTCAAAGTGGTCAGGAATTTGCTCTGTAGCCCTGACTGATTTTGGACTTGCAGCCTCCTGCTCAGCATCTTGAGTAGGTAGTATTAAAATATTGCAACACTGCACCTAGATCCTAGATTGTTATTGTTATTTAATGAGGATATATAGAAAATGATATATTGATGATGATGGTGGTGATTGATAGATAGAATATAGATACATATATGGCAGGTAAATAGATGATAAAAATTATAAGTGAGTATATAAATGATGGTTAGGTGGCTGGATGATAAATAGATGATAGAAAGATAGCATAGATTGATAGGTAATAGATAGATAGAAGGGTATATACATACACACATATATACATACATATATATATGTATACATATATAATCCAAAATTTCAGGTCTTAACATGTGGAAGGTAGCTTGGTATGCCCATCTAAACCATGCTGCTCACTTGGTGAGCACAAAAATCTTTCAGAAGATTGGCATCATATAAGGTCTTTCAAACTGATAAAGTAAAAAAAATAGAACTAAATCCTAGTTTTTATCCAAGGTTCACTGTGTAGGTAACAGTGTCATACCCTTCTCATAAAACTCACTGTCAATTGCAACTTTAATTTTAAACCATAAATCTGCCCCTTCTTTTTGATGCCATTCAATATACAACAAATCCCTGCTTACACCGAGTTTGTCAAACATCTTTCAACCAGTCCTAAATTCTTCTAACATGCTGTTTACTGAAATGCCCCATAGTTTCCAAGACTTACATTCTCCCTCACAGAAACCAGTAGTTACCTAAAATTTCTCAACTTCTAATATTCTTCAAAGGAAAAAGGTCAAGTAACATATAAAGGGAAACCTATCAGAATTGCACCTGACTTCTCACTGGAAACCATGAAAGCCAGAAGGTCTTGGATAGATGTGCCGCAGACACTAAGAGACCATGAATGCAAGCCCAGACTACTATACCCAGCAAAGCTTGCATTCACCATCGATGGAGAAAACAAGATATTCCAGGACAAAAACAGATTTAAACAATATGTTGCCACAAACCCAGCCTTACACAAAATACTAGAAGGGAAACCACAAACCAAGGAAGCCAACAACACCCATAATAACACAAGCATCTGACAACCCTCCACCAGCACAACTCAAAGAAGGGAAACACACAAACTCTACAACCAGAAAAAATAACCAGAGTTAACAACCAGTTGTTGTGGAAGCTGCGGGGCTGCGTTCCTGCCACCCAGCTCCTGGCCGCCTGGCTAGCTTATGCCCCAAAATAACAACACACAAACTGTATTCTTTTAAACACTGCTTGGCCCATTAGCTCTAGCCCTTACTGGGTAATTCTCATATCCCGATCAACCCATCTCTAATAATCTGTGTAGCACCAGTCTTACCGGGAAAGATTCAGCATGTCTGACCTGGTGGCTTGCTTCATCATGTCTGCCCTGGAGAGCAGAGGCATGGCGTCTGGCTCTGAGAGGAGCTGCCCTGCATCTGAGCTCACTTCCTCTTCCTCCCAGCATTCTGTTCTGTTTACTCCACCCACCTATGTTCTAACCTATGAGGGCCAAGCCGTTTCTTTATTATAATTAACCAATGACCTTCCTTCATCATTTCCCCTTTTTCTGTTTAAACAAAAAGGAAAGGCATTCACTTTAACATAGCAAAATTACATATAACAAAAGAGTTATCAAGCAAGAATTACAGTTACAATATTTACATCTATTTTATCTATTATCATATCAAAGGAAAACAGCTATAACTATCTATCTATTCTTCAACTCCATCAAAGACTCCAGAAGGATATAATATTACCTAAATAAATGAGAAGTAATCAACTTACAAAACTCTAGAAATCACAGAGACATCTCGCTGCCTGGACAGTTACCCAAAGTTCCTCTGTACCATTGAGGCATCCATCTTCGGCCTACAGGTCCATAGTATCCAGAGACATTTCCATGAAGCAGGAAATTTCAAAGGCAGTTCAGTCACTATCTGCTGTGTCCTGCAGAATGTCTCGCAGACTCCTTCATGCCAAAAGATCATCTCACCTTTAGGCAAGTTTAGTAGTCCTCTCTCTCTGCAGGTTTTCTCTGTCCAGTTTATACAATAGTACAGGCAAGAGCAGTTTCTTGCCCAAATGCTATCAAACTCTTCGATGCCCATCTTCTTCTTGAAGTAGATTGGTGCTGCCAGGAGCAGACGTGTCTCATTGTCATGAAAAACCCTAAGTTATTAAAACACTTAAAATGTCATATGTTATAATCTTTGAAAGATATGAAGAATGCCTATCTAAAATATATCTATGTACATCTAGAAAATCTTAACTAACATGGCTACAAACTTGACTATTATGATTATCTATTAACAACCTATATACATTACATTTTTAAATGAACTACACAATCACAATACATTAATCAAGATCAAAAATACATATACATATAGCAAAATTGACCTTAAAATCTATAGCAATGCAAATTATTCATACCTATATCATCTCCCCCTTTAAATGTAAAAGAACATTTATAAACAATATTTGGGAATATGGGTACAGTTATTTCCCTCCAAACTGCTTCCTGCTGTATAGGGGCGCTGTTATTTAGGTCTTTCATGGTATAACCTGTGTGCTAGATTCATCTCAGTCAGCAGTCGAGTGAAGTAATTTTTTGAAGGTGTTCACAGCAACCCTTCAGGAGGGCGTGGTCCATCATACCATATTGGGATAGAAACAATCCACAGGGTTTCATCCTCTGTGAAAACAAAAGAAGAAACTCCTTTCCAAAGCATCATGTCCTTAGATCCAAATTTTAAAGTCAAGGTATTTTCAAAATATCTATGTTGGATTAGTGCAGCAGCATTTATAAAAAAATATCTTTTAGCATCTGTTGCTCTTTCCTCAGCATTCAAACAATTCAAAGAGAGCATAATAGCATACAGTATCAAAATTCTCTGTGTATTTTCCATCTTTGTGTGCTTTATTTTAACCTCTATTTTATTTATTTTTACTTTTGTTTTTTTTTGTTTTTTTTTTTTTTTTTGCTTTTTGAGACAGGTTCTCTGTATTTCTTTGACCTGGAATAACTCTGTAGACCAGGTTGTCCTTGAACTCTCAGAGATCCAACTGTCTCTGCCTCTCAGGCATTGGGATTAAAGGCGTGTGCTACCACACCTTGAAGTCACAGAGGTCAATCTCCCTCTGCCTCCCAAGTATTGGGATTAAAGGTGTGTACTACTACACCCAACTACTTTCTTTCTTCCTTTTTTTTACTTTTAAGAACTTTAACTTTTAGCCTGCATATATTTTTAACACACTGCAAATCATTTAAAGGTTTTCTTTGTTTTTGAATCTCTCTTTACTGTATCTCTCTCTCTTTTTCTGACCACACGAGCCTTTAAATTACTGAGCAATATGGGTAGGATTAAAACCGTGGCTTTGCCGGCTAGATCCAGCCCATTCCTTTGCTTTCCAGCCTCATGGCAGAGGTAACAGCTGTAGCCATGTTTATCACCACAACTCTGTAGCGTTTCAAGGTCCTTGCCAGCAAACAAGCTACAACACTCAAATGCTCTCTCTGTAGCTGACCTCCTGCCTCAAAGAGTCAGAGTTTGTCCTGGCAGGATGGCGCACAAAGCCAGCATTTTTAAATGGCATGGCTTTTTTCCTGCTACAGCTGAAAACCGAAAAGCACGTGTTCAGCTTTTCATCAACACCATTTAAATGTTTCGTGGCAGGACCTCTTAAGAGAGCTGCAAGTTTTTGCAGCTAAAGCTGAGTCAGGAAGCCTCTCTTAGATGAGAGCACTTGCTTGCCTCTAGCAAGCAGAGCAGACCCAAGAAATTGCTGCTACCAAGAAAACATGCTTTACTGTATTCTTTCCCAAGCTTTCTCAGGCTTTCTGTGGACTCAGTTGTCCACACGTTGGGCAGCCATTCTGTAATAGGAGCTGTGGGCTGTGTTCCTGCCACCCCAGCTCCTGGTCTCCTGGCTAGCTTATGCCCCAAAATAACAACACACAAACTGTATTCTTTTAAACACTGCTTGGCCCATTAGCTCTAGCCCTTACTGGCTAATTCTCATATCCCGATCAACCCATCTCTAATAATCTGTGTAGCACCAGTCTTACCGGGAAAGATTCAGCATGTCTGACCTGACGACTTGCTTCATCATGTCTGCCCTGGAGAGCAGAGGCATGGCGTCTGGCTCTGAGAGGAGCTGCCCTGCATCTGAGCTCACTTCCTCTTCCTCCCAGCATTCTGTTCTGTTTACTCCACCCACCTATGTTCTAACCTATGAGGGCCAAGCAATTTCTTTATTATAATTAACCAATGACCTTCCTCCATCAATCAGTGGTCATTAATATCACTTAATATCAGTGGACTCAATTCACCTATAAAAAGGCACAGGTTAAGAGAATGGATACAAAGTCAGGATCCAACATCCTGCTGTTGACAAGAAACACACATCAAGCTCAAAGACAGACACTTCCTAGAGTAAAGGGTTGGGAAAAGGTTTTCCAATCAAATGGTCCAAAGAAACAAGCAGGTGTGGCTATACTAATATCTAACAAAATTGATTTCAAAATAAACTGAAATTCTTGAAGGAAAAATAGAATAAACAATCATAATGGGCCATGATACATACACAAAGCCTGGATTATTATATTACTGTGTTTTCTTTGAGTTTTTTAATGTAGAGAGAAATTTGATTCTAAGGGCTGTTAAACTAAACCAACATATAATTCTTAAAGGTATGTTGACTTCAAAATTTGAGTCTAACTCTCTGAGCATGGCGGTCAATGAAGACTGATGAGAAGCCAAGGACAATGGCACTAGGTTTCGATCCTAATACATGAACTGGCTTTGTGGGAGCTTAGCCTGTTTGGACGCTCACCTTTCTGGACGTAGATAGAAGGACCTTGGTCTTCCCGCAGGGCAGGGAATTTGGACTGCTCTTCAGTATCGAGAGGGAGGGGGAATGGAGTGGGGGGAGGAGAAGAGGAGTGGGGATAAGGGGAGGGAAGTGGGGGGAGGGCAATATTTGGGAGGAGGGGAGGGAAATGGGAAATGGGGAGCAGGTGGAAATTTTAATTAAAAAAGAATAAAAATAAATAAATAAGTAAAAAAAAAAAAAAAGAAAAAAATTTGAGTCTAAGGTGTGTACTTTGGAAAAATAGGATTTATTTTTGTTTCCAAAGAAGATGGGAACCTCTAGATTCCTTTCAGGCTAATGTAATTGCCAGAACAAGACTCCCCAAATGGTCTCCATTAACCCTAAAAGTTTTTCCTAATAAACAGGTGGAAGCAGTTTGGAGAAAACTACATACATATTCCCAAAATAATTGTTTATAAATGATTGTTTTCATTGAAAAGGGACTGGGTATCAATGATTAATGATCACAGTCAATTTCTTTCTAAAAAAGAGAGAGAATATGATATAGAGGTAAATATTTTGCATTAGTATGGATTTTAGTCTATTGATATAAATTCAAGGTCAATTTCATTACGCTGTATATACTCTTGTTTAAGGTATTATGTTTATACAGTTCATTTTAAAGTGCAGTGTATAGTTAAAAATACAGATTAATAGATATTCATCTATAACACTTAAACTTTTAACTACATTAGTTAGGTGTTCTAGACACACAGAGTTATATTTCAGTTAGATATATAATCTTCAACACTTCAAAGACCTATGGAATTTAAAATATTATAAGAACTTGGAATTCTCTTGACAGTGAGATGTGTCTGCTCCCAGCAGTACCACTCTACTTCAAGAGGATGATGGGCATTGAAGAGGCTCATGTGGAGTTTCTAGCCACTTGGGCAAGAATCTGCTCTTGCCTGGACTGCTTTATGGTATGCTACATAAACTTGGCGTGCAGGACCTACAGAAAAATGACTGCTAAACTTGCCAAGAGAAGGTGAGGCAATCCTTTGAGGTTCCTTCTTTATGAAAGAATCTGCCAGACATTCTTCAGGACACAAAAGAAAATGACTGGCAAACTGCCAAGTGAAGTGGTTTTTCAAATTTTCTGCTTCATGGAAAATTCTGCCAGATACTATGGTTCTATAAACTGAAGAGGGATGCCTAATACAAATAGACTGAATATTGAAACTGTAATTCTTGTTTGAAAACTGTTTTGTTATTTGTAATTTTATTATATTAAAGCTAAAACCTTTCTTTTCTTTTAAACAGAAAATGGGAGATGATGTGTGATATCTTTCTATATATGTGTTGCTTTTGTTTGTTGATGCTTAAAGTTATTTTGGCCAATGACTTAGTAGAGAAAAGCCAAGCAGGAAATCCAAACAGAGATAGAGACAGAGTATGTGGAGTTGAGGAGATGCCATGTAACCTCTGAAGGAGAAAGATGCCAGAATATTATCAGTAAGACGCAGCCTTGGGAAGACATATAGATTAATTGACATGGGTTAATTTAAGATGTAAGAGATACCTATGAATATGTCTGAGCCATTGCCAAACAGTGTTGTAATTAATATAGTTTCTGTTTGATCATTTGGGTCTGGGCAGCTGAGAAATGAAAGTATAGTTTCCACTTACAAATTACAGAGATATTGATGATAATGTATATCAATCAAATAATAAGAACTAACTATATGTCAATAACTGAAAGTTAGTTCCAAACCAAAAATACAACTAAATAATAACTTGGGAATCTATGAGACCTGTAGTTGAAAATCATGGTGACATGGTAAAAAGCAAGTCAAAATGCCTGGTGCCTAGACACTGCAGATTTCGAAGCTGGTATATTGTACCTTGAAAGCATGCACATTATGCCAAACCAACAAAAATGCACACCAAAGTTTAAACACTTTTTTTATAATCTCATCAGACTCTCTGGAAGAACTTGGGAATAAAATAGAGTTTGTTCTGTTTACTCGCAATGCCTCAGGAAGCAGAAGCACACTGCATGCACCCTGGAGTTGCACATGACAAAGTACCATGAGGCTCTGCTCTCAGGGAGCACCTGGAATTCTTATCTGTAGCTGGAAAACTCAAATATGTTTCTGCACAGCAATCATCACACAGCCATTTGGCATTCTGCAGTACGGCCCCATGACAGTCATTTGCAGTGTAAATTCGAGTCACATCCCAGTGGTTTTTTGCTCGCTCTTACTGTAAAGTCACCTTGCAGGCTCCTCTACCAGGCTGTGATTATTTTTCAACTTTATTGCTAAGCTGATTTGTTTCCCATTTGCTTACTGATGAATTTTGCTGTTAACCAGAAGTATTTGTTCAGTGGCTAGTAATAAGTTCAAGGAACCCTTCCAGCACAAGCCTTATGAGCCAGCGGGAATAGCAGGTGAGACTAATAGGACCTTGGCTCTCATTGCTCATTCTGTAGCCACTGTTCCAGCACTTATCAATTTATTCCACAGATAAGAGAAGCAGGATCACAACAAAGTCATGGAGAGGAAAAACAATATGTCTGTGTCCATTACTTATTCATGCCTAAGTCACATAAATGAAAAATGCAGACCGTTAACAGCACAACGGCAATCTTTTATGATAACTGTGTCATTTCCTTCTTTACTGTTCACCCCATCGTGGGCTACCTGCAGGAAACAAATGGTAGTTGAGTAATTGGATGTTAGTGGCTCCTCCCCCACAGCAGAGGTATGAGACCAGGGCATATAAATAGTTTCTGACATCTAGAATCCATGGTATTGAATAGAAATACACACAACAGAATTCAAATCAAACCAGCCTGCACATGTGTGATAGTTGTTATTTGTTGTCAAGTTGACTACATCTAGAATTAGCTATACCCCAAGTGTCTGGGTACACCTGTGAGGGACTTTTTTCTTAATTCAATCATTTGACGTAGGAAGAGTCATATTTAATCTAGATCTTTGGAGGTGGGAAGATCCACTGTTATTCTGGGCTACAGCTACTGTTGGCAGCCTATATGAGGAACAGGGAAGAAGGAAGCTTGTTCTTTTTGCCTGCTTGCTCACATTCTTGTTGGTTAGTCTATTCTTTCACTTTCATTAGAGCCTACTTCTTCAGGATTTGGCATACACTAAAGACCAGCTTAGACATTCACCCTTGTAGACTGAATAACTACTGGATTTTAGGACTTTCCATTGGTAGACAGCCATTGTTGAACTAGCTGAATTACAGCACCACAGGTTGTAAGCCATTCTGATATAACCCATATATATAAGCACGTGTGTGTGTGTGTGTGTGTGTAGGTGATGTTAATGATCTCCATCTTGCCTCTGAAGACAACTTCTCACATTGCACCCTGAGCTTCCTAATTCAGGCGAGCAGGGTCTGCCTGTCTATCTTCCCAGCACTGCTGTTACAGATTTGCTGCTATTCCTGACTTTGTTTACCTCAGTGCTGAGGCTCCAAACTCAATTCTTTGTCTTCACAGCAGGCACTTACTTTACTAAGTGAAACATCATCTCCCCAAGCCACAATCAATTGAGATCATCTCTATGATAGTTATAACTTACTAACTTTGTTTCTCAGATAACCTTTAATGGCATTTACAGTAACCCTCATTAATGCTGTGTGAACATTTAGAATTTGAAATTCTGTGCCACTCCTTAGAACTGAGTAAGTCTACATGAGAACCCTTCCCAGGTCTACAAAGCTTCTGTGAGGGACAATGTGAAAGTCATTTCTATGGATGATACAGATTGATAAGGAAGATAATGGACCAAGAGTAGAGCGAGCAAAGTATCAAGGCAGAACTGAAGAATAATATTTCCTGAGAGAAATCCAACAATCCAGCTTCTTAGAGATATTCCCATAGCAGAAAAGGAATTTCAAGATTTTGTATAATGAAGGGGCAATTAGACTGAGCTGAAGCAGCCTTGTTATTTATGACTAAGCAAGGTCAACATGATTAAGTCTCTTCCATTATTTATAAGTTTGCATGTAATTACTATAAATACTAGGTGTTCCATATGTTATATTAGAATTCATGGTAATGTTATTTTAATCCTGAAAGATGCATGCATCTGTTTTACCACCAAACTTTCAGTCATTAAACCAAAAATACATACAGTATACTTTGACATTAATCAAGAGAAAGAGCAAAATAATTTTGGCATCCTGATTTTTTCTTTTCACAAACACAGGCCAATAAAAAAATATAGTCTCTCATTTTCTGCCCTTTATTTAGGGAAAACAAATTCTTAAATCAGTGTGAATCACACCTCAGGATGTTTTTCAAAATACCTATTTTGGTGGCCACTTATAATTAGACAAAAATTCCTGTGATTAAAGCCCATATTTGTGGTTAAGTGAGGCAATTGGAGCCCCAGTCATAGTCCTGAATCACAAGAATGAATGATGAGAGAGCCCTCTCTTCTGAATTTTCATGACTAACATTTCCACATGGATAGGAGAGTTAGCATAGAGCATCTGTTTCAGATACATAAAAATTCAATTAAACTATCAGCTATCAGAATCTCTGTGAGGCAAATATCAACACAGGAAATCATGACCTAATAATATTATGAGTTTTAAGCTAAAGTTAAAAAATTATACTCCACGTCATTCACGTTGACTGACTCATACTTCAGAAAACTAAAAATTACTTCTAAAATAATTTATTCTTTAGAAATGCGAATGAGACTTTTTTATTTATTAACAAATAGTGTCAGACTTGTATAAAACACAATTTAATAATAACTCCTAATATAAATTTTAGTAATTGAGTATCAAAACTAGAATAAAAAAGGAGATTAAATTGCAAGGCTTAGAGATGCCTTATTGAAGTTCTGCCCAAGGAGGTAGGAAGAAAGTTCCATCAAAATTTCACTACTTAGAGCTCTGCTGACAAGATCACTGCTACAGAGAAAGAGGAGAGATGAGTTGTTAGATTAGACCATAAGGCCATGACAGAGATGTAGCTGCCCTACAAGGAGTGGACTTACTCTGGCAGAACTTGAGTTATAGGATCCATACGAAGGGCTGGCATCTCAGAGAAAAAGATCAAAATTAATCTAAACTTTTGTCCCCTAGGATCTTCCCTCCTAGTTTCAAAATGGGTTCATTCAGAACTTTTCTTTTTAAGTCATGAACGTAGCCACATTCACAGAGTGTCATACCGGGAAGAAATTGGGTAGAAAGAGTATAGATGCTAGCAACTACTATGGCCCTTAAAGAACATACCATAGAGTCTCATATCTCAAACCCAGGGTATGTATGATATGATCGCATATGACTGACAGATGGTCTCTTTCAGCAACAGATGCTCAAAACTGATTGATGTCTTAACTAGTAGTTAAGTAGCTATTTAATTTCTTAACTATTATTAAACTAAAAGATGAAATTTTGTGGGATGAAAAATGATTTAGTCAATTAAGTACTTGTATGAGCATACAAAGCTGAGTTCAGAAGCCGTGAACCCATGTAAAAAGCCAGGCCTGGAAACATGTGCCTATAATTTTACCACGAAGGAATCAGAGACACAGGGTTCCCTGGCCTTTCCTCCCAGCTCGTCTTGTCAAAACAGTAAGCATGAGGTTCAGTACGAGACACTGTCTCAAAGAGTAAAGTAGAGCCGGGTAGCGGTGGTGTTTCCCTTTAATCCCATCACTCAGAAGACAGATGAAGGCAGATTTTTGGGAGTTCGAGGCCAGCCTTATCTACATAGCAAGTTCTAGGACAGCAGAGGCTGTTACACAGAGAAACCCTGTCTCAAAAATCCAAACGAAACTAACATAAAGTGGAAAGTGATCAAAGAAAACAGCCAGCATCCACTTCTGACCTGTGCATCTGTGCACATGGACAGCAACACATTCAAACATGTCCACATGCATAAAAGGCATACTCATGAAGATGGCATGTTGTGAAATATGACCAATATCCTCACCCACAAAAGCCTTTCTCAACCTTAACCTAGGGATAAATAACCATCTTCACTATGGCCCACATATTCTATATACCCAGCAACACTCCAACCTCCCATTACTGAAACATGCCTTTACCTTCAATGTGTAGCTCACGCCAGCTGTTGGACCTGTTGCCATATATGGCATGAACTCGTTTATCCAGCTGATGAATACCTTGTATGGTTTGGATATCTCATTCAAATGTCAAATATCACAGTGCCACCTGGTCTCTGGGCTCACAGTATTTTCACATACACACTATTAGGCTATGTTCTTATATGCATAGATATGTGTGTGTGTGTGTGTGTGTGTGTGTGTGTGTGTGTGTGTGTGTGTGTGTGTGTGTGTGTGCATGCAGAATATGTACATATGGAGCAGGATGAGCAACTCTGTTGGTAGAGTGTTTGCCTAGAATACATGAGGGTTTGCGTCCCAGCACATCTTAAGCTTGGTACAATGGCACAGACCTATAATCCAAGCAGCTGGCAAATGGAAACAGGAGAAAAGAGGTGCAAGATTGTTTTCACCTACACATCAAGTTTGAAGCCAAGCTTAATCACATGAGATCCCTTCTCAGTTGCTAAAAGGCAGATAGATAGATGCTCATGACCAACCCCATTTAAAACAAGATCCTAGTATTCAGCAAGCTTGTAGGTGGGGTACCATGTTCTTTATGACCATCCCAGCTCCCATGCCTGTTTATGGCTGCTCGGGCATAGTGTTCTTCACAAGGATGGCTTACTGTTATTATAAAGGGAAAAGAAATGAATTGAATGGAATGTGAAATATATGACAGCTGAGAAAATTATCCCCCAGAACTGAATGAAATACTGTCTTGAAAACATGTATGTGTCTGAATTAGGGTTTCTATTGCTGTGAGGAGACACCACAACCACAGAAACTCTTATAAAGGAAAACATTTAATTTGAGTGGCTCACTTGCAGTTCAGAGGTTCAGTACATCATCACCATGATGGGACATGCTGATGTACAGGCAGACATGGTGCTGAAGAAATAGCTGAGAGTCCTACGTATTGCCGGCAACAGGAGGTAGCCCCAGTACTGGCAGTATCTTGGGCATATATGAGACCTCAGAGCCTGCCTCCATAGTGACACATCTCTTCCAACAAGCTCATATTCACTCTAACAAGGACATACTCCCTAATAGTGCCACTCCTTTGGGGGACATTTTCTTTCAAACTACACATTCTATTCCCTGGCCCCCAAAGTCTTGAAACTGTGTCTGGTTTTGTTCTTGTCTGAAGAGTATGTCAGAGGCTAAAGTGAAGACAACCTCTGTCTTAGTTAGAGTTTCCATCGTTGTGAAAAGACACTATGACCATGGCAACTCGTATTACGGAAAAACACTGAATTAGGATGACTTACATTTTCAGAGATTTAGTCCCTTGTCATCATGGCAGGCTATGGTAGTGTACAGGCAGACTTGGTACTGGATACATATTGATCAGAAGACAACAGGAAGTGAACTGAGACACTGGGTTGTATCTTCAGCATGTATGAGACTTAAAGCACTTCTACAGTGACACACTTCCTCCAATAAGACCACACCTACGGAAATAGGCCACACCTCCTATTAGTGCCATTCCCTAAGAGATTACGGGGGCCAATTACATTCAAAACACCACAACGTGATGTGAATGATCAATTTTTACAATCATATTCTACAACCCACTCCTGGAGTTTGCTTTTTTCACTCTGTGGGGGCCCATCACCAAGTTCCTAAATAAATACACGGAGACTTACTCTTACTTATGAATGCACAACCTTAGCTTGACTTGATTCTAGCCAACATTTCTTAACTTAAATTGTCCTGTTTACCTTTTGCCTCTGGGCTTTTACCTTTCTCTGTTCTATATAGTTCTTTCCTTTCTACTCTGGCTGGTTGTGTGACTAGGTGACTGACCCCTGGCATCCTCTTTTCCTAATTTTCTCCTCCTCCCTTTTCTCCTATTTATTCTCTCTACCTGGTAGCCTCACCTATTCTTTCTCCTGCCTAGCTATTTGTTGCTCAGCTCTTTATTAGACCAATCAGATGTTTCAGGAAGGCAGAGTAACACAACTTTACAGAGTTAAATAAATGCAACATAAAAGAGAGGAACACATCTTCAGATCAGAAAACATTCCACAACATAAACAAATCTAGCACATCTTGGACTAATATTCCACAATGTACCCCATCCCTGGTCCCACACTCCTCTCATAATTTTGCTTTGTCTTCTTCCATTATTCAAAGGCATCAAACCCCCACATTTAGTTGCTCCTCTGAGTTCTTCCTCTGTTTTCACTGACTCGACAACTGTACCTTCCCTGAGAACTATGTTCACCTGGAACTTCACTTCCTCCAGTACAAATTCATCTATCCCAGCCCACTCCGAATCTCCATCACAAGCTGGCAGGAACTTGAGCTTCCATACCTGCAGCTGAAAGTCTTATCTTTTTCCAAGACTGACTTTATCTTTGATTTTCTCTGTCCTTCTCCATAGCAATGCCACATAGATTTACTTGTAAAGACAGGGCTTACAAAATTTTTGACAGGTATAACTTTATTCCACATCCAGTTTGGTCAATCCTTTGGGCTCTACCTTCAAATTTAATTCAGGGAACCAATTATTCCAGAAATATCTATGGAAGATAGCTTGCTACTCTGTGACATCCCTTAGGCACTACTCCACACCATCATCCTATAGATTTTTGCAACATGGAAAAGAAAACTATAAAGCAATCCACGTGAAGCATCAGAGGCAATTAACTTACTCATTCTCTGAGTACATTCAACAAGCAAAAAATAAGTGTTTGCTAAATGTCTGCTTTATTGTTTTGCAAACATATTTTTCCATAGATACTATTTCCTTCTTTTATTGTTAGAAAGTGTATTTTCTTTCACTCACTCCTTTAATGCTTGGATACCCTATTAATGCGATTTGTTCAGTTTGTGTATGAAGATAATCAAGGACATATAATTTTTAGTTTATTATGCCTGTATAACAAACAGCAGGAAAGAGAGCTTTCATTTGTCACTGTCTCTTTTTATTTAGATATTTCTCCTTTCGTTAGATAAAGTACACATTCCTGTTCTAACTAAACACATTATTCTGTTTTCTCTAAAGTTATAAAACATTTTACATGAAAGAGGGAATAAAATTACAAATTGTTCATAGTAGCAAACTCACATTTATGTTCCCTGGGAAAATTATAAAAGACTCAAACAGTACACTCAAATGCAGCACTTCCTAACCCAGCAAATGCCATTGTTTATTTATGCAATATATACGGCACACTGCTAAAAATTATTGACTCATCAATGTTACTTAAGACAAATGTAGTTTCTCTCCCTCAGTATGACTTATAATTCAGACTCTTAACAAAGAAACATACTACAGTGTTAACCTGCTAAGATGGCTGAGCACAAAAACACGAAAGAGGAAGACTTGGGAGCAAGCTGAGGACAGCAGCAAAAGCCACTTGTATGGTACAATCTAAAGGACAGATACACAGAATCAGTTTGTCATGGACAGGCAGAAAAAAATGTCCTGTGCAAAGATCCAAAGGGAGAATAATAAACACCTTAGAGAAGTTACCTGGAATGCCAAAGTGCTCCAAGGAAAACACAAGGAAAGTTCTAAAGCCAAAATGTAGGACACAGCCAGATCTAAGTAATGGCAAAATTCTAAAGGAAAGAAAGCAGCCTTTCTAGGAAGAGTTTACGCATTTGTGAGCTGTCAAACATGGGCTTCATTATGTTCAGAGAGACCGGTTTTGTCCCATGCTTTTTCAGTCCCCGGCCAGCTGGCCTTGGTGAGTTCCCGATAGAACATCCCCATTGCCTCAGTGTGTGGGTGCACCCCTCGCAGTCCTGAGTTCCTTGCTCGTGCTCACTCTCCTTCTGCTCCTCCTTTGGATCGTGAGACTTCAGTCCAGTGCTCCAATGTTGGTCTCTGTCTCTGTCTTCTTTCATCGCCTGATGAAGGTTAATATTCAGGGGGATGCTTATATGTTTTTCTTTGGGTTCACCTTCTTATTTAGCTTCTCTAGAATCATGAATTATAGTCTCAATGTCCTTTATTTATGGCTAGAAACCAAATATGAGTGAATACATCCCATGTTCCTCTTTTTGGGTCTGGCTTACCTCACTCAGGATAGTGCATGGGACAAAACCGGTCTCGCTGAACATAATGGACAATGAGGACTACTGAGAACTGAAGAACAATGGCAATGGGTTCTTGATCCTATTGCACGTAATGGCTTTGTGGGAGCCCAGGTAGTTTGGATGCTCACCTTAATAGACCTGGATGGAGGTGGGTGGTCCTTGGACCTCCCACAGGGCAGAGAAACCTGCTTGCTCTTTGGGCTGAGGAGGAAGGAAGACTTGATTGGGGGAGGGGGAGGGAATGGGAGGTGATGGCGGGGAAGAGGCAGAAATCTTTAATAATTAAATAAATTAATTAATAAAAAAATGACAAAAAAAAAACATGGGCTTCAGCAATAGTTCTCATGGTATTGTCAGCGAGACACACAATAGCAAGATCCAAATGGGGTCTTGAAAACAGTTGACATAATCTTGGACAGACACTATGACATTCTGAACTAAAGGAAAGGACTAGAAAGAGAGACCAGAAAAGAACTGTAAAAGTTTGGATCCTGGCCAAAGAGAACCTCAGCAGCAGGTGAAGATTCAAATTCCCAATTCAACCCTGTCAGCAGAACTGCTGGGCATCTGCGATCCAAGGGTGCAAAACGTCATCTGTACACCAACTCACAAAGAAGTTAATTAAATTAATTAAGGTCATATAGTTAATCACTGGCCTGTCAGCATCTAAAATAGGTCTTCCAGCTCAGTAACTACAGCAAAGTCTTTAATGAGTCAGCATGTACAAGTTACCTTAATGAAATAAATTCTTCAAGGTTTAACCAAAATGTACTTCCTAAAGGAAGGTTAGGAGCTAACCCGGCGAAAGCATGCTCTAGTCTGATCTTTAAGACTCATTGTGAGAATGTTAGTGGTTCAGTATCCTTGCCCCCAAATAACTCAAGTCTCTTAGAATCATTTTATACATTTAGCTGGAATTCTTGGCAAGGAGAGCCTCCTGCTGTCTGTCACAGGCCGGCCCTGACATGCCCGTCAATTGACAGCGCCATTAGCAGACAGATTTATCCTATCCATTATCATGTAACCATGAGTGGAAGGTTACTGAAATAACAACGAGGAATACTGAAATCATGAATAAAATATGGGAACCTGTGTTGAAACTCGCAGCCTAAATGTGTTCTCAAAAGTGCCCTCTCGCCTTGGGTAACTCCAAAGGACTGTGACTGATTTCTAAGAGGAACTCAGAGAAGATCAGCACCTGAGTTGGATTCTGTCAGCAGTATTATCAGAGAGAGTCAAATAAAATGTGACTTTTTTTTCTCAGAGCTCAACTGTAAAAGAGGAGATGTCTTGTGTAGCAGAAAGTAAGAGGGTGCGTGAAGAACAAATAGGCCTTTCTAAAAATGCTTCATACATTAAGGAGAATGTTTATGCTAAAATATTTTTCTTAGAATCAGTATTTATTCTTAATTTGCTTGGGAAAAGTGAGGCATAGAATATAGCACTATTTGTTGAACTTTTATGTGGTTAAACAGAAAAAAGTGGATGATTACAGGGAAAAAAAAAAGCAATGGTGGTGGGACAGGTAAGACAAAGTTTCGCATACAGAATATATGTTGAGAGTCCTGGATTGAATTATCTAGGTACGCCTTGATGAAGCCATAAATATTGTGGAACCATTCTGCTGAGTGTCCACAAATTCAGTCATAATTTAAACCCCACAGACAGACTAGCAATTTGAAAAGGAACCAAGTCCTGCTGGAAAGATTCAGCGTAAGCAGAAGCTTAACTGACCATTTCCCCCACCCCGATCCTTCACCTGCATTCACAGCATCTGTTTTAAATGGACATCATCTTGGGAGCACTTAGGAGTCTAGAGTACTGTATCTAAGAATAATTCACTTTACTTTTACTTATTTTGGATGGGTGGCTATTCATCATTGAACCTGGATTAGACACACTTGTGTAAGGTACAGAGAATGATCACATACACGAGGTGGGGGGTCATAGTCCCTTTCAGGCACTGGCATGTCCTTTAAAAGTCCCCAGCTGGAATGATGCCAGGCAGGGCATGGTCACTCACAGAGGTGCTTAGTCAACTCATTTAATATCATTGTATCTTTACAGCATCCCTAACTGTGGACTTGGTCAATTACCCTTGCATCAACAAACGAGAGCACTTGATTTGACCTTTACTCATGCAATGAGTACTTATCCAGTGTCACACAGTGAGCACTTGCTGGCCCTCGACATGTGGTCCTTCTAACTCCGGCAGTTTTTGTCAAAGGAGCTGTTCAAGGATCCTCGGATCTCTACCAATTCTTCAACTCTTCAAATCTCAGTTTATGTATCCCTAAATCCCGATCCAAACCTTCAGTGCCTGCCTCCTGAGATAAGGTGTGTACAAGGCTCTGGGGTTGACTGGAAACCAGATTCTTTGTGGATTTTCCTTTATGGAAAAAGACATAATTCTCTATTTAGCTAATCTAAATAGAGGAGAAGAGGGCTCCGGTTGTTCTGCTCTTGTTTTACTGCTTCTCTCGTCATCTCTTCCTTGGTCTTCCTATACCACCGACAGGAACCCGGCATGGTTCTCCTGGGTGCCATGGCCATGGCTAAGGAAATAGGTGGGCCAGTTCAACTCTGCTGAGGCCATCTGTCCGTCGGTTTCTAATACCATTTCTTCTTCCTGCTAATTTGTTTTCAACTGCTCATAATGAAAGAGATAGCAACTTCTAGTCCAGACTAGCGAAAGGACAAACGTTAGTTTCTCTGTGTATAAAAACTGGTTGTCGCTATCTTATGGTGATCAGATATGCTCCATTCTTGATGTCTCATGAAAGAGGTCTGGGAAACACTAATTGGTGTGGCTGAAGCAAAAAGTTTCTTTTTCGGGATATAGTGGTACACAGCTTGAATCTCAGCTCTTGGGAGGCAGAGAGAGGTGGGTCTCTGTGGGCTTGAGAGAGCCTGCTCTACATACTGAGTGGAATAATGGCCAGAGCTACGTAGAGAAACCCTGTCTCAAATGTACTCTCAATAATGACCATCCTCTATTCTACTGTTAACATTCTGTATGGATGTTTGATGCTTGTACATGTTGTTCTGACGTGTAGACATGTATTTGCATATAAAAGAAATAACATATATTGTTAAACATTAAAAATACCCTTGACCTAGTTTTTTAAAAAAAAAAAAAAAAAAAAAAGCCATGTCCTCATTTTCTTTTTCCCTTCTGGGCTATCTAACCCCAAACAACAGTGCAGGGTTTGATGTGGGAAAAAGCAACCTTTTGGCTTACCTTTGATCAAGCTTAAGTGACTGCACCAGAGTCCCATAAACAAAGTCACTGTGCCTCACTTTGATGTTTTCCTGTAGAAACTATGCTCAGGGATGTCACAGCAAGGCAGTAAGATTAAACAAAAGTTAAATTCCTGCATCTTTCCTGAGACTAGAACCTTGGTCCACTTTGTGTTTGCCCAACAATATACTTGAGAATGGATGATTGGCGGGGGAAAGGAATATACTTCACTCACAGATGTGTAGGCTGGGAACTCGGTCACAGAACTTGGTCCCAGCATTGAGGAAGGTCTTTATCCTTGTTTGCCTTGTGGCAGAGGGTGGAGAGACAAGAGAGAGCAGGATCAAGAGGAAGCCAAATCACAGTCCTCTCTCCTTCTAGGGAGAGCATTTGTCGGGTTCTCTTCCTGACACTGTTGTAATGAGAATTAAGCTCCCAGTACTTTGATCCTGTGACACACAATCCAATCACGGCAGACATCATCATATTTGTGTCATTTCCCTTCAGCATTTGCTCTAGCTCCTATCAATTCTCTCTCCTCATTTCTACATCTATTATTATATTATTATGAGTAGAAGTGAACCTGCAGAAGTTGAGTACCTGTGTATATTTTATAACATTAGTGATCATTCTACCTGTAGAAAAAATGTTGCATAAAATTTCATTTGAAATGCTTTCACTCAAAGTGGCTCCTGCTTCCTGTCTGGGCAGCACACTAGAGCTGGCCCTACTGAGGTGTGGATTATAAGTGAACCAGCCCTGAGATAATGAGAACAAAAGAATTGACCCTGTTCCACCTTCAATGTCCCCTACAGCAATTGGGAGAGAGGGCACTGCACCTTGCTTGGACAAAACAGTAGAGCTGGTCTTGGTGATATAATTGAGGGAGACCTGAATCTGAGGGCCTGAGAACAGAACTGGCCCTGCTCCTTGTTGTAAGCTGCACTTAATGTACACTGCTGGAGAGCTCACCCAGGGAGTGATGATCTGGGAAACCTAGGAAGCTGACCTATCCAGTTAGCACCCAGGGCCCCAAACTAGGGCTTTGAACTGGTTCACCCCAAAATGTACGTTATCTATGAACTGTTGGATCATGTGAGGGGATGAACCTACAGATCTCCATGACATAGGTCAACAAGATATCCAAGAGGAGCTCCAGGGGCATCCTATTTTCAATAGCACAGCAGAAACCAGACACCTAGAACCAAACCAATAACTCCTTGCCAATGAAGATGAATTAACTCACGAGTAAACCGTGTGCCTCCATGGGCCAAAATATAGCTTCCAAAACAAGATTCTTCTTCTTCTTTTTTTGTTTTTATTTGTTTGTTTTGTTTTATTTCTTTGTTTTGCTTGGTTTCTGGTTTTCCTTTTAAATTTGGTTTTAATTTGTTGCAGGGGAGACAGCAAGAGCAGAAAGCAAATGTGAGGAAACAAAGCAATAAGTGAGATCAGGATGCATGATGTGAAATCCACAAAGAATCAATAGAAGTACAAAAAATAAATACCTCTCTTGGATAGTCAAATTAATTTTAAACTTACAGACTGTATTGAAAACTTCTGAATAATTGTATGTCATTGGAAATAAGGATATATTTTTTAAGATACAGATATCCATTCTGTCCACATCACAATGCTGTTTCCAGAGTCAGCTCAGCTCAAATCTACTTGCTGACATTGTTTTGTGTACTTCAGGTCTAATGGGAGACTGAGTCTTTATGCTGCATTCAGCCACATTAAATCTTTACAAAGAAGCTCACAAGTTTCTTTGACCTATTTCATTTCAATCTTGAATCTTTTTATCTTTAATATAGGAATAATGAGGCAAAAGTTTATCTATTGCACTTGGAATTCATTTAAAATGCTGTATTTGAATAAAGCATTTGACTATAAGGATTTAATGTGGCTGAATGAAGCATGAAGAAATAGCCTCATTATCAGACCTGAAGTCCACAAACAATACCAGCATGTCAGTTAAAATTACCTTCTCATTACAGACAGTCTGCTGACACAAGCTGTGTTCTGACTGTGGCAAACTGGATTTTAGAATCGTGTATTAGCCTTGTGCGTTTTCCCATCAAACTTCAAGGGTATGTAGCTTCCCTTCTAGCTCTATAATCAGATGGGTATATCCAAGATAATAAAGAGGATTTTAAACAATTTTGGATTTGTTTATTTTATCTTATGTGTATATTTTGACTCCCTATATGTATGTGTGCCCCATGTGTATACTTTGCCCACAGATTCCAGAAAAGGGAGTCAGGTCCCTGAGAACTGCAGTATAGATGGCTGGGCGTAATTATGTGGGTGATTTGAACCAAACCTGGGTCATCTGCATTGGCAACAAAGTGCTCTTAACCACTGAGACATCTCGCCAACCCTGACAGTCAAGACGTTTTAAAAGGTATTGTTGATACAAAATCCAGATTTTTATTGTAAAGGACAAATCCTAGAAATGAAAGGTAATCTGGAGATCTGTTTGAAATAATGGTGCAAAGACTCAAATGGCAGGGTGCCGATGAATCTGTAGAGCTGCTCTGACTGGTATATAGCTCCGGTTGTCTGTGATCAAGGTATCTTTAGATAGAACAAGCATTTATTATGCATATGACACAGTTCTCATTAAGTACCTACAACACTATAGCCATCCAGAACCAAGTTATATTTAAGACATAAACCAAAAAGTTGGCCATTTCACTGGTCTCAGAATTTCCGTCTACAGGACAAAGCAGAGATACACACTCTGGGGCAGGGATAATATCTTCTCTGTATGCATGAGGTTTCAACATATCCCAGACCCAATCCCAGAGAATGTTTAATCTTTGAGTCTCATACTTGTACACCATAATCTGATGTGAGCTGAGCAGCTGATATTATAGTGCAGAGAACTGATATTATGGTGTATCTAGAATAGTGCCTGCATTATCTCATTTAAACCATCAGCATGCCTCATCCTCTGTCACATCCTCTCTGGGGAAAGGGACTGAAGCTATGTAGCTATGAATAAAGTCTCATCATTTGCTATTATGGGATAGGTCCAAGATACATACCACATGAATCTGATTCAAGACCTGGTACCTTATGTAGCTCCTCAAGACTTCTATGGGGGGGTATAGATAGCAGGCTGCCTGACCGATGTCCAAACACCTCCAAGAGTGTCTCTGACTCTACTCTCAGGGACTAAGTGTCACAATGAACTAAGCTGAATGCACAGAAAAGACACCAAAGTAGCCTTGGTAGTTTAAGTGAAATATGAGGTTAGTATAGAACACTGTCCTTAGCATGACAGACAGTTTTGTAGCCTGAACTCCCAGAAGCTATGATTACCCAAATGAGCTACTCTTAAGACTGGACTCATTAAGGATATGTCAGAACAGGCATGGGTTAAGGAGACGCTGCCCTTCCCTGAGGATAGGTTAGGAGTTATCCGTAGTTGAACGAGACATTTCTTCAACAGTATTGTTGCTTATAAGTGACTCACCTGTCAATCATTCCTTACTCATGGTCCTACATATTATTCTACTAAACTCGTTGGTTCACCATAGAAGGATTGAGTAGAATAACTCATGTGGTCTGTCCCTGGTGCTTGTCTGGGGCTGAAAAGATTTTTGTTCATCTCTCAAAGAAAAGTTCATACAACAGAGACTTTGTCACTGCTTGGCATATAAAAGTTGGCCATGGCAAGAATTTGATGTCTTCTTTATACTGCCTATGTCACAGTGGCATACTGCTCCACATCATGTTATCTATGCCACTAGATGAATAGCAAAACAAAGTCACAGCCAGTGCCTCTGTGCACATGGACAGACTCTCAGGTTCACTCTGTGCACACAGACAGACTCTCGGGGTCACAGTCAGTGCCTCTGTATACACAGACAGACTCTCAGGGTCATAGTCAGTGCCTCTGTGCACATGGACAGACTCTCAGGTTCACTCTGTGTACACGAAAAGACTCTCAGGTCCCCTAGTCACCCAATTGCATCTTTGATGAGTATTTGCTGCTGCTGTTGTTTAGAGACAGAGTTTCACTATGCACCACAGGTTGGCCTTGAACTCACTATCCTCTGGTTTCTGTCACTTGACTGGTAGAATTAATTACAGGTATGCAATAACACATCCATACTCCTAGCACTGTGCTACCACAGTAGTTTCTCAATATTTGTCAATGGAACAGATGAATGAATGAGTGAAAGACAGCAGTGAGCAAAGCCATTTACTTCAATACGATCAACAAGCCAAGTTTTTCTCTGACTGATGGTCTGAGGGCAGATGTTGGGGTTCAAAGGGAGCCCTGGACTCTGATACAGAACCTCCTGTTCACCTCCATGGGGACAGCACTGTCGTTTGGTATCTCTGCATAATTTTCCAAGGTTAAGCTGCCACACCTCTTCAAAGGGGAGTTTGCCACATGCTGTAAAGTAGTATGCAGTATTGTCTGCACACTCCCCTGTCTTAGTACAAAGAAAAACAGCTTCAGTTGTACCTGGGTCTGGTCTACAGATCCAGATGGAGAGTGGCAGAGAAATGATTCTAAAATCCCATCAGCCTATCCTATCTCTCCATCACATCAATTCATGAATGTCAATTGACTCTGAAAAGGAGATTCATCAAAGATCCCTCCCTCAACCAATCCCCACCCACACACCCTAAGGGAAGTAAAAGAGCTATGATAGGCAGTGCCCTGCATGTGAGCAAGGCTGGATGCATGCTTTGGCAGATTATTTTACCTCCAATGAACTGAGAGGAGGAAGAATACACTTGGATGACTGGACGTGGTTTCGGATCTTTACTTCTCGCCATTGCTTTTGTCTGTGATTGGGCTGTTTCACTTCCCTGGGTTTAGGTGACCTCACTCATGAAAAAGGAATAATTATAAATACCTTAATGGATATGTCAGTCATCTTTCTGTAGCTATAGCAAACCAATCAAGTTAAAAAGAGAAAATATTTAATTTTGCTCCTACTTTCAGAGGTTTTAATCAATGGTTATTTGGTCCTTATCTCTTCAGACCTGTGGCTAGGCAAGACTTCACAGCACGGGGAACAGTAGATCCAAATGTTCATCTCATGACAGCCAAAAAACAGAAAGACAAAGGCAGACTTAAGAGAGATCCATAAAGAGGAGAGAGAGCCTTGATAGCAAAGTTCTTTCCTAGAAACCCATAATCTAGACAAGAAGATCAGTCCTTCCAGAGGGGGATTGCTTTGGTCATGGTGTCTCTTCAAAACCAATAAAACCATAACTAAGACAGTCATCGTCAGAGGGGAGTAATATAGTTCTAGAGAGACTCTGCTTCGTGTCTGTTGAAGTATCTAGAAGAACAATGCTATCTGAGACAGGATGGGGGTTCAAGGCTGAGATGTGAATGCCCACGATGTTACGCTGTTTGCATATCTGTAACACTAAGAGAAAGGTGACAGCCAGACCAAAGATGGAGTCGTAAACCCTAGTTTCCACCTGGTGGAGGTCATTGCTGCAGGCAGCTGTGAGCAGCTGTTTCATGGTCCTGTTTCTGCTACTCTTGACATACTTTTTTGGTGGTCCACATGGGGAACAATTTTGAAGCATTATTGTACTCGGAGCCTCAAAAGCATCCTGAAGACAGGCTCTCTTAGACTTGTGAGAAAGCAGAAGACCTAAAAGTTCTCTTCTTGCAAGATACGAAGACAGTGTAACTTCTTAAATCAAGACTCCATCTGCAAACTTGGACCATCTCCCATCTCCCTCAAAGCTCTAGAAAGGCCATGTCTGTGTCCTTGATCAGATGTCTCAGAATACAAGTCTTTGGATACTATCAATCCTTGTGATCAAGGGAGCAAAGTCTCAGAGAGGGAAACTGAGGCAGAATAGAAAGGCAGAAAAATTAAGGGACACAGGGAAGGGAGGAATAAAAGCCTCCACACTAGAGTAAGGATTCCTGAGCACTTAACATTTGCAGTGAGAATTGTTTACATAGAAATGATAATGTTTTATATGTAGACATTTCAAACAAAAATGTGAAGACAGCAATGAACCCGCTTAAGACCTAATCTCAACTGTGCTTCTGCTGCAAATCTATGATTTTCTGAGTATCTTACAAGCTAGATTACAAATTTTTATTTACAGCCAAAAAAATCCATAATCTATAAATCTATAAACTGACTGCCAGTCATTAAATCAGTCTTTAAGGCCCATACTTTCAGAGACCTAATGATCTAAACACCTCCTCCATCAAAGGACAGATGTGCTCCTAATGTTGAATCCTTGTGATCCAGTTATCACCTTCATCAAGTTCTAACCCATTCTTGGAGCCAGAGAGTGTTACTGATCCAACACTTAACCCCAAGCATGAATTAAGGAACTTTCTTTACTTCTCACACTATCTTAACCTTTTATTTTTGTTTTGAGATATAGTTGACCTGAAACTCATGGTGTAGGCAAGGGTGGTTTTGAACACTTGGTCCTTTTGCTTCCAAATCTCCAGTTCTGGGATTACTGGCATGGCTCACCATGCCCACTCAATTAATTTCTTTAAACCTGTTTGATAAGAGTGTTCTTGTAGAGAAGAAAGAGGACCAGGAGCTGAAAGGGAACATTTAAACCACAGTGAATCCATTCAGCTGCCTAAATATCAATGCACTGAAATGTGCCCAGGGAAGGTGCTCGCTTAGGTGGGACTTGCATCTGGCATTGGGGTCCAAGTCACAGTTAGGGAGGCCAGAAACCTCACGCACTTCAGAAACTATCTGGGTAATCGAGTCTGGAACTATCGCCTGCTTCTTTGTCTCATGAGCTGCAAAGGAAGGTTAGTTGTTGAAAGTTCATTCCTCATCAGCACAAGCTCATTCCAAAACAGCAACTGTATCTCCATGGTAGCTCTTCACAGTTATATCTCCATAGTAGCTCTTCCCAGCTCCCCCTTTGCCTCCTCTGATACATCATCTTCAGTAGTCTTGTCCCAAGATGCATTTCCTGAGATAAGGTTATAAGCTCTTAAAAAAGGCCTCAATATTTAGGGAACATGAATTTCTAAATCCTAAATATAATTTGCATTCTAAATCTAAAGACAAATTTGGATTACATTGACTCTCGAGAGGGGTTTTCATTTTAATATTAAGGTAATAATTATATTGGATAACTTCTATTTAAACTAAAGTCTTAAAAATAAGCCAGATTCAGAAACAAAAATACTGTGTTTTCTCTTACACGAGGAATCTAGCTTTAAATTTTTGTGGACATGTGTGTTGGGAGGGTTATGAGAAAGGGGGTGTGATGGGGAGGAAGAGATTTTGTGGGGGGAAAAAGTGAAGGTGAGGGATTATATGTGGCTTGAAAACAGAAAAAAAAGATACTCTGAGTCAAAAGGGACAAGGAAAGAGGACTTGGAATAGGAAGAGCTGCAGGAACGGGGAGGGATAAAAACAAAGTGTAATGTGTCCTTGTATGAAAATGCCACAGTGAAGCCCATTGCTTTGTATGTGAACTAAAATAATAAAAATAAAAATGCTGATGATGTCATTAATCCTACTCAGCTATGTTCAGCATTTGCTAAGGCCTCTCAGTATGCCAGGGACTGTGAAGAGACCATTATTGGATCTCCTTTAATCCCTAAGGCATCCAAATGGCCCAGGGCTCATAATTAACTGCACTTTCTATGGGTGAAAGCTGAGTCCGAGAGTGACTACCACATCATGGTGGTGTGTCCAGTAAGGTACATGACCTCAGCTGCCAGAGGGCTGAGACGTAAGAGCTGCCTAAGCAAGCAGCAAGACCCAGTCTCAGAAACTACAACAAACACCGAGTATGACAGCGGTTGGCTGAAACCCCAGCTATGGGGAATTAGCACAGGAGGGTCAGGAGCTCAAAGCCAGCCTCAGCTACAGAAAAATTTTAAGACAAGCCTGGGCTACACAAAATCTTTCATGAAACCAAAACTAAATGAAACCAAACAAAATAATTAATAATAATTATTTGTGTATGTATACAATTGTGTGGGTTGCAAAAATCATTTCAAAGATCGGACAGAGATAAGTTATGAGGCAGACTTCCACCTTGTTCTGTCACTCCAAAGATGAATGTGTGTATAATGGATTTCGATCCAGTTTCTTCCAGCTCCATCTTATCTTCCCAACCCACTGAACTTTGTATCCACTACCTCCCATTCTGTGTGGCCTTTCACTGAAGCATGCTCCACACTCTTAAAGAAAACCAACTCTCCCTTCCAATAACTATCAAGTGTAACGCTCTTCCAGTTATGGCTAAGACTTGAGGGCACCTCTTTTCTCCACACTGGGATCTTGTCGTCTTGAGCTTGCATAGGTCTTGTTCATAGTGCAGTCACCCTGTGGGGCTGGGAAAATACTTTCACTGTAGATATCTACACCCGCAGGATCTTAAAACCTTTCTGCCTTTTCTTCTGTGGCGATCCCTGGCCTTGGGATGAGGTGTGAGGGAGATATTTCTATATCATTGCAACAGTCGTGGAAACACTATGCTGTTTTGTGTTTAAGGAATGCTTTCTAAAGTCATTGAATTAATATAGAAAATAAACACTCAACCAACGCTAACATTTTGAGTCACTGTACTAAGTGATTTCCAGCCACCATTTTATCATCCCTACAAGGTAAGTAACCATACAAGTGTCCCTATATTACAGATAATGAAAGAAGCTCAGAGACGCTGAACAATTTGCAGGGTCACTGAGCTCAGAAGAGCCTCCGCGTAAACACAGCTGTATAACTGGAGAGCAACCCACGCTCTTCACTAATGTAACACGGTGAATAGAAAACCGGGGAAACCGAGAAGCTCTGTGTTCTAAAAGGTTCAGACACAATGCCATTTTGTCTAGAAGTGGTAATGTTTCCTTCATTTTCACCTGTTATTTCCAAAGGACTCAAGTTTCAGCAAAGGCTTGGGAGCTTTGCAAGTTCATGGTTGAAGTTACAAACAGCTCTGATTAGAAAGAAGCTCACAGTAAAAGAGCTGCATGCTCCACTCCAAATCAGAATCGTCTCACTGTTCTCCCACTTGAGAGGCCACTGAACACCAGAAAGAGGACAGATAAAAGGGTCCAGGTTGAATACTCAGTGACATTAGACCATCAGCAGTCCAGCTGTTCCCCTATAGATTCCAGGTGGTACCATTTCTCATGGCTTTCCGGACATCCCCTAGGAACTTAACAGGAAAAGGAACAACGTGCGTCTTTGTGCTGTTTTGAAGTCCCAAAGCTCTGTTAGAAGAAGAGCTCACGTAGTGACAGAGAGGTGATTAAATCCTCACACTGACAATTCACATGCTGCTTGCTTCACCCCGAACATTAAACGTGGTGTCTGTAAGCTGAGGCGGTAGCACCCCCACCTCTTCTAGAGTCTCTAGACATTTATTGTGATAGCTCACCAGACCTCTGGGGTTCCTGGATGATAACCCACAGTGCGAATTCTGTGCGTGTTTGTAGTATCTGTGCTGCCTTACAGACATATTTGTGAAATGTAGAGATACCCTTGTTCACCCCTGAGATCACAAGGCCAGGCTCACAGAACTGAGAGCTGCAGGGCTGTCATAAGGAGCTGCAGGGTACTATGCTAAGAAGTGTGTCTGTCGTCTGCATGAAGGCATCAGTGGGAGCTCTGTGTCCATCTCAAAGGTGATAAAACTTAACAGATGAGATTTCAATTGGATCAAGGCTTCAGGTGGCAGAAGCAGAAGGTAGGTTCCTTCAGTGGAGTTCACTTACACAGGGATCACACTCGCATGCCAGACATTAAAGTGATCCTAGATAAGATTTCCAGATGTTCACATTTGGAAGACCAATTGCATATGTCAGAAGACGGTGCCGAACTGGTTTTACCAATCACAGATGATCTCCTCACATATGGAATAACTCCCGGGGAAGACAGCCCCAGTCATGTCTGGTCACCATGGGGTTAATCCTCAGTTTCCAGGCACATGGAAGAGGCTTATGCTGGCTGTGAGAGAACCTTTATGCACAAGCAAAAGGAAATCTATGAACGTTAGTACATGCAGTTATATTCAGGGCATGGAGTTCAGGGTGGTGAGGTATTTAGAATCCGGATTCAGGCCACACATTTGCCTCTATAGGCTCTGAATCACACGGTGGGAAAAAAATCACTATTCCTTTAGCACCTCTGCTGTAAGTTTTTTTTCTGATAAGAAAAATTGCAAAGCTGATACTTTTGCCTAATTAGAGGAAGACAACAGCATAAGAAGCATGAAAAGCCGGAGTAGTGAAAAAACACCGTCACAGCACAGTTCAGCCATCCTCGCATGCGTCTCCATTCTCATAAGCCAGTCTTCGAAACTTTAAAATTATTTTAACAGACACAGAACATGGTATATTAATAAATGATCAAACTATATGTGTTTTTAAATGTCCTTTGGCCTCTCTAAAGAAACTGGCAATCGTGCCATTAACCACAAGTAATGTAGTCATTTTTTAAACTTGAAACATATTTTTCTCTTCGCATGCTGGAGGGAGTCATGGAGACTGCTCAGTCTATGCACTTGAAAACTGACTTTTAAACAAAAAGACAGAGCAGGGTTATTTATGAACGTGTGTAAATTATGTAATGGTTTCATTGAGATCTGGGAGACTTCTAAGAAGCAGAAAGCCCCCTGCGGTGTACACATCTCATATAATCCCTCTGTCTCATCTTTTCCTCCGCTTCAGAGATTTTCAGTATTTCCAGATTCACTTTGAAACAATAGTTCATTTTGAAATGTAATTTGGAAATATATTTGTTTTGTGTTCTGCTGTAGAATAAAATATTGCCTTGTTGGAAAAAAAAAAGAAAAAGAAACTCAAGTATGACATACAAGAACAAAGAAAATTGTTCTTGAGAGCCATCATTCATTCATGATAACAGGGACAGGTGGTGAGGTAACACCACCAAACAAAATCGCATGAAAGAAGGACATGGGGAAAAATCAGAAAATAATCAGCCAAGTGAGAAACTACATGGGCCTAGACACATACAATTTTCTGGCTCCACCAGAAAAGGTGAAGCCCAGGACTGTCCTTCTAGAGGTCTGTGACTTCAGCACTTAAGAAACACAGGAGAAGATACAGCTCTAGGCTGCCGAAAGGCTGCAAGACAGATAATAAACACATGAGGAGAAAAAGACGACTTGAGAGTGAACAGCAGGAGAGAAATCATGAAGTGGAGGGTTGGTGTGCAAAGCTGGGAGGGGATTTATGGGCTATTTTGCATTGTTTATTCAGAGTAGACAAGGGGAATATGTTAAAGAAACAGGGCAAGGAACAAAAGATAAAGGAAGTCTCTGGGGAAAACACAGCACCAGAGCACACACAAGGGGTTGACTTGCTTCTCCTTATGGGGCTTCCCTAACCCACCTAAATGGAAACTAGGCAAAGAAAGGGGTGCCAGAAGGTAATAGTCTTTCTGCTGTGCAAATACATTGTCTTTAGGTGTCCCATTGACAGTGACATATTCTTAGGTCCATGGGTTTAAGGACTACTTTTATAACTCAAAGAAATCTTATATGAAAGTATAGCAAAGTCTATAACATTTTAACTAAAGTTTTCAATTATTTCTCTACTGCAGAATATTATTCTAATTGCTAATGATGCAAGGCAAGAATCAAGAAGTCATTAAATCAATCCATGAACCTTGTTGATCCTAGAAATATAGATGCTTTATAAGGCCAAAGCAATAATTACAATGATAAATATGTATTGGTATATCAAGTCAAACAATTGGAAAATGGGAACTCATTAAGAATCCTTGAATCAACTCATTATTTCTACAGCAAGGTTGTGTATAAATAAGTTTAATTGTTCTCCATCTAAGTCTAAGCAAAACATTTGAAACAACAAGTTTGTTTTTATTTTATTTCCCTAGGTAGAAGTGAGCTTGGCAGAAACTGAGGGATCCTATGGGACAGATCGTTCAGTGATGAACTAGGGCATGAAGCTGAATAGGAGTGCAGTGACATTTGCTTTAATTATCTAGCCCAATGTACAAATACACATTGGTAATAACAAAACAAGTATAATTCCAGGTTGCTGTAGACAGAAATGGAAACTCCCATCCAGGGAAAACATTTCTATGACAGGATTCTCAAAATTTTTGTATTTCACAATTTAGCAGTCTAATAGAGACCCGCTTACTGCTACTTCCTTGCTGGTACATAGGCCAGCACACTGGTGGAAAACATACAGTCATTCACTTACAGTGTATCAGCCACTGAGAAAATAAATGGAGGCCCCTCCATTGCCCCACTCCTTCCACCTGCTTCCTCTGTCCTCATGCAGTGGGCAAGGGATTAGGCATTCTTTGCCTGATCCGGAGCAACAATGTGTTTCTTCCAAAACAAGATATAAGCATGCCTAGTAAAGCCTGACATTTTAGCTTTTCAGAGTGTCTGCCCACTGCTGCAGGAAGCTATGAATAGATATATTTCCAGTTAGTAGCAACCGCAATAGTGTTAGCAAGGCCTGACTCATATTCATCGGAAAAGCAAGCAGGACTTCATCCTCAGTGAGCCCAGACATGTCCCTGCCCAAAATTTCAATAAAGTCCAGCACTGAGTGAAAGACTTTTTCTTGGGAAACACACATGCACACACGTCCACATTGAGCATTAAATTTGTGATCCTAGAGAAGCTAAATAAGAAAGTGAACCCAAAGAAAATCATATAGTCATCCGCCTGGAGAGGGGAAGTAGACAAGATTGCAGGACAAAAACTGGGAACTTGCGGGTGAGGTGGCAAGGGGCAAAGGGGAAATGGGATGAGAAACATGAGAAGGGGAGGATGGGAGGAGCTCGGGGGATTGGGATGGTTGGGATATAGGAAGGGAGGATACGGGAGCAGCGAAGTATATATCCTAACTAAGGGAGCCATCTTAGGGTTGGCAAGAAACTTGACTCTAGAGGGGTTCGCAGGTGTCCAGGGAGAGGTCCCCAGCTGGTACCTTGGGCACCTGAGGAGAGGGAACCTGAAATGACCCTATCCTATACTGATGAATATCTTACATATCACCTTAGAACCTTCATCTGGCGATGGATCGAGGTAGAGACAGAGTCTCAGTTTGGAGCAACAGTCTGAGCTCTTAAGGTCCAAATGAGGAGCAGAAGGAGGGAGAACATGAGCAAGGAAACCAGGACCACGAGGGATGCACCCACCCACTGTGACAGTGGAACTGATTTATTGTCAGCTGGTCTGGGACTGAATAAGCATGGGTTGAAACTGGACTCTCTGAGCATGGCGGACAATGAAGGCTGATGAGAAGCCAAGGACAATGGCACTAGGTTTCGATCCTAATACATGAACTGGCTTTGTGGGTGCTTA
The DNA here is from genome assembly GCF_950005125.1 of Chionomys nivalis. Lineage (NCBI taxonomy): Eukaryota > Metazoa > Chordata > Mammalia > Rodentia > Cricetidae > Chionomys > Chionomys nivalis. The sequence continues at coordinate 16,924,763 of NC_080089.1, read as the reverse complement.
GCCTGTTTAGACGCTCACCTTCCTGGACATAGATAGAAGACCTTCGTCTTCCCGCAGGGCAGAGAATTTGGACTGCTCTTCAGTATCGAGAGGGAGGGGGAATGGTGTGGGGGGAGGAGAAGAGGAATGGGGATAGGGGGAGGGGACTGGGGGGAGGGGGCAATATTTGGGAGGAGGGGAGGGAAATGGGAAACGGGGAGCAGGTGGAAATTTTAATTAAAAAAGAATAAAAAAAAGTATCTTAAGCGTTTTTTTTTGTTGTTGTTTTTTTTTTTTTGGCTCACAGTTCAAGGATACAGTGTATCTTAGCAGGAAAGGCATTCAAGGATATAGTCTGTCTTAAGAGGAAAGGCATTGCCGCAGGAGTATGAGGCAGCTGGTCGCACTACATCTACATTTGGGAAGCAGAGAGAAGTTAGTGTTGGTGCACAGTGGGTTTTCTCTTTGTGATTCAAGCTTCCTGCTGGGGCCATGGTGGTACTCACCTCCCAGCTCTCCATTCCTCAGCTAAATGTCTCTGGGACCAACCATAACACAGCTCCCAAAGGTTTGTCACACTAATGGCAGTGATATGTATTCATGCAATCAAACTGACATGCATGATTACTGTCTCACAGAATAAGGCACTAATTATAGAATTATCATTTATATTAGTGTCTCACTATGCACAGACCCAAATAGGTATTGCCAGCTCTCACTGAAAGAACGACAAACACCACCAATTTTTTTGGTTTAAGGACTACTTGATAAATGTACATATTTTGAATTTGATTTTTATAGCATAGAATAAATTCTGCATTTATTAGAAACATATTCTCATCCTTTTTATCATCCAACTTCACTCCTTATCTCTGTTACTAATAAACAAAAAATTAGAGAAGTAAACCAAATTACTGGCCAGCCTTGAGTAGAAAAGAACATATTTAAGCAACTAAAGACTATTGGTCTATAGGACAAAAAAATCAAAAGGTGAGAAAAATAAAACCCTTAACATTGCTAAGAGGAAAAATCAGGGTATGACATGTGGAGAATGAAAGAAAGATTTCTACTCTATAGTGGAGGTAAAGAAAGTATCTCATAGTATAAAGGAAAGCTCTGTTTGAAGATGACTAGACAAAATTAGAATGAGGCTGAGCCTCACCAGTCTTCCTCTTCATGTTCACCCTCACTCCTGGGTGAGAGGAACTTCCCTGGGATCCTTCCAGGGATGAGTCAACATCATTGCCACTGCAACGGTTTCTAAACCACCAAAATCAAAGCTAAAGGAAGCCTGTGAGCTAGGTGGGTTTTTTTTTTCTTTACTTTAGTCAATAAGTCATTCAGCCTCAAAAGTTTCTTGAATCCCCTCATGGCTTTGTGCTACGCTGAGAAGTACAAATACCAGTGTAAAGAAAATAAAGGAGACGGCTGCTTCACATGCTTAAGGCTTAGAGGAATCCACAGACCCTGGTAGTGTTCAGTAGAGTCAACAGTGCTGTGGTTCAATGTGAAGTGTCCCCAGCCATGAGATAGCTGGGGATTCCTCAGGATACATGAATTTTCCAGAAGAAAGACATTGCTGAGGTTCACAATAAAGTTTATATGTGCATATGGTTATAGCTTCAGCTCTCTGCTTCCTGGTTTTCCAAGATGTGGGAGCCTTCTGCCATCCACTCTTGTTTCAGACAGACTTATTCCTGTTGCCAGTGCTGAGACCAGGATCCAAGGTAAACCTTTCCTTCATTCCCCTTCGTGTTGGCTCTGTAGGGTACTTGGTCACAGTGGTGTGGTAAGTCTCTAGCAAAGACAGATTCTGATCTAATATTGTAGCTCATAAGCATTCAGTGCTCAAGACTACAAGCTGTACTTGAGTCTGGGATGGAGTAGAGCAGGGATGTGCCTTGAAGGAACTGAATTTGAACTGCGGTCTCAACAACGCATAGGAGAGATGTACCATGAGGAGAGAACACTGGGACTTCCTAAGATGTGAGCGAGGGTGGGGTCATTCAAATGGAACCAAGAGGCCAAAGATCAGGCAGACAGGCAATGGAAGTAGAAGGAGACATTCTGAGAATTTTAAATGAGCAAATACTGAGTCAGTAACTGCACAAATGAGGGAGGGGTGGGTTTCTAGCAGACTCTCCTGTTGTTGCCCCATCCCCATCTGTTAGCACAAAGTTATTCAGTAGAGACGTGTTGACTGGGTTTTTATCTTGCCTGGACCCAGTCAACAGAGACTCACCTGTTCCCTTCTTTTGGTAAGACAAAAGAAGTCTTATAAGATACAAGAAAATTGAAATAATCTCCTGCATCCTATCAGACCACCATGGATTAAAGCTGGATTTCAAAAACCAAAAGCCTACAAACTTATGTAAACTGGACAACTCTTTACTAAATGACTACAGACTAGACTCAAGGCAGAAATAAAGAAAAACAACATCAAGGCACTATGCCACCTCCAGAGCCCAGCTAGCCTACTACACAAAGACAAGTGAGGTTTATCTTTTAAAAATCAGGTTAAAGAGAAGCTGAAAACTTATGTGCAAGGGAAAAAAAGGCCTACATTTTCCAACTCATCAAAAAAATTCATACCTTAGTGAATAGCCACCATTTGGAGGTGGGTTGCAGGAGTAGGGCCAGCTGTCGGCCCCTTGCCTCAAATAGTGGGGTTTGATGGAGATCCGTCATCAGCTATGGAAGCATTTTAGCAAATTCAAACAATTTCCACATTGGTTTCTTCTTTGCAACTTAATTAAATAAGTGGGTTTTACAAAAAGAAACACATGTTTGCCTTAGAGCAATTCATTATCAGGTAAAAAGTATGTGTAAGATGCAGCATGATGTTACCACTGTGGCCACAGAAACTTGTAGACATAGTCTCACTGCAGACCTAAGGGTCAGACTCCTGCTGCTTTTGTTCAGCACTGACCAACCACACCTTGCAAAACCAAATGTTAGAAGGCACAACAAGAAACCACGGAACACAGCCATTCTCTGTGAATACAAAGAAGAGGTTTAAAAACATAGAACTGTCTGGCTGCCTTGTACAGTAGAGAAGAGCAGCCAGCTCTAAAAGCTCACTGGGTTACATAGGGATAAACTGAGAGGATGCTCAGATAGAAGAGGTGCTGCAGTTGTGGTCAGAAGAATTTAGGTGTTGACATCTACAGTCATGAGCATTCAGTTAGCTTCTGTGAATTAAGGACTTCTGAGAATTTGGATCCTGTTTCATAGCAAAACCTTGCTCCAGAGGAAATAGTGATTGTCATCAGCACAGTCACTTTGCGTGGGAAACATCTTTTTGAAACCAACCATTCTAGCCTTTTGTTGATGACAAGGGACAACTTAGTCTCTAGATTCTTCAAGGCTGAAACTACTTTATGGAGGCCCAGTGACTCTGGAATGTGGGTCAAAACTGACTCTGTGTTTGCTGAGGGATAGTAGATCAGTCAGTCAGTCAAGCAGGCCATGGCAGGAAACCTGGAGAAATTCCCTTAGAAGCATCTGGTTTGTTGATCACCAGATAATTTTGTCTGGAAAACTCTGAAAAGACAGGGATCAATCACAGTATTATGAAATGTAGGGATAAGTCCCGCCCCTTAGGGAGCGTGTTCGCCTCGGGCTAATGTTTACCTGTAAATCTGGCGAGCGTGCTCCCAGCACTTGCTTCTGCTTTCCTGGTCTCCGCGGGAATGATGGTTCTGTAAGTTTATTTCCCCATTAAAGCTGTATATATTTTTACAATCTGTCTGCATTTGTTTACACCGTTACATTTTGGTGCCCATCGTGGGGCTATTTTACCCCCAACTCAAGCGCATAGCCCACTAGGTAACACAGCACACTCCCGGGTGCCGTTTTTTAGTTCATGACTTGGGCCCCAGTGCCAAGTCTGAGATACACTCGGCCACACAGGCCCATTCTGCCCTGCCTGCTGGCCGGAGCAATTAACCCCTCCCTGCCTGCCTTGGCTAAGAATTAGAGGAAGGTCAAGTACCTGCGGTTTTGCAACAAAAGCTGCCACAGCCGCAGATTTGGTCTGATACAAAGTAACTTGACCAGGTGGTGGTGGCACACGCCTTTAATCCCAGCACTCAGGAGGCAGAGACAGGCGGATCTCTGTGAGTTCGAGACCAGCCTGGTGTACAAGAGCTAGTTCCAGGACAGGCTCCAAAACCACAGAGACCACCACTGGCAGGAACCGGTCATTGCAGGTAAAAAAATTTTCTTTTATAAATAAAATGTCTGAACACGTTACCATTCTAGAATTTAACAGTTTTTTTAATTGTACCATGTGGGAAATTTTACAAGAGCTGTCTATCACCCCACATCTATGGATCCTTCTTGGATTCGTAGTTTTCATTGGCACTAAATGGTTTGATAACAGAAATATGATAAAGTCTTTACAAGGCAGAGATTGAACGCTTAAAAACAATTGAGAATGACAACAATCTTCTCAAGAATCAGTTTGAAGTTCTCCAGGAAGAGAACAGATCTTTGTTTAACATGACTTGATCAACCAAGCAAAATTTTAAAAAGGTACAGGCTGATGTTAAGGAGAGATTCATTACTATGGAAGAGAGAACAGCTGTTTTGGATTGTAAGCTTCAGTCCCTTTCTGTAGGAACTGAAACATTCGTGACTGATATTAAGGAGAAATTCATTACTATGGAAGAGGGAACAGCTGATTTGGATCGCAAGCTTCAGTCCCTTTCTGTAGGAACTGAAACATTAACTGAGAGAATCAAAACTGCTGAATGTGACAATCGGATTATGTCTAAAGCTTATGACAGATTGGCGGAAAGATTGTCAATACAAGAAGGCCCGGTTTATGCCATAAAAATATGTCCAAAGATGAGATGTTATCTCTAATGGACAAACTTCATACTTTAGAATCATCAGTGAAGGCTTTGGAACATAATTCTGGACAGGAGATTCAGACATTGCAGAAGGCAATGGTGAATAGAATAGAAAAGATTGAGGAATTTCTAAATTCTGATGAAGAAGAGCAAAGTGTGGAAAGGCAAATTTTAACTCTATCTGTGGGTAAATCTCTCCGAGACAATTTCCACAAAGCTCTACCTACAGCTCTACCTGCCTTTCCAGTAATAACAACAGAGAAGGTGATTGGTTCCAGAAACCCTAGGGTCATCAAGGAAGATACATGGGAGCCTGTCTGTATGAATGATCTCAAAGAAATTAAACAGGCTGTCATGACTTTTGGGATGCATGCCTCTTTTGTTAAAGAGATGCTAAAATCTTGGGCCACGACAAGCAGAGCAACCCCCTTGGACTGGCTCCGGCTGAGCTCTGCGGTACTTGAGAGTGGACCGCAATTGAAATGGAAATGCTTATTCAGGCAAGAAGCTAGACTTTTAGAACAGCAGGAAAAAGTGAAGGGAATTGACATTTCCCTAGATAAAATTCTAGGTGAAGGGCTCTTTTCCGACCCTCAGGAACAAGCTAATTTGGATGAAAAAACACTCTCCATGTATACTACAGCAGCCTTAAGGGGTTGGGACAGGGTACAAGACCCAGGACAGAGAATGGAATCATTTGTCAGAGTTAAACAGGGTCAGGGAGAACCCTTTAGTGACTTTTTACAAAGACTAACTAAGGCTGTACAAATAGTGATATCTGACCCAGAAGACAGATGTATAATGATTGAGTCTTTGGCTTATGAAAATGCAAATGTGGAATGCAAAAGGATTTGGGGGCCTTTAAAGCTCAGATCAGCACCCTTGGAAGAATGGGTCTTGCATACACTGAATGTTGATACATTTGATTATGGCACTGAAGCATGGGTAGAAGAAGCAATTTCCAATGGTAAAAGGAGACACCAGAATACCAAATGTTTTAATTGTGGCAAAATGGGTCATATGAAAAGGAATTGTAGACAATGGATTTTCAGAAATAATAATAATGCATCCTCTAGAAATAACAGAAATAGGAGGACTCAGCCTTCAGGTTTATGTAGAAGATGTGGAAAAGGCAGACATTGGACAAATGAATGCAGGTCTACAAGAGATAGACAAGGCAACCTGATACAGATGGGAAATGTGAGAGGGGGGCCTGTGAGGCCCCCATGGCAAACATGGTTCAGTCATTTCCAGTTTCTGCAGAGAACGTGCCTCATCAGGACAATTAAGAAGCCCCATGCCTACTGTTACAAGCAATAATGATCAGAAAGATAAGTTACGTGTGTTTTGGCAAACTTCTATAAATGATCAAAGACCAAAGCTGAGAGTGTGTGTAAATGGCATTTTTATTACTGGCCTGCTGGACACAGGTGCTGATGTAAGTATCATTACCCCAGAATCTTGGCATCCATATTGGCCTCTTCAGAATGTAAATGTTCAGCTCCTGGGAATTGGAACCCTATCTCGAGTAAGGCAGAGCATGAGATGGGTTGAATATATAGGGCCAAAGGGACAAATAGGAAAATTAAAGCCTTATGTAGCCAATATTGCAATGAATTTATGGGGTCGTGACCTATTACAACAATGGAATACCCAAATTAACATTCCTGCTACTTCTAGAGCCTATATTTCTGAGAATAATATTAAAAAATATTACAAACGGAGAAAACCGGACATTCAGGCTGTACAAGAACAAGCAATTGATGTCCCTTCAAAGATACCAACAGCATTGCCTCTAAAATGGTTGACTGAGAAACCAATATGGACAAAGTAATGGCCTTTAGCTGAGGAAAAGTTACAGGCTTTTGAACAGCTGGTACAAGAACAATTAGATGCTAGACATATAGAAGAATCTACCAGCCCTTGGAATTCTCCTGTATTTGTGGTTAAGAAAAAATCAGGTAAATGGAGAATGGTGACAGATCTCAGGGCCATCAACAAGGTTATTCAACCTATGGGCCTTCTGCAATCTGGAATTCCTTTGCCCTCTTTATTACCAAAAGGATGGCCTCTCATAGTTATTGATTTAAAGGATTTTTTTTCACTATACCTTTACAAAAAGAAGATAGAGAAAAATTTGCCTTCATAGTGCCTACTTATAATAATTCTCAACCTTCGAGGAGGAACCACTGGGCCATCCTCCCCCAGGGTATGTTAAATAGCACCTCCCTGTGCCAATATTTTGTGATCCAACCATTGCAAATAATACGCAAGAAATTTCCCAAATCTATAGTATACCATTACATGGATGACATTTTGTTATCCGATTCAAACATGGATACCTTGAACAGACTGTTTGATGAAATAAAGATGCTTTTCACTAATTGGGGATTGCAAATTGCTCCTGAAAAGATTCAGAAGGGAGATTCTGTTAATTATTTAGGTTATAAAATAGATTTGCAAAAAATTAAGACACAAAAGGCACCAATTAGGAGAGATCACCTACGGACTCTTAATGACTTTCAAAGACTGTTCGGAGACATTTCCAGTCTACAACCAGCTATTGGGTTAACACCTGATCTAATAATTCATTTGAACAAAACCTTGGATGGTGATAAAGATTTAAACAGTCCCAGAGAATTAACAGCTGAAGCAGAAAAGGAACTGACAATGATTGAGGAAAAATTACAACAGGCATATGTGGACAGGGTGAATCCAGAGCTCGATTGTATTCTCGTCATACTACCATCAAAAATTTCTCCTACAGGAATTTTAATGCAGAGAGATGATATTATCTTGGAATGGATCTTTTTACCACATAAACCAAGTAAGAAACTGAAAACTTATGTGGAAGAAGTCTCTGAGTTAATTATAAAAGGCAAGCTGAGACTTCATCAACTAGCAGGCATAGACCCAGCAGAAATTATAGTGCCTTTCACTGCTGATGAACTAAAGAAATTATGGGAAGATAATGAACCATGGCAAAGAGCTTGTGCTGATTTTTTGGGAGACATTAATAACAACTATACAAAGCAAGAGGCTTAACTTCATAAAGAGAAATTCTTGGATTCTTCCTCAAATCGTCCGTGATGCTCCAATAACTGGAGCCTGTACATTCTATACTGATGCCAATAATTCAGGGAAGGCAGGTTACAAATCAGAAGACTTGGGTAAGGTGGAACAAAGTCCTTATGATTCTGTCCAGAAGGCAGAATCATATGCCATTCTTATGGTGCTAAGGGATTTTAAAGAACCTATTAATATAGTTACTGATTCACAATACACAGAAAGAGTTATTTTACATATTGAAACTGCTGAATTTATACCTGATGATACAGAACTAACCTCATTGTTTCTCCAGGTTCAAGATTTGATTAGGAACAGGCTTTGCCCTATGTACATAACACACATCCGATCCCATACGGGTCTGCCAGGTCCTCTAGCACAAGGGAATGCAGAAATTGATCAATTATTGATTGGTAGTATGCTACAAGCCCCTGAATTTCATAAAAAAACATCATGTTAATAGCAAAGGTTTGAAGAAAGAGTTTTCTATTACATGGCAACAAGCTAAGGAGATTGTAAAGAAATGCCCTACTTGCTCTTTCTATAACCAAATGCCACTGCCTGCAGGGGCTAATCCAAAGGGCACCCAAAGGAATGAAATCTGGCAGATGGATGTGTTCCACTTTGCAGAATTTGGCAAATTAATATATGTTCATCACACCATTGACACTTATTCAGGCTTTCAGTGGGCAACTGCTTTAAATTCAGAAAAAGCTGATTCAGTAATCACTCATTTATTAGAAGTCATGGCTATCATGGGTATACCTACACAAATAAAGACAAATAATGGTCCTGCTTATGTCTCTAGGAAAATGAAACGGTTTTTTGATTATTACAATATCAAGCATGTTACAGGTATACCATACAATCCTACAGATCAAGCAGTCGTAGAAAGATCAAATCGAACTATAAAGGATATGTTGAACAAACAGAAAGGGGTGGAAAACACCCCCAGAAATAGGTTACATAATGCTTTGTTAACCTTGAATTTTCTCAACGCTAATGAGAAGGGAACAACAGCTGCAGAAAGACATTATATAATGGAAAAGTCTACTGAACTAAATCAACCAGTTTATTTCAAGGATGTGCTGACCTCACAATGGAAGCCAGGAGATGTGCTGCGTTGGGGAAGGGGTTTTGCTCTTATCTCCACAGGTGAGGAAAAATTGTGGATACCATCAAAATTAATAAAGGTTCGGTTTGAAGAAGAGAAGCCACTTGGAAAAGATAAATAACAATTCATTCACAAGGATGGTGAGCATACTGATGGTAAGAAATACAGATAAGTTGGGGGCAGGGTTCTTTTCTTATCTCCCCATGAAAATACTCATCTTCAAAGAAATTAAGGGACCCTGAATATTTAATTACTGATGGATGGACACATTTTGTAAGTATTAATTATATATATATATATATGTCTTATTAAACATTTCTTTATAAATATGTAAAGCTGGTTTTGATGTTGGACTCTGGCTCAGTCCCTCTCCAATTACAAGCCCGTTAGTAAGAGAAAAACCCAGAGTTTCTGTCTCATGTCAAGAGTGACGATATGGGACAGAAAGAAATATGAGTTTAGAAAACATCTTTGCTTTTCTTCATATCTATCATACTTTTCATTGAATATATCTATCATGCGTTTCATTGAATATATATATATATATGTATGTCTATATATGTCTATATGATTAATGTTAAAGTTTTTCACAATGAACAATGAGTTTTTCCTGAAGTGACATTTGAAGTTTCCAGGAAGAAGATGGGACCCCACAACAACAACACTACCTGGTTGAAATGACGTCATGATACTGATAGCACTACTACAAGACCTGTTTTGTGTACCAGCTGCACAAGACGATCCCAACTTGGTTAGCCGAAATGGTGCACATCTTGTACAACATTCTGGCCAACCTCCACAAAATACTCAGAGACTATTTGCAATTTTAAAAGACATTGATCTTGAAATTTAACCATCATTTTACTTTCACAGGATCCCCCAGAAAGAACGTCGCCCCCATGACAGCTGGAAGTAATTCTAGAGGACAACGTCCCCTCTCCCAGTAAAGTTTACCCCTGGGTTTAGGGACATCATTTAGGGGTTGGGAGATTGGGGAGGAATTTTATAAGCTCAGGGATCATTTTGAAAAAAAAAAAGAAGAGGGAATGATGGGATAATAGATTTATAATTGTGAGTTACTGTTTTTAGACAAATATATTGGTATCGATTCTTGTATATTGATACAAAGTTAAATTGTATTGACTATTGTATGCATGCATGTTTCTACCTCTGTTTAAAACACTTTTTATGTATTGACACATATTGTATTGATATATATATATATAAATTGTATATATTTACCATATTGCAGTGTACATTTCTACCTCTGATTAAGATACTTATATAATGTTTGTGTATTGATATATATTTACCATATTGCAATGTATATTTGTACAGTGTTTATATTTGGAGGTCATTATCCTCATTTGTTACACAGTTGTCTTAGTCTTTAAGTTAGATAGATATTGAGAATTATATAGATTAATAGTCATCTAAGTTTGTCATTTATAATTAGACTAATCAGGTTCTTTAGATATATAGAGATTATACTCAGTATAGATAGATAATCTTCAACCTCTTCAAAGAGCTGTAAAAAATGGCCTTTAATCTAACTCAGAGTTCTGTGATAGTGAGACACAATTGCTCCTGGCAACACTGCTCTATTCCCGAGAGAATGTTGAGCACCAAAGACACTCCACCTGGAGCCTTTCTTTTTGGCAGAACTGGCCTTTGGGAAAAGAAATGCCCATACCTCAACCACTGACAGAGATACAGAGTGTGCATCAATGGATAAAACAGGACTGTCATATCTTGCCAAGACAGGGTAAGATAGTTTTGAAAAGTTCCTTGCCTTTAATAATGGCATGTCAGTTATGTTAGGCCTCAGCTAAAGTTGGTTGACTCAACATTGCAAACCAGACTTTGGGTGATTGCAAAGGTAGTCAGTTGTCTCTGTCAATTGTTGCACATTTTGGATATATCTCATTTGTTAAGTAATATTTATTCCCTTCTCAGATCTTTGACGGAGTTGAAGATTATATAATTGTAGTTACTCTACATTATTTAGACTCCTTGAGATAGAATGTTTAGCAAAACTTTTGTTCTCAATATTGTTTGTTATATTTATTATTTGTTATTATTGTATATAGTTGTATTTGGTTTAGTTCTGTCTTATTTAGACAAAAGGGGGAGATGTAGGGATATCAATCTGAACACACTTAACCTGATAGAAGAGAAAATGGGAAGTACCCTACAACACATGGGCACAGGAGATTGCTTCCTATGTATAACCCCAGCAACACAGACATTAAGGGCAACATTGAATAAATGGGACCTCCTGAAACTGAGAAGATTCTGTAAAGCAAAGGACACTGTCACTAAGACAAAAAGGCAGCCTACTGACTGGGAGAAGATCTTGACCAACCCCACAACAGACAAAGGTCTGATCTCCAAAATATATAAAGAACTCAAGAAACTAGATGTTAAAATGCTAAATAACCCAATTAAAAAATGGGGCACTGATTTGAACAGAGAATTCTCAACAGAAGAAGTTCAAATGGCCAAAAGACACTGAAGGTCATGCTCAACCTCCTTAGCGATCAGAGAAATGCAAATCAAAACAACTTTGAGATATCATCTTACACCTGTCAGAATAGCTAAAATCAAAAACACCAAGGATAGCCTTTGCTGGAGAGGTTGTGGAGAAAGGGGTACTCTCATCCATTGCTAGTGGGAATGCAAACTTATGCAACCACTTTGGAAATCAGTGTGGCGGTTTCTCAGGAAATTTGGGATCAACCTACCCCTGGACCCAGCAATACTACTCTTGGGAATATACCCAAGAGATGCCTTATCATATGACAAAAGCATTTGTTCAACTATGTTCATAGCAGCATTATTTGTAATAGGCAGAACCTGGAAGCAACCTAGATGTCCTTCAATGGAAGAATGGATGAAGAAAGTGTGGAATATATATACAATAGAGTACTACTCTGCAGTAAAAAACAATGACTTCTCGAATTTTGCATGCAAATGGATGGAAATAGAAAATACTATCCTGAGTGAGGTAACCCAGACCCCAAAAGAAGATCATGGGATGTACACACTCATAATTGGTTTCTAGCCATGGATAGGGGCCACTGAGTCTATAATTTGTGATCCTAAAGAAGCTGAATAAGAGGGTGAGCCCAAGGAAAAACATATAGTTATCCTCCTGGCTATGGGAAGTAGACAAGATTGCCGGGCAAAAAATTGGAATCTTGGGGGTGGGGTGGGATGGGGTAAGGGGAGATGGGGAGAGAAAAGTGAGAAGGAGAGGATGTGGGGAACTTGGGGAAATGGGATGATTGGAGATAAAGGAAGGTTGGATAGGTGAGCAGGGAAGCACATATCTTAGTTAAGGGAGCCACCTAAGGGTTGGCAAGAGACTTGAACCTGGAGTGGCTACCTGGTGCCAGGGCAATGTCCCCAGTTATTTCCTTGGGCAGCTGAGGATAGGGAACTGGAAATGACCCTATCCTATAGCCATACTGATAAATATCTTGCATATCACCATAGAACCTTCATCTAGCGATGGATGGAGATAGAGACAGAGGCTCACACTGGAGCACCGGACTGAGCTCCCAAGTTCCTAACGAGGAGTAGAAGGAGGGAGAACATGAGCAAGGAAGGCAGGACCACGAGGGGTGCACCCACCCACTGAAACAGTGGGTCTGATCTATTGGGAGCTCACCAAGGCCAGCTGGACTGTGACTGAAAAAGCATGGGATAAAACCGGACTCTCTGAACATGGCAGACAATGAGAGCTGATGAGAGGCCAAGGAAAATGGCACGGGGTTTTGATCCTACTTCATGTTCTGGCTTTGTGGGAGCCTAGACAGTTTGGATGTCCACCTTCCTTGACCTGGATGCAGTGGGGAGGACCTTGGACTTTCTACAGGGCAGGGAACCCTGACTGCTCTTGGGGCTGGAGAGGGAGGAGAAGAGGAATGGGGGGAGGGGGAAAGGGGGAGGGGGGAAGGGAAATGGGAGGTGGGGAGGAGGCAGAAAATTTTTTTTCCAAAAAAACAAAAAACACCACCTTGTCTTGTCTTGGCAAAGTTTGGCAGTCTTTTTTCTTGTATTTTGCTTATCTAGTCCTGACACTGTGCATTTCATCAATGGTTGAGGTATGGGCAGTTCCTTGTCCAAAGTCCATTTTTGTCAAGAAGAAAACAAGTTCCAAGTGGAGTGTCTTCAGTATTCAACATTCTCTCTGGAATAAGTCAGTGCTGCCAGGAGTAATTATGTCTCATGTCAGCAAAACCCTAAGTTATTTAAATGCCACATTATACAGTTATTTGAAGTGGTTGAAGATTACCTATCTATGCAGAATACAATCTCTATGTTTCTAAAGAACCTGATTAGTCTAACTATAAGTGTGACAAATGTGGATGACTATTTATCTATAATTCTTAATACCTATACCAAAGACTAAGAATTCATATTAGAATATTAAATAATCTTTAAACAGCCATATCAATATGCAAAAGGTAAACAGAGGTGAAACATACATGCATACAATATGACAAAATAACTATCCATAGGTATACAAATATTATAAACAGAAATAGCATATTCAGTATAACAAATAATTTGAATTTGTGTTAATATATGAGAATCTATACTAATGCAAATTGCCTGTAAATAATAGCTCACAAGTTTTCATTCTATTACTCACTATTATTATTAGTGTGAGTGAGCTGACTAATCTAACTATTATCCCATTCAATTTCTTTTGTTGTGAGATTCTGAGCCTACAAAATTTTACCCCAACCCTATACCAGTTATAATCAATACCTAGTTTGCATCCCCTAACCCTAAGAACAAACTTAGTTATCCAATGGCCTATGAGAGGCTGGACCAGGTAGGACATGACCTTGGGTACCAAAAAATGCCTGCCCACTCGCTCTCTCTCCCTGCTTTCATACCTGGATGCTGGATTCCATTCCTGTTCCCTGTTGTGATCTGTGAGTTCCCCTTAAATAAAGAATATTTATAAGGGGCTTGAGAGATGGCTCAGAGGTTAAGAGCACTGGCTGCTCTTCCAGAGGTCCTGAATTTAATTCCCAGCAACCACACGGTGGCTCACAACCGTCTACAATGAGATCTGGTGCACTCTTCTGGCATACAGGCATACATGGATACAGAATACTGTATACATAATAAATAAATAAAATCTTTTCTAAAAAAGAATATTTATAAGTATTATAGTATTTTAAAATTAATATAATAAATTTCCCCTTATTATACCCTTTTTGGTGCTAGTGTGGGATTACTTTATTTATGTTCCCCTTTCTCTGGCTGGCCAACATGGGAACAAGCCCATGATTACCCCACATAGGAGTCTGGAGGCCGTAGGTTTTGATCCAGTTCATGTAAGTTTTCAACCTTTGTTTATATTGGCCAAAATGGTTCACATGGTAGCTGCATCCTTTTTGAGGAAGAGGCAAATGTCTTCCTTTTTGCCTATCATCATGGCTGGAGATACTGGTTCTGTAGGACCACAGAGACTAGGAAGATGAGCCGTTGTAGGGCCAAAGTTGACTCCTGGTTGTTGTCTGTGAGCTGAGTTAAAATCTTCTGGGATAGATAGAGACTAGGGGCAGAAGTTTGTTAAGGAGCATAGGAGGAATCTTTACTCAAAACTTCTAGGTCTGTCTTACTGCCTCAGAGGTGAAGAATACAAGAACAGGCCCAAAGGGGCAGTAAGGAGCCCATCCTCCCTAACGCTTATATGATTTTTCTTTTTAAGATGAGAAAAGAGGTTAAACAAAGTTTTAGATATTTTCTCAGGACCTCTGTATGTTTGTAATCTGCACTGACATCCTCTTTATAGAGAAAGCAGTTAACTGTCTGCACACTGATCCAGGAATTGTCTGTAATCTGCACTGACATCCTCCTTATAGAGAAAACAGTTAACTGTCTGCACACAGGTCCAGTAGATTCCTGTCTTTGAGCCACAATAAAAACAAAGGCTGAAAAGTTATTAACACAACATGAACATTTATCTGCGATAAGGTAGAATTTTCTTGGCAGGAAAAAGAACAAAGAGGTCTGGAAGATAGTCCTGGAGTAATATCATGGATGGGGAAGACAGTCCTGGAAAAGTATCATAAACTGAAAAGATGGTCCTTGGGCAGTATCATGGACCTGGAAGATGATCCTCGAATAGTTAGATCACAGAAGATGGTCCTGGAATAGTATCATGATCATGGAAGAGGGTCCTGGTATATATCATGGCCCTGGAAGATGGTCCTGGAATAGTATCATGATCATGGAAGAGGGTCCTGGACTACATACTTTTGTGTCCTCTTCACACCATCACCCTAAGAGGACTGGATAGATTTGGTTTGGACAGAGATGTCTCCAGGACAATGATAAGCACTTTTTTGTTCATTTGTTTGTTTGTTGTTTTTGTTTTTCGAGACAGGGTTTCTCTATAGCTTTGGAGCCTGTCCTGGAACTAGCTCTTATAGACCAGGCTGGTCTCGAACTCACAGAGATTTGCCTGCCTCTGCCTCCCGAGTGCTGGGATTAAAGGTGAAGCACTTTTAAAGTCCATATTTAGAAAAGAATACAGCCAATCAAAATTAAATGTTTTAGCTTGTGGTTATGATAATTTCAATTATTTTTTAAAAGTT
Source organism: Chionomys nivalis (assembly GCF_950005125.1). Taxonomy (NCBI): domain Eukaryota; kingdom Metazoa; phylum Chordata; class Mammalia; order Rodentia; family Cricetidae; genus Chionomys; species Chionomys nivalis. Next base: position 16,909,125 of record NC_080089.1, on the reverse strand, counting down.
TGAGTAGCCAATGCTTATAACTGTTACCAAGACTGGATTAATATAATAACATAAAAACACCACTGAATATTTGTTAAACTTCAATTTTGAAGTTTTAATATCATATACATCTTCTTTCAGTCTCATTTTCATATTCCTTAATTTCTTTTCTCAGGATTTCATAACTTACATACACCTTTACAGCTTTTATAAGAATCCAATAATCTACCATGAGACATAGATGTTTGATTATAGAGAGTAGTCATTGAAAAGGTGAGTCTTTTAAACTCAAACTTGGAGCATAAAGGAATAGTACAAAGAAATTTTTAAGTCACAAGTAGCAGCATGATAGATTTCTTTGTGATTTTATCAAAACCTATTTGTGAGTTTACCTTTTTCAGTAGGAAGCCTCCTAGCTCTAAGAAGGAGCAAGATCTGAATTTTATACCTTAACAGTTAAATGTCTCAACAGAATTCATATTATTATAACCAATGTAGGCTGGCATGTAATTGAGTCTCAGTTTTTAAGTTGTATTTAAGAGGTTTTGGTAACTTAAATTTTTCTTTAAAGCCATCAAATTTGTAGCATCAGCAAGCCCACCTTTTGCACCTGAAGATATTGCAAAGCCAGGATGGTTTTAGGGTAAAAACAAACATTTTAATTTTAATCAGATGAAGCATGAAAATATTTTGTCTGTCAAAGCATTTCTGTAGTTTTTAATTTATTTATTTAATATGATGGTTAAGTATATTCAAGTTATTTTTTTTAAATAAATTTTTAAAAAAATAACTAAACTGGAGGGCATTGGTCCTCAGAGGCTAGAAGAAGAAGGAACATTATAGAAGGAGGAAGATGAAAGAACAGAGAAAAGGTAATTTAGTCATAATATTTCTGCCTAATAATGGGGTTGCAAAACTAAGCATAATGAAGAGGAAAGGAGTCATCAGCTGTCCCCAAAGTAACAGAAATGTTGGTGGGGCTGGCCTTCAACACACATCCCAGAGATCTGAGAACTGGAAGGTTTCCCTGAGTGAGTAGGCAAAATATACCAAGTGATCTCTGTATTAATTTAAAAAGCAGAGACTTACCCAGTACCTGGACAGTCAGCCTAAACTCTTCTGGGGTCATCTGATCACTTGGTTGAAAGCGGATGTCTCAGGGCAACATTAGTCTTCAGCTACCAGGCCCACAAGAGCTGAGAAAGTGTCTTGTGGAGGAAGATCTTGAGGGAACTGACCTAACATGACCGGAGAAGGATGCTCGACCATCTACTGTCTTATCTATCCGCAGTTTGGGGGAAGGCCCTGTTGGAAGGCATGCGTGGGGGCAGTTCGTCACCCAGTAGCTCATGTTGACATGCTTGTAGTAAAACCATTTGCTTCCAGTTTACCTTTTTTAAATATAAATTGAATATATTTTTCTACTTCATATCAAGTAAATGAATTAAAAACCACAGAGATGCTTAACAGATGCTTTATCTGGTTAAAGTTTGCAAGTAAACTTTTACCTTAAAATCAGACTTGTTTTCAAATAACCTTGGTTACCAAAGATGAACATGTTGTTTGTTGATGACACTAATTTGGGGGAAAGATGGACATATTATTTGTTAATGACACTAATTTGGGAGCTTTAACTTGAGAAACCTTGCTAATTCCGCATCTTTGAACATGGCCTCAAGGCTGTTGCCAGAGCTGGCATTTCTGTTTATCATGGGAAGTCTTCTCTTCCCTCCATCAGACATATTAATTGCCATATTCAGCAGAACTCTCTTAGAGGCTGGAGGACCATTGATTTGTGCCTGATTTTGACACAACATAGTATCAACATCACAGTGCTTTACATTAAACAGACTTAACTTGTTTTTAATTACTTGCTCTAGGCTTCGCTTTGACATCATATGCAGAAGGCTGAAGCCTGCCTGTAAATAAGTTTGTATTAGCATAGCTAGAAACATAGCTCTGAGCACATTAAGTAATTTAATTGTTTCTAAGGTGACTGACCAATAGTGTGTATGTTTTAATTATCCTTAACAGTTTATAGTAAGTTACTAAGATTAAGATTTTGTAAATTTATTTATTAAATTTAATCCTTAAAATTATATTTTTTAATTGCAAATTCTTTAGTCTCAAAATAACTTTAGGCCATAAGTATACAGAGAGAGATGGGAAACGTTTTTGATCCATTTATAGTGTACTTTTGTAAAGTATTGCAGCTTTTTATAAGACTCAGATAATTTTAAATTCCTAAAGCTTAACAAAGTTGACAAGATAAGTGGGTACATATACATCTTTGTCAGTTTCTACCAGCCCAAGTAGACCATAAAATTCATAAACTGAACTCCAGAGGAGGCCTCCTGCTTGGCCAGAACCCATGTCAGCCTCTAGAACTCCATCTAGGATGCCCTCTAGCAGACTGCCCTATGCTTTCAGCATCAACCCATCCTACCTCCAACCCCTCCTGCCCTCCTTGTTTTTGTATCCCTGGCTCTCAACTCTGGTAGAGACCCCTGCTCAACTAGAGACCAAACTGACCACCAAAACTTCAGCTCTGAAATCAAGTAGAGGCCCATATACTTATATGCAACACCATCCAGGAGGCCAGATAGGAAAAAGAAAACCAAGAACAAAACACCATCAAATAAAGACAAACTCAGAAATCAGCAGCTAGGCCTATAATCAGCCCAAACTGAGATACCTGGAGGCAAGCATAGGAGCACAATCAACAACAACCAAGGCACTATGTCACCACCAGAGCCGAGTTATCTTACAACTACAAGCCCTGAACATTCTAATAAAGCTGAAATACATGCAAACAACCTGAAAAACAAATTTATGAAGATGATAGAGGTCCTTAAACAAGAAATGAGTGTATCCCTTTAAAACTTCAGGAAAAGACAAACAAAAAAATGGAGGAAATAAATAAATCCTTTAAAGAAATCCAAGAAAAAGAAGAACCACAACAAAAGGAATAAATGGCTGAAGGAAACAAATCAAAGTGTTGAAACTCTGAAACTGGAAATAGAAACAAAAAAGAAAACACAAACTGATGGAATTCTGGAACAGAAAATCAGTAATTGAACAGAATCTATAGAACCAAGAATCACCAACAGATTATGAAAGATGGAAGAGAGAATCTCAGCCACATTGAATATAAGATAGAAGAAACACATACATCGGTCAAAGAAAATGTTAAATTTAAAACATCTCTGACACGAAATATCCAGGAAATCTTGGAAACTATGAAAAAAGCCAAGTTTAAGAATAATAGGAATAAGCCGGGCAGTGGTGGTGCACACCTTTAATCCCAGCACTCGGGAGGCAGAGGCAGGCGGATCTCTGTGAGTTCGAGACCAGCCTGGTCTACAAGAGCTAGTTCCAGGACAGGCTCCAAAACCACAGAGAAACCCTGTCTCGAAAAGCCAAAAAAAAAAAAAAAGAAAGAAAAAAAAAGAATAATAGGAATAGAAGAGTGAAAAGAATCCCAGCTCAAAGGCATAAAAAATGTTTAAAATCAAATTATAGAAAAAAAAAGTTTCCCAACCTAAAGAAGAATAATATGCTTACAAAAAAAAATGCATGAGAAACTTGCAGAACACCAAGTAGATTAGAACAGAAAAGAAAGTTGCCTAGCCACATAATAATCAAAACACTAAACATAACAAACAAAGAAAAAATATTAAATGCTACAAGGTGAAAAGTCCAAGTAATATGTAAAGACTGATCTATTAGAACTACATCTGCCTTCTCAATGGAGATTCAAATAAAGTCATGAAGAGATGTTTTGTAGACTCTAAAAGACCACAACAGATGTCAGGCCAAACTACTATACTCAGCAAAACTTTCAATCACCATAGATGAAGAAAACAAGATATCCCATGATAAAGTAAAATTTAAATAATATCCATGCACAAATCCAGCCCTACAGAAGGTGGTAAAAGGAAAACTCCAACCCAAGGACATTAACTAAACTCATGAAAACACAGAAATGAATAATTTCATACCAGCAAAACCAATAGAAGGGAAAACACACACATACTACTGCTACCAACAACACCACCATTAACAGCATAGCAGGAATTAGCAGTCATGGGCCTTTGATATCTTTCAATACAAATGGCCTCAATTCCCCCAATAAAAACACAGACTATTCAATTTTAGGAAGTCTTTAATTACTTTATTTATTTCTTCCTTGACTCATTGACTATTCAGGTGAGCACTGTTTAATTTCCATGTATTTGTAGGTTTTATAGAATTAGTATTGCTGTTGTCTTCTAGTTTTAAACCGTGGTGATCTGATAAGATACACGGGGTTATTCCAATTTTTTGTATCTCTTGAGGTTTGTTTTGTTACCGAGTATGTGGTCAATTTTTGAGAGGGTTCCATGAAGTGCTGAGAAGAACATATATTCTTTTATGTTTGGGTGGAATATTCTATAGATGTCTGTTAAGTCCATTTGAGTCATAACATCTGTTAGTTCCCTTATTTCAGAGAAACAACACCTTTCACAATAATCTAAAATAATGACAAATAAAAAGACTTGTATGATAAAACTTTAAGATGTTGAAGAAAAAAAAATGAAGAAGATATCAGAAGATGGAAAGATCTCCTATAGTCATGATTTGCTTTGATTTACATAGTAAAAATGCCCATCAAATCAAAAGCAATCTGCAAGTTCAATGCAATCCCCATCAAAATCAACACAATTCTTTGCAGACCTTGAAAGAATAATACTTAATCCCATATGGAAAAAAAAGTTTTGTATAATAAAAGAAATTACAGAAGCATCACCACCCCTGATTTTAAACTGTACTACAGAGCTATAGTAATAAAAACTGCATGGTATTGGCATAAAAACTGACAGGTTGATCAAGGAAATTGATTCAAAGATCTAGACATAAATCCATACATCTATGGTCACCTGACTTTTGACAAAAAAGCCAAAGTTATACAATGGGAAAAAAATACATCTTTGACAAATAGTGCTGGCATAACTGAATGTCAGCATGTAAAAGAATGTAAATAGATCCATATCTATTCCCTTGCATAAAACTCAAGTCCAAGTGGAAAAAGACCTCAACACAAAACTAGATACACTGAACATGATAAAAGGGGAATAACCCTGAATACACTGGAACTGGTGACAGTTCCTAAACAGAACACTAATATCACAGGCACTAAGATCAAAATTAATAAATGGAACCTCAATAAACTAAAAAGTTTCTGCAAGGCAAAGGGTACAATCAATAGGACAAAATGACAACATATGAAATGGGGAAAGATTTTCATCAACTCTTGATCTGACAGAGGGCTAATATCCAAAATGTATAAAGAACTCAAAAACACTAGACATCAACAAACCAAATAATCCTATTTTAAAATGGGGTACAGATCTAAACAGAGAATTTCTAGTAGAGGAATCTCAAATGGCTGAGAAACTTTTAAAGAAACTTTCAACATTCTTAGTCATTACACAAATGCTAATCAAAACTACTTCAATACTCCTTCTTATACCTTTCAGAATGGCTAAGATAAAAAACTCAAATAATAGTTCATGTTGGCAAGGATGTGGAGCAAAAAGAATGCTTCTTCACTACTGGTGGAAGTGAAAACTTGTATAGCCACTTTGGAAATCATTATGGTGATTTCCTATTACTATTGGATTTTATTATCAGTTTTCAGCTGATATCCCTTGGAAGCCAGCTTTTTTTTTTTTAAGGAAAAAGGAGGAATGTGACATGGGATTCAGCTCTGCATGCTATGAATATGTTTTATTGCCATTGGTTAATAAAGAAGCTATTTTCGACCAATGACTTAACAGAATAAAGCTAGGTGGGAAAACTAAACTGAATGCTGGGAGAAAACAGGTGGAGTCAGGAGAAGCCATGTAGCTGTTCTTAGGAGACAGACACATTAGAAACTTGCTGGTAAACCACAGCCATGTGTCAATACACAGATTAATAGAAATTGGTTAATTTAAGATATAAGAATTAGCCAGATAGATACTTAAGCTATTGCCCAAACTGTATTGCAATTAACACATATTTCTGTGTGATTATTTCAGAAGTTTGGGTAGCCAGGAAATAAATAGCAGCCTCCCCCAACAAATTGATGCCCAACGTGGGGCATGAACCCACATCCCTGAAATTAAGAGTCCCATACTCTACCGACTGAGCTAGCCAGGTGAGCAGACGTAGAAAACCTGGGCCAAGGAACTTTTAGACCTTTAGGCCAGTTCACCTAGTAGGTGTGGGGCCGGGATTCATGTTGAGTGCCAGATGAAGATGGATACTATAAAGAAACTCCACACTAGTTCAGAATTAAGTACAATAAAGGGTTATTGATTTAGGGGAAGACTCACAGATCACGGTCCTCTTCACCAATAGTGAACAAGAACTTAACCCAGCAGCTAGAAGAGAGAGCACATGCAAGCTTTACAGCTGCATTTATATAATATGAGACCATGCCCAAGTGGGCTGGTATCTTAAAGGCTATTGACTGAAGGAGAAAAACCTTAGCTAATACTCAGAGACTATTAGCAATTATATCAGACAGTAACTTGAAATTTAACCTCCATTTTACTTTTACAAGAGCCCATAAAAAGAACATTGCCCCCATGACAACTGGAAGTAGTTGTAGAAGATAATGCCCCCTCTCCCAACAAAGTTTGTCCACAAGGTTAGGGACATCCACTAGGGGTGTAACTGGTAAAGGGTTTGTGGAATTTATGTAGGCTTAGGAATCTCTTTGATAAAGAAAAATGAAAAGAAGGAAATTGGATGAGATAATAGGTATATTAGTGTGAGCTGACTCACACTAATAATAATAGTGAGTAATTAGAGTTAATACTTGTGAGCTATTATTTATAGACAATTTACATTGGTATAGATTCTTGTATATTGATACAAATTCAAATTACATTTGCTGTATTGAACATGCTACTATATATATTTGTATACCTAGACAAAGTTATTTTATCATATTGTATGCAGGCATGCTTCTACCACTGATTAAGACATTTTGCATATTGATACAATTTTAGAATATATTTATCATATTGCATTATATATTTCTTCCTCTGATCAAAATACTTATATATTGTTTACATTTTGAGGTCATTGTCCTCATTTGCTGTACAGTTGTTTAAAGATTGTTTAATATTCTATATATGAAGTTTAAGTCTTTAAACTATATAGGTATTGAGAATTATATGTTGTCAGGGTTTCTGTCCTGCCTGGTTTCTGTCCTCCCACCAAGTCCCACAGTCATTTAGCCCCAAAGAAATCACACAGAGGTCTATGTTAATGATAATGTGATTGGCCCATTTACTCAGGCTTCTTATTAACTCTTATAACTTACATTAGCCTAATATTCTTATCTGTGTTAACCATGTGGCTCAGTACCTTTTTCAGTGGGGTAGGTCACATCTTGCTTCTTCCATGTCTGAACAGGACTGCAGAGGGAACTTCCCTCTTCCTAGAATTATCCTGTTCTCATTGACCCACCTCTACTTCCTGTCTGACTGCCCCACCTATACTTCCTGCCTGGCTACTGGCCAATCAGTGTTTATTTAAAACATAATTGACAGAATATAGACATTTGTCCCTCATCAATTTTAGATCAATAGTCATCCATGTTTGTCACAGTTAATGTTAGACTAATCAGAATTTTTAGATATATAGAAATTGTATTCTGCATAAATAGATAAAATATGACATTTAAATAACTTAGGGTTCTATTGACATGGGACATGATTGCCATGGCGACACCGATCTATTCCCAAGAGAATGCTGAGAACAGAAGATACTCCACTTAGAACTTGTTTTCTTCTTGGCAAAAACTGGCCTTTAGGCAAGGAACTGCCCATGCCACGACCACTGACAAAATACATGGTGTCTGAACAGGACAAACAGGATACAAAAAATAAAAGACTGTCAAATTCTGCCAAGACAAGATAAGATGGTTTTCAAAAGTTTCCTGCCTCTGAAATGATTTGTTAGTTACTCTAGGTCTTAGACTAAGTTAGTTGCTCTAACATCGCAAATGAGACTTTGGGTGATTGCCCAAAGTTGCCAGTTGTCTCTGTCATTTATTGCACATCTTGAAAGTTCTTTGATTGTACTATCTGTTTACTCAAGTAATATTATTTCCCTTCTCAGGTCTCAATGAGATTGAAGACTAGTCAGTCATAGTTACTTCCTTTCATGATTTGGCCGAGCTATTTCTAATATATGCCTTAGGCTTCTTAGGATAGGATAATTATTGAAACATATAGCATATGTTTCTTGCTTGATATTGTTTACACTGGTTGTAATTGTAATTTTTATACTTGATATTTATTCTTATTGTATATAGTTTTTTATTATGCTTAGAACTCTCTTATTTAGACAAAAGTGGGAGGTGCTGTGGAAACTCCTTCAGCCAATAGTCTTTAATATATCAGCCCAGTTGGGAATGGTCTCATATACTATAAATGCAGCCTTAAAACTTGCGCACTCTCTCTCTTCCAGGTGCAGGGTTTGGTTCCTGTTCTCCATTCATGTAGAGGACTGTGATCTATGAGTCTACCCCTAAATAAATAACCCTTTATTATACTTAATTCTGAGCTAGTATGGGATTTCATCTTTATTTAAGCTTCCATCTTCAGGCATGGATCTGGGAGAGAGGGAGGGGGGATGAAAGGAGTGGTAGGAAGGGAAATTGTGATAGAGATGCAATGTATAAGAGAAGAATAAAAAATTAAAAATTCATAAATTTTAATTATTAAAATATATTGTTGTAAGGTATATTTTACCATAAACCTGGTTTATGGGTTTGTCCTTTTTTTATTTTTTATTCTTAGGACAAGAATCAACATACATATAGAATAAGGGGAACATTCTTTCTCCGCTGGTGGGAGTGCAAACTTGTACAATGACTTTGGAAATCAAAATGGTTGTTTCTCAGAAAATTGGAAGTTAATCTACCTCAAGACCTAGCAATACCTCTCTTGGGCATATACCCAAAAGATGCTCAATCATAGCACAAGGACACTTGTTCAACAATGTTTATTTCAGCATTACTCATCATAGCTAGAACCTGGAAACAACCTAGATGTCCTCAACCTAAGAATGGATAAAGAAAATGTGGTACATTTACACAATGGCATATTACTCAGTGGGGAAAAAAAGGCAAAGACATCATAAAATGTGCAGGCAAATGGATGGAACTAGACAAAAATTATCCTAAGTGAGGTGACCCAGACCCAGAAAGACAAATATGGTATGTACTCACTCATAAACAAATATGAGATATAAAGCAAAGAATAACCAGGTCACAACTCACACTTCCAGAGAAGATAGGTAAAAAGGAGGAACCTAAGAGAGACAAGCATGGATCACTCTAGGAAGGGTAAACAGATAGGATCTCCTGGGACTGAGGGGAAGACTGGAAGGCAACGTGGATAAGAACATGAGGGAATGGGATGGTCAGGTTGGGGGAGGGGCAAAGAGGGAGAGCAAAAAAAGAGATATATTGATAGAGGGATCCATTGTGGGGTGAGGGAGAAACCTAGGGCTAGGGAAACACCCAGGAATCCACAAGTGTGACCCCAGCTGAGACTCATAGCAATTAGCAGAGAGGGTGCCTGAACTGGCCTTCTCCTGTAATCAGACTGGTGACTATTCTAATTGTCATCATAGAACCTTCAACCAGTAACTGGTGGAAGAAGATGCAGAGATCCACAGTCAAACAATGGTCTGAGCTCCTGGAGTCTACTCAAAGAGAGAAAGAAGGGATTATATGAGCAAAGGGGTTGTCAATATCATGACAGGGAAACCCAAAGAAACAGCTGAACTGAACCAGTGGGAGTTCATGGACTCTGGACTGATCGCTGGGAAGCCTGCATGGGACCAAAGTAGGCCTGCTGAATGTGGATGACAGTTATGTGGTTGGTTTTTTTTGTGGGGCTCCTGGCAATGAGACCAGGATTTATCCCTTGTGCATGAACAGTGATTTTGTAATTCATTCCTTGTGGAGAAATACCTTGCTCAGCCTTGATACAGGGTGTAGAGCCTTGGTCCTGCCTCAACTTGACATGTCAGGCTTTGTTGATTCCTCTGGGAGGTATTACCCTCTCTGAAGAGTAGACGGGAGGTAGGGGAGGGGAGAAAGTAGAAGGGAGAGATAACTGCGATTGGTATGTAAAATAAATAAAACAATTAAATTTTAGAAAGAATCATCATACAAAAATCTATCGTTTTCTAAAATATCTTAGAGACCTGGTGTTGCCTCCTTATTCCAATAGAAAATCTATTTTCCTTAACAAGAGTTGAATCCAAGCTACATACAACTATATCACAGCAAACTAAGTTATCTATACTTGGATTTTTTAGCTTTCAACCTACTTTGTTATATATTTTTACTAGTAAATCTTTTGTTACAAGTTTTTTAACATAATTTGTATTGAATCTTTGGACATTTCACATTGTCTATCCTAATCCCACTCATTGCCTGGCACTTGAATATTCACCCTCCCCGCTTGCAACCTCACCCAAGGCTATTCCCAAAAATATCGTGTAATATAATGTCTTTTTCCTGGGATGCTCTCATTTGCTCTCCTTTTTCTGTCAGAGTCGGGAGGCCAGTTTGACACAGGACAGAGGCTTTGGAGGAAACCTTTAAATAAGGATGTTTGGATCTAGGGCAGGTGGTCCAAATCCCAACTCAGAAGCATCTCTTTGGTAGCCTAGAACAGCATGTGACTACCTTTTAATGTTATTTATACTCAGAAGACATTTTTGTCTTTGTGAGAGTGAATCCACTGGTCAGAGGGAGTGGTGAGAGCAGAGAATAAGGGACTTTTGAGACAAAAGTCTAAAAAAAAGCTTAGAGATAAAGGGTTTTTGGATCATTTGCTTGTATGTGGCAAAAGTTGTTAAAGTCTGTGAGAATTTGGAAGTTGAATGAATCATTTTTTGGTTACTGATTATGAAGCTTTATTGAGGCATGTCACATTGTAGTAAAAAATAAGATGCCAGGGATTGATGGCATCACAGATTTCAAGAGAGAAAAGAACTTGAAGAGACAGGCAAGAGGAGTGGCAGTGTCCACCTTAGTTTGGGTGACCCCACTGTCTGTGAGAAGGAGTCATGAGTAGGGCAGGGCAGAACAAGAATCCCAGTAATAAGGAAAAGAGAAGATAGAAAATGGAGACCTGTGACTAGGAGACCAGCTAGAGGAAGCAAACCAAAAACTCATGTAAACAGCCAGAGACAGGGATTATGAGTGATGAGGATGAAGAAGGATGGAACAGTGAGCCTCAAGGGTGGTGGCTGTGAGTACACTAGAACAGAAACTTGCTTCAATAAGAGGGCATCCCCTACAAGGTTGCAGTTTTCCAATAGAATGCCCAGATCACAAGAGACAGGTATCCTCGACCAAATGATGGTACCTAAACGAGTTTAGACTAGCATACAGCATGAATTTATAGAAAAGTAAAATGTCGGAAGTCAGCTCTGTAGGGTACTTACTCAAGTAGGCAAGGAGAGAAGAGTGGGTAGAACAGGAGAGAGAGAGAAACAGTTGAAGATACAGACTATAAAATTTGGAACCAGATGTGGTGGGTGGCAAAGGCAAGCAATGGCAAATGATTTTTAACCATAGGAGGGCTGAATTGGAAGTTATTTGGTTTGGTTAAAAGAAGGAAAGAATCCCCGAAGAAGAACACAGACATATCTCTAGGTTTTGGAAACAAATATTAGCAGACAAAGCCAGAAACCACTGAACACAACCATTCTCGGTGGATAGAAAGAACAGTTCGAATAAAACTCTTTATTTGCCTCCGATAGTAGAGAACAGCAGCCAGCTACAAATACTTACTGGATTATGTAGGGTATATGAGATGAGAAGGTAGCTCAGAAAGAAGATGTACTACAATTTTGACATTCTAGTGTTGACATCTGCAGTCAGGAACATTGGCTAGCAATAAGGGCATATGAGAAATACTTTTGATTTCTGCTTCCTAGCAAGGCCAAGCTCATGTGGAGATTGAGTCATCGTTATCAGCACTGCTAGTTTGGGGGTGGCATTTCTTCACACACAAGACCTAGGAGGAGATATCTGATATGTAGTACTGAGTACATATGAAATTAGCTCACATGCACCAGGTGCTCTGTAAAGTTGTTCTGTATTAATAATCTTATTAAACAAGTACAGTAGTCCTATGGGATAATACATTAGTTACTATTCTGTTGTGATAAAATACCATGACAAAAAGCTGTTTAAGGAAGAAAGTTTAACAACTTTCAGTTCCAAAGGAATGAGAACGTGTCATGGCAGTGAGAGCATGGTTTGACCACAAGAGCAGAAAGCTGCATGACAACATTCATTTGCATACAGGCAAGAAGGAAAGAAAACCAGCAAGAAATGACACAAGGCTTTAGATGCTCAAAACCTACCTCCGATGATATTCTTCCTCCAAGAAGATACCACCTCTTAAAGGTTACTGTCATAGTAATCTTATTAACTGTCTTGGGTTGGGTTTTCAATACTGGAGAGAAACCGTGATCATGGCAACTCCTGTAAAGAAAACTTCTAATTGTGGTGACTTGCTTACAGCTCAAGAGGTTCAGTACACTATAATCATGTCAGGGAGCATAACAGCATGCAGGCAGATGTACTGCTGGATGGAACAATTCTTACATCTTCTCTTAGAGGCAACAGGAAGTTGACTGACTCAATGGTCGGTATCCTGAGCATATGTAACCTCAAAGTCCACCCCTACCATAGCATACTTCCTCCAACAAGCTCCAACAAGGCCGTGCCTCCTAATAATGCTACTTCCTTTAGGGGACTTTTCTTTCAAACCAGCAGAGTTCCATACCTCTCTAAAGAGCATCTCTAATTAGAGAACAAGAGTTTAAATAGATGAGTCTATGGAAGACAGTTTTCATTCAGATTACCAGAGGCAGCTATTGTTATTATCACTTTTACAGATGAAGAATGGCACCTTCCTAGGTCCATGTTCTCTTAAATCCTTGATTATCCAACTGAAGGTAGATACCCCCGACAGAGGGATATTTGATAGTGAAAAAAAAAAGTTGTTAAACTTTGAGACATGGCCATTGCCTAGTGGGTAGAATTCATGGCTTAAAACATTCTAACAAGCATGGAAGAAAAAGTATCAGGTTACAGTTTTGAGAGTGAATAAGATAAGAGACATAATTCTACCAACTTCACCTTTAAAAACTTTTTCATCTCTTCCAAGACATACACTTCTGTCTACATAGAAAGGATGAAATGGTGATCTCATGTCAAATTCATTCTCTCCAAGAACAGATATAGAGCAAGGCACAAAGTATATACTCAATTAGCAAAGAATTGATGCATGCAAATTATGTAATACTGGTGTTATAAAAATGAATCAGTGACTTCCTAGGAGAAGAAGAATCTAGAAAATAGTATCAAATCAGTGTTAGACAATATCCATGGCATAGTGGTATAATCCAAAGCAAGAAAGTAACAAACTACTGTACAAATTCTATCCTGAATAAGTGCTGTACATTTGAAATCCAAATGTAAAGACAACACAGTGTTCAAGGCAGAATAAACCTGTTCATCAACACTGGAGATTAAAATACTATTGCTGGAGTCCAGCAAGATGACTCAGCAGATAAAAACCCATCTGCTAAGCTGAAGACATAATTTTGATCACCAAAGTTCATATATTAGAAGGAGAGACTCCTGTAAATTACCCTCTGAATTCCACATTTGTTCAGCAGCATTTCCATGCACACACACACACACACACACACACACACACACACACACACACTTATATATACATGCACATGCACACATAAATAAATAATATTAAAATAGGGTATTACTATCTTCCCATTTCCCTATGCCTAACCTATCATCACGATGTTTATCTTGTGCTTTGATGTATTCAATATTTCCATATTCTACATGTAAGCAGTTGGGTCATATAGGGCCTTAAAATGCCTTTCTGGTTTGTAAGAGTTCTCAGCAGTGTCAAGCTTTCCTTACTTTATGAGTGACTGCAAGTTCCTCATATATTAGCAAACTGCACTTAGCCAATTATCTTTTGATGAACATCTTAGTTGCTTCTACATTTTTGATATTGTGAATAGTATATAAGACTGCAGACATTATCTGTACACTTAAAAATAAACAACTCTATCTGCACTTAAACTTCAATAAAGATAAGGGTTATTGCCTCCAGAAAATGGTGTAATCACTTTGGAAAATAATTTTTGCAGAGACTTCTAATTTTAAATATGCAGACAAATGAGCCAGTGATTCCAATTTTATATATGATTATGAGTATCCAAATAAATTTAAAACATTTATACATAATGACTGCACACAATAATTTCAAACATATATCTCTACAAAAACTTGCATACATATTTATAGCAGCATTGTAATACTCCACAAATTGGGATCCAGCTGAGTGTCAGAGCTCTTTCTTAACATGCATGAAGCTTTCTGTCTTGTCCAAACACTGAAAAAAAATAATAGTCAGAAATGAAAAGAAAAATTTGGTTTATTGATAAGCCCTGAAATCACAATGTCAAATGAACAAAGTATAAAAGTCAGATACTTTGTAATTCTAAGATCTCCAGAATAAGAAAATCCAAAATGAAATAAATATGATTATGGTTACATGGGCCTGAGAGGAAAGGGAAGGAGGGGTGACTGGTATCTAGCTTATGTTTCTTTAGATGTCAGTGAGGATGTTCTAAAATTTAAATAGTAAGTTTCACTGTACAGCTTTATAAGATATATCATAATGCATCTCATTAAACACATTCAAAGAAATTTTTATTATATAAATTGAATTACAGGAAAGGTGTCTTATGGTATTTATTATTTCAGCAATAGTATACAATAACTTCATATTTATATCATCCTGTATAGTTTATTTAACAAGTACTATGGTTTTTCTTAGAATAGGTAGTTGAGAGATTCTGAATTTACTGAAAAATGTAATGACCAACATTTACAGATGGTATCTGAAGGCAGCTTTGCTCAGAATCACTTTCTATAACCAGTTATAGGAACATCTCCATCTTCATCATCAAGACACAGTTAGATCTACCATATGACCCTATTATACACTCCTGGGTAGACACAAAAATGAGCCTAAAAATGTGTCCAACTGATGTGGGATTCCCTTCTGTATGCTGTGAATGCCACTGGTTAATAAGGAAACTGTCTTAGTCCTACACAAGGTTGAATAGAGCTAGGCAGGGAAAACTAAACTGAATGCTGGGAGAAAGGAGGGCAGAGTCAGAAGCCATGTAGCCCCTTCGGAGACAGATGCTGGAACTTTATCCAGTAAGCCATAGCCTTGTGGGGATATACAGATTAATGGAAATGTGTTAAATTAAGATGTAAAAGCTAGCCAATAAGAAGTTAGAGCTAATAGGCCAAGCAGTGATTTAATTAATACAATTTCTTTGTGGTTATTTCAGGACTGAGTAGCCAGGAATTATCAAGCGGCCTCCTGCTACACCCAGCAGAAACACTTAAAAAGATTGTTTATGGTAGCACTGTTCACAGCACAACTGGGATAAGCCTAGATGTCTATCAGCATGTGATAGAATACAGAAAATGTGGTGTGTATACGCAATGGAATTTTAGTCAACTATAAAGAAAATTAGGCTAACTGCAGAAACTGAAAAATGGAAAGAAAAAAGAGGGCCAGTGATATTGAGAGGAAATGGAGGAGGGAAATTACAGTGGATACAATCTAGCTATACAATACAAATGAATGACTGTTATCACAAAATCCATTATCTTAAACAAGCAATAAAAATCATCTTTAAAATTATTAACATGTGTTGTACTTTTTAGACTTCTTCTTGTTTTCTTGTGTTATCAATTCTCAAATCTTTTCAGGATTAGTAGGAAAGTTTTGTTTTTAAAAACCCTCTTCGACCAAGCATGCAACTTCCAAAAGGATGCATATAGAATAAAGAGTGAGGAAGGAGACACCCGCCTACCCAGCCAGATCAGCCAAAGCAACCCTGGTGATCAATGGGGTGACAGATGTCATAGTCAACTTTCACTATTTGCTGATGATATGACAGTATACATAACTAACTCCCAAAACTATGCCAGAGAACTTCTACAACTCATAAACACCTTCAGTAATGAGGCAGGATACAAGATTAACTCAAAAAAATCAGTAGCCTTCTTTACACAGATGATAAGTGGGCTGAGAAAGAAATCAGAGAAGCATAACCATTCACAATAGCCACAAATAACATAAAATAACTTGGAGTAACTCTAACCAAACAAGAGAAAGACCCGTATGACAGGAACTTTAACTCTTTGAGGAAAGAAATTGAAGAAGACGCAAAAAAAATGGAAAGATCTCCCATGTTTTGGGGTAGGTAGAAGTAACATAGTAAAAATGGCAATCTTACCAAAAGTAATCCAGATTCAATGCAATGTCCATCAAAATCCCAGGAAAAATCATCACAGACCTTGAAAGAACAACACTCAAGTTTGTATGGAAAAACAAAATGCCGGGATAGCCAAAACAATCCTGTACTTCTGGAGGCATCACAATCCCTGACTTCAAACTCTACTGTAGACCTAGAGTACTGAAAACAGCCTGGTATTGGCATAAAAACAGACAGGAGAACCAATGGAACCGAATTGATGGCCTGGATATTAATCCACATACCTTCAAAACCTGATTTTTGACAAAGGAGCAAAAAAAATATAAACTGGAAAAAGAAAGCATATTCAACAAATGGTGCTGGCATAACTTGATATCAACATGTAAAAGAATGAAAATAGATCCATATATATTGCCATGCATGAAACTCAAGCCCAAATGGATCAGAGATCTCAACATAAAGCCAACTACACTGAATCTTATATGAGAGAATTGGGAAGTACACTTGAACAAATTGGCACAGGAGATCACTTCCTAAATATGACCCCAGTAGCACAGACACTGAGAGAAACAATTAATAAATGGAACCTCCTGAAACTGGAAAGCTTCTGTAAAGCAAAGGACATGGTCAACAAGACAAGCTTAGAGAATGAGAAAAGATCTTCACCAACCCCTCATCAGAGAGAAGACTGATCTCCAAAATATGCAAAGAACTCTGGAAATTGGTCATCAAAAGAACAAATAATCCAATAAAAAATGGAGTACAGACATAAACAGAGAACTCTCAACAGAGGAATCTAAAATGGCTGAAGACACATAAGGAAATGTTCAACATCCTTAGCCTTCAGAAAAACATAAATCAAAACAACTCTGAGATTCCATCTTACACTTGTAAGAATGGTCAAAATCAAAAACACTGATGACAGCTTGTGCTGGAGAGGATGTTGGGTAAAAGGAACACTCCTTCATTGCTGGTGGGAATAAAACTTGTACAGCCAGTTTGTAAGTCAGTATGGTGAATTCTCAGAAAATCAGCAAACAACCTACCTCAAGACACAGCAATATCACCTTTGGGTATATACCCAAAAGATGCTCAATCATACCACAAGGACATGTGCTCAACTACATGCATAGCAACATTATTCATAATAGACAGAACATGGAAACAACCTAGATACCCCTCAACCAAAGAATGGATAAAGAAAATGTGGTACATTTACACATTGGAGTACTGCTCAGAGGTAAAAATAATGACATCTTGAAATTTCCTGGCAAATAGATGGATCTAGAAAACAACATATATAGTGAAGTAACCCAGACACAGAAAGACAAATATAATATGTGCTCACTCATAAGTGGCTTTTAGACATAAAGCACAGAAAAAACAAAACAATCCCAGATAACCCAGACAACAAAAAGGACCCTATGAGAGATATACTTGGATCTTCACAAGAAGAAAGCAACAAGATCTGAGTAAATTGGGAGCATGGGGGTCATGGGAGAGAGTAGAAGGGGAGAGAGAAGGAAGGGGTGAGCAAAGAAAATGCATAGCTCAATAAAAACAATCAAAAACTCATCTGCTTTCAATTTTGAACTATCCTTAATCAGTCAATATTTCCATGTCGATATTTAATCAATGTATCAGTTGAAAGAGTCTTAAAGACTAAATGCTAAGTGATAATTGGATCTTTCCAAAGATTGTTCTTTTGCACAAACCATAGCTCACCATTTGTTTTTCAGCCCACACCCCTGTTGGACAAATCTGCCATGGGGCAAATCACATATAGATCATGTATTCTTCCCAAAGAATAGCCCAGAATGTTTGGTCATTTTTCCCATTTATCAGGAAAGTAAAGAATATAAAAACATATAGGTAAGTCACTTGTAAGATTATGTCAGTCTCTGTAACAAATATATTGAGTGTAATTGAGCATCCTAGGCAATGTGTAATAGATCATGAGGCTACTCCCTGGTCCTCAGGAGCTCTGAAGTTCCCTCCATATCCATAGGCTCAGGGACCTCTGGATACATAGACTCGAATTTTCTTGAAAATACAGAATCTAGAGAAACCTGGTTTCAAATATCTCCTCCACAGGAAATGGCCTAGACATTGGTGTGGGAGGCCCTTCTGCATTTGTATTGCCTTCATTGGTTGAATAAAGAGACTGCCTTGACTTTTTGATAGGGCAGCCCTTAAGTGGGTGGAATAGACAGAAATGCTGGGAAAAAAGGAAGTTTGGCAGATGCCATGATTCTCCTTCCCCAGATGGACGCTGGTTAGACTCATGCCGGTAAGCCACAGTCAGGTGGAGATACACATTAACAGAGATGGGTTATGCTAATGTGTGAGAGTTAGCCGATAAGAGGCTAGAGCTAATGGTCAGGCAGTGGTTAAATTAATACAATTTCTCTGTGGTTATTTCAGGGACATAGCCCGCTCCTCTTTACTATAAGACTTCACTCATATTCCTCCATTAATGGGATGCTCATTCCATATGCTAAAAAAATATGAACTTTATCTCCTATTTGAAGAATCAAAATGTAGAGTATGTTTGTTTTAATTTTGAAGTTAATTGTAGTTTATCAATGTTGCTGTTGCTATTTGCTACTCTCAGCCAAATCTCATGAAGCAGATCAGACAGAAACTACTAGTTAGACTAACCCTGCCTTCGGTCATAAATGGAGGCGTCCAGAAAATGGAAGAAGGTAACAGATGAACAAAGAGGGAAGAGCCTCCATGTCCTTAATACCCAGGAGAGAGTGTGCTTGTCTTCAAAGGTCAAAGAAGAAGAGGAAGAGGAAGAAGAAGAAGAAAAGAAGTCTGTAATTCATGCATTGAGTGCTGCTGATTCAAATAAGGCTAACCAGTGCACTTAAGATTTTAGAAGGATATGGAGCAGAGTTTGCACTAGTGTGCAGAGAAGGCTGTAAGCCATGGATCCTGTGAGTCACGAGAGAGGTTGGTCATTTCTTCAATTATATGTTGTGTTATGAGGTACTAAAATGACCGAGCAGAGGGAAGGAGAGGAGAAATCCATCTGATTTTTACTAAGATGTTTTAATATGTCAGGCTTAGTTCCAGACACATTGCCACTGAATCCTAAGCAAAGAACCAAATCCTGGGCATTCAGCCAATACCTAAGGATTTTCTGTGGTACTGAAATGTTTCCTAGCCCTCATCATCCTGGAAGAGTTGAACCAGTGGAAGCACTCACCCCAAACTTCCTCAAGGCCTCTCTTTAGAAGCCAACTGCAAAAAGATCAGCTTCCAAAAAATGTCTGAATAAGCTCACTGACTGAGATGAAGAAAACCAAGAGGTTTCCTTTGGCATGTTTAGAGTATCCACATGAAGCATAGAAATCATTAAACTCTCAGCCCCATGATTTCAATCTTTACCCTTTCCCTAAGACAGAACATTCTAGAAGCTATTCAGGAAATGCTCATTGAATCCTGTCACGGCCGCCTTGACCAGCAAGGACGCAACACCGGAGCTCTTCCTGCTGCAGTTTATTCAGGACCTTTCGACAATGCGTTTTCTCTCTCTCTCTCCCTCTCTCCCTCTTCCTCTCTTCCTCTCTCCAGGCAAACCTCTCCCAGCCCTTAAGTAGGCCTGGGCCGCCAACCCCAGATTGCCAGGTGGGCACTGCCCATAGGTCCATGCATATGCAAGCAGCTGACAATCATTGCGTGATATAGAATAAGTCAGGCCTAGTTAATATTAGGAGTTGATTATCACAGAGAGCACTCGCTTTTGGGATCGCAGAGGGCGGAAGCCAGCACCATCAGGTGCAACTCCACGTAGCTCTCTACATCGCCATCAGGTGTGACTCCACGCGGCTCTCTACAGAATCCTACAAGGCACTGGGCATTAAGATTCAAATTAAGCACGTAATAAGCAAAAGTCCCTTTTTCAAGTTATTTACTCTTGTGATGGTTTGAAAGAAAATGGTCCCCATTGACTCATAGGGACTGGCACTATTAGGAAGTATTGCCTTGTTGGAGTAGGTGTGTTCTTGAGAGTGGGCTTAGAAGTCTCGAATGCTCAAGCCAGGCCTAGCATGACAGTCTTTTCCTGATGCCTGTGGATTCAGGTATGGGATTCTCAGTTACCTCTCACACGCCATGAATACACACGTTGCCACGCTTCTTACCTCAATGACAATGGAGCAAACCTCTGAACTTTCTTACAAGACAGCCCCAATTAAATGTTTTCCTTTATAAGAGCTGCTATGAATAATGTCTCTTTGCAGCAATAACCCCCTAAGACAGAAGTTGGTACCAGGGATTGGGGAATTGTGATAGGTCCAACAAGGTTTTTGTTTGGAGGAATGTGGACTTTGGGACTTAGGATTAGGAAAACAGTTAAATGTTTTAAGTGGAGTCTAATGAGCCATCCTAGGAGGAGCAGAGAAGACAGTGGTGCATCGGGTAATTTGAACTGTAGGGGCCTGGCTCAAGAGGTTTCAGAGAAGAAGAATATTAATATGTGACCCAGAGATACTTCTGGTGATATTTTATTTTAAAAAAAAATGGCTCTTTTTTGCTCTTGCCCAAAATGTCTGCCTAAGGCTACATTGAAGAATTATAGATTGGTTGGATTGGCAGAGAAAACAGTCTAGCATTTACTTTGTTGTGTTGTTATTTGTGCTCCCTTTTGTGAATATGTATAATGAAAAAGAGCAAGGTAAGCAAGGAGAAATACAAAATGTACAGTTGAGGGAGAAAGAGGTTACTGGGAAGTGGAACAGAGCTAAATCTTGTCTTCAAGGGGATAAACATCTTAAAGAAAAGTCTCATGTTAAATAAAATAAAGGGAGTGGTAACCTCAGAACAAGACCCCACCAAGCTAAACTTGCAACATGTAAAAAGGAATTGGAGAACGGTTTGGACACAGCATGTTGGTACACACCTTATTTTCAGCACTCAGGAGACAGAGGCAAGTGGATCTCTGAGTTCAAGGCCAATCTGGTCTACAGCACAAATTCCAAGATAGCCAAGTTTACACAATAAAGGAAACCATAAAAAAACATAAAGTCTGTAAAGATGCAGTTGAGCAGGAGAGGGAGTATGTGTCAGCCCCAGCAAGCAGCAGACCTTGGCAGCTTTGGTCATGTGGCTCTGGCTTTAGAGTCAAGGATAGAAGAAAGAGGTTATAGAATCTCCATCCATGACTAAGGAAAGCTGCTAAAGACAGGCATGTGCTAGGGGTGCCCCTGGATGGAGGCCTAGAGAGGCCATTGCTTGAAGCTGTGAAGGTGAAGGTGTTGACACTGTTTGAGCCTGCTCAACACCACTTTTAAAGTGAGGCAATGGGTTGAGAGAGTTTATCTGAGCAGATGATAGATCACCTGGGTTGAATGGATGGGTGGGTAGATGGATGGATGGGTGGATGGATGAATGGATAGATGGATGGATGGATGGATGGATGGATGGATGGATGGATGGATGATGGATGGATGGATGGATGGGTAGATGATGCATCCATAAATGAATAACATCTACTAAGTATTCTTTTCTCCATTTCAGCCCAGGTAAAGTTAAAAGAATTTTTATGAGAAACCCATGGCATATAAATCACTTCAGTTTCAATCAGATAATTCCTTCTACTTTCGTCTCTGATGGGAATCTTCACTGTGGTTTAATTTAATTTTTGTGTTCACATTCTCTTTAGATAAGCCCAGGGGCACTAAGATGGTGGGTTGTGTTAATTAAATTAGATCAAACAATAGTGATCTTTAGTTTCCTAAAATCAGGATCACTGAACTTGTGGGAGGTGTTATTTAAAGCAATTGTATGCTGCTCTTTCTTTTGAAGTAACAGAAGCACAGATACACTCAGTGTCCACAGGAAGAAGAGATGCACTGCACCCAAAAAGCCCAGGGATTTTTGCTTAGAAAAAGCTCTCCTGACCTTCTGCTCTGCTCCTAAACTTCCACCATCAAATAGTCTATTCTTTTAGGTCAGTGAAGAAGCCCTTCCAAAAAGTCATAGAACCCATAGCAGGACAAAACAACTCAATGTCTGATTCTTCAGAACTTTTTACCTTTCCTGCACGAGGACACTGTCTTCACAGTTCACACATTCTCTCATGTCATATTCAGAATCTATCACCAAAGAAAAGAAGCATCCGAGCTGGGGAGCTGGGTTTGGGTTTTTCAACTTTGTAGGTAGGTCTTATACTTCATTGAACTACTTTGTGTCTCTTGAGGAAGTGAATCTTAGAGAGGTACAAGGCTTAGGAATATAGGAACGACAGAATAAAATTACAACAGCGACAAGAAGAGATTCTGAGTCTGAAGGACAAGTGAGCCCTGCTATTGGTTCTAGGGGAGAAGGATGGCTATAGGTTTCTCATAGAGGACCCTAGGGCTGGTGACAGATTAAGAATGATGCTTAATTGAACAAAGTTTTCTGCTGTTAAATAACACTTCTTACACAGCCAATAATCTAAGCAAAATCCATGTTTTAATAAAGGTGTTATTTTCTCTCTATTTAATTGTTTTCAAAACATATATTTAGAGAGTTTTCCAAATGTAGCATTTTTTACATCATGGATGATAAACTAAATGTCTTCAGAAAATGGATTCAGAACTCTGTGGTAGTTTGTATAGAGACAAGTGGGAACTGGCCAGCAGTGTGGGAACCTCGAGGTCCTCTGAGCCTGATTCAGAATGTAAAACCCCCAGCTGGGCTGAAACTGACCTAGTCCACTCACCTGGTCATCCCATATTTACTGAGCCTCTTTGCACAGGCGTTGAGCTGGATGAACCCAATTTGGTGGCATTTAATCTTCCAGGTTAAATATGCTCTGAGCAATCCTGCCATTCACTAGACTCTCAAGATGGTACAGTATCCACTCAACCTTGCTGTTTTCACATAAATGAGTTAAATCAAGTCGACATTACTATAGATCTCAATTTTCTTAGCAGCTTTTCATCTTCAATTGCGATAATAAAGTTTTTTGGGAAAAAAAAACTGCAACTTTCTATTTTCCAGTGTAAATTAATTCCACACTCTTAGTTTTTATGCACACCAAGAATGCTAAGGCTGACATTAGGGGGTTGTCAAGAAGCTTGTATGATCAGTGAATGGAGGCTAAGCTAGAAAAGCGAGGTGTAACAATCATAGCCATCCGGGGTATACATTCAAGCACCCCATAGCCTTTCCTGGAGATACTGCACATCCATGTTTACTGTGACTCTATTAACAATAACAAGAGAATGGAACTGGCCTATATGCCCATTAACTGATGGACAGATAGTAAAAATGTGGTACTTGCCCATAATGGAATTCTATTCAGCCATAACAATGAAGTTGCGAAATTTACAGGAAGATGGGCAGATCCAGGAAGCATACTATAAGTGAGTTGACCCAGCCTCAGAACAACGAAAACAGCATGCTCTCACTCTCTGTGTCTGTAATGTATGCATGTATTGCCAAATGGCTGTAATTGCAGGTAAAACGTAAAATTCTAGGGAGACAACCAATCATGGGTAAAAAAAGATGCCAAGGAAATGGGAGGCAAAGAAAGATTCATTTGACATGCACGTGGAAAGGAGACTGGAGGATCAGAAGATGGGGGTCCAGAGGGAATCACTGATAACCTTTATTTGCAAATGCCATAATTATAATCATACCTTGTATGCTAACTTAAAAAAAATAAATTAAAAAATAAGTTCTAGCTTTATCCTTGATTTCTATTTTTAAATGCCAGCTGCCCCTGCATAAATATTAGCCGTGTCTGCTGTAATGCACACTGATGAACAATGAAAGCAGAGACACACAGATCATAAATCAGAGAGAAAAACACCACCCAGGAAAAGAAAGGGAAGTCTTCCAGGGAGCAGCCCCCATGATGGGATGCAAATACTGACTCTAAGAGCCAGGCTGTCTCCTGGTGGAGGCTGCACAATAGGCTTATTCTGAATGGCTGGAGAGAAGCTCTCATCTTTATCTCCACGCACTTTACCTTTTATTTTATTCCTGGGAAAGAGAAATGACAGAGGAGAAGCCCAAACAGATTAGCCTGTGAGTACTGGATGGAGGGTATTACATCATAACTGTCTTGGAGCACTCTCCCACAGCTGACCTGTTTATATTACAAGGCAGGGTCAATTTCCATTCTAGCGACTCCTTTGATGTTGGTGAATAGTAATGCTTCCCCAGAATGCCAGCTTTAGAATAACGGCAATTGAGCCATTCAGCTTCTATGATGCAATCTTTCTGTGACTAGATAGGATTCTATGCATGGATTGAGCATTGAACCACACAGCTTGGCCTGATCAAAGGCTTTGCTGAAGCCGTCAGAAAATGATGGCTCATAAAATAGAGTCATGTTGAAACCGTTTCCACTCCAGTCAGTGAGGCTGCGCATGAGTGTGTATGCATACATACGCACGCATGCAAAATCGCAATATTGCTTCTGTTGAAACTCGGAAATATTAGACATCAAAACTTTACAACAGGGTTATTTTCATGACAATTGTCTGAAAAACAAAAGGAGAGCTCTAGAGTTGCATAAAACACCACAGGAACTGCTGTGAGCAGCGCAATAGATAGACATCCATTTCAGTATCTACGGAGTCTGCAGAAAGGAATTTGCCCTAATCTTCTGATGCCTAACTTCTCTAATATTATTTTAACTGACCAGTGAATAATCTTCAAAAATTGCATGCAAATTGGGAATGCCAGATTTTTAGAGTACAGATGACCAATAACTTTGCAAGGTTTTTAAGGCAAAATAAATGTACATACAGCAATAACAATAAAAAATGATGATTATGGTGCTTTACAGTTACTGGGAAATCAGCATTCAGGCCTTCAACGGTAAACATGTATTTTCTCAGCCAAATATTCACAGCAACATCAAGAAGTAAGCACACTATCCTGATTCTGCTCTGCGTAGAAGGGTTCTGAAGGAGACAAAATGTGTAGAGAAGAGAAAGCAGCCGTTCACCTGTGCAAATTCCCTTTAAGATAAGACAGATGAACAGGTCATAGTTTCTGTGAAAGCAGTACCTTGAGGTGGTACATTTGCTTAGATCTGTAAATGTTCACTTATTTCTGTGTATGTGCTCATGTGTGAGGGAAGGCTCGTGGAGGTCAGAGGATAGTCTTCAGCATTGGTCCTCGCTAACTACCTGTGACTTCTACATGGAATCTGTCTTTACCCACTGAGCCACACCCAGCCCTGGTATGTATTTTTAATGCGAAGGTAATTAATCACCCTAATAGTTGACAGTGATTGGAACTTGACAGGGTCTAGACTCACCTAGAAGACAAACATCTGGGAATGTCTATGGAGTTTCTAGAATGTCTACTGTAGATGTGAACAGTACCAATCCAGGAGCTGGGATCTTAAACAAAATAGGAAGAAACCAGATGACTTGCAGCATTAGAAATGTTACCAATATAATGACTACTTCATCATTCAGCCTCAGAAATGGAAGGCTCCTCCCATGCTGCACAACCCAGCTCCCAACACTCAGAAAATAGTATCTTTGGCCACTCTCCATTCTACTGCCTGTCACACCAGAAGTAGGCATGTCACACGCCAGTCTGCTCCATGGTTAAAGAGTGACACTTGTTGCAAAGATTTTATTCCATACCAGGACTCTCTAGAACAGTGGCCCACAACCTTCCTAATGCTGTGATGACCCTTTAATACAACTCCTCATGTTGTGGTGAGCCCAACGATAACATTATTTTCATTGCTACTTCATTACTGTAGTTTTGCTACTGTTATGACTCTTAATGTAAATATCTTTGTTTTCCAATGGTCTCAGGCAACCCCTGTGAAAGGATTGTTAAACCCCCAAAAGGGTCTTGACCCACAGGTTGAAACCCTACCTTAGAGTTGAAAATGCTCTGACATTATTAAAAGAAATAATATTTGTTTTTCATAGCCTTCATCGGGTTAAATTTTCTTGATTCCTCAATGGTTTCTTTCAATGGTGTCTTGTGACAATCCTGGTTTGCCTGTGCCCACTGCCATCCCCACAACACACAGACATGAGAACCAAGACTGCCTTCACTGGGGATGTGGATTGGGTCTCCATTTTAATTTTTAATCAGTTCATAAGAATAGTCTGGAGACTTGTGAAGAAGAGTCGTGGCATCAGCTCTCCTCACCTGTGATCATCTACCTGGGAATCAGGTGTCAAGCGGCTTCCTTCACCACTCTTTCTTCCACTGAAGACTTCATGGCTACTTCCTCTGCTGTTAGCAGAAAGGCCTTTGACATTCAGATGGAGACAAGTCATGAATTATTTAAATTTTATTTAAATGTCTTTCTGGAGTTTAATCTTCTCTAGCCAGCTGGGCACCAAATGTTTGATAGCTTTGGTTTTGTACTGGCAGGTGAACCAGACAGAGTCTTTCAAAGGAAATACTGACTCAAAAAGCTTAATCACTAAAATTATAATTTGTTCCCTCCAGGGCAAGAAGGCACTTGAGTTAAAGACATTTTCTTCCCAGAAAAAGTAAGAGATCCTTTATATATAGCAGTGGTGCCAGGGTTCAAATTGGTTGGATTTTTGTGTAATATTTTATTCTATTTTTAAGCAATAGGAAAATGTTCTAACTTTATTATTATCTGGTCATCTTGCTTTTGGCATCTGTGTGTCATTTTTTTCTGTATGAAATGGGTATAGCATTGCTGTAACTAGGTATTCTCTGACAACTATAATCTTCATGTGAGAACATAAACATTTCATCAGCAATATCATTGCATATCCATTCATTTTTTTCTTGTCCACAGCAAAGCATGGGGGCAGGGAAGTAAGGGCTTCCACAATCTCGGGTTTTTCCTTAGAATAGTAAGCATTAAAATTACATGAAAACAAAAATGAAGTCTACTGAAGGCAAGAAAAAGTGAACAGCAAGACTTGAGGAGGAAGGACAGAGGTTGACAGCATAGAAGAGAGGTAAATAAAAGCAATGATGACACATATATAAAAATGCCATAATGAAACCCCTCACTTTATGTTAGCTTTAAAACCTATAGTCATCATCATTGCCTTAGGTTTTTACTGCTGTGAAGAGACACCATGACCACGGCAACTCTTACAAAGGAAAACACTTCATTGGGGCTGGTTTACACTTGGTCCATTGCCATCATGATGGGAAGCATGGCGGCATGCTGCATACATCGTGTTGGAAAGGTAGCTGAGAATTCTACATCTGGATCCACAGACAAGAAGAAGACGCATTAGGCCTGACTTGAGCATTTGAGACCTCAAAGCCTACCCCTAATGACACACTTCCTCCAACAAGATCACATCTACTCCAACTAGGCCCACATCTCCTAATAGTGCTAGTCCCTATGAATCTATGGCTCTGTTTTTATTTTAACTACCACAATCATCATGATCATCATCATCATCACCAAGAAGAGTAGAATTTGACATTTATAGGATTTTCCAAAGAAACAGAAGCAGCAGGGTATGTGATCTTGTTAAGTTGGCACACAAGATCCCACAGGCCCAGAGCTTGAATCTTGTAAGGTGACAGAGAGACTCAGTTCAAGACCTAGGGACTCTAAGACCCAGTGGAAACATCCAGAAGACAAACAACCCAGTGTCTGATATCAAGTAAACTAGCAGCAGAAGACTAGGACATAGAGAGAAGCCTCTATCTCCACCCACTCCAACCCATCCCCTTTACATATTCAGACTCCATTCAGCCTCCAGCCTTCAGTACTAACCTTCCTCACATGGTACCCACCTTCTGAGAAGTTACCATCACAAGTAACCTCTAGGAGATAGCTCTATTTTTTAGGCATCATTGTGAGGTACAGAGAAGACTTCTAAGACATATGTTTAAGCCAATAGAAAGTCTTTATTAGCCTGCCAGTGACTACATTGAGTGTTCAGGATTCTAGGATACCTCCAGACCTTTCTCAGAGTGAAAGCACAAAATCCATGTTTTGGGTTGACATACTTCAATTAACAAGAATAATTAGCTAGAAATGGATCTTCAGAAGCTAAAGAGAAAGGTTGGTACATTTTGAGGCTTTCCCAGAATATGTACTTAGATGGATTAAGCTCTACAGTCTAAATGGCATTTCTATCATGGAGTCAGTTGTGCTAAGGTCTTGGGACCTTCTAAGGTTGGTGTCCTGTTACAGCATTACAAATTTTAGTCCAAATCAAAATTCATAGAAGTGCATTTTCAAAAATCACAGTACTAATAAATTTTTTAAAAGGAGAAACTCTACAACAGAATCTAGACATCACAGAATATGTGTTTTGTTGTCTTTAATTGCTTATAATTATATATTAGAAATTACAGTAAAAAAATAATAAAATAAGGAAAGAAAGCAAAAATGCACTTGAGTTAACAAAAGTTATTTTGATTTACTTAGAGAAGGAAATTATACTTTTTTCAGTTTATATCCTAGGCAGCAATTGACAAAGAGAAAAAAAAATGAATTCTGAAAACCCATAAAGAATGTGGTTCTAATTGTTTAATAATCCAGTTACCAGAGAAACGAAGCACCTGACTGATACAGTCCAGGGGTCTGGCAAAGATGTAGTTGGGGGTCTTTACAGGTTTGTGGTATCTGTCAGTCAGAGAATTAGAAAGCAGGGAGACTCTGAAGCACATGGAGAGCAGCAGAGAAATCTCACCAGTTGTTGAGGAAGGGCTCATCCTGGGGATGAGGAAGCACACAGCCGCAGATTCATTGACAAAAGGACTCTGCAAGCTTCTCAAGGGTTGTGGGTTTTAAAGCCTCTGAGGAGTTTTACTCCCCTAATTTAGGGTTGCTCTGTTTGAAGGAAATTTGATGGTTGATTGACCTCGAACTGCTGTGGGTCCTGAGCAGGCCTTGCACCTTGGGCCAGTCCATCAGCAAGGGGCCTGCTGGTGAAAGACACAAGCCTGCAAGGCCTTTGTTTGATGCTGCCAGACTTTTGTCTGGAGTCAGGAGGGTGGGGAAGAAGCCAGGCATCTGGGAATTCACTACCATTATGACTAGTCCGTAGTTCCTTTACCTGTCTGCTAGACAGGGAATCTGTCTAACTCCTGGTCTTTCATGACCACATTGAAAAATATATTCTTGAGAGCTTGTATGGAGGTTCTAGCAGGAGAGCGCACAGCTACTCATATATACTTGACCAAAAACCTTCCTTCTTAATTCTGGAGGGACAGGAGGAAGGGGCCACTTGCCTAGTCAGCCAGATCAGACGAATCAACTCTGGTGATCAATGGGGTGATGGATGTCTCATCCAGATCACCCTCACATCCACTTTTGGGTATATACCCAAAGGATGCTCAACCATGCCACAAGGACATGTGCTTGGTTATGTTCTTAGCAGCATTGTTTGTCATAGCCAGAACCTGGAAACAACGTAAATGCCCCTCAACTGAAGAATGGATAAAGAAAATGTGGTACATTTACACAATGGAGTACTACACAGCAGAAAAAAATAATGACATCTTGAAATTTGCAGGCAAATGTCTGGATCTAGAAAACATTGTATTGAGGAAGGTAAACCCAGACCCAGAAAGACAATTATCATATGTACTTTCTCATAAATGGTTTTTAAACATAAAGCAAAGAAAACCAGCCTACAAATCACAATCCCAGAGAACCTAGACAACAATGAGGACCCTAAAAGAGACATACATGGATCTAATCTACATGGGAAGTAGAAAAAGACAAGATCTCAGAAGTAAATTGGTAGCATGGGGACCTTGGGAGAGGGTTGAAGGGGAGGGGAGAGGCAGAGAGGAAAGCAGAGAAAAATGTAGAGCTCAATAAAATCAATAAAAAATAAAAATATATTCTTAATTCTTGATGAGTTATCACTTAAATAATTTTAAAAAAACACCTTGCTAATGCTTGGATTCCATGGAATTTGAGCCCTCTGTCTATTTTCAGCCAGTTACATTCAAAACTGCACACTACACAATGTACTGTTGAACATCTTTTAGGGCCTAATCAGTTCTTTGCACCCAGGTAGCAGAGAACTGAAGCATTGTCAGTGTCTGTCTCCGGTCCAGACTGTTCATACCAGTGTCTCACTCCACAGTTGCTGCTTCTTCCTCTCCCTGAAGAGAACTTTAGATCTTGATGACTGGAACTGAGGGGGAACTAGGCTCTCAGACCAGTCCAGATTCTTGTTCTTAACTTTATTTCATGGCACCAGTTGAGACAGTCTAGTGGGCAATCATATTGTTGGAAACTATCCCAGATCTGGAATGAGGATGTCAAAGGAGAACAGTGCTAATCATTAAGTATGACCCAGTGTGTGATGGGGGGGAAGGGGGGCGGCGGCGCATGTGCATGTGCTTCTATCATAGCTGGCAGGATATTGAAAGCAGTATTTTACAAGTGAATTGTTGAATTGTTCTGAGGCTTAAAGTTCAGTCATTGTATAGCCAGGCTCATTCCTGGCACAGAACTATTTTAGTTATCTCCAGAGGGAGAGCAGCTTTTAGCAAACCCATTTCATGTCTCTCTACCATCTTGGCCTCACAGCAAGGCTCTGAGCCACAGGTTATGGATTTCAATCTCTTATTTTATCCCTTGTTAACTATATTAGTTTAGGGAAAGAGTAGACATTCAACAAAGCTTGCTTCTGAATAAAATGATTAAGATTTCATTGGAAATGTTATCATGAATTACAAAAGGTATTTTGATAATGTTTGAGTCATCTTTGATAGTGAAATCATTAACTAAAAAGTGAAGGGAATATGGCAATGATCCCATTAATTAAATGTCTGTTATTCAAATGAGGGAACTGAGTTCAATCCCCAGCAGCCGAGTTAAGAGTCCGATGCCATAAAGGTCAAATCTTGGCATTCTTTCACCAGTTAGACTAGCCATCTTCAGTCAGAAATCCTGTCTCAAATTTAAGCTGCAGATCAAAGAAGACACCCAGGCTTGACCTCTGGCTTTCATATGTACCCATGCATACATGCACACATACTCAAAGCATATGTGTACAAATCCACCGGAATGTATACATGCAATACATACAACTACATACCACACACACAAGACTTTTAACTAGAACAAGAGAAAGGAAACACTCTTAAAGTGGCGATGGTGGCTGCCACGGATGTGCCAGATTTTTGGCTGCAAACAAGCTACCCCTAAAACATAGTCGCTTGAAGCAATAATGGTCAAGTGGTTTCTGTCCTAGGTTCCACAGTTCAGGAATGTGGTACTTCCCAGCAGGGTGATTCTGGTTCTGGTTTCTGGGGTCTCAAAAGGCTGCAGGCAGAGGGGGCGGAGGGAGGTCATGCCAAAGACATTTCCATTCAGTTTTTCGTGTCCAGGTTGAGAGATGGATGACTCCTGCAGCTGAAGCCTGGAGCTAAAACAGCTGCAGCGTTCAGGTTAGCGCATTCGTTGTCAGATCCCTACATAATGTCTCCAACAAGCTGCCTCTGGGGCCCTGGACTTTGGATTAGTTCATTCTCGTTTTCAAGGTTTCTGACCCAGGAGAGCATTAAGGCAGGAGCATTCACCCTCTGAAAGCCTCTCTGGAAAACTGCCTCTATGTTTGATTGACTAAGATAGCAACAAAGCCCTTTGCGTGTTAAAGGGTGAGAACAAACCCTCATCTGTCTGCAAAGGAGGACCAACATCCTATTTGACAACATCTGGGGGAATGACACCTTGGTGTGACTATCTTGGGGAAAATGCACTATCAGGGACATAGGGATCTAAAATTATGAACATTTTCAAATAGTGAAAGTTTTATAATTTTGCTGATAGCCTCTATTTACTTTGCAGCCCCCTGTCAATGTTGCAACTAAGGGAATAAAATTGTGCATAGGAAGTCTTCTGGTCGTTGTGCATTCAAGGAGTACATGGTGGACACTAGTGTCTGAGAACATGAAAACATACGGCTCATATGCGCATCAGAATGGCCTTCGAGAATTCACTCCAGCAAGCCCACAGCCCTGTCGCCATCAGCGTATGCCAGGTGTACCAAAACGAGTGTGCAGCTCTGGGTCATCCCACAGTCTCCTGACAAGTTTGTCTCACTGCCTAGCTAGAGTACGCAGGCCTCCAACTAATTTGCTTTACTATGGTCCTTTCCAGAGCAAGAAAAGTGCTCACACTGACTGGTCCATCATTGTAATCTCCATCTCCCCTGCCACTTTCACTTCCAGATGCCAATGAAGTACCAAACCGCAGAATATGAGGTTTGACTTTCTGAACAGCAGCTACAATCGGTTCTCTCAGGAAATAACTGGGTCCAGTTGCCAACAAGACAGAGCAGGGAGCCAGCAGATGAAGGAAGAGGAGGAGGAGGAAGATGAGGAGGAGGAGGAGGAGAAAAAGGAGGAGGAGGAGGAGGAGGAGGAGGAGGAGGAGGAGGAGGAGGAGGAGGAGGAGGTAGGCAGAAATGGGACTACAGTTCTAACCACATTGAGACTTTCTGAGCACACAGAAAGGAACTACAGTTATAATTTTAGATAGTTCACATTAATTTAATGTTAGCTAACAATATGTAACAGTTACTGAGTCCTTATTACTTCCCATACTCTTATTTTCAAACAATTTTATAACTTATTAACATCAGTGGTTTATAGGTAAGGAAACTTAGGCACAGAACTCTTAAGACCTCCTAAGATTCAAAAGTGATGGAGACTGCATGACTCAGTAGCCTTTCTCTGTCAGGAGACATGATTTTCTCATGATTACCTGACAACATTCACATAAAATCCCTGGGCAAAGTAAAACTACTGGGGCTAGAGAGATAGCTCAGTGGTTAAGAGCTGAGTACTGGCTGCTTTTGCAGTGGGTCAGGGTTCAGTTCCTAGCACCTCTCATGGCTCAAAATCATTTGTAACAACAGCTCCAGAAGAATCAGCATCCTTTTCTAGCCTCCTTGGCTAGAAAGTATTCACATGGTACACAGATATATATTCATGATAAAACTTTGTGTATATGACATAAAAATAATTTAAGTACAACTCTAAAGCCTATGGTATAATTACTTTTCTATTGCTATAATTGTTAGATCCAATCGCCTTCTACGACTCAGAGCCAGCAGCCACATCATCACCATACTTTTGCCAAATGCAACACACATACCTTTTAAAAGGTCCCTGCCATCACGGCCTGCTCTCTGTCTCCTTGTCTATTGGTCTGTTTGTCTCACTCTGTCTGTCTCTCTGTCTCTAGTTTTCTGTTTCTCTCTCTTTCCCCTTCAACCTCTCTCAGAGGCAGCCTCTGTTACAGCTTAAGTTGTAAGGGTTTGATAAAACACATTAAGGTGTGTAAAGGCAATTTGTGCAGGTATAAGAAAACTATTTCAGGTACATATAAAAATGAAATATATTTCATGTTTCTTACTTTATGAAATTGTTATATTAAGACTTTTAAAGTTCAGAATTTTAATAATCAATGAAGTTCTGATAAACCATATAACCAATGGAGTTCTAACAAACTATTAGTCTAGCTCTGGTCGTCACTGACTGCTATTATCATAGTCCCAAGCTCAAGATTTTAATTCCCTTTGGTGTCTTCTGAGTATAGACTTAAAAACACTTCTCAGCATCCTAAAAGCATCTGTCTGATCTATACACACCTAGTCTTTTGGTCAGAAGAAAGAGGGTTCATACTTTTAACTCAAAATCATTTGGGTCCCCAAGCTCCCACTGTGACTCCAAAGCATGAGTCTACTGCCTTTCTACAATGTGAATTTCACTGCAGATTACAGATAATGACAATGCTAGCAAATCTAAAACATCGCTTTTGTAAACTCAAAAAAATTGTTGTAATTGTTGTTTTCTAAAAATTGGCTTGAATACACCTCTCATGGGACAAATTGACTCCAGATAAATACTACCAATCAATATCCTGTTTCCCCACCTGCCTATTCTGCTTTTTCCTGAGGGTAGAATCCCCCCCCCCATTTCCCTGTTCTTGGGACTCTCCTTCCCCAAGTACCAGGGTCATGGACCTAAACGCATCAAATACATACCCAAGAAAAATTTCATCCTAAACTCCTTAACTTTATCGTCTACCCCTAATATATATGTTCCTGCATCTTTCCAGGTCCAGGTGTTCTCTCATAATCTGCATCATGGACAGCCTCAAAGTGGCTAGCCCCAGGTGGTCCAGCTATACAAACTGCTCCAACTACTGCCTGCAAGTCCCTAGCCCCAGATGGTTCCACAGAGCCTGGACAGTAAGTGAAACAGCCTGCTCTTCCAGAGCTGTCTAGCATCCCAACGTTTATAGGTCCCCCAAAATGTCAATGCTCCCCAACAGGAAACAGTCTAAAGAGCATGGCATCCCCATTCCTGCCTCGCCATCTTTCTTCCTATTTTCTCAATTTTTATAATAAACCAAAAGGAGGAATGTTAGGAATCAGAGGCTCCCCCAGTTTTCCTTCAGCAGCTTGGCACCAGCAGCCATGTCATCACCAGCCACCAAATGTGACACTTGTACCTTTTAAAAGGTCCTGGTCATCACACTCTACTCTCTGTCTCTGAGTCTTTCTGTCTGTCTGTCTGTCTGTCTGTCTGTCTGTCTGTCTGCCTCTCTGTCTCTTCCCCATCCACCCTCTCTCAGAGGCCTCTGTATACCCCCTAATAAATCTGCTGCATGAGATCTGTTGTGTGGTGTGATCTTTGTGCCATACCTTGCCTCCAACCCACAACAGAAGTCCTACCACTGAACCCTAATAATAGTAAAGCACCATGACCAAGACAATGTATGAAAGAAAGTTAGAGTTCCAGAGGGACAAGAGTCCATGATGATGGAGCAGAAGCAACAGGCGACAGGATGCTGAAAGCAGTTGCTGAAGGTTCACATCTCAAACCACAGCACAGCATGGAACAAAGAGAACTAACTAGAAGTTACTCAAGTCTTTGCAACCTTTCCACAGTGACAAACTGCCTTCAAAAGAGTCACATCTCCTAAAACTCCCAAACAAATTGAAACAAAAGCATTCTGGTGCGTTATTTAATTCACCACTAAATCTTAAAAATCCACAGGAAGTTAATACTATAACCACACAGTGTAACTAACATTAATGTAAGGTCCTGAGAGCGTTATACTGTGTGATCGTCTTCTTTTCAGTCCCCGTTTGAAGCATGAAATGGTTAATTGGTGTTCTGAGACTGATAAAGAAAGAAGATGCTGAGCCTATCCTAACATGAATCACCTTGACTACTAGGCTACACCACGTGCTTGGTGAATGAGGAAGTTCTTGAATAATTCTGTGCATTTCTGTGAACCCATTCACGACAAATGTGAAGGACATGATAACTGATAGTAGATAAATGAAGGCAAGAGGTAAGAAAGAGGAGGGCATTCCTTAATTTACAAAACAAAGCAAAAGCACACTGTCCCCAAAACAAAAGAGTTTGTTCGTGTGGTGGTGACAGTAGTTGTTGCCAGGAAGCAGTCAGAGAGGCTAACGTGTCTTTAAATATTTAGAGTTCTGATTTATCTTTAAGAAGGCAGCCTGTGTACACAACTGCATTCATTCCTGGATCTTTTGTGGGAGCCTATAAATAGAATAACAAGATATAGTAATAATACAGGCATCTTGGGCTCTGAACCCCAAGAACACTGCCCTTGGGGGCCAGGTTTATACCACAAAGAAGGGCACCCTGGTCTACCTGACCTTGGCCAGATCCAGAACAACTCGGAATGACCAAGGAATTGAAGACTTATAACCCTGACCGCTTGGTTATCATTAAAGAACAAGTGTGATTGCTCCAGAGAGTCAGGTCTTACGTTTTTTAGAACCATTGTAATTGAGTTTTCAAGACAGCCACACAAACTTAA
The DNA here is from genome assembly GCF_950005125.1 of Chionomys nivalis. Taxonomy (NCBI): domain Eukaryota; kingdom Metazoa; phylum Chordata; class Mammalia; order Rodentia; family Cricetidae; genus Chionomys; species Chionomys nivalis. Next base: position 16,872,962 of record NC_080089.1, on the reverse strand, counting down.
ATCTCTCAGAACATGATGCAGCTTTGCCTACCATTCACTTCTGTTCTTCCATCATGAAATATAAAAGGTTATCCTGGGCTGGAGGAATAGCTCTGAGTCTAAGAAGTTTGCTGCTGCTCTTCCAAAGGAGGAAAGTTCAGTTCCTAGCATCCGAGTTGGGTAGCTCACAATTGTCTATAACTCCAATCCCAGGACATCTGATGACCTTGTTCCTCAAGGGCACTACACACACACACACACACAGAGAGAGAGAGAGAGAGAGAGAGAGAGAGAGACAGAGACAGAGACAGAGAGAGACAGAGGGAGGGAGGGGGAGGGAGAGAGAGAGAGAGAGAGAGAGAGAGAGAGAGAGAGAGAGAGAGAATATCATATTTTAAGGTAGTTATGGTGTGTGTGTACCTGATGCTCTGAATATACATTCTCTGGGGAAAGATGCTAAGTTGTTTTGTTTTTCGATTTCTCTGCCCCAGTTGAGTGTAGAGCAGAGATGGAAAGTAAGTGACAGATCAAAACTCACCATTAGTGAACAGTGACCTTCATGCCATTTTAAAATCTTAATCCTCATGACTCCAAAAGTAGACCATACCGATATTTTAGAAAATAGGGTCTTAGAGGTTTGGAACGTTTAAAAATTTTCTAAATTTTAAAATCAATTTTTTTTTGCCCAGCAATCTTGACTACTTCCAGTGGGATAACTATATGTTTTTCTTTGGGTTCACCTTCGTATTTAGCTTCTCTAGGATCGTGAATTATAGGCTCACTGTCCTATATTTATGGCTAAAATCCAATTATGAGTGAGTACATCCTATGTTCATCTTTTTGGGTCTGGGTTACCTCACTCAGGATAATGTTTTCTATTTCCATTCATTTGCATGCAAAATTCAAGAAGTCATTGTTTTTTTACCTCTGAGTAGTACTCTAATGTGTATATATTCCACACTTTCTTCATCCATTCTTCCATTGAAGGACATCTAGGTTGTTTCCAGGTTCTGGCTATTACAAATAATGCTGCTATGAACATAGTTGAACAAATGCTTTTGTCATACGATAGGGCATCTCTTGGGTATATTTCCAAGAGTGGTATTGCTGGGTCCTGGGGTGGGTTGATCCCAAATTTCCTGAGAAACCTCCACACTGCGTTCCATTGAGCTGGGGGGTGGGGTGGGATGGGGGAAAGGGGAGATGGGGAGAGAAAAGTGAGAAGGGGAGGATAGGGAGAACTTGGGGGAATGGGATGGTTGGGATAATGGGAAGGTTGGATATGGGAACAGGGAAGTATATATCTTAATTAAGGGAGCCATTTTAGGGTTGACAAGAGCCTTGACTCTAGAGGGGTTCCCAGGGGTTCAGAGAGATGTACCCAACTAGGTCCTTTGGCAGCTGAGGAGAGAGAGCCTGAAATGGCCCGATCCTATAGCCATACTAACGAATATCTTGCATATCACCATAGAACCTTCATCTGGCGATGGATGGAGATAGAGACAGAGACCCACATTGGAGCAATGGACTGAACTCCCAAGATCCAAATGAGGAACAGAAGGAGGGAGAACTTGAGCAGGGAAGTCAAGACCGCAAGGGGGACACCCACCCACTGAGACAGTGGGGCTGATCTATTAGGAGATCACCAAGGCCAGCTGGACTGGGACTGAAAATGCATGGGATAAAACCGGACTCACTGAACATAGCGGACAATGAGGGCTGCTGAGAAGCCAAAGACAATGGCACTGAGTTTTGATCCTACTGCATGTACTGGCTTTGTGGGAGCCTAGCCTGTTTGGATGCTCACCTTCCTAGACCTGGATGGACGGGGGAGGAATTTGGACTGCCCATAGGGCAGGGAACCCTGACTGCTCTTTGGACTGGAGAGGGAAGGGGAAGAGGAGTAGGGCGTGGGGAGTGGGGGAGGAGGCGGAAATTTATAATTAAAAAAAAATTTAATAGCCGGGCGATGGTGGCACACGCCTTTAATTCCAGCACTCGGGAGGCAGAGGCAGGAGGGTCTCTGTGAGTTCGAAACCAGCCTGGTCGACAGAACTAGTTCCAGGACAGGCTCCAAAGCCACAGAGAAACTCTGTCAAAAAAAAAAAACCCAAAAAAAATTTAATAAAAAAAAATCTATTATATAAGCATTGAAGTTATTGGATTTCCCGCAGATTTCGTGGGTATATATATATATATATCATCCCTCTGCCCTTCTCTGTCTCCTCTCCCCAGTGTGCCCCAGCATGACTTTCCTTCCCCTCTTAGGAGTTTTCTCATCTGATAGTCTCTCCTTTGGTTCGCCTTGATGGGCAGAAAGAGGAAGCTTGGCATGCTCTCGGTGAGAATTGAACTGATTGAACTGGTGTGGTCATTTTGTTTGTTCCTTGAAAATTATACAGACGGCCACCACATGATCCAGATACACCACTCTAAAAATATTCCAGAAGGCTTCTAAGACAGCATTCAATACCGATACCTGCATATCCCTGCTTCTCGCTGTACGATTCACAGAAACTGAACCAGGCTAAATGTCTGTCAAAAGATGGATGGAGATAAGAGAGCTTTAGCCTCGTTCTGTGTGTCCTTGCATCTGCAATTCTTTCTCTGTTCTCTACTACTGGCCAAGCCTCTCCCTAGGACTAGGAGATGTGATGCCTAGATCTTAAAAGTCCTGTTTTTCAGAACAGCATCCGCTAGTTGCACGTACCTATTTAAATTTCAACTGGGTAACATTAAAGTAAGTTTAATTAAAAATTCAACACCCTACTCACGCTTGCCATAGTTCAAGAGCTTCGGAGCCACATGTCATCTCTAACTTTGTCCTGGTGGGCCAGTCAATCCCTGCAAAAGTTCTCTTGGGCAGTGTTGCTTAAGCAACCCCTTCAGTCTGAGCTCTTGATGCAGCAACTTCTAACCCCAGCTACCCTCAGCATACATCTGTGTTTCCAAATGCACAATCATGGCTGCTATGATTGTTCAGATTCATCTGACAGCAGGCTCAGAGCTGGGAAGAACTGCCTAGGGGCTATCAGTGAAGAAACTGACGGATACGAATGTCTGGGATACGTGAGCCACATGTGAATTGGCTCTTGAAGGCTCATGGTATCTGAACAGCTACAAGTCTAGGGTGAGACTATTTGCATTCTGATGGGGTGGAGCGGTCACAGAGCAAAGAAGAGCATACAACTCCCTCCTCCCAGAATGCGAATGGCTGTGCCTGCATCATTTATAAGTTCCTTATGAATATTCATGGGAGAAAATGTATATGAAAGGTGTGTGTGCTATTTACTCCATGTTCATGATTAAAATTCATCCACTTTAGATCTCAAAGACTTAATGTTTACCATGCTAGAACAACCATTCTGTGACTGAAAATGACTTTGAGGGAAGGAGAACAGGGAGGGCGTCCCTTCTGAGTAAGAGCTGCAAGGGATGGGAGAAAGTGGGTAATACGGGGTTTTCAGACATTTTCATCTCATACCTGATGGTGTAGAAAGTAATCCATGACCCCGTGGCCCTGGCTGCTGGCTCTCGAGGGAGTGTGTCATATGTTCTTTCCCAGGGAGATAAATACAAATTTCTCTTCTCCCCGAACAGAGTACCATAACAGACCAAAGAAACAATCCTACCGAAGTCTACCTCAACGAACCAGTGTACTGATTGAGGTTGTGTCAGCATTATGTAGCAGGGGTGACCTACTCGAAGACAGCTACATCACTAAAACCCCACTCCAGCCTGGATTAGGACTCAGAAGTGCTGCACCGGGGAGCTCTCTGCACTACTTACAGGCAGTACCAAAGCAGGCCAGAGCTACCTTCCCAGAAATGGCTACAACTTGTACATCTTTGAAGAGGGCCTTCTGAATCCTGTAAGCTCCAAAAGAACTTGAGACTTGGAATTGTTACCTACTTACTGAGTGCCCTTCTTTCTCTAAGAGGGACTTGTTCAATTTAGAGGGAGATAGTCAGCAAAGTCTCTCAAAAAAGAAGGCTGCTCCCTCCCACCATCCACATTATCAGAATGAACTATATCACTTCTTTATCACATATTGAAGTATGATCAATGAATATATGTGTGCATATATACATGTAGGCTAAAATATAAATACTGATATGGGCTGATTTCTTTCTGTGTGTTTTTGTCCATCTCAAACAGAAACCTAAATTTAATTTATAGGGCATTTACTGTATGTTGGACTTCTTATGGCCATCAGCTCGTGTTACTGGGAAGATACCACACAGGCAATAAATGCTTAATGCCCATTTTAGGGATGAGCAGATGGAGGCTAGGCTTGGCATCATTACTGAGGTCACAGAAAAGCGGGTTTTCACGGCTATGATTTAGTATGAAGCACATTATTTCAAAGAAGCTGAAAAAGGCCGCGAGTTGACATGCAGGAGGGGGATCTGGTGTTGTGTATCTTGATGATTTATGTAAGCGACAGCTGCCTCTGTCCAGAGAGACTTCCCTAATGTGCAAAGGCCATCCGTGCCCTAAACTTGACAGTCTCTCCATGCTGTGTGTTCCTGCTGTTATTTCCCAGTGGATACGCTTGTTTTCCAACCAGCATCTTCCTTCCCAGCTCCACAACTGAGACCGTGCACAGTAGCAGAGCCACGCACTGAGATTTTAGATTAGAGAATTCCCTGTGCAGTTCCTTAATTTCCTCGGCTTTCATTTTCACAGCTCTGGAATGAGGCACTGACAGATACCCAGGCAAGAAACCAAGCCCAGGACCATCCCTGGCTAAAGACAAGATTATTCACAAAGACAAAGTCTGGAACATTTAACAAATTCAAGTACAAGCAGCCAGCCTAGCCTGGCCGGGCCAGGAAAAATAGATTGTAGTGTCAACTTAATCAATGGTTCATCGCTGCACTTTTTCAGAGCATGAACCTTATTAGGATTGAAGCTGCATTGCCTGGCTGAAAATCAATCCGGAATTTTTCAAACAGCTCCAAACTGTAGAAATACAATTACAAATAATTTGTTGAGTTTTCCAAATGCCTTGGGAACGTCCATGCTGAGCTAAGTGAGGCTGGCACACAGGTATGTGTCTGACGGGGGAACAAGGACAGAAAAATGTGGACTAAGGAGGTGGAGGCTAAGGTTCCAGATCCAGGGCATTTGTTCAAACCCTGTGTTTGACCAGTGTTAAAGACACAGTGACTGAACACAGCTAGACAAGTGCCGGGCTCTAATCACAGCTAATACTGGGATGGCAGGTTTTATGGAGAGTCATTGAGTTTCTCTCCAGCATCCAGAAACAGTTCCAAGGATGACATGCATTACCAGAAAAAAGAAAGAAAGAAAGAAAGAAAGAAAGAAAGAAAGAAAGAAAGAAAGAAAGAAAGAAAGAAAGAGAAAAGAAAAGAAAGGAAAAGAAAAGAAAGAAGACAGTGAGAGAACCTTAGGGAGCCTCACAAGGCCTGTATGTAGATTCTTAGGATAATGCTACTGTGATAATAGAAGTAGCTTAATACCAATTCTGGAATAAGAGATATTAAAGTTATAAGACATAGAAAACAGAAAAACAGCTTATAGGACCATGGGGGAGAGAGAACAGTTGCATAATGGCCTCTGAAATCAATAGACATAAAGTTTGGATTCTGGCTCCTCCGTTTACTGTAAGGCTTGGAGTGAGGCATTTAACCTCCTTGAGACCCAGTTTCACAGCCATTGACAATACAATGCTTTCGACCCCTGGGGCTTATTGAAAAGATAAACTGAAACAATTAAATGCTAAGCAGCATGTTTGGCACATAATATGTAGTCACAATTGGTAATAGATGATACCATCATGGCAAGCAGGAGGAAAAAAATGTTATTTTAGTAAAGGTTGTTGTTATGTTAGATTATATGTCAACCAACATGTTTGTTAAGGCCTTAATAAGCAATATTTGCTCATTGTAATGCTCTCTACAAATAAGTTAGCGTGAGGTGATTAGAGTAGGCTGCATCCAGCACAACTGTGTCTTTAAAAGAGGGTAAGAAACGGAGAGAGCTGTGCAAAGTAAAAAAGCAACAGAGGAGAAAACGTGAGCTGGACCTAAGATGTATAGCCCCACATCAGGTCCCAAGGCTTTGGACAGATCATGGTCTGGCTGACACCTTGACTTCAGACTCCCAGCCTCCAGAAATGAGAACCAAAACATTTCATTGATCACAAGAAACTAGAATTCCCACAAGCCTTATTCAAGCAAAGTCTGTTCAGTTTATCCAGTCTTTTATTAACTGGTGGACGACAACAGAAGGAAGGGCTTCATTTCAGCAGGAGAACACTAAAGCATGCAGACAAACTGCATACCTTTTAATGCTGTAATTTCATGGATGGCATTGATTTTCATGATAATTATATAATTACACTCCATAATAAATTAGTTAGCTCTGGGCTTTATAACAAATAATCATTGATGGTAGTTTAAACAACAGGAATTATTCTCTTTTGATTCAAGAAGCTAGACATTGGACATCTGATTGGGTCTAGTGGGGCAAATTCTCCTGGTTTGCAGGTTCTTGCCTTTTGCTGTATTGCCTCTCCTCAGATTTTTGGCATGGGCAAGGAGGTAAAAAAGAAATTCCCTGGTTTCGTTCAAAGCATTAATTCTAACCATCAGTGTTACTTCGTCTTGACTTCACTTCGCTTCAGTCATCTCCCAATAACCCTTCCCAAAAGGCTCTCCTCCCAGATCAGGGATTCAAGACACATATTGTGTGGGGAAGAGGACCATTAGTTTTCTAACACTGGTGGCAAGCATGCGAGTCCTGCTTTTCTCATAGATAGATCTGGATATACAGTTGATACAAAAATAACTTCTTGGAAGAAGACCCAAAGTGTGCCAAAGGATGAGTGTGCTATTGATGCTTCCCCCAGCATCTCAGACATTTTAAGAGTCATAACGGTAAAAGAACATCACAAAATAATGTGACGGGTGAGTGCCTGAGACAGGTCTGAATGCAAGAGAGAGTTAGGGGAACTCTCTGTAAGGGGGCCTTGTGTTACTGTTAGAACCTGGGTCTCTTTTCAATTTCTAGCAAAATGAGCTGGACTACAACAAAGATAGTTGGTGTTTGGCAAACTTGAGACAGTGAAAGAAGAAATGAAGAAGATTAGCAGCTTTAACCAGAACACACACATCACCTAGTCATGGCTTCTATGTGCTACATTCTAAGATAAAATTGATATACAGAGAACAATACAAAAAGAAACACACTGAACTAGAATCAGAAGGATAAGCTCAGTCCATCCTTTGCTCTTAACCACCCCTGAGACCTTAGATAATAAAAAATTCTGAGAGCAATGTGGGTATCTTCCAGTCTATTGTCTCTAGACATGAGACTCTGGGGTTTGGTCATTGCATGTCACCTTCAGAGAACTATTGGTATCACCTGGATGCTTGGGAGACTTCATCCCTCCATTTAAGGTAGGAACCCCTTCAAAGGACCTAATAATTCAAATAGTATCCATAGAGTGAATGCTTGCTGAATTCAAAGTGTATATTGATATAGATTCTCTGATGTATTTTATTTATTCATTCAAAAGAATGTGTCAGGCCAGGACACAGGCAATGTTATATTCATATATCAATATCTATATCCAGAAAAATATATGTCCATAACATTTTTAAACATTAAAATCTGTTTCTCCTGAGAACTTTTTTAAAAACCTCCTGAAACTTCTGAAGCTGAGTGCTTTGGCACCACAATGTCAAGTGACAAAGCTCTGTGGGACCGAGTTCTGCCCAAAGCTTTTAGTGCCTGACTCTTACTTCTGCACCACATGGTTATTGGAGCTGACAACCCCCCAAATAGCCTTATAGCATGCATCCTCTCTATTCCCCTCAGAGCTTGGAAAGTCATTTCCATTGCGGGAGGAAGCAGGTGTACTTTTTTAACCCTCTCTGAATCCAATCCATCCCTGTGCCCAGGCCAGGTTCCCAGTTCCATCCTTTCTAAAGAGATAGGGCAGCTTAAATGTATGAAGAGGGTGCTGATCCAAGTCTCGCCTCTGTCCTGCCTTAGGCTGTGTTCAAGAATTAAAAACGTGAAAGTGAACACAGAATTAGCTTAACACATTAAGCTAATTAATTTATAGATCAGAAAACTCAAGCCTAGAGAGGGCCGTCGCCCACTATGATGGACCTAAAAGTCAGTAAGTACAGCAATGTGGCCTGGGTCTCCTACCTTAAAATCATAACCTGCTTCCTAATCTTCCAAGCCAATCCTTGTCACACATTTGTTCATAAATGTAGGTACTCTGGGCTCTCTTCCATGAACCGTGCTATTAGGTGAGAGACAAAACTTGTTCTTCACAGGGCCAGAGAGCAAGAACTTCAGGTTCTGAGGTCCATAGCCTCCCAGGGCAGCTGCTCATCACCGCTTCAGAAGCAAACAAGTTCCCTCCTGTAGAGTTTTGAGAAGGAAACCAAGAGCCATGACTGGGCAGTGGATCATTCCCTGTGTGACTTCTGTCTAGCTTTGTCTTTGCTAGTCCTGGCACTAGCAGCCCTTTGCCGCTGAACCTCAGTATTGTTGTCTATCCTTCTTCCCTTATGGTGCCAACAATATACTTCTGTACACACTGTACAAATTCGTTCAGCTGAAGACACTGAACTTCCACAAGAGCAGGGTACTGAAATGAGTTGTGACAATTAGCGTCCAGGTATTCCATCTATTAAGTACTTCCCTGTCCAAGCTGCTGATTAAGAACTGTAAACATACCTTCCATTAACCTGGGAAAACCTTTTTGACAATAGGGAACTCTAGAAAATATTGAAGTTTAGACTAGAATACGGATGCCATGGCTCTTCCAGATTTGAGAGGGCCCATTACCTTGTCGTAAAGAAACTACAGCTCAGCTCTGGGTCCATATTGCCTCTGAGTTTTCCAGGGATTGTCCCTCTTTGCTCCACTTTCACTTTCTCATTTGGTAGTAGTTCATGCCCACCTAGATAGCTGTGCATGAGATCCTGGATCAAAGAAACTGCACAAAATTAAAATGATCGACAAACCAATATTTAGAAAGAAGGTTGATAAGCCAAAGTGTAGATTTTTTTATTATTTTTTTAAATTGATTTTGTTGAGCTATACATTTTTCTCTGCTCCCCTCCTTTTCAACCCTCTCCCACCATCCCCATGCTCCTACTTTACTCAGAAAATCTTGTCTTTTTCTACTTCCCATGTAGATTAGATCCATGTATGTCTCTCTTAGGGTACTCATTGTTGTCTAGGTTCTCTAGGATTATGATTTGTAGGCTGGTTTTCTTTGCTTTATGTTTAAAAAATTGAGTAAATATGATAATTCTCTTTCTGAGTCTGCTTCACATCACTCAATACAATGTTTTCTAGATCCATCCATTTGCCTGCAAATTTCAAGATGTCATTATTTTTTTCTGCTGTGTAGTACTCCATTGTGTAAATGTACCACATCTTCCTTATCCATTCTTCAGTCAAGGGGCATTCAGGCTATTTCCAGGTTCTGGATATGACAAACAATTCTGCTATGAACATAGTTGGGCACATGTACTTGTGATACAATTAAGCATTCTTTGGATATATACCCAAAGGTGGTATTACTAGACCTTGAAGAAGTTTGTTTGCTAATTTTATGAGAAATTGCCATACAAATATCCAAAGGGGTTGTACCAGCTTGCACTTTTACCAGTAATGCAGGAGTGTTCTCTTTACCCCACAACCTCTCCAGCATAAATTGTCATCAGTGTTTTTGATCTTGGCCACTCTTACAGGTGTAAGATCAACCTCAGAGTTATTTTGATTTGGATTTCTCTGATGACTAAAAATGTTGAGTATTTCCTTAAGTGTCTTTCAGCCATTTTAGATATCCCTGTTGAGAGTTCACTGTTTGGGTCTGTACTCCATTTTTTATTGGATTATTTGTTCTTTGGATAACCAATTTCTTGAGTTCTTTGTATACTTTGGAGTTCAGACCTCTGTTTGATGTGGGGTTAGTGAAGATCTTTTCCATTCTGTAGGCTGCCATTTTGTCTTGTTGACCATGTCCTTTGCTTTACAGAAGCTTTTCAGTTTCAGGAGGTCCCATTTATTAACTTTTTCTCTCAGTGTCTATGCTACTGGGGTTATATATAGGAAGTGGTCTCCTGTGCCAATACATTCAAGTGTACTTACCACTTTTTTTTCTCTGAGGTTCAAATTGAGGTCTTTATTCCATTTAGATTCAAGTTTTGTGCATGGTGATAGATATGGATCTATTTTCATTCTTCTACATGTTGATATTCAGTTATGCCAGCACCATTTGTTAAATATGCTTCCTTTTATCTGTTTTGTCAAAAATCGGGTGTTCATAGGTGTGTGGATTAATATCCAGGTCTTCTATTCAGTTCCATTGGTCCTCCTGTCTATTTTTATGCCAATACAGGACTGTTTTCAGTATTGCATCCCTATAGTAGATTTTGAAGTCAGGAATTGTGATGCCTCCAGAAGCTCTTTTACTGTACAGGATTGTTTTGGCTATCCTAGGTTTTGTGCTTTTCCAAATGAAGTTGAGTACTGTTTTTTCGAGGTCTGTGAAGATTTTTGCTGGGATTTTGATGGACACTGCATTAAATCTGTAGATTGCTTTTGGTAAGATTGCCATTTTTACTATGTTAATTCTGCCTATTGAACAGCATGGAAGATCTTTCCAATTTCTGGTGTCTTCTTCAATTTCTTTTTTCAAAGATTTAAAGTTTTTGTCATACAAATCTTCTGGTTGTTTGGTTAGAGTTACTCCAAGATAGTTTATGCTATTCGTGGCTATTGTGATGTTTCTCTGATTTTTATCTTAGCCCATTTATCATCTGTGTAAAGGAGGGTTACTGATTTTTTGAGTGTATCTAGTATCCTGCTACATTCCTGAAAGTGTTTATGAGTTGTTGAAGTTCCTTGGTAGAATTTTTGGGCTAGCTTATGTAAACTATCAAATCATCAGCAATTAGTGAGAGTTTAATTTCTTCTTTTCCTATTTATATCCCCATTCATCTCCTTTTATTGCCTTATTTATCTAGCTAGGACCTCAAGAACCATATTGAATAGATATGAAGAGAGTGGTAAATCTTGTCTTGTTCCTGATTTCAGTGGTATTGTTTTGAGTTTCTCTCCATTTAGTTTGATGCTGACTGTTGGCTTGTCATGTATTCCCTTTATTATGTTTAGGTATGTTCCTTGTATCCTGCTCTTTCCAAGACATTTATCATGAAGGGATGCTGTATTTTGTTGAAAGCTTTTTCAGTATGTAGTGAGATGATCATGTGGTTTTTATTTTTCAATTTGTTTATATGGTGAATTATGTTGACAGATTTTCATGTGTTGAACCATCCCTGCATCTCTGGGATAAAGGCGACATGATCATGGTGGATGATGGTTCTGATGTGTTCTTGAATTTGATTTGCCAGTATTTTATTTAGTGATTTTGCATCGATGTTCATGAGTGAGATTGGTCTGTAATTCTCTTTCGTAGTAATGTCTTTATGTGGTTTGGGTGTCAGGGTAATTGTAGCTTCATAAAAAGAGTTTGACATCAACATGTAGATTTTTTTTTTTTTTTTTTTTTTTTTTTGGTTTTTTGAGACAGGGTTTCTCTGTGGTTTTGGAGCCTGTCCTGGAACTAGCTCTTGTAAACCAGGCTGGTGTTGAACTCACAGAGATCCGCCTGCCTCTGCCTCCCGAGTGCTGGGATTAAAGGCATGCGCCACCACTGCCTGGCAACATGTAGATTTTTAATTGTGTGTCTGTGCATATACATATCTGTGTTGTTCATGTCTGTGTTGTGTCTATGTGTGTGTTGTGTCTGTGTATGTGTCTGTGTGTGTGTTGTGCCTATCGGTGTGTGTGTCCTTGTTGTCTGTGTTGTGTCTTATGTGAATGCATGCTTCTGTGAGTAAACTTGTCTCTTTGAGTATGTGATTAATCACTTCCTTCATGTGTATGGTTTACTCACACACTTTGACTAGCAAAGTGACAGAAACCATAGCTTTTAGAAGTAAAACTCTGGAGCTCTGAGTCAAAAGACTAACAAAAGAAAAAAAAACTGGGCCCCTGCCTTACACTTTTGCCTTTCTTCATGATCCGTTAATAAAATATGAACATTCTATTAACCTGTGACTAAGACTCTCTGGTCCAGATGGTCAAGGAAGTAAGCCTAACAGGAAAATGAGGAGTCCCATCACAGCTCTTTCAGAGTTGGAGAGCTCCACAGAAAACTGCCCTCCTGGGGCTGTCTGACTCAGTGATTAAAAGTACACACTGCACATAGAGAGGACTCAAGTTTGCTCTCAGTACCGAGGTGTCTCAAACCACATGTAACTCCAGTTCCATGGAATCCAATGATGACCTGCACAAATACACACACACTGTCACACAGACACAGGAATATATATAATTTAAAAAGAATGTAAAATTTAAAAACAACTGCTACACTGCATATATGAAGGGTATTTCAAAAAAGTCATGCTAAACAAAAAGCACCTGAGCTCAGTCGATGCAGGTGTGAACTGCAAGTGTGTGTGTGCTTCGGGGTCTTCTGTGCCTCAAGGGCTAAGCCTTGGTGTCAAGCTTCCCTGGTATCTCTGATCTGCTAGAAGAAACATCAGAAGGTCTTATGAAGGGCATTTCTAGGGACCTGTATTTCATGTAGCATACAAGGCCCTTACGTCACACCTCCTTCTGACTGACAAAACTGAGTGCAGATGGGGCCCAAAGATCCTCTACATAGCTGCAGGTGTTCAGTGATGATGAACTCCCTGTATATTTTTCAGGTAAACCAGATGGTGACTGAGAAAAACCCACATAGCTCCATGGGATTCCATAGCCAGAGCTCTCTCTAAGTTTATACTCAGAGTCTACAAAACCTTCCTTTGTTGCTTGGAGTTCTCTCTGGGTACTCGAACCCTCCATGAAATAAGCTCCCCACACAAATGTGAGCCCCATCTGTGATGAGCAGATGGTTGATGGAGGATTCTTTCCATCCTGTAACACACTACACTGTTACACCTTTTCTGTGACCATGTAAGGAAGCCCCTGAGCATGCGAGAGCTGCCCACAGTTTTCCATCCCAACTCACTCCTCTCCACAAGTGTGGCAATGGATCTTCTTCATCTCTCCAGTTCTCTGTGTAGGAACTGCCAGCACTGACCATTCCCCCAGATGCCACAGAGGCGTCTCAAGGCTGGAGACAAGTGTCCCGAGATGAAATTTATTTCAGCTTCCACATCCACAGTCAGAACACTTGAGACAAGGTCTCTTCCACCAGCCCCATCTCTGTTTTAATTGTGTTTTAATTTCATTGAGAATCTTAGCAATAAATTGCATGAAGTTGCTTATGCTCAAGTTCTCAGCATGCCTTTATTAAAGGAAAATGTAGGCACCATGTTTTGGAGCTTTTTAGTTCCTACAACAGAGTGATATACAAATCGGAATTTTTCAGGAGGACTGTGTTGCCTGCTTCCAATTGTCTTATCATCTAAGTTCTTTCTTAGAAGATTATTGGGAATAAGATTCTTGGTGTGTGTGTGGGGGGGTGCCTGTATATGTGCAGAAGTGCATGTATGGTTATGCATACATGTGGAGGTTAGAGGTATTATACACCTTATTTTATAAGATGGGTTCTTTCACTGAACCTGAACCAAACCATTTAGGTTAAAATGGCTACCTCACTAGAAAACTCAAGGGATACACAGATCTTCATGCTACATGCCCAGCATACCAACAAAAGGTAATGACCATGGCTGATCCAAACTCAGCTTGTGTGTCTAGCACCTGATCAATTGAGCCATCTCCCTAACATAGTCACACGAGTCTTAACAGACCCGAGCTGAAATGAAACTCAGCACGAAGAAGAGTGACAATGGCTCTTGATGCAACCCTGTGCTTAGAAGCCCTCAGTTTTGTTGCAGACTGAAAGCCTATAGACCCTATACTTACCCTGCTGGCTTCTCCTCTTCCTTTTCATTCCACTTAAGTACCCAGCACATAGTTTGGAGTCACCGTACTCAAGGCAGAGCCTCCTCCTAGAAGGACATGGCCAATGTTTGTTTACTCCAGACAAGGTACCAATGACCAGCTGAAAAAATGACTCCATGTAGGTATGTCTTGGTGAGTCAATCTGCTTTTTTTTTTTTTCAGAAGTAATTGTAACTGCTTGGCAGGAGCAACCCTGCAAAGTCCATCCTAGTATGAGTGACAACTTACAATGTCACATTCCTAGAGTTCTTTGCCTAATTTGAAGGCCGTTCCATGAAAGTCTCTATGTTCCTTCCATGATTGTTTTTTGTTCATATAACCTCGAGGGGATTTGTAAATTTTCAACATTTAGAGAGGCTTCAGAGCCATGGTAAGTCCCATTAGCTTTCTGAGTCACATGAACCTCCCTCCAGAGGGCAATGTTTAAGTCCAGATGAAATACCAATCTCCTAGGTAGCTCTAAATCCAGTCGCGTTGCCAATGAAGATGAACTATCACAAGCCAATTTAAAAGAAGAAAAAAGGGAGGCTATAAAGGAAACGAAGCAGTTAGCATATGTGGGGGCTCGCAACGTGAAACAAGACACCAAGTGTAAAAGTAAGGCATAGGGCAAGAAGTGCAGCTCACAGCAAGACTCCTGTGAACTCCGAGAACTTTCTGTCTTGAATAGATGTGAGTGCAGGGGAGCTGTCAAATCAGGGTCTCAAGTGTAGGCAATTGTACCTCAGTGATTTGAAGTGGAGCTCAGGGTCAAAGCAGAGCAATACCTAGTGAAGGGTGGAAGTCTTCACAAACCTATGTGAATTTTCTCAGGTAGTTCTCTGTAAGCCATCATAGAGCTAAGCCAGAACTGTGTGAAGACCAACAAGGAAGTAGAATTCAAGGTGAGCATAAGAGGCCCTCACGGTGGGAAATGAATTTTCATGAATACACCATACTACATCATCCTTTTCTTTGTGTTGTAAGAATTCATTTGCTATTGGAAGGACCATAGTTTTAAAAAGAACTAAGAGATAATAGCTACATGATGTGTTGGTGAAGAGTTTCTAAAATTTGGCCCAATTGTCTTATTCTGGAAGAATCCTTGGGAACTGGGATTTTGTGTTAGACAGAAGGAGCAGGAGCCAGATGTCTCCGCTGGAGATGATCCGTCCTGGTGCCATAGGAAATACTGTAGCACTGACTTCATGCCACCTGGGGACAGATTACCTACCTAAATCCCTAAACCAATGTCTTTACTGAAGATTATTTCAAAGGAGAAAGACAGGATAGCTCACACTTCAGTGGCTTGAGTTCTGCATAAGGAAATTCTGGGGAAAAAGTAGAACATTTATAGGTTAGTTCTAGTCAGTATCCCCACCCACTGAGTTACAGATAGGCCAGCTGGTTTAAAGCCCTGGCTGCAGCAGCAGCAGAATCTGCCCTAGACGCTACCCCTGTACTGCTTATAGACTTCTCTTTCTAACTTTAAGTTCACTCAATTCTGATTGATTTCATTGTTTTAGAGAACTTATAAAGTATTAAAGATTGGAATTAGCTTTTGCCCCTACTCCACTATGGAGGCATAACTCACATTTCCCATCTCTGACGACCAATTCATATTTTCTCCCCTCCATGACTGTTCTTTGTCTACGTGACTTACCTGGTAGTTATCTTGAATTCCTGTCTCCAGGGCATTGTGAGTCCCTGATTGCTATGCATTGATTGGGCTATAAGTGTTCAACTTACCAATGTGTCATTACTAAGGTATCCAAATACTAATTTTTGATTGTGTTGAGTAGGACAAATCCTATCACCTCATGATAACCTGGGTTAGCTACTGAAATTCCTTTCTTTTGTTGACAGTTTGTGAGGTTCATGATGGACAGGGAAGACAGGTAGCAGTTATAACTTTAGTAAAGAACAATTTTGCTGTAGCTCCTGCTGGAAACATTCTTCTTTTGAGCCCCACAATATCTTATCTTACAGATAAATAAATTTTCAGAAGTGGAAAGCAGCCATTCTGAACTTGGTAATATTGGACGTGAATATTGGTTGTACAGTCTATGTAGTTTTCCCACCACCCCCAAATCACCCAGTGATAAATGGTTTAAGATGATATGCCCTTACCTTCCATGATGGCTTGTCAAAACTGGTCCTTTAGCCGTGACAAGGGTTCACTGCATTGATCAACATGCGGTAGTCACTGAGATGTTGTGAATGGATGGAGGACCAGTGGATGCTCTAGTGATGGAAGCACAGCAATATCTCCTTTGATGCAGAGTAGACAGTGCTTTAGAGAGCCCATGAATCAGACATTCTGTGACATCTTAGAGAATGGGTTTGACTGGAGGACCGGAAGTATACAAAGGTGACCTAATAGACTACTGTCAATCTCAGCAGGGCAGATTTCTGTCAAGATTAAATATCTATCCTTCCTATATCCCAACCATCCCAATCCTCCGAGCTCCTCCCATCCTCCCCTTCTCATATTTCTCATCCCATTTCCCCTTTGCCCCATGCCACCTCACCCGCAAGTTCCCAGTTTTTGCCCTGGAATCTTGTCTACTTCCCCCTCTCCATGCGGATGACTATATGATTTTCTTTGGGTTCACTTTCTTATTTAGCTTCTATAGGATCACACATTATATGCTTAATGTCTTTTATTTTATGGCTAGAAACCGATTATGAGTGAGTACATCCCATGTTCCTCTTTTTGAGTCTGGGATACCTCACTCAGGATAGTGTTTTCTATTTCCATCCATTTGCACGCAAAATTCGAGAAGTCATTGTTTTTTACTGCTGAGTAGTACTCTAATATGTATATATTCCACACTTTCTTCATCCATTCCTCTATTGAAGGGCATCTAGGTTGTTTCCAGGTTCTGGCTATTACAAACAATGCTGCTATGAACATAGTTGAACAGATACTTTGGAGCAGCGAAGTATATATCCTATCTAAGGGAGCCATCTTAGGGTTGGCAAGAGACTTGACTCTTGAGGGGTTCGCAGGTGTCCAGGAATATGTCCCCAGCTGGTACCTTGGGCAACTAAGGAGAGGGAACCTGAAATGACCCTATCCTATACTGATGAATATCTTGCATATCACCTTAGAACCTTCATCTGGCGATGGATCGAGGTAGAGACAGAGTCTCAATTTGGAGCAACGGTCTGAGCTCTTAAGGTCCAAATGAGGAGCAGAAGGAGGGAGAACATGAGCAAAAAATCAGGACCACGAGGGATGCACCCACCCACTGTGACAGTGGAACTGATTTATTGGGAGCCCACCAAGGCCAGCTGGTCTGGGACTGAATAAGCATGGGTTGATTCCGGACTCTCTGAGCATGGCGGTCAATGAAGACTGATGAGAAGCCAAGGACAATGGCACTAGGTTTCGATCCTAATACATGAACTGGCTTTGTGGGAGCTTAGCCTGTTTGGACGCTCACCTTTCTGGACGTAGATAGAAGGACCTTGGTCTTCCTGCAGGGCAGGGAATTTGGACTGCTCTTCAGTATCGAGAGGGAGGGGGAATGGAGTGGGGGGAGGAGAAGAGGAGTGGGGATAGGGGGAGGGAAGTGGGGGGAGGGCAATATTTGGGAGGAGGGGAGGGAAATGGGATATGGGGAGCAGGTGGAAATTTTAATTAAAAAAGAATAAAAATAAATAAATAAGAAAAAAAAAAGATTAAATATCTAATTAATGAATTTTCCTCGTGTTATTTTTAAAGGGTGATGCTTAATTAGATAACCAATAACCAATGCACATAGTCTATTTCTGTTAATGAGAGCTTGGCAGGAGCAAGATTTTCACACATTTGGGCATTATCACCAAAGGCTCAAAGATCCTCATCAAGGGTGGTCATCTCTTCATCAGTTTATGGATGGCCTGCAATTCTGAGAACTATCTCAGTTGCGAAAGCAAGTAAGAGATGCAATTTTCATTGGGTCAGCTGACCTCATCCTTTTGTCACCCACTTGAGATATTGTAGTTGTAAAAATAGATAGATATAGAGATATAGATATGCAATATAGCTGTTGGATGCTCTCCTTTATTGCCATCAAGAACACTGTGTTGCCTGAGGTATCTTCACACCTCTCCGATGATGCCCACTGTCTGCTTTTGCAGCCTTGTTTTTCAGTAGTGATAACACCTACCTGACTTTGATTGTCATCCCCCGTCCTTGGTTATGGACTCTGGATGCTGCTACCATTGCTAACAAAGCACAGTTCCACAGCTGGGTCTCCTAGAAGTATTGCCAGTAATGCTAGTACCTTCCTCACTAACACAGTGCTTACCATGTGTAAGTAGTGTTCTCTAGACTTTTCCTGGGGAACATACCCAGACCCTTTACTTTTCCAGCTTTCTGTAGTGTTTTTCCTCTCTCTACAGTTTGTTGCAACAAGTCTCCTACATGGTTTGGATTTTTGTCTAATATGATTTATTGCTTATTTCCAAACTTCTCAAAGCTAGCCCAGTTTTCCACAAAATCTTGTGTCACAGAAGAGTGTCTTCCAAATATATAAACTCTCTTATCCAGCTTCCTGCTCCCTACTTCCTCAACACAGCCTTACTGGGAGCCACTCAGAGACCTCCTTTCTAGTTCCAGCCAGCACATACTAGTGCAATGAAGACACTAGGAGAAGATTTGAGTTGTGCTGCATTTTGTACTTAGTTATCCATACAAGGGCCATACGATCTGCTGTCATTTGTAGGGTATCCTGCCTCATTTGAAGTGCCTCAGCCTTCAGATAATGGTGTCAACTGTGGTCTTCCATCATCAACAAAGTGAAGGAAGTTAACTCTGCAGGATTCAAGAGACCAGAGAACACTTCAGACTCGAAGCTCTGGAGGACATTCCCACCCCATCACACATCTCAGAATCCTCTGTATAATGGCCTTGACTTAGGCATACAAGCCTTCCTTAGGCTCAAATTTTAAGCTTTTAGAAGTCAAGTTGCCTTCTAATTAAGTCCTGCTTAGTGGTTATTACTCTTCGAGAGGACTCAAATTTGATTCCCAAGATCCCCACAAAAAGGACCTCAGAGCCACCTGTGACTCCAGCATCAGGGAATAGCTGACACCCTTGGGCTCTACGAGCACCTCCATTCCATTAAAGAAACCCACTCAGAAGTCAATATAATTTATTTTTCTCAAGAGTCAAGACTGATGCTAGGAGGGTAACTCAGCAGATAAGCATGCACTCTGTGAGCATGGAAACCTTAAACTGAATGATTAGAACCCATAGAAACAAGTTGGATATGGTCATATGAGCTGATGCTGATGTTGGGGGAAAAGATAGGAGGGTCACTGTGTCTTGATGGGTACTAGCTTAGCTCCATGTTCAAATAGAAACCCTATCTCAAGAGAAAGAGAAAGAGAAGAAGGAGGGGGAAGAAGAAGAAGGAGGGGGAGGAGGAGGAAGAAGAAGATGACACAGAAGTTCCCTGTGACCCCAGCATGTATGCATTCCCACACTCATGTCTATATGCAACACACACACACACACACCAGAGCATGCATCAGTGCTTACTGGTCACTTGGATCTAGCCAAGGGAAGATTCAATTGGGTTTTTTGATCATTTCCTGACTGTGATGTTGTTATTCTACCTCAGTGGGAGAAAAAATAAATTAGAAAAATTAGGGAAAAATAGAGATCTTAAGGATACAGAAACAGAAAAAGAAAGAAAAAGAATTAAAGTCTTAGAGATGATGTCATTTGGTCATTTGGCTTTCTTTGTTGCTGTGCATAAGCTCTGAGTTCCTAAAATTTCATGTTAAACTGAATGAAAGTGAGCATCTGTAGAGTAGTCAGATTTTATTCATATCCTCTAAGGGTCTATGCTACAAATAGAAATGAAGGGCACAATGAGGACATGGGTTCCTTCTTACAGACACAGGGCTGGGCTGCTTCACTGAGAATCTGCTCTTGCCACATGGAATAGCTGGGATCTTAGTGCACCATTTGATTAAATATTGTAAATTAAATTTCTGTAAATGTGGAATGAAGTAAAAATCCCCAGGAAACACTGTTTTCCTGGGGATATATATGCATTATATAACCTTAAATTTTTAGACTAAAATTCTGTTGGATCAATCTTTTAATGAAGATAAAGGTGCACAAAGAGATTTCCTTTATACTAAATTTGAAACAAGACCTTGCCTGGAGACACTCCGACTTCTGCCTCTGCAACAACCCACTCTTTGCCTCATATATTTTGACTTTGCCTGCATTGAAAGACAGCTCAACTTTGACAAGAAAATTACAAGAAAAACGAGGAAGAGAGCAGAAAACAGAAAACCCCTGCAGTAAAGACAATGCTTGTCTCTGGGAGTCTAGAAACAGCTCTGTGTTAACATCCCAGGGTAAAGGGAAGAAGCTCATGGTTGCTGCTGCCCCCGGACTCACTGGAAAATCAAGAAAAGTCATGGGCCTGAAGGCAGGGACTGATCTTCAGGGATTTTCATGGCAGCATGCATTCTATCTGTGAATCATACTCACAGAAATGATTTTATAGTTTATCTATATGATTTTATCACCTCAGTAATTAATAAGTTCAGGTCTACACTAGAGAACTGTCATGACCAAATGCAGCAGAGATTAACCTAGCCCTAGGTGATAGATACCATGCAAAAGGAGGAACAAAGATTTTGCATCCAGGTTGCAAGGGACCTAATCTGACAGCACTATTTGATCTCCAATAGGCCTGGTAGCTAAAGTCTACTGACATGGGAAATGGAAATAATCCTGCTGCAGATACTAGCTCATATAGAACTGCTCCGGCCGCATGGGGCTAGTACACAGTGAGGACCCAACTGTTGTGCTGCTGCTGTTTGAACGAAGATCATCTGACACAAGATTGAATATTTGGTTTCCTAGTGTACACTAGGCTCAAATTCAGGACCTTTCACCTGCTACACTGGTCAGTCTGGATGTCTGACAATCCTGCAGTGGGCTTATTTTTCTGGAAGGTAGAAGTGAAAGTAACTACCTGACAACTGAGTGGTTGATGCGAAGTGGGGAGCATACTCACCAAAAGCAGATTGCGCCTGCCTCCCTTCCTCTAAAGCATGTGGCCCTTCCTCTAAAGGTCTTTGATTTAGAATTTCCTCTTATAGGAAATACCTGCCTCTTCATTTTCCTTCATTTCAAACAGGATCTCTCGTTAGTTCAGTTTTACAAATGAACAGAGGACATTTTAAGAATTCCAGGGAGCTCACCAGATGTGGTGTTTGTCCAGGCGGAAGTCAGGAGTCTGGCATGTCGCCTGTGTCAGCAGCTCTTACTCATGTCCTCTCTGCTCCTAAAATGCAAGGGAAGTGTAGGCATATAGCCCCATCCATTGGGGGTGTGTTCGCCTCGGGCTAATGTTTACTGATAAATCTGCTGGGCGTGATCCCAGAAGCCCCTTTTTTGCTCCGCTTTTCCTGTTCTCTGCGGGAACCTGTGGTCCTGTAAGTCTATTTCCTTATTAAAGCTGTATATATCTTTATAATCTGTCTGCATTCATTTACGCCGCCACAGGGAAGGAACACCACAGTCTCTAAGCCTCTTCCACATGGATCCTTCTGTCTACGGGATAACTAGAGAGGGTTGAAGAAGTATAATGTTGACGGTGCCTGTATACCCTGACTCTCCATCAGTGCCTACCAATGTTACCCCATGGAGGCCACTACAGCATCCCCATGAGCCTGCACATGAACTCCAAGAACTTTATAGTATCAGTCCTTAACTTCTGTTTCATCTATGTTGTTTTCAATTCTGAGGGAAGCAGGCACAGGGTCCAGGGATTGGTCCACACAAGTGTTTACTCAGACACAGTTCTTCAAACAAATGTGCACCATGAACCGTGTGCTGAAGAACGAACCGCTAAAGGTCAACTCCAACTGCAGAGCTCATATGGGCTCTGGTCTGTGAAAATATTAGGACACTTCCCATGCATTTCAAATTACTTCTAAGCCTGTGAAGAGTGGTGTCTGGAATCCATTGACCAGTGGTCCAGAAGCCATCAGCCATAGCATTAGCCCTGATGGAGACATGGCTGTGGACAGTTTGGATTGCAGAAGTTAGCTGTGGGGATCTGAACTGTGGGATTGTTACTGCTTTAGCAATTTCTTAAGACATTGCAGCTGAAACAGCTAGGTCATTATGAGCCCTTTTTTATCTTTATCTGCCTGTTCTCAACACAGCACTTGAATTAAGAAATATTATGACCCCCTTCAGTGCCATAGCTGTTGCTGGTTTGGGCTACCCCATCCACACAACTGACTTATTTCCATGCTAATAGTAATCAGTCCCTCCTTGTTACTGCATAAACAAAACACATTTGTTTGCATAACTCTGGGATGTGGGTTTGCATTATTTCTCCCAACATTGAGATAATAAAGTAAACATGGAAAGAAATTGAATAATTTATTCAAAATGGGCCAAATAGAAATCTGGCTGTCAGTGAGACAGTGCTGATAATACTTTCCTAAGAAGACAGAAGCTAGAATTATGCTGAGTCAAAATCTAGCACCAAATTATATTGGCTTAGCAACACCGTAATAGTAGATTCTTCTCTAGGGCCAATGATAACTCCAACCATGCATACTTGGCTAGGTTTATAGTTCACGACACAAGTTCCTTTATAATAGGTAGGCCTTGAATCTAATTAGACTGATGCCAGGTACACCCATGGTATATTGCTATAGGAGTCTACTGCCATCCACTTCTCTCTTACTGCTACCGTTTTCTAAATGTGGTTTGACTGTCTTGTAATTACTTTCTTTCTCATTTGCCACACACCCTATGGTGTGATAATTCTTTTTTAAGCACTCTTTACTTCCTTTCTCTTCACTTCAATGTACTTATTCATGAATTTTTTACTTTTGCCGGGCGATGGTGGCACACACCTTTAATCGCAGCACTTGGGAGGCAGAGGCAGGCGGATCTCTGTGAGTTCGAGACTAGACTGGTTTACAGAGCTAGTTCCAGGACAGGCTCCAAAGCCAAAGAGAAACCCTGTCTCGAAAAACCAAAAAAAAAAAAAATTACTTTTTATCACTGAATCATTTACACAAAACATCTCAAGGTTATAAAAGCACATCTTTACAGATAACAACTTAGTTTCGCTTGCACATAAAACTTAATACTTTTAATTATTGTAGTGATGAGGCGAGCAAGTCTACATGGTAGACTTCAGTGAGGAAGAGTAAACCAATCAGCTGGTACAGTGTCTGTGTGGGTGCCACTCACTACTTAGAACTCCTCAGCCTGCTTCTCCTTCAGAGAAAGATTCTTCCAGTCTCACAAAGCCAGGCTGGTGCTAAGTGCTTGCCATTTGCTTCATCAAAGCTGGTGCCTTGAACTTGTTAAAGGGTAGTACTTTCCCCTGTAAAAACAAGTGATATCCCTGTACATCCTCACACACTGCCATAAAGAGCTGTGTGGCTATGGAAGGAGTGTGGAGAGCATAGGCACGCACAGGCTGGTGAGTGGGACGTGCACCCGAGACTCTCAGCCTCACTGTGGAGGGATAAAGTAGTTAAAGAAAGGCTGATATCCCTGTCCTGTCATCTTGGTGACACGCTCACTGATACTCCTATTGATTTCTACATCATTCTCACAAATAAAGATCTTAGGGGCAGGTGTGAAAAACCCTCTCCTGTGAACAATGAGGGAACTCACACAAAGTCATTTAAGTAGCAAGTGATGGATAGGTTGGGTTTTAAGTGTAAGTCAGGGTCTCAGATTACCTTCTTACATGTTATACTGTAAAGATAAGTTAGGAAAAACCAACAATAAGGATAATTTTAAAATAAATATAAGGTGTATGTATAGGACATGAATGGGACTGAACTGATATTTTCCTAGCCCTGGATAGACAGGAAGCATCAACCTACCTTTAACTAATCTATCTTAACACATGGATACCATTTCTGTTCTGGGGTTTGGCTATGGATTCCCACGTGGGTTCTAATCAAATCCACTTAAGTGTCTGTACCTGTTTCAACTAGAACGTCTCCAAAAGAAAAAAGAAAAAAATCAAACACAGAAAGTATCTTAAAAATGACACCCCCAGGGTATTCCATGGAAGGAAATTAAAATGCCATTTCAGTGGAAAAAAATTTGAATTTATAACAGTGGATATTTCAGTCTGTTCTTTTGGAGCTTGGCAGTATTACAAATTTATTGGCTCCTTTTTAAAGAAAAACACTATAGGGAGTCTGAAGTCGGATTCGATTTACGTTTGCATAGTCATGCCCCCAGTGACCCCACACAGATCGAGTCAGCCTTGAGGGATATCCCTATTAAGCCAAGGCCAATGGCACTAGGTTTCGATCCTAATACATGAACTGGCTTTGTGGGAGCGTAGCCTGTTTGGATGCTCACCTTCCTGGACCTAGATAGAAGTGGGAGGACCTTGGTCTTCATGTAGAGCAGGGAATTTGGACTGCTCTTCAGTATCAAGAGGGAGGGGGAGTGGACTAGGGGGAGGAGAAGTGGAGTGGGGATAGGGGGAGGGGAACAGGGGGAGGGGGCAATATGTGGGAGGAGGGGGAGGGAAATGGGAAACGGGGAGCAGTTGGAAATTCTAAGTAAAAAAGAATAAAAAAAAAAGAAAAATGGAAAAAAAGTGTAAAATCAGAATAATTCTTCTTTTTTCTCAAGTTTTTTATGGTTTTCATGAGGCGTGGTCTCCTCACATCCCCTCCCTCAGGTTATCCATTTTTAATTGTCTGTAGATCTAGCATCCTGATGCCAGGGACAGAACCATGGCTCTGTTCTGTCAGCCCCCACCCTTTCCTCATGTACTCACTGAAATAGGCTTAGCAGCCATCTGCACCTCTGTGTGGAAGCAGGCAAAATGTCAGCCCTCCCATGGCTTCCACACAGAAGAGAGCTCTGGGAGACCACTGGTTTCTCAGCCAGACTGCCATGGCTCTGGTCTAGCTATTCTCATGAATGTTTTAACACTTGGGTCTCATGAGCTTGGGAAGCACTTTTGTCACAGACTTCACAAGGTAACCTTCAGCATCAGCACATTTTCCATATGCCATGGAGAAGTGCCTCTTCAGTCTATACAAAGAACACTCCCCACCATACATGCATGGAAAGGGTAGAGGTGAATATTTGCAGCAAACCTTTAAAATGGCAAAGGCTAAACATGTGTTGGTTGGTTCTATGGGAACTAAAAGAACAGAAAGGAGAGAAAGGGGACAATAAATAAAATGCCTACTGAAATTTAGAAAGGGGTGCCTAGAAAGGAAGAGGGAAATAGCATACCTGTAGAGCAAATCCTAATTAGTATTAGTAATAAAAACCCAGAGTCAGATATCAGAGTGAAAGCTGAAAGATCAGAGAAGTAAAGGAGTCAGCCACTAGAGAGACCTTTTAATGTCTATGGAATCCTCAGACAAAAGTGGGAAATATCCTACCTCCATGAATCTTCAAACAGAATGGGCTATCCTGTCTCTACAAATCCTCAGACTGAATGGGCAGAAAGAATGCCTTGAGTTCCTGTCTCCTCCCACCTTATATTCCTTTCTCCACCCAGCACTTCCTGTCTCCACATTCCAAATGTTGGAATAAAAGGTGTGTGACTCTCAAGTACTGGGATTAAAGGTGTAAGCCATCACTGTATGGCTCTATTTCTCTTTGAGACTGGATCAATCTAGTGTAGCCCAGGGTAGCCTTGAACTCTCAGAGATCCATCTGTATCTGCCTCCTGAGTGCTGGGATTAAAGGTGTGTGCCACAACTGCCTGGCCTCTATGGCTAACAAGTGAGTAGCTACACATTCTGATCCTCAGGCAAGCTTTATTTGTTAGAGTACAAACAAAATACCCCTGTGTTGCATGTTGAAATTGCTACCATAGGTGGATCTGGAAAGGAGAGGTTGGGAAGACTGGAAAGGAGAAGAGAACATAGAGTGTGTGTGATACCCTCCCTGCATGGGGAAAGTATGGGGTTTCTATATCCATTTTCTTCTTCAAGCTGCAGTATGATCTCACATAGTTCTAAATGGAGACTGCACATTTGGTTCCTGGCTACCCAGATCCAAATAATCACACAGAAATTATATTAATTACAACACTGTTTGGCCAATGGGTCAGGCATATTCCTACCTAGCTCTTACATATTAAATTAATCCATTTCTATTAATTTTTGTATTGCCACAGACTGTGGCCTACTGGTAAGGTTCTGGAGTCTTTCTCCTTTGGTAACTATGCAGTGTGTCTCAGATATTGTCTTCTTTCTGAACACATTTAGTTTAGTTTTCCCACCTAGCTCTATTTTATCCTGCCATAGGCCAAAGCAACATCTTTACTAACAAATGGTAATAAAACATATTCATAACATACAGAGGGGAATCCCACATTACATGGTGGGCGCAAGGAAATTTGTGTTTACTGTTGTCTAAATTTCAAAGTAAGGAGCAAGTAGGAAGTTCAGCTCCTTACTTTGCTTTCTTAGGAAACATCTATTGAAAATTATGAGCAGGTGATATGATTGTCTTTGTCTAACTGAGCGTTACACGGCTTCCATTTTTCAGACCCTCACCATAAGTTAGGACAGGATTCCCTGACAACTGGAATAAGTGTGACTGCAGGTTGGCTGCTCTGCTGGATTTGGAGCACACCTCAGATTAAGCATGACTCTTGATCATGTGTAGATCTGCCAGAAGTATCTGAAGGCATCCACGAAATGGCTTCATATGGATCAGCAAGTCCTCACAAGAAGATGTGTGGACCTAAGTAAGTAGAAGAATGAATCTATTTTGGAGTTAGTAGAAACTAACCACAACATTGGCTATCACTGGGCTATGAAGACTTTTATACACTAACATTGGAAAGTCTATGGTGCATCACCAGAAGGGCTACCATGACCTTGGACCTCTTCTTACCTTGTTCAATGACTGTGTGAGTCTAGAATATGAGGACTTATTACTGAAGCCAAAGTCACTAACTTCACACATAGCTCTGAAAACTAGAAGGCCATGGTCTAGGTGTGGGCAGGAGCAATTCCTGGTATCTGTAAGGGAGGAATATTTGCTCCTAGCTTCCTCCCTTGTTCTATGACTCTGGGTATTTCTTGGCGTGTAAATGGCACCCCTCTTGTCTTCTTCCACCTTTCTTCAATAAATCTGATGCTATATGCAGTTATATCGAGTTAGGAACCACCACAATGGCCTCTTTTACTTGTTTATAGACTAAATTTCTAAATTAAGACATACTCCTAGGGACTGGGAGGATTTCAAATTCTTGGGGGAGCTTCTTTTACAGCAACTCAGGCTTCACAATTATAAGCTTCCAGAATTGCCCTCAACTATCGAAAGTCAGCTCTTCAAAGTCATACCCCTTCCCTACAGCAGTCTAAGCTATGAATGACTCATGACAGCAGTATATAAGGCCTGACACTTCCCTGATTCATGGAAATTCTACAGGCATAGTCCAACTCGAAAACTCCCCATAGATGTGAAACTGCTGCCTGTTTGCTCTTTCCCTACAGGCTTTACTGGACAGTGAACCCCAATACACTACCTGAGCAAATAAAAAAAATCAAAGCAACATCACTTGTGTCAGTGTTTTTCCAAACGTGAATCATGGAGTGGGAAGTCCTTCTGTCTATGTGTTGCCTTTTAATGAATAAAGAACTGGCTTGGCCTATAGCATGGGAGGAGGAGAGCAGAGTCAGAGAGATGCCATGAAGCTACCACCAGAGATAGACGTGCTGAAACTTTGCTGATAGGCCAGGACCTCATGGTGATATACAGATTAATAGAAATGGATTAAATGAAGATGTAAAAGTTAGCAAATAAGAAGCTAGAGCTAATGGGCCAAGCAGTAATTTAAATAATATAGTTTCTGTGTGATTATTCTGGGGCTAAGTGTCTGGAACCAACAAGTGGCCTTCTCCATCAAATTCCAGCCCACATCGCCAACTAAATCCACTTGAAAACCAGAGAAAGCTTAGAAAGTAATTTTAGACACAAAAGAAAAGAGTTAAGCACAGCTTCTTGTTAGCCATCATTTTGCTGGTGGCACACTGCAGCTCCTTTAAGAGAGGTCTTCCTGATTTAATGGTAGTAGCTGCATGGTTTCAAAATGGCAACTTCCTGGCCATGGGCCCTGCTTCTAACATGAACTCTGACTCTTTCAGGAAACCGAGCATTTGAATGGGGTTTGTGAGCAGACTGTTGCAACTTGCTAAATGGTGACATGGACAGACTGTGTGCCTGAGAATGGGGCTGTGTGCATGGCTCTCAGAGACATGAGTGGCTCCACCATGTTGGACTGGGTGGGCAAGCAGGAAGCACAATATATACCATAGTAATGGATCAGCTTAAGTTTTAAGAAGCACATAGCATTTTAAAAATTACTCCTGGGCAGTAAAGAATTACAGATATGCAATAAAGAAAAATCCAAATGGAAAAAAACTCTAAATGAGTCACAGTGTTGGATAAATGTACATAGACTTGGGAAAGAAAAGAAAGAGTATAGACAGTGATAAAATAAAGTTAATGCTTACAAAAAAGTCTTTAAAGAGACAGGGTTCAGATAGTCATAGATGAAAAGTAGTAAAGCAAAATAAGTCATGTAAAGATGGAATATACTAAGATAATGTGGATTATGTATATTATTGTGTTTTCTTTGATTTTTCTCACTGTGAAGGAGCTAAGTTCAGAGAGACGTTTGATTCTAGGAGCTACTAAGCTAAACCAGCATGGATCCTGACTTCCAAACATGGATCTAAGAATATGTTACTTTGGAAAAGAGGTTTCTCCCTTGTTTCCACAGAGAATGAGAAACTGTGGATTGCTTCCATACTGGTGTGGTTTGATGGAGCAAGACCCCCCAAAGGTCACCATGAAAAATCCCAAAATTACTATGCCCAACAATCAGCAGGAAGAAGTATAGCGAAAACTATGCCCATATTCCCAAATATTGTCTATAACATTTGTTTATATTTAAAATGGGATATGATATGGATATGAATAATTTGTATTAATATGGATCATGGCTTATTGAAATTTAAGGTCAATTTTGTTATATGTATTTCTGATCTTAATTAAGGTATTGTGTTTTGTAGCTCATTTAAAAATGTATTGTATAATTAAGAAATATAAGTTAATAGATTTCATCTATAAAGTCAAGCTTGTAGTCATGTTAGTTAGATTTTTTAGATGTATATTTCAATTAGGTATGTATTCTTCAAATCTTTCAGAGGCCTTCAGAATATGGTATTTAAAATGTTATAATAGCTTAGGACTTTTTATGACAATGAGACACATGCATTCCTGGCAACATCAATTACTTCAAGAGGAAGATGGACATTGAAGAGGATCCTTATAAAGTTGGTTAGCCATTTGGGCAAGAAACTGCTCTTGCCTGGACTGCTTGATAAACTGGGCATGCAGGACCTGCAGAAAAATGACTGCTGAACTTATCTAAAGGTAAGATGGTCCTTTGGGGTTCCTGCTACATGAAAGAGTCTGCCAAATATTCTACAGGACACAGAAGAAGTGACTGACAAACTGCCAATACAGGCTGAACTCTCTTTAAAATTTCCTTCTTCATGGAAAAGTCTACTGGATATTATGGGCCAGTAGGCTGAAGATGGATGACCCAGTGTTAGAGAAGGACTTTAGATGACTGCCCAGGCATTGAGATATCTCTGAAATTTCTAGAGTTTTGGAAGTTGCTTACAATGCACTGTTTACTTAGGTAATATATCCTTCTGCAGTTTTTGGTGGACTTGAAGAATAGATAGTTATTATTATAGTTTCTTTTAGTTATGATAAAAGATAAAGTAGATATAAATATTGTAACTGTAATTCTTGCTTAATAACAGTTTTGTTATATGTAATTTTACTATGTTAAAGTTAAAGCCTTCCTTTTTGTTTATACAGAAAAGGGGAAATGGTGTGGGATGTCCTTCTATCTATGTGTTGCTCTTATTGGTTAATGAATAAAGAACTGGCTTTGCCTATAGCATGGGAGGAGGAAGGTGTCGTCCTCCAACAAACTGGTGCCCAACATGGGCCACTTGTTTGTTCCCAGCCACTTAGCCCTGAAATAACCACTCAGAAACTGTATTATTTAAATCACTGTTTGGCCAATTAGCTCTACCTTCCTATTGGATAACTCTTATATCTTAATTTAACCCATTACAATTAATCTGTATATCACTATGTTATCATGGCCTACTAGCAAAGTTTCAACTCGTCTATCTCCAATGGCAGCTCCATGGCATCTGTCTGACTCCACTTTCCTCCTCCCATGCTATAGGCCAAGCCAGTACTTTATTAATTAACCATGGCATCTCTCTGACTCTGCCTTCCTCCTCCCATGCTACAAGCCAATGTTGTGTGAGTTTTCTGTCTTGCCTGGTTCTCACAGTTGTTAGGTCCCAAAGAAATCATACAGAGGTCTACATTAGTTATAAACTGATTGGTTCAGGCTTCTTATTAACTCTTATAACTTATATTAGCCCATTCATTATTCTTGTCTATGTTAGCCACGTGGCTTGGTACCTTATTCAGTGAAGCAGTCACATCTTTCTTCCTCTGTGGCTAGGATAGGACTACCGAAAGAACTTTCCTCTTCCTAGAATTCTCGTTGCCCCAACTCTACTTCCTGCCTGGTCACTGGCCAATCAGCATTTATTTAAAATATAATTGACAGAATATATATCATTGTCCCACACCAGGCCAAGCAAGTACTTTATTCATTTATAAAAGCAACACATAGACAAAAGGACCTCCCACACCAGAACAATGCTAAAAATATAAAGATTAAAAAATGCCTGTTCTCCACAGACACTAGCTGGTGTGGGAAGAATGCTTTCTGGAAAAAGGACTTGCTTCCTCTTGTGACTTGTCTCCCTTACTTCTGCACCTCTCAAACCTCAGCTGATGGTTACCTTCTGTCTCTCCTTGTGATCTCTGCCACTAGAATAACAAGAGGATGAATGATATCTTCCCATCTACTGTGCAGTGACTGTCTAGACACTTTGCCAGTGTGTTCATACTACAAATGGAAAAAACATATTTTAAGGAGATCGGTGAGATCCCAAAGCATCCGGTTTGTGACAGATGTAGGAACAAGAGCCCAGGGGCTTCCAGTATGAAAGACTGTGATCTTTCTATCGTACTTCTGGCTTTCAGAACAATATCATGTAGTCAAGAAAATAAAAAACAAACAAAAAACCTGGTAAACAGAAATAAAACTGGTCATGTAAGAACTTGCAAAAAACATTAAAAGTAAATTTTTCAATATACCATTTCATAAGGAGAACAACATTTTAGGTCAGAAAAAATTACAAGTATTTGCTATCAAAACAGAGACTGTGCATGTATTTATAAAACCAAGAAGTTTAGCTTTGTGGAAAAGCGGAGTACATTACTTCTGATTTTATTCATTTTACCACAGTCCTTTCTGTTTCTTTGCAAGGATTGATACAGGTTGAGAGAGCTAAGGGAAAAAGAAAGAAAGACAGAGAGAATGATGGGGGCAGGGAAGAAAGAAGGAAAGGAGGGAAGAAGGAAGAGAGAGGGGAGGGAGAGGGGGAGAAAGCTAGGGAGGGAGGGAGGAAAGGAGGAAAAAAGGGAGGGTGGGAGAAAGAAAGGGAGGGAGGAAGAGAGTTATAGAAGGAGGAAGCTAAGAAAGGAGGGAGAAAGAGATGGAGGGAGGGAGGAGGGGAGGGAGGGAGGGAGGATGGAAAATAAAAAGGTTGTAAACTACTCCTGACAATCTGGATTTTATTCACACAAAGGTGCAAAATGGCCTCTCTATTTTATTCTATTAAATATTTTCAGGATTGCAAAATATTTAAGCAAGTTAGCTCTGATAAGATTTAACCATGGTGAGGTTGCCTGTGTATACTGCACTTCAAAACACAAAGCAAAAGGAAATTTTATTCTATAACTTTGCTATTTTTCCCCAGGTCTCAGATCTCTCGGAAGTCAAGATCTGGCAAGAGTCCAATTTCTAGTCAGAGAATTCTGTTTCAGTCCTATCCGTTCACATTACAATTCCCCTTAAAATTCATATCCACAAATTTATTTTCTGCTGTTGGTTACATCAGACAGCTATAGCTAAAATCCATGTTGATAGCTGGATGCAGCTAAGATGCTAGTTCAGAGTGAAAATGTGTGTATTCCATAATGCTCGCCACACATGCTTCTTAACAACCAGGTGTAGATGTAATGAGTTAATATATTTGGGAATAATAATAAATATGTCCTCTGCGGAAACACCAATGTATAAGCATTGTTCCCCTGCAGGACTCCCAGACACAGTGTAGATGACAGCAGACCAAGAACCCACTAGTGAAATGCAGCTGCCTCAGGGGAGCAACCCTTGCATCTGAGGTTTCAGTGTTACAAAGCACTGCCACAATATCTCAGTGAGCTCTGATTCCCTAAGTCTTTCAGATTTAGAACTAAGAGAGGCTTTTCGTTTGAAGAACAGCAGTATTTTAAGAAGGCTGAGTGTGATTTTTGAAGTGGCAATCACTCCTTGCAGGCAGCTTGTCGCCTTCAAAGGAAGGAAAACCTAGGAGTTCATCAGAGCTGGGTTTAGATCCTAGCTCAAAAAAATGATTCAGATGGGTCACCCTGGATCCTGTCACCCCCTCTGTAGAAGTGGAGTTGATAATGCTATCTTGCCATAAGCTTGCTAAAGAAAAAGAAAAGAAAAGAAAAAGAAAAAAGAATGGCAGATACATTCTGTAAATGATAGCTGCTGTCATGTTGTTCCTGTAACTCCCAGGACTTTCCTGATTCTTAGTGCTGTACAGATAGGTACAGTAGCAAAGGCTGTTGGCTGTGGTGCTGCCACAAGCCTGGGAGTAGCTCTGGTGCTTTGGATGATTCTCGTGTCCTCTCTGTAAAGATGTCATTTTACAGAAGTAGAAACTGAGTCTCCGATGGAGAAATTTGATTGCCCATCCTAGGGTTACTGTGCAGATAATGTACCATTTACTTTTCTTCTTACTAGAACAAAATAGCTGACAAAAACATGTCAGCGAAGAATTGATTTTGGTGCCCTGTTGAGGAGTACAACACACCATGGCAGGGAAAGCATGGCAGCAGAAACTTTAGGCAACTAATCAGACTGCAACCCCAGTTAGGAAGTAGAGAGAAATGAATTTTGGGGTGCAGCTGTCCTTCCCCTCTCTTCTGTCTGAGAACCCCACCCATGGAAGGCTGTTTCAAGGTGATCTTCCAACCTCAATTTTCTGTATCCAGAAAATCTCTCATAGACATCTCCGGAGGTTTGCCTCCTAGGATGCTCAAGATCTTGTTTAAGTTCAAGATCAAGATCAAATTGGCACAATCACCTACAAGGCAAACTGGATGACAATATTAAATTACCATGTGACAATATTAAATTACAGTATTAAACTACCACCATTAGCAAGTGCTGTGACAAATTTATAGAACCAGCTAGGCAGTGTTAGAATGATCTCTTTAGAAAATGGTTTGGTTTGCATTTCTCTGATGGCTAAGGATGTTGAGCATTTCCTTAAGTATCTTTCAGCCGTTTGAGATTCCTCTGTCGAGAGTTCTCTGTTTAGATCTGCACTCCAATTTTTATTAGATTATTTGTTCTTTTGATGACCAATTTCTTGAGTTCTTAGTATATTTTCAAGGTCTGTCTTATGTGGGGTAGGTGAAGATCTTTTCCTGTAGGCTGTCATTTTGTCTTGTTGACTGTGTCTTTTGCTTTACCGAAGCTTCTCAGTTTCTGGAGGTCCCATTTATTAATTGTTTCTCTCAGTGTCTGTGCTGCTGGGGTTATATTAAGGAAGTGGTCTCCTATACCAATGCATTCAAGTTTACTTCCCACTTTCTCTTCTATGAGGTTTGGTGTGCCATCTTACATCTTTAAGAATGGCCAAGATCAAAAATACTGATGACAACTTATGCTGGAGAGGATGTGAGGTAAAGAGAACACTCCTGCATTGCTGATGGTAGTGCAAATTGGTACAGTCCCTTTGGATATCAGTATGGATATTTCTCAGATAATTAGAAAACAACCTTCTTCAAGACCCAGTTATACCACTTTTGAGTATATATCTGAAGGATGCTCAATCATGCCACAAGGACATGTGCTCAACTATGTTCATAGCAGCATTATTAGTCATAGCTAGAACCTGGAAACAACCTAAATGCCCCTTGATCAAAGAATGGATAAGGAAAATATGCTACATTTACACAATGGAGTACTACACAGCAGAAAAATATAATGACATCTTGAAATTTTCAGGCAAATAGAAGGATCTAGAAAACATCATATTGAAAGAGGTAACTTATGCCCAGAAAGACAATTATCACATGTACTCACTCATAAGTGGCTTTTAGACATAAAGCAAAGAAAAACCAGCTTACAAATCACAATCCCAGAGAACATAGACAACAATGAGGACCCTAAGAGAGACATACATAGATCTAATCTACATGGGAAGTAGAAAAAGACAACATCTCCTGAGTAAATTGGGAACGTGGGGACTATGGGAGAGGGTTGAAGGGGAGGGGAGGAGAAGGGAGGGGAGCAGAGAAGCATATAGAGCTCAATAAAAATCAATAAAAATGAAAAGGATGGAAAAAGGTACGGAATATTAAAAAGAAAATACAAATAGTTTGGACTTCCATGCTGTCCCACATAGTTTCCACCATGCTTCAGCCTTGCTGAGCTACTGTGTGGGTGAGGCATTCCCATATCTTGTCATGTTTCTCCACTCGCATCTCTTCCCTGGTGCACAAGTCCTCATTCATGCAAACTGGAGTACACAACTCCTCAGTACACCAATAATGACCCTACTTTCCTATCCTTCAGATTAGCAGTGTCCTTCAGGGACTTGTATGTTAAAAATTTGGTTCCTAGTTCTTCGCACTTTGGAAAGATAGTAAAAACTTTAAGATTTTGAGCCTCGTGGGAGGACTCTGCACTCGGAGGAGATGGGAACCAGGTCTTTTCCTCCCTCTCGTTCCCGCTAGACCTGAGGACTGCACCACATGCTGCCACCATTGCTGGCCAAACAGGAGGGTCCATCTGTTACAGAATGAAACCTTTTCTCTGTATGAACCACTGCATCAGGCCTCCATTAGAGAGCTCCAACCTGAGTTCAGTTGCCAGCACTGTTGACACCTCTGCCTCCCAACAGCATCTATAACGATGCTTTCTAGGCTCCCCCAGCCTTACTAGGTCATTCTGATCTTGATGTCTTCAAGTCTGTGAGCCAAGCATTCCCAAGAACTCTCAGCAATTTTGAATTCCTAACAGTGTCTTGATAAATTCATTGTTTCTCAAGC
This sequence comes from Chionomys nivalis, assembly GCF_950005125.1. Taxonomy (NCBI): domain Eukaryota; kingdom Metazoa; phylum Chordata; class Mammalia; order Rodentia; family Cricetidae; genus Chionomys; species Chionomys nivalis. Next base: position 16,837,720 of record NC_080089.1, on the reverse strand, counting down.
CATCCAACGTCTTTTTTTTTTGACTTAAAGAACTGGAACCCATTCACAGTTCTCTGAACATTTACATCTGCTAGCTCTGGGCACGGTCACATGCACTGCTGTGTTCTGCTAATTTTCAGTGCATTTCTGAATTTTCTCCAGCTAAGCTATCAGGGCATTCAGAGCAGACACTGTTGAGTATATAATTCTCAATGTGCCTCTCTGAGGGCTTAAGATAGTGTGTTGAATAAAACATATGTAGTTCAGTTGGATAATTGACTACCCCTAGAGGTTCAAAGTCACCTCTTTGGCCTCGGTATAATGTGTTTCCTAACATCCTGACATCAAGCTAGTTCTGGAATTTTCCAAATCATCAGAATTCTTTGCCAAACCAATCTGAGCTGTGATGGACAGGATGCATCCCTGTCTGTAACATTTCCCTGGTGCTGTGGCTTATTAGAGATTGCAGGCTTGGGAGAAACTGCTTAACAACAAAAACAAAATTCCTCCAGGGTAACTTGATGTCTGATCTTTATTTAAAAAGCATCTTAGACACAAGCATTTGAGAGCATTGCTTAGACCTGCACTTTAATTACAGAAGGCAAACCTCAGACTTCCAGCACTCTTCTGACATTGGCAATACCCATTGTAATCATAAGTGTCTGCCTTTCCCTGTGTTCAGGAGGTAAAGGTTAGACTTCAGAGTCACAAGCTCACACTGAAGCCTGCCAGGCTCTGGTCCCTTGCTCACACTGAAGCTCACCAGCCTCTGGTTCCTTGGCCTTGTGTTCTGATTATCCAAGGCATGTTCCCTTCTGTAGGAAGGTTGCTCTTTGTGAAAGAACTTTGTTAAATCAATAGGGTTTATGCTAAATCTCTTTCACATGGAAAATACACATACACATAAAGCACACTGTGTACGTAAAATATTTTGAAATATTTAAAATTTTCCCTTCACACAAACTTCATATACTATTTTGAAATAAATCTGTGTATATTTTAACATGTTTATTTCTCAAAATAAACTGAGAATTTAGACAGATATGGCAGAGAGATGCAAGTATTGGTCACTGATTGGCTCCAATTCACACAGCTGAAGGGTAGAACCTTCCTTTGAAGATTTGTGGAAAGGCAGTACAGAGAGTGCCGGATGCTCAGCCTTGACACTATTATACGGCTGTTAATTTTAAAAACTTTCCAAATATAAGTGAAATATCTTCTCTTTATACATCATGTCATGTCACCTTTAATTTCTGCAAAGCTGGAAAAGTGTGGAGATATATATATTTATGCACAAGTAATGAAAAAATTACACTGCGAGTTCAAGCAAACCTGGGGATGTTTTCTCTTTTTAGGTTGCATTTCTGCTATGATGATCTAAGAGAATTCAGCCGAGGTTACATTAAGATAATTAACAAATCTTTTAAAGACCTTAATGTGGGAAACCAGACAGTGAGCGGAAGGACTTAAACTTCGCGTGAAGTCTATCATCATCAAGAACCCCTTAAACAGTCTCACGCGGCACCTACAACTGTTATTCTTCCCCAGCACAAAGGAAGTGTCACACACATAAGAAAGCCAACTTTTTAATTCTGAGAAAAGCATGTGGCAATGCCTTGCCTTTGCCTCCCTCGGCTAACTGCCTTGCTGCTTTTTATTGTTGTTATTGGTAATGAGCATTTCTACACTACGGAGATACTCATGCATTCCTCACAGGCATTGTATCTAAACCCTGCTCCTCCCCCTGCATAAGGTGAATCAGCCACCCTGATTTTCTTAACAGCACAACAAAGACCTCATGCATAGAAGCAAACATCCTGCTGTTTCTAAAAGCTTTCAGCTTAGAAATCACAGTTCACACCTTGACCCTCCATCATCACTCTGATACACTGAGATCTGAGCACTGATACCTAAGGAATCTACAGAAGTAGTTCACACATTGACCCTCCATCATCACTCTGATACACTCACCTAAGGAATGTACCAGTTACAGAAATAATAGTCTGTCATTGCTAAATAGCTGCAGTTAGTTCTTGGGTTTAGAACTTTGTTTTCTTTGCAGTTTTCTCAAAAGAAGAAAACATCAACTTTTTTCCTAGTCTTTAACTTAAACTTCCCCAACTAAGTACCAAAAACTTCCAGAAAGATGCTGTTTCTTGGGGCTGGGGTGATGGCTCCGTCAGAAAGGTGCTTGTAATATAAACATGAGACACTTGGGACCATATCCCTAGCATCTTTTTGAAAAGTTGGGCATGCAAATTTGATGGGGAAAAGCTCAAAAGGCCTTTGGGAACTTGCGGGTGAGGTGGCATGGGGCAAAGAGGAAATGGGATGAGAAACGTGAGAACGGGAGGATGGGAGGAGCTTGGGGGATTGGGATGGTTGGGATATAGGAAGGGTGATAAGGGAGCAGCGAAGTATATATCCTAACTAAGGGAGCCATCTTAGGGTTGGCAAGAGACTTGACTCTAGAGGGGTTCGCAGGTGTCCAGGGAGATGTCCCCAGCTGGTACCTTGGGCAACTGAGGAGAGGAAACCTGAAATGACCCTATCCTATACTGATGAATATCTTACATATCACCTTAGAACCTTCATCTGGCGATGGATCGAGGTAGAGACAGAGTCTCAATTTGGAGCAACGGTCTGAGCTCTTAAGGTCCAAATGAGGAGAAGAAGGAGGGAGAACATGAGCAAGGAAATCAGGACCACGAGGGATGCACCCACCCACTGTGACAGTGGAACTGATTTATTGGGAGTCTACCAAGGCCAGCTGGTCTGGGACTGAATAAGCATGGGTTGAAACTGGACTCTCTGAGCATGGCGGACAATGAAGGCTGATGAGAAGCCAAGGACAATGGCACTAGGTTTCGATCCTAATACATGAACTGGCTTTATGGGAGCTTAGCCTTTTAGACGCTCACCTTCCTGGACGTAGATAGAAGACCTTCGTCTTCCCGCAGGGCAGGGAATTTGGACTGCTCTTCAGTATAGAGAGGGAGGGGGAATGGTGTGGGGGGAGGAGAAGAGGAGTGGGAATAGGGGGAGGGGAGTGGGGGGAGGGGGCAATATTTGGGAGGAGGGGAGGGAAATGGGAAACGGGGAGCAGGTGGAAATTTTAATTAAAAAAGAATAAAAATTAAAATTAAAAAAAAATCAAAAGGCCTTAACCCTACATAAGGAACGACAGGCGACTGAGGAACCTGGGAGCAGGAGAGGTGATCCTCCCCAGGGAATGTTGTAGGAGCTGCGGTGGCCCACTTCCTGCCACCCGGCTAGCTTTACCATAATGGGAGCCGAGGGGCTGCTTCCCGCCACCGGGCTAGCTTTTCCCGAAATAATTACACAGAAACTGTATTCTTTTAAACACTGCTTGGCCCATTAGTTCCAGCCTCTTATTGGCTAGCTCTTACATATTGATCTAACCCATTTCTAATATTCTGTGTAGCACCATGAGCTGGCTTACCAGGAAAGATCTTAACCTGGGTCTGTCTGGAGAGGGAGAATCATGGCGACTCCCTGACTCGGCTTCTTTCTCCCAGTATTTTGTTTTGTCTACTCCACCCACCTAAGGGCTGGCCTATCAAATGGGCCTAGGCAGTTTCTTTATTAACCAATGACCTTCCTGCATCAAGGGAAGAGCACTACAATGGGTTGTTCAGTGCCAAATGGTCAGCTCTTAAAACAGTCATACTAGTAAAACTATATATGTGTATAGGTATGTGTAGGTACGTATATATATATATACATATGTATATGTATATATATCCCATACATATATCTTTCATATATGTATATATATATATTTTTCATTAATACACACACACACATACACACATATACTCCTGCTGTAGGAATTCTTGCAGCCAGTGGTCTTTAATTTACCCACTCACTTGGGCAGGCCCTCATACACTATATATGCTATATAAAGCATGCGTCCAATCTCTATCTTCCGACTGTGGGATTTTGGTTGTTCGAGCAGAGCATTGTGATCTGTGAGTCTATCCCTAAATAAATAACCCTCTATTATATTCAATTCTGAACTAGTGTGAGATTTCTTTTAAGCCTCCTTCTTCACACACACATATGCATGCTGAAAAGTTGGAAAAGGGTATGAATTTTGAGCAGGGGGTGATGAATGGGAGGATTTGGAGGGAAGAAAAGAAATGAAAAATGGTGTGATTAAATTACAACCTCAAAAATAAACAGGAAGGAAGGAAAGAAGGAAGGAAGGAGGAAAGCTGGGAGGCTAGGCATGGTGATGCACCTCTGAAACCCTAGCGCTAGGAGGAAAGGGACAGAGACAAACAGATCCTTCCTATAACTCGCTAACCAGTGAGACTATCTGAATCTGTGAGCTCCAGGTAAAGTGGCAGACCATGCCCCCGCAAAATAAAGGTAGGGAGTGATAAAGAAAAGACACACAATGTCATCATCTGCCACTACACTCACACATATATACATGTATGCGCATGTGTACACATATGTGTATGCACACATAAAGAAACACATGTACATATCCTACAAAAAATAAAAGGAATTTGTTCTTACATCTGCCTGCACTGCCATACTCCCCACAATGATAATGGACTGAATCTATGAAACTGCAAATAGCCACCTCAATTAAATATTTTTAAAGAAAAAGCAAAAAAGAAAAAAGAATTAGTTCTTGTCATATAATTATGATACCTGAAGTCATGTGTGTCGGAAGCCTAGCATTAATCTGTGAAAACAGCTTCCCTTCTAGTATATTATTGCACAGGTGGGAGTCTCTGCAAGTCAGGAATTCAGGAGGTGGGATTTCAAACTAGAACATTTAGCAATTGTTTTTTCCTTATAAATCCCAATACCTGCAGCAGAAGTGATAGCTTCTTTTTCTCCCTTATAAAAGACAGTTATGGTTTTCTTAAGCCCAGAACTTTGAACAAAGGAGAAGAAAAGCAAGCGTTTTCTTTCTCTTGCATATTGGGTAGTGATGAAAGCCGCCTTCCCACATGAGCCATTGCTTCCATAAGCATCTAACACTGTGGATGGTGTACAGTGTTCAGTAAACAGACACATCATTAACACAAAGATAAAATGTCTTTGAACCATGTTGCAATCAGTATTTAGCTGATGTGAGGCAGACAGTTCTCCTTGCCATGTAAGTGGATATTTTTACAAACATGCCAGAAAGACGATTGCAGGCAGAGTGAGTTACTTATAGTCTGTTGGTGCTAATTCACCTATAAGTTCCAGAGAACGTAAACGATGCAGTAAATGTATTTAAAATAAAATATGATAAAACGGTGGATCAGAGTATTCGGAGTTATGAACAAAGAGAAATGATGGACCAGCTCCTAGTTCCATTTTCAACATGAGAAATCAGAGTCACTCTATGGACATAGTTTTTGGTTTTTTTTTTATATGTTGGATATATTTTATTTGCATGTATGTCTGTGTCCAGTTACATGCCTGGTACATGCAGAGAGCAGAGGAGAGTGTCAGATCTCCTGGAACTTGAGATACAGATAACTGTGAGCCACCAAGTACTTGCTAAGAATTGAAGCCAGGTCCTCTTGAGAGCAGTTTTTGACTACTGAACCATCTCCGTAGTCTCCAACACATTGTTCTCTTAACACTAACTCCTAAGAATGCTCCGGTAACCATCAGTGAAAATGACCCTATCAAAAAGCTTCCTGGCAATCTGTTAGACTTTCCAACCACAAGTCACAGGCCTTCAGGTTGGCCTGGTTCATAGTATACGCAACCTCTACGACTTCTAGGCTGTGGTTCAGCGCTCTTGTCTGGTGTTTTCTGTTCAGAGAAAGTACAAATACAGCCCTGGGTGCTGGGTGCTGGGTGTTTATGAATGCAGGGGATATCATAGGAAGATTGGACCCAGGGTGAGGACTCGGACCTTCTAGGGGTCTCAGTCATTACATTTGATGTAGCCTTTACTACAAAACTATCCCTCAGATATGGTGAGAGTTAGTATTCCAGTTTTTTTTTCTCTCTTTAAAACCCAGATTGAGGGAAAATGTTTAAATATATAATAAAACTTAAAATATCTCCTGATATTTAAAATAATATTGAGCTGTAGGCTTTTGCTTTTTCAATAAGTAATTAACTCTTGAAAGGGCTATTGACAAACTAGAAACTAGCAATGTCCAGCATCAACTGTCTTCCGTAAGCATCTTGCCCACTTTACTTTCACACTAGAGTTTAGATGATTAGGTGATGATGAACAAGAAGTCCCTTGCAAAAGCAAGACGCTACACCAGAAATATCACAACTTAAGTGTGCCCTGTGTTTTCCTACTCCCATCAGAGTGATACTTCATCTCAGCAAACTAGCTTTAGTGTGTTAACCTCTGCTCTGATGGTGTAAATTTGTACCTCTCTGCATCTGGGAATGCCAGGCTTTCAAGGACAATGCTAGAGATGCCAAGAAGAAGGAGGATGCTGAGAATAACTGGATGATGAGAGGGGCTGTTTGGGGTTCTCAGGAGAATGGGGATGTTGTGAGGGATGCTGAAGGGGTATTAGGTATTTCAAGGAAAGTTGAACGGATGCTTAGAATGTGTATTTTGAAATTTCTTCTACCCCTGTTCCAAAATGGGCATTACATAAGTATAGAGAAGAAGCAAAGGAATCTGGGTAAGACGTTGAACAGATACAAGCCTCCAAATCCTGAGTAACTGACCTTAAACCACATAAATGTGAGTACTTGAATTGACGAGAGAGCAATGGGGGCTCCTGATGCAGTTCATTGTGGGTACTGCGGCAGTCTCATGTCCCAGGCATTTCACATCAAAGCCTTTAACAGCATCAACCCATTCCCGATGTTAGGACTGTAAATGTGGGAAATTTCTCTCATCAGGCCAATAGGACTATAGTTAAGAGTAGTTGGTGGCGCATGCCTTTAATCCCAGCACTCGGGAGGCAGAGGCAGGCGGATCTCTGTGAGTTCGAGACCAGCCTGGTCTACAAGAGCTAGTTCCAAAACCACAGAGAAACCCTGTCTCGAAAAACAAAAAAAAACAAAAACAAAAACAAAAACAAAAAAAAAAAAAAAGGAGTTGAATGCTAGGTGCCCAGTTTGAATTACCAAGGATAGAGGACCAGGCCTGTTTCTAGGACCAAATTTTCTACGCTTTCCAGATTGCTTATTATCCCAATAGGCCAACGTGCAACTTTCTCTTAAGCTTCAGGACCTTTTGTAATGGTCTAACCTTAGCAAATCTTGAGCCATTGTCTTTACCTATCATCTTCATTTCACAATCTGTCTTGTAAACCACATGTTCAAACACAGTTTCCCCAACCAACTGACAAAATCTTCGAAGATTAGCAGTTATTTTTAATTTAATCCACAAACCCTCCCCAGTGTTGAGAATATTGTAAGTGCTGGGTAAGTAGCTAGTGAATGAAACAAATTTACATCCCTCAGGGCTGTGCCGGTCCATTACTTCAAGGACATCTGTCAGTACAAGGATAATTAAGTCCACATTGGCATCGAAGGTGGTCCTTACAGGAGCAGCCAAGAACTTCCATGCTAGCAGAAGTCAGTTATCAAAGGGGAAAAGATATATAAATAGATACTCCAAGAGGCTCGGGGTATTAGAGAAAATACATGGATTTCAAGGAAAAAGAATTCATCCTTGGTACACACTCAGAGACTAAGAGTTGGGCCTGGTAACAAAGAGTTAACAAGCATCACCGCAGATCCGAGTCTGCTGACCACATACTTCTTAGTTAATAGTGTGAAAACAGGGCTGCATGGATGTTAAATCTGTTTATTTTATAAAGTTAAAGTGCCTTTTAAGATTATTGATTCTCTGGGGAGATTCTCAGCATGGAGTATTCCAATATATTAAAAGACGATTCATTTGGTTACTCTGGACTAATTGTCCTGGTCTTAATTCTATTTCAAACTAATTGTTTCCCTTGCTTTTGTTTCAGTTTTGGAAATAGAATGCAAGGCCCTGTACATATGAGACAAAGCCTATTACATCCTCACTCCCCAAGAAGGCAGTTCTTAACTGTATTCAGAAGCTGTAAATTAAGATTCCTAAGATTTCAGACAGCCACTTATTCCTGGAGAAATTTGTATACTAGAGAAAGCTAAGAATTGCAAGGTCCAGAGTCTCTAAAGTCAGTCATTCATTCATCAAACCACAGAAATATTGGAGGTAAGGTATAAAAGCCAATGACCAGAGCACATCACTGCGTAGGAGAATATAGTTTAACTCCCTCTGAAGTATACTTGATCAGCTGTTAGAAGGAGGCCACTTGTTCATCCCAACCACCCAGAACCAAAATTAACACACAGAAACTATATTAATTAAAACACTGCTGGTCCATTAGCTCTAGCTTCTTGTTGGCTAACTCTTATATTAATTTAACCCATTTCTATTAATCTGTATATTGCCATGTGGCAGTGGTTTACCGGCAAAGATTTGGCATGTCTGACTCTTACGGCTCCATGGTTTCTCTCTGAGTCCACCCTTCTTTCTCGCAGCATTCAGTCCAGTCCTCCCCACCTACCTAAGTTCTGCCCTATCAACAGGCCAAGGCAGTTTCTTTATTCATTAATGGTAATCACAGCACAAAGGGGACTCACACATCAATCAGCAAAGTTTATTTAAATATATATGTTATAAGTTCTATTAATTTATTTATATAAGTCCTATTAATTTATATATGTAAATACTACTAATTTTTAATTCATATATTGCAATAAACATACATTATGGTTATAACATTCATTAATCATAAATTATATTTTTCAGAATATATGTTTACTAATTTTGTGCAATATTAAATGTATAATTTTACTCTATGTAAATATAGTAGATGGATTATAATATATTCAGTCTCAGTCTATATAAATGTGTTTGCATATTAAATTTTATATTATATGTACATAAACAATATTTTTGCTTATACTCCAAATTATTTTCTGGAAGGTTTTTCTTCTATGCCTTCATACCTTCCCAAGTCTAGCTCTTCCTTTCTCCTAGACCCATTCCCAGGCTTCTTTGCTAGGATTTTCTATGTAGAGCTCATCTTCCAGTTAATCACCATCATTCGCTGCTTTTCAAAGCCAGTCAGGGGTTCTACTGGTGCTATGTATGTATGTATTCAGACTCTGCTACCTGGTGATCAGTCACCCACATCTTCCCATTTGGTTCATTCTCAAAGCCTGCCATCCCCCAAAGGAATCAAAGGGACATCCTGGAGCACATTGTAGGGCTACATGTCACTGGCGGCTACCTGAGTCATGCTGAAATAACACAAGTTCCAGGTGAAAAGTTATGGAGTACATAAAATTATACAAATAATTCAGCTATGCAGAGTTATTGATGGAGACATTTTTCAGACACCACAAATACCTTCCCCTACATCGCTGAGCTCCAAAGTCTCTTATTCTGCCCTTTGTTCTGTTTTTCTTTACTTAATAAACCAGAAAAATGAATTATGATAATAAATAATTACTACATTATTTTATAAAATTAATTATTTTTATGTTTTCTTGTTTATTGTTTAAAGTCAGATGCACAAATTTAAGACTATGTCACTGATAAAATACTATTGTTTTTTACCCAAAAGTCTTTCTTATATAGCCTTTTAAGTCAATATATTTACCAGTGTATTCCTTTGTGATGGATCCCAAATCACTGAGAAGTATTTGCCAGAATTATGCAAAATTGTTACATGTCAAAGTGTTTATAAATTTACTGCCAAGAGAATGAGAGTGCAATGGGTAAGTTTCATTTTGTACTTTGAATATTTTACAATGTAGGCTTTCCTTTTTATAATAGCAGGATAGCAAAGATGGTGACTATGACCACCAAACTTTAATTCTCTGATGATTTTTTTTAAAGAACAATTTATTATTGTTTCAGTTTTATCCATCTGCTGCAATAAGAACATTCTAACCAAAAGCATCTTATGGGAGGAAATTTATTTTAGCTTACAGTTCCAGAGGCCTGGAGTCCATTATTGCAGTAAGAGAAGGTATGGCAACAGTCAAGGGAAGCATGCAGAGAGGAGCAGGACGCTGGCTGACTACAGTTTCATCCACACTCAGGAAACAGACATCATGAACTGGGAGTTGGGCCAAGCTAAACGTTCTCATAGCTATACTTAGTGATGTGCTTCCTCCATAATGCTTCAGCTTCTAGAGCTCACAACCGTCCCAAGTAGCACAAACCACTGGGGGCCAAAAATACAATCATATGAACAATTGAGGGCCATTTCTCTTTCAAACTCTCAGAATTCTCCATGTCCGGCAGGTATTCTCCTACAGAGAATGGGTGATTATAAAGAACTACACTAAGAGCCCAGGTTCAATATCATACTCACGTGCTACTGTCCTGACCTTGTGTGGCTATGGTTATCACGTCTGTGAGATGCAAACTACAGCATCCTCAGCTGAAGAATCATGAAAGCAAATAATTGAATTAAAGGCTTACTCTCTCAAGCAAGATTCACACACGTGAGTAGTGTTTCTCACTTCAAACTTCCAAAGCACATTCTTTTCCACATCTTGGAATTATAGAATTTAAAGAGAAGTCATTAAAAGAAATAGAGACATTCATAAGAACAAGGTAAATAATAAGAAGCCAAATGATTTTCATTCAGGTCGACTATATGTATTCATGCCAAAGTTCTTAGAGATGCACATTAGCATCAGGACAGCCAGTTAAGAGTAAAAGTTCTCAGCCATGGAACACGGGTTTTCACGACATGAGATAAGTAGCAGATTAGGCTGAACTGGATTGGGCGTAGGGGTGACAGAAGCCATATGCTTGCAATCACTATGATTAGGTTTTTTTTGTTGTTGTTGTTGTTGTTTTTCTTGCTTAGGCAATATGTGTTGTTTACCATAAACCCCTCTGATACCGAAGATTAGGGAAAATTCTAACGATGTCATGCTGTGAAGACAATCTTACGAGATCCACCACTTGTGACGGCAACACTTGCCTTTTTGTGTTAATACCACGGGAAATGTACACAAGGACTTCTGGCGAAAGCTTGGAAGGAGTCAGAGCATCTTTGTGAGGGAAGCAAGTTTACCTATGGATACTAGTGTTTGCTGAGCCTGCACCAAACTAGGTTGACCCACTGACTTGACAAATATGAGTGAGGGTCACTCAGCTCTACAGCATAGCGATACTGCCTCACTCATGCATCTGGAATCTGAGAGGCAGAGCTCACATGTGAGTCAACAGCATAGAATAGCTGTATCAAGGTTTCTAAGACATCTATCCTGATTCAGCTGGGCGAGGGCCAGCTTACGGCATCTAATATTTGCAAAAGGCATCTGGTGGGCAGGTTAAACGCTCCTCCTTCTAGACTCCTTAGATCACCAGGAAGCAATGTACTTGGACCAAATCATCTGAGTTCTCCACTGAACATTCTCCCTGACTGATGGTTTGAGGTTTTGCCCTGAGACTTTGCAGGAAGTCAATATGAAACATTGCATGGCGTTGCTGTTGCTTTGCAGAGCTGGTGCAGGCAGTGCCTGCAAATATAAGTTCTACAGAAATTCACCTCATTTGACTTCATTCCACAAAAGGTCTCTTTCTGTTCCTATATGTGTGTACCTTCTTTGGTCTGAATGAATATTAGGTAACTAATGAGGCTTCTTTTCTGCCTGGGGTTTCAGGAAACTTGAAGCTAGATTCTTGCAAATATTATACGTACTTTAGAGATTAACTCACCTCGGGCAATGTTCTTGATGCTTTTCTTAGGCAGTTTCTTCTCTTCCAGTCACTGTGTACCCAACTTATGGGCCACACTTGGAAGCAACTTTCTTTTATTTGTTTTTGTGAGACAGGATCTCCCAGTAGCTATGAAGCCACTCCTGGAACTCATTTTGTAGATGCGGCCAGCATTGAACTCACAGAGATCAGCCTGCCTCTCAGCCTCTGCCTCTCAAGTGCTGAGATTAAAGGTGTGTTGCCATCACCCTCCCAGTTTGGAAGCAACATTAGAAGCTTATTGGGGAATATATGCTTACGCTGTAAATATGTGTGTTTGCCTGGGGAACTTTCTTGGCTTAATAAAGAACTAAGTGACCAATAGGTAGGCAGAAGAGAATAGGAGGGACTTCCAGGGAGAGAAAGGACTCTGGGAAGAAGAGAGGCTGAAATGCCAGGAAGACAAGGAATACTCAGATATATGGTCTAGAGGAGGGGTAAACAAGTCACATGGCAGAACATAGAATAATAAAAGCAGTTTAATTCAAGTTATAAGACTTAGTTGGAAAAAACCTAACACCAACCTTTCATAATTAATAGTAAGTCTCTGAATCACTATCTGTGGTCTGGCAGAGGGGCAAGAAAGTCCAACTACAAAAGCTTTTTCAAATTCTATATCAAAATGGAACTAAATTTATTGAATATTTCATTGATGCGAACTAATTCATTTATAAAACTTTAGAAATTTCTTTTGTTTTCTTCTCTTTCTAAGACAGAGCCTCACTATGCGTCCCTGCTTGACCTGGAACTTACTATGTAGGTAAGGCTGGCCTTGAACTCACATTGATCAGCCCATCTCTACCACTGAGTGCTGGATTAGTGTACACCACTAAGCTCAGCAAAACCTTCTATGTTTCTTGTTAACTAATGTCCTGGTTAAAAGATAAAGTTCAAGTGCTTCAAAAAAAAACTTGTATTATTTCTGAGCTTGTATAGTTAGAGTTGATATTTGAAACCTCTACTTCTGTATTTATTTAAAGTACATAGTCCCTTTAAGTTGTACAGCTTATCTTAAATATCTAATTAATAATTATAATAAGAGTACTGCCTTGTTATAATTAAATTTATTATTCAGGTAATTAGATGTCTATCCTTTTTGCACTGTCTGCACTTGCAGAATTATCATGAGGTAAAAATAATAAGAAATGAAGCCCTTTGAAAGAATTCCTTAATGATATATAAACATGAGAGATTGATTTTACCTGAAATAAACATTAATAGATAACTTTTTAAAAATGTTAGTTTCTTATAGTATAGTGGTCAATGTGAATTGTTGCTTTTAAATCAAGAACCATATGTAAGCCCAAGCTTCTAAATCTTGATGGAGCCACTATTTCAGTATTTATTCTATTATTGTTCACCAATAGTTTTAACCAACAAAAAAGTCCAAGTGTGTTAGCAATAGTCTCTAACACATAAAATACCATGTGGAAATCCATCAAGTGTATTATAAAGTAATTCTCAGCTCATAAAGTTCACATTCTGACAAAGGAATTGCAGTATGCCTAGAGTTCCTCTCTCAGGTTCACCTGAAGCTATCCATCTGAAACCCCAGCATGAGCCTCAGATCCACAGGCAGAGATGTTCTATTGAGAGTTTGTCAAAAGCAGTAGATAGGGAGACTGACTGTTCTTGTCTGTGCCCTGAGAATCAGTCTCACACCTTATGAAGTGATCAGCCATTTCTAAATGCAAACCAGAATAGACTCCTCAATTCATCGCAACCCAAATCCTCAGCCAATATTTAACTGCAGCCTCACCATGTCAATCCTGTTTGATTCTCTCTTCTCATGTCTGCTCTTTCCCCCTCCATAAAAAAATTTCTGATGCTGCCACTCTTGATTCTAATTTTATACATATATATGTGTGTAATGCATATATAATATATATTATATATACATAATATGTATAGAATATATATCAATTTTGAGTTTTCTCTGTTTCCTTTAGCTTACAAGTAAGAAAACATTTTAAAGCCCACTGTATCATAGGATACAAGCATTCTGCCTCAGGCTTCAATAGCAGCTGCATCTAGCATGTCACCTTGCTGAAAGATGTCTGTAGGGCTTCATGTTTTAAAGCATTACACAGTGCTACAGTCTACTTCCTGAGTGGCTGAATCAGGCTGCAAAACTGTGCAATGCTTTAAAGCAACTGAGTACTGCTATAGGACTTTCAGCAAGCTGCAGCCTACAGGTTTTCTCTCTCTTGTTTTTAGTTTAATGGGTTGTGGTAACACCTTCATCTTCCTTTCCCCATCATCACAGAGGCCTAAACTGATGATCTACCTTTTATATGTTCTCGAGGATATTGAATAAATGATGATTTGGGAAATACTATTTGAGCCTCAGGAACCTGTAAATTGTACATCCCAATGAGAGAACTGAATATTACAACCAGTGTGGCGAACTGCTGCAGGTTGTCCCTGGTCCCTCCCTGGTTTACAGACAATGCAGAACGAAAGAAGAGTGGAGACATCGAATCCTCTCCTTTTTAAACGAGGAACTTTGGTCCAGAAGACCAGTCATAGGAAGTCATTTAAGAGGTCCTATGGCTCCCCAATAAAGTCCCTGCAAACACAGAAAACATGGCAGGGAAGGAGGACCAGGAACAGAAGGGGCGCGAGCATGCTTGTGGGATGCTCTGGAATCGTGGCCTGAGGTGATATTAGGAAAGCCATATACAGAGAAAGGAAAGAGCATGATGGCGAAGGGCCTGAACCACGTGAGGATGCAGCACCAATCACCTCCTGCTCTGGCCTGTTGGTTTCCAGATGTGTGAAACTCCTGTAAAGACAGACTGAGTGTGCATGCCTGACCGTGTAGCATTGGGATACACACAGACAGTAAGATACACAGCCTGGCTTTATTCTAATGAAACTTTACAAAAATATGAACTGGATTAAATTTGGCCCAGAGGTTCACTAAGTCTTTCTGTAAGGTGCGACCCTTACAGGAGCAGGTTGGATCTTTTCTTCTTCTCTGCTTTAGTCATGAGCTACACAGCCAAGATGGGCAGCGACATAAACTACTTGTAGTTCCGTCAGTTGGAGTTCAGTTCTCAGGGCCCGCTGTGACTCGGCATCCAACAGGAGGCTTACTGAGGTAGATCTCAGTGGTCCCACTCTGAAGCTACACGTTACTGGTTCTGGAATGAGCCTGTGAGTTATCACTTTTAGCAAGCTTCAGAGCGATCTGTCACAACCCTATCCACAACTACTGCTTGACCAGACAGTTCTTCAGGGGAAGAAGCACCTGTGAGCCCTTCCTTGATGACATTCTTAGAGGCTAGAAATCAATAGCAGCATCCTGAGAAGGGCATCTCAGCGGGACATTGGCAGCATCCAGGATTCTGGTATGAAAAGATGTAAGGATGCAATGGAGAGGTGGAAGCAGCGGCATCAGAAGTTCATGGCCATCCATCCATATAAATCAAGTTCTCCAAGCTTGTCTAGGATACACAAGACCCTCTGTGTTTCAAGAAAACAAGACACTATATTTGTATATGTTTGGTTGATGGTGCACACTTATAATCTAATCACTGAGATACGAAAATCTGATGTTCCAAACCAGCCTTGTGTATGAATTCTTGAGACCTCCCTGGTCTACAAGAGACTCTGACTAAAAAGCAAAACTAAACAGAAAACAAAACAAACAAATGAGCAAAAGAGCAAAATCAAACTCATCAAAAATGGAAATACTTGTGGAAAGACACTGATTTGAAAACCTAAGCTCTAGATAAGAAAATATATTTATTCATCTCACGCTCTGTTTTGATGAGGGCACTAATCCTTGAATGGCTTCTCGCCTAACTAACCAGCTCTCAGCCAGTTGCTTCTTAGCAAGCAGGTGCCGCCCTCTGTGTAACTACGCTTACGTATAAGTTTTCCACATGGGTGTATTGATGCCTTCATTGGTATTCATTGACATACCCATCCTCGTTAGGGCCTAATCTCCTTGGTAACATAGGCCATAGTTATTTCTCCTTAATTTTGCAACTAACACTCTCAAGGGAAAAGAATTCTGCACATTTCAAGGCTGCTTAGAATCAATATTTCATTGGGGAACGTGAGGCAGGTAGCATATAGAAGCAAGGTTTACTTTATTTAATTCCTCCAATGACTTCTTCCTTACTCTTTTACTTTATTTCTGTTATCACAAAGTACATAACCAGACAATTGACATTAAGAAAATAAATGTCACACCTCTCAGCATGTGTGTCCCTTTACATATCACAGCCTGGTACTGATGTCTTCTTGTGAACCATCTACTTCCGGCTCATAGATTCACTGCAAGCAGATGACAGCCCCAAAATCATAACCCATGACTTGTACAGTCAGCATTCTAAATGCCTATGAATGTGTGAGGTGAGGTACAATATGCCCTGGGCCACATATCTAAATATTAGTATCTTTAAGAACAAAGCTGAAGAATGTGACTTGTGGTTGTGGCCAGTTAACTAACCAGGCCAATCTCCAGAATAAAATAAGTCTATCTAAGGAATAATAATTATGGAGTTACTTCAGCTTCAGTGTTCAGACATTAGCTAATGATGAGAAGTAGAGCAGCCAGAATGTTAAAATGGAAATAGATATTGACATTTAAAGGTCTGACTAGATTTAGGGTGCGTGAAATGACTCAGCTGGTAAAGAACACTTGCCACACAAGCATGACAAACCTGAGCTTAATCCCCAGATCCCACAGGAGAAGAAGGGAGTTGAGCACCCCCAAAACTGTCCTCTGACTCTGCAGGTTCATGCTCACTCTCACGTTCATTTTATTTTATTTTAGAAAAACAATATTTTTAAAATGAGTCATTAACTTTAAAAAGAATCATATTTTATGGCTGAGTATGTCAGTTGAGAGCTAAAATTCATGGCAACAATACTTTTTTAAAAAGTAAAAAGGAAGAAATAGAAATATCCTATTACAGTTTCTAATGCCAGTTTGAAGTGGTAGCTATAGTCTGGTGTGGTTGGTTCTGCTGAGAGAGAAAGCATCTGTTTCCCCGGAATGGTCTGCTAATTGGTTTATCCAGTACAAGTGATCATCCCAGAAACCATATACATTTGAACAAAACTGGATGGACTCAGCAGGTTGTGTGTAATATGTACATATATACATGTACATACCTACGCGCACACACACACACACACACATATATATATATACACCAGTCAATAAGATCAATAACAATTAAAGAGAAAGAGGCCATGAATTTGAGAGGAAGCAAGGGGGACATGGGAGGGGTTGGAGAGGGGAGAGAGTTGGGGAAAAGAATGTTATATCTTAGATAAAATAAAAATTTTAAATATACATGCCTTAGAACCATCACACAGAATTTTAAAATACTTAGTAAAAAGACAAGCAGAAATGAAAAAAATCTAAAACATATTCAGACAAATACAAAAGGAAACAAAAAGGCAATAAAAAAAACAAGGAATAAATCAGAAAAATCTAAACTGCGAAAAGTGTATTTGAAGATACCCATACTGATAGTGACATCAAAATAAGTTGTCCAAGCATTGTAGTTTTAAAATGACAAACACTGTATGCTAGCTTCATTTTATGAAGCAGCTCGAGGGAGGTGGCAGGAGGAACATGAAGAAATGGCCACCACCTGACGATGGAAGGCCTTCTTCAGCACACACTAGCCATCATTTCTTATGGTGTTTCAAGTGGAGAAAGCTGATGTTGACAGTGGGGCGCCTGCCTGGAGTAGGAGCCTCCACCCCACGCTATCCATAAAGTAGCTTTCTCAGACTCAAACTGAGGCAGACACAATATGACATAAATACTTGATATAAACACAGCAATAAGCTGATAGATTTGGTCCAAGCCTAACAAAGGCCTGGTTAAAATAAGAAAATGAGCCACTTTTACCTCCAGTACATAAAGCTGAGTTTAGGGATTGGGAAAGCACAGCCAAGACTTCCTGACTTACACTGGTTAAGCTCAGGAAAGCCTCTGGCAGCCACAAGCATCAGAAGTTGGTGTTGTAATAGGAGCGGCAGGGCTGCGTCCCCAGCACCTGGCCACCCGCATGGCTTATGCCCCAAAATAATTACACGGAAACTGTATTCTTTTGAACACTGCCTAGCCCATTAGTTCCAGCCTCTTATTGGCTAGCTCTTACATATTGATCTAACCCATTTTTAATATTCTGTGTAGCACCATGAGCTGGCTTACCAGGAAAGATCTTAACCTGCGTCTTTCTGGAGTGGGAGAATCATGGTGACTCCTGACTCAACTTCTTTCTCCCAGCATTCTCTTCTGTTTACTCCACCCACCTAAGGGTTGGCCTATCAAATGGGCTAAGGCAGTTTTCTTTATTAGTTAACCAATGAAAGCAACAGATAAGATACAAGAACCACCTCCATCAAGTTGGGTGGATTCTAACTGGCTATAGAATGAGAATTCACTTCTGTTATGGTCTATTTTTTTGCTGTGGCTCTGAACTTTCCTGGTGTGGCTGCCTCTCACTTGACTTCAACCTGACCCCAGTTAGTGTTGTTATGACATGATTGGAAGGCCAGAAACAAGCAGCTTCCTGGATACCTGTTTTATTGAGTGTCTTCACATGTCTAAAGGCTTGGACTCCTCAACCCAGTAACAACGTGCTCTGTAACATGGATGCTCTGGATTGGCCTCTCTATGCCACACCTTCACCACATTACATATTTCCAAATTTTATGCACCAAGCCATGACTACATGATTACCCTTTAAGAAACAGTCATGCACACCTTCCATAAGTTCATAATCTCTTGGAATTAGCCATAACATTTTTGCTAACTAGTTAATATAGATCTATCTTTTCCAAGTGTCTTCTATGCACTGCTGACCATGCTAGAGTTGCAAAAATTAATTTAAGTACCTGTTTCTCTATGAAACTTTTATTGGTCTCTTACAGTCAGTCCATGGACACAAAATTACATGTAAGTAATGGGAATAAATGCTGGTGTTCTCTTGCACCATGAGCTGAGCATGGCCAAAAGAATATGCTACATACTTCAAAGTATCTGGAAAAGTGTTCAAACTCTCTTGCCAGAAGAAATGATAATTGTATGAGGCCATGATTACTAAATTAAAACATATTATTAAACCAGGCGATGGTGGTGTGCGCCTTTAATCCCAGCACTCGGGAGGCAGAGGCAGGCAGATCTCTGTAAGTTCAAGACCAGCCTAGTCTAAAGAGCTAGTTCCAGAACAGGCTCCAAAGCCATAGAGAAACCCTGTCTCAAAAAACCAAAAAAACATATTATTGAACTCTACGCACCTATTCAGTTACCATGGTGCCACAAATGACCAGACAGAGACAAGCATTTCATCAGAAAGTTTCAGCGTTTCAGCCAGTCCTTTCCTTTCCTTGCAGGACTGTTAGCCACTAAACTATTCTAAGCCATTCTTAATTATTAGTGGATATTGGCAGCTCTA
The DNA here is from genome assembly GCF_950005125.1 of Chionomys nivalis. Lineage (NCBI taxonomy): Eukaryota > Metazoa > Chordata > Mammalia > Rodentia > Cricetidae > Chionomys > Chionomys nivalis. Next base: position 16,818,565 of record NC_080089.1, on the reverse strand, counting down.
AAGATTAGTTACTGTTAGTGAGTTACAGTTGGTTTTTTTCCTGCTATAAAATTTCTATTGTTTTTCTTTCATCAACTTTGGGAAGTAACTTCAAGTTACAGTGAATATGTCCCTGCTCCCTCTTGTGTGCTGGTCTAAGATAAATATTAACCATAGTCTTGGCTTTGTCCTAAAAGTTTTCAACTCTCCTCTTCTTTCCAAATTTTCAGGAACATTTTTCTGGAGTCGAGCTCTTATATGTATGGAGATGCAGCATGTTCTTACATGTATGGAGATGTGGTATGTTCTCATATGTATGGAGATGTGGTATGTTTTCATATGTATGGAGATGTGGTATGTTTTTATATGATGGAGATGTGGTAGGAAGCTGTAAATTTTAGTCTCCTCTCTGATGATCTTCAAGAGACTGGAGAGGGAGGGGGAGGGGAGTGAGGTGTGGGGAGTGGGGGGAGGGGGAGGGAAAAGGGAGGCGGGGAGAAGGCAGAACTTTTTAATAAAAAATAAATAAATAAAATAAAATAAAATAATTTAAAAATTAAAAAAAAAAGAGCCTGAGTTCTACAGGGAGAATGATGTGGAAACAGGACTCTCGTACAAACCATCTCAGGGACAGGAATGCCATGTGTTTCAGTGGAGCAACCAGCTTGCAGAGATTCTTCAGAGAACGACCCAGGTGTTTACATAGTGAAGTCCCCTTGCTGCCTTCTACTCATTTCTAGTACTGCCTGCCACTGGCCCTCCCTCCTATGACCAGAGTACAGGGTAAGATATCACTTGCTCATGTCAGAAAGTAGCGAACTGTGAAGACTGAAGCACAGAAACATTCAGGATCGATGCCTATAATATATAAAGAATGAGAAAAAAATAACACAAAACACAAACTGTCCCGAGCAAGAAATGAGCTGATAATGAGCGGACAATCCCTCAAAATAAAGTACAGATGGCCAAAAACACACGAAAAAGTAACGCTGAATATTCTGAACACTCAGACAAATGTGAATTAAAATTCCATCTCAGCTCATGCCAGATAGAATAGTACTTTTTACTCAAACAGTTAAAAAGACAAATGCTCGTGAAGATTTGATGGAAACAGGAACTTTTACATCCCTCTGGTTAGAGTCAGAATCTTCCTAGTCACTGGAGAGACCATGTGGAGGTTCCTTCAGAACCGTTAAAGGGTTGACCCAAACAGGTCTACCCCTAACCTCCATTACCCCAACTTTCTGGGGTTTCAGAGTAAACCTTTTCTCTTAGTTAGGGTTTTATAGAATAAAAGAAGAGAACCAAGATAATGGTCACTCTTAGAAGCTAACTAGGGCTGGTCTTCAGATAAGGGTTGTTCCATTATCATCATGGAAAAGAGCATGGCAGCGTGCAGGCAGACATGGTACTGGAGAAGGAGCTAAGAGTTCTTAATCTTGATCTGCAGACAACAGGAGGAGAATGCCACACTGGGCATAACTTGAGCATCTGAGACCTCAAATCCAGCTCCCAGTGACACACTTCCTCTAACAAGGCCATACCTACTCCAAAAGGTCACATCTCCTAGTAGTGTACTCCCTGTGGGCCTATGGGGACCATTTTTATTCAAACACTACACCCCTCCCCACTGTTATAGAGATACATATAACCAGCCACAGTTCCCTAACTCCAGGTTTGGTACGTTTGACCTTGCCTCTGCTTACTGGGGCCATTTGCTCTGGCTGTGGTCTTCCACACTCCTCCATATACTGCTATCTGCTGCCTCCAGGTTCTTCAGCGAGGTGATGTACATTCAAAAATCACAAAACTGGATTTTGGATCCCCGTCTGCAAATACAGCACAGATGTCCTGATTCCTTGGTGCATCACGTGACAGTGAGCACACCTGAACTCGGGCCTCCACTGAAGCCAAGGCAGCAATGCTTCTCTCCACACATCTGGTGATGTTTAGTGAAGATACAGTAAATGCACAGTCTGGCAGTAGTTTTCAGGGGATAAATTTCCACTCCAGTATAAGGTAATCAGACACCAGGCTATAAAGAAAGGAAGACAAAAGCCCAGTGAGACACAGGAAGGAAGATTTCAACCCATCCTACCTGGAAATGCTTATTACCAACCACAGAATGCTAACACACACTTAGTAAATAGAAATCACATAGTAGTTACCAGCTATAAAATCTCCTCTGCAAAGGAGTACGGAGCAGTCTACAAACAGAATGCCTTTCAATCTACAAGCACTCCTGCGAATTAGGTCCTACTGTCAAGAAGCTGAGAGAGGCTGTCCCACCCTTCCAATGCCGTGATGCTATGAAGCCAAATGCAGTAGCTGAGTTCACAGGTTCCTACATGTCACCAATGATGCTCTCCTTAAAGAGAATCTTAGGATGCTGCCACCTAGGCTGGATTTGTGGCCGTGACAAGGCAGGGAGGTGCTCAGGAAAACAGCACCGACTAGAACAACTGCATTACCTTTGTTCACACCTGTGATGTCGTCTCAGAAAAGAGCTCAACAAAGAAGCTAAAGGTGTCCTTGAGCCTCATTCATATGCTTCATAATTCAAGATTTTGTGAGATCAAACTTCAATATGTGATAAGTCGCTTATAACCAGGTTTTCCCCTATGGCGCTGCTTAGCTGCTATGCTTCCTTTCTAGTGTAAAGAAAAGCCCATCTTAATAAGCTGGGAGAAATCCACATCCACGAAACTCACCAAATTCCAATCATCTTAGGACGCTACCTAGGCTGCCGTGCAGTTTCATAACCTGTTGTATTTGCCATGATCCTTATTTGGGAGAAGCTCTGAGCTTCCCCTCTTCCTTCCATAGAATGATTTCCTAAGTTCTTCTGCTTCTTGCCTCTCTTGTTATCCGGCATGCACTTTGACCATTCTCTAGGTCTTTAATTTATTTTTATGTCAGTCACTAGAATAGGAAATAAGCAAAAAAAAAATTGCTATATTTTACGCTTGAAAGTGGTCATAAGGTTTGCTCACCTTCTTGTCCTGCCATCTGGGAAGGTGGAGCTTGCTTTGTTTTTTATGAGGTGGAGTCTCACTGTGTGTTCCAGGATAGCCTAGAATCCTTTTTTCTGCAGCCACCAGGGATTGAACAAAGGCCTCATGCAAGTGTTGGAACACTGAGTTATAATCCCCAGGCTGGCTTGGGACTCGTGATACTCCTGACTCTGTCTCCCAAGAGTTGATGTCATGGATATGAGATATCGGATCCCACCTTCATTAGGACAAAAAATAAATGAAACATCCTATTTGGTCTCCTGTGGGCAGCAACCAGGTTTTACAGCTTGTTCCTGTTTAGAAAGCATATGGCTCCAACCACCCATGGATCGGATCACCCCTCCATCCTGACATTCCTAGCAACAACAGCTGTCTCTACTGCCTGGATCACCACAGAAACTACCTTCCCCCACACCATCAGCATCAACCCTGATTCCTAAGCATCCCTCTGCTGTTCTCTGTGTTCTCTTGCCCTCTCAGCCCACCCTCCAACTAACAGCCGCGAGAGGCTTCCAAAAACGTAAGCTGAAGCTGGAGATATGGTGACTCAAGAGGCAAAGGCACATGTGCTAAACCTGGTGGCTGATTCCCACCACTGGGACCCACATGGGGGAAGAAGAGGAGCAACTCCCAAAAGCTGTCCTCTGACCTCCGCACATGAAGCATGGCTCACACCACTCACATGCATGCATGCACACACACACACACACACACACACACATACACGCACACTAAATAAAAGTGCAATTTAAAATGTTAAACCACCTTCCATTGCATCTCTGCTAAAATCTTCAAGAGCCGCTAAGGTCTAAATCTAGTCACCTTAAAATGAGCTGCCCAACCCTGTGTGAGCTTGCCTCTGGTGACATCAGACTGGAATCGCCCACCCTGGCTCTCATCCCACCCTGTATACAGTTGTGAATGGTAGACTATTTTCTGTCCCTAAATGACGGTGAGTTCTGTGAAGGGACCACCAGAGTTCCATCGCTGGCCCACAGCAAACTTGCCCTGCAAGTTCTCCACATCCTAATGCTAAATGAATGCATGAACTTTGGTAAAGATTACTACGGTGAGTAGGAAATGGGCTGGCTCAATGCAGCCAATAAAACGGAAATTACAAACATAATAGGCAAATGTTCATAATACGCATATGAGAAGAGTGAAATAGGAATGTCATGCTGGATGTAGTGAGTGCATTTATAGTGTGATTAGCCTCACACTTACAATCTGATTGAACCCATTAGGACAGCGGATGCAAGCTTTCTAAAACCATCCTGCTTGGAAAAAAAGAAGGCGCGCTATATAAAGCTTAGAAGTGAGGTCTGTCTCCCAGTGTAAAAACCAAGGTTTGTCTTAGGAACAAATGACCTCTATCTGGAAGAGATGATCTGGTGGCCCTTTGGTTATTCTGGGTAGAACAAAACCCCTTCTTTGAGGTGGGAAGATGTAACATCTTAATTGTGCTGAAAAGAGTTACTTTGTCTTCATGCAGTAGAAATCGCAGCTTTGACTACTTCCCTTTTTGGAAAACCTGAGTTTTCATTTTCTTCCTCTTTGTGGGCAGCAGGACCAGCAGTACCTCACAGAGAATTTGTCCCAACTGTGATGGATCATGTCTGCAATCCCAGAACTCAGGAGGCTGAGACAGGAGGGCTGCTGTGAGTTAGAGGCCAGCTTAGGTGGATAGTTCATTCCCAGATTCAGTGTAACGGCACATCTCAAACACTATACCAATACTAACAGTGGCAAGAAATCAGAGGCTTTAAAGTTGAACTCTGTGGAGAAGGAGGAGGAGCTAGGATAACAGCCTACAATGCTTCTTAAGACCCAATTTTTAATTTTTCTTAAGTTTTAACTTAAATTAATTAATTTAATTAACTCTTAAAGGTAGACATATTTACAAATTCAAATGTATAATCTTAGATTTAAATGAATTTTATTAGAAATAAAGAAATGAATACTCAAAGGTCATCAAGTCAATGACTTTTGCTTTCACCCATGCTCTGGCGCTACTTCTGCCTCTCATGCCTGATTGGCAGAGATCAGACATTGCTGCACAGCTTTGACCAGAGCTCTGCTTGGTGATGGCTTTGCGTAGCTTTGAAGTTGACAATTGTGTTCACATTTATACTCTTCAAATTCAAGACTACAAAATGGAGCTGTACATTTATGAAAATCTTATGAAAGACAATCTTCAGGATACAGCATGGCACTCAAGAGTTCATAGCAGCTACGGTTATCTACCAAATAGCTGCACAAAACTGAGACCTGTCAATAATCCATCTCTGATGGATAAGGGATTGTGAGGCTCCATCTTTAACTTGAGGGGTTATTGGCAGTTAATGGTAGCCAGGAGGAGAAGGAAAGTCATTCTCTTCAGCACTGTAGACACTGATAGGTTGGTGTTGCTCCACGACATAATGATACATACACACACACACACACACACACAAACACACAAAAGCACGCATGTGCACCCACAAACACATTCATGAAAGCAACCTCAAACTCAGCAGATCACCAAAGAAAAGACATGAAAGTGAGAAGTGGACTTGTCGGGGCTCAGCAGGAGTATGAGGTAGACAAGAGCAGATAAGGGAGGTGAAAATAACAAAAAGAAAAAGGAAATGAAGAAGTTTGTTAATAACGTAAATGATTCTATTTGATTGGGTGTCTATTGCATCACAACACAGAGTACTGAAGAAATAAATCATTACTCAATCCAGCCGAGAAGTTCCTCTTATCATAGTCAAATAAGTGAGGTTCTGACATACGTTTTCATTGTTTAAATTTTGCTATAGCCTTGATTGCAAGCCAAATATCAACCCCCATATGTGCCCGAGCTCTACTTGTCTGTTAATTACAGCCATATGTTGTCTATGAGCTCTGAAATTCAGCAAAATCAATGAAAACATTCTGCGAAAATCAATGACTACATAGACTTTATTATGAAAAATATTGCATATTTTATCATTATTGTAAATTTTTCTGTGTAACTTTCATGTGAATAAAATGAATAATATAGGTCTTTTTATTTTCTTGGAGAGTTGAGTGTTGAATTACAGCCCACTGAATCTGAGATACTTCTACAGCTGAACTTGAAACGGAAAGACCAAGCCTTTCTTGGAATGCTCACAGACACACACACACTCACACCAAAAAAAAAAAAAAGGAAACCAAGCCATAGCAAGTGCGTGGGATTAGGAGTCTAGCTACTGGTGCTTGTGTTTAAAATGAAAGTAGGGTCAGAGATGCCTCAGCAGTTAGGAGCACAGACTTCTGCAGAGAGCACAGGTTTGTTTGCAGCACTCAAATGTTAGCTCACAACACTATGTGTCACTCCAGTTTCAGGGGACTCAGCACACTCTTCTGGCTTCCATGAGCACCAGATAAGCACTTGCACAAGCACACATGCAGGCAAAGCACTTAAGGGTCATCAGCAGTACTATACTCAGTGCTGTGCTAATAAGGATGAAGGACGAAACCACAAGCCCCTTACATTGTAAGAACTGGGTGAAGCTGCGCTTGCATGAACTGGTTGGTCGTCAGTGGACACCCGCTCTCAAATCTCGTGTTGTAAAATGACGGCAATCTACCTCCAGACAACACTTCGTTGGCTCCCCTCAATGTCATTTCTATCGCTAATGTGGAAAAGAAGGAAATATGTCCTAATGAGGACATAATTACAGGAAGTGCTTTATTTCCTAACCTGGTGGCTATAAACTAAATATTCTGAGACAGATGCACAAGTGACCTCACTACAAAGCCCAAAGGACAACTTCAATGTTAAGAAATGCCACAGATGGTGAGGGGTCCTAAGGGTGACTTCCCTTCTTTGGAAGGTCTTTCTATAGTGACAACACAGGACTCTCACAGAAAATTTTAATGAACAGTAAATCCAAGATAATAGTTAAAGATAATTGCCCTGTAAGATAAAAGTAGTGTCAAATTGACATTACTGTGGGTAAAGGGGGGGGGAGTTCAATTCACTAAGGAAATGTTATTTATTTTAATAAGTGACTTCCTACGCTCTCATTATTTTTGCTACTCATAATTGGTGTCAACATGAGATCAATACTATATCCCTACCTCATTTGTTCCTGTGAGGATGGAATAAAATATATCCTGTGAAAGCAGGAGAAGATGCACACTGTGGATGCTTACTCTTAATCCCCACTACTGTTCCCGTTGTCCTATGCGTGAATGGGCTGTGCAGATTCTGCCTAACTGTGGTCCCCAGGGGTGTTGTGGCCACACTGTCACTGTTAGAAAAAAGTGTGCCTTAATCCATTTCCCTGATGTTCATCTGCAACTTTATCAAGACTTCTCAGGGACTCTCTGTCCACGTCACAGAAAGTAGAACACGATCTTAAGTCCAAAAGAGAACCCAGGCAACAGATCTCTTAGCATTTCTTGGTCTCCTCTCTTAAAAAAGCTTCTTGGTTTACAATTACTTTTCAGAGCCTTGAGTCATGGTCACATAATAAGTGCTATGTCTAGTAACTTGCTTTCTTTGTTGTTGTTTCTTTAGTTGTTTTAAAATTTTATGTGTGCAGTGCTGTTTCTAGTCAATATAGTTTGGGATTGATAATTAATTATTTTTCAGTGATCAACTTAAACTTTAGAGTGAGAATTAAAAAATCAATTAATGAAAATTAAAGCAAATATAGTCAAATTCCCATTGTTACTGTTTCTAAGACTGTGCCATTCTTCATTCTTCCTCTGGCATCTTCCTTCAATGACACCAGAGCTTGGGCTTCTGTGCTTATTAACTCCCCCTCCCTGCCCTGCCCCCTATAGAAGTGAGCAGGTGACATAGGCTGCTCAAAGAATCAGCAATGCGACACCAGCGAGGGTCTGAAGGGAGACAAAGGATTCCAACATGGGTGATCAATGCTCTTCGGAAAATGATAAGAAGTCAAGAAGCAGGGGAGCCAACAGTGAGGAGAGCACAGTAGATTTGCTCTGTCTGCTATCTGTGTAGGTGCTGTGCTTCAGACATGTTGGCTTCCACTGATTTGTTCATTTTGGTCTTGTTCTTTTCTTTTGGGCTGTGCTGCTATACCTAGTATATATGGTGCTGGGCTTGGGCACAGTACTTTATATGTGCTAGTAAACACCCTACCAACTGTGCTACAGTCCCAGGCCCCAAATACATCATCTCACTGGATAATTGCAGCCCTCACTCGAGGCAGATGTCATATTGCCTTTTGTGGATGAGATTTGAGACTCAGAGAAGTACAGTACCTTCCGCTAAACCTGATTATGAGAAAATCTCAGGGCAGGGATGAATAGGGCTCTTCCTATCACTTCACAGCTGATAATTTATCTCAATGGACATGATTACAGTCCAGGGCCTGGAGCAGAGTTCTTTACTGTGATAAAGAGTGTGAGTGTTCCTGTAGTGAGAAAAATACAGCAAAGTGGCTTCTAAACAACAGAAATTGATTTCTCATGGTTTTAAAGGTGGAGAAACCCAGGATCAAGGTCAAGGTGCCTGGAGATTTGGTGTTTGTTGAAGTCCAGTTCCTAGCATTTTTGCTACTTAGAAGAGGCACATGGACACTTTGAAATGCACCCATCCGATGGCCATGACAAGAGAAGTCATAGAGACATGTGTTAGGATGCTGCGTGAAAGGATGTGAGACAAACCCTGATTGGTTGATTTGACAGGGTTTATATAACCATGAAAATACATATGCATGCTTCCAGAAGCAAAGACACACCACTAATACTAGCAACACTATTCTAATTTTTTATAAAGAAGAAGAGGAGGCTGAAGAGAAAGAGAAGGAGGAGGAGGAGAAGGAGATGAAAGAAGGAGAAGAGAAGTAGCAGATATTTAGTCCAATTAACCAAACAAGTAACATTACTGAAGGTCATACCTCAGTCTCTCTGACTCCAAAGTCTTTGAACTTTTTATTTCTTTTTTTAACCTATATACAATTGCCTCTCAAAGAAATCCCAGGATCAGAAGGCCTGAATTTAGAATCTCTCTGCACACTGTGCATTTGACTGCCATGCCTACACTGTATAAAAATATTTTTTCCTGTATGGAAAGAGCTCATTCATACTACCTTGACTTTCAGCATTCATTTCTGATTTCCTGAAGGGAGTGTTACTAAACTGATCCCTCAGAAGAGCTTTCACGTACCCCCCAAATTTGCCCTGTTCAGTACCTGCTTATTGTAAGGGCTCCATGTTTATTTGACATCAATCTCCAAGATAAAAACATAGCTTGACTGCACAGAACAATGCATTTATTTATTTATTTATTTATTTTATTATAGCACTACTTAGCTTATATACAGTGTATATTATAAATCATAATGAAAAATACTACATTTTAATAAGAATATGTTGTAAATAATGAAGTTAATGTTACCATCATGGTAGTAACTTCAGGCTACCATTACTGGCAATAGTCAAGGATACAATTTACACTTACATAAACGTCTGACATTAAGAGAATGGTAAACTATCATATCATCAGCAAATAGAGAGAGTTTTACTTCTTTTCTGATTTGTATCCCCTTGATCTCCTTTCATCAAACTAAAATCAATCAAAAGAGACAAAGAAGGGCATTTCATATTACTCACAGGAAAAATCCATCAAGAAGAAATCTCAACACTGAACATCTGTGCCCCAAATAAAAGGGCACCCTCATATGTAAAAGAAACACTTCTAAAGCTTAAGTCCCACATTAAACCCCACACACTAATAGTGGGAAACGTCAACACTCCCCTCTCATCACTGGACAGGTCAGTCAGATAAAAAATGAACAGAGAAGTAAGGAAACTAAGAAGTTAGGACTCAAATGGGCTTAACAGGCATCTATAGAACATTCCATCCAAACATAAAAGACTATATCTTCTTCTCAGCACCTCATGGAACCTTCTCAAAACTTGACCACGTATCACATACTTGGTAACAAAGCAAACTTAAACAGATACCAAAAAAATGGAATAACTCCTTGTATCTTATCAGATCACCATGGCTTAAAATTAGAATTCAATAGCAACACTAATTTCAGAATGCCCACACAAACACGGAAATTAAACAATTCTCACCTGAATCATCAATGAAGAAATAAAGGAAAAAATTAAAGACTTCCTAAAATTTCATGAAAATGATCACACAACATACCCAAATTTATGGGACACAATGAAAGCAGTGTTAAGAGGAAAGTTCATATCACTAAATGCCTATATAAAGAAGCTGGAAAAATACCACCCTAATGAGTTAACAGAAAATCTTAAAACTCTAGAACAAAAGGAAGCAAACTCACTCAGAAGGACTAGATGGCAAAAAATAATCAAATTAAGAGCTGAGAACAACAAAATAGAAACAACAAAGAATCAATGAGACAAAAAGTTGGTTCTTCAAGAAAATCAACAAAATAGACAAACCTTTCTCCAAACTACAAAAAGGCAGGGAGAGAATATCCAAATTAACAAAATCAGAAATGAAAGGGGGGGTCATAAAAACAGACATGGAGGAAATCCAGAGAATCATTAGGTCATATTTTGAAAACCTGCATTGGACAATTTTTTGGAAAAATACCACTTACCAAAATTAAATCAAGTCAAGATAAGCAAATTAAACAGACCGACCTATAACAGTTAAAGAAATATAAACAGTCATCAAAAGTATCCCAACCAAAAAAAAAAGCCTAAGGCCAGATGGTTTCAGTGCAGAACTCTACAAGATTTTCCAAAAAAAAAAAAAAAAAAAAAAAAATTAATGCCAATACTCCTGAAATTGCTCCACACATTAGAAACAAAAGAAATATTGCCAAATTCTTTTTATGAGGCTACAATTGCCCTGATAACCATACAACAAAAAGACATTACTAAGAAAGAGAATTACAGACCAATCTCAATCATGAACATTGATACAAAAATATTCAATAAAATACAGGCAAACTGAATCCAAGAACACATCAGAAAAATGATCCACCATATTCAAGTTGGCTTCATCCCAGAGATGCAAGGATGGTTCAACATGTGAAAATCTCTCAATATAATTCAACATATAAACAAACTGAAGAAAAAAAATACATGATCATCTCATTCCATGCTAAAAAAGTCTTTGACAAAATACATCATCGCTTCCTGATAAAGGTCTTGGAGAGAGCAGGGATACAAGTAACATACCTAATCATATTAAAGGCAATATACAACAAGCTAACAGCAGACATCAAACTAAATGGAAAGAAACAGCAAAAAAAATCATTTAAATCAGGAACAAGACAAGGTTATCCACTCTCTCCATATCTATTCAATATAGTAATTGAGGTTCTACCTAGAATAATAAGACAACAAAAGAAAATCAAGGGAATACAAATTGGAAAAGAAAAAATTAAACTCTCACTATTTGCTAATGATATTATAGTTAACATAAGCGACCCTAAAATTTTTACAAAGGAACTTCTACAATTCATAAACACCTTCAGTAATGTAGCAGGATACAAGATTAACTCAAAAAAAAAAAAAAAACTAGCAGTCCTCCTTTACACAGATGATAAATGGACTGAGAAGGAAATCAGAAAAGCATCACCCTTCACAATAGCCATGAATAACATAAATATCTTGAAGTAACTCTAACCAAACAAGTAGAAGACATGTATGACAAGAACTTTAGATATCTGAAGAAATAAATTGAAGAAGATGCCAGAAATCGGAAAGATCTCCCATGCTCTTGGGTAGGTAGAATTAACATAGTAAAAATGGCAATCTTACCAAAAGCAGTCTACAGATTCAATGCAATGTCCATCAAAATCACAGCAAAATTCTTCACAGACCTTGAAAGAAAATACTCATTTCATATGGAAAAGCAAAAAACTCAGGATAGCCAAAACAATCCTATACAATAATTGAACTACTAGAGGCACCACAATCCCTGACTTCAAACTCTACTCCAGAGCTACAGTACTGAAAATAGCCTGACATTGGCATAAAAACAGACAGGAGGACCTATGGAACCAAATTGATGATGAAGATATCAATCCACACACCTACAATTACCTGAATTTTGACAAGAAGCAAAAAATATCCAATGGAAAAAAAAGCATATTCAACAAATGGTGCTGGTATAACTCAATATTAACATTCAGAAGAATGAAAATAGATCCATGGTCTATCACTATGCACAAAACACAAGTCCAAATGGACCAAAGACCTCAACATAAAACCAACCACACTGAATCTCATAGAAGAGAAAGTGGGAAGTATACTTGAACACATTGGCAGAGGAGACCACTTCCTAAATATAACCTCAGTAGCACAGACACTGAGAGAAACAATTAATAAATGGGACCTCCTGAAACTGAGTTGCTTCTATAAAGCAAAAGACATGGTCAACAAAACAAAATGGCAGCCTGTAAAATAGTAAAAGATCTTTACCACCCCCACATGGGACAGAGGACTGATCTTCAAAATATACAAAAAACTCAAGAAATTGTTCATCAAAAGAACAAATAATACAATTAAAAAATGGTGTACAGACTTAAACAGAGAACTCTCAACAGAGGAATCTCAAATTGCTGAATGACACTTAAGGAAATATTCAACATCCTTAGTGATCAGAGAAATGCAAATCAAAACAACTTTGATATTTCATCTTACACCTGGAAGAAAGACCAAGATCAAAAACACAGATAGTAGCTTACGCTGCAGAGGTTGTGGGGTGAAGGGAATGCTCCTGCATTGCTGGTGGGAGTGCAAGATGGTACAGCCCCTTTGAAGATCAGTATGGCAATTTCTCAGAAAATTAGAAAACAACCTTCCTCAAGACTCAGTAATACCACTTTTGGGTATATACCCAAAAGATGCTCAATCATGCCACAAGAACATGTGCTCAACTATATCCATCACAGGATTGTTTGTCATATCTAGACCCTGGAAACAACCTAAATGACCCTCGACCATTGATGTGTTGAGGATAAGGATAAGGAAAGAATGGATAAGGAAAATGTGGTACATTTACACAATGGAGTACTACACAGCAGAAAAAAATAATGGCATCTTGAAATTCGCAGGCAAATGAAATGATCTAGAAAACATCATATTGAGTGAAGTAACCCAGACCCAGAAAGACAATTATCATATGTATTCATTCATAAGTGATTTTAAAACATAAACCAAAAGAAAACCAGTCTACAAATCACAATTCCAGAGAACCTAGACAAGAGGACCTTAAGAGAGACATACATGGATCTAATGTACATGGGAAGTAAAATATAGCAAGATCTCCTGAGAAAATTGGGAGTATAAGGACCATGGGAGGAAGTAGAAGGGGAGGTGAGGGAAGGGAGGGGAGCAGAGTAAAATATATAGCTCAGCAAAAACAATTTTAAAATTAAATATAACAAAGAAATCACTAGAGTCACCCATGCCTGTGTAGGCCACACTTGGGTAAGGTGGAGAACACTGGAGTGCTTCTAATGAGAGACTGGAATCTGTTTGGTGGAAAGAGTTTGCATGTTGCATGTTGGGGGAAAGATTCATGCCCCTGAGTGTTGGATATGACAGATGGGCAACATGGAAGCAGAAGAGAAACTTGGAACGACAAATAAATGAAATAAGAAATGGCAACAGTGAAGACAGCAAGAGGTACCCACAACTATCTTGTTCCCAGCAGGGAGCCCTGTGGGTCCTTAGCCAGGCTGGCTGTAAATACTCAGTGTTAACAAGGGAGAGGGAGGTTTCCCGGTTCTGACCATACATACACAGAGGGAGGCATATATTGATTTTGGGGGTGAGGTGGGTGTTGATAGATGAAATGTTAGTTTTACATATGCCAAATTTCTCATTGTAAAAGCAGTTGGGACTTCACATGTTCAGTGACTCTGAATACTGAACTTTTGTCTTCTGGGTTCATCATTTTTATTGTCTGTGTAGTTTTCTGCTCCTGTCTTGTGCTTGAAGAAACATATTTTTATATAATTTTTCATTCTTCTAAGTTCCCCTAGTTATCTTTTTTTTGTTTTGGTTTTAAGACTAGGGCTCCCTAGGGAACCCTGCCTGACCTTGAACTCCTCCCCTTTTGCCTCACGTTAGCTTCCCATGTGTGGAGATTAAAAACACCATCAAAATTGCCTTACCCTTATATTATGTCATAAATGTACTAAGGCACCTATCCTGCCTCCTTAGTGCTTTTCTGACTAGCTTAAGATCTTGATTTACATATCACTGAATTGCTCACTGAAGAGCTTCTTCCTGACAGCCACCGTTCCCTTCCCATGTTGTAATTACTGTCTCCATTTTAGTTGACCGACTTCCCAGCACGTTACCAGCTCCTGCTCAGCTAAGCTTCTTATTTTGCATTTTTCTCTTGGGTTCCATTTCCCTGCTTTCTGATGGGCTGTTTCAAGCAGATTCTGAGTGTGATGACCCCCTAGAACTTTAAATAGCTGAACTTAGCACATTTTTGCTCTAATTCCTAAATGATAGTTCATCTGGGTATATAAATCATGTGGACAGAGGAGACAGGGATGTGGGAGGTAGATATCACCACTAGAATCAAACAAGATACCTCTTGTGAGAGAATTCAGCGGAGTTCAGTTGTAAACCTGTCGTGTGGGGTTTTACCATCAGGAAGCCTCTCCCTGTGATCTGGCTTCCACACAAATCAGAAGAAATAAATTCTGCCCTTTTTATAATGCACAGCATATGTTAAAAGTTGGCTAAGACCATCAGAGAAGCAGTTTTGGTGAGCAAGAGGGTAATAGCACCATGGTGTATATTAATTTTCATCATTTCATTTTAATATTATTAGCAAAAGGTTCAAAATATTATTTTATATACCCTTTTGGGTCAGAGGTGTTTATTAGACAGGGTTTACAGTTTGGTTATTTATATTGCTTTTTCTCAGCTTTATTCTTTTCATATGTAATTTAAACAATTTAATGTAAAGATTTAGTTAGAGAGGCACTAAATCCCCTATTCTGTTACACACAGTAAAATCTTAATCTCCAAGGGGAAGAATATTTTAAATACATTTATATTCATGGTAAAGAGAGTCCCTGTCTGTCCTCCCTGTGTGAATCTGGAAAATGTCCATATGGGGAGTGACCTCATGGTGGCCCTTCTAAATGCAGAGTCATCACAGGTATCAGGACAATTGTCTCCAACACGGGCATAATTGACAATGTGATGTTGACTCCATGTTCTGCTGCCAAAATACATCTTCTAATAACATAAACAAATACATCTATGAAGAAACCAGATGCCATGGAAGTAAATCTTTGCTCCATTCAAAGATGGCTGTTGGGACCCACAAAACTCAAGAACAGGCCTCTGCCTCAGGATAGGCTTTACCAGTGGAAGTTGAGATAGAGCTATAGAAGGAAGGAAAGCCAGTGTGTCTGAACCCTCACAGAAAGATGTGTTTCCTAATAGGATCTGACAGGTATGAAATGAGACCACAAAACTGTTGGCATTTATAATAGTATTTATATTCTTTCCTGAATCCAGGTACCATACTGCGATTTTTATCCGGCAGTTAAAAGGCCGAGAAACCTGGTAAAATTTAACCCAAGTTACTGTGCCTGCATCGTTACAAAAGAGACCCTTTTACAGCTCGTGTTCACAGTCTGTCCACTTTCATTTGAACCCTGATTTCTGAAATTTCTTGTCTATGAAACTGTATAAAGGTTAAACCTGACATAAATTCTTCAGGGTTGTAACGCTGCACCCAGTTTGTTCTCCCCTTTGATCACTTGTCCATATTTTCCTGCAATGGCTACACTGTAAACTGGCTTGATGTGGACATCAGACTCCTCTGATCCCTTGGCTAAGTTTCAGGGAGCGAGCACAGTCTTTCTGGGTTCAGTTCTTAATTGATTCGGCTGGAAACGAGAAAACTGCCATTTGCAAACACCTACTGTGCTCACTTCTCTGCAGTGTACAGGCGATCATTGCTCCAGCCTTACAAACAGAGAACACCACCTCCACTGCCACAAGCTGAATAGCCAAGTCCTTGAGATAAAAGCGAACTTGCCGAGTGTTGCATGGCAAACACAGGAAATGAGGGCTTCTCACCAGCCAGGGCTAGTGGTACAGGCCTGTCATCCCAGCCACTCAAGAGACTGAGACAAGAGGATCACAGTAATCTGGGCTACAAAATGAGTTCAAAACTACTCCAGGAATATGTCTCAAAACAGGTTAGATGCTTGCAAACTTCCTCCTGTCTGCAGCTCCTATGTCACCCCAGGAACATTGGGCTCACACATATGTGCTATTCTACCTAGGTTTATATGCATTCTGGGGATTCGAACTCAGGCCATCATGGTTGTAAGACAAGTTCCTTACTTGTTGAGCCACCACAGTTGTGAGTGTATGGGCCATATCAAGAAGTGCATTTGAAGTTTTATCTGAAGGTGAGAAAAAAAGGAGGAATTTAAATAGCCATCCCTACCATACCGTTGTCCACTTCTTAAGTCCTGTGGTGTCCTTTCCCAGGACTGAAGCATCCACATTTTCTCTGACCATATCTCAGGCCTTGATTTCCAATGTGAGCCCTCAAAATAGTCACCAAGTGTGTATCTACAGCATCCAGAAACTGTTGGAGAAGTTAAAAGTTTGCATAAGGATAATTCACAAAGAAGAGAAATTAAATCTTCCTGCGGGATTTGTGCGGCAATTCCGGGGAGAGACGAGCTTTCTGATGGCTTTGAAAAATGAAGAGGAAAATATTTCCTTAGAAGAGAAAGCAGAGGATCCTGGGGAGAGAGAGCTGCATGCTTGAGGAATAAGGGACCACACGTGATGAAGGAAGTGGAGAATAAAAGAGAGAAATACTGCTTTCCTACAGCTCTCTGCTTCCGTGAAGTACCAAAAATTGACTGCCTAAAACTAGAAAAGTAGCGTAGTTCTGGAGTCCTGAAGTCTGAACAAAGTCTCAGCAGGACCGCATTCTCCCAGACAGCTGCAGGAAAAAGTGCTTTCCCAACGTTTCTGGGTGTGAGGTGTCACCTAACTTTAGTAGACGACCATCTAGAGTGTGGCCATCTTCTCTTTGTGTATGGTTTCGTACCTTCTTCCATGTCTGGCTGTCAGTCTCTGTCTCTGTGTGTTCCCTTTTTTATCTATATATTTGCTTATTATTCTGTGTGTGTGTGTGTGTTGTTGCACACACAGGTACAGGAGCATGTGTGCCGTTTCACATGCCATGGTCCACATGTGAAAATCGGAGGACAAGCTCCAGGGTCAGTGTTCAGTCTGTTCTTGTCCTCCACTGTGATACAGCCCAGCTGGAGAATGAGCTTCAAGAGAGTCTCTGCTTCCATCCCCAGCCCATCAGAGTGCATCTATCTCTACATGAGTCCTGGGAATCCAAACTTATCTTCATGCTTCCATGACAAGAACTTTACCTACTGCGCCTCTCTACAACCACAAATTTCTCCCGTTCAAATGGAAAATAAATCCCAGTAGGGTAGTGTCCAATCCAGCAAGTCTATTGAAACTGTTTTGTAAATGTCTCACTTCCAAATATTATGTTCTGGGCACTGTGAACTTAGGGCTTTAGTCCATCTTTCATCTGAACAGAGCACACAGTTTTTTCTGCAACTTGTCGTAAAGGTTGGGACGGTAGGCTGATAACTATGTTGAATCAGTCATTCAATCAACACACATTATTATGTGTGGTGTCCAGAACATGCTGCTGGAGAGAAGAAAAGGTTTCTGTCTACAAAGCACTCCAAGTTGTTTTATCAGACACAATGAGATTAGGGAAAACGTTTTATTAGTGTATTGTAATGTTTCATTCAGAACTTGGTGGCTTACGACAATATTAATGCATTATTTAGAATCACTCGGGTCTATGCAAGCTAGACTGCGTTTATATGGAGAAATTGGCAAGCCAACTTCCTAGCATAGTGCCAGTCGGGGCACTGTCCTCATGGCTCCTGTTGGGGCTTTTCTTCTCATGAGGGCCTTTGGAGACCTTGCTCATCTGGCAAAGGACTAACAAAACAAGAGAAAATCACCCAGCACCTCTCTTTCTACTCATAGCAAACTAGCCAAAGCAAGACACAGTGCCAACTTCAGATTAAAAAAAAAAAACTGTAGTCACATTGTCAAGGAAATTGAAACAGGGGAAAGGAAAGAACTAGAAGCAGAACACACATGGACCTTGCATCTAACAGAGCAAACAAACACACCGATTCAGGACACAGGTAACTTTGCAGGCTTCTTACTCACTCTACAGAAAGCATTAGTTTGCTCCCGTAGGGTGAAGTCAAAGCATTCTTTACTCTTGTCTTCTCAACTTAATATTAGTTGTTTGGGAAAGAAAAAAAACACATAATATTTAAGATAAAATAAAGGGGTTAACATCTTCCAAGAATTATATCAAGAGGACTCTGCCTAACTTGGTGGTAGATACAGCTTCGCTGATCACAATGAGGTAACAGTGGAATATGAAGTGGCTGTTACATTCTTAGGGGTTATGCACAAGGTCCCCACCACTCTGTGGGGTCACTCATCTAGTTACCTAGATATAAAGCATTCATGACATGGAGAGTACCAGAGAAGTGTCGGTGGTTATTTCTCCTTGTCAGTTACCAACAAGCCTATGATGTCAAGGGCTGTCTGGAAGCTTTATGGAAATGCAGATTAGATGTGGGCTCTAAGGCAGCGTCCAATCCAGAGCTGAAACCCTCCCACTGTCTGTGCTCACTCAGGATTCTTGCACATCATTTCCGTGTTACCATCATCCTTCCTCCATCCATGTGCACTCAACCTCGTCAAAGTGGCAGCTCCCACAGACCTAGAGACAGAAGACATCTCTGGGTCCCTGTTAGTAATTGAATTACAGTTCAAATGCATGAACCCTTCATCTGTGACAGAGACAAGGATCTAGATGTCACTGTGCTTCATCATGCAGAAGCTCACGTTTACTTCCATGGAGCAGAAAAAAACTAAAAGAAGAAATGATTGGCTACTTAGCGACATTTCTTATTCCTGTATTATTTTTCTCCTATTTTAAAGGTACCGCATGGTCATAGACAACTGAGAAAGTTAAAGAAAATTCTACAAAGAAAGACAAAGATTTACCTTCATAACCAGATTCTTCAGATAACACAGTCAGCATATTGGCTGATTTCTTTTCTGTAACTTTATGTGCAAAAATACATATCTCATATATAGTTGGAACTCAGAGAACAGATGGCTTGTTTCTTGTTCAGTTTTAATATTGTGGACATTAACCCAGATCATTTTTACAAAGTATTCTTCAGGAATAGGGTTTTTATGGCTTTGATTCATCCAAAAATATATTGATAGCTTTTCACTTTTCAAATTTCTTTTTGTACTATCTGGCATCCATAAGTAATAACAAGAGCTTGCTATTGGGATGCTTTTTTTTTTAATGATACTGACCTTCTATCCTTCAGATTTGTTTGTTTTGATTTGTTTTCTAAGCATCCATGCAGGGTATAGTATGCTGGTGATTCCTTCAGAGCACAGTTCAAAGAAGCAGTAATAAGGGGCAAGTTGCTAATGTGTGGTAATAAGATGCCTTGCTTAGCATTGCTTTGGAGGACCTTAAAGTTATCAAACACCATTTGCTTCTTTGGACAACTACACAGTGACAAAAATTTTGGGTGCTCCTGGATCATGGCCACATTCTTCCAAGTTACATTTTGTTTTCAGAGAGTAAATATAAACACTAAGTTACTCAGGAGGAAAGTCCAGTCCTTACTGTCAGGAGAGAAGAAATTAGGTAAGCGAGCTGCTGAAAAGTTTCCTGCTTCCGGCTAAGATGAAGCATGGAGCAGAGGCTCCTCCACCCCTTGGGGAGAGAGGGAAGGGGCTACGCAGAATGCCTAAGCCTGTCCTGAGGAGCCTTTGACCATCATGCCACACCCATGCAGGCTGTCTTTCTTTCACACTTATTTATTGTGCAGTGCTGGTGATTGAACCTGGGTCTTTATGCATGCTGGCCATGAGTTCCGTCTGGGAACAGCCTCCCCAGCTTAATGGAAGGTCAGAAATCACATTTATTTTTAATTAGATATTTGAGATTATATAATTGTAACATTTCTCCCTTCCCTTTCTCCCTCCAAATCCTCCTGTATTTCCCTTTCCTTCAAATTCACGGCCTCTGTTTTTCATTAATTGTTATCGTATGCGTCCTTGAGAAAGAGCCATGGGACGGGATCCACACTCCGTGTGAAAAACAATGCTTTTTCTGTGACACCAGGTCCTGGAAAACACGTTGTAATTTACTTGTTTCCTGAGTGTTTCCACAACCTCATTTCTCATCCTTCTTTACTGAACATCTGCTGGAATGTATGTGTGTGTGTATCACACATTAAAATATATACATACATTACACACAAATATGTATATATGTTAACATATTATATAGCATATTAATGAATATGCATAAGTAGTATATTATACTGTATATGTTAATATGTTAATATTATATGTGTATATATTTATTTATGATGATTACATTCAGACCTCCTGAATTACTGCATTGGTGAGGATTGAGATCAGGTCTTGCCTTACATGGTGCCTAGAACAAGTTCTTAGCTATCTTTATTATGTGTGTGGAAAGCTGGAGAGCCAGGTGACTTTCCTAGAAATGATAGGGCTGAGTCTGAAGCACAGAAGCGTGGAATTACTGATAGTGGCCTTCTCCTCAGCCTTGGCTTCACTCAGCAGCTCCATTGCCTCTAAGTCTTCCGTTTGCAATACAGCTTCCTTGTTAGTGCCATCAGTTCTCAGTTTCCTACCTCTCATCCTGTCCCCTCTCAGCTGGAGAGCCTTGTTGTCTCTCAGCTGTCTAAGACATTCAGACTGTTCTATAACTCTGGCCTTCTCATTACTATTCACATGTAATGCCACCACAGGGAAGCCCTCGCCCATGGCTCTCACTGACCCTTAAGAATGGCCTATGTAGTGCCCCCTCTCTATAACATCCTTTGTCTGTCGCAGAAAATTATCAGCTTGTTCTTCCTGTCATATGACCCCATCATATGCCTCATTGTTCCTTCCCAGTGAAGCTTTGCTCCCTCCGCAGCAAACGGCTCTTGTTTCCGGTTGTTTGTTCTACTTTCTAGACCCTTGCACAGGGTATCTTGCAATCAGCATTGTTTATTAGTCATGTAACACTCGCTCCATTATTACAGTGCTAAAACACACGAAGAGCAACAGCCATGGCAAAGCCAATTTTGTGGAGCCACCATAGCAAACACTATATTCAGCATGCAAGAGCTGGTTGCTGGGGCTGGAGAGGTCCAGCTGAAAGAGCACTTACTGCTCTTCCAGAGGAACTGGGTTTGATTTCTAGGACCCAAATGGCATCTTACAACCATCTTTAACTCCATTTTAGGGGAATTTAATACTCTTTTCTGGCCTCTGAGAACACCAGGCATGCAAATTGTAAACAGGCATACATCTAGGCAAAAATTAATTAATTAATTAAAGTTAAAAAATAATCACTAACAGTACACTTAGTGCAACTAACTGGTTAGGGTATAATAGCTAGATAAGATATATCTAAATACATAGATACACAAACATGTAAAACTATTGTTTTAGGAGAACAATTATTAGCAGAGCTACCATTTGTTTACTTTTCTTAAGTTGTATTTGTATTTGTGTGTGTATATCTGTGTCTGTGTGTGCATATGCCACATACGTGCAGGTACCTCCAAAGGCCAGGATATGACAATGGATTGCCTGGACCTGTAGCTGCAGGCGGTTAACAACCACTCTACCCAGATGCTGGAGTATAACCCAGATCCTCTAGAAAAGCAACAAGCATCTTAACAGTTAACCCATTTCTTCCACCCTTACTACGCATTTCTTGGTACTATAAAATATCTCTTCCTTTTTCATCTCCTCATTCCTTATCTCTTCCTGTTGGGAAGGGCCTTGTTTGTTTGTTGCAGGGCAGAGACTGACAATGAAGAGTCAAGTCCAAAGCCCCCTGCCTGGATGAGTTGAGATTCCAAGATCACAGCCTACATTTCAAAAGGCTCAACTGGATGTTTCAGTGATGGGTGTTTCAGCGGTGGCTACCACTGCATGGCTATTGCTAGTAGATTTTTATCTGTGCCTTCAACGGGGCCATGAAAGAACAGGCCCCAAAACAGTAAGTCAGGCTAAGAATGGCACTTTGAATAGCAATAATTTGTATTATTTTTTTTTGAAAAGAAATAAACATTAAGTTAATGCTCATTAGGAACCATGAGGATATGCTTCCTGGCACAGAAGTCTTCCTTCAGACAGAGAGAGAGCTCTGTGGTTCTTTCCGAGCTAACCAATGGAAAAGGAAACGTCATTTGTCTATAAAACGTGAGCAGTGTGGTGGGGGAGGTCAGAGAGATGCTTTCTTGTTCCACTGCCATCCACCACTGCAATAAATAAACAAAGAGCTGCCTGAGTCCGTTCTCAGAAGAGCCATTCCTAATCCTTTTAGGGCAGGAGGATGATTTGTGCACAGCAATCTCCTATCAACAGCTGTTCCTATTTCTCAGAGGATTCCAGTTGCTTCAAGAGGAAATATTTGGAACAGTCCCCTAGAGATTGTTCAGGAACAAGAGTGAGGTCCCAGCATGTGGAACAGGCAGATTCAAGATCCTACTGGCGCTCTGGAAGCAATTTTCAGGTGACTGTTCACTTAGAAGGATGTTTACCTTTTCTCTGCAGTGAAAACAGGTTGAACATGACAGAGATGCTCTGAAATGGATGGCCACTTTGGAACGGAAGAAAGTAGAAACATGACTCTGAGTGACACCTGTCTTTTGAAGACAGTAGAGACAATTTAGACACAACTACTCCTGGGAGCAGAAGCGATGTATGTCACGTCAACTTCCAGTCCCCCCACTTCTGTAACACAGGAACACTCGGGAGTGTGTGTGCAATGCGTCTGCCATTGCACAATTGCCCACTAAATGAAAAACAGCAGACTTTTCCTGCTGTGCTCTTATTGACAGGATTAGTCCCCTATTATTAATATATATAGCCTTTGAAACTATCATAACATCCAAACTCATAGTAATTAAAAATTCATGGGGCTACAAAGATGACTTAGATCGTAAAGTATCTGACGAGCAAGCATGAGGACCTGCTTTTAGATCCTCAGCACCCATGTCGAAGGCCAAGTGCAGTGGTACACTTCTAAATAGTGCTGAGATCCATCAAACTCATTGCCCAGAGAGCCTAGCCAAATCCAAGAACTTCAGGTTTATGAGAGACCATGGCTCAAAATATAAAAATGAATAGCAATCACAGACATCTGATGTCAAGCTCTGTCCCCCATATGCACATTCACACACTTGGTCACACCTACACTAGAAAGTAGACACAACATGCACGTGCGTGCGTACACACACACACACACAAAAAAAACACAAAACCAAACAAAGTGCACGTTTTCTTGATTTTCTACAGTTCTCTAACATTCTAGCACTACTGGCTGAAATGCACAAGCTTACCGAGAATGTTTCCTGGGCCTCACGTTCCGGTCCTCAAACTCTGGCTATAAATTACACTGTCATCTTCAAGTGCTATTGGCCAGCATCAGATCGGGATGGAGTCCACACACTCTGAAGACTAGCGAGAGCTCAGTGCTTCCTTCAGGACTTCAGGTCACTTGACAAATTTCCACCCAACTCTGCCCTCCCTACCAGACACAAGAGCATCTTTTCAATACCTGCTGAAGTCATTGCTGCCATTCCAGAAACAAGCTCAGAAAAATGTACTGAGAAATAAAAATGTCTGCAGACATTTCTTCCCCTGAGCCTTCCAACTCTAAGAGATAGAAGGCTCTATCAAGTCAGTCAATTTCATCTTAAAGGCAAATAAAAAGTTATTGGCACCAGAGTTCAAATATTTCATGAAGAGTAACACTTGAAAAATGGGTAAAATATGTTATTGATTTTATATGCAATTTGAAAAGAATGGAAACACTTCTTATGCAACTCCTGAAGCAGCGTTCATTTTCCAGAGTGCTTAATCCTTCTAAGTGATTTGACTATTTCTTAATATCAGTAAAGATTGCACGTAATCATTTGCCTTCAGATTCCTATTTCCAGGTTTCAGAAACACGACAACATTTTTCTAAAGATGCATAAATTAACATCTCTGCTCACATCTCTGCAAACCCACACCAGGACAACCAGGGCTGCGGAGGTGCTGGGCACGGAGACTGTCTTAGTAACCCACTTCCCTCTAGGAGGCAGATGCCCCTGCTCTCCAAAGGCACCGGACTCAGATCAGAAAGCCTCTGCCACTTAGGGGCCACACTGTAGTATCAAAATCCCATACACCATGGGCGGAAGAAAGGGGCCTCGTGTCTGATTTCACGTCCTCAGCAGCTCTTAGCTGGAACCCAGAAGCTCACAGCTACACAGCTTTAGGATGCTGTGGGCAGTTTACTTCCAGCTGTGCCCACCTAGGCAAAATGAGTTGGCTAAAAGAAGCAATTGCCTGGTGATTCAGGCTCAATCACAACCCCTGACCAGAAGCAACCTGGGGAATTTGCAATTTTTGCCAAATGAGTCAGGTTGAATACTTTCGGATTTAAAGCTGTGAGGAAAAAAAAAATGTGTAATTCTACATCTTGAGAACTTCAGAGCAAGGCTTATGGTTAACTTGTAAGCATTCATTGTGTGTGTGTGTGTGTGCACGCACACGTGCACTTATAATATGATGTGTTGTATGTATGTGTGTATAATGTGCATATGTGTGGCATGTGTGTATAATACGTGTATGTGAAGCGTGTTAGTGAGTATAGTGTGACTACATGTATATGGTGTGTGTGATATGTATGTGTGTGCATGTAATATATATATATATATATATATATATATATATATATATATATATATATATATATTATGGTATGTGTCGTGTATGACCACATGGACACAGTGTGTATGTGGGATAACTGTGTATATATGTTGTATATGTGTGATGTGTGTGATATTGTGTAGTGATATTTTATTTGTATTTTAATAAATAAAGCTTGCCTGAAGATCAGAAGGCAAAACAGCCACACTAGTCAGCCGTACAGGCCAGGTAGTGGAGGGACACACCTTTAATCCCAGCGGTCACACTAGGTAGCCATAGAGGCTGGGCAGTGTTGGTGCATTCCTTTAATCCCAGCACTAGAGAGGAATATAAGGTGTGATGAGAAAGAAATATGCTCACTTTCCGTCTGAAGATTTCAAAGAGGTAAGAGGTCTCTAGTGGCTAGGCTGCTTTGTTTTTCTGATCTTCAGATCAACCCCAATATCTGTCTCTCGGTTTTTATTAATTGTTCTACAGTATAGTGTGTATACATGTGCAGTGTGTGTATTGTGTGGTGTAGCTGTGCATGTAGGTGCTATAGTATCTCTGTGTGGGTTACTATGTATATGTGGGGTGTGTGTGTGTGTGTGTTACAAGGAACAGAACAATCCTGGTGAGAAGATCTCACATTTTAGCAATTGTTAGAATCTCCAAGACTCACTGAAAGCAAACTTCAGGCTGCAGCCCTGTGATAATTAGCTTTACATGTCAGCTTCATAGAACCTAGCCTCCCCGAGGAAAAGAGCGTCCATAAGGGATTGTTTCTAGAACACGCTGGCCTATAGACATGCCTCTTGTGCTATCTTGACTGCCTTACTTGATGTGGTGAGCCACAGCATGGAAGCGAGAACAGCACAAAACAAATCTGAACCCTATTATCAACACTTTGAACACTGAATTTCTGTGAAGTCGTGAACAACAACAGCAAAAACAACCTATTTGGTTACCAGTGACTTGTAGGTTAGCAGAGAAGAGACAGAAGATACTGTGCTCTCTTTTTCTGCAACAATGCCACATGCATTCAGACACTTGTCCACCATGACAGTCTCCATACGCAAAAACCTTGATGTCGTTTACTTTTGAGAATTCACGTTGACATGCATGGCTAACATTTGGACTGGCAAAATGAAATGGACTCTAATTTATTTAGGAAAAATTTTCTTCAAGTCAGGGTAATTGGCCATTTTCATGAATTAAAACTTTAAATGGCATTAAAATGTTATTTAAGGCAATTTGATCATATTGATACTTAATAACAGCTTGGTTACTCAATTAAAATCAAATAAAAATGAATTTGTCTGATGTACATGGTGGCTCATAATCCCAGAAGTTGGGAGTCAACATTAGATCTCTGTGAGTTTGAGGCCAACCTGGTTGTACAGTAAGCTCCAAGCCACACAAGGCTGTTATATAGTAATACCCTATCTCCAAAAGAAGAAAAAGAAAAAAGGAAAGAATGAAGAAGAAAAGAGAAAAGGAAGTCAACTAATCTAATTTAAA
The DNA here is from genome assembly GCF_950005125.1 of Chionomys nivalis. Classification (NCBI taxonomy): domain Eukaryota; kingdom Metazoa; phylum Chordata; class Mammalia; order Rodentia; family Cricetidae; genus Chionomys; species Chionomys nivalis. The sequence goes on along the minus strand of NC_080089.1, from coordinate 16,792,259 downwards.
TTTTCTTTCTTCCTTTTTTTTTTCACCAACCTTGTGGAAATGGTTTTTCATCCTCTGGTTTTGAGGACCCCTGTTTTAGATGTATTTCTGTTTAACTTTATGTAACTGTAAATGATGAAGAAAATAATGCCGTTCTTCTTTGTAACAAGTAGACATATTTTCATCTGCACCTAAGATATCTTTTTAAGCAGTTGCACTGGAGAAGAAAATAGATACTGGAGGTATAATGGCTATGAGATGGGAAAATGGAAAGACAGAATAGATCTAACTTCTTTTCTAAGATTTAGGAATACGATTAGCTCATTTTAGAGTTGCTTGGCAATTTTCCCATTGATTGGCAAATGGGCAAGTCCCATCCAAAGTCCACACGGGTTATATGAAGCTCTGAATGCTTCTTCACCGTAACATAGAAACAGTTTCTCAGTAAACTAGTGCACACAAGCGTACCCCATTCGTAACCTACTCACTGTACTGAACTGTAGAGACAAACAGTTAAAAAAATTAATTTGCCAAAATAAGTTTTAAGATAATAATTTTAAAAGAAAAAAATCCTCAAAATACTTGAGAAAAGACAAGTTCAATGAGAGGCCTGGAGAGTTGTATGAGAACATGAAGGCAATGAGGTGGGCTCTGGAGGTGGCCATACTCTGGTAAGGGAGAGCATTTGCCCTTTCAGTACTGTAGACTGACTATGGACTAAGTCTACCCCAATTATCTCTTATTATCATCAGTCGTGGGTAATGCTGGATTTAACATATGAGTAAAATGGGGCGAGTAAAGAGCCCTCTTCACTAGGATAGCAGTCGTCATGGTAACTACACAACCCAAGCCATTCAAGTCACAGCCCTTGCCACTGCTACATTATTGTAAAACGTGTTCTGATAAATGGTGGTTTCTAAATCCACCCAAGACCCACGAGGGCAGATAACTCATTATATCCCCAGTGCTGAGCGGAGCCAAGTACACAGCTGCCCAAGAATAACGTTGGAATGAATAGATGGATAGATGAACACAAATGAATGAAAGGGGGAAGAGGAATTCCTAAAAGGGACAGAATTGTACAAGATAAAACGGCTTTTATTACGTTGATTAGTCTACTAGCCCAGTAAAGAGAGAGTTGTACCCTGAAACAGATACAAAATAAAATTTGAAGGATAAAGTCAGATGGTAAGAAGTTCCCTTGAGGAAAGTCATGTAGTTAGATATATCCATGTCTGGTCTGGATGCTCTTTGAAATTAAGGACAGGGTTGCATCCACATTAAAATGTTTAAGTGATTGCTGAATGCTCAGTCTTAAAAACTGGCATGTATAATATCATCCCCAACAAGAGCCAGGGAACCTCACCGGAACAAAGGGATGGGTGAATTGGAAGGGCGAGAGGATAGGGAGGAGCTCAGTGAAGCACTGTCTCCTGTAGGCGACGTATTCAGTGTAATTCTGAACACATGGCAGCTTGGACTACCTGAAAAAGACCTGCATACACACACAAAGGCATGAAAGTAGGAGGAGATTAATTGGGAACAATAAGGGGGCCTGAAGTGTTGGGAGGGTAATGGGGTGGTTATTTTCACAACGCATTACACACACTTGTGTGAAACTGCCAAAAATTAAACTCTTGCAAAAAAAAAAAAAAAGTTGTGTCAAGGAAGCATATGTTCAAAAGAAGGATGTAATGCTCCCATCTTGGCCTGGTAGAAAGCAAGTCTATAGCATGTCGTGCAAGAATAAGTGGAAAATTTGGGAATAAGTCAGACTGTGCTTTGGAGTTACCACCTACTGCAGTTCCATAAAGCAGCAGTGACCTACTTCCTCCAGGGAGGCTTCAACTGCTAGCACTTCTGCCGCCTCCCAAATCAACAGCAGAAGTGAGGGATGAACTGAGAGAAGCTTCACACTCAAATGGCAGCACACAATAAAGCATGGCTTTATCTGGTCCCCAATATAATGATAAAGCCATGTTCGCTTGATTTAATATTACGAGGTGTACATGCTAACACCTCCTTAAATATCCCATTTGGTCATCAAAATATCTTTTAAACAAAAAACATAATTCAATGTTCTCAGCGTTAAGAATAAGACAGGCATTACCTCAGATGACATACAATAAAATCTTCCTGGACACAGAGATAAACTCAATGAGACGAACAGGTCTGGGTAGAATGTGAGAGACAGAACTGATCACTGAGAGAGGTCTTGTAAGTACATCGATAGAAAGCTGGGCATGTATGTATTCCTGTGTGTGATCAATTCGCTGTATATACATATGGATATATATATATATATGGTATTGAAAAGATAATTTGAATAATAACTTGGCAGTTGCTTAGTGTAAGCGACGATTATGAATGGTGATGGGACATGGACAAAGGGGTTTACTGCTTCATTCACTGTGTTACACAGTAGCTTCCATGATGTAAAATTTCATTTTTCCCGTTTTTTCCTTTCCCTTTCTTTTCGTAAATTTTGCTTCATTGGGGGGGTGGATGCAGGGATGGGGGCTGGTTTCAAAGGGACAGGGAAATGAATGGGGTCAAAGTGCATGATGTAAACATCACATAGAATAAATAAAAAACAAAGAATGAATGAAAAGGAATAGCAATAGATGCATTCATTAGCTTGGGATGGCCAGAAAGTGCAGTGTGGCAGAGAGACTTGCTGGAGAGACTGGAAAAATGGCCCAGAGCTTCAAATCACATGCTTCCAGAGGACCCTGCCCAGTTCCCAGCTCCCATATCGTGTCAGGCAGCTCCCAATTGCCTCCGTCTCCAAAGGATATGATATCCTGTGGCATATACTCACACGCATATAGGTACATGAAAATAAAAATAGTAAAAATAAATCTTTAAATATTTCACTGGAAGAACTTCTCAGGGAGAGGCGTGAGTGTGATCCCAGGAGCACAAGAGGGGCCGGAGGGCTAGAGCCAGAGGGAAGGAGAGTGTGTGCACCCTGGCCCACCACTCTACTGCTGCTTCAAGCAGCAAGCCCACCCCAGAAGCTGTGTGGAACACACCAACCCTCCATCTACACATGTCCTATTGGCTAAAGATTTCTCAATGTTTAATCTCCTACATGTCTAGATGTCCATTTATGCTGAATGCTTCAAAAAGACCCTGGGTGGGAGGTGAGGTACAAGTGAGGCTCAGGGTACAACCCAATCAGTACAGCTTGCCAAATCCAGAAGAGGAAGGTGTTTGTTTAAGGGGAGAAATGAGGCCCAGAGACAGCATATTTCTGGTTTTTCAGTTTAGTGTTTTTTTTTTCTGTGTTGTTATCAGGTCTAATAGAGAACTCTCATGTTTTCTTCTCTTGTTTATTCTTCACTGAATGAATTTATCCACTACACGAGGACTTATACATGGCTCTGTGGGTGGAAACTTAAGTATTATAAACCTGTTTCGTTCATTAAGTTCATAGTTGTATCAATGATGTGACCTCAATACCACAAGTACATAGTAAGTTATGTTATGAAGAAATAGATATTTTTCTAATATCAACAAGAATTTCTTGCTCCCCCAATTATAAGCCAACCAGAGAGTGTTCCCCTGAATAAATTACTCCACCCACTTGCAGAGAGTCCTTCACCCCCAGGTTGTCATGACCCATTTCTGCTCTCAGAGTAGAGATGGTTTACTACCTACACACTGCCTGAGGGCAGGAGGCAGAGAGTTAGATTTCTGCGCTTATAGGCAAAGTGCCTCTGAGGCATGAGAGAGCTGGACTCCCAGAGCATCCGTGTTCCTCCGGTTACCTGGCCAGCTTCCCAGGAAGGAGGTGGAAGATGGCCTATCCTCCTGCCAACATCACTTCCCTGAGCATCCCAGGAGCCAACCAGCCTCCAGCTGACTCTGCCCAAAGTGCTGGCTTCAGGCGGTAGCTCTCCTCCTCATCCCTTCCACAGAAACACTGGAATGAGAAATTCTTGATTCATTAAAACCTTTGATGCAATGGTAGCTGCCTTGGGTCAGTCACAAGGAATACACCATATCGGGAGCATATTTATATGACAATAAACTTTTAATACCTAGGAACGTGCCTGAATAAAAAAATAAAATCAGAATTAAATTATGCAAATGACAACTTTTCGGAGAGCAGGTAAGTTTTCTTCTGGCCTGTGTCACGGTGAAGCCCTGGACACCATCATGCTTCTGGCCTGGAATTAGTTGATGTATGAGGAGCTATCAGTATTCCTTAGTATTTCCATTAACCGCTCAAGGCAAGCGAACCGAGCATGCAGAGTGCTTTATGGGGCAGTCACGACAGTGCAGAAGGCTGCAGAAGGCTTTCAGGGGGAACGTCCCACCTACTAAGAGTGGAGGGCTTTTTAGAGCACATAGGCCGGCCCCTGAAGACCAGGAAAATAAATTCTATTAGCGCTTCAAAGGGCACGACTGAGGACAAAGACTTTTAGCTGCCACAGACACGGCTCCCCAAAGAGAAAAGCAGGGGTCAAAATAAAAAGGGATTTTCTCTGCACAGCAAATCTGCAGACCTGGGCACCGCTGTCGGTGTCAGTGTCCAGGAGAAGCTGCCTGGGAGAAGGCATTCATTCCAAGCACCTCCTTGGGGTGAACACCTGCTTCAGGCAAATGGGGGCGGGGCTCAGGCGGAGGCGCGGGCCCATAGTTAGGTGTAGTTAGGCGGGACTGTTCCAAAGCTCCCAGGCCTGGAGCAAGGGCTGAAGGGCTAGCTCAACTGCAGCAGTGGAGAGTGTGATGGGGGAGGGGTGACATTTGTCAGAAATCCTTGGACTCATGAGGGTGACACAGAAGTTAGAGGAACTAAAGGGCCTCCAGTTGGCGTTGCAAATCACCTAGCTCCCCAGAGATCACTCACTCTTCCCCATCCTAAATGCCTTCCCATCCCACATTGTTTCAGATGGGGTGGGGGTGTTGAGTCATGTTACTCTTTAGTCGGATTCCTTCCCACACAAAAGTGATCCCGGGGATCTGAAATACGTGGGAAAGCAATGATAGATAGTCTAGTGTAGGCAGCAGGAGGTATAACGTTTGATGGTTTGGTCCACTGCGTTTTCAACTAGCCTGATGAGCTTGGATGAACCATGTTGGCCTCATCGTGACTTCGTTTCCTCATCTGTTCCGGAGAAGTCTAGTGCACTCTCGGCAGCGGGATGCATCGCCAGGGAGATTGAATGTGGTGCGTGCGCGCACGCTCTCAAAACGGCAGGGAGCTCTCCCCACTACTGCCTCTGCACCGCACTTTGGTGCGTTCTTTCAGTCCAGCGAGGGGTGGAGGAAGCCTCGTCTCTAAAATTAGTCCAGCTTCCAGGAGAGGCGCCCAGAGCATCCTGCTGCGGGCAGCCGCGTCTCCCCGGCCCCCACCCGCGCCCCTCGTCTGTGCGTGGAGCTGGGAGATCACTGGCCGTCCCCCCACGAGGACGCAGCTCTGCGGGGAGGGAGGCGGAGACAGCGAAGCTGGGTCTTGGCAGTAAGGCGGCGGCAGCGAGGGGGAACCCGGAGCAGCTCCTAGACTAGCAGTAGCGGTGCAGGCTGCCGAAAGCAGACGCGAGAACCGCTCCTCCCGGCAGGCTGCGCTGTGATCTGGGCTGTGCGGTGGGACCTCGTTCCCGGTCCCCCTCCTCCTGCCGCCATCCTCCTCCGACTCCCCTCCTCCGCCCGCTAACCCGCAGCGGTAGCGGCGTCCTGAGCACCAAGCGCCGGGCACCTCCACTCGCTGCCCCAGCCTCAGTCGGGAGCACGCGGCGAGCACTGCGGCGGTGGCGGCGGGGTGGCCAGCACACCCTAGGCCGGAAAGGAAGACCACGGAGGACGCGTCTGGTGCAGGAGAGCATCGCCGGCCGAGGCAAGGGTGCGTGAGGATTTTTAGCGTGCTTATTTGGCTGCATGGTGCACTGGTCTGAGCGCACCTTTCTCAGTACCGCCCCAGCTACCAGGTTACAGAGAGGCTGTGATGGGGCCTCCGGCAAGCTAAAGCCACCAGAAAACGTGGGGGAAACTTTTCACCTTGTAAAGTTCCTGCCTGGGTGCTACCGGGAGCTGTGGTCTTTACCGCTACTAGCTAGAACCCAGGGAGGCTCAGCCCTGCGTCAGGAGCCAGGAGATGAGTACGGGAGTTGGTCAAGTTTAGAGCTAGGATTAAGAGAAGAGAGGGTTTGCGCGTCTGCATGCTTGCACACTGCTCTGGGTCCTCACTGATCTGTGGCGGCTGGCTGCAGGTGGATTTGATCAAGTGGCCAGTCTGCTTGGTAGCTGGCGCTTGCAGCATTCAGTGGGAAGGCGCAGATGCCAATGGATGCACTTGCAGGACCCAGAGGCGCAAGTTGGGTGCTTGCTAGAGGCGGCTAGGAGTGGAGCAGAGAACCCAGCCTTCACTTCCACCGGACAAGTACGGCCCAGACTTCGCCGGTCCTCTCCCCAGGTCTGAGTCTTGTAGGTTAGTGAAAGGTACTGAATGACAGCAGACTTTTAACTGGTGCGACACTTTGGCCGAATAGTCAGGAGATGATCCCTGTTGTTTTGACGAGATCCACCCGAATCCTTTGGGAGAAAACATGATTTTTGGCGGGTGGGAGAACGAGCTTTGCTATTTGAAAAGAGAATAGCCCGAGTCTGACCATCCCGGGGATGCCGAAGGGCCCTTGCGGCTCCGCGTGGGCATGTTGAAGGCGCACTGTTCCGCGCCCGGAGTCCTTCTGAGGGTGCTGAGCGGGACTGTAGGTTCGCCAGAGTACAGTTAGGGATCTTAGGGAGCTAGCTGGAGGTGGCAGGGGGGTTCTGAATGGATTTCGCTTCGCGCTCGGTGAGCAAGAGGACTTGGCCAGCTGGGGTCGCTGAGCTAAAATGCATCGGGCTGGGCTGACGAGAGGTGGCGAGCCCGGGTATTTTTAGCAGTATACCACGTTCACCGTTTCTTTCCCCAGCTGACTTTTGTCGCGTGTGTTTTCGGGAATGTTTAAGCTCTGACCAGGATTAGACTTTGCAGAAAGCAACTCGTGTTGCTTTTCTCTGTCCGTCTCTTGCTTGTTGTGGTACGCTTGGAGAGAGGATGGGATGCAGAGTGGCGGGTGTTCCCGGGCGCGCTAAGGCTCATCTCCTGGCTCCTGCTACCAGAGGAAAGGGGGCGCTCTTGGGTGTGCGTGCTGGTTGTGTCACCCACCTTGAAATACAATAACGAGCAAGCCCGGCCATGGGGTTGTCCACAAATGGACGTGAAGGTAGGGATAGGCTGCAGACAGTGAGGTGGCCGTGGAGGCTAGGAGTCTCCTGGAAGCAAGAAGCGCTGGCATCCCGGAACAAGGTCAGCTAGTTTTCCGAGCCTCCCTAGGAGAGCCCCACTTGGCCGCCGCGTGCGCTCGGGACCTGGATCTTGCTTGGGGTATTCCCGAACCCGGTATACAGCGGCTTGAGGGAGAAACACTGGACCAGGCGAAGAATGGGAGAGTCTTTCTCTGGTTTCCCCTCCTCCCCGCCCCCCAGACTCCGGCGTGTTTGCTTCCAAGTTGGATCCCACTTCCATTTACAAGTGTCAGACAAACCGCGCCAAGCACCCGCTCTCCCCGACTCAGTCAGATGGGGGAGGGCGCAGGGCGGGAGCCTTGAGCTCACCAGGGTCGGCTCCCGCACAGCAATCCGGAGTGGTTTCCTAGCTTTTAAGCCTTGATGTTTAAAAGGTATATAGAAGAAAACTGCAAAGCTCACAGCACTCATGGACACTAGCGTCCCAGTCTTTTATTCTCCTTTCCACCGGCACATTCATTTTTCTGGCCCGATGCTTGTCTTTTCAAAGACGAGTTTGGGTGGTGGGAGGAGGGGCGGGGAACTGGCCGCCAGTCCACCTCGGTGGCTTTGAGCTCCCGGCTTTGTTGCCAGGATTTGCTTGCGCCCGGGCCGAGTTAAAATAAATGTAGAAAGACAAAAACGGGCCAGACATACTGCAGGCGAAGCTTCCTTGATTCAGGCACTGGAAAGGGCTAACTGCCATCTAGGAATTGAGGACCCAGAGGCCGGCATCACAGCGTGGATGGAAAGAGCATAGCTCCCTGGCTGCGGCAGGCACCCAACTCTGGGTTAACCAGTGCCTGCGCGGGGGCGGGGTAAGGGTGGGGGAGGGGCTCAGTGTGATGTGGAGATTGAATCTCATCAGGAAAGAAAGGGAGGAGATGGGAGAGAGGAGGGAGAAGAGATTGAGAAATAGAAATTATATGGACGCCTAGGAATTTCTGGTCATTGACAACTTCTACTCTCCACCCTAAACCTTTGCCCTTTTTCCTTCTTATGCCAAAATTGGACAGTTGCACGGGGAGAATGTTTTTAAAAAGCACGCAAGGAAAACAGGGAGCCAAAAGACAAAGAGTTTTTTAAATGCGCAATAACTTCTGCTTCTTGACATGCTTTTTATGCAGTACGGTTGGTGCGGGTGAGGAATTCAATTGTTTTTTTTTTTTCTTTTTCCCTTAACATTGTATAGGGAGAAAAGTTGTCTATCAGAATTAAAGCAAAGAGTTAAAACCAATTCAATCAAAAGTCCCCTTTGTTGTCTGCGGGACTTGTACAATGAATGACGTTGGAGTCGGTTTCTATGTACTATGCTCTGGAAGGAGAAAGTTCCCAGAACTGTCCCCGCAGTTAATGTCTTCATATCTGAGCCACACAGAACTCTGCCTGAGAGACAGCTGGCCGAGAGATCAGAAATTGGTCAGCTGCTGAGCTGGCTGAATCCCTCATCACTGCAGGATTTTCACAGCCAGGATGTGTTGCCCAGGGACCGGCTTTGCAGCCTTGCCTCCACCTTCCATTTTTATTTATTCTGGTTTCTGGCAGAGACATTTTGGGAATTTTTAAATAGTTGAAACCCAGTCAGTCTGTTAAGTAGCAATTACATTTATGCTGAGTTAGTAAGAAATGAAACTAGTAGCAATAAACGGGACTGGGTAGGGGTGGGGTGCCCACTGACCTGTGTGGTATGTGGGTATTTTGCTAGCTCACGGCTTTTTGTGACGCCGGAGTTCTTCTGACTGCTCACACAAGAACAGTGGCAGGTTGTGTTATCATCCCAGTGTTCTTCCCATGCTGGGAAAGAGCCGGCTCTAATCTAGATAATGAGTTATGTCAAGTGGAAAGAAATAGGCAACCACCATCAAGAATAGGGTCTTTAATCATAACCCTCCAGTCAGAGGGTGATCTGTGAGGGGCTGTGTTGCTAAGGTATGTTCATGTTTCCTCACAGACCAGCAACCTAGTGACTTTTTCTTGTTACTATTGTGTTGGGTCTGGTGTGCCTCTGTTGGAGCCAGGTGACTGCTGGATGAAAGGGGTATGCATACAAGTGGGGTATGTCTCGTATTTCCCTCCGAGTTACCCACAGGATTTTCCTTCTGTAAGAACATTGAGTAAGGTTCATGTCCTAGGCTGAGGTGAACTTGCTCCTTTACATTGATGAGGCCCATCTTTACTGAGTGTGGAAACACCAGAACTGGAAGGGGCAATGAAAAGCAAGGGACCTGCTATAGTCTCAGCACTCAGGTTATGGAAGCAGGAGGATCAGAAGTTCAAGGTCATTCTAGAGTCCACAGTGAATTTTAGGCTACCAGGCTAGCCTGAACCATAAAACCAAACCGGGTCTCAAAATGAGGGTGGTTAATAAGCCCAAGGGGTAGGACTAGTTTCCTGTCTAGTTTCTTCATCCAGGAGAAGTCCACCAATGAGCATGTTTACTAACACTAAAGGGAGGAACAGGGACAGCCCTGCTGTTTATTAACAAGTTTCTGCCATTCTTCTCTCTTTTACTTCCTCCCTGTCATTTGTTCCATTTTTTCTTCCTCTTTGCCTCTTCTTCCTTCCCTTCCTTTATCTTACTGTTGATTACACCACTATCTGCTTATTTCTACCCAACTGTGAGGATGAGCATGTGAAGACCCACAGTGTCAGCTTCCTTCAGGAGCCTGGGTGTAGAAAGCTTTTCTCCGTGTGTTCATTTGTCTCCACTGGTATTTCAAACATAGTGATTTCTTTGAAGATCTTCTCATCTAATGACTTTTCTCCCCGCTGACTCCTTTCTCCATTTTTCTCCAAGAATATTTTTGAGGAACTGCCCTTTAAAACAATCAGCTTCTGGCCACAGACTGGCTTTATTGAGAAGATACAGAGGACTTGTCTGGTGGCTCGAATTGCTCTGTTTCAGCTTCTGTCAGTCACAAGGAAAATAATAAATTACCCGTTCTAGAGATTGTGGATTGAAGTGGAATTCCCAAGTTAGATTCAACTTCAACATTACCTTCTTCCTCCTTAGTTCTCGCCAACCCCCAATTCAATTGATTTGTTTCTTTGTTTGTTTATTATCTTGAATACATTACATCTTGACCACACCCTCCCCTCTCTCTACTCCTCCCATCTCTCAACCCTTTCCCTTCCCTCCACTCTTCTCCCCACAAGCTCCCCTCTCCCCCAGATCTGCTGTTTCTTTCCATTCAGAAAGAGCAGGCCTTCCAGGATATCAACCAAACACGGAATAGCAAGTTACAATAATACTAGACACAAATCCTAGTCTCATGGCTGAGTGAGGCAATTGAGTAGGAGGAAAAGGATCCCAAGAGCAGGTGAAAGAGTCAGAGACACTCCCATTCCCACAGTTAGAAGTCCCACAAAAACACAAGCTAACAACCATAGCATAAATGCAGGCTCCATGATTGTCTCTTCAGTCTCTGTGAGTCCCTATGAGCCCTACTTGGCTGATTCTGTTGTCATGCGCTGATATAGAAACCTTGGAAGATTTCTGGGTGGGGTCAAGCATTGTCTTCCCTCAGATATTATCTTCTGAAGATGATGCCTTCTTAGATACAAAGGTTACACACAGGACCTGGATAGGTCTCAAATCTAACTTTCTCAGCCTTTAAGCATTCAATATGGTAAACCATAGATTATGTTTAATGAAGGAATTACTAATGCTTGCTTCTAGGTGTGTTTCTGTTTTTCATTATGCAAAGCCATGCAGATTTTAAGGTAATTAGCTTTTTTGTTTTTCTTTTTTACAAGTTGAGTTCACTTTCATTTGTCTCTACTTAATCTTTCACTGTTGCTTATATCATTTCAACACCTTTTCTTTTGTTTTAAAAGATAAGACCCTGCCATGTGGCCTGGAATTCATATGTAGCCAGGCTGGCTTTAAACTGAGAGTCTTCCTCCTAACTCCCAAGTGTTAGGACCAAAGGCTATTACCTCCATGCCCAGAATTCATAAGATTCAAAGAATAGCTGGCTACACCCAATCCTTTGAATCTTTGTTTCTCTTCTTGTTGCAGCAATAAAAACAATCTGACCTAAGCAATTTAGGAGAGAAACTATTTACCAAGTTCACAATTCCAGATTATAGGCCTGCTCATTACAGTGGCAGGAGCTAGGGACAATTGGTCACATTGTATCCATAGTCAACAAGCAGAGACCAATAAATGTTTGCGCTCAGCTGCCTCTCTCCTCACTAAGTCCACTGCCCAGACCATGGAGTGGTCTGCTCACATTCGGGATGGGTCTTCCCATCTCACTTAGTCCGATTAAGGAAATCCCTCAGAGGCAAGTCCACAGTCTACCCAAATCTAGCCAATCCCTCACTGAGGCTTGCTCCTAGGTGTTCCACATCCTACCATACTGACCACTAAAAGCATCCTTCAATTCTTTGAATACTCCTTGTTCCATGGTAAAGTGGGAGACAAGCGTGCATCTGCCCTGTAAATCAAAACATATTTGCAGTTATTAACTGAAAAAAAAAACAGTGATAATGAGCAGTGCCTCGAATAGAATGGTGAGTGAATATGAGATGGTATACATTTTTAGAAGAGGTATAGTTTTCGTTCTCAGTGAGTTTGCTCTCTCAATTTTATATATATATATGTATATACATATACATATATATTGCACTTATACATACACTTAGATGCAGTGATAGTGAGCTGATCATATTCCCTACCATTTATCTCCTTTTATTAATCTTAATGAAGCCTGAACATATAATGTAGTCACTGGACATGCTAAAGAGGATGTTGGAATGGTATTTGATAGTCTATGAGGGATTACAGAATTTATCCAACCTTTTCTCCATTATCCTCTTGTGGTTCTCCACAGTGCCAAGTTCAAACAGGACTCGGGGTTTGGGAATGTGTCTGGAAGCCTGAATGCAAGTGTAAATGGTGTGTTCTGAGCCTTACCTCTCCATATCTGAGACTTAGCTATAGACAAACAGCTAGGTATGGCACAGGGAATTCTGAAGGTACCTCACCAATTAGTTTTGCTGCTTACACTGAAGCTGACAGGACAAAACAATAAGCAAAACCAAGAAAAGGAAATAGACTGAATGTGATCACGATTCCTGAATATGAGAGGGGAATCTCCATGTTTGTTATTACTGCAAGTTTTTACAACAGGAGTACATAGGATTCTGCTCATCTACCTTTTTTTCCTTTTCTGTTTTATTCTTCTGCTATACTAGAGACAAGTGCCCACAATAGATAAGGGAGGCATAACCATGGAGACTTAACTAAATAAAGAATTAATTTCTTAAGGATGGTCACCAAATTACATTCCAAGGACTTGAGAAAACATGTAGTCTTTTCAATGTCACACAAGGTCAAATGAGAGCTCCAGAGCAGCCAAGTGATGCTTCGTGTTTTAGATGTACCCCGAATTATCAGTCCTACTAAATTTCACCAAATGCTACTTAACGCTTAAGAGCATCTTAAATCCTACCTATGGCAGGCATTACAATCAGGATATATGTGAGTAATGACAGTACAAATGTCAGATTTTTTTAATTGTTTGTTTTTGTAAACAAAAGTTCTTGGAGGTTTTGTTTGCTTTAGAAGTCTAATGAAGCTGTTTTGGTAGGAGAAGCCTCTTGGACATTTTGGAAATCTAGAACATCTACTGCAGGCGACATTCTCTTGACTATTAAAGTATAAATGTGTAAGGAATATTTTGGACTTCTAAGATATATTTCTAGGTGTGTCTGGGTGTCTGTGCTTGACAATCAGTGGGAGCTGAAGGATGGTAGTGGCTGACCTCATATGTGGAAAATCAATGCAGGAGATTCATGCAGCTCACACGGGTCAAGTAACAACTTGCCACCAAGGTGTCTTGAGCCTCTCTTTTCTCTGGAGAACCTCATTTCTAAGAAGTGTACACATGAAATTGGGCCATATGCATACAGCTATTATATGACTGGTATGGTCGAGAGATAAAGGTATGATTCTTTCCCGTCCTTGAAGTAAAAATGTTTTATTGTAGCCATCAGATAAACCAGAATTCAGAAGTGTACAGTATCTCCATTGGAAACCTAACTTCAGTTGGTAAGACTGTATAAGGACTTTAGAAAGTCAGTTAAATGGAAAATATGCCTAGAATTGAATATAACTAAAGAATGTTGAAGTCTGCTGTCCATATTTGGATGCTGTTCACAATGTTTGCCTAGTGAACAAGGATTGGGGCTTATTGACAGGAAAACTTTCTTGGGGCACATTTCACTCAGGAAAAGCTCATCCTTATCTTTGTATCTTCTCAGCGGTTTCAGTTTGACCATTTGTCACGTCGTGTTTATAACTTCCACAGCATGTCCTCTCGTTTCTTCCTTCTCTCCCTCCTCCTTTCTTCTTTCCTCTTTCTTCCCTCTCTCCTTTATTCTTCCCCTCCCCCTTTATTTATTTATTTTTAAATTTGCGACATTCAGACATGATGTTCCATCTCACCACAATGACTACTCCCACACAGAAAACACAGATGGCCCCCAACACTGTGAACACCCACAGGGCTCTAGGCACCTCTAGTGCCTTTACACAGGGTGCAAGGCAAAGCAGGAACATTCCTAGAAGTTTTGTTTTAGCAGATCACAGGTAACTTGTGGGAAGAATTTCATATTAGTAACGACAGATTTTATATTAGATTTATTTAGTGGTGTTATTTATATATAGTTTTACATTTTTTCCATATCCTTTATGTTTTTTTTTGGTCAATCATTTAGAGGTTCAAATCCCTTTTATTTCTGATTGGTGGCAAGAGGAATTTTCCACTTCTATAGGAGTTTGGAAAATTTTTGTTTTTTTATCCTTGTAGGGTGTATTTCTCTTTGAACTGCATTTGATGATCACAAATGCTCGTGCATGTTGCAGTTAGTGAAGAGAAAGCCTGGGGATGCTAGCAGCTAAAAGAGAAAGCTTTAGAGAGAGCCATCAAGGCTTTCAGTGGCCTTTTCTAGTCTAGTTTATGCCTATGCACTGGCTTTTCTGTGAACAGCTAATTCTTAAACAGTTTGCAGTAGAACTTCCCAGAGATATCCTCTACCTAGGAACAGTTTAAAAGTATCTTAGAATTCCATAATTTTTTTTTTTTTTTTTTAGCATAACAGCTCATTTAGAGTCTGACTGAACAAAGAATGTGTCACACTGTTAGCTCAACTGATGGTCTGTGCTGGCTCTTCATACTTCACCATTGCTGGTAATAATTTTTTGACTTGTACATATTAAACTATATGGCTACTGACTCTTCTAAATTTATATTTCTCTTCTGTATGGTATTTGTCAATTAGGTAAAAGGAAAGTCATATGTGTGTGTGTAAACATGCCAAGGAAGAGGGTGAATTGAAATAACACAGGCTTGTCAGCTGCTTAAATTGTACAAGGAGACAGGAAAGCCTTAGAGTTCCCTTCAGGAGAGAGTAACTACACTCACGTAAGGAAATTGGGCAATGTAAACATTTGAACAGGATATTAAGGTAGCATGTATTTCTGAGGTTGCCTTGAATTATCCAGTGATTAGATCATTGTCTCTCAGTTTGGAAGAGTAGACTGTGTGCATGGAATTTCTTGGGTTAATCACTTTATCCCCAAATTGTGTTCAGCAGTGCACCTTTGCACTCTGTATACTTTTGCTAAATTTTCTATATAGTAGAAAGAGGGGGGGATGTCAGTGTTTGTGAGATTTTCTTCCTTCTCAGAGCTCATCAGTGGTTATTATAATAATCAAAGCAAATAGTCTAGATTGTTTTATGCAATAGCTACATTTTCAAATGTTGAGTATACATTTACATTTTCCCAAAGCAAATCTTACTTTAAATGTATTCAATTAGTGGACGTCACAGTCTTGAAAACTTTTTTATTTAAGTGAAGAATATTTTGTCTCTCAATAATCCATCTGTTTCTTAAGTTTAGGTTGGGACATGAGGTTTTTTAAAAAAGAAACAAGAGTGTGTGCATTGTGGAAATATGCATTCCTTCAAATATATGCTATTGGGAAAGAGTTTGACCTTTATCCTCTATACTGCTCTGAGGAAAAGCATCGGAGTAAAGGGCAATTGGCGAAGAATTAGTTCCAGCACTTTATCCTAGGCAGAGGCAGATGGATCTCTATGCGTGTGAGGCCAGACTGGTCTATGAAAAGAGTTCAAGGTCAGCCAAGGTTATGTGGGGAGACTTTGTCTCAAAAGAAAGGAAGAAAATAATATGCAAATGTACACCTGGTTTTGATATTGAGAAAATGTTAAAGTTTAAGATTACCTGGAGAGTTGGTCAAGGATAATTCACCCCAGGCTTACATTTCTGGCCTCATCAGGTTGCTTGTGCAGACACTAAGGAAGGCTAATGCCCATCTTAGTCTGTGGAGACCCCATATCGATCTTTTGGAAAAGTTGCTCTTTTCTTTCTCTTATTCCTTCATAGTTGCTTCTTGATCACTTTGTCTCTTCCCAAGTCCCATGGTCACTGACTGGAGGCCAGTGCCCTCCAGATGGGATTGCCTGTGTCTTATCTCCCATGTCCAACCCCAAGTCTTGTGGTCACTGGCTAATCCGCATGCCCTCATGAAGGTCGTGTCTGCACCTGGCATCCTGTGTTCTCGCATCTCTGCACTTAGACACCATTACACTCTGTAAAGGGTGATCTGAAGAGTTAGCTACTTCAGGTTTGGGGTACATTTATTTTTTTATTTTAGACAAGGAATAACATTTCATGGAGTAGAGTTTTCCACTCTCAGTGTTATATCAACACGGAAAGATCAAAATTTTGGAGAATGTCAATGGTTTAGGTTTAGCACCGTCAACTTTATTACTCCAAGAGCTTTTTCTTCTGCAGCTCTCATAGCTGCATGGCTAAGCTGAAGTCTCTCTGCATGAAGCAGCATTGCTGGGATTCAGTGGCATCTCTCCAGTGTTTGGTTCTTTACTCTTATTAGTACTAGACCTGGCCAACATTTAATATTTAAAGTTGAATGATTATTTATATTCAGTCTAGGCAGTGATTTTGACTCTCACTACTGAAAGCATAAGGCCAGATATTAAAATTTATCCCTGTGAGGTGCTAGGATCCTGTTCCATTTAGGATATCTGTTTGAAGTCCACATTTTGTCTCTGAAAGAAAAGTCCTTCGGAATATATACTCAGTTCTTGTTGACTGGTCAGTCAAGACCATGATAGTTCCCTGAATGTTCTCACTCCGTATGATAAAGATAACCCAGGAGGCTTGTGCCTGTGATTGCTTACCTTTCAAGAGTGCGGCATTGCTTGCAAAGAAGTGCTGATACAAGAATTATCTACGTCACAGTGTGTTTTTCTGGAGCTTGAACTCCAAAAAAGATAAAACAGGAATACCTCTCAGAGGCAAGCTCTCTCTCTTTCAAGAAACAAAGAACGCATAATGAAGAATGTTACTACAAGGACCTTTGGAGACCTTTTCTAATTAATATTTAAACATTGCAACACTTGTAAATGCTGTGCTATGACTGCTGTCACACTAAGTTACTCTCCACCCACCTCATAAGGGGTTAAGGCATTTCAGTACACACTGTGAATTCATATTCTGACCATTGTGGCAAGAGAATCAGAATTTGCAGGATGGCTAGACAGTGTCTGCGGTTCGCTAAGTTCATCCATGTCCATGAATCCAGCAGTGACATGGTGCTTAATAAGAGGATCCATTAAAAATCACAGCTTGTTATATTTTAGATCTTTACTTTTTAAACATTATACTGCAATATTGGTGTCATCTAAGGGCCAGTCCATTCATATCAACAAGCAAACAGGTGTGTGTCTCAGGAATGTTATATTATACAAAATGTTCAAAAACTGTTCCTTGAATGAATGGAAATTGGAAAAGATTGTCTTTCAGATACTTTGTCATTCTTTGAGCTTAACAAAATCTCCTTAAAATCAGCTCCATGGGAGCATGAGAAATATGTAGTGTTCTTAATTTCTTTTTAAGTGAACTGTGTTTATTGAGATTGGGCTTGAAGATCACTGAGCATAGTTCCTGACAGTAGATGTGGGTAGTTTAAATTCCCAAGTCTTGTTGTGTGTAGCATTTTCTCCCAGCTTGGGTCAGGACTGTAGGTGGGGAGATGGATCTATTCTTTCTGGAGGATTTACCAGAAGGAGAAGATGGTGAGTTAAGACTCTGAGGATCAGCTTTTCACACTTCTGTGCCTCTGGCGTTGGTGTAGTTGTCTGAGCCTGTGTTTTTCTAGCCATATCCTGTATGTGTCCATAAGCAGATGAGCGTGAGAGAGAGGGCACACAGGGGCTGGTAGTGCAAGCGCCAGTCCCGGTTTTCCCTATTAACTCATGAAGCCTGCTGGGCAGCAGCAGGCATTACAGCTACTTAATTGTGTGCTAGGTAAGCCTGGCAGAGCGCCAACATCCTGCTGGAGCAAGAATTACACTAATCAGCTGGGATATACTGCGTGTATTGATTAGAGTTGGATTTTGTTATGCAAAAAAAAAGAAAGAAAGAAATCCTTATAAATACTGGGGAAACTAATGGAGAGTCATTAAAAAGGCAGAGAGTTAATTCCCAGGTCTTTCCACGAAAGGGCATTTGAGCTTTAGCCTCCATGCAGATTTCCGGGCAGGCTGCGCTGGTCTGAGCGCTGAGTCTAAATGGTGTGATCAATGTTATCACTCAGCTGGAAAGAGAATCTATGGCAGTGGGCAGGCTGTGTCAGTGGCTCAGTGACGACTGAGACCAAAGTCACTTCATGATGGCTTTGCTGACGGAAGTCCTCCCTATTTTTTGGTTTGGAGCGTTTTATTGTTCATGTTCTTGCTAATAAGAAACACTCATTATTAGTGTCTCTGATCAGAACTGAACCCCAGAAGGCAACGGTGAGGTAGAATTGATTACTAAAAACAGCAGTATGGGTGGGGCTCAATTTAAGGGTACACACTTTATCTGGCAGTATTAAGACTTGATCCTAAAGCTCTGGTCCACACAAAACCCCCGTTCTAGTAAGTGAACTACAACATTCTCTCAGAATCTGGGCAAAAGCTAAAAGTTGGACCATGAGCACCATCAGCCTGGACTTTGGATAGTGCTTACCTTGTAGTATAATTTTGAAATTTAGTAAGATTCTAATTTCAATAAATTCTATTACTGTCGTATTGTACATGCATCCTTTAAAATGAGGCTCAGTATGGGCTGAAATGCCTTAACCCTTTTGAGTGGTTCTCAACCTGTGTGTCGTGACCCCAACAGAGCTAACATCTGTTAGCCTGCATATCAGATAGTTACATTATGATTCGTAACAGTAACAAAATTACAATTATGAAGTAGCAAAAAAAATAATTTTGCGGTTAGGGGAGTCACCACAACATAAGGAACAGTATTAAAGGGTTGCAGCATTCGGTCTTTCCAGAACCATTGCTTTAAGATCTATGTGGACAGTAACTTAGAATGATAATGATTATTCTGGAGATATTTTTGAGAATTGAGTGTTTTCCTTTGGAAGGAAAGGAGATAATTTTATAGTCTTTGTCTAGACAGAATGACACTTTAATTTTCTAACTCATCAAAATACAGTTTTATCCCCAAGGCTTTTGAGTAAAACTGATCCATCTTAACTTGCCTCAAGTACATCTTGAGAAAGACCTTTGGTGCTTTAGAAAGGAAGTCAGTGATGGCAATCTGATCAGAGCGACTGGAGGAGACCCTATGGTGAGCAATAACTTTAAGGACTGTTGTTGTAGCTCCTGGAAATAAGACTCCAGGAAGCCTGCAGAGGTCTACTCTGATCCTAGGAGTCATGGCGATCATGAAGAAGAACTAGGCCCACCTTCTTCCTGTGTACTTCAATATCCCATCTGTGCAGTAAAGATAGGAATAGTGTTGTCTGACACTAACTCTGATGAGCAATTTCACTGCACCAGCTTTAACAGGAGACAGTTTGAGAAAGGGAGGATGTGACTAACACTCCTAAGCAGCAGAACAATTCATCAGCTGGCACCTGGTTCCTAGGAAACTGGAAAAGGAGTTCATGAAAGGTTGCTACAGGGACTCACGACTTTAGGACTTTTCCTCTGTACCATTTCCACCGCTGTTTGCATTTATCAACAGTAAAAATTAATAGTGGTAGGGGTCTTCTGTGCGTATTCCCTAATCCATCTCCTAAACCCATCTGGGTTCATATTACTCCATCTCGGCTTTATAGATGGGACACCGAAACACACAGGGAAACCGTGGGCAAAGTCTGAGAGCTAATGCTAAGATGTGTAGTTGGCTTCAAGGCAGAGAAGTCGTAGTTTTTATGATCAGCTGATGAGTGACGTGTGGACAATGACCTGGCTCAAGAAGTGCTGGAGTTAGGATGCTAACCTGGATTTTCTGAACTGGGTTTCTAGTAGATCCTTAGCTGGACGAGAGGTACAGTATTCCTAGAGAAACTAGACTTCAGTATCAAAGACCCAGAGAAAGTTCTCCCTCCCTTTTTTCCCTTCTTCCCTTTTCCCATCTTTCTTTTCCCTCTCCCCTGCTCCCTCATCCTTTCCGTCTCTTTCCCCTTCTCTGTTTTTCTAAGTCAGCATTGATTAAGAGTGGACGACTCTGTGACCTTGTGATCTCACGGTAGGTAACTGAATCAGGGACACCCAGCAAGGCCTATTTCTTTGGATTCTTCTCTCCCACTTTGTGTTCCTTTATTTTGTGTGGCAAGATCGCTCTGAAATGAGGGTCTTCTATCTCCATGTAGACCAGAAAAATCCTTTATGGCCAGGTCCTACATGGAAGGGTAAGGAAGTTGGAGTTATACTGTTAAGTTTTGAAACGAACTTTGAGGAAGAAAGTATGCACTATCCATAACCACCTTGGGATAGAGGAATCTAATTTCTGTGACCTGCTTGGGGAAAGAAAGAGATAATAGGAATTTAGAGACCTTCCCTTCCAAGACTCTTTCAGTTCATTCAAGTACAAGTTCATTTCCAAGCACTATCCTTTGGGGTATTGTTTTGAGCCCTAAAAAGTTTCTAAAGTTTGAGTGTACACCCAGGGCAGCTGGAAGCGCACAGAGTCCCGCAGGGAGTCAGAGCGCAGGTGCTCTCTTCTGAAAATGACTGCCCTTCCAGGTCATGTGACAACACAAATGGCCATAGGAAGGAAACGGGGCTGTGATACACATGGTGTCCACTCCATCTGAAGAATCTTCACCACCTGATGGGCTGACATTAGAACCATTCTGGTTCTGGTCTGAATCCGAGCCATCAGGTTCCCAGTGACTCACTTGTAGTTCACTGTAAACTTTTTTCAGTAGGAAGCTGGGAATCTGCTGGCATTCCCTTGGTTTCAGCTTTCTTTTGTTTGTTTGATTGTTTGGCTGGTTGTTTTTATTTGTTTTGTTTTGTTTTGCTTTGGTTTGGCTTTGTGGGTGTGTTGTTGTTGTTGGCTTCTCAGATGAAGGTAAATAAAAAGATGGAAATAAAAGTGTAGAAATTTGCATTAGCCTGATTAGGGGTCTTATTTGCATAAAAGAATCTTGAGCACAATTGCCCTCTGGCTTTAGACCCTGCTTTTTCTGAACTCCTCTTATCTGGTCCAAGGTCATTTCTAAAAGGCTTCCTGTTTCATAGGAGAGGACTTACTGAAATATTAATCTCATTGCCTGAAGTAGACTCATAATGTCTGCTGAATAATTTGAGGCCCTATCAAAATCACTAACGTAAAAGTTGCTATTATGCCTTTGGAAGGGTAGCACAGAGTTCTGAGGACCTTTGCTTGACACAGTGACCGAAGAGAGAGAGCCCCTTTGCATTCTTTTCTTTCCTAAAATAATCTTGTCAGGGTAAGTTGCATGTCTAAGACATTATTAAAGCAGATTTTTTTTCTTTTAGTTGCACATTGCATTTGATGCATAGAACTGGGAAAGAAGTAAACTCGTGACATTTTAAGCTTGGAAACATCTTTATTTATTTTTTGAAAGAATACACAGAGCTTGAGTATTTTGTTGAGTGCCTTTGCCATTTGTCACTGTCTGTACAATGTTGCTATTTCTTATCCCTTTTGTTACCTCCGCTGTGTGTGGTGATTTCATCAGTGTATTGACAAGCAGTGGCATTCTTCAATCACAGGGGTGAAAGTTTCCCCTCTCCCTTGTTAGCATCTAATGATAATAATACTTGCAAGCACAGTCCTTAGAATAAAGTTGACAAAACAGAAACAAACCCTGAATGTGATGGAAAGCTTTTGCATGATGATAGAAAACAGCCCCAGGCTGCAACAGATATGCTGTGAGTGAGTTTGGCTCGTCTTATTGACATATTGGCTTGTCTGTTGTGTGTAGACATGCATTATCCTTGACTCAAATAACATACATCAGTTGGCAACTTACCTGGAAACATCCTTGAAAGTTTGTGTTACTGTTCCTTTCCGTTGATCTGGTTCACAGAACGGTTCAGTGGGTCTTTGCAAATGGTATGCAGTTCACTTTATACATACATCTACCCGGACCCACTACTGGAATCATTTTGTATTTACTCCGGAGAGCAGTTTTGCTTAAAGTCACAACAAAATAAAGCGGGGTTAGAGACAGCCAGCATTGCTGGTTCAGCCCCCCGTGCTTTGTGGCAACTCATTGCTATGCAAACGAGATTCAAGGAGGTCATCCCTTTAGCAGTTGCTCTAGCCCTGGTGTCTACTTGATATTCCTTGGCCAAACTTACTAAGCATTCATTACTGAGCAGTCCTGGACATTTAACTCTTTGTTGGCTTTGGGCTGGCTGCTTGGGGTTACTGCATTTCACAGCACTTTGATGTTTTCTTCTCAGGAACCTCCTCCCAACGCTCTTCTGTAGAAGTTAGAGAGCCTGTGCTTCTAAGATGCAATTGTTTGTGCGTGGCAAAGACGGGATTGCAGGAGTTCATTTGTGAAGTTTCTTTTACTGCATTAAGTATTTTAATCCTTATCGCATAATGTAATTCTAGATCAGTATTTTATTCATTCACATCTCCAAGGCGTTCTCACGGATATTTTTATAGAAAACTGTGTGTCTATGCTGGTAAAAAGTTCCCAAATTAACTAACTTAAATCACATGATCTGAAATTCAAATTTGATTTTACTTGATTTGGCAGGAGCATTGATAGTAGTCAGTGAAGATGCCGGCATCTAATTTCAGTTCAGTGAGAACTTGCACTGAGTTCAGGTTCTTGTTGGGACTCTTTGTCTGCTTGACTAGTTATTGTTTGTTTATCAGTGTTTGCCTTCACTTGTATAATAGGTAACTTTGGTTTTGTTGTTGTTTTCTCTTCAGAATGCAGGGAATTGAACCCTGGCCCTTGTGTATGAGAGGGAAGCACTTGACCATGGATGGAGCTGTATCCTAAGTTCAAATGGGTGTGTTCTTTAAGGGGTTCATCTATCTCCTATTATAATTGAAATTGAATGAGCCTTTCTCAGCTTGCAAAGTTGCCCTCTTTGAGATGGTTAACTTGAGATAACTAGCATTATTTCAGTAGTGAATTTCATTTGGACACCTGCAGACCCAGAGATGTCTAGATTCTTGGCTTGCACAGGCATTATGCCTAGAGTAAAGCATGGCTTTTACCAGATATGAAGCTTTAGGAACTAGAATGTCTCCCCCACCTTAAGAAGAGGAGGTACCACATTGATTTCAAGGGCGATTTGTTAACACAGCATTCTAGTATGAGCATCTGACTTACTCTTCAAGAGATAAGAGGGTATCTCTGGACTAAGTATTGAAATATATACAAAACTCATTCAGAATGTTACCCTTGGATTTTATAAATCATACAAAAAGTGTCTTATCTAAGTGTCTGCTGCTGATGAAGAACTGCTTAGATAGCTGATAAAGACAGGTTATCTTCAATTCTGCTGAGGCGGCATTACTCCACAGTTTTGATGAAGGGCATTAGAAAATGGCTAATGATTAAAGTAGTGGAACAGTATTTAAATGACCATGTAAGTGTAGCATTTGAAGTCAAAGTTAAAAAGCACCATTTAGTCTGGCTGTCAAACTCCACCCTGCTTTTTTTCTGACTCACTCTGCATATAGTAGAATGGGAGAATTCTGCATGGTCAGATTGCTGGGCTCTAGAAGAGCCTAGGGGGTAAAGCAACTGCTCCCAAGAAACTTAACTTCTAGGGAATGAGATAAAACCTACAGATAACTCAAAGGAGTATGGGACACTTGCATTTCAGCCACACTAGACCCGAGAAAGGTGCAGCCCTCTCTCAGCAGGGAAAAAAACAAATGGAAAGTAAAGTTTGGTATGGCTTGGTATATCTGTAGTGAATCCCAGACTTAGGGGGCAGAGGCAGAAACATGATGAGTTTGAGACCAGCCTGGAATACAAAATGAAACTGCCTCAAAGCTAGCTGATGGATGAATACAAACAATCATAGGAGCTGGAATGGAAAGTCCTGGCTTTTACAAGCCTGAGGACCTGAGTTCAAGGGCAGAGCTCTTGTCAGAAATAAAGGGATCATGATACATGTTTCATTGTCTGGACAGGTGGCAGCGAGTGGATCCAAGTGACCCGCCGGACGGGCGAGTCTAGTCTAAACAGCAAGCTCCAAGTCTCAGTGAAAGACTCTCAAGAAACAAAGTGGCCAGCCCTGAGGAATAACACTGAAGGATGATGTCATATTTAGTTGTATTTTCTAGATAAAGACAAGGAGTATTTACAGGGTCTTCTTCTTCTTCTTCTTCTTCTTCTTCTTCTTCTTCTTCTTCTTCTTCTTCTTCTTCTTCTTCTTCTTCTTCTCCTCCTCCTTCTTCTTCTTCTATCTTCTTCTTTCCCCTTAGCATGGACAAATCTTTTCCTTTAAAGCGGTGGTTCTCAACTTTCCTATTGCAGCACCCCTTTAATAAAGTTCCTCATGTTGAGGAGACACACCCCCTACAAAATTATTTTTGTAGCTACCTCATAACTGCAATTTTACTACTGTTATGAATCATAGTGTAAATATTTGCTGTGCAGGATATCTGATATGAGACTCCCGGGAAATGGCTGCTCAACTCGCATAAAGAAGTGGTGACCCACACGCTGCTCTGAAGAAAACTTACCAGTTATTCTACAGTAACAAACACAGTATATGAGTGTTAATTTTGAGCTCATAAGACAGTGTTAAATGTTTAGAAATCTGAGCATAGTTCTCTATTCAAGCTACATATTGTTCTGATGCTGGCAATCTTTCCTTCCTGTGGTCCTGCTCTGTTTCCCTCTGGTATTGACACAGGGTCTGTCAGACAAGAGTTCACCAACTCTGCTTAAACAAGGAGAGACAAAGTTGAGAGTCCATGGTAGCTAAAATGAGAACGTATGCCTTCCATACTTCTCTGCTGTTCTTGTTTCCATGACCACAAATGACTTGGCTGGATGTGTTCCGGCTCGGTGAATTATATCAGCCACAGGGTTTCATTTGGGGCTATGAGTGTACATTCTAAAAATGAGTTTGCTTAGAGTTAGATGGCAATGTTCTTTGCCGAAGACTCGATTTAAAAAAAAAAAAAAAAAAAAAAAAAAAAGGCTTCCTTTGTTTTAGGAATTTGTCATTTTTAAATAGAAAACTTCAGAAAGAATAGTAGGTAAAGTATTTTGCATGTCACTTGGCCTATTGAGGAAGCCTGCTGCTTTGTTTCAAAGACCACTGGTGAGCTTGTCTTATGCTCTCTGTTGTCAGGGATGTTAGCACACACAACCTGAAAGGCTTCTGCCTGGGCCCTTATCCTACTAATGTGGTGAAATGCTACCAGATGGGCCATGGGAGGAGCAGCAACAGTGTCTTGAATTAAACTCTAGATCCTGATTCCAAATAATGGGATATTGACTATAATTCATTTTTAGACAGTAGAACCAAGCTTCATTAAAATGCCTTACAATGGAGAGCCTCACCTATGTGACCACTCCCTGTGTTCACGGTGCAGGGAAGAGCTAGACTCCGGGCTTATACCCCAACCCTTACCCTGCACAGACTCAATCCCTCAGCCTCAGCACTCCCCACTGTAGAAATAGGATCATTCCCTTCTCAAAGGATCTATTTCCTTTTTACCCATCATAATATTTTTACAGATTATTTGAGAGTTTCACATAATGTACCTATACTGCACTTCCCAGTCTTCCAAGGTCCATCCTCCCTCCTTTGTGACCACCCCCCCAAAAAAAGAAGAAAAGGAAAAAAATACTAAGTCCAATTTGTTTTGCCCATGTACTCAATGAAGCATGCTCAAACTCCCAGCGGCCAGTTCCTTAATGAAAACTGAGTCCTCCCCCCCCCACCCCCCAGCCCTCTGCAAGAAGCCATCAACTGAAGAGATACACTTCAGGACCCCTGTCACAACTTTTAAGAGTTTTTTTCAATGGTTTCATGTCTAGACTGCTTCTTTAGGGGAACAGAGAGAGGCTTTCAAAGAAGTCTTCTGTGTCTCTCCACTGTGAGTCTGCAGTCATTGGCACTACTGCAACAGGAGCTTCCTTGCTTTTTACAGTCAGTGAGAGCGTGGATCATGGACTTCCATGTGGTTTCTAGAGACAGCACGGACCATGGCCATCCACATGGCCTCTGGCAACAGCACAGACCACAGACCTTATGGTCTGCATTATATGTATATGCGTGCGTATATGCACAGGAGTGTAGTGCCTACAGAGTCCAGAAGATGGAATTATACCCCGTGCTTGTAGACTCTGGCAAGTCAAATTGACAGACTACAGTCACCTAGGAAAAGGCAACCCCAGTTGAAGATTTACTTGCATCATATTGACCCAATTGGTCCATGGAAATGTCCTCTGCATAGATTACATCTTATTTCCCAAAGGGCACTAAAATGGGCTTTCTGGGTGACTAAATCAAAGCCCAATAGAAATATTTAGTGGTTAGTCAGAAACACTAGCCACACAGCAGTTCAGTTTGACCCAAGAGTCAGCACCATGTATCTATACTTGGGGACCTGAAGACGGTTCGGAAGTTTCTCAGTTTTAATAGGCACCAGTAACTTGCAGGGTTTGTTGGAAGGAGATTCTCAGAGTTCCACTCTTTAATCTCTCATTTAATAGGTTTAGATAGAGTTCACAGAATACATAAATGAAGTATTATGGCAACTCTTGGTCATTGACTTGTATGGGCAGCAAATTTGCAACATCTGCCTGAGGGTGAGAAAACATGAACCGGGACAGAAGTGCCATGTGTTTGATGGGGGGAAGTCGGGGGCGGGGGGGGGGGAGATTTTCACTGATAGTGGGATACGCAACCCTCGGCAAGCCAGTCTCCTGTCACATGGTTGTGATAGGCACAGGAGTGGGCGAAGCTGAAGGAGACTGTTGAATTTGGCAGTTAGGGGGGTATCGCTTATGAGAAGCCATGGTGAGTTGGTGGAAGGGAAGGTGGTCTGTCAGAGGAAGAGGCCAGAGCCTTTGGTGGTGAAGGAAAGGAAGGGGGTGGGGCTGAGCTTAAGTTCACAGCTGGGTCCAGAAATGAAAGCAAAACGAGTTTGTAGACAGAAGAGGGAAGGATGGATAGAAACAGAAGCCTGGGCGGAGAACTCCCTGCCACCTCAGTAACTGGTCCTCCAGGATCCATGACGCCCATGCAGAAAAGAAGGAAATAAAAGATACCAGGAGAAAATAAACAGGCTTCTCAAGAAGCAGGGCAGGGGTGGGCTAGAAATCTGCAGTGGGCACTGTGTGGGCCTGAAACCTGTGTGCTGCAAGGCTGCAAAGTGGGCATGAAGGTGGGGATTACCCCATAAGAAATGTGAAGGGCAGGAAAGGAGGAGGCAAAAATAAGAGAGATCTCAACCGACTATGAGTAAACAGGGCGGACTGAAGACATTTATGGGGCAAAGCCGAGATCCCAGAGAAATGGAGTCTGCACTGCGCAGTGGGCATGGGAACGGATGAGTCTGCACTGCACAGTGGGCATGGGAAGGGATAAGGGTCTACACTGCACAGTGAACACAAAACAAGTAAGTGGTGGAGCCTTCAGGCAGAGGACTGTAGGGGAAGTTAGGAACCGGAAATGCTTTTGAAGGAGATATTCAGATTCTGACCCATCTTTGCATTCTCCAGCCACCATGGAGCAAGCAGGCAGTATGTTATAGCTACCACAATAATGTGCCACCTCTCCGCAGATTCCAAAGTAATGGAGTCAGAGGCCAGCTCTGAGACCTCTGGAAGTATCAGCCAGAATCAGTCCTTTCTCCCTAGGCTGATTGCCCACAGTGTGCTGTTACAGGTACAGAACCAGTCATTACGGTAGCTGATTGCCTAAGGTGTGTTGTCCTAGCAACAGGACCGGCCATTACTGCAGATTTGACTCGGAGAGTCTCAGCGATGGGTATGGATAAGGGCTCATTTATTAGAACATGCATCACACACTGTCCTGGGGAACGTTTCCTAAGTCCACAACAGCCTAGGAGTTATGGAGAAGAAAGCCGAGGAGTTACTCAGAATAGCAGGTTGTCAGAAAATGAGGGTGAAGGACAGAGCATGATCTGATGTAAGAGACCTATGGTGAGAATGGAAAGGAAACAATGAGCAGTGCATTGTTATAGGCTTTAGACATCTTGGCACAGGTGAAGAACAGGTCTGAAAGGAAGAGGGAGTTGGAGATGTTTAAGGAAAGGTTAAAATCAATGAAGGATGTTGTGATGTCTTAGTGATATCAGAGGTGCAATACTTTAAGGAATGCTTAAGGCCTAGGCGTAGTCCTGGGCTTCTGAAGTAGAGTTAAGGTGAGCGGGTTGTGTAGTTGGTCAGGGTTGATCTTGAAGCCACCTGAAAGGATCTCAGAGGCAAGGTTGCTCCTGCCTTAGCAGGATGAAGCATCCTCTGCCTTTCTCAGCCATGCCCCATCTTCTCTTTGTGTTTCGATGTGATTCTGATTCTTGCTTGCTTTTGTGTTCATCCACCCCTGCCTGTGTGCTGTGTTGCTTCTGTGACCACATAAGTAATTTACGATGTATTTCCACTCTCTCATTCTTCCACCTGGCAGAAGCATAAAGAAAATTTCCAGACAGGTGAGAATATGTCTGTGTTTGTGACTTGACTTCTGTGTCTGTCATTTCCAAATCCAAGGAGAAAATGATTTCCAATTTCATCTAGAAGAGAGAGAGGGAAACAGAGAGAACGAAGAGCAAAAACAGAACAGTGAGCTAGTAAACAGGCGAGAGAGAGAGAGAGAGAGAGAGAGAGAGAGAGAGAGAGAGAACACAAGACTCCTACATGATAGAATATGGTTTCCCGTTGAATGAGAAAACAAGTTGCCAAGAGGAAATCTCTTCTAGGAGAGAGAATGAAGTTCCTCCATTAAAAAGTCAACAAACGTCCTCTATTTAGAGAGAGCCTCCTCTATGAAAGACAGCATCCCCAACCCCTGTGAGGCACTGCAGGTTGCTAGGCATTGCTGAGCATGTACTGGAGGTCCCACTGTGTTACAGACATCCTTAAGGAAGCTGGCATTTGAATGGCAAAATGTTTGAGCTCCCCTTTCAGTCTTCCTTCGTATAACAAATTACCTTACAGATGTTCAGCAGACTCACTTGCATTAAAAGCATTTAGGTCCTGGCAGAGGGCATCTGTAACTCTAGCTCTCAGAAGGCTGAGCTAGAAGGATCTCCAACTTGAGTCAGACTAAACTTACATAGCAAAATCCTGCCTCAAAGTTGGTTCTTGGAGAAAATCAACAAGATTGACAAACCCCTATCCAAACTAATTAAACGACAGAGAGAGAACACGCAAATAAATAAGATCAGAAATGAAAAGGGGGACATAACCACAGACACAGAGGAAATTCAGAGAATCATTAGATCTTACTACAAAAGCCTGTATGCCACAAAACTGGAAAATGCAAAAGAAATGAACACTTTTTTAGATAAGTACCATATACCAAACCTAAACCAAGACCAGGTGAACGATCTAAATAGACCTGTTAGTCGCGAAGAATTAGAAACAGTTATCAAAAATCTCCCTTCCAAAAAAAGCCCAGGGCCAGATGGTTTCAATGCAGAATTCTACCAGAACTTCCAAGAAGAGCTAATACCTATACTTCTTAATGTATTTCACAATATAGAAACAGAAGAGTCATTGCCAAATTCTTTTTATGAAGCTACAGTTACCCTGATACCAAAACCACACAAAGACCCAACCAAGAAAGAGAATTACAGGCCTATCTCACTCATGAACATCGACGCAAAAATTCTCAATAAAATACTGGCAAACCGAATCCAAGAACACATTAGAAAAGTTATCCATTATGATCAAGTAGGCTTCATTCCAGAGATGCAGGGCTGGTTCAACATACGCAAATCTATCAATGTAATCAACCATATAAATAAACTGAAAGAAAAAAACCATATGATCGTTTCATTAGATGCTGAAAAAGCATTCGACAAAATTCAACACTCCTTTATGATAAAGGTCTTGGAGAGATTAGGGATACAAGGGGCATACCTAAATATAATAAAAGCTATTTACAGCAAGCCAACAGCTAACATTAAATTAAATGGAGAAAAACTCAAAGCCATCCCACTAAAATCAGGAACACGACAAGGATGTCCACTCTCTCCATACCTCTTCAATATAGTGCTTGAAGTTCTAGCAATAGCAATAAGACAACATAAGGGGATCAAGGGGATCCATATTGGAAAGGAAGAAGTTAAACTTTCATTATTTGCAGATGATATGATAGTATACATAACCGACCCCAAAAACTCTACCAAAGAACTCCTACAGCTGATAAACACCTTTGGTAATGTGGCAGGATACAAAATCAACTCCAAAAAATCAGTTGCCTTCCTATACACTAAGGATAAGGAAGCAGAGAGGGAAATCAGAGAAGCATCACCTTTCACGATAGCCACAAATAGCATAAAATACCTTGGGGTAACTCTGACCAAGGAAGTGAAAGATCTATTTGGCAAGAACTTTAAGTCTTTGAAGAAAGAAATTGAAGAGGACACCAGAAAATGGAAGGACCTCCCTTGCTCTTGGATTGGGAGGATCAACATAGTAAAAATGGCAATTCTACCAAAAGCAATCTATAGATTCAACGCAATCCCCATCAAAATCCCATCAAAATTCTTCACAGATCTGGAGAAGACAATAATCAACTTTATATGGAAAAACAAAAAACCCAGGATAGCCAAAACAATCTTATATAATAAAGGATCGTCTGGAGGCATTACCATCCCTGACTTCAAACTCTATTACAGAGCTACAGTACTGAAAACGGCTTGGTACTGGCATAAAAACAGAGAAGTCGACCAATGGAATAGAATAGAAGACCCTGACTTTAGCCCACAAACCTATGAACACCTGATTTTCGATAAAGGAGCTAAAAGTATACAATGGAAAAAAGAGAGCATCTTCAACAAATTGTGCTGGCAAAACTGGAAGTCAATCTGTAGAAGAATGAAAATAGATCCATATCTATCACCATGCACAAAACTCAAGTCCAAATGGATTAAAGACCTAAATATCAGTCCAAACACACTGAACCTGATAGAAGAGAAAGTGGGAAGTACTCTACAACACATGGGCACAGGAGAACACTTCCTACATATAACCCCAGCAGCACAAACACTAAGGACATCATTGAATAAATGGGACCTCCTGAGACTGAGAAGCTTCTGTAAAGCAAAGGACACTGTCACTAAGACAGAAAGGCAACCCACTGACTGGGAGAAGATCTTCACCAACCCCGCAACTGACAAAGGTCTGATATCCAAAATATACAAAGAACTCAAGAAATTAGACCGTAAAAGGTTAATCAATCCAATTATAAAATGGGGCACTGAGCTGAACAGAGACTTTTCAACAGAAGAAGTTCAAATGGCCAAAAGTCACTTAAGATCATGCTCAACTTCCTTAGCAATCAGGGAAATGCAAATCAAGACAACATTAAGATACCATCTTACACCGGTCAGAATGGCTAAAATCAAAAACACCAATGATAGCCTCTGCTGGAGAGGTTGTGGAGAAAGGGGCACTCTCATCCATTGTTGGTGGGAATGCAAACTTGTGCAACCACTTTGGAAAGCAGTGTGGCGGTTTCTCAGGAAAGTCGGGTTCAACCTACCTCTCGACCCAGCAATACCACTGTTGGGAATATACCCAAGAGATGCCCAAACATACAACAAAAGTATATGCTCAACTATGTTCATAGCAGCATTGTTTGTAATAGCCAGAACCTGGAAACAACCTAGATGTCCTTCAATGGAAGAATGGATGAAGAAAGTATGGAATATATACATATTAGAGTACTACTCAGCAGTAAAAAATAAATAAATAAATAAATAAATAAATAAATAAATAAGAGCAAGTCCATACAGGAAATAACTAAATGATTTCAGTATTTAGCATTTAAATAGAAATTGAAGGTTATGAAACAAATGTTTGTCTCCACCTCTCATATATACAATCAGAAAAGGATTAAAGCATTAGATTAATCCTATGAAGTTACTGTGAGACATGCCCACATGTTGGCATACCCAAAGGTATTCATGTAGCCCTAAAATAGAGTCAGAAATGCAAAAACTGACAAATAGGATTATGTCAAACAAAATAAAATAATAACTGTAGAGCAAAGAAAGTAATCAAAAGAGCTAAGACAAAATACAGAATGAAAGAATATTCTAGAAAGAATATATCTAAGTCAGCATCTAGCATTTAGAAAGCAATATCGAAAACCCAAAAACTTGATTTAAAATGTTTTAAAGTTGTAATAGAAGTCACTGTGAAAGGCGTTGCCTCCCTTCTCTCTCAGAATGTTTGTCATTCCATGGTTAAAAAAGTGAAAATGATATTTGTAGGAAAATGGATAGAGCAATGAACATTCATTCTGAGAGGGAGGGAAAGAGAGAGACCAGGCCCAGAAAGACAAACATTTTGTGTTTTCTCTTATGCACAGAAGTTAACTTTTAAGATCTAAATATGTGTGTTTTGTTTAGAATAGCCACAGAGGTTGGGTCTGTAGTAAAAGTGGGAAGAAGAGAGGAATCTTCGAATGAAGGAGAAATAGAAAATTGTGTTAGGAAAGAATAAAGTGAAAAGTAGAACAGGAAGATTAAAGGAATGGGATCTCTCCCTGGTAGAGAAACAAATGTAGAGAGTGATAACTGGTCCTCAAAGTCACTTGAAAAGTCATATGGAAAGCAACTTCTTAAAATAATGCATATATAAAAAGAATTTAAATGGAGTTACCATGTAATAGGGGAGACAATACCCCCAATGAGACATTATATGCAACCAAATAAAAACCCAAGTACCAGGAATGTTACACCTTTCTGAGGTGTTGGCCACAGGGGTCCTGTAGACCTCCCCCAACACTACAGGATATGGCCAAGACTATTGATTACACTTATTGATTACAGCCTCACAGTGAGACCCTATTGCTGATGGCGTCATGTGTTATTTCATTCAATGTGGAAAAATCAAAGCACTCATCAAGCAGAAGCTTCACTCCCTACTGACTAGCATTCATAGTACTGGAACACACTGTACATACAACAAGAGGAGAGAAGGACTCATCATTTTCACCCAGCTATGAACTCTATGAGCTACAATACATGACTGCTTATGCAATAGTGGCACAAATGTTATAGATGTACCCAAACACATTTTAAAACATTGGGTTAGGCCTGTTCCATGAGCTGGAACTAGTATCTGACACTGTTAATGAGGCCAAGAACCTAAGACCAGCCAGTTTATGGAACCTAGGGGAAAACCTAGTACTATTATTCTGCTAAATAAACAGAGTAATAAAATGACTCCTTCTGCTACACTGCGATGCCCATAGTGTGTCACTTACTTCCTATTAGTGAAGCTTTCTCTTACAGTAAGTGTCGATATGCAGACAATGAGAGACTTTGGTGCAGTCAGCTGTGAACAGATGCCTTTATAAAACCCTTGTCCTCACTTAAGGATCTAAGCAGAACAGGAAGTACAAATATTGTGAAAAGCCATGAGGTAATGGAGGACACCAAGAAAACAGCATTTTCCAGACACAACTAGATACGTTCAGTCCAGACAAAATCCCATCATCGTGAATGGAAGGTGCGCACAAGACAAGAAGCTGTTTGTAATTGATAGCTAATGTGATAGGAAACACTTTTTCTTCAATAGAGTAACCCTGAGTTATCAGTCACATGCCCGGTCAGGCCTCATGCTCAGGAGTAGGTGGCCAGCACAAGCTAGACTCCATTTTTGGAAGAGAAACAACATGGAGTTGAATGGGTTGGTAGGGGGCAATACGGAAACGTTGGGGGAAGGCAAAGAATATCATCAAAATATATTCTACGACATTCTCCAAAAATAAAAAACATTTAAAATTGGAATAGCGGGAGCTGGAGAGATGGCTCAGTGGTTAAGAGAATTGCCTGCTCTTCCAAAGGTTCTGAGTTCAATTCCCAGCAACCACATGGTGGCCCACAACCATCTGTAATGAGGTCTGGTGCTCTCTTCTGGCCTGCAGGCAAACACACAGACAGAATATTGTATACATAAATAAATATTTAAAAAAATAAAAATGGAATAGACTTTTCATTTTTAAATTCATTCTTTGAAGACCCCATACAAATATATAACGTTTTTGTCATCTCCACCTTTAGTGCCTCCCAGATCCCTCACTCCTTGCTCCCAGTTTCAGTCCAATCAGTGCTTCCCATAGATCATGGGTATCAGTCATCAGCTGGTGCATAGGCCACCTTCCCTGGCAGTATGTCTGACCCCAACTCCACGGTAATCAGCTTTCAATAGTGTCTTACCTGCTGGCTGGGGAAGGGGTACTTCTTGAGCTCCTCCCCAGTCCATGCTGGAAGTCTGGCTTTGTGATTTTATGTGGGTCATGTGTATTCCACCACAGCTATTGTGAGTTCATGTGTGCAACAGTCCTGTTATATCCAGAAAACAGTTTCACATCTGTGATTCCTTCCCTGAACCTCGGGAATGCTCCATGTGGAGTTGAGCTCTCCATAACGAGTAGCCATGTCTTAAAAGATGCCACCCAAATGTTCAACCGTGTAGTCTCACAGGAAATTCACACCGCGGCAGCCAGGTTAGGAAAGCTGCTGTCAAAGACTGAACGAAACAAGATGCTAATGAGAAGGTGAAGAAAGGACAGGTTCTTACGCTGTTTTTGTGGAGTGTATCTGGTAAACTAATATAATACACAACAGGGAAGTTACTCAAACAATTAAAATTCATGAACTGTATGGGAGAACAGTCCCATTACTAGCACAGAGTCAAGGGGATTAAAATCACAGTACTGAAGAGACCCCTTTGAAGAATAGGGTCAACATAAATGTCTTTCAGCTGAGGAAGGGGTAAAGAAACTGTGGTTCATATAACAGACTCGGGAGTACTTCTTAGCCTTGATAAGGGGTGTAGAAGCATGGGCAGAACTGGGCATCCTTCTGTGAAATAAGCCAGGCTCAGGAAGTCAAGCATCACATGATCTCACTCATGAAGACCAAACAAGCTGATCAGAGAGCAGTGAGAGCTAACGTATGCTTAGGAGTCAGGAGCAGAGAGGAGGCTGGCCCATCATAGTGATCATGTCAGCAGCAGGCAGGATGACTAAGGGCTAGGGATCTTTACACAATAGGATAAAGATAACAGCAATATGATGAATATCTCAATATAGGTAGAAAGGGGGTTTTAATGTATCAGCCATAAAGAAATATTAAAGGATGATGGATAAGCTAATTACCTAATGATAGCATTATACAGTGTGCACATAAATGGGGACATCACGATTCCCCATAAACATGTAGAGTTATGTTAGTCTAAGCACAGTATGATGAACATGATAGGAATGGCTTCCATGCAGCAGCTCCATCTTTGAAAATAAATACCTCCCTGTTTTTCCACTTCTTTCTTTGTTTCTTCATGTTTGATTATTTTAATACTTTTCTCTCTCCCACTGAGATAAACATTGATATTTTAAATCGCTCTGTGTCACTGAGTTTTTTTATTAACAATGGTTCTATTTGTGTCTTAACATTCTCGCATGTCACTGGAAAAGCAAGAAGACTTTAGAAATCACCTCACCTGTCAGTGTTCACACCAGCGCACCCCGCACTGGGCACCCTGTGATGTGTGGGTACAGTGATCCTCTGCCTGGTTTCCGTCCAGCTCCAAAGGGTCAAAAGAAAGAAGGAGAGTGTGAAAGGCACACAGAAAGGGTGTTAGAATGGGGACAGGGCTTGCTGAACTTGATATCCGCTTTTTTCTTTCAGATGCATAAAGGTTTGCCCATTTACCTCTTGACTAAATTTGTGCAAATTTGATCCATACTTGACATCTATGAATATTCTAAATACTAAAACATCAAAAAGCAAATTCTGAAAAAGCTGAAAGTTCTTGCCCAAACTTATTTATTTATGTTTTCACTATGAAAAGCATATTATCAGAAATGAAAAAGAACAGGTGACAGCATAACACCTGAATTCTAAGTGTAAAATCTCAGCTCTCCTTGCTTTAGAGAGACATGTCCATACATATGCCAGTGAGGCGTGGAATTTGGCACTAAAACTCTGTTCAGATGGCAAAATAAATTCCTACAAGGCAGGCACATTACTGGTCTCCAAATGAAGGCAGACCTGTGATTCCTCCCTGCAATCCCAGGTACTAAGGAGGTCAAGGCAGGAATATCACAAATTCAAGGCTTCCTGGACAACTTAGTGAAGCTCAGCCTCCCAGGGAAAGTGAAGCAAGAGTTGGCGATGCATCTCAAGAGCTGAGCCCTTTTATGAGAGGCCTCGCTCCTCTGCACTGGGCAGAAAGAGGTCGAGATATAAGAAGTGAGGCATTTCAGGACGGATGGGACTTTAGAGGTTCAAATGTGCTCTTATAGGGGAATTCTAATCTAATTAAGATGAGAAACTCTTTTTCTAAAATTTGACTTCTAGGACTCACCATGTGCTAGATTGGGAGCATTTTAGAATTTTTTGTTTTATTTTGTTCTCATTCAAAATTTTAAGGTGATGGTGGGCATTTTGGAAAACCCATTCTTGATTTTAAAGTAAATTAGAATACCCACAGTTTGTTTATAAAATACGGGATGTAGAGTGCTGGTCATTTTAGGAACAAATCCTGTCTCCCTAGGTGAACTTTTGGGAGTCACTGACGCGAAATGGTTACCAGAGAGAAAGCAGAGGTAAATGAGTTCCCTGCCGAGTGTACCACCCATCCATCAGCGTTCATCAGAGCGGAGGTCTTTGCCAGAAGGCCTGGTGCTCTCAGTCCGGGCGTGTCAGTAATTGCCATCGACCAAGCAGGCTGCCACACCTGCATGCCTTCCTTCCGTGCGCTCTTTTCTTCCGCTGTACTTCATTACATATTGATTGACTTCCCGGGTTTTACAAGTTCATAAGTCACATCTTTTAAGAGGCTTCTTGGCTTTTGTGTGTGCTGACGGAGAGCCCTGAGAAAGATGGATACTGGAATGGGCGCTGCAACGGAGTGAGTGCTCACGGCCCCTCCTTCAGTTTCAGGAGCAGAGCAAGGCGTCAAAAGAAGCCTCCTTCTGAAGAAGCGGGTTTTAGGCAGCACAGACACCTTAGCAAACCTCTCAGAGCTGGCAGCCAGCCCTCTGAGGTGTGATTGAAGCTCTTGCTTTGCATATATAAGAGTTGGAGAGAATTTACAACTCCAAAGTGGACTTACAATAATTGCACAGTGGGATTCCACTTGGCAATTAGTTATAGACTTCATTACGTGATTGCAAATCTATAATTCTAGGATAAGATGGAGCAGATGCTCTCATTTCAAAGGCCTGCCTTTTATGCTGCCTATGGCCAACACTACTTGAGGAGAGAAACCTGCGATTTCTTTTACACTTCATTTTTTTCAGTTGTGTAGGTATTAGGTATCAATATTCTGTAATTAATTTATATCTAAAAGATCCACCACTCTTCCAAGTTTGGGCATTTAAAGTTATGACTTTGTGCAGTAAGCTTAAGCCATGTTTTATTGTATTTTATAGATATAAAGTGGCTATAGAGACTCTGCAAAGGTATATTTACTATTTTTAGCATAGCATCCAAATGTTTTGGGTTATAACATAAACCAGGTATTTGACATCTTAAAGTTTCCTTTATAGGTAGGTCTTAAACATTTTTCCCATTTACAAAACCAAACTGGTTTGTAAATACCCATTTCTGTTTTTTTCCATCTAAGCATTTTTTTTTATTCTACCATAGACCAGTAATTTTTTTTTCCTATGGAATGGTAATTGGATATCAAATGCCAGCATTGCTTTAAATAGCAAGTCAACCAGCTCTGTAGGTTGGTGGTCCATTATTAGAAACAAAGGACAGGATTCAGACTGTCTTTAATATTAACGTGGAGGTTATTAGGTTATTTCTTTCTGAATTAATTTCTCACTGCCAGTGGAGTACATCCAAAGCAGAAAGGGTCACCACTCTACCTTTGACTGTGTGTGTCACTGAGAGATTTTGCTGACGGAGGCCTGCTGAGCCCTCCCATGTATGAGAAGTGGCTGGCTGGCTGTGGGGAGCAGAGTTTTGGAAGAGAACTCATGGCAAGCATGAGAAGGGGTCTCAGAACATTTCCATGGCCCTGACGACAGCCACTGCTCTTATTTTCTCTGTAAGGAGGAGACAAAGCAGGGAGAGGAGCTTTCTGGCGATGGCTGTCACTTCTTTACGGAGTTTGCAAACAGAAATTATAGGCACGAGTGTGTCTTCTGTACCGTTTAGTAAAATGACATCCACACTCACAATGTTGCCACAGAAAGTCAGATCGGCAGTTTGCTGTGATAAAGACAGCCCTGTTTGCTGCAGATCAGTCAAACAGTGCTGTACATGTGGTATTTACTCGAGACAGATTTAGTAAACACACACAGCTCCGGAGGAGTCCCCCTTAAACTAGACAAAACACAAGTGCTTCCATAAAAAGAAGTATTAAGACTCACAAGGAGCCACACAGATCCCGAACTGATCACTGGAGGGCCTGTCCCAAACATCATTACCATGGAGACAGGTGCCATCTAGGCTGACGTGGGCTCTGAACCTGAAGTGGGAGGGTTCTGATGTGTTCAAGGCCAAGGTTCTCCTCATATGTAGTACAGATCTCCTCGTAGTAACTGGAAGCATCTAATTATTTGTCTTTATTAATTTAGAAGAACTGTATAGAATACAACATTTGAGCAAAAAGGGGAGGCACTTAAAATGAATTAATAATTGATGATGTTATCAACGTGATATTATCTGCTAGTATTATGACTATAGATTTTCCTGTCCTAACATCCTCACTGCTTACTTCTCAGGCAATTACTTTCAGAATGAAAATTTTACTATTAATTACAGTAGGCATATAATTTCTAAAGGATAAACACTTCTGGGAAAGCTCACAAATATATAACTCTCCACTTTTGGATGAGTTTATTAGGGAAATAAGAGCTTAGATATTATGTTTCAAGCCAATTTTAAGAGGGAAGACCAGGTCCACTCCTGTGAGACTCATGATTTGGTTTGGAAGGGAAAATGTGGACAAAGAAGATGAGATAAGGCCTAATTTACTTTTACCTACTACTTTAAATTATCTATGATCTTAAAGGATGAGAGTCAGGCAGACACCTTGTAGTTGCCTAAGGGGAAAGATGCCAGAATCTTACTGGTAGACCACAGCCTCATGGTGATACAGAGATTAATAGAAATGCGTTAATTTAAAGTGTAAGAGTTAGCTAGAAATACACCTGAGCCATCGATCAAAGGAGCTTTTTCTTAATCAATAGTAATAAATAGTAATAAAACATATTCACAGCTTGCACACTATCAAAACTCTGCAAACTGAGATTACATTTTAAGTACTGTCTTATGGTTCATCTTTAACTGAGAAAACCCCACCTTCTTCACGACTTAGTCTTAACATACTTAAAAACCCCACGGGAGTGAACTGTTTATTACTTTCAGAAATCTTTAAGTTTTCTGGGTTTCTGTGTCACTATGCTGTCATCAGTTGCCACTCCATGACCTGAAAGGGGCAGAGTGTCTTGAGATGATGAAGAAACAAAATAAAGCAAAACAAAACCAGTAAGGGACTCAGAAGCTACTGGAGTGGATGCAGCTTCTACGAACTCCCAGAGAGTTGAAAACCATACCCCAAGTAGGTTGATCATGTGGCAGGAGAGAGAATACAGGGAATCAATTTGGTAACTATGCCTAGGATATGTCTCTTGAGCAACCCTTAAAATTGGGACTCTCTTCTACTTGAAGGGCCACATCTACATAAGGAGAGGAGCAGTGACACAGAACTGCATAGACCCAAGTTATTCAGCTTTCGTAGCCTTTGTCTGTGACCGTCTGGGCCACACCAGTCTATCTTATGGCCCAGAAGGAATAGCTACACAGCTTCCAGCTGGGACTAGAACTGTGAGTTTGTCCCAGCAATAGCACGATTAAGTGAATGCCAAAGTAACATTAAAAACGTCTTCTCTTAATCCGAGTCTGCCAAGAACCTGCAAGAACGCACCTGGCTGCAAGAATCACTGAAATCATACAGCCTATCGTTGTCCTCCTCATTTCTCCCTTCCCCTTCCCTCCTCTCTTGTCCCCTCCTCTCTTCTCCTCATGTGTCTGTGGTTCCACCAAGCTTAAAGTTGACTTTAGCAGTTACTTGTTGGTGTGAAACTCACTTTCAAGTCTCAGTCCTCAAACCTGGCTCACCATAAAAATTATAGGAGCCCTGAAAGATCACTTCCCGGGTTTTACTGTTTTAGGCCACATAGGTGGGCATAGAAAATCAAAACAATTGCTAGTAAGCCTTCCTCTACCGGAACTAAGGCTACTTCTTTCTGAATCATGGCCAGCAATACTTCTGAGAATCCTCTCTGTTTCATTAGCCAGATCCCTTACCTCTTATAGATTCTGGGGACAGAAGACGCACTCACAAACCTTACTTCCCTAAGAGGGTCTTCTCATCACGTTCAGACTGTGACTCTAGCCTGAGTGCTTCCTATTACCTCTACACTGCAACACCTTCCTTCAACTTACTGGCTTTTGCCCGAATCAAGCAGTGTCTGAAGATAAATTCTCCTCTCTTTCATATCCACAAGGCCATGACAGCTTGATTCTCTTCCCTTTGGGGAGTCATGGAGTCCTGGTTTCTTGCTGAAAAGTTGAAACTCTTTCTCCTACTTCCTGATACTGAGTGGAGAGTGTCCACTCATTGGAGACAAAAGAGTCCATCATAAGTATATGCCAATCTTTCCTCTTCTGGGATGGATTCTGTTCCCTCTTTCCTTATAACGCTTTTTAAATTTACTTCCTTCTCTTTGTGAGGGGCTTTCTCCAGTGGACATTTATTTCTTTAGCATATTTAAATATATCCTGGAAAACACTTAATTTCACAGGTTATCAGCTTTGCTTGTGATCTTCGATGTTTTTAATTAAAATATAATTACACTGTTTTCCCTCTTCCGTTTCCTTTCTCCAACCCTTCCTATGCACCGTTCTGCTTTCTTGCTAATCCATGGCTCCCATTCCTTTCATTGGTGTGTGTGTCTGCATTTCTAAATATATAAATACCAGCTAACCTGCTCAATCCATATAATGAGATACACACACATGCGGTACATATCTATGTGCTTGTATGCACATATTCAGGACTGAATATATTTTCCTTATTCCTTAGACTGTTCTGAGTGTTTCCTCTGGACCTGACCTGGTGTATTCATTTGCCAGAAGTACCTAGGACACATTTATTGGCTCCTTGGAAAGGAAACCAACTGGGCAGCTTAAGGGCCATTAGTCAGTGTTGGGATTTACAGGGAGAACTTCCTCACAGAAACTTGGATTTCTTTCCATGGGAAATAAAGCTTTTCTAAGTCAAAACTGTAGCTGGGACTTAGCCATGATTTTTCTTCAGTCCATTTTCTTAGCAGTGAGTTTTAAGAAAGCCAGCCGTTGTGAAGAATTTGTGTATTGAACTGTCCAAGGTGAACTGTCCAGGCTGAGGACAGATTTGCTGTGTGATAGAATCTTCAGGTTGGAAGGGGCCGTGGGCAGCAGTGGTAGGGTTCCTGCACTGAAACAATTGCAAGTGTTGATGAATTCTGAACTGAACTTGTCCTATTGTAAA
The DNA here is from genome assembly GCF_950005125.1 of Chionomys nivalis. Taxonomy (NCBI): domain Eukaryota; kingdom Metazoa; phylum Chordata; class Mammalia; order Rodentia; family Cricetidae; genus Chionomys; species Chionomys nivalis. Next base: position 16,750,929 of record NC_080089.1, on the reverse strand, counting down.
AGATTCTAGGATTGCTTTGAGATTCCCCTCAATTGGACTTGAATGCTTAAGCTAATTCAAATCAGCTATCATCAGTTTTATATGCCTGCGTGTGAGTTTGCGTGTGTGCGTTTGCATTTGTATGTGTGCACATGCTTGTGCAGATGAGAGGACAAGCTCACTTTTTGAGATAATGTCCCTCATCAGCTGAAGCTGGCAAGGAGGTCAGGCTGGCTAGTCAGTGAGCTACAGTCATCTTTCTATATCTGTCTCCCCAGCACCGCGGGCTCAGGGACATTCCTCCATGCCTGCCTTTTAACATGAATCTTCAGATCATGTCCAGGTCCTCATGCAGCCAGGGCAAGCACTTTACTGACTGAGTTATCGCTTTAGCCCCAACTTTTCCATTATCCAATCCCGGCTCCCCATTTCTGTCTCTGCCGTATAGAACAGAACCACTGATCTACAAAGAACTCTAGGCAACTGAAGAAAGTTGGGAGCAGGACAGGTGACCATGCCCAGAAAAGAGCACCCAATTGGTTGTCCAGCGCTAAATGCTCATCCCTGAAAACATATATCAAGTAACATTATATGAACTGAACAGGGTATGTTTAGAAATGTATCTGTGTGTACATATACATATGAATCTATGTATATGTACGTAGCAACAATTAGTGAGAAAAGGGGCAATGAATCTGAAGGTCAGTGGGGCTGGGTATATGAGCGAGTTTGAAGGTAGGAAAAGGAAGGAGAAATGCTGCAATTAAAAAGTCAAAAAGTGCACTGAATAAATGAGTGAATGTGGAATAAGGACCGAATGAGATTTGGACATTGTCATCAGTGCAAATGAGATATTTTGAAGATTCTGCCGTCTAGGATAGAACCTTATTCTGCCTCACCCAGCTGCTTTGAAGCTGGCAATTGTCTAACCTTTCTGAGCCTCAGTGTCTTCTGTAAAGGCACGATAAGAATGATAGCAACCTTATAAAGTCTCATCGCTATGAGCAGGTTGGCACATGATGGATAAGACACGCGTGTCAGGGGAGATATACAAGAATGATCCCGTTAGGGGCTGGAGGGATGGCTCAGAGGTTAAGAGCACTGCCTGCTCTTCCAAAGGTCCTGAGTTCAATTCCTAGCAACCACATGGTGGCTCACAACCATCTGTAATGAGGTCTGGTGCCCTCTTCTGACCTGCAGGCGTACACACAGACAGAATATTGTATACATAATAAATAAATAAATATTTAAAAAAAAAAAGAATGATCCCGTTAGAGAACAAAGAGAAAGGTCTCACTGCCGTCCACATTTCAAAGTGCCACTAACTACAGGCATAACGTTTCCCGTGACAGACATGCCCCGAATGTGTAAAGTCTTATGGACAGTTCATTACATAATTAGTTGACATGTAGAGGTGACAGCTTTCCCATCGTAGCAGAACGGGTTATACAATCGGTTACCTTTAAGTAAACTAGAGGGCTGAACTCTGATCCACATGCCTTTAATTTGAGGGCAGAACTGTTTTTCCAACAAAATTCTGGTTGGAAATGGCATCCAACTGGTTGACGTTTGCCTAGCATGCGGGAAACCCCGAGTTCTATCCTCAGTAGAGTATAAAGCAAACATGGGCAGAACGTAGGGCTCTTGGTTTCCCTCAGAGACTGCATTTTCAATATTGGTTCTTACAGCCAGTGTGTTTCTAAGTGAACAGCGTTTTTTTGTGACCAGATTTTGGCATGGACTATCTCAATATAGGTGGAGATGAGTAGCGTTTGCAATGGCACTGTAGACCACAGAATAAAATATAAATTATCCTTCAGTGGACTTGGGAGGTGGCTCTGTGAACCAGACCTTTGATGTACAAGCCCGAAGACTAGAGTTCAGATTCCCGGAACCCAGGTAATATGCTAAGTAGGCAAAATAAACAACTTGGAGTCCCAGTGCTCAGAGGGTGGCATCCAATGTGCATGCTGGCCGTGTTCAGGAACAAGAGACTGGGAAAGATTCCTGAAGTTAACCTTGGGTCTCCAGATATGTGTGAGCATACTTGCAATTCCGATATTTATACATACATGCTTGCACACATACAATGCAAATATTTCTCCAAGGGAGATTGTTAAAAATAACAAGTGTATGTATGTAAGCATGCATGCATGTATCTTTGTATGTATTTATGTATGTATGTATGTGTGCATGAATGACATGGAATTTGAAAACTAAAGTACCAAAGAAATTTCATTTGACATGAAAGAATCTAGTTATTCTAAGCACTAAGTACAGTATTTCTTTGAGTCTTATTAGTAACTTGTCTTGTGTTAGCACTGGTATTATGGTATTATAGATTTATTCTGGACTATAGCATGATATATATATACATATATATATATATATATATATATATATATATTTGTTTCATGTTTTTAATTATTCCTGTGAGACATTGATGTTGCCATGTCCATTATAATGTTGAAATGACAGAAATTTGATGATGTTACTTACGTTGTCTAAGATCACATGGCTAATTAATTGTGTATCAATGACATGAATCTAGCTCTACCTTGGTCTCAGGGCTGTGTACACTGAGTCACAATTCGGCATCCTGGCAAACTCTAACACTGTAACACTAACAAGGGGTTCTGGGTTGGGGGACAAACGTCAAATGCTGATACTCTTCTCTATTGCTTGTTTGAGGGTTTTAGAACTCTGGCCACTTCTTCAGAACCAGAAATAACTGTTTCTCAGTTAAACCTTGTGTGAGAGCAGCTATGGCAAGACTAACCCAGAAGTGAATAAAACCTCAGTTTAAACCTTGTATGAGAGCAGCACACAAGGAGAAATACAGTGCGAGTCCGACCCAGATATGCATAAAAGTCTCATGTGTTCTTTTCCACCTGGGCCTGGGTACTCTGCTCCACCCCCTAGGAAAAAAAATGAAAGGAGAGATCTTGGTTTTAATGGCTGCTTGCAATTTCATCTCAGGTCTTGTTATAAAGTTTACATCGAAAGCTTTATAGCGGTACCAAGTTCAAGCTAAATTTAAAAGTAGCTGTGGGAGAGATGGCTTTAACATTTCCCTGGGGAAGTGGACTGGAAAATTGCTGCAGAGTGAGCGGCAGGGAGCAATCATGAATTGGCCTCTTGGGCTGGACGTAATTACCTAATGGATTCTCCATCTCCAAAAATTTTGAGAAAGGAAAAAATTACCTTAAAAATAACAACAAAAATGTGAAACCCACAACCTTTTCCATTTCTCCCCAGAATTATAAACCCTTGACTTCCTGTGGCGCCTTTGAAGAAGGAGTGTCCACTGAGTAGAGACCAGCAAGGGGCAGACATGTGGAAGAGGAATGGGCTTGGCGTGTGATCGAAAACTCACAAGTTGCATAGCTCCACTTTTTCAATAAATCCTCAATGAATGTGGTGATCCAGCTCCTCTCAAGATTGTTTTGGGTACAGAATATATATATATATATACATATATATATGTATATATATATTACTATAATACAGTATATAGTCTATAAATTGTGCTTGCATGGGTTGGGGATCAGAGGACATCTTTCAGGTAACAGGTTTCTTTTTTCCATGTAAGTCCCAGGGACTGAACTCAGGTTGTCAGACTTAACAGCAAGTTCCTTTGCCTACTGAGCCATCTCACTAGCCTAGTAACTATACTTTAATGAAAAATATGGCATAATTATGACTATTTTACTTTTCCAAAGGCTCTGAAGGCAATTGAGGACTGGTTCTAGCTGTTTGTGTATAGCACTTTCTGATCAAAGGCTCCACTCTGCAATCAATTTTCACCACATACCCACATGTTCAGTATTCCCTCCTCTTGCTTGGAATTTTCTTGGGTCCAGGAACATTAATTCCAGCTCTCCCACTGATACCATGTACATCACAATACATTTTCTGTTTTAATGTGATTTGTTATTATTACCCAGAGTGCCCTGGGGATGACAAAGCATCTATTTGTTCTCTTACTTATTATATTTTCATTATTAGCTCTGGGAATACGTATGCTTCAGTACAGGATGATTCCCAATAGAGTCATTGAAAAAAAATAAACGTGAGAGCTTCCTGCGTGCCTAATGTGTAACAGGCAAGGCAGACCTACAACCGCAGTTAATGCCCACTCCTTGTTTTCTTGATGTGGAGAAGTAATTCATTTGCAGGAGAATTTAAAACACAGGGTACACAATGGCAAGATCTGCAAGTGATTGTGTCCTATGAAATTCAACGAGGAGACTTTGTCCTGGTTTGAGCTTCCATGGGATAGCGCCTGAGACATAGTTATAGTGTTGAGTCAGCTACAAAGGAACACCTCAATTGAACACAGCACCAGAGCAAAGACCCAGTGCTGGGGACAGATGTGTTGTGGAAAGAATGTGTGACTCTCTTCATTCCATCAGAACTTTGCCTGTGTGATAGTTGTGGGTGGCAATACTGACACTAAATATTGAACTGCACAAGATCAAGATGTCAAAAAGGGACCTTGAACTTGAGAACTTGGCCTTGTTGTGGGAGCCGTGATTATTATGGAGTTCTATGGAAGTAGGGGTTGTGTAATGAAGATGGCAGGAACGCTGGTGAGGAGAGGGGGAAGTGCAGTACAGACAGGTGAGTAGGGTGAATGTGACCATGGGGAACACTTGAAGAATACAATGACCATGGGGGTCAGGAAAGAAAGAAAGAAAGAAAGACCATGAAAGAAAAATCATCAGTTTGCCCACTAGTTTGTTCAAGGGAAAGATTAGAAGTTAGAGAGTAAGAAAAGTTGAAGGCCTTAAGAGAATTAGGTGAGAAAGGAATGGTGTAAACACAGTGATAGAATTGGGCAGAGTGATTGTGGAAAGCTGTGTGTGTGTTGTGTGTGTGTGTGTGTGTGTGTGAGATGCTGTGTCTGGAATGTACTTCGTGAAGAACTGAAACATATCTCAACACATATCAATGAAAACAATTGTCTGGCTTCTTAGGGGAAATGCTGACCTGAAATGAACTAGGAAGGACCTGGTGTACCATTGGAAACCAATGGAATAATTTATCTGGGGGGTTGGAAGGGACCTAGTGACCTTCAGCTTCAAAGTGCGTGATTCCTGTGGGCTTCCATGTCATCCTTTGGTGTTGCCCATGCGTGAAGTGGAGAGCAGAGGAAATGGTTGGGGAGCCCTTACAAGGGAGCTGAGGTTTGCCCTCAAGTCTTTCTCCCCAGGGAGTGGACGTGTTATGCACTAAACAGCTGCCTTTCTGAGGCAACAAAGTAGAGCTGAGGCACCTTCTGCAGCTGCCACGTGTCCCCAGCACCCAGTGGAAGAGCTGTCAGTGTGCCCTGTTTCCTGACTCAATGCGGCCTTCAATGTGGCTCTTGCCTTCTGCTCCTCTCCTTTCTTGGATCTTGTTATTTCTTCAAGGTAGAAATGTCCCAATTTACAAGCTCATAAAAGGCAGGAAGAAGAGAGAGAGAGAGAGAGAGAGAGAGAGAGAGAGAGAGAGAGAGAGAGAGAGAGAATAGGATGTATGTTTTGTGTTTTAAGAGTATTCATTTTTGTGCTACTAAGAGTCACATTAAAAAAAAATCTGGCCTAAGGCTCTAGAAATTTGCCCTGTAGGGGAAAAAGAAAAGCAAAGGTCTTTATCAGCGTTCTTACTTGGTTATAAAAGTGATACGGCATGAAATTGAAACAGATGGTATCAAAAGCAGCTAGCCTTATTTCCCTTATCTGGCTTTTCCTTACAAGTTCTATCATTTCTTTATAAAATTCCACTTCTGGTAGCTTTTTTTTCAAGGGCTGCAGTGAATACCCCCTCCCCCACAAAGTGAGTCCCCATGAAGGTGTGTTACAGGAGCTGGATCCACAATAGACCAGAAGTTTTATTTATGTATTTTTCATGAACACAACTTAAAGGTATTATGAGCGTTCTCTTGTCTTTACCAACACCAACATGCTGTGGTGTTAGGCTGCCCACGTGGATGCGATGGCCAATGACTAATGAGTTGTAGTGAACATACTAAGAGTCTTCTTGGAAAGTTGAGGTGGTTTGAGAACAGCAAGCTGGCTGTGTGTGCCTATACACAGGAGCTAAGACAGTAGCAAAATGACTTAAGTAGTGGTTATCTGAGTCACTTTTGTCTGCAATATTCAACAGTTTCGATGTCAAGACGGTTGGATCATTATCTGCCGATCCTGTCTGAGAGTTTGCTATAGGACAGCTACTGAGAGAGAGGGGCCATATCATAATCCATATTTTAAAATGCTGCCACAAGCATCGACTGGGTATTGCTCCATAAGTTGCTTCTCAGTCCCTATACTTGAGGTGGGAATGTTGAAAAGATATTATTTTCTGAGACAAAAATTTCCATTTCTTTACTGGAAGAATTTTGAATGTAAAGAGACAATTATCCAAGTAAGAAATCTGTGTAGCCACGGTCACATTGTTAAGTAGGAAAGGTAGAAGAGATACGGGCAGCTCCAGTATGCCTCTGAAGAGCAACACAGCTTCAGCCATGGGCTGTCGGGATGAGGCTTTCCTGCGGATTGCTGGACTGAAATCCCACTGAAATCCACGAGAGGAAGAGCTGAGAAGTGTGCTCTACTGAACCGACATGCGCACTGCTCCACAGATATCCCAATCCTCGCACTTTGTATAAAGGTCAAGAGGCTCCAGGAAGAAGCCCACATTCTGTCTTCCTTCCCCGTTCCTCCAGCATAGCTTTCTGGTTCTTGAGTTAATATCTAGCATGACTCTCATCTTAAACTATAGCTTCACTAAGTACCTTTTCATTATTAATTATAAGACAGCTTGTATTATTTTCTTCCAAGCCTCTAATTTGGAAGGATCTTGTCTGTGGCCTAAGTGCCCCTTAAAATCATGCCTCCAAGCATTTAATTAACAGAATTGGGTAATAAACAAGCCACGTTTCTTTTCAAAATTTGGTTCTCTGAGCATGTTCTTTCCTCCTTTCTTTCTGCAGTTTGAGAAGCGAGTCTCACGGTGAGCGACGGTGTCCAGATAATCTACAAAGTGTGTTTTCTCCTTAGTATAAGGACAGTAGCCATAGACACATATACACGCCTTACAGAACAAACCGCCATCTGTCCCATGTCTGACACATAGGCTCCTCCTTGGGAAAGCATCCGTAGGTAGGTATACAGAGTAGAGTGGAGCGATGACTGGCTGGTTTTTGGCTGTTTTCACTGTGTGTGTCAGGAAATTAAGTTTCATCTAACTTGCTTCCATTGCTTTATTAGCTGAAGTGGGTACACTTTGTGCCAGGAGACAGCCCAATAGTCTTGTGTAGAGAATGTGAGCCTCTCTCTCCCTGCTCTACGGCATCAGCCTCTGAGACCGAGGTGTCCTGAAGGAGGCTCACGTTCCTTCCCTGTGCTGAGAAGCTCTGGGATCTGTAGGGACTTTTCCCTTGCCAGCTCGCTCTGCAGAATGCTTTTCCTACTAGTAGGGTAGTGACTATCTGACAGAAACTGTCAGGAAAAGCTGTTGGACATTTGAGTGCTGGTCGGGGAGGAGGGGCCTTTTCTCTGTTTTCATCCAATGACATTTCCTCTCTGGGTTTATGCTCCATAATTCTAGTGAACTCTGGTATGGCACCCATGGAGTAACATTTCATGGCCAAATGGTCCACGGGTGTGTGCATTGTCTTATACATATTCAGGAGGACGTTGTAGTTAGCCACTGCACGTGGTGTGGAAAGGCACAGAAAACTACCTGCTTAGTACACACGACCCGACAAAGACCAAGGTCCCGAGATTTCCACTTTGCTCTCTTTGGTACCAACCCATTTGCTGTCAATGTTCACCAAAAAATAAGCTAGTTTATCATTTGGTAGTTCATCCTGCCCACTTAGCCTAGAACTGTGGGGCAAAAGACCAATTCCAAGAACACAGTGTGCTGCAGTAGACTCAGTCTCTGTTGGTATTCAAGGATTTTATAAGTGCATTTTGAAACGTCTAACCAGACACCTAATCAGTTAACTAGTTCTAATGCGCTAACCTTAAGCATAAGAGAACGATGGGGCTCATTTTCACTGAGAAAAGTGAAAAAAAAAAATCAGTCTGGCAGGCCCCTTGATGTCTTGGAAGAGGCACAGGCTTTGGCAGAAGGTCCTTGGGCGAGAGCAGCTTCTTGGAGACAATGGAATTTAGGCAGTAACAGCTTCAAAGTTTGTGTGACGAAAGAAGTGGGGGTGGGGGTGGGAAGTGAGTCCAAGAAACAGGCTCTCCCAGTTAGACCCCACACCAGCTGTCTGTCTCTGATACCTTCCAAATGAGGTGTGGAGGGATTATTAAATGAAAGAGAAAAGAAGCTCTCGGGGAAGGTTGGCTAAATTATTGGCTAAAATTATTTCCTTTGTTAGATAACACCTACCATCCTAAATAAGTTTTGTAACATTACAGCAGCAAAAACGTTGACAGGTTTAAGGTTGTGTCCTCGCCAAGTAACATTGAAACTTACTTGCTAGGATCTGGGAAGTAAGGTTGGATGGAACATATTCATTCTCTATGTGCATGGTGACACTTTGAACACCTAGGGTGTTTCTCCTTCACTGTGGACTGGAAGCAGAAAAGTCTTTCAGAGAACAAAGGTTTCCATCTCTGCCCAAGACCCTTCTCCAAGAGGTACCCAAACAACCAGTCAGTGCAGACTTTAAAAGGGAAGAAAGCAAAGTGGTCACCACAGAGTCACGCTGCTTCTCTGAATTCCTATGTGGGTCAAGAAGGCTCAGAAAGGCCAGGCCAGGGATGTGCCCAGAAAGACACAGAAAGAGGCAGAGGAAGTGTGAACTAGATCCACCTTTATGTCTTATGTCCATGTTTTCCCATGTCCCCAGTGAAGGCCATCACACTTTCTAAGTGATGACAAATAGATCGCTACCCAGTGCCTTTGGTCCCCTACATGGTGCTCTTCCATACGCTCTGAGACAGAGCCTGGATGGACTGAGTGTCTTATACACTACATGGTGAGCTTTTGTACACTGTGTGATTTAGCCTAGATGACTTTGATCCTGTCCACTGATTGCAAAAGAGATTACTATATCACTACTAAGTTTTTGTTTGGTTTTGTTTCTTCTTGTTTTTCAAGACAGGGTTTCTCTGTTCAACAGTTCTAGCTGTCCTGAAACTAGCTCTTGTAGACCAGGGTGACCTTGAGCTCACAGAGATTTGCCTGCTTTTGCCTTCCTAGTGCTGGGATTAAAGGCATGTGCCACCACCACCCAGCTCCTATTCTGAAGTTTTAAAGGAAAAATTATTTTCCTTAAGGCAATAATTTTAATATGCCTCCATTCTCTTTTAATGGTTGACTATCTGCATAGATTCTAATTGAACCTTCAGACAGATCACTAACCTAATTTTAATTTCTGGTCTGCCTTCTCTCTTCATTTCTTTTCCATCCAAGTGATGGCTGTGCAGTTGTGGCAGCCATGATGACTGTATAATGTATCTCCCTGAATCTCAGGGAAGATTGACTGAAACATAAGCGATCCTCAGCTTCTAAAAGCTCCTGGCTGGCATTTGCCCACATGCACAGCCTACACCCTGGCAAACATCGCTTTTATTTACAGCAATTTTTTCCCTAATGAAGAGGGGTTGGAGATATTTAGATTAAACTGGTTAGATTATGATTTGGGAACATTATGCCTTCCATTTCAGGTCTTACTCTGCCCAGGAAGAATTAAAAAATTGATGCATTCAGGTGTTTTCCGCATGTTGAGCTGCAATGGACTGCAGACTCAGCTTTTCCTCCTCTTTATCTAAGAGCAAAAATACCAGCATGCTGTAAACTGCCTTGGGTCAGAACGTTGTGTGTTGAATATTTCAACAGACTGAACTGGTAGAATTAGTGGACTCATTAGAGTTAAGGTCAAAAGTTAAGTTAAAAACATTTCCTTATAGTTATGATGCGACTCAGGGTGTTGACAGATTCCAGACAAGCCCCAGGAGCAGAGAGGTGTTGGTCTTAATGAGCCCCAAACAGGCTTTCCTGGCCCTGTTGTCTCTGGCCACTCCGAAGTACCCTGAATTGAGATCACGTACGTCTGCATTGAGACCCACGGTAAGTGAGATGACCAACAGTTATTTTCAAAGAAATAAGAGTGAACACTATTCTTTTGATTTATTCTTTTCTAAAATGACCAAATCTTATGAAAAAGTGAGCCTGTGTGTTATACGGGATCGGAACAGACGGAACTTCAGCTTTGCCGTTGATATTTAAGTTATTTATTGGAAAAGCTTGGGCTTGAAGTTGTGAGAGGAAAACTAAATGAGAAGAGTTTCTTCGAGGCTGGGGAGAAGGGTCAGTCAGTGGGTAAGAGCACTTGTTGGGCAAGCACAGGGACCCGAGTTTGGGTCCCAGAATTCACATGAAAAGCCAGGCCTGGCCCTAGGCATTCCAGTGCCCTGTAGGGGGCGACAGAGGGATTGTTGGGTATAAGACAGCTCCAGGTTTAGTGAGAGACCCTTTCGACAGTATATAAGGTGGACAGTTATAAAGCTGGAATCTGACATCTTGATTTTCCGTTTCAAAGGACGACCACAGGCACATGTTCACACACATACGTGCCTCTCCTTTCCACCCTCTGTCTCTCCCCTCACAGCCCCCTCCCACACATAAATGCACATTCATGCACATCACACACTCACACACACAGACACAAAGAAAGAAAAGAGTGTTTCTTGGGCTGATGTGAACAGTTATAAATGTCAACGGTGGAGAATCACCTCGGAAAAAGGTTTCATTTGAAGAATTAGCTAGATCGAGTTGGCCTGTGGGCACACAGGGATTGTCTGATTGTTAACTGATATGGGAAGACGCTCTGTGGATGCAAGTGGCACCATTCCATAGGCACTGGGAAAGAATGGAGAACGTTCGCCAGGCAGGTCAGCAGAGCACAGGAGGAAGCAAGTGAGGACGCAGTGAGCAGTCTCTTTGCTGTTGGCTGTGCGTATGATGTGACCTGCTTCCATCTTGCATCTTCTTTTTTTTTTTTTTTGGTTTTTTGAGACAGGGTTTCTCTGTGGTTTTGGAGCCTGTCCTGGAACTAGCTCTTGTAGACCAGGCTGGTCTCGAACTCACAGAGATCCGCCTGCCTCTGCCTCCCAAGTGCTGGGATTAAAGGCGTGCGCCACCACCGCCCGGCTTATCTTGCATCTTCTTACCTGATGCTTCAAGCAGGTAAACCCTTTTGTCCCTTATGTTGTCTGTTGGTCTGCATAGTTTTGTCACAGAAACAGGACAGTTAGAAATTGATAGAATGCTTGTTGAGCACACAGCAAGCCCTGGGTTAATCTCAACTTAATAGAGCATGACCTGCGTGTGATAGTGCATGTCTGTAATCCTAACGCATTTGGGAGGTGGAAGCAGAAGTGTATGTACTTGAAGGCCATCTTAAGCAGTAAGTTTGAGGTCAGACCCTGTTTAAAAATAAAATTTGTAATCCTTGTTAGGCGTTGAAGACAAAAAGTATAAGCGGAGATTGCATGACTAGATGCCAAGCTGTATTGTGATTTAATGACCATATACCTTTCCTAATTATTTTTATGTAGAGTGCATGTAGTATTAAATATTACCATTTTAGAAGTCAAGGAAATGATTTTTGGGACATAGTCTTAGAGCTCCAGTCTTAATTAGGTTCTGCTCTACCCAATGTGTTTTTTGCCCCTTCCAACTTGGTCACATCCCATTGAACTCCCCAATCCATCACATCACTACTGTTGAAGAGTTGTTCAGCTTAGATACATTAAGTTATGAGTTTGACTCTTCCAAAGCTGGTGGCAGGGAAGCCACTGGGTTGTAAGTGTGATGCTCACTTTGGCCTCAGCTGTGCCCCACGTCTTTTGAAAGCACTTTCTTGCCAGGTGACTGATGACTTGTTCGTCCGACCTTTAGAATTTTAGATGGCCAGATTGAGAGAGATCTCAGCAACATTTGCAAGATGTGGTTAGTACACTTTAGTCTTCAGAACTCCATTTGCTGGGCTTTACTTACACTTCCTGATCTAGTTTCTCCCACCACACTGGTCTATCGTTTTCCGGCTCCTCTACTGATCCTCACACTGATGTCTACACTGCCGGCATCTCAGAGCTCACCCTCAGCAGCACCTGCCTCTCTGTGTTCTACTCTAATGATATTGCCTAGCCCGTTGGTTAAAGTACTTCTTATGTTTTTAGATTATTTTATGACCCACACATCATAGCTTTGTCTGGAACCTTTCATGCTTTCCCATGGGTAGAAACCAACTTGCCATTCTCCCTGCACCTCAGGCTCAGAGTCCCTTCCAAGCCTCGATTTCTTTTCCCTCTTTCGTGACCTGTGGGGCTTTCTCTGCCATAAGGCTCCCACCCGATCTTGCTGCGTCGCCCTTGTGTCTGACTTCTTGCAGATCATCCCAGGACTGCATCGAACCTTCACTCCCACTCTCAGAACCTCCCCTCCCCCAGCTGAAACAATCCCTCTCTGCCACTAACTTAGCATGATCCTATCTCATTGTCTTTGAAGCACATATTAGAGCTGAAAATAGCCAGTATTTATAATCCACTCTCTGTCTTTCACCAAAAGAATGCAGTCTTGGGGAAGAGAGTGTCTTGGGTTCACTGCCCTGCACTTGGCACAGAATATCTGCTCTATAAATGCCATTCACTGACTGACATTCAGCACCTTGCATTTTTCTCTCTTCACTCCTGCGGCCACCTATGATTTATCTCTGGAAGGGAGAGCTAACAATCTCCTTTGATGGGTTGGGCTGGATAAATTGGCTTTGCCCCATTCATCTGAAGCAACCAAGCTGTCAGATCTCATAAATCCCTTTAACGTGACTTGGCCTTACTTGATTTCCTCCGGGTTCCCACTTAAGGGACCGTGTATCTTGTGCTGCAAAACTCTTGTCCAGTTTTTAATCAGTGTGTGACACTTGGAAGAAGTGGCTCCTTTCATTTCTTTCTCGAGTTGCCTGTGATTGCCTCGAGACTGCATCTTTTTCATTATCCAGTTGTGTAAAACTTCAGAGCGACCCTTCTCACAGTCCTTGTCACCTAGCACAACGTTCTGAGACCACAGATTTGTACTAAAGGGCTCTTTTTCTGTTATTTTGCTCCCCAGTCCTGTCCAAATCAGGTGCAGAGATAATAATGAGAAAAATGATGAAGCTCTTAAGAGGCAGTGGTAGGGATCAGTGGGATTATGTGCTCAGCACCGTCCTTCTTTGGAGTCCCACTTGGCTGGAAATCATCCAGCAGAATACAAAGTAGAGCAGGAGGTAGACGGGCTGTGCCCACTTTCTGGTTGGAGGGTTTCTGCTTCTACACAAACTTTAAAGGGCTTTAGTGTGAGTAAGCTATCTAGAGTTTCTGTAAGTCTATAAAATTTTGTGAATTATTGTGCAGTCTCTTTTTAATTAAACAAATTGTAAACTAGACAATACTAAGTGAAATCACAAATTTTATACCAATATATATTTTTAAAACTGCAAGCTCCTGAGTATATTATGTGTTTTATACAAGTGAGGCCAAATATGTTCACAGAGAACATGTATCTTCTTTTAAAATAATTCTAGCTGTTGGGGAGAAATAAATTTAATTTTCAACATCTTTGTAGCAACTCCATTAAGCTCTTCGCCTCCATCTCCTTCTGCCCTCTCTGCACAGGTTGAGCCTGCAGGGATTGCACAAGACATAATAAGCAAAATCTTGGGTGTTTTAGGATTTGACGAGCAGCGAAAGGAAATTACTGCCAGAATCACCACTTAATGGAAGGTGGTGATATCCATCTAGTTATGTTTCCCGCAGTCCTCATTGTGATAACTGTAGAACATCAGACACTTCTTGAAATAATTTAAAGACCTTCAGCTAGAGTTGTTATGGAGCCTCTGAGTAAAGTCGAACGAAGGCCAGAGTTCCTAGCCTGGTGCAAGGACAGGAGCCGAGAGCTTGCAGCCTGAATTAAGAGTCCAGGAAACTGAGCGAGAACCTTATGACGGCTTCCTTTGACTTCCTTAGCCAGTCCTCAACATTTCTGTAGCTTTTCTTGTTTTGATCTGTTTGTAGTATCTTCAGCTGCCTTGGACACCAAAGGTCTGGAGGTTGCACATTTCCTAGGAGAAGTTTCTTCGCTGTTTTCTACATTCGTACAATCTAGACTATGGCTGTAGAGAAATGATTGGGTGAAATTAAAGGCAAGAACTTGACTTCATTTGGAAAAAAAACATTTTGATAACCAAGACAGTATGAGGAAGTAAAAGAAAGTTCCCATGATTTAGTATTTAATTAAATATTAGAAAACCATCAATGTTTGGTTTTGTATTGGTATTAAAGGGATTTGCTAAGATATTCAATATTTTAAATAGGTATCAAATAGTGATTTTAAGTTTAGGTACTTCAATCTTGGGGCACTTTAGATGTATTTACTTTCTTGATGGCTTTGAGCCCATTTTCAATTTTTGTGAATGTATAATGTACTAATTTTAAATCATAATTAAATACTTAACTATGATACCCTTCTAGAAAACACTTTAGCAAAGGGTGTAAACTCTAAAATTACTTTATAAGAAGAACAAAAAGAAAAGTGTTCTCTTGCTGTCTCCATGCACCCGCTGGTCCACTCTCTCAAGAGCAGTGTGATGTGGCACATAGATATTGTGTCTGCTCCATTGCCATCTTAGTTGCTGCTCAGAACTAGAGGGAACAAGAGTATGGTGTCTGGGTTCCTCCACTGCTGTGGGACAATAGTTTGTAACCTGTCAATTGTATTTTAGTAAAGTGCTGATTGGCCAGTAGCCAGGCAGGAAGTATAGGCGGGACAACCAGGCAGGAAGTAGAGGCAGGGCAATAAGAACAGGAGAATTCTAGGAAGAGGAGAGCTTGGTCTGCAGTTGTGACCCAGCCACAGAAGAAGATGTGACTGCCTTGCTGAATAATGTACCGAGCCACGTGGCTAACATAGACAAGAATAATGGGCTAATATAAGTTATAAGAATTAATAAGAAGCTTGAGCTGATGGGACAATCAGTTTATAACTAATGTAGACCTCTGTGTGATTTCTTTGGGACTTAATGATTGCAGGAACTAGGCAAGACAGAAACCATGACAATACTCCATGACACTCCAGCTCTTCTTCCTTGTCCACTTTGCTGGTTTGCTTCTATGAGTGCTAACATGATGAGCTTGGAAAGACTGTTAGAAGCTGTAGAGTCTTAGGGACTTTGACTTTGTAAGTGGGAACTGTTAGAACAGTTTTAGAAGTAGGGCCCACAAGATCACCTATTTGACAATGACTGCCTGTTTCCTCCAGGATTTTAGACAGCTGTAATAAACATGGCTGGTGCCTTGGCAGGAGCTCTAAGCTGTGGACTCCAGTCTTTCTGGGCCTGCACTAGAAGTGGAAGCCTCCCCACACCCACCCTTTCTGTCATGGTTAGGCTGCTACAACTCTAGGCCAGACCTTAGCCTTCTCAGGCTGAGTTAAGCATGGCGCCCCTAAGACACCCTCTTTGCCTTCTCCCTATCAAGCTGCCCACATTGCCAGAGTCACTTTCCACGTTCAGCCCTTTCCACCACCCCTTAGCATAGCAAATTCCTAGGTCCAGATTTCTAATGCTGTCATAATTGGCTTCAGTTATTTTTCAGTTCTATTTTTTTTTTCTCTGAATCTTACCCAGCACTGGCTGGTATTGCTACACCTTTATTCAAGACTCCACAGATCTGTGGTACATAGTTTGATTCTTTGGTGTTTTATCCAAATGTAGACATTCATCAGTGTGTGTCCCTGCCTGCACTGTGATCAACCCCAATGTGTAACTGAGTTTCCTCTTTCACTGCTGCTGAGTCTTTAGGTACAAAGGATGAGCTATGTCCTCTTGGGGACAGAGCCCTAAGCTATTAAGGACTCATTACTGTCATAGGTTAGCAGAATCACCAAGTCAGTGCCAACAGAAGGGACATTCTGCAGAGAACCTGAACGGCACATTGGACATTAGGACATGAAGGATTGTTTGGGAATCCATATTGCATCCAAGCCATGCCTTCTCTCTTAAGTGGGAAAATAATCTACACTTCTCCTTCACAGGGATTATTGTAAAACTCAGTCACCAAACAGAAGTTTCCTTGATGAAGAATGAGGACTACACTTGTCAGTTGCTATCAGGATGAAGCGAGTGTAAAGGGCAACAGAAATAGCCACAGTCACATAAAATGATCACCCAATACCGCACAGTCACATAAAATGATCACCCAATACTGCACAGTCACATAAAATGATCACCCAATACCACATAGCCAGCCCTGAAAGCATATATGAGTAACATTACATAGACTGAGAATGGTATATGTGTGTATGCATATATATCATATTTATTCCTATATTTAGAAATATATATTAGATTTTATATTATATAACATCTTAGAGATATGTATATATGTATATGAATGTTGTGTGTCTTTATGACACATATATATTACATTTATATAACACAAAATATACATTTGATTGTTATTAGATATGACCTTCTCAGATATATATGTATAAAACATACAAACATGTGTATATGTTTCTAAATATAAACCCAGAAAATTATATATACATGTTTATGTATATGTATATATATGCATGTTACAGCAGTTAATGAAAAAGGAAATCACAATTCGAAATAGCAAGGAGGGTTATATGGGAGGGTTTGGAAGGAGGAAAGGGAAGCAGAAAATGATGTAATTATAGTATAATCTCAAAAATAAAAAAAAAATCATTACCAAAAATCAGTCAGCAAGTCTTGTAGATTCCAGGATCTTAAAATCATTTCTATGCATTCCATGAAAACAATTACAGTTATTTATCCACTGAACAGAGACCATGTGTCATTTACTTGCTAGAATGTTTTCTGTATCTTTCAAAGAGGAAGGGTAGGAGGACCCAAGGAGAGGGCAGGAGCTCAGCATATTCCCACTAGACAGCGTAACTAGGGTCGAGAGTATTCTCCTGCCGCCTATGCGGTCATGAGGGGAAATGCGAAGCCAGTCCATCTTGAGAGCTGTGGCGGTGACATCACTTCACCTGCTCTAGTGGATCATGATTAAGCTTCTAAAAGAAAATGCGGGTGGCTAGTTCTAGTTTTTGTCAAAATAGGAATCTGAACTAGTCCTCTGCTACTGTCTCACATAGACACAGACTTGCAGACATTCTCAGGTAAAAGGACTTTAGCAATCATGCAGCCGCTGCTTCCGTCCTCAAGGCTGTGACCTCAGTGATTATCACAGGGAACACCTGAGTCCTGAGTGCCTGGCTGCTCTTCACCTAGACTTAATGTCACAAAGACCCATAGCTAGAGTGGACTTAACCTCATGATTTGGATATTTTGGTTTGTGTTTAATAGATAAAAGCTGTTGGGATCAGATAAAAATTATACTTTTTTCTAATAAATAAAAACACTATCATTTATGAACTATGGAGCAGCTACTTGATGGAGGTGAGGAGGAAAGTCCACCCATGGTCCTTTTTTAGACGCTGCTGTTGTCTTGCTCTGCTCCCTGGTAACTTCTGGACTATTGCAGGAGTCTTCACTCAAGCATTTTCTTGCCTTTCACTGTCACAAATATAATCTTCCTGCCTTTCAAATATACGTTCCTGTTTGCATCAGGCCATTTCAGAGTCTTCGTGGCTAGTGGCTAGTATTCTGAGTTCAGCTTCTGCAGCTCAGTTCTCGGGGCTGTTCTATAGTGCTGCAGCCATGTATCTCATACAAATTTCTTGGGACAATAAAATACTTTCCCTAGTACTTTATTTTTGCTTTTCAAAGCTCATTTCTATTTTATTAACATTGCACTTCCTGATTTAATTCTTTTAAGAGTTGTTTACACAGAAACAAGTAATTATGTGCAAATATGCTGTTGTAAATAGGAAAAAAATAAACACAAAAAATCCTATATCTCAAGGACCTGAAATAAATTTTCTAAAAACAAGGAGCTAGTCTGATCAAGCGTGTGGAATACTTGTTTTCTTGACATGCCAGGCACTTGGTTATGCTAACAAGTACTCTACCACAGGGGTTCATATCAGCACCATGGTACATCAGGCATTTATTAGATTCGTATCTCATTGACTTTTAATAATAAGGTGGAGCATCTAAAACATACTAAAGATCTAAAACATGCTACTAAGTCAAATAAAATCAAATACAAACTTGAGTATATACATTACATTTTACATATTTTAATGCTTGTAAGTGTTGGGGGAAGGAGAGGACCCCAGCATCACCGGAGGCTATCTGCTGAAGTTAATAATTGTGGGATGGATTTATAGGCGGTTTCTATTTTTTTATTTAATAAATGATGTTTCACAAATGTGTGCAAGTGTGGGTCTGTTTCATAATCGAGAGAAACAATTTTAATTGAACACATGCTACTCCGTTCACGAATAGGCCTGCCTGTGCTATCTTCCAGGAGCTCTCTCACTGACCTGACTTGACCTGCCTTCTGCACTTTCACAAGCTGGTGCTTAACATCTGCAGTGCTTCTGAGACAGCAAGTCCACCCTTGAGCACCTCTGGTTGCCCTCACACCACGATCTTAAGACTGGGTGGGGTTATCACATGACTTTCCTGAACAGCCAATGTGGTGACTGCCCTTAGTGCTCAACTAATGTAATTCACAAGTAAACTGACAATGAAGACTTTTCTCTAATCACTCATTGGTCCCCTTGTCACAGTGTCTACCCTCTTAAGCACTGGAGCCTGGGAGAAATTATTACATGCTTAGATGAATGGTTTTAGGAGTGTCTTGGTGTTCTCATATTTATGGGTTCTACATCTCAGAGCTTCACATCCACCTTCTGACTGTAAAAACTGTCTCTTTAAAGTCAGGTTCAAATGCATCAGCTCATGATTTAAAATGAATAGATTTTAAATCCCTTTATCAGGACTTACCGTCTCTTACATTATTAGCAATTACTGTCTGGTCATTGCATTGAAAGATGCATTAAAGATGCTACAGTGGATACACATCAGAATATGATCGTCTGTGTCATAAATGCAATATTTACTTCACCATTACATGGAAAAATTTATAAGCATCAAACAAAGTCTCATTTAGATGGCAGTCCCCAGCAGCGCCTCATGTAGTCTGATACTCACTGGTATTCTGTGCATGACTTTACTTACAACATCAATTTTGAGGAAGTTTAAAATAGAAAACTTTCTTTATTCAGGAGCTTCATATCTGGGATCATATTTTCATTTTATTTTCCTCTGTAGGCATCATTATTATCAGATACACTAAAAACCAAATGTTTATTTTTCAAATGTTATCTGTCTTTGAATAAATAGTCGAGGTGGAATAAATATAAAAAAGGAATGAACTTCTTTCATCTTAAAGAACAGAAGGCTAAATGCTCACTATACATAAAGCACTGTGTAAAGAATTCCAGATAAGCTGGAGGCGCCTGAGCCCCGCTTCTGGCTCACAGAACTGTTCTCAGTGTCCAGCAGAAAATGCATTTTCTGTTGATGTAATGGGATGTGTTTTATCAGCGGAGTAAGCACAGGGTTGATGCTGATGCTGCTTAGGGTGAGCTTGGGATGCAGAAAAATGTTCTTAGAAAATTGAAGCTAGAGGCCTAGAGAGATGACTTAGTGGTTAAGAGCACTGGTTGCTCTGCCAGAGGACCTGGGTTCAATTCCCAGCACTGACAGAGTAGCTCACAACTATCTGTAACTCCAGTTTCATGAGATCAGACATCCTCACACTGACATACATGCAGGCAAAACAGCAATGCAAAGGAAATTTTAAAAAGAAAAAAGGAAGGAAGAAAATTAAAACTAGGAGTTAGTCTCAAGACACAGGAAGGTCTAGAGAGCAGGATGAAAACTAAGACAGACTGTGTGGCTGACTGGAACATAAAGATAAAAGTCAGAAAAGAAGGGATGAACATGAGGATGGCCAAGATGCCACTTGCCTGCTACAGAAGAGGGCAGCAGATAGGAAGGCAGGGGAGTTTTCAAAGTCCAGGACCAGTCTGTGTCTGTTAAGCATTAGTCAGTGAGGCAGGCTTGGGAAAGGTAAGCCTTATGAGGTGGAACTGGAGGCAAGGGGAGATATAGACCGCTCGCCATCATGATCAGCCTACTGTGGTTTTTAAAGACTGTTCAACGATGGGTGCCAGTGTCTGATATTTTAGAGTTCATAATACGGAATGGCTTGGACATCTTGAAGTACCCCACAGAAATTGGTTCCTTATTCTGTTTTGACATTCACAGAGCAAGATTTCATATTTGGGGTGGGCAGATTTGCACTGAGTTCTTAGAAAATTATGTATGAATTTGTGCTGAATATTAATTTTAGATAGAAAAACAGGCAATCTAATCTCAATAGTTGGTGGTTTGTCACTTTGTACCTACTGCATGGACCCTAAGTTTACAAGGAGATCTAAGTTTGTAGAGTGAGACTTTGAAGTTAGCATCCCTGTTACACAGTTGAGAAAACTGAAGGTGTGGAAGCTGGATGACTTCTGCAGAGGCATAAAACAAATGACTCCAACGTTTGGAGGTGCAGTCTGTTCTCAGGTTCCCACTCTTCCAGTAATCCAGGTTCCACGCTGCTACAGCACAGCCAGGTAGGCTCCACACCAGGAGCAACCCCCCTTCCCTGCTAAAGCACCTTGGAGCCGGCCCTGCCCCAGAACATGCTATTTTGCTAGCTTTGCATTCCCACTGAAACAGAGCATCTCTGGGGCTCTTGCAATCACTCGCTTTGCTCAGGATTCGGAAGGCATCTCAGGCATTTTACTCGACACGGAGGCTGAGCATTATAAAGTTCATCAGTCAATTATTTGACACCAAACTGCCACCCTGAGAATTAAACCTTAAATCATTTTCTGCAGCACCCTAGGTGCTATGACAGCCACATAAGCCAAGGTCTCTTATGACTCTGGCTTGTGACACTTCCATGAGTTTTACTCATTAGTCTCCTGGTTTGGGGTTCAGAGACGTTTTAGGTAGCAGCTCTCGAAAGGCTCTGGGCTAAAATCAGCTTATCTGCAGATTTTACAGCTAATGATGGTCTCCGTGTTCACTTGAAGAGGCTCTGGTTTCACATGCAATTCAGAAACAGCTAGGCAGTGTGTTTCACTCATCCCTTCATTTCCAGACTGTTATGGCTACTGCACCTTGACACATTTGACCTGACCTACACCTTGTCCTCAACTATTTTAAGGTTTACAGGAGTGACAGGTGCCTCTTCCTTGAAGCCTTCAGAGCCACCCAAACAGATGCTATTCTTTGTTTTGTTATTGGGACTTTATTAGATTGTTTATTCCTTTGTGTTGTGTCTTGATCGTTTTATATTTCTGAGAGCTTGGAACAAAACTGTACTCGTTCACCCCTACTCCCCAGCACCAAACACGTCAGAGTTGGGCCCTCTGAAAGTGTATGAGTGAGTAAGCAAGGAGTTGAGTACGTGATAAGTTTATGCCATCCATCGGACAATCGTGGAGGAGGTATTGTCTACCTTGGCTGATGGCTAGACACAGAAGGTGAGGGGTGGCAAACCTGATTCTGCATGCAGCACACCCAGCATTAGGAAGTGTGGAGAGGAGTGGCCCCTGTGAACTCCAGAGGATGGCAGGTGCCAGGGACAGGCAGAGGGCAGTTCCCCTGGAGTGGAGGGCAGGGTTCACAGTGAGGAAAGCAGAAGTTGTATTGGGAATGAGGTAGGAGGTCTGACAGCAGGTTTGGAGAGAAGACGGTGAATGTCTACTGCTATTTTTATCCACTGGTTTTTTTTCCAATGGTAAAGGCTCCATCTCCTAGGTTTAGTATATATGAAAGGTGAAGGGGTCATAAAGGGTAGTGTCCTGAGATGTCAAAGTCTGGAAAATTCTCTATGGAGCAGGACTGGGGTGGATGGGAGTCAGACCTTTGAGTTCTTGCATGCAAAACTCATTTGTCAATCTTGGGGGGTACAACACATGTTTGCAAGCCCTGCTGTTGATGTTTTAGAAGGTGAATTCTGCAGACCCTAAGTCCTAGGGTAATTTTGTTGCTCTTCCTCCAAACACAAGTCTGAGTACACTGGCCAGTCAATATTCCCCATGAGCAGGACGGCAGCTTGATGTTCTTGTGTCTCACCGGAGCTGAGTGCAGTGCTGGCACACAGACGGTCCCCTATAAATATCTTCTGAGTAGAATTGAGCTCCTGAAATGTAGCCAAAGATACCATCACCTCAGGGACATCAGAAGCAGGAGTTTTTGTCTAGCTTGATGTGTGATGCTTATAGCTCATGGATGATAGAATTAGTGCCTGTTAGGAAAATGGCACTGCATGGCACAGCCATGATTTTTGTGCCTCATCTGTGCAGTGGGAAAGGTGGTGAGCAGAGACGTCGGAGGGCAGCGACTGTTGCCACTCGTCATTTCATGGGCACAGACTGGGGGTGTTCGCAAGAACTGAGATCTGTGCTGAAGACAGAAGATTGACACCCACCATTTCTGGTGGGGAGAAGTGGGAGAAGGGGGCACATGGCAAGGCAGACCCTGCGTGCAGGTGCCATGTGCAGCAATGAGGTGGCATCTTCGGAAAGTAGGTGCCCTCTTTCTGTTTCCCTGCTCATATTCACGCTGTACGCAGTTCTTTTGTTTTCCTTTTTGATTTTTGTTTGTTTGTTCTGTTTTTTGTTTTTGTTTTTTGAGATAGGATTTCTCTGTGTAACTGCCATGGCTGTCCTAGAACTCTCTCTGTAGACCAGGCTTTTTTTGAACTCACAGAGGCCCATGTGTCTCTGCCTCCTGAGTGCTAGGATTAAAGGCATGTGCTACCACCACCTAGTCATATCCACAGTTTTTAAGTATCGAAAAACTATTCAGTACTGACATTCTAGTGTTATTATTGACATTGTTATTTTGCCAAACATTTGGGCTTTCTGTGGTGGAAATAAACCGACTGCGGGGTGTTTGTGTGTGAAGCTTAGGACACTAGGCAGTTCAGGAGTCTGTCGAGTGCTAAACTTGGCCTATCATTCCAATCCTGCCTCTTCAGTGAAGTCATCAGGAAGCACACTCCAGTGTCTGTTGGATCATCTTGTGACATCTGGGGACAGGCAGTTGGGTCTTTTCTGTTCTTAAAAAGTTACCTACCTCAGCCAAATTTGAAATTATCGCCTTTATGCTCCGAGAAAAGCAATCATCTTGGCAGAAGGATTTTGTATCTGGTCCTTTTTTTGCACATTCCTTGATCTGTCTCAAAATAAGGGTGTTCATATGTTTTTAATTTAGTGCCAAAGTTGAGAAAAAGTTTTCTCAGTCAATTATGTATTTGTATCTGTGTTTTGTGTCGAGGCAGTTCATGGTGGAATTTTGTTGTTGTTTTCTTGACTATTTTACCTTGCTTAGCCAGCCGCCTTGACAAAATATGGTGGGCAGTGTGTCAGGCAGTGGGTAAACAGATTGGCAACAACTCTGAGTGCCAGAGCTCATGCTCCTTCCGAAGAAAGGGTTGGCAGGAGCTTGTACCTCAGACCTCAGAACACATCTCTTTCCCTCCCTGGAGACAGAAAATTCTCTTCTCTGTCAGCCCAAGGCTGCAGCTTAGACACAATTCCGACTCCCCCCAACTTTGTCAAAAATAATAACAATGTTGATAAAGCTTTGTCATTCCAACTGCTGATTTATTGCCGAAATCTGTATGCAGGGTCTGTGGGCCGAGAACGTCAAGGTTCAAGTCTCACTGATTGACTTCTAGGCAGACAATCACAGTGCCAGGGTGTTTGCTTATTCCAAATTTCATATCATCAAAGCCTGGATCATCTAGCAGCAAGTAATGGGTGTGAATGGCGAACTCCTGGAAACAGCTTGTCCCACCATCTTAAACACACAGAGGAAACCACCCCATGCTTCACACAATCTTTAGTGTAACCAGGAAATGGTAACTTAGTAAAATGAATTGGACTATTCAAATACAAAATGAGACTTTCTTTTTATGGTAGCTGTATTCTTGAGTGATCACACTTGAATTAGCAATAGTCTTTGATAACTAGTTAATTTAGAAAAGCGCCACCGTTTCCCTGTTTTAATAGTACATAACACTTACGACACGGTTAAGGGCATTTTGCAGTAGCAACAGCAGCATGGGAGAAAAAATTCCAGTGGCTGTCAGCCATCGCTCAGTGTGAACTAAGGGCTCATTTGCCTTTTGCTATTAGGTCTGTGGCAGTTGCCAGGGAAGGCCACTCCTGGTGCTTGGTGCTGCATCAGGCTTGCAGCCTGAAATATTCAATAAATCAAACTGTGGCTTTTGCTTGGATGGTTCCTCCTCCTTCAGCTAAAGATAATATGTGAAGAATTCTCATTACTGCTCAGATCTGGCACTTGGAGAAATTGTCCTTTGAGTGTACTCTGTAAATAGTGATTAGCTGCAAACCTTCCATTTTGGTATTCTACCACCCATATCAGTGCCTGGGTACCGGAGGAAAGTGCCTTCCTTGCTATAGCAGATCTTTAAATGGTGGATTCTTAGCAAGAGACAAAAATAGGTTTCCTATTGTTCAAATGAGTGCTGTAAGTGCTTTGCAGGTGTATCTCAGAGAATGAAGGTATTTATATTTAATGAGAAGAGCAGAAGAATAAAAAACAATCATAGCCCTGGAGAATTGAAGATCAAAGCTTTCTTCATTAAGAAACAAATGAAGGCCTGCATCGTAGGAGCTAGTAAATTCATTAATTTTTAATAGAGGAATAGACTGTAAATGGTAATTTAATTCTTTGGGGAGAAGGTCATTTAAGTGGTGTTTAAGCATCCACATGTTTTGCAGTAAAGACCTGCTGTGATACCTAAGGCAGGAAGTATATGACACAGTTGAGAAACTTGTTTCCAGGCTCCGAAGTCGTTCAGAATCTTTCCATTTCCACACAGGATAACACTTTACGCCCCTGTCATCTTCAGTTGTTCTTGTGGAGCTGAGTTTCCCACCTTGCTGTTCAAATCAGAAGTGTTGCTGCCACTTAGCGCTGGATACAGAGATAATAAACCTCCAGCTGTCCTTCTGTTCTATGACCTTCCTAGCTGCAGAGATGTCCCTCTGCCTTCTCACATTCGAATGCTTCCCTGTGATGTCTTCTAGTGGGTGGCTTCTTTCTCTTACTTGCCTATCAGAAGGCCTGGTGTTTACTGAAGAGGCAATCTCTTTTCCCCAGATGTTGGTTCCATGAGTGAGTGGAGCTGCTTAGAATCATTTCAGGTTCTCAGGGGCAGCTCTTTCAAAGAGCATCTCTGCTGTGAACTGACAGTGCTGGGATCTCACCAAATTGAGGATGTTGGCATTTTCCCAAGTGGCAATGTGAAGAGGTATGCCACGTGTGCAGAACAAATGCAGAGTAAATGTGTTCTGCCAGAGACTTATAGATGGAGGACTATGTGCACATAAGAGAGTACCTGGAGGGTTGTGTGAGCACAAACTGATTGGCATATGCTTGAAATCTCACCACTAGGGGGCACAGGCAAGCAGATCCACCAGCCTCATTAGTCAACCAGTTTAGCCTACTCTGTCAACTTCAGGCCACTAAGAGAATCCCTGAGTAAAAAACAAGATAGATATCTTCTGAGGAATGAAACCCGAAGTTGACCTCTGATCTCTTCATGCACACAGAGAGATAGACAGACAGACAGGCAGACAGAAACACACACACACACACACACACACACACACACACGACAGCCAAATCTGAAAGAGAGAGGGAGAAAAAGTGAGAGAGAGGAGGGAGGACGAGAGAGAGGGGGAGGGAGGAAGGAAGAGAAAAGGAGGGAGGGAGGAAGAGAAAGGGAGGGAAGGAGGAAGAGGAAGGGAGGGAGGAAAAGAAGGAAAGAAAGAAAGAAAGAAAGAAAGAAAGAAAGAAAGAAAGAAAGAAAGAAAGAAAGAAAGAAAGAAATGATTGGGATTCACAAAACCAACACAGAATGTTGTAGACTGTGACCCTAACCTACCCTCAAATACTCAGCAAGGAAAGTTCATCTGCTTCGGTCCCTTGTTTTAGGGATAAAGAAAACGGCTCAGAGTGATGAAAAGACATCCCTGTAGCCATCAACGTACAAGAACAAGCTTGCTTCCTGTGTCTCGTGTCCTTTAGCTCTAACTGGTGGTGCATCTGTGCATTTTCTCATGTTGAATATTTTCCCAGGACAGGCAGCACACAAAGGAATGCATGTCCACATTCTGGACATTGCAGTGTCCTGGCTCATCAACCCTGTGCTGCAACTCTGCTGTGCATCAACAGGCATTTGATCCTGAATTGCTTCCCCTCTGTGTAATGGAGCTTTAAGGGATACATGAAGTCCAGGACACTGTGCACACTGAAGGAACTGACAACTTCTGAAACCCTGTTATGTGCCTCTGAGGACTCAAAACATTTTGCCGGGGTATGAGCGTCAAACTCAAGGTTTACTGACACACACTTAGCTGTTTGGTGACAGATTGTTAAGCCTGATTTAGAAAAACAAAACAGCTTCCCATGGCAAGGACTTCATTTGCATTCCTTGTGAATGTGCTCAGAACTCTCCTTTAGAACTGTGGGACTTGAACAAAAACTCACTGTATGCTTTGGGCCCTGTTTGGGGGCTCCCCATTGCCTTGAGGTCAGAGGGCCAGGTCAGGCCTTAATGCAGAACTGTGGAAGGCTGTGAAAACAATTGTCTATGTCGCCTTTCTGATCTATCCAAGAATGTCTGTTCCCTAAATCATGCCCTTAGTGATTTAATTCACACATGTTGGGTTTAGAAACTTCCAGTTTTTGAAAGGTTATGTTGGATGATTTTAGTGATTGTATGAACTTTGGTGATCAATTTTCCTTGCTTCTAATCGCTGTCCAACATTCTCTGTTCTTAAGAACAGCCTGCAGTTTCCTACTGGATGGCTTCTTCGATGGACATCTGAAATTTAACATGTCCCAAATGGATCTCAAGTTCCTCCCTCCTCATATTTGTCCCATTTCAGTAAATCAGTAAATGCTTCATCATCTTTCCAACTTGGAGCCTCTGATGGGTGTGTGTATGTGTGTGTGTGTTGTTCTACATTCAACTCTTGAACAAATCCCATGACCCTAACTTTGGAATATTTCCAAGTCTAGACATATTTCATTGTTACTGTCTTCATCCAGTCCATCACCAACTCTTTCAAAAAAATCATTGCAATGGGACTGGAGAGATCCTCCTCCTAATGGTGAAAAGCACTAACTCCTCTTCCAGAGTACCTGGATTCAATTCCCTGAACCTTCATGCTGGCTCACAACTGTCTGTAATTCCGAGTCTAGGGGATCCCACACCCTCTGCCATCTACAGGTACTGAGTATGCACATGGCATGTGAAAATAATATGTAGGCAAAATAACCATTCCCCTCCCCTTTTTAATTAAAAAACTGAAATTCTCACATTGTCCTTTAACTGGTCCCCCTGATTCTCCCTGTGAAGGTTATATTATTTATCATCTTGGTGGGACCTAGAGTCACACATTTTTGGGCATGTCTGTGAGGAATTTCCCAGATTGGCTTAACTGAGGTGTGAGAAGACCCACCCTAAACATGTGTGTCACCACTCAGTAATTCTTGAACTGGGGTCTTGAATTGCAAGAAGAGAGAGAGAAAAAAAAGGAGAGAGTGGGCTACACGCCAGCATTTTCCAATGAGTGCTTCCTGAAGGCACTTGCAGAGTGAACAGCTGTCTCTAGGTCCTACAGCCTTGTCTTCCCTACCATAATAAACTGAACCCTCAATCTGTGAGCCCCAAAACACCTTTTTTCTTGAGCCACCTTTATCTGACACTTTGTCACAGCAGCGAGCAGAGTGACAAACACACTGTTTTTCTTTGTTGTGTTCAACTAGTAACAAATGAGCTGAAACACTTGCTAAACCTTGGTTCCGTTTCTTCGTCTCCTGTCGGCTATAAATACAGGGGCTTTCTAGTTAATCCTAAGTGACCTTTGCAAAAAACACTCATAATCTGGTCTCCTTCTCACTGAACTAGTCTGACCTTTTTCCATGAATGGATTTTTGCCACACTGTCCACTCGCTAGGCCTGCCTGCGATCCTCTTTCTCGTTCGCTCCTCCCAGCGGTAGCTCACTCTTTCTGGCTCCACATCCATACATGTGGGTCCTTTTCTCATCAAGACCTGGTTTTAATGCTTTGCCTAGTTCTGTTCTTGCTTTTTCTCTCTTCAATGTCCTTGGCATCTCCGACCTCCATCTATTTAGGTATTGTCTTCATTCTTTCCCTTCTCACTCACCTAGATCATAGATTCCAAGGGGGCAAAGTCTATTATCTTTGTCTGGGCTGTATTAGTCATTCCTAAGTCAAGGCTATCTCATGAAGAGCCTTCAGCATGTTGAATGAATGAATAGATGTTTTCAGAAAAAGTCTACTCTTTTGTGGCTCAAAGGCTTTGTTTTCTGTGATGTTAATAGTTAATAAGAGAAATTCCCAGATCATAGGTGGGGGAATAGATTGAGCTTCTATGGCTTTCCTCAGCTGCACATTAGTCACCTTGTAACACCAAGATTTCACATCCTAATCATAGAATTTCTACTCAGTTATACTGTTAATAATAATGCTAATCTGGAGGGTCTGGGCTTACAAAGGCATCCAAGAAAGTGGATACCCCAACTGATCTTTCTATAGACCAGCCATAACCAAATTAGATTCTCTCTCTCTCTCTCTCTCTCTCTCTCTCTCTCTCTCTCTCTCTCTCTTTCTCTCTCAGTCCCTGTCTCTTTCCCCACCCTCCCCCTTTCTCTTTTCTCTCTTTCTCTCTCCATACCTCTCCATATCCCTTTCCTTTCTCTCCCTCCCTCATTCCCAGGAGTGGGGAGGTAGATAGATAGTCTCCATTTTACAAATAAATAATATTCTGAAATTTAAAGATAGATAGTAATTTGTCGTTCTTTAAAAGTCAAGCGACAGTAGCAATATGTTAACCTCAATGTCTGCTGCATACTTCACTTAGTAGAGGTGTTTTCTCTGAAACATGTTAGTTGAAGGAATTATTCCTACACAGGAGCTACTATTTGCTTTCATTGAAAACCTTATGTCTTCCCTCATGAAGTCAGGCTTAGGTTGGAGTGCAGAGGGCAGGGTGAAGATGTTGCCAAATTAGTACTGCAAGAGCTGTAACAATAAGTAATCCAGAGCCCTTGTCTCCAGCCTACAGAGAAGGGGAATATTAGCTAATTAAGAATCCAGGAAGAAAGAAGAATCCAGAGTCACTATCATAACTGGCCAAAGGTATAGCCTGTACCTGCTCTCTTGAGACAGAGAGATTTGATCTAAATGTACACTATGCTCTGGCAGCCGGAAGAGATTTCTCTTTCCCAGACCTAAGTCACAGAGAACAGTCTAAGCCACTTGGGTCTCCAAGCTGATGAGATTTTAGACTGGTTTGGTGTGTGAAGATCTGTGCCATTTATCTTGAAAAGGTACCCAGTGAATGAGTTCTCCATGCTAGTGATGTCTTTCTGAGCATGGATCAATATGCTCTCCTCCCTGTCCGACGAAACCTTCTCTCACCTCCTGAACTTTATGCATGAGAGAGAACAGGATTCGTTTCCAAAAGTTTCCAAAGAAATAGAGACAGCAATGTCCTTCTGTGTTTACTGTTTATTCCTCAAGATGAAATATTAATTTGTGTAATGACATATGTGAATGCCAGTAAGAGCCTGGCTAACACTTAAATCCCTCTTACCTAATAGAAGACAAAACGTAACCATGGATATGGACCACAGGCAAGCACATCCATTAACAGATATTGATGGCTTGTAACCAAAACAGAGCCTGTTGGTTAAATACAACCTTTGATGAATGCCAAACTGAAGAATAATTTGTAAAAGATGCCAAGTGTGTATCTTTAGCCTAAGTGTGTGACTATGTGAAGCATACGTTTATCATTATCACCCGTAGGGAAAGAAGGCAGCAGGCTGTTTTTTTAATGAATCCAGATGTCCAGAACTATATTTTTCCTTATTTTAAACTTACCTAACAGAAACCTTTTCAAAGCTAGAGCAGGTTGAACATGATCACCGAAATGCTAGGTGAGACGAGACACTTGCTTTTGCGGGTGAAGACGTCATTTATGTGACACTTGCCTTATGTCTTCCAGGATATGAGCATGTGAATCTTTAAAACAGAAAAGGGGCTGCCATTGCATTTACCAAGCCAACCCAACTATGTCTCTGCACATCTGTGTGACGCTGCATAACGTTTTTTAAGTTACACAGTATGTTGAAAACTCTTCCTACCTGAAATGACATGTTTACTTAAAAGATATCTTTAAGTGTGGAACGGGGGGGTGGGGGGTAGGGGGTGACATTTACCAATAGCCTCCTATGTGCTGGCCCCAGGGCTAGATGCAAGAAGAAAGAATTGACATTTATGAAGAATCTTTCTTGTGCCTGGGAGCACAAAGATTGACATTTTTCTGGTCACAGACACCACAGGCGCTGACCTAACCCATGTGTTTCTGAAAACAAAAGCTCTCTACTCCTTGAGCTGCTGCAGTGGAGTAGAAGTTGAGGGACTCAGAGCACATAGCTTCCCAGAGCCTTCTTGGTGCCTGTGAGAGGCAGAGGTTGGGACCCAAAAGTAAAGGTGGTACCGATGTTACTGGGTAAAAGGGCTTAGTTGTGAGATTGCAGGGAGCTTTATCAAACTGTGTAAAGAAAGCAATTCTATTGTGTTCAAAATGTCGGTCTTGGTTATCCGTGAGATTGTGGGTCTGATTGTAGCTGTTCTTTGTATGTGTGTGCCTTCCCTGCGTTTTCTGAAAACAGGATGAAGCCACTAGTACTTTCAAAAGGTTGAGAGCCTTTAGCTTCTTTTTCTTAATTCAAACATACTTCAACCATTTTTGGAAATCTATAAAGTACACATGACTGTAAAGAAGAAATCCAAAGCTGGAGATGTGGCTCAGAAGTTAAGAACGCGTGCTGCTCCTGTAGAGAACTGGGGCTTGGTTCAGTTCATAAAAAGAAAATCATGCTCATACTTCTTGTTCAGTCACTCTGATATATATAATTACTGCTTCTGTTTCAAAGTCAAACCTTTAATGCCACCCATAGAACATTTTTTCTTATTCAGTTTGAATATATGGTGCATACCCTTTACTTAATTTACCAGCAATCGATTTTCTTGATTGAGCAATTGAAAATGATAGGCTTGTAGTACAAAATTTCTCAAAGTGAGAGTCTAGTGGGGACATGTGTGCCTTCTTCACTCATGGACATTGATTATCAGAGCCAGAGGAAGGACCTGGCTCTGTTTGTGGTAAGAGCACAACCCAGTGTCCATGGAGACCTTCAGTTATTTAGGGTTCCACACCCGAATAGTGCCACTGAAAGTACACGAGGTGGCTTTTATCTAGTCAGCACTAAAGCTGGTCGGACAGATGCTCAGATCTCTACGGAGTCGCCCACACTGACATGGTAGAACGGTAGTTCAGATCTCCCCACCTTACTTAAACTTGTCAATTGTGGTTGTCTTTGTCTGCTCAGAAGGTCATAACAGAATACCACAGAGCAGTTAACCAGGGAAACTGGCTTTCTTTACAGCCCTAGAGGCTGGGGAATCAGCCAGCAGCTCTTGGGACACCTGGTCTCTGCTGAGATCTGACTTCTAGGCCACACGCACCCTCTTTTCTGTTTGTCTCAACTGTATTTTCTTTAGGTTTTGCACATGGAAAGGGAGAACATTCTCTGGTTTTCCTTCTTATGAGGACACCAAGCCTATTACATCAAGGCCTCAGACTTGAGCCCTGATTTCTGTGGTGACTCCCTCTCTAGTAAGGGCACTGTGCTGGAGCATCAGTATGTGAACTGGGGACACACACTCCATACCCAATGCTTACTCCACAGAGTCTAGCCGTTTCCTATTGCTACTGAACTGCTAAGGGTCCTGAGAAACAGAGATGTACCACAAGCCATTGCGACATCACACTGGAGAGGAAATAAATGTGTACTGGACCACAAATTAAGCATGGTTTCCAATGGAAGCTGATGAGTAGGCCATAAGAAATAAGAGTTTATGATGGAGTAACTATCCCAAAGAATGGAACAATTGGTTTTCCCTTTCTTATTTCCTTGTATTTAACATTATTTTGCTACAACAAATCAAACTTCGTAAGTCACAAAAATCCTCTATCCCATAATCTATTTTTGGTTTTGCTGGCAATATGAATAAATAAAACAAAATACACAACCTCGAGCTATTTGTGGGATATTCATTTCAGGCATGCATCCTTTTGTTCCTTCTTCCAAGTCTTCTCTTTTCTAAAGACCTGGCTGAATATATAGCAGCATTTGCATAATCTCTAGCAGTCCTTCCTGATCTCTCTTAATGCCATTTGCTTGCTTTAGTCAGCAGCTGTGGGCATAGCTTTTTCCCTCCGCCTGCATCTCCTGCAGAACCCTTCCAGGAGAAACCTGAAAGTCTCGGTTTGTCCCCTGAGAGAAGGACATAGAGAGTCAGAGGTTTCCACAAAGTGGAGCTTCCTGTCAGGCTCTCATACACTCAGCTCACATTTATGGAGCACTTGCTACTTGCTATTCGTTACTCCTAGGGACCACTGACTTTGTCGTCCATTCGAGAGCTCTGCAGCCTTAGGTGCAGGGAAGCTCCTGCAGGTAGGAGACACCACCCAGGATGGGTCCACGGAGGGTGCTTGAAACCCTGTGCCCAGTGTTTCTCTCCTAACATGATCATACCTATATATCATTGTACCTGGCTCTGATTCATTCCCTATAATCTTGCCCTGTCCCTCTTTTCTTCCTCTTTCTCATCTCCTTCCTGCTCTCAGGAAGCTCTCTCTCTATGAAGACATCTTCTAAGGCTGCACTGACACCCAGCCAGGTGGTAGTGGTGGCTTACTGAGGCCACAAAGGCACTGAGAGCCAGCCAGGCGGTAGTGGTGGCTTACTGAGGCCACAAAGGCACTGAGAGCCAGCCAGGAGGTAGTGTTAGCTTAGTGAGGCCACAACAGCATTGAGACCCAGCCAGGAGGTAGTGCTAGCTTAGTGAGGCCACAAAGGCACTGAGACCCAGTAGGGAAGAAGTGTTGGGTTAGTGAGGCTACCAACATCACTAGAAAGGAATTTGAGGAGCGAGAAGAGTGTGACCTGCAAGCTATATGTTGGCTATCCTGGGCTGAACTGTGTTAAATATGGTTCTTCCACCGAGTTATGGAAACAGGGTCAAAATTAGCTTCATCTTTCACAGGAAACATATATTAATCTTCCACCATTATCAATGATTTAAAGTTTAAATCTTGGTTATAGCTGTATATTGATGTTTTGAAAAAAGATTCTTCTAAAGATTTTCTTCCCATCCATTGCTCCTCAAATTTTAGGTTACAGTTAGGAAATTGTTCTCTTCTTGGGGGAACCATCCCATCAGCAAAGGTGTACTAATGTGCATCCTTCAAAGGCCAGCTCTCTCTCTGCTGCTTTTCTGAATGTGCCCAGAATGGACCTCAAGCACTCAGGTTTTATCTGTGAAACAGTCAGAAATGCTCTTGGATATATCATCTTGGGTACATGGAAAACAAACATAAAGAGCCACACAAGACCATGACATTTGGGTGTGACCAAAGCCTTAGTCTCCAGTGCACAGTCTGGAGATCTGATGACAGGAAGGAGCTCCAACGTCTGGTCTGCGCAGAGCCGGGATGGGGTCGTAGTCTCGTGAACACACAGGACATGAAATATGAATTGAGGCTTCTCCTGGCTTAGTGGCTGTCAATCAAACCCTAGGTGGATAGACACAACTGATCTTTCCTTGCCAGCTCTGACCTTGACCTTTCTGCTGCTCTGGCTTAAAATTCAGAATTCCACGTCCAGCTCCCACACAGAGTTTGGGAAACAGTACAGAGTCGTAGTTAGTAACAAACAATGCTGTGGATGAGAACAGCAGGAAGAAGGGGAGGCACAGGGCAGCAGAGACAAAGAACGGGGAGGAGGAGGGAACTTAGATTCCTCTGCTTTACTAGAAGGTCATAGTTGAGTGTATTCTGCCCATCTTTGGCAAAATCTTCCTCCTTGAAGCCATCTTTCAATCCTAAGTAGATGCACAATCTGCAGAATTCTCACTGATGCCTTGCACAAAATCCCGCAAAAATCTCATAAAAAAGGCTTTGCATTAGATGCCTTTTAGTCTTTTTCAGCACCTGACATATTCTTTTACATATAAGAACTCACTTTTCATCACTTAGATCAATATACACAGGGACAATAAAAGAAATGAATTTGAACCATTTGAAAATTCACCATTATTTTGATCATCAAATGATAATTGCCATTTTTTTCCCAATTAGTTTACTGGACTGTGACTTCATCATTATTTGAGAAGTATTTGATAATTTGAAAATTAAAATAATTTTTAGATGTATCCCTATGATATCTACTAAAAAGCTGCCACTTTTTGTAAAAAGATATTTAACTACAAGGCTGATGTCCAAATCACTTAGAGTCCTTTAATATTGCTTTAGACCTTAATCCGGTCTCTAGACATAACCCATGGCCAAACTCAGTGGAGATCTTCCAACATTAATTTTTCCTTTCAAACCCACAATCATTTTTTTGAGCATGAATGTGAAAACATATTGTTTCCTATGTTCTGTAGGTTTGTAAGTGCGTGCAGTTACCATTTAGAATTCTCCCACCTGCTTCCAGATGTCAAAACAGGGGGTATTACTCTTGAGAGCTCATCAATTCTGCTTCAGTGGATACTGGGAGGATGCAGGGTGGATAATTTTGCCTATCAATTCCTTTTGAAATCTTAAATTGTTCGCAATCGGTGCAAAGTATTGCTTTATTGGGTAGGGTGAGAAGGTGGAATAGCAATCATTTAGTAAGAAACTCTGTCCAGTATGTGCTGGACATAATAAACCAGCCTTTACAGGGCTAGTGGTAAGTTCTTTTTGGAGGAATTAGCTTGTTTCTGTGGGGGTGGCGAAGGCATCCAGGATGAGGCTGATGACTGACAGCCCAGCTGGTGGAGATGGGTAATTGGAAATTCATGGCACATAAATCTCCCGGTACTTATCTCGAAGCACAGGAAGAGAGGGGATCCGAGCAGGGGAACATTTAACTCTTTCAAAGGGATCTGAGAGTGTGGCATGTCTTTGGTTTGTCATCTGAACTTTAATTAGAGTTTTCCGTTTTAGACCAATGCACTCTTTTTAAGGACAGGGCTCTGCACAGTCAATGAAAATATGTTCAACTGTTGGGGAGGGTCTTTGCTGTGCTCTTAAGAACCATGTGTAATCCTTCCCTATGAGGTGCCCTGAGACAGTGGCTAACACTTCACTGCTGTCTGGATTTCTGTGTGTACTCTTGTTTTAGATTCATATACAGGACCTTCCTCTACTCTAAACTACTTTTATAATGGGGGTTACATTAGGTCATTTGCAAGCAACCGGAAGTAAAAATGGTAGCATTGAAGTGGTGCCATTGTTCTTACTGAAGTCTCCACCTTCTCTGATCGCTTGAGTCTTTAACACCCCAAGATGAACATATATATTTGTACTTTTCATGATAAACCTCCATGTTATTAAACATGGCCATTAAGTCACTTCTAACTTAATAATTTTTTTTCAGGCATATCAACCCCATTTTCTAATTAGCTAAAATTATTTAATCTCAGCCAAGGTAAATCGATGTTTTGAGCTTGTCACAGTGTGAGTGAGATTAAGACTCTCACTGAGCCTTGTGAACAGAACCCCTGACCCCACACTGAAGGGGGACAGGCCTTCTGAAGGAAAGGATTCATTCGTTCCAGCAGCTGCACTCCACACTTTCTGCCTCCTCTTTGTTTATGTTCGGAACACTTAGCTCACCTTGGTAGGTTACGTCCCTGAGGACTTGAGCTGTACTGTTTGTGGTTGGAGAAGTGTCACTTGCATCTTCAACGCCAGAGTTCCTGCTGGTGAGCACAGCTACCGTGCAGGAATCTGACTGCCCACAGTCTTCTCATAGCTTCAAGTCTATCTAAGGCTGAAAAAGCAGGAGGTTGCGAGTGAGACAATAAGGCCCAGGAAAGTAAATAAAGTACATAATAAACTTCCTGTAATGATGGCTTACAAGGCAAATTGGTCAGTCTGAAGCAATGCATCAGCTTTCAAGCTTCTGAGTTCTTGTAGATACTGGGATACTGTTTTGGACTAGGTCTTTCAACCAAGGACAAGGCTGGAGATGTAGTTAATTCAGTTGGTTCAATGCTTACCTAGCATGCATAAAGCACCTAGTTCAGATCCTTATCACTTCATAAAATGGGTGTGGTGTGCACATTTGAAGTCCCAAAACAGTGGAGGCCCTTCCTTAGCAACAGAGATGCCATAAACCTTTCTGCCGTTTCCAAAGACTATCATGGTTTCTTTCTGACTCAGATGTGTATCTTTCATATGGACTGACTGATTCCACGTGAACAAGATAATGATGAGGGTGGATCCCAGGGAATAATTGAACTCTTAGATGTGGTAATAGCAGCGGGAATATCTGCTTGGAAGTAATTACCAACCTTTTAAAACCACCTTTCATGTCTTCAAACGAACTGCAAATAATGTGTCTCTTGAGTGAAGAAAACAAAAGACCATGTTATCATTTGAATAATATCAGTAGGGCTGGAGAGGGGCCCATCAGTGAAGGTCACTGGCTGCTCTTGCAGAGGACCAGGGTTTGAGTCCCAGCACCTACATGGAGGCTCACAAGTGTCTGCAATTCCAGTTCCAGGGGATCTGATGCTTCTTCCGACTTCTGAGAGCACTAGACATGCATGCAGTACACATACAGACTCATGCACCTAAATAATAATAAAATTTTTGAAAAGTATATATAGTAAAGAAGCATCATGAGCTTTATAAAAAATATTAGCAGCCATGATAGCTGTATAAGGGAGACTTTTGGGCCAATAGCTTAAATTCATCTGCATCTGGATTTTCTTGTGAACTGTAAAGCCTTTAGTGGTCCGAGTGTGCACAGAAAGAAACCCTACTTTGTAGCCTTGCAGATTCGGGCCTTCACATTCCATCAGCTGTGGCTGTGTAGAATAACCTCACCTGCAGAGGTGGCCTGGAGTTCCTGCCTTTGCTTGTCATGCTGGGGTCTTACTAATCGTCACTCTCACACTAGCTCAATCAAGTTTGCACTTTTAGGAAACTCTCATGAGCCATTTGTTTATTTTTGTTTTTGAGACAGGGTCTCTAGTTCCAGCTGGCCTGGAGCTTATGTCGTAACCCAAGGTAGTCTCTCAGCCACGTCAATCTTTCTGCCTCAGTTTCCCAAGGGCTAAAATTACAGGTGTCTCCATACCTGTCTAGAGAATCCATTCCATTGGCGTTTATGGATGTTCATGTATTCTTTACTATGTTCTTAAGTCTGTGACCCCCATGAGTCAATGAGAATATCAAAGGTAGGCGGGCGGTCGTTTTTCTTGAGAGGAGTTCAATAAACATGCTCAGAAATGCAGCCAAGCTCCTCTGTCCGAGGCTCTGAACTGCTGTTCCTTCTGTCTTGTACACTTTTCCAGAGATCTTTGAACTGATGCCTTTGTTCTCAGAGAGGCATCCTGGAAACACCTTACCTAAAGCAGATTGCTTCCCTCACCCTAGCCTCCTCTCATCATTTGGCTAGGTACATTGTCGTCTTAGCATGGGCCATTGTGTGACATTTTGTATTTGGTTCTGTCTCTTGCTACAAAACACGATCTAAGAGCGATAGTGACTTCGTCTTTCCTTCTCCATGTGCTCTGCAGCTAGAGCCCTGCTGGCCTGTGGAAAGCATTGGTGGATGTTTATCAAACACGTGGAAGACATTTGATTCCCCCACCTGCCTGTCGTTCTGGACTAAACACAAAGTTTTAGTTGCTAGGCGGGACTGGTGCTGGCTCTGGGGCTCTGGGAGCAGCGTGACGCTGTTTTGTGTTTGTCCTGTCTGGTCTGTGATCCAACAGTGCCTGGGTTTTCCTAAGCAGGTGCTACATGGAGTCTCCCCAAATCTTTTCCTTGCAGAACCCATAATCTCATCATTCCTCTTCCTTTGGTGACCAGCTGTACTGGCCAGGGTATGGTTTTGAACTCACTTGTGTTTCTCATTACAGTTCGTCTCCACCCAGCCAGGGACTCAGACTTGACAAAAGCCACACTTGAGAGGGTAGCAGTTATTCGAGAGGCTTTGTCTTTCTCTTATGATGGCCAACAGTGCCACTAGAGTAGACCCTTGGTGAAAAAGGATGAGAGTTTACCGTGAGAGAGAAGGCATGTGTCTCACAACCAAAAGCAGCTTGAGGGGGAAAGGGTTTACCCAGCTTATAGGCTGCAGTCCGTCACGGGGGAACCTAGACAGGAACTCATGGCAGGAACCTGGAGTTAGGAACTAAATAAAAGAGCTCAGAGGAGAGTCGCTTACTAGCTTTCTGGTTTGCTCATTTGCTTTCTGATACACAGTGGGTTGGATCCTTCTATTCCAATCATTACAACAAGGAAACATCCTCTCAGAACCTGCCTATGGGCAACCTGGAAGGGGGCATATTTTTAACTGAAGTTCCTCTGCTCAGACAACTCCAGCTTGTGTCGAGTTGACAAAAACAACAGGTCAGTTCCGAAGTGGTGACTAACATAATCAGGAAGGCTTAGAGGCGGGGCTACTAACGAGTGTACTGGATGCAGAGGTGACTGGGGAGTAGTAAGTGGCTTCCTTCCCCTGGAGCGGCCACTGCTCTTATGAAGAGAAAAGACCGGGGGTGGCTTTGCAGCAGATCTCCACCAGCAAGCCAAGCCATCTTTACATTTGTTCCACATGTCTGCTTCAGTGTCCTCTGGTCTGGGACTGGGAGAGGGCGAAAGAGATGCCGAGCAGACTCTGCTTGACAGCAGACCCAGCACCTGTGTAGACTGAGCAAGTACCCTTCTCCCTCTGAGCCTCAGCCTGGAAACTCAGACAAGCCAGTTCGATAACAACGTTCTGTTATGCTGATGGAGCTTCGAACTTACTTTACAACCTCTGCAGGGAAGCAGAGTTCCCACTGACAAACACATCCGATGTATGGCCTCATCATTTCTGTGAGGCTCATGTTAGGTCTGGAGCTTGCTGTCTGTGCCTTGATTAGTTTAAGATGTGCTTCTCCCCTGTTTTCACTGGACTTGGAGAAGCTGTGGGTCATCAGTGTACAGCCTTACTCTGGATAACATCTAAGAATTCCACGGAAAGGCCATGGTCAGCTCTTACCTCAACTCTAGGGCTAGATATATGCTCACATGTGAATATGCACGCGTGCACATACATTGTGTGTGTCTGTGTGTGTATGTGTGTGTATGTGTGTGTATGTGTGTGTACACCATGACCTCCAGCACAGAAAGTCACGTTTGCCTTTCCTTTGAAGGTGAAAGTGGTAAGAAGTGCCTAACAGAAGATACAGACTATTCCCTATGAAGATTAAAATACTATTGGATATTAAAAATTAAAGGTCTCACTGGTTTTTTGAGTGACAAACTGGAATCCTAAGAGAAGAAAGAGATAGCCTTTGTTTTAGAATGATCCCGTAATGAACCAAACTAGTGTTTAATCAGCTGAACCCTCAAGCAGTTTTATTATGACGAGGCGAACTGTAATTACCACCCAAGCTCTTATTTTACTTCCCAAGTTCTTTCACCCCCTTTTCTTTTAGCATTATTGCATTTTATTTGGATTTTTGCATTTAGCTTAGAGGAAAAGTCTAACACAATTGCTAAAAGCAGATAGTGGAAATCACCTGGGTAGAATATTAGCCCACTCGAGCGACAAAGAAATTGCTGTGTGTACAAACAGGCTCTGTAGTTTGATGCATTTCCTTTCCTACTGGTAGAAAATTCCAAACACAGCACACAGTCTTCTTTGAATAAGAAATAGTCTCAAGTTGGAGTTTATTATTTTAATCACTGTTTTTATTAGTCATTTAACAATTGCCTGGTACTGATTAATTATCTGGCTGTGTTATGTTAATAAGATTTCCAGGAAGGGAAAGAAGTCATTTTGCTTACGTGGGTTTAGTCTAATTTTATTCACCAAAATGGTATTTACTTAATAACAATGATGGGGATGTGCACAGATCCAGGCTGCGCTGTCTTCATTCCTGTGCACAGCTAATTAGCAGAGCTAGTCCTGCCCAGGGTGTCAGTTGTGGATGAGTCTCCAAGCTCTTTACAGCCTGTGTGGTGGACCAGTGACTCCTGCATCACTGCAGTGGGAAGTGGTCCGTGGGTTCTCACTGAATAGCCATCCTGGAGGAAGATGCAGTACTCTGGACAACTTGAAGCCACCGGTTCCCAAGCAAAAAACAAAAACGAACAAACAAAACCCCACGGCACTTCTTTAAGTGTAGTTGAATGGGTTAGTTTTCCAAGCTGTGATGTTTTCCGAGTTGGGAAGGACCATCTGACATTATCACTTCGGCCCAGGTTTTGTCCTCTTTTGCATCATTTTCTCTTCTGCAGGGACAGAAGGTGATTTTTTTTCTTTTTGTTTTTTGTCACTTTTACCACTGTCCCCACAGAGCAGCCCCAGACGGTGTAAACATTGCCATGAGGATCTACTCGGAGGTCATCTGCCTTTCAGACCCTTGGAGGCACAGGTCCTTGAGGTCTTTGAAAACCTCAAGGTTTTCACGCACTTTGCCATAGCATTTGAAGAACTGAGTCCTACACTTTTAGTCAAGTGCAGACAGCTTTAGAACTTGGTTCTTTTTGATTCTGGACTCTAGAAGGTCTTTGAATTTGTTACCATAAAAATCACTTAAGAGCAAGAAACGTTTTTAAGTTTTAAAACATTTTGATGATTTCAGACATGTATACAATATATTTTCTATCAAATTCACTCCCCCACTCCACCCCACCCCTCTCCTTTTAGACCTGCTCTTTTTTCTGTTAAACCTTTTTTTCTAGCTGGTTCACTCCTATTTTCACATCTGTGTGTGTGTGTGTGTGTGTGTGTGTGTGTGTCCTACTGAGGTTAATTTGGGTTGTTTGCATAAGCATAGAGGGGGCTGTTTGCTGGAGTTTGGGCAATCACCAGTGGCTATACCACTGGGGAAACTGACTTTCTGTCATTGAAGAGCTGGTGACTTCCAAAGCCCCTCCCTATTCAGAGTAGAATATTGACTGGCCTCATCCGGCTTACATCTTGAGCCAATTGCCCAGGTGCCATGAGTCTATGGGTGAAGAGGCCATGTCACGTCAAGAAGACATGCTTTCCCATCAACCCCCACACCCATTATCTGGTTCTATGTCCCTTTTCCTATGATCTAAAACTAGCTGTTCATTTCAGAGTTCCTATTATATAACTTAGGTGAAGAGTTCTCCCTGTTTTTGCTTTCTTTTTGAGACTTTTGTATTTGGGGCGCACAGTCAGAAAAGCGAGAGTCATAACTCAGTTCGTCAGAATCAAATTATTGCTCAAACATTTCATTTTGAACAAGAATTTAGCAGCTTATGCTATAAACCATGAGAAAGTGTTGACAGTCTATTAAAGTGTAATTTAGAGGGTTTTGGAAACCAATAATAAATAATGAAACAAGACCCTGTTTTAGGAATTGTATGTTTATATGAAGACTTCAGTTGAAAGCCCAAAAGATTTGACAACATATTCTGTTTGGTGTTTTCAGGTTTTGAAAGGGTGTTTTAAAAATATGTATCTGGAAAATACAGGAACTATGCAATATGGTTTCCAATACTCTCTGTATTGTTTGCCTCATAAGACTTTCCCCTTAATCCTCTTCAGGTGGGGTTCTATTCCTCAGAGGCAAGGAGGAGTTGAGCTAATTGTTCTTTGCTGCCTCTGGCTGTAGGGCTCAGCAGGACTGGAAACAGGTCTTTTGTGGCCTGCACCTTTGCTTTAGTAAAAACTGGGCTCTGTCTGCATCTGTGTGCCAGTTTCTAGAACGGCTTCCTTAGAAGCAACTGATCTCACTTGCTTGTCAGACATCATCTTTCTGGAAATCTGACTGATATGGATGCAAGCTTCTGGGCTGGAGTCTTGACCTTCTGGTTGTAAGGGAAAGATACTGAAGACTGGCTAGTTGGAAAGGTGTCTATTTTTGGTAACAGTGTGGCACTCACAAAGTTTCCTCCTAGGAGAATTAATTTTATTTCTATGACTCTCATGACTGAAAATTAAGTCCAACAGGTTATAGCTAAGCTGGCTCTACAATGGTCTGCTTTGTTTATAGATGTGAAATGGCAAAGAGGGGTGATTTCTGGGCTCTGTTTTCATTGAGAACACAGGGGTGGAAAGTGTGAGATCAGTCTTATTCTAGCAGGGAGGGCACTATTTCAGGATTGAAAGTCAAGAGGAAAACTTAGGTCTGTGGCCGAGAGCAACTTGACTCATTCTTCCTAGACAGGGATGAGGTAAAGTTAGGCTGAGATAAAGCAGACATGTGGGGGCCTGGAGAAGTAGGTGCAGGGTCTTGGACAGAGGGTGACTGCACTGATGTGGGGGCCACCATGCAGCTTCATACTGAGGGGCTGGGGTGGGCATGAAGATTAATGAACTGTAGGACCCTGAGCTGGGAGGAAAGAGCACATGCATGAAGCATTATATGAACTTAGTAAGCATTTCTCAAAGAAGTTAGCACTGCTTTCAGAGTTCTCCTGGTTTAAGCCCTCGCTGTTGGGAATCTGATGACATGTTTTGTACTCCTGTTTTGTCCTTCTGCTGCTGCTGAAGATCTTGACATGCCAGCAGAAGCCAGAGGAGGAGGGCTTTGGTGCTTCCTCACCTTGTTAGGGAGCAGGCAGCACCAAGAGAGTCTATTATGCAGTTAAAATATAGGACAATTATATCGGTTTAAGGGTCATCAAGTTTTTAAATGATTGTTCTAAAGGTTTTTTTTTTTCTTATACCGGGTTCCCGACTGATAAACGCAGGAGAACAGTGGAATAAATAATCACCATGTGGCATCCATCAAAGCAAAGGGGCAAGAATGAGTGTCAGAGTTGCTGGGTAAAAGGTCCCAAAAGCAAGAGACTCCCTGAGTCCCAGAGAGAGACCCCAGAAAAAAGGCATAGGCTAAAAGGGGAAACTGTTAATTCATAATAATCAGGCCTAGAAAAGTCACAAAAGACCAAATTTCTGCATGTCAGGATTTCTGGTGTGATCCCATCTTCTGGATATGGTAATAGAATTAGTCTTGAGAATGCACCAGATAGAACCAAACTAAGAGGCAGTGATATGGAATTTCCCTCTGTGTTCTGTGATTACCATTAATGAATAAAGAAACTGCTTTGAACCTATGGCAAAGCAGAACTTTGGTAAGCAGAGAAAACTAGGCTGAATGCTGGGAGGAAGAAGGGTGGAGTCAGAGAGATGCCATAGAGCCGCTTGAGACAGACACTCATCGGAACTTTAGCTGGTAAGCCACAGCCATGTGGTGATACACAGATTAATAGAGATGGGTTAGTTTAGGATATGAATTTAGCCAGAAAAACGCTTAAGTCATTAGCCAAACAGTATTGCAAATAATACAGTTTCTGAGTGGTTATTTCATGGCTGGGTGGCCAGGACGAACAAGCAGCCTCCTCCAACAAGGCAGTTCACAATACTATAAACCAGCACTCTTCAAATGCCAACATTGTGAGAGACAAAATTTAAGAAGATCTTATGTTCTGGGGAGACAGAGGTAGCACAACAGGGAATGTCTTCTCAGATTCCTGTGTTGAATTCTGAACAAACAAAATGACATAACGTGTAACCTTTAATAAGAACCAACGAGGTAGTTATTAGTTCCCAATATCGGTAATAATTAACGTATAATTAGCATGTGACAATCATTATGTGTTAACAGCCATCGGGGCGGGCTGAGGGAAGGGTGGATGGAAACTTTGTGTTCCAGAAGTAGACAATAGGCATCTCCTTGTTGCTATTTTACTTTTAGCTTTGTAAGGTGGCTTTCTTCCTACTATCTTCCATGGTCTTGTTTCAGTGAAGAGCCTTCCAGCTTTGTCCAATGGCATGGCCATCCATCCATAGCGATGCTCCCCAGTTTCTCCTGGCTGAAGTTCTGAAAGGCTTTGTTTCTCCCAGGGATCTTTACTTACATTTAAGTTGGAAAAATTTATATTTTTCCCATGTTGGGTTAGCATCAGGCTTCTCAACACCTAGACTGCTTTTGATGCCAAAGAATTCTCTCTCAAGAGCCCCTGCAGGACAGTTCAACCCAACTCATTTTCCAAAACAGCACAAGAGAAAACAACACGATCTATAAGCCAAAATACAATATTTCAG
Organism: Chionomys nivalis; assembly: GCF_950005125.1. Classification (NCBI taxonomy): domain Eukaryota; kingdom Metazoa; phylum Chordata; class Mammalia; order Rodentia; family Cricetidae; genus Chionomys; species Chionomys nivalis. Next base: position 16,706,680 of record NC_080089.1, on the reverse strand, counting down.
AAGCTTTCCTTTGTTTAATTTGGCTCAGTCCCTGGCCAGGCAGAAATATAATCCAGTGAGACATAAGCAACATTCCAGAGAGCAAAGTGACCAGTTTTGCTCATCCAAGCAATCGTGTTCCTGAGGGATGCCCCTGAGAGGCTGGAGAGGGAGGCTGGGAAAAGAGGCTGGGGAGAGATGCATCATAGATGTTCCATGAAAGGCCGCTGTAGGTTCCAGCTACCAGCCCAGACCTAACCCTGCACACATGGTTCTTTGGGTCATGTGTCTTTCAAATAAGCTCACAGTACGAAGTTCCTCCATAGTAGATGCTGAAGGACCAGACCCCACAAGAAGAGACCAATTATTCATAGGGAGATCTGTATTAAATAAAACACAGCATTAGGCCAAGAAGCATGAAATTCGGGGTTAGTGTTGACAGCCCCTCATTCCTGGCACTTACTAATTTTATGTCCTTTCTCAGGCTGTGTCATTGCTTGAAGATTATTTAAACACAGGCTTTCAGAATCTGTGACTTAACTCTTTAAGACCTTTACTGACTCATAGGAATTAGTGGTCTCCTTTTTTATGAAAATTCTAAATTGAGCTCATTCTTATGGAAATTTGATCCTTAACAATTTTATCAGAAGGTGATGTAGCCAGATGTGTGTGTCTTATTGAAGCTCTGAACTTAAACATGCACGTTCTATTTCTAGCCACACAGCTCCTGAACCCAGAGGATTAGAGCCGTAATAGGAAAAGCATGGTCTTTTCTTTCAAGTCCCTTATCGTGTGTGTGTGTGTGTATGTGTGTGTGTGTGGAGAGAGAGAGAGAGAGAGAGAGAGAGAGAGAGAGAGAGAGAGAGAAAGGCGTGTCAAGCACAGGGTCTAGAAATCAGTGTATCCCAGATGAAGCTAGTCATCCTGAAAACAATACAATGAGCCAAGGCAAACTTCAGAAGAGCACTCTTTCCGTGACAGCAAGATGACTATGTAAATGCTGTGCTGTTTGCCGGCTTGCTTTGTCTCTGGGTTGTAACAAAATTCAGTCTTCTGACAATGAAACAGAATTAAAACCAGTGGGACAAAACACCAACTAGTAAGGAAGACCTCCTGTGAAGGTTACACTTCCCAGGCAGAAACACCAGGATGAGGTCATGACCAGTGGTCAGCCCAACCTAGAAAAGCCTAAAAGTACCTCTGGGCAACTCACTGACTTAGAACTCCCTTCAACATGAAGGTCTAAAGCAGATTCCATTGACTCAGAGCCTATTTCGTGTCTGACATGTGGGTACCCCCTCCTGTCGCCTCACTTGGCTGTCACTCTACAGAGGGTATAAATTAGAGCAGGCTCTCTTCTTTTCAAGTGCTGCTAAAGGCAGCTTATTTCATATAGATTATACCAGGGAGCTAGCCAAGTATGGTGTTAATTGGGTCCTCTGGAATTCAGCACCTTGGGGAACTGAAACTTTCTAGCAAGGGGGTGGAGTCAATCCTCAGGCTGCGTAAAAATGAAAACTGAGAACACAGGGAACTGATCACTGGTAGTTCAGCCAGCTCATTTTGTGTCTGATTTCTTCTTTCAGTTACTTGTTTTGTGTTATGTGTCCCCACAACCCGTTTTCCTGCAAAGCCATTAAGTCTTGTATTGAAAACTTGCTGCCCCAGAGTGCAGCCCTTGGAGGTCCTGGCCTCATTGTTCTGAGGCTCCTTCCGTATGTGGTTCACACACTCCTCTCTTTCTGGCCCTTTCCTCCTCATCCATGCATTGGTGCATGCATTTTCTCATTCTTGCACACACATGAACACACACATGGAGGGAGAGGAGAGCTGCACACATTTTTTTCCTTGAGAGACAGAAGTAGGGCAGGCTCAGGACTTGTAAGCAGCACCATTCAAGATAAGGGGCTTCTTCCTGTGTATTGAGTTCATGGCCAGTACTTCAACTCTGTGAGCGATTATCAGGACCCTCTCCATTTTTCTTTCCTTCTTCCTCTCTCCTCTTCTAGGACAAGGTTTCTAAGAAAGGGAGAGTGGTTGCCTTACTTGGCTCCTGTTATCCAGACAGGGAAGGAAGGGTGGAGCAGGCAGGCAGGAGTTCTGACACACAGTTCTTTGGGGACCAGAGGAGGAGCTCACTGAGAAGTGTGTATTGCAGGCATGCCTGCTGAGTTTATTATGCTGTTATCTGTCACTACTCTGACTAAAAAGGAAAGGCTTCTGTAATCTGTTGCTGCAAAGAATTGGTGCATTGTTCTCTTTCTAAGGCTTCCAACTAATTGGGTCTAGAGGGAAGATTGAAATGAGATTTTTTTTCTTGACTTCTGTAGCTCATCTTATTAGACCTCTCCGGGTCTTTTTTCTTTTAATATTTGAATGGAAAGCAATCAGAGCAATCTATAACTGTAAAAAGAATGTATTTCATGGTCTTAAAGGAAAAACAAACAACAAACTTTTGATTCCCTGTTTTTTCCATTTACAATTGTTTTTTTGGCCTTGAAGAGTTGTAGTATATCCAAGGCCATCTTTACAATGATGCCAGTAAACTCTGGGAACAGGAGCTGTGATCTTTCCAAGACAAAACTATTTTAATTCATCACGTTGTGACTTGTCAATTAAAAATTACAAAGAACATTAGTAATCTATGTGAAGATATTCAGTCATTATTAATGGAGTTACACCTGTTGGCAGTTAGTTTGATAGATGAAAGTTGCCATCCAGAATGCAAATACAAATTGAACCATAGGTAAATAGAATTTTAGCTATAAGAATCAGATGAGAAGTATATAAATCTTAAGATTGTGCTTTTTCAACCTCACCTCCTTAAAACAATTGGAACTTCAATACCTGTAGTTAGTTATCTTATAGAAAAATTAGACCAAAATCAAAAATATGGGATGCCACCCTTGGATTCATACAGTTGGAAACTAAGTGAACTTTTTTTGTTTTATTTTTACAAAGACTCCACTTTTTTCTATAATTTTTGCAAGAGCTGGTGACTTACAGGGAGTATTTGGTAGGGGAGTTTGATGCATTTTGCTAGAGATCCCTTTAATGGCATTTTCTCTTAATGCTTCTGCTCTGTGTGTGACCTGTGTTTCTTTGTAGTTCTGTTTATGAATCTATCCAATGAGTCATACATGAAGGAGAGTTTATATTTGGATACCCAATTTAGACCAACTTATTTTATATTTTTCTTTATAGAATTTGTTTCAAAGACTATGCAGGGTCTCTCTCCTTCAGAAGAATCTGTTGACTCAGTCACTTAAGCAATGTGTTGATGGGAGTAAATGGCACGTTTCTACTTAGTGAACCAACTGTGAACAGAGTCAAGAGCGATCTAGATACCACATCCAAGAGGTTACCCATTAAAGGGGAAGTTTTGTTTCCTTGATCTTGATGAGAGTTCTGACCAGGGCTCCTGGTGCTTATGTGGGGTAGTTTCCTGGTTTTAGGGTCATTAACCCTACCCTGACCTTGTCACTAGCCTATTTACATTAGTTGGACTTATTTGTCACAAAATACCCAGGAAACTCAACTTATAGGAGGAAAGACTTGTGGCTCAGGATTTCAAAGGCACCAGTCCATCATGATGGTGAGGACATGGTGAAGGAGAACAGTTCACATCCCAGCAGCTAGGAAACATAGAAAGGGTATCATAAGGGAGCAGAGCAAGACAGAGTCCCCCAACATGGTCCAGTGTTGCTTCTCTCCCATCACCTCTCAGTTATCTCATCAGATAGGACTCCCTCAAGAGAACAGGCCATTCAGTAGGTCACATGACACACCTAGAGTTGTGTTCAATGGACTCACTTGTGAAGTATAAATAATGCAGCCTTGATAAATCTGCACCACTGTCAAGGTCACAGTGGGTGTTCATTGAATGTGACATCCTGGAGGGTTACTTAGAGTCTGACAATCCTACTGAGTAAGAGAGGCTCTCTTCTCTCCCACTTTTGTTGCATGTGGAGAAGAGCAAGGTACATACATACAACATTTTACATATAAGCTGAGAAAACAGGACTTCTTATGGAAAGATACCCTAGTTTTGGAAAACAACTGTGTTATCTTTGAAAGACTCTTGGGTCCACTAGTCATTTTCTACCACACAAGACATGAACTGGCTTCTGTATCAACCATACTAACAATAGTTGCCTTGGAAATTGCTAGAACTCCAGTGTGACTGTCACAGAAGCCTCGCGGTGATGTGTAGGAAAAACACAGCCAGTTGAAAACATTCTTTTGCCTGTGTGTTTTGGGTGAGCTTCATCATCTCCTTAAACAGAAGGAATGTTCTTCCTGCAGAGAAATATTTATCCTATGCAGAAGGTTCCCAGGTGCTCCTAATTTACCAGTTGAGGCCTCTTAACCACAGACTAAGGACAGATCTGTGACCAAAGCATGTGTTTTTCCCATCAAAACTTCTTCCTTTTGGTACCTTCCATAGTTCAGACAGTCTTGAAAAATCTTGAGATTCTTGGTGCTCTGCAATGCAGCAAAGCTCAGAATATGAAGATCCTTCAAGAAGCACCAAGTGATATAGAAACCAGAACTGAAGCTTCACAGGAATGCCACAAGGGCACCCTTGTCCATCTTATTAACCATCCTCTTGGTTCAGCAACTTTCCATCCGAGTTCAGAACATGCTTTCCACCACTTCACAGTAACGAACCAGGAAATTCAAGGTGGCTCACATCCCTTTCCCTGCCATCTTCCCAACAAATTCTAGGACTTCACAATCTCTACAGTAGTATTCATATAGCTTTTAACCATTTAACACAATACACTTTGCTACCATTTTGTTATTGTTTGGAGAGCTTCTTGCTTTCGAAAGGTAACTTATACACAATGTTTTGATTGTGATTTTTCCCAAGCCTCTTCTGCCTGATTAGCTATTTGGTTTACTGTGTGGTATTGCAGAGTACAGATAATTTTAAGAATGCACATGCTTTATTAGTGTAAAGTCAACTGTATAATAAGCTCTTAGAGACTAGGAGCTAAGCATAGTTATCATGCCCTAATGCCTTTCTCTACACACATACAAAACACAGTATAGTTTCCTCTCAGATTTTTTTTCTAACCTATGAACTTTTGTAATTTTTGACTAGTTAATAGAAAATTGCATTCAATAATTTTAACTTATTCTAAGGTTCAGAGGAGAGCAGAGTGATGTTTGTGTTGTATGTTTTGGTATGAAACTTCATCAAACAAACTCACATTTACAGAAAGGATGGGTCTATAGTTCAGTAGGTGAATACTTGCCTAGCATGCTCAAAGCCCTAAGTTCAATTCCAGGCATTGGAAACAAAACAAAACAAAAGGCTCTATAACAATTGCTATGTTTTTTGATGGACTAAGCAAAGAAAAAAAACCTGTCCTGGTTTGGAGGCAAGTAAGGGAATTTTAGTCTTACTGAGTTAGGAAGAACCCTATGCTGGGTGCTTGTTTTATTTCCTTTCGGTGTTTGTTTATTGTAGGTCTCGGGACGTGAGCTGGGCTTTCCTATATGATTCTGTCTTTATTATTCTTTTTATTCTTCATGAGTATAAGTGGTGTGTTTGTGTGTTGAGGGTTGAGATTGGAGGTTGCATATCTTCCTTGAGCTCTGCACCATACACATTGAAGCCAGGTCTCTTGAACTGAGGGCTCATGGATTCTTTAGTCTGTCTGGTCAGCTTGTACTTCTCTGCTTCATAGTCATAGGACCTCTGAAGGAGGTCCACTGTGTTCACCCAGCTGTTTCTGTGGATGCTGGTGATCTGAATTCTGGATTTCATGGTATTGCCAAACACCTTGGCCACTGAGTCATCTCCTTAGCCACAAGAGACTTTAGACCCTAAGGAATTACAGCCTGATGGTGCTCAGGGGACTTCCTACAACTTCGTGCTGAAGGGAACCTTTGCCCCTTCATGCTGAGACACTGTTTATTTCACCTCTTAAAGTTGTACTTCAGGCAAAGTAAAGAATTGAGGGTTGGTGCTGGGGTGGGTTGGGGTTGTTGCTAAGGCTGTAGTAACCAGTGTCCCCATGTGTTATCTCTATGGCTAATAACCAAGGTCTTTAATTCTTAAAAGAGTTCTCCAACTTCTTCACTAAACCTTTTGCCTGGTCACAGGCGCCATCATAGTAAGGGAAGATCACATGAGCATGCACAGTTGCCTGAGAGTCAGGCTCACTGCCTGTGTGTTTGTCATACTCAACCTCATTTTTAACGCTTAAGCATGCATGGTGTTTTACATGAATAGATGTTGGGTTGAGAAGAGGAATCATAAGAAACATTGAAGCACCCTTAAACTGACAAGAAACTGGAATGTCGCATTCCTGATGATGCTGTTGAGATCGTCTTGAGCATATTTCCAAGCTGAGCTGATCAACATGCTAATACTGAATATCAGGTTGTGAAAACTGCAAACCAAAGTGCTTGTTTTGTCTCATTTTCTTTCTAATCATGGAGATTAAATATTATCCATGTACTCTATGCTTGTCAATAGGTTGTAAATTGAATCGTGAAATAATGAAAATGGGAAAAATTGGTAAAATTTTAAGCTATGTGGTATATACCTTTCAACAAAAATCAAGTTTATATCTGGTAAGATATTCAATAGTTGAACATTTATTCCTAGATAAATAAATAATACCTGCTATAATATTATTTCAAATTTTAATTATAGACAAACTACAATTTTTTCTTATAAAATAAGTGTGAAGTAAATTAAACAGAATATATTACTTATACATGAGGGAAAGTTGAAATTTGTCTTCATACATAATGAATATTATTAAAGTTGTATTAAATGAACTTTGAGATAAAATCTTTAATAATGTATTGATCTCAAGTGAAATGCTTTATTTTAAATCTTCTCTCACACACCATGCAAAAATGATGAGATCATTAAAAGATTTCCCAAAGGATTTATCGTGAAAATAAATGAGTCCTCGAGTGAAGAATGAGCGGAAAGCGCTAGGTTGACTGACCTTCAGAGGCTGTGCAGAGCCTACTATCCCATGCTATGGCATCAGCAAAGGACGGTTAGGACTAGACAGGGCTAGGAAGATGGACTTGCCAGGAAGCACAGAACAGGGCCTCCGTGGGCAGCTTCATAAGCAGAGGAGGTCACATTCAGCTGAAGCAAAGTGAGGGTTCTGAACTCAGAACCAACCTGTGCCCTGCAATAACACGCTTATTGGCAGTTTTAACTCTTTGTTCATGAAGAATATATACCAAATGCATATTTATTGGTTGCTTTGGTATAAAAAATTAAATAAATTTCTATTAGAATGATTCTCCTAATATCATGCCAAAGCTATGCCCTTGGCTACCCATGTGAGTTACACTGGAGATGGTTCACTTCTTGACTTCTTCACAATTAACTGCTTAGGTTAGTCTTGGCAAATTATATAACCAAACCGTCAATCAATTTTCTAAATGCTTTCTAAAATTAAGCTAAAAATGCACATGAAAATAAGTTGCTGGAAGAATCACATATTTCCTACTTTCTATCAGTTTTGAGGAAAAAATGATCAAGTCACATTTGGAATCATTGTCTTTCAACCAGTTTTGCTTTGCCCTTAGGCCTCTAAGAGCAAAGAGAGCAAAGAGACATCAAACTGCCCTGTGTTGTGAGCTAAGGAAACTAATTAATGACCACATTGTCTTCCTCTCAAATCTGGCTCCTTGTCATATTGTCCATACCTATCACTAAAGGTACTAGATTTGGGACCACAGGGAATTATTCTTTTTCATGACATCATTTTCAATTCACTTCAATATGGCCAAAATTCTAGAGTGTTCTGATTACTTAGCATTATCAGAAAAAAGTATTCCCCAGTGTAGCTGTCAAAATAAAAATGAATGGATAAATAAAATCAGGAGCTTGCAAGAGTAAAGTACTTCCCTTCCTTTCCTTCTGAGTACGAGGACATGGAGACTTGGGCCAGCCTTCCTCGGTGTTGGCATTACTTTCAGAGTTTTTTTTTTTTTCCCTATTGGATATCCCTTCAGTTTTTCTGCTAGAGTTCAGCACTTACAGATCTGCCACATTGCCTGAGGCTAAAGGGATTTTGTCTGTTTGATTGGTTGAATTTTGAGTTTGTTATTGTTGTTTAACTGTATTTGCTTCTGGAATTAGCAAAAGGCACTTTTCAGAGAGAGACATAGCTGTTGGTTGAGGAAGAAATTTGTTCTTCAAAGTCCTGGACACTTGGCAAGTGCACTGTGAGGAATATATACATGAAGTCAGGCTCTCGGATGTTCCCAATTACCAAGTTCCTTTGCTAGACCAACATCTGTTACAAAAGCCTATGGTTTCTCCATGGCAGTCACCACACACCCAAGGCTGAATAGTGACACCTTATATCTTTTTAGATTGTTCGTCTTTCCCACAGTTTTTTCTCCTGGCAACTCTACAGTTCCAAGACACGATGTTTGACTTACTGGAGACCTGTGGAAAGGAGTCTGACCTTGCCAGGAGACTGAACCTACTGGCTTGGAGGATTTCTTATAAGAGACTCTGCATCCTCAGGCTAGCAACATAATGCTTTGATTCTAAAAATCCTGTGTTTTATTTGTATTTATTCAGTAGAGAAGACCCCACTTGTCAGGGAGGCCTGGTCCAGAAAGACAGTAAGGAAGGGTTATTATAAACCTCCTGACAATTCCAGAATTTTTTGAGGGAAGTTAGCTCTGTCTTTACTTTCAAAATGCTTTGTGAAGGGCTTGGCAAACCACAGGTCCCTCGACATTTTACAGTATAGTGCAAATCCTGACCTCAGTGTGTGTCAAACTGAGACCTAGACAAAGGAATGACAACCTTGATGTCCCATCGCTCATCAATCAACCAGTGAATCAGGGAGTGATTTCCCATGGAACTTCTGAGTATGAAGACTGCTTCCCCACGGATGGAAAGATGGTGTTCTATGCCTTTGGTTTCTTTGTGTTTTCCAAATTAATCTTTTCCAGGCTTTCCCAGCCTTTACAACTTTATATAATTGCTAAGGTTTTGGAGATTTGGGCTTTATTTCAAAAATTAGAGGTATATGCAAAGGGTAAGAATATAGTGATGTCTAACAGTGACGTATTTGTAGTTTAGAATGCTTGTTGCCCTAAGAAAAGGATCTTCCTCCTTTTCCTTTCATTTAATCTTAATTGATCATTTCCCCCTTGGCTTTAGATTCTTGGGATATGAAGTCAGGTAGAAGAATTCCAACTTACAGAAATAAATGTATTTATAGGATTTTGGATTAAAATATCCATAAAGGTAAAAGCATCGCTTTGCTGAAATACAGTCAACATTAATGAGCCCTTTTATTGAATAAGGAAAAGTCCCAGATAAGTTTAGTTGAAGATAAATGTTTAAGAAACACGCCTCAGAAACCAAGAGGCTCACATCTGGACGGGTGATGCAGGATGGGAGTGTGGTGGTAATAGACGCAGATGAGGTGGTAGGGGCTGCGCTCTAAATCTGCACTGTCAGAAGGTAGCCATGCTCACTGTGAAGTCTGATGCAACATTCATCCAGGTGGATATTACAGAGCATGTGATCAGTGCTGCATTGTTGCAGCAGCAAGCACAGCAAGTACCTTCTTGTGGAACCTTCATCTAGTAGGTCAATTTATTCTTGGAAACTATGGAAGATTTCGGGCAGTAACAGTTCAAATGATTAGTTTGCTTCACCTGCCTTCCTCAGAGTGGTCTATGCTTTTCTTTAATTGCTGAAGTTGATGGGAGAGGGGGCAGAGGTAATTGCTTGACACTCTGGAGCCAGTCAAAGTCGTGGACGTGATACAGAACTCGTTCATTGCATGACAGACAATGGTGGAAAAGTGCTTGCATGCATGTGACTTAATTCAAACATTATTTGCTTGCTTGAGATTTTAGGCGGCATCAAGCCATTCTCCACTCATGGTCCTTTATGTGTTATTTTAAATGAGTTTGTTTCTTTCCTTTTACAATGGCTTTAATCATTTTCCATGTTCAGTAAGTGCAATAGGGTGGGTCTCTCCCATCAGCACTGATACCAAATATTGATTCCTTTTATATCCTGTGCAATGTGATACTGATGGGAAAATGAAAGCCTTGGTCCCCACACTTAAGAAACTTAGAGGATTGGGGATTCAAGGTATTATGGGAATTGGCTTTTAAAAAGTCATTTTTTTCATGTACCTTTCTGAAAATATGTGTACATGAGAATAAAGGACATTGGATGGGAACCAGGACATTGAGACCTATCTGCCAGAATTATCTGCCATTTCTAGTCAAGTATATGTGAAAACAAGATCCCGAGTATAATTGTAGAAGGTTGTGACACCCCTGAATTTGCTTTTATTTGCTTTTTCCCATATTTTATTCAATGGAATATTGTTATTAGGTAGATTCTGGTTCTGAGAATGAGAAAAGCAGACGAGTTTTCCATAGCTGAATGAGTTTTAAACACTGGGCTAAAGGAAGTGAGTTGACTTTTCTTCCAAGTGCTTTGTCCTTGGCTTTTCCACGGAGACACGTACTGTGTTCTATCCTGGGCAGTAGTTTCCCTTTTGGCATTCTGATCCCAAAGTTCTGGGCCCCAGAGCCTCACTGACTCCAAACTCCAGCAACTGAGAGCTGATGACTGGTATTCAAGACACATCTGGAAGATTCCTTTTAGGTAACTCTAGTTTCTTTTATGTAGTTGATATGTTTCAGACCTGGCCCCAGATGACCCTGATACCCCCAACTTGCAGGAAACATTGGTCCAGCTTAATACAGTGGAACCCCTCTTCTTCCAGAAATGCATGCTGACTCTCTGGGGTGTAGTGGTTTTAAAAAGGCTAACAAACACATTCCCTTACACGGGATTAAAATATAGCTGACAAGTCGTCACCTTCAGTCTTGACTTTGTGTGTGTGTGTGTGTGTGTGTGTGTGTGTGTGTTGACTTTCAGGGCCCACTGAAGAGCATGCTTCTGTGGGGGAACACATGTTGTTTTTTTTTTTAAATGGTGCATAATTCATTATTCTTTTTTTGTCTTCTTGTCAGCTGACATGTTCACAGAGGTTGAGTAATAAGGAGCAAACTATGTTTTCTAATTATTCTAGAGAATAATGCTTAAGAGGTAATGCATTTATGAAAAGCAATTCCTCAGAGATAAAAAATTATATGGAGAAAATATGGCAAGAATTTTATGAAGTGGGTAAGTCTTTAAAGAGAGGCGGGTCAGAAGAATGATAAAAAAATATTTCCTCAATGTTGTTCTGTGACATAATAAAAGTGATCTAATTAGTCAAATAAGAAAAGATAGAGGAGGGAGAAAGAAGACAAAGAAGGAAATAAGGAAATGAGAGGGAAAGAGAGGGAAGAAAGGTGGAAGGGAGGGGTGGAAGATTGAAGAAATTCTGGCCCGGATGGGAAAACAGTGTTTCTGTGCAGGGATGTGATGGTTAGTTGTTAACTGACACCTTGACACCACCAGAATCAACTAGGAAACAAGGTTTAATGAGAAGGTATCTAGATCAGGTTGGCCTGAGGGCAAGCCTGCACCAGGTCCCACCTCAACTTCCCCCAAAACCGTGAGCAGGAATTGTTAGCCTCATAAACCCCTACTTCTCCCATGTTGTTCTTATGCAGGGCGCATCATCATAACAACATGAACAAAAACTTGAGCAGGCAGAAAAGTGGGAAATTGCATATAAAGATACAGATTATTCTCTGCCCCCCCCACCTCTATCATCTCTCTCTCTCTCTCTCTCTCTCTCTCTCTCTCTCTCTCTCTCTCTCTCCTGTCATCTTTAAGAATAATGCTGGTGGCTAAACTGCAACCTTAAACTGATTACATTTTGTCGGACCTGGCAGCACCGCCATAGAAAAAGATGACTCTCAATCACTCTAGAAACAGTGATTAACATTTAGTAAAATCTAAGTGCAACTTGCAACTAAATATTCAGTGTGTTGCTGCCTGGTGTTACACTGCTTTTGTTAAACCCATGCTTGAATTTCTACCCAGTGAAGTCATCCTAAGGTACTGTAACCCACACCATCACTCCTAATAGTCAACCGTGGCTGAGGCTCAAAGCCAGATGCATTGAGACTAGAAGGCATTGACTGGCCTCTGGAGATGTGTCTATAGTCACTAGAAGTCTCAGCTGTTGAAATAAGGACTCTGGCTAGGTGTAAGATTTATCTGAGGGTCCAAGGATAATAGAGAATCATACCAGGGCACTAATGGTAATCGTACCATGGCTGGTACTATCAACCTACATGTATGCTGAAAAGACAAAACTTTACAAATGTCTCTGCAAGCTGGAACCTCTGTGAGATATCTGGAGACTTTTGCAAGATGCTCACATCAGGATCTGAAGATGAGGAGTCTGTTGAGATATCCTTGAACCTGAATTCTTAAAGTGGTAACATTAAAGACTTACTTCAAACCTGTTTTGCGCATTACAGCAAGTCTCCAGAAAATTACTTCTAGAATCAGAACATTCTATGGAGACTGTTGTTTGACGCTCAGAACAGGTGAGGGTCCCACATGTAGTATGTGAAATTGCTAAGATGATGACAGGCTTGACTTAATCTTTCTGATGTTCCTGCCTGCTGTAACAGCTCTGAGCAGTTGGTGGAAGCCAAAAGAAGGTTCTTATTCCTCAGAGAACAAAGAGTGTAAACACCCCAAACACTATGTGGTTAGAGACACTTCCAGGACATCATTCCTGAGAAAAGACATTCCGAAGTTGGTGTGTGCTGTCCTTTCAATGGGCCTGTTAATCAGTGTCCCCTAGAGGCACTGAGTAGACATCACAGTGGTTTGCCTGCCCCTTTCTCTCCTGGTTTGTTTCTTCTTTCTTTTCATATGCTGTAGTTGAAGGCAGATGTTCTCTCGTTTTTAGCAATTATTCCTTCCCTTAACTCCTGTTTGACACATGGTTAAGATGGTGTTTGTGCTCTTGGAACACAAGACCATGGCGTGTCGGAAATGGGGGCCCATTCTCTATTTTATGGAAGTGTGAATGCATTTGGTTCCCAAGCGTATTTATGTTAAAACATACACAGAGTGGCACTGTACAGCTTGCACTCAGTACTGGGGCACACACTGCATCATGTGCTAGCTGTGTGTTTGGACCAAGCCGTTTAGTATGAAGCCCCTGTCTCTCCATTCTCTCTTTTGTGTTCCACAGCTAATAAAGCTACTTGGTAGCTTTATGATGGTGGAATAAGACACTGCCTTGAACATATGTTCGGTTGTGCAAAGCGCACAGACAAGGTTCTACGATTAGTGAGCCAGTGTACTGACGTAAAATAGCTGTACTTTTCATCTTCTTGGCTAGAAAGGGTGATTTCATGACATTTCATGAAAGTCTATCTGTCTGTGAAAGTGGGGCAAGGTTTTTTGATGGACACATCTCTTCTTTCAGGATACCATGGAGACCGTGAACACTCAGCACTAGCTGCAAGCCTTGGCTTATGGGCTAACTAGCATTCTTTTAGTTTGTGCTATTTCTTAGCTTTTCTTTAAAAAATTTAAAATCACATCTAATTAGTTATGTGAGTGGATACACATATGCTAAGATATGTTTGTGGAGGTCAGAGGACAACTTGTGGGAGCTGGGTCTCTTTCCACTCTGCGGGTCCTAGAAATTGGATTTCAAACAGTCAAGCTTTATTGCACATTTTGAAAAGCCTTCTTACTGGCCCCCAATTTTAGAGATATTCTCCCTTGATATATATAAAGATATTTAAAGTATCTTTATAGAAAATATGTATACTTTATTTGTAACCAGTTTAATGACAAGAAATAGCCCACTGCAGTAGCCTGCAAGGAATTTGTCTAACTCAGTTGTCCAGCAGTGACCCAGGGCATCAGTATAGTAGGGTCAGTGTTTCTGAAATTCTCTTAGATTTCTCTTTACCTGGTTGCAAAATAGCTGCTATATTCAAGAGAAGAAGAAGGGGAAGAGAGGGGAGGGTCCTTCTGTCTGCCATCCAGTATCTAGTTGGGGGCAACTTCACTCTCTGCTCCATATTTTGTATCCTCATTAGCTTGAAGGGTTCACATATTATCTATAGAAGATATCAATTATGATCATCTCTTGGGGTTCAGTGTTTGCTCTCTAATGAAATGTACTGTTCTACAAGCAACACCATGGCCATAAACGTCAGACAGTCTAGAACAGTCTTACCCCACACTGCAGACTCTATCTTTTTCCTGTACAAGCAGTCTTATGAATTGGAGGGACAAAAACATGGCTGATTTTAGCTCGTCTACTCTCTGTATGTGAACTGGCTAACAGTGAACATCTGGATTCTGTGTTAGGTATCATGGACAAAATGAAACCACTGAAAGCAGCCAATTGCGGTTCCAAGTCCCATACTTTGCACTGCAATAGCTTTTCCTGCATCGCAAACTTTAGGATGAGGATAGCTGATGGAGGTTACAATGGATGTGATGTTGGGCTGTGTATGGTCCTGATCAAAGGACATCCAGACAAGCAATCAGGACACCTGCTGTTTCTGATCTACACTATGGGGATGAAGGACAATGACCTAGTATATTCGCTGCACAGTTTTAGGAGCCCTGTCCCTTTCTTCATTAGTGACAAGTGGCCATTTTCTCCTAGGCATCTAATGCACAAATTAAAACCAGTACAAACTGAGTTATTATCCATGTTATTGACATGTGTGACTTTGTCGGTCTTTTGTGCACATGCTTTCCCTAGCTCAGTAGTCCATTTGGAAATATCTCTCTTTTTGTCAACCAACTGACTCTAAGAAATCCTGGCTATCATGTGAAGGCACAGTTTCACTGTGATACAATTACACCATTTTATTTTGTTCTTTTTGACCTCCCCTACCTGCTCTCTCTGTAGCTAGTCTTTCTCTGCCCCACCAGTCAGCTCCCGAATAAATGACATGGAGACTTGTTATTAATTATGAAAGCTCATCCCATAGCATAGGCTTGTTTCTAGCTCACTCTTGTCCCTTAAATTAATCATTTCTATTTATCTATGTGTTACCACACAACTCGTGGCTTTTACCTCTTTTCTCACATGTCTGTTCCCTCTGTGTCTGATGGCAACTACCCGTTCTTCTTCCCACCATTCTCTCTACCCCCCAAATCCTGCCTACCTATTGGACATTTCACTTTTTATTAAACCAATCCAAGTGACACTCTTTCACGTATACAAAAAGATTATTTCCTAACATCTTCCCCTCCATTCTCCAACCCTCTCCTAACCCTTTGGCTGCTTCCCTTTCACTCACAAATGGTCCTTCTGCTTCCACATCACATATGGCGACACCCTTCGTTGTCTTCCCTCTTCGATAGACCTCTCCCTTTTCTTCTATTGTCTCCTGTCTACTTTCATATCCAACAGACACATGTGATGTGTGCATGCATGTGCGTGCATGTGCACAAGCATCTATAAAGAAAACCTCATTGATACACATGTCTCTGAGTGTGGCTTGTTTAGTTTTACATAATAACTCTTTAGTAATTGCAGGGACAGAGGTTTTTCTGGAGTTGGTGTTCACTGACCCAGAATAGCTCAACTGCTTTCTTCCCCTGGTTTTGTGGTGGAGAAACAAAACTGAAGGCCCTTTTATTTCACTTGGCCATTTTTCAAGGTGAAATCGGCGTGGTTATGACTTAAAGGACTTCCTTATGCAGTGAAGAGTTTTTTAAAATTATATTTATTAAAAGCCAAGGTCGCTTTGCTTATCATGCAGCTTGTTTGTGTCTTTTCTTCTCCATGAAAGTTGGTTTCACTTATTTTTTTTCTTTTAAGACTTCTTTAGAGTCCATATTAAAAGGCATCTAAGGTGAATGGCGGATTTCCTTTTATTAATCCCACCACACACACATTGCAAAGCCAGGAGTCAGAACCATGGAATCAGAGGATCCAAGTTTCTTTGTAGTTGAGCAGAGCAAAGCAGAGAATGGACAGAAATAGGTCAGACAACTTGAAAGGCTGGAGACACGAGCAGTCGCAGGGGCTCACACTGGTGGGTTCTTATTCGGGAAATGAGGATTTCAGAAAAATTGGAATGCAAACACTACACTGTATGACAGCCAGAAAGATATTTTAAAAAAATGACTGTGGATATACACTTCCTTACTTTTCGGGGGTTTGGTGGTGTTTGCATATCCTTCCCCACGACTGGAGCCCTTGCAGGAGTTCCCAAATTGCTGGTGCCTCCATAGTTGAAGCAGTGGGCCTAAGACTTATTCTTAGTCTTCTGGTAACAGGTTTTGGAGTAGAGAATTTGAGGAAACCATTTACCTTGAGAATGTGAAACAGAGCAGCTCTTTGACCACTTGAACTTCTAAACTGACTGTATTCATCTCACTTCTGAGTGTGCATCTTCTCAAGGTAACCGAAGGTCGTTTCTCTAAGAGTTACTAGACAGAGAGAGAGAGAGAGAGAGAGAGAGAGAGAGAGAGAGAGAGAGAGAGGGGCACTGCCATCCATCCATGGCCTTTGTTTTTCTTCCCCTTCCCCACAGAAGACAGTGTTGTACCCTGGACACTGAGGTTTTCACTCCTGACCTACTTGGGCACTTCTCTGCGCAGGCTCCATTCTTTATCCTTGCTCCTCTTAAGATTTGCCTCAGTTGCTCCCCCTTTCATTTTGCTTCATTCTGTCTGGGCATGTGTAATACTGTCAACTCCCTCTTTAAACTCAGACTTGTCTTCTGCCTCACAACGCAACTCCTTGCCTCCTGACAGCTTCTCCATGCTCTATACATTAAAACAAATCTAATGAGTTTCTATATGATTTTACTAGTGTAATTGACCCTAGGGTAACAAATGAAGCTAGGTATTTATTATTATTATTATTATTATTATTATTATTATTATTATTATTATTATTTTTTAACCTTGCAGTAGAATTACTGTGACTTTTTTTCTAGCAGCCAACCAACCTGTCTCCTTCCTTCCTTTCGACTCTCCCTCCTCTCCATATTCTCCCTTTCTCTCTGTTTCTCTCTCCACTTCCATTCTTTCTTAACTTTCTTATTTTGGTTATATTATGTTAACTAGTTTTGGTTTTGAGATTCCTATCCAAACAGAACTCCTGGTAGGCTTCTGTGTTTAATATTTTCAGAAAGGAAAGCCCGGAATTGCTCCCACAGAGCTCCTAGTGACCCAGGATCCAGAAAGTCACTTGAGTGAACTGATAATCTACTGCCCCAGTTCAACCACCAAGATCCCAGGAGCTGTCTACAGAGCACCCCTGTTTCCAACCCCTGAGGTGTGTTTTAAGACTGTACTCCCTAGGTTTGGGGATTCATAAGAGGGATTGGATCACATGTGCTGATTCCTGGTGAGCAGCTTAATCTGAGGGGCAACTTCCTACAGGAAAGAGAAGTTTTTGTGGGTGGCAGCAGACCACACTTGGGCTTTTATAGCATGGGTTCCTAAGCTACTCGTGCAGAATGGAAGGACAGCACAAGTCAGAACAGTACACTCAGACAGTAGCATCAGCCTTTAGGATGCAAATAAGGTAAATGAGGCTATACAAAAACTACACAGAGGTAGTGTCTACTTCAGCAAACCTTCCTTCGAAAAAAGAAAACTGAGTTTTCTAATCCTTTCTCGCTCGTTGTGTTGTTAGGTCTGACTATGTGGCCCAGCCTAGGCATGATTCTCCTGCCTCAGCATTTTTAGTGCTAGGATTACAGATGTGTAACATCAGAGCTAGCTCACTTAAGACCTTGTGATCTATTGTGAGATCTCTAAAACTACCTGCAGTTCTGTGGAAGGACGTAAGAAACGATTTGAAGTATGCAGGCATTTTATTAAGTATTTTATTAAGAAGAATCTCTCCGCAGACACAAATAATCCCAATTAAATCAAATCAGACCAAATTAAAAGATACCTATGTTTAATTGGGTGCCAGAGCTCCCGGGTGGTCCCAGGAAAACACGGAGGGAAAGAGAGGAAAAGGGGAGACCACATGTTTATTCTCTGGGGGGCAGTTTAAATAACCTGTGGGAGTGGTCCTGACCTTCCCTGGAGAGGGGTCACCATTTGGCGGGCTTTCTTGGAGGTGGAGTTTGGACTGAGGCGGCAACTCTCAGGGAAGGGAGCTTGGAATGGAGTTTTCTGCCCAGCATTCCAAAGATGGATGCCAGGAGGCTGGGATGAAGCCCCCTAATGAGAGCACCCTCAACTCCTCCCCCTTGCATCTGTCTGAGGGGGATGCCCACACACACATATGCTGCCCATCACATCTACATCCAAACTTTCAGAAAACACGGCCCATGACTTTCTTTCAGTCAGTCATCTATAACGTGAATTACCATCTACTGAAGAGCAACAAATTCCCTTGTGTAGTGATGCTTCCTTTCTCTGTCCGAAACCGTGGCAGAGCTTGGCTTGTCTGTGTTTTCCCAAGTTCTTGTGTTTGAAACTTAATCTCAAAATTCACGGTGATGGTATGTGTGCCATTGGGAGCCAGTGAAGGATCCATCGCAGTCCTGAGGGTAGGACTCCAGAATGCGATTAGTGGCTGTAAAAGAAGAAAAGCAGAGAGATCCAAATCTCTATTTTTTGCTCTCTATCCATTAGTTTGCCACACTTCAACAGGTCTCTGGTGGGGTTCTGGCTCCTTCAGACTGCGCTGGTTTCTCTTGAGAACCATTGGCTCTGTGGCATTTACGGTGCTATAAATGGACTAAAACCCTCCATGTCTGTAAGAGTAGGGCTTCTATGCGCCAAGAACCTGGGAGATAGTCCTTGTTCGGGGTCTTAGAGCAAAGTTATTTCATTGTTTTCAGCTTTGGCCTCTCCACTGTACGAAGAGAAACACATTGCCCCTCTTGTCCATGGAAGACAACTTTTGAGAATACCAGTTAGTGACGGAAACCGTGAATGGGGTGAGGAGCAGTATATTGTGTGTTTTCCAATTCCGAAGACTCGCGCATATGACAGGCTCTAATTGCTGTTCTTTTGGAGACAAGGCCACACATGCCCAGAAAATACAGCCTCTCAGTGGACTGCGAATCCCAGTGGTACAATGGAAAGCCACGCATGCACAGGACATTTTCTCCCAGACACACCTGGACTTCCCCTTAAAAACGGGGGACGCCTTAACTCGCCCCCTCTTTCCTTTCGTCTCTTCACCCCCGTTCCTTACCTGTTGTTCCCCATTAAAGTTCGCCCACGTGGGACCCCACGTGTCTCGTGTCTCCTTCCCAACCCTGCAGAAATAATAACACTAATTGATTTATACAAGGCACAAGATAAGATGAACGGTGACTAGCAGCATAGAGAAGAGCCATGACAATACACAGTGACAGTGTGGCTTATGACGTGGGACAGTTATCCTCAGGTTGTTGACTGAGTATTTCTGATGGCATTTGACCTTCAGTTACTGTTGCTGCAGGTAAGGGGAATTGGTGCCCTACTCAAACAGTGCTTGTGGAGAAAAAGCTAGAAAAATTTGAAAAATTACCTGAAGAATTTGAAAACTGTGCAGATGGCAGAGATTTTTATGTATTAGTGCTATAAATGGCCGGAAAACAGTTTTGGGGTATATGTTCGGTATAGATCAAGTTTCTTCTGATGTTAGGAAAAGTTTTGCAATGCATTCTGGCACCCTGAAGCAGGTGACATTCAAATGAAAGACCCCCGGTAGGGACCTTCCCTCAGGTGGAGACCCCGGACCCACAGACCAGGCCGAGACCACGAGTCAGATGCAAACTGCAAGAGGTTTATTTGGTAGACACAGGT
This sequence comes from Chionomys nivalis, assembly GCF_950005125.1. Taxonomy (NCBI): domain Eukaryota; kingdom Metazoa; phylum Chordata; class Mammalia; order Rodentia; family Cricetidae; genus Chionomys; species Chionomys nivalis. Next base: position 16,686,996 of record NC_080089.1, on the reverse strand, counting down.
ACCTGCGGGCGGCAAAGTCTTTCGGAGGACTTGCGCACCTGCAGACTGGGAGGAGGACTTTTTATAGGAAAGAGGGCAGCAAAAAGCAATTTACAGAAGCAGAAGCTTGGTTATCGGAATGAGGCGGGGGGCATGAATGGTTTTCCTCTCCCAGCATGGATGTCTGGCAGCAGACATCCTGCTCTTATCTAATAGATATCCTACTTTGCAGTCATCTTGCTTTGTAGATGTCCTATCTTATAGATATCCTGTTTTCCTCTCACAAGCGCAGGCTAGCTGCTGATCTTGAGAATCTTTCAAGCAAACAGGACGTTCTCCTGGGGAGCCTGCTAGCTGCGGGTTCTGAGGAGGGGGTCTGTAGGGTCTTTCACAAATATGTTTTAAAGAGTGTGACATCAGAAGGGAAAGGAGATGTGGGGGGCTGTGGTTCAGAGGGCAAAGCTCATTCTGTCTGCTGGAGGATGGTGTCAGAGGACTAGCACATACAGGGTAATACACAGCGGTTTGCCGGCAGTCACAGGTAACACTCTCCCCGGATACCTGTGTTAGGGAGAGCCCTGCTAATGTCCTTGTGAGACTCTCACAGTGTCTCTGGATTATGTCTGAAAAAGACAAACTACAAATGCTTGAGCTGCAGAAAGCCTCCCCACCTCTTTCCACTTGGAGCTACCGGGCTGTGGAGACACATGAGCATGTATCTGTCTACATTGTCATAGATTGCTGCAAAGACCTAGGACATCTCATTTGCCTCCAAAACCTCAACACTGGAGAACTGACAGTTCCTTAAAAGGCACCAACCTCTCTGCTCTCTGAATTCTGCCTTTGCAAGCATTGTTTGCACTTCCTCACTTAAAGACCCTGCCAGCCAGTACAGCGGAGTCAAGGGGTTTCTGGGAGAAGAAGGCTGCTATTGACTCTCTGGCTTAACTTCAGCTTCTGAACATCAGGGCCAACTTAAATTCTTCCTGCTGTGCTTCTGTTGCCTGGCGCCTATCTTCCTTTGTTTCTCAGCTGAGACGGTAAACAGAGGGGAATGGCTGCCAGCTCCTTTGTGAAGCCTGTGAGCTTCAGACAGGCCCCTAAACATGCTGGGGGAGAAGACTGCTGCTGAATGACAAAGAAAACAAAAGTAAGGACAGAAGCCCTCTCCCTTGGCCACAGCTTTCCCGGAGCTTCTGGGTCCCTACCTATCAGTGAGTCCAAAACTGGCCTGCTTCTACAGTAGTAAATGTCCCCGAGGAAAGAAGCTGGCTGGCGGGCTGATAAATAGGGAGCCTTTAGCCAGGCTTAATAAACTGCAACTTCATCTGAATGTATTTTTCTCTATTACTAGAAACCAAGCTGGCTCTTAAGCCATACACTAAAATGACTTTCTGCTTCCCATGTCTTCAACTGAAGATTGGGAATTTTTCATATGGGGAAACTCACAGGCACTTCCAAAACCCTTGAAGGATAGTGGAGACAGGAAGGAAGAAAACAGAATTGTCAGCTGTCATGGTGCTTCTGCCTGTGGTCCTAAGGTCCTATTTGAAGATCTGAGGGAAGAAGTTCAAGGCCAGCCTGGGCCACATAGTAAGTTTGAGACCAACATTGAATATATAACAAAATGCTATCTCAGAAAACCAAAGCCAAAATGGCAAGAAACTGGGAAAAGGCCAGAGACAGGCATTTCAAAACCCTGAATATATTATAAGCAAATATTCATTTGAGTGTGGTTATACGTAACAATATGTCAATTGTTTATTATTGAGACTATTAACACGTTGATCGCAATACCTGGTAAACACAGGACATCTTTAGTAATATTAAGTATTTTAATGAGTTTCCATTGACTGGTTTGCGAATTACAGTAACAGAACAAAGGATGGAATTTTTTGCTAGAGAAACTGACAAGAGAACACTGTGCTTAGTGTGCTTGTGTATGTGTGCCTGTGCATGTGTGCTTGTGTATATGTGTGCCTGTTTGTGTGTGAAGGTTGTACAACTGTAACTACACATTTTAAAATATTAACATTATATGGTGTGCAGTTTTGTAAATGTTAATGTATTTAGGTCTAAAATTAAAGGTTTATTGTGTTTAATAAAACACACACTAGGGACTGTTGTTTGAGATAAATTTTAAGCCTGTCCCTGAGGCGAGGAAGATCTCATTTCACAATGCCTTAGCATGGTTGTGTAGTATAGTCCATGGTTGAATGGCTAGCAGAATGTAATTTGCAAGAAGTGTTTTCTTTCTTCTCTTTTCCTTCTCCATGAGAGTTCCATTCAAACCTCTTTCACATATTAAAGTCCTTCCCTTGATCTGAATAAATATTTTCTCTTCAGGCAGGTCATATTGCAGTTTGTTTAACAGAATAAAGGCAGTGGGAAGACCAGCAGCCATCATTCCCCAGGGCAGGTGAGCACTGTATTTCAGCCGTAAAGTCCCCTTATTAAAGTGTCTGTCACCAGAGTTTTGGAAGCAGCTGACCTTCTAACAAAAGGGGATATAAAACCAAAGCTTCTTCTTGTTCTTAGTCCAGGACCAATGCATCCCCAGCCCCCTTGCTTCAGGCTCAAGGAGTAGACAACACAGTAGAGTCTGGAGAGAATGAGAAGCTGAATGGCAAGCTGGCTTTCACAATATGGAACTTTCTATCCCAGTCCCCAGAAATTCTTGCCTCCTCGAGGCAACACTTCTTTCCCAGAGGTTACCTGGACATTAAAAGCGAAGACTTAGCAGGGAAGCTCCCAAAATTGCCCCCCAAAATAAGCTCTGTACCATTAGGGTGTGAGTGCTACCTACCTTGCCCTTCAGCTTCCTCTGATTTAGGGAACCCAGGTCACTGATTCTCATTGAATACCCCCATCATTGTTCCCACATGGGGATTTATGTCCTGTCTGCTCTCTGGATCTGAACCGAAAGATTGCCACCCACTATTAGAATCATTTTTGCCCGGGTGAACACCTCAGATAGGAATTTAGTGCTGTGCCAAGAAGCTAGGCAAGGAAGTCAGACACACCATGCCGGACATGCAGCCTTAATAGGTATGAAGAAACAAGGTGGGTCAGGAGCTTAAACTCTCTAGCCTCAGTCTCCCCATCTGTTGTGTGGACATAAAGAGCTACTGTGGGAATCAAGTCAAACAATCCAGTAACAGTGTATGACCACAACTCTCCCATTTCATGGCCCTTGCTAATATTGGTCAGGGTCTCCCGATTCACAGATTTTATTGCTGTGTTCTACTCGCTCTATAATGCTTTGCTGCCATTTTCTTCCTGTAAGCTCCTACAGGTTCATCTCTGCCAGGTGTTTAGTGGGAAAGAAATGATTCTTTGTGTGTAATTAATAGTTCCAAAGTCATGGTGGGAACATAAACTTCACACTTGCATAATATAGAAAGAGCAGGAAGCTGTAAAGCCATGGAATGGAAGGCCAGATACTTACATGAAAGATCTCCTTAGATGAGTGAAAAGGAATGGAGTCATTCAACTGGCAACAAATTGTCTCCATGTTTCTTGGCTTTGGCACCTCTGGTCTGATTGGCATCTGTCTTTTTACCTTCTTTTCTCCTGTTGGAATTGCATACTACCGACTGGGTAACTTGTTCAGTTTATTGGCTCACGATTCTGGAGGCTGTGAGCTCCCAGGGCATGGTGCCAACATCTGGCATGTTGTGTCATCTCTGGGCACAGTGTGAAAGGGTGAGAGTGAGCCAGCAGCAGGAACTGCCTTCTGAGAGAACACACCCATTCCAGCAAGACTCACGTTCATCCACTCAGGAAGGCGGGCCTAAGGACTAGATTCCTATCAGGCCCCACCTACCAACATGGCCTTATTCTAACAAGAACTTTGGGGAGTCCATTCAACCATGCAACACTATTTTCAAAGCAACAGATATTTATTGTAAAAGTGATTGCTGTGAGTTCTAGATTCTTATCAAGTCATAATAGCAATGTGATTTATGTATTAATTGAAACAACTAATTGCCCAGGGACAATTGAAAGTCTAGAAACAAGAGAATGAAGCTCAAGGAAACAGTACTGGCTTTGGTCTTTGACAGCAGGGAGGTGTGTTGAGTTTGGTGTAGCCATCTCTGCATTCTCGAAGAGTTTGGTCTTGAGAGATGAAGCTCCAATTCCTGATGTTTAGATCTTCCACATTCTGGTCTTGAAACACCAAAAACTAATAGTAAATCCGTAGAAATTTCATTCATCCCTTAATCTTTTTCAGGTTATATCACATCCTGTTTGCTCCCCCAGTACTGGTGACTGAAGCCTGGACCTTGCAGATCTGAAACCGGTGCTTTACTGCCGAGCTTCATCCATGGCCCTCTTTGTGTTTTGGAATAGAAGCTCACTCAGTAGAGTATGCTGGTCTTGAACTCTTTATGAAATGGAGACAGGCTTTGAACTTGGATCCTTTTCCTCGGCCTTCTGAGTAGTGGGGATACAGATAGCTATCACCGAGCCTGACTAAATATGCCTTAGGTTAAGTCCACTCAGTCAAGTGAAAGTCACCTTCAAAGAGTTAAATGTTGGCTTGTCCCATACTTGAGCAGCAAAGAGTTAAAGTTCTTCCCAAAGTGCCCAGTAATGATGGCCTCCCCAAACAGCCCCACCAGAGGAAAATCAAATGGAGAAAGAGTTTTCATTATTTCCCTAGCAAACTGTATTATAAGTGTCAAGAAAATTGAGGGGGAAAAGGGGTTGATTGCTACCCAACCAAGGTAGCTGGTCACTCACTATTCCAGTAAGCATACAACATATATTCTTCTCATCTGGAAAGAGGTAAAGGAAGGAGGAATAATAATTTGAGAAGAGTAACAACATTATATTTAGTAAATCTTTAAAATTAAGAGTAAGGTTAATGTAATCAAAATCATAATAAGATTATGACTTAGGGCTTTTTTCAGAATCCATTTTATTGCTTTCATCACAAGGTGAATACAGTACCTGGATTTTATTTCTTTATATTTTAATTGCAATTGTCTTTAAAGGAATCGCAGATCAAGAAGTGGGTCTCCCTCCGACATAACAAATAGACATTTTCATTCTTACAGAGTTCATTATCCCACTCACAGTAGAATATGGAAATACCACCTTAAAGAGAACGACATCTGCCTCAACTCCTGACAAACCTTGAACAGCCTCTGGACGGCACCAGGAAGCCTGCTCAGAGTTCTCTCCTGTCAGCATAGCACTGATGTGGATAAGATTCATCCACAATTAAATGAGGCTTGCATGAGGGATGTCAGGGATGCTGGAGGATGTGCCCATCACACATTACACCTGAGGAGATTCTTATCCAGAGGGGACATGAGCTATCAGGATCATGCTAAACTCTGCATGTAGTAGACACACTCACCAGCAAGACTGGCCACACCCCTGTCGGTCACCACAACTCACAGCCCTCAATCTGAGAGCTTCATTCTCTGTTGACCTATTGGGAACCGAAATATTCATTTTTGTTTAAAAACGTCAGGGTTAGGGAATCATGGCCATTTCTCCCTCCTGACTTAGCCCTGTACTGAATGCTTCCAAACATCTTAAATTATTTCAAATTGAAGGTTTTTACTCTGTGGCTTTTCACTTAAGTTAACTGATTGATTATAACCTTTTTTCCAAGTTAAAGGACTTTTATAGACAGTTTGGTGATGGACATTAACTAGTGTATTGCAGTTATTGTAAGTTCCCTTGGGATTCTGTTAAGGCTTGAAATTACATATTCTATAATAACTGCCCACTCCTACCGTCTTCCAAAAGGAAAACTAAGTAAGCCTTTGCCACAAGCTCAGATGTTCTGAGTGATGGAAGCAAAGAACCCTCACACAAAAGGCTTAAAAGCACAATTTTGAAGAATTTGTGCATATGTTTATATGTAAACATCTTAAAATATAAATACTAGATAAACACATAAAATATAGCGATGACTTATTATCTGCTTTGGAATAGAGTGCTGCAGGTTTCACTTAGTATATGTGCACTGATACTTTCACCTTCAACTAATGGCCTTAAGAGAGGAATAAGGAGCCGGGCGGTGGTGGTGCACGCCTTTAATCCCAGCACTCGGGAGGCAGAGGCAGGTGGATCTCTGTGAGTTCGAGACCATCCTGGTCTACAAGAGCTAGTTCCAGGACAGGCTCCAAAACCACAGAGAAACCCTGTCTCGAAAAACCAAAAAAAAAAAAAAAAAAAAAAAAAAAAATGAGGAATAAGGGATAAGGGACATGGTGTCACATTGACGTGAGCATGTAAGATGGAAATGAAATTTAAATGGAATCTTTAGGGAGAAGAAATAGAATGAAGATTCATTTTAAATTTTCTCCCCACATCAAATATAGCAAAACAAATGTTCAAAAGCATCAGGTTGATATGTATTGAGTATCATGGCTTTACATATTCTATGTGAATTTTATGTCATACAGTTACACATCTAATTAGTTGATTTGCTTATAATTACTTAACAAGAGATCAGTATTATGATAGCCAGGAACACAAAGAAGTTTTATCATTAAAAAAAAATGAAATAACTCAAAACTGTTTCATAGTGGAACCAGATAATTTAATTATCAGATAATGTTTCTTGAGGGTTTCTGAGAGACAGGCGGACTTCAGAGAAGACCTTAAGGAGATTGTAGACCACATGACTTTCCTCTGAGATTCTATGAGAGCATGATCAATAAGCATATTCCTTCAACCCAGAGGAAATTGCTTTGAAATGCCGTATTAGTGTAGCCACCTAGTTTGGGTCTGGGACTTGTGCACTCAGCCCTTGGGGTCTGCTGTGGAGTACCATCTCAGCTCCACGCACCACCACTTCACAGCTGAGACAAAGGCACGCTTGTTCTCACTGCCCGTGGTTCTTTATCTTGGCACTCCTGACTCTAGACACTCCACCTTTGGGTCATCTTAAACAGGAAGATGTGGAGCCTGCCTTGTGAACCAAACTGCAGAACATCTTAAAAAAAATAATTCAAGAGACGCAGCAAGGAGAAGAGCATTCCTGCTGTGCGATCTATTATTACTTTCCAATTTGAATACTTCGTGGATGCCAAATATTTATTCTCGGAGAGTACATACACATGAGTCAAAAGGAATATACCCAAATATAGGGCCAAGGCCGTTTAGTTTAAACAGCTTCTCACTAGCCCTGCAGTGCATAACGCGAGTAATGACTGGGTGGCATTGCTGTCACAGGGACACTGAGGGGTGACAGTTTTCATTTTGATGTGGAATGTGGTGGTTCTTAAAAAACAGCAGTGTAGCCTAGTGGATCCTTACGGGGGCTGGCACACAGACTTCTCTGTTTCTAAATTTATATCATTTAGTCATGTCTCCTAGGATTTGCTAATAGCACACAGGCATTCAAAAGCAAGCTTCTGAGCTTATATTTGTAGTGTCTGAGTGACATTTGCTCAAAGTGGTCAAATCGCCAGGGCTCCTTTCTGGAGTGGGGGAGAAAAGAGGAAATGCAGGCATGTTAAACAAAATGGGAATCTATTCGAAAGGAGCATTCAGACCTGAACCCCTCGAGAGATGAGTTTGGTAAAAGGTTAAACAAACCTTCTCTCACTCTTGAGGGAGCTTAACATAAATTTCATCTCCATTCGTGTCAGCCTTACTGTGCAGCTGTCCCTAAACATCTGCTGTGGGCGCCCCCCTCACAGTTTACAGATGCTCATGTAAACTATTTATTTGTGATACATAATTAGCAGTAAAGGGTATGCTTGGTTTTCAACTACATATACTCAGGGGTGGACTCAAAGAAAACTCTTTAACTGTGTGAAATGAGTCTATGAGGTCTAAAGCTTGCCAGAGCAACAATCCCACTTCCTTTCCAGCAGCTGTTGATCATAAGCGCTGTTTTTGGGTTATTGTAGCTTAGGGTAGAATTGAGTTGTGCTCAGTCCTTCATCCAGTGCAGAGTTTGACAGCCCCTGCCCTGTGAACCAAACTGCAGAACAAAATCAACCTCCGGGGCTGCGGATAGCTGTGGCTTCCCAGATACTCGTCTACAGTCTTCATAGACAGGCAGGGAAAATTAAGCAAACCTCTGGAGACGCAACCCTGTGTTGACCTGGAAAGATCAATCTTCCAAGGTCTTGATTTTGTTGGCAGAATAAATGCTCCCGTAAAGAGTGAGAGCCAACAGAGTTTGGGCGAAGCCTGCACAGCACTGGTTGGTGGGAGCAAATGGGGATTCTAGGTGTCAGAGTGACTGATGGTCTTGCCACATGTGAATGCTTCCTGGAGGAATGAGGTCAAATGGTTCTACCGCCAGCAGCAGGGGTTCCTTTGGTCTCTGCTGTAAACAAGGAACTCAGAACCCATTGGGTTAACTTACTGGAGATGGAATCCATCTCAACACTATAAAAAGAGAACCCCATTTGTTGAAGGCCCGAGAATTGACCTTCTCCGGGGAACCTTTCAGTGGGAGCAGAGACATTCTAGGCAGTCACCTTGATAAGGAGAACTGTGGTTTTCTACCTGGTTGGATCTATACTCAAAATAATGGCACAGGTTCCTCTAATCAAATGTTTTTGGGGTCAGGATTGCTGGCATGTTGAGATAATAATCAGCTCTAGGGCTGGCCCATGAGATTCCACAATGTCACCTGTGACCTACTCGTCCTGAGGTTGTGCTAACAGCAAAAGATTTACATTTATCACCCAGTACTTCCTGTGGAGAAAAATGGACCCCCAACTCATCTTCTATGATCTGATAATTTTCTGAACATTATGAGACAGTAGAAATATATTGAATACTTTCCACTTTGGATGGACAGCATTTAATGTGGGTGACAGTAACATCCCTTAGAGATAGTCTCGTTCTTTTTGTAATGCATGTAATCTGTTGGTTGTGTGCCTGTTTTGATGGCACATTGGGGAAGGGAAGAGAATTAAACTCAGGAAGCATATGAAAGACAGCAACAACAACAGAACAAAGGCCAGTATGGCCAGGAGGCAGAGAAAGGCTTGAGATAGTGCCCAAGACCAGTGCCAGATTTACCACAATCCCTCGGCTATATGGACAACTTTGAACTTTGTTGTTCTGGAATCTTCAGAAAGTCTTTGTTTTTTTTTTTTGTTTTTTTTTTTTTTTTTTTTTTTCTTTCTTTTTTTTTTTTTTTTTTATTTTTTTTTATTTTTTATTTATTTATTTATTTATTTTTTTTATTAATTAATTAATTTAATTATTAAAGATTTCTGCCTCTTCCCCGCCACCACCTCCCGTTCCCTCCCCCTCCCCCAATCAAGTCTTCCTTCCTCCTCAGCCCAAAGAGCAAGCAGGTTTCTCTGCCCTGTGGGAGGTCCAAGGACCACCCACCTCCATCCAGGTCTATTAAGGTGAGCATCCAAACTACCTGGGCTCCCACAAAGCCATTACATGCAATAGGATCAAGAACCCATTGCCATTGTTCTTCAGTTCTCAGTAGTCCTCATTGTCCATTATGTTCAGCGAGACCGGTTTTGTCCCATGCTTTTTCAGTCCCCGGCCAGCTGGCCTTGGTGAGTTCCCGATAGATCATCCCCATTGCCTCAGTGTGTGGGTGCACCCCTCGCCGTCCTGAGTTCCTTGCTCGTGCTCACTCTCCTTCTGCTCCTCCTTTGGATCGTGAGACTTCAGTCCAGTGCTCCAATGTTGGTCTCTGTCTCTGTCTTCTTTCATCGCCTGATGAAGGTTAATATTCAGGGGGATGCTTATATGTTTTTCTTTGGGTTCACCTTCTTATTTAGCTTCTCTAGAGTCACGAATTATAGTCTCAATGTCCTTTATTTATGGCTAGAAACCAAATATGAGTGAGTACATCCCATGTTCCTCTTTTTGGGTCTGGCTTACCTCACTCAGGATAGTGTTTTCAATTTCCGTCCATTTGTATGCAAAATTCAAGAAGTCATTGTTTTTTACTGCTGAGTAGTACTCTAATATGTATATATTCCATACTTTCTTCATCCATTCTTCCATTGAAGGACATCTAGGTTGTTTCCAGGTTCTGGCAATTACAAACAATGCTGCTATGAACATAGTTGAGCATATACTTTTGTTGTATGTTTGGGCATCTCTTGGGTATATTCCCAATAGTGGTATTGCTGGGTCGAGAGGTAGGTTGAACCCGACTTTCCTGAGAAACCGCCACACTGCTTTCCAAAGTGGTTGCACAAGTTTGCATTCCCACCAGCAATGGATGAGAGTGCCCCTTTCTCCACAACCTCTCCAGCAGAGGCTATCATTGGTGTTTTTGATTTTAGCCATTCTGACCGGTGTAAGATGGTATCTTAATGTTGTCTTGATTTGCATTTCCCTGATTGCTAAGGAAGTTGAGCATGATCTTAAGTGACTTTTGGCCATTTGAACTTCTTCTGTTGAAAAGTCTCTGTTCAGCTCAGTGCCCCATTTTATAATTGGATTGATTAACCTTTTACGGTCTAATTTCTTGAGTTCTTTGTATATTTTGGATATCAGACCTTTGTCAGTTGCGGGGTTGGTGAAGATCTTCTCCCAGTCAGTGGGTTGCCTTTCTGTCTTAGTGACAGTGTCCTTTGCTTTACAGAAGCTTCTCAGTCTCAGGAGGTCCCATTTATTCAATGATGTCCTTAGTGTTTGTGCTGCTGGGGTTGTACATAGGAAGTGTTCTCCTGTGCCAATGTGTTGTAGAGTACTTCCCACTTTCTCTTCTATCAGATTCAGTGTGTTTGGACTGATATTGAGGTCTTTAATCCATTTGGACTTGAGTTTTGTGCATGGTGATATATATGGATCTATTTTCATTCTTCTACAGATTGACTTCCAGTTTTGCCAGCACAATTTGTTGAAGATGCTCTCTTTTTTCCATTGTATACTTTTAGCTCCTTTATCGAAAATCAGGTGTTCATAGGTTTGTGGGCTAAAGTCAGGGTCTTCTATTCTATTCCATTGGTCGACTTCTCTGTTTTTATGCCAGTACCAAGCCGTTTTCAGTACTGTAGCTCTGTAATAGAGTTTGAAGTCAGGGATGGTAATGCCTCCAGACAATCCTTTATTGTATAAGATTGTTTTGGCTATCCTGGGTTTTTTGTTTTTCCATATAAAGTTGATTATTGTCTTCTCCAGATCTGTGAAGAATTTTGATGGGATTTTGATGGGGATTGCGTTGAATCTATAGATTGCTTTTGGTAGAATTGCCATTTTTACTATGTTGATCCTCCCAATCCAAGAGCAAGGGAGGTCCTTCCATTTTCTGGTGTCCTCTTCAATTTCTTTCTTCAAAGACTTAAAGTTCTTGCCAAATAGATCTTTCACTTCCTTGGTCAGAGTTACCCCAAGGTATTTTATGCTATTTGTGGCTATCGTGAAAGGTGATGCTTCTCTGATTTCCCTCTCTGCTTCCTTATCCTTAGTGTATAGGAAGGCAACTGATTTTTTGGAGTTGATTTTGTATCCTGCCACATTCCCAAAGGTGTTTATCAGCTGTAGGAGTTCTTTGGTAGAGTTTTTGGGGTCGCTTATGTATACTATCATATCATCTGCAAATAATGAAAGCTTAACTTCTTCCTTTCCAATACAGATCCCCTTGATCCCCTTATGTTGTCTTATTGCTATTGCTAGAACTTCAAGCACTATATTGAAGAGGTATGGAGAGAGTGGACATCCTTGTCGTGTTCCTGATTTTAGTGGGATGGCTTTGAGCTTTTCTCCATTTAATTTAATGTTAGCTGTCGGCTTGCTGTAAATAGCTTTTATTATATTTAGGTATGCCCCTTGTATCCCTAATCTCTCCAAGACCTTTATCATAAAGGAGTGTTGAATTTTGTCGAATGCTTTTTCAGCATCTAATGAAATGATCATATGGTTTTTTTCTTTCAGTTTATTTATATGGTTGATTACATTGATAGATTTGCGTATGTTGAACCAGCCCTGCATCTCTGGAATGAAGCCTACTTGATCATAATGGATAACTTTTCTAATGTGTTCTTGGATTCGGTTTGCCAGTATTTTATTGAGAATTTTTGCGTCGATGTTCATGAGTGAGATAGGCCTGTAATTCTCTTTCTTGGTTGGGTCTTTGTGTGGTTTTGGTATCAGGGTAACTGTAGCTTCATAAAAGGAATTTGGCAATGACTCTTCTGTTTCTATATTGTGAAATACATTAAGAAGTATAGGTATTAGCTCTTCTTGGAAGTTCTGGTAGAATTCTGCATTGAAACCATCTGGCCCTGGGCTTTTTTTGGAAGGGAGATTTTTGATAACTGTTTCTAATTCTTCGCGACTAACAGGTCTATTTAAATCGTTCACCTGGTCTTGGTTTAGGTTTGGTATATGGTACTTATCTAAAAAAGTGTCCATTTCTTTTGCATTTTCCAGTTTTGTGGCATACAGGCTTTTGTAGTAAGATCTAATGATTCTCTGAATTTCCTCTGTGTCTGTGGTTATGTCCCCCTTTTCATTTCTGATCTTATTTATTTGCGTGTTCTCTCTCTGTCGTTTAATTAGTTTGGATAGGGGTTTGTCAATCTTGTTGATTTTCTCCAAGAACCAACTTTTTGTTTCATTGATTCTTTGGACTGTTTTCTGTGTTTCTATTTTGTTGATTTCTGCCCTCAGTTTGATTATTTCCAGTCTTCTACTCCTCCTGGGCGCGTCTGCTTCTTTTTTTTCTAGAGCTTTCAGGTGTGCTGTTAAGTCCCCAATGTATGCTTTCTCCGTTTTCTTTAAGTGGGCACTTAGTGCTATGAACTTTCCTCTTAGCACTGCTTTCATCGTGTCCCATAGGTTTGAGTATGTTGTCTCTTTGTTTTCATTAAATTCAAGGAAGACTTTAATTTCTTTCTTAATTTCTTCCTTGACCCAGGTGTGGTTCAGTAGTTGACTGTTCAGTTTCCATGAGTTTGTCAGCTTTCTGGGGGTAGCTTTGTTGGTGGCTTCTAACTTTAATCCGTGGTGATCTGATAAGATACAGGTGGACACTGATATTTTTTTGTATCTGTGGAGGTTTCCTTTGTTTCCAAGTATGTGGTCAATTTTCGAGAAGGTTCCATGAGCTGCAGAGAAGAAGGTGTATTCTTTCCTATTTGGGTGGAGTGTTCTATAGATGTCTGTTAAGTCCATTTGATTCATTACCTCCAACAATTCTCTTAATTCTCTATTAGTTTTCTGTCTGATTGACCTGTCCATTGGTGAGAGAGGTGTGTTGAAGTCTCCTACTACTAGTGTGTGTGATTTGATGTCTGCCTTGAGTTTTAGCAATATTTCTTTTACATAAGTGGGTGCTTTTATATTAGGGGCATAGATATTCAGGATTGAGACTTCATCCTGCTGAATCGTTCCTGTTATGAGTATAAAGTGTCCCTGTCGATCTCTTCTGATTGATTTTAGTTTGAAGTCAGTTTTGTTAGAAATTAGTATGGCCACACCTGCTTTTTTCTTAGGACCATTTGCTTGAAAAACCTTTTCCCAACCCTTTACTCTGAGTAGATGCCTGTCTTTGTGGTTGAGATGAGTTTCTTGCAAACAGCAGACTGTTGGATCCTGTTTTCGTATCCAATCTCTTAGCCTGTGCCTTTTTATTGGTGAATTGAGACCATTAATATTAAGTGATATTAATGACCAGTGGTTGTTAACTCCGGTTATTCTTACTGCTTTTGGTAGAAGAGTTTGTGTGTCTCCCTTCTTTGAGTTGTGCTGTTGAAGGGTCGCTAGATGCCTGGGTTATTGTAGGCAGTGTTGGCAATGTTGGATTCCTTGGGTTGTGATTTTCCTTCTATTACTTTCTGTAGGGCTGGATTTGTGGCAACGTATTGTTTAAATTTGTTCTTATCCTGGAATGTCTTGTTTTCTCCATTGATAGTGAACGATAGCTTGGCTGGGTATAGTAGTTTGGGTTTGCATCCATGGTCTCTTAGTTTCTGTAGTACCTCTATCCAGGACCTTCTGGCTTTCATGGTTTCCATAGAGAAGTCAGGTGTAAGTCTGATCGGTTTACCTTTATAAGTTACTTGGCCTTTTTCCTTTGCAGCTCTTAATATTCTTTCTTTAATCTGTATATTTTGTGTTTTGATTATTATATGGCGAGGGGACGTTTTTTTTTGATCCAGTCTGTTTGGTGTTCTGTATGCTTCTTGAATATTCAAAGGAATATCTTTCTTTATGTTGGGGAAGTTTTCTTCCATAATTTTGTTAAAAATGTTTTCTGGACCTTTGAGCTGTGCCTCTTCTCCTTCTTCTATCCCTATTATTCTTAGGTTTGGTCTTTTTATTGTGTCCCATATTTCCTGAGTGTTTTGTGATGAGAATTTGTTGGTTTTGGTGTTTTCTTTGATCAGTCCGTTTATTTTCTCTATGTTGTCTTCAGAGTCTGAGATTCTTTCTTCTATCTCTTGTATTCTGTTGATTATGCTTGTTTCTGTAGTCTCTGCTCGTTGACCTATATTTGCCATATCCAGCTGGTCCTCAGTTTGTGTTTTCTTCCTTGCTTCCATTTCAGTTTTCAATTCTTGGACTGTTTCCATTACCTGTTTGATCGTTTTTTCTTGGCTTCCCAGGGTATCATTTACGTATTTACTCATTTCTTCAAACTTTTTGTTATACTTCTCATCCATTTCTATGAGGGCGTTTTTTACATGTTGTTTAAGGGACTCTATTGCTTTCAAAAAGTCAGTTTTTTCCTCTTCTCCTGTGATAGGGTGTTCAAGTCCTTGTGTTGTAAGGTCATTGGGTTCTGGTGTTTTCATGTTGTTTTTCAGATTGTTGGGTGAATTCTTGCCTTGGCGCCTGCCCATCTCCTCTTACCGATGCTATCTATTGGGTTTGATTTAATTGTAGCGGGGCAATCTGTTCTCAGCGCAGGCTTCACTGTTTCTTGCCCGCACTATCCTGTATCCAATGCCTCCGCCACCCGGGCCTGCCTGCCGGTGCCTCCGCCGCCCGGAACTGTCTGTGCGCGGGTGCTTCCGCCGCCTAGGCCTGCCTGCCGGTGCCTCCGCCACCTGGGCCTGCCTGCGCGCCAGTGCTTCCGCCGCCTAGGCCTGCCTGCCGGGCCTGTCGGTGCCTCCGCCACCCGGGCCTGCCTGCACGCCGGTGCCTCTGCCGCCCGGACTTGCCTGCGTGCTGGTGCCTCCACCGCCCGGGCCTGTCTGTGCGCCGGTGCTTCCGCTGCCTAGGCCTGCCTGCCGGGCCTGACTGCCGGTGCCTCCGCCACCCGGGCCTGCCTGCACGCCGGTGCCTCTGCTGCCAGGACTTGCCTGCGTGCTGGTGCCTCCGCCACCCGGGCCTGCCTGCGCGCCAGTGCTTCTGCCGCCTAGGCCTGCCTGCCGGTGCCTCCGCCACCTGGGCCTGCCTGCGCGCCGGTGCTTCCGCCGCCTAGGCCTGCCTGCTGGGCCTGACTGCCGGTGCCTCCGCCACCCGGGCCTGCCTGCACGCCAGTGCCTCTGCTGCCCGGACTTGCCTGCGTGCTGGTGCCTCCGCCGCCCGGGCCTGCCTGCGCGCCGGTGCTTCCGCCGCTTAGGCCTGCCTGCCGGTGCCTCCGCCACCCGGAACTGTCTGTGCGCCGGTGCTTCCGCCGCCTAGGCCTGCCTGCCGGGCCTGACTGCCGGTGCCTCCGCCACCCGGGCCTGCCTGCACGCCGGTGCCTCTGCCGCCTGGACTTGCCTGCGTGCTGGTGCCTCCGCCGCCCGGGCCTGCCTCTTCAGAAAGTCTTTGACAGGAGGCCACCTGACCTGGTGACTGAGATGTGATTAGGGTCAGGTGTGGGACCGACAGGGGACAGCAGGAATGCTGGGGCTGGTTGAGCAGGTACAGCAGGCTAGAGGAGAGCTGAAGCAACAGGATGCTGCTCTCTTTTTCCTGGCACACTACCATTCTCCTTCTTGCTCCCTCTAAGGTTTGAGCTGCTTTGCACCAGGGTCCTGGCTTTGAACCTGTGCTCTGTTTTCATTTTTTTTATACACTGGTACATTTGAACTTTTCCACATCTGGCTTTCACTTTCAAAAAGGATACCTGGAGTGGAATCAGGAGAAAAACAAGATCTTTGGTAATTGAACTTTTTTGTTGTGGTTGTTTCATTTGCTTTTTGCTTGGTTTTTTTTTTTTTTGGACAGGGACTCTGTGTAACCCACACTGGCCTGCATGCAGTTCCAATCTTCCTATATTAGCTTCTGTAGTTGCTTAGATAACAGAGTAACTTTATTTCAAATAATCATCCTCTTCTACAATACTGAATCCTCAGATTCACAGAAGCAGCAGGACTCGCTCACAGAGACCCAGAGGAAGTCAATCCACACCCCTTTGCTGAACGCATGCCTGCTCTTCTTTACTCGCCAGGACAGAAGCCACCTAGACACTAGGTACTTGTCCTGAGCTCTGTGATGGAGCTCCCATGGGACCATGCTTGTTCAGGCCCATTTTGAGGAACCGAGTGCTCTTGTGTTGACTCTATCAGCTGCTGATCTGGATTGCTAAATTAGCCATTAGGGCTCTTGAGCCCAAAGCGTATTTCCCACATCAGAACCCATCCGTGACCAGGAATTTTGATGTGGGGTATGGGTGAACCAAAGCAACCCAGCCCACCTTTGCTGAGGCACGCTTGTCAGTGATGACGACATGAGACAAGACCGGCATACCAAATACTCAGCAGATTCCTAGATGATGTTCCCAGGTCCACACACAAACTGGTTCGAATCCCGGGGGAACATTTCTTGCTGTATATCTCTAAACAATTCCTCCTGCTTCTGCTTGCTTTGTTGAATCTCTCCACCATGTCCTCATCTTTCTCTGCGCAAAGTTCTTTGGCATCTCTTCCCATCTCTCATTTCTTGCCAATTGTTACCCTGAGATAGTCTGCACCATATCCTTAGTTTCTCTCAATCCACCCATTCTCAGCCTTTAGGAGGTAACAGAAAACACGGAATCATAACGTAGCAAGCTCAGCATCTCTTGGTTCCTTAGATTCCTTTAGCAACACTTGTACAGTATTTGTCTATCATAGGAGACCTCAATGTTCTGCATTATAGTCTGGTGTGTTTGTCTAAATGGACAAGTGCCTTCAAAGCAGCCCACTTGCACCTGCCGTCTCCTCTGTCCAGGAGGAGGTCTGACCCAAGTGTAACCTTGGAAAGACTGAAAATCTCATTACTTTTATCAAATCCTTTGCAAGTTTGGGCCGCCCAACAGCACATCTCTAACATTAGTTCAACTCCCCTTCTCCGCTTGTGTCTAATAAACACACAGACACCTCCTTTCTTCCCACCCCCAGGGCTTCCTTTCTTCACAGGAAAGAGGCCTGCTGTGTGTCAGTTCTTCTCACGGTACCCTTTCTGATCCTCGCTGCTTCTGACAGAGCAGTCTTTCCCTCAGAGAAGAACCAGTTCTGGCACTTGGGATGGATGACTACGGAAATGATGACTTTTAGAAGAACAGCAGGGACAGAAACTGGAGAGGTAACCTCTACTGTTTAAGAATCTATCGCAGGGACAGAGAGCACCCTCCCTCTAGGCTGCGTTTGCCCCTAACTCCTGGAACTTTTTAAGGCTGTACAGTTATTACAAAGTAAACATTGTCATTGTGTAAAGGCTTTGTTTGTTGTTCTTTGGTTTTAAACTTGAGTTGAAGAGAATGCTAATGTGCTTACTTACCCTTGGCTTTCAGTGAGAGAGGCCACCAGAGGAAAACTGAAATCGGGATTTTATTATTATATTTTTCTGAAGCATTTTCCCAGACAGCCAAGCAAGGAACAAATGATATTCTCTCCACACATTTTTTTTTCTTCTACTATGATGAATTTCTTTCTCCAGAGAGAGAAGTGATTTCTGAAAGCCTTGAACAACATACTAATCTTTCCTTCTGATAGCCCCTGGTTGAATTACCCCTGAATTTGAAGCGTTTACTGATGAAATGATACTTGACATTAACCAGTGTTGTATGGAAATATTTCCAGCACCTGGGAAGGAAATAAAGGAGGGAATTCATAACCCATGCCTATGTGGCCTTTTCTTCTGAAGAAACTTAAACGATTCTTACTTCGGACTGCCTGACTTTTCCTAGGAGGTCACTCTGTGACAACAAAATGCTTTGCGACAGTGGCAACAAGTTAGACTTTATAATGTTATAAGTAAGAAAAAAAACCGCATCTTTGGCTGGTTGGCAAAAGCCGCTGTGGGCTTTGGGATTTCCGTGTTCATGTTGCACAATAATAGGTGATGGAGCCTTGGGAATCTAATATTCTACTTACTTAGAAAGCATTGCTTAGATGAGCACTCAGGGGAAGCAAGCAACATTTTCCAGATGGAGAATACATGAAATTGGTATTTAGTTTAACATCTCAGAGTAATTGGGGTAATTTTGGTTTGGCTAAGGAAAAATTGATAATACAAATTTTAGAAATATCTTGGACCATTTGCCAAGCTGTGTTTCCGATTTTTGTTAGAACTCTAAATTCTTAGAGTCACTGGCCTTATGTCAATATTCAGAACCTCAGGAGAAGGGACTAGAAACAGGTGTAACAGGTTCAGTGACAACTCGGGGCACCCTGGACACTGCTGAGGTAGTTCATAGGCTAAACCTCGGGAGGGAAGCGCAGTCTGTAGACAGCCATGACAGACCTGAGCAAGGATAGGAGACAGAGAAGTGTTGATGTCTGGTTCACACTGGAGATCTGAAGACCCTTTTCAGCCTTGGGACTGGTGAACGGTATGATCTTGTCCTCAGTATGTAAACTGGTGGCCCTCTTGTGTGGTAAAACTTCAGCATTAGGTTAGTTTAAGACACCTTTGACTGTAACATTCATTGATTGTAAGTGACTTTGGTTCAATATGTCATTATATGATCTGTGATAGCATTGTCACACTAATGATTTGTGATGCAAATAATTATTATTATATCCTGTACTGTCTCTAGTTGCTGTTTCGTGTGTGTGTGTGTGCATGTATGTGTATGTGTGTAAGCATGCTGCAGCCCCCCCCCCCCACACACACACACACTAAACTTTTTTCTTCTTTTCAGGCTGTCATTAACATGAGTCCCACAGCACAGCTTTATCCCCATCATGTGTTAGCAAGCAGCCTATAGCTGACCTCAGGAACAACGGCCCTAGTGCCAAGCGATGACAAGCAATCCACAAAGTGAGATCTAGGCAATTCAAGCCAGATCTGCCTTTGTGATCATAAGCCCCATTATAGCATGTCCCTGAACAGCCCTGTCTCTTCAAGGATGCTGAGTTTGCCCACTGGTGTGCATCTGGGATTTGAGAATGGTAGTTTTCGTAGGAAGGATGCCCAGCATGGCTAAGGGCAAACCATTGGTGTTCACTGGTTTCCTGTTTTTCGGGATTGTTCCAAGCATCTAAGTAATTATAGTGTCAGCATTTATGGAACTGTTTGTTGTTTGTTTATTTATTGAGATGGGGTCTTGCTCTATAGGCAAACTGATCTCAAGCTCTCCATGTAGTTCAGGCCGGCCTCTCAACTAGATCCTTCTTTTCTCACCCTCCTAAGTTAGGAATGATGTGTGAAACACTACACCCACCCATTGCTAAACCTTGGGAGTAGCAGTAGGGTCTGTTGTGAACTCCATTTGTCAGACAAGAAAATTGAGACTTAATACAAACAAAATTTGATTCAGGTTTCTCTTGTCATTGTGATGGGGACACTAATCTCCATAGCCTGGCCCAGGAATGAGGCCTCCTTTCCTTTGACCTGAGAGTCCCTGTTCCTGTTAGAGAAGAAAATATGGAGTAGGTCATGGATCTCCTCCACAGACTCAAGAGTTCTAGTCTCTAACATCTACCTTAGTAAATAATGACTGGTTGAATTCATGTAATTATACTTGTGCCAGGAATTGAAGTTCTTCATATTTTAACTCAAATCCTGCTGGATTTTTCTCTATTTTTCTCATTTTTTATTAATAAAAGTAAGCGAAGTTAAAAAAATCGTCCAAGTTTGCACACCTAATGGAAGAGTTCAGATTTAAACCCAGGTCATGTGTCAAAGGGTTTATTCTGTAACTTAAGCAGCCTTTTATTGATGAGAGCTCTGCCACAGTGTACTTCCCACTGGTGACTAGTCAGCCTGGCGCATTTAGAACTCACACATCTTTCTCCAATGGCACATGTAGGGGAGATACTGCATGTGTTGACTTTGCTGCATGTTATACAGCTTCACCGGGTACATTCTGAGCACTTTCTGGAGAGCAGACATGTTTTTTTCTTTTATTTTCCTTCTTCCTTCCTTCCTTCCTTCCTTCCTTCCTTCCTTCCTTCCTTCCTTCCTTCCTTCCTTTCATTCTTTATATTTCTTTCTCTCTTTCTTTCTTTCTTTCTTTCTTTCTTTCTTTCTTTCTCTCTCTCTCTCTCTCTCTCTCTCTCTCTCTCTCTCTCTCTCTTTCTTTCTTTCTTTCTTTCTTCTTTTCTTATCCATCTCGTCCCCAGCCTCCCAGTCTCCCACTTCCCCTTTCCCCTAGATTCACTAACCCTCCTATTCTGTCTCCCTTCAGAAAAGAGCAGGCTTCCCAAGGATAAACCTGAACATGGTATAACAAGATGTAATAAAACTAGGCACAAACTCTCCTGTCAAGGGTGGAAGAGTCAACCCAGTGGGAGGAAAAGGGCCCCAAGAAGAGACATGAGAGTCAAAGACTTCCCACTTCTACTATTAGGAGTCAACAAGAATATCCAGCTACACAAGCACAGCATGTGTGCAGAAGAACTACCGAAAACACATGGAGGCTCCATGATAGCTGCTCCAGATTCTGTGAGCCCTGTGAGCCCCCCGTGAGCCCCCATGGCCCCCGTGAGCCCCCGTGAGCCCCCGTGGCCCCTGTGAGCCCCTGTGAGAGCCCTGCTCAGGTTCTGTGGCTTAGATTGGTGTCTCAGCCCCTTCACCGGAAGCCTTGCCTGCCTATAAAAGATGACTAGATTGGGCTCTAAACCCCCATTACTAGGATTCCTTGTTAGTTAACATGTATTATCCTCTGGGTTCCTTTTGCACTGGTTTTCCACATCGCCCCCCACAAGTGAACCCATTCCAGTCAACTCTCTCATTTACCCACCTGATCCCTCTTATTTCCACCCACCTGACCCCAGTCCACCTAGAAAATCTATTTCCCCTTCGCAGGGAGATCTGAGTGTCCCCCCATGAACTATTCTTGTTACCTAGTCTCTCTGGGTCTGTGGATTGTATTATATTCATAACCACTTATGAATGAGGCCATACTGTGTTTGTCTTTCTGGATCTGGTTACTTCACTCAGGATGATATTTTTCCAGCTCCATCCATTTACCCAAAAATTTCATGATGCCATATTTTTAGCAGCTGAGTAGTAGTCCATTGTGTTGAATGTACATTTTCTTTCCCCATTCTTCAGCTGAGGGACATCTGGGAGAATGCGCCATTTCAAAATGAGTAACTCAGAAAAATAGAGAGAGAACGTATAATATTCTTTCATATAGTTTTCCCCTGTTCCCAAATGACCTAATCAACAGTTTCAGGTGTGAAAATCAAGATCATCAGCAACATTATAAGCTCATGCTTGAGTACACACAGGGTCACGGCTGTCCCAGTCACTGCTGTCCCTGCCCCAGTGTCTCTCATCTTTATTCATCCCCTGGAAAGGCAGATCTGCACGCTCCGTCTCAGTCCCACACTGAGATTCACGCTCACAGTGAGAAGGGCTGGCTGGGAGCCTGCCAGCACTAACTCTAAAAGACGGATGTCTCCGAGATTGATGGCTCAGTGATCTCTTTGGGGGCTGTATAAAAATATTGATTATGTTGCTAAGTTGTAGAAAATAGGCTCTGGGGTTCAGAAATATGTGCTTTCTTTAAAATAATCCAGAATCAGGAGGATAAATCAATGCGCAGGGCATCTAAGGCATCATAACTATCATAGCTTCAACAGATTTGACTTGTGTATGGAAAAACTAATACCTTGCTGAAATAATAAAAACTGTTATCTTTACATGCTAAAAACAGAAGCTAGAGTTTTCTTCTAGTGTTTACTTTGCAATTGTACCAAATTCCTAACTTTTAACACACATGTATTCCTGAAACCCACAAGGAAAACTGCAAGGCAACCTTTCTGCCAGGTGAGGTTTTGTTTTCCTCTTTCCTCCTTCAAAACCACAGATAGAAATGTCGTATGAGATATTTCGGGTTTGACAGCCGAAGCTGACAAAAGTACTCTTGCTTAGTGTTTCGTTTTGTTTTGTTTTCTTTTTTTTGTGTGTGTGTGTGAGTTCAACACAAATTTCCATACACAGTAATACAACTCTATTTAAACCTGTTCTGAAGTATTTCCAATTGTCTTGATCACCACTCATTCTAGTTTCTAAGAGAGAGAAGCAGCAGAGATCTTGCTGAAAGAATAGCTGTTTTTGCAAGCATCAATTTTGATTAGTTAATGTGAACAGTCAATTTCCTATGGCAGCTTTCTTTGCTTTGAAGGATTCATAAAATGCTTTGTTGGGGTGGCCACCCCTGCGTCACACTACTCCAAAGAGACAAAATCCTAGAGGTGTAAGCACGGGTTGGAGCACGAGGATCATCCCAAATGTTGATGAGTGCTGGTTCTCAGACTGTCCCATGGTTGGTCAGTGGATGAGATCGGAAGGGACACATTGTTGCTCTTGGGACATGTGAGGACTGAGTATGGGGGAGTATTTTCCATCCTCAGGCCTCAGTTTCCCTTTATGGAAACTGTGTTTTTAAGCTGCTTTTTAACCCTTGTAATTTCTGGATTCTCTCCATCTGTTTTGCTTTCTGTCTCCTGTCTCTGTCTCTCTGTTTCTGTTTCTCTCTTAAATAAGGTGTTCTTCCTTGGGGGTCATTGAAATGAGCGAGGTAAACCCTCCAGTTACATTAGTACTGAAAGATGCTGTTCACTGCGCTAGCAGGGTTGATTAATGTAAAGTGGGCGCTGCACTGGATGCCAGAGACAGAACTGGGCACAAGCGGGGTTTCTTTCAGCTTTTCTGCCGTAGGAGCTCGGACTGGGGATGTAAGGACAGGAGCAGGGCATTGGGGAACGGTTCCTTTCTTGTCGTTGTAGACTTCAGATTCTTCCAGGAGAATATGGGACAAACTGCTCCCATAGACAGCTTCCAAAGTTAACAGGATGCATGAGAAATAGGCAGACACTGGATTTGTACTGTGGGGACTCCAGGGTTTTCCTTTGAGAGAATAGAATGTGGCCTTTGCACCTGCTTCTGAGAACCTGTCTTGCGTTCATAGTCACAATGGCTGAGATCAGCATCTCCACTAATCCTAGACATCTTCAAAAGATGACCAGACCGGTCCATCAATGCATACAGAATATCATTAAAGTTTCCGCTAGCTTCAGAGTGTGATTGTTAGAGAAGGGGCTACCATACTCAGATTTTAATTGTGTACAACACAAAATACAAATCAAGTCACTTCTGAAATGACCAGGAGCCAAATAGTCTGTTCCTGAAACCTACTGACTAGCTCGCTGGCTGTCATCTGCCTGGTCTTCTTCTCGGCTCCAGGAGCAATGAATGGCATGGCTCTGATTATTTATGTTTTCAGCCCACGAGACATTTCCTGATGACACTCAGAGAAGCTGCATGTGAAATTACCTTCTTTTACAGAAGTCTAGTTCCTCTCTCTGCGTTTCACTGTGCTCTGTACTGTCTATGAGCTTATGGGATCCCTGTGTTGAATTGCTTTCTCCTCCCTGCTGCTCAGCATTTTCAGATGGCTCAGCTGGTGACAGCAGCAAGGCACACCATCCCATAGGAACTCAGCATATGCACACTCAGAGTTTTGCCTCATTGGAACCAAGCCGAAAAGCAGTAGCTTGAGGCCACTCTTGTAATCCCTTATATACTTTCAGGAAAGTGTGTTTACCCACCTTCTGCAATGAACGGCAGCCACCAAGGAAGGGCCCTTGGGTTATGCAGTTCCTTTAGGGATTGTCACCTGTGCTTCATCACAAAGTGTTTACTCTCATGACATTGAACTGTCCGCTCATTTTGATCAGTTCTGAAACAGGCACAGTAGAAGACAGTGATATCTTGAAGCAGACCTTTACAAGGTTATAACCGTGTGAAGGAACTAAGTGGCCGTTGTTGAGCAATGTTCAGTGAAAGAAGTGGGGAGTGAAATGATGTCTCCACGTACCTCAGTAGCGGGCACTTCAAAGCTAAAGATGCAACTGTCCATGTCCATATTTAAACAGAATACTCTTTTTTTTTTTAGATTTATTTATTATATGTACACTGTTCTGCCTGCATGCCAGAAGAGAACACCAGATTTCATTACAGATGGTTATGAGCCATCATGTAGTTGCTGGGAATTGAACACAGGACCCCTGGAAGAGCAGCCAGTGCTCTTAAACTCTGAGCCATCTCGCCAGCCCTAAACAGAATACTCTTAAGTGCAGCCTGGCCACCTTTTCTTATCTTAGTTCTTCATCTTTAGGGTCGGAAAGTGTCCATCTCTAACCATCATTTTTGTGGCTACATTGTATTTTAAGAATGTACTCTAAATTATTTAATTTTCTATTGATAGACTTTTAGTATCTTCTGAGTTTTTCCTTTTAAATGTTGAACTGTGCAGTAATGAAGATAGCTAAATAGCTTCCTAGTATAATTATATAAAAGACTACTACAGGCCAACATTAAATGCATTTAAGGTCTCCAATTATCCATTTCTAAGTTGACCTCCAACATGTAATAAATTTGGTGCCCCAAACCAATCCCAAAAGAAGTGGAAAAGAATCATTTAACAAAGTTCAATCAAGATAAGGTTAAAGCCTGGTGACTTTGAATTCTTTATTATCTAGTGCCAGTGAAGGTTCAGATTTTTTTATTGATGCTTTAACGAAAAGATTTTACAATAAAGCTTTCTGAAAGCATCGTTTCAGGACAATTATTTTGTGTTTCTTTCCCTCTCCGTCTTTTGAATTAATTTATCCCTTTCCTCTGTGTTTCCCTCTAGGATGGACATGTGATGTGATGGGTGTGACTATGGGACACTGTGTGGGCACAAGGCCTCCTTCATGCCTCCTGCTGCTGCTGCTGAAGCTGCTGGCCACTGTCTCCCAGGGACTGCCAGGAACGGGGCCCCTGGGCTTCCACTTCACACATTCCGTGTACAATGCTACCGTGTACGAAAACTCAGCAGCGAGGACCTATGTCAACAGCCAAAGCAGAATGGGCATCACCTTAATCGACCTATCCTGGGACATCAAGTACAGAATAGTGTCTGGCGACGAGGAAGGCTTCTTCAAAGCTGAGGAGGTCATCATTGCAGATTTCTGCTTCCTCAGGATAAGAACTAAAGGAGGCAATTCTGCCATATTGAACAGGGAAATCCAAGACAATTATTTATTAATCATAAAAGGTTCAGTCAGAGGAGAAGATCTGGAAGCGTGGACCAAAGTGAACATCCAGGTTTTAGACATGAACGACCTGAGGCCTCTGTTCTCCCCTACCACTTACTCAGTCACCATTGCAGAAAGCACACCACTTAGGACTAGCGTTGCCCAGGTAACGGCTACAGATGCAGACATCGGTTCCAATGGAGAGTTCTACTACTACTTTAAGAACAAGGTTGAGCTTTTCTCAGTCCACCCCACAAGTGGTGTCATCTCTTTAAGTGGACGCTTAAATTATGATGAGAAAAACAGGTATGACCTAGAAATCTTAGCAGTGGACCGGGGAATGAAACTCTATGGCAATAACGGAGTTAGTAGTACTGCTAAGCTTTATGTTCACATTGAACGTGTAAATGAACATGCTCCCATTATCCATGTGGTTACTCACACTCCTTTCTCATTGGACAAGGAGCCAACATATGCAGTAGTGACAGTTGATGATTTGGATGAGGGGGCCAATGGAGAGATCGAATCTGTTTCCATTGTGGCTGGAGATCCTTTGGATCAGTTCTTCCTGGCTAAAGAAGGCAAGTGGATGAATGAATATAAAGTCAAGGAGAGGAGGCAGGTGGACTGGGAGAGCTTCTCCTATGGCTACAACCTCACTCTTCAAGCAAAAGACAAAGGATCACCGCAGAAGTTTTCAGAACTAAAGACAGTCCACATTGCCAACCCCAAGAGAGACAGCATCCCAATTAGGTTTGAAAAAGATGTGTATGAAGTCAGCATAAGTGAATTTTCCCCTCCTGGTGTCTTGGTGGCCATAGTCAAGGTAAACCCTGAGCCGCTGGATTTGGAATACAAACTCTCTCCTGGAAAAGATACCGAGTACTTCAAGATCAACCCCCGGTCAGGTCTGATTGTCACAGCACAGCCCCTGAATATGGTGAAGAAAGAAGTTTACAAGCTGGAAGTGACAGACAAGGAAGGAGAGGTGAAGGCACAAGTCACCATCGGAATCGAGGATGCCAATGACCACACCCCAGAATTCCAGCAGACACTGTATGAGACGTTTGTGAATGAGAGTATTCCTGTCGGAACAAATGTTCTGACTGTGTCGGCCTCTGACAAGGATAAAGGAGAAAATGGCTACATCACTTACAGCATTGCCAGCCTGAACCCTTTACCATTTGTCATCAACCAGTTCACAGGTGTGATCAGCACCACTGAAGAGTTAGATTTCGAATCCTCCCCAGAGACGTACAGGTTCGTTGTAAGAGCTTCTGACTGGGGCTCACCATACCGGCATGAAAGTGAGGTGAACGTGACCATTCGGGTAGGAAATGTCAATGACAACATCCCGCTCTTCGAAAAAGTGGCTTGCCAGGGACTCATTTCATATGACTTTCCTGTTGGGGGTCATATTACAGCTGTCTCTGCGATTGATATTGATGAACTCGAACTTGTAAAGTACAAAATCATTTCAGGAAATGAACTTGGGTTCTTTTATTTGAACCCCGACTCTGGTGTTTTACAGCTTAAAAAGCCACTGATGAATTCTGGCATTAAAAATGGTAATTTTGCCCTCCGAATCACAGCTACAGATGGGGAGAATTTTGCAGACCCCATGACCATTAACATCTCAGTCCTCCACGGGAAAGTGTCTTCAAAAAGCTTCAGCTGCAGAGAAACTCGAGTGGCTCAGAAATTGGCAGAGAAACTACTCATTAAAGCAAAAGCTAACGGGAAGCTGAATGTAGAAGATGGATTTCTTGACTTTTATTCAATTAACAGGCAAGGACCACATTTTGACAAGTCTTTCCCCTCTGACGTGGCCGTGAAGGAGGATATGCCAGTTGGGACTAACATCCTGAAGATTAAAGCATACGATGCCGACTCTGGCTTCAATGGGAAGGTGCTGTTTACAATATCAGATGGGAACACGGACAGTTGCTTTAATATTGACATGGAGACTGGCCAGCTTAAAGTTCTCATGCCCATGGACCGAGAGCACACAGACCTCTATCTCCTCAACATAACCATCTACGACCTCGGGAAGCCACAGAAATCATCATGGCGATTGCTGACAGTCAATGTGGAGGATGCTAATGACAATAACCCAGTGTTTCTTCAGGACAGCTACTCAGTCAACATTCTTGAAAGCTCAAGTATTGGCACTGAGATTATTCAAGTGGAAGCAAGAGACAAAGACCTGGGTTCTAATGGTGAGGTAACGTACTCGGTTTTGACAGACACACGGCAGTTTGCCATCAATAGCTCAACTGGAATTGTTTATGTAGCTGACCAGTTGGACAGGGAATCCAAAGCCAACTATTCTTTGAAAATTGAAGCCAGGGACAAAGCAGAAAGTGGCCAGCAACTGTTTTCTGTTGTCACCCTAAAGATCTTTCTGGATGATGTCAATGACTGCTCCCCCGCTTTCATCCCCACTAGCTACAGTGTGAAGGTTCTGGAAGATCTCCCCGTTGGTACAGTCATTGCTTGGCTTGAGACTCAGGATCCTGACCTTGGATTAGGGGGTCAAGTGCGCTATTCTTTGGTCAATGATTATAATGGGAGATTCGAAATAGACAAAGCCAGTGGTGCCATCCGCTTGAGCAAAGAGCTGGACTATGAGAAGCAGCAATTCTACAACCTCACAGTCAGGGCCAAAGACAAAGGGCGTCCTGTCTCCCTGTCATCAGTTTCCTTCGTGGAGGTGGAGGTGGTGGATGTCAATGAAAACCTCCATATGCCCTATTTCCCAGACTTTGCTGTCGTTGGATCTGTAAAAGAAAATTCACGGATTGGAACAAGCGTGCTGCAGGTGACTGCCCATGATGAGGATTCTGGTAGGGATGGAGAGATCCAGTACTCCATCAGAGATGGAAGTGGTCTCGGGAGATTCAGCATAGATGATGAGAGTGGTAAGTGTAAGGTTTTGTGCTCAATGTCTCCTATTGCCTCTTCTGTTTGCCGGTGTTGGAGATGGGATATGAATCAGGGCTTTGGAACAGATGAGGAAGGTTCTCTATTAGAGGAAACAAGAAACAGAGCATGAACCATATCTTAGAGTGGCTTGGTTTCTAAGTAGATCGGTCCACACAGTACCCAGTGTTTCTCCTATCTGTGTTGTGTTGTGTTTCCTTGCTGGGCACGACTGTTCCGAGGCTATTATCTGAGAAACTTTCATCCTTATTGCCCCTGGTGATTGTGTTCCTGACCCTCACCAAATGAATGGTCCTGATACGGTAATTAAATTTGAATTAGCTTTAAATTAGAAGTATGAAATTGATTTTTAAATGCATCTTATATGCGAATCTTTCCCTTTACAGTAAAGCTTTGCTGTAGGGAATCATTTCTTGGTGTTTAATGTTGAATGGGTACATCCAGCCCTTGAACAACGGGCATTCATCCTCTGTCATGACATGCATGTGACTTAGAAAGCATTTCTATAAGAGAGGAGAATCATGCTATAAATTCTAGTCATAAAAACTTAGTCATAGGGGCTGGAGAGATGGCTCAGTGGTTAAGAGCATTGCCTGCTCTCCCAAAGGTCCTGAGTTCAATTCCCAGCAACCACATGGTGGCTCGCAACCATCTATAAAGAGGTCTGGTGCCCTCTTCTGGCCTTCAGGCATACACACAGACAGAATATTGTATACATAATAAATAAATAAATATTTAAAAAAAAAACTTAGTCATAAGACATCTTTGACTATTACTAGTTTATTTTTATATCTTTTTTCTTTTATTGAAAATATCTGAGATTTTTGTATAACACATTATTTATAATTGATTTTATAAATGTTTAAAATACAGAGCAAATTTGGCAAATATTTTATTGCCTGAATCTATCTACTTACTTTCCATCATAGATAGCAACACATTTTTAAAAATGCTTGCTATGGTTATGATTTGTACAAATGTAAATATGCCTAGACACATGTGTATATGTATATGTGCATGAATGCTTGTATGTCCCTTTCCGTGTGTGAGTTTATACCCATGTGTTTTGGGACATGTGTGTGTACATGCATGTGTGTGTGTGCACACATGTATCTTCTATTGTTAGTATTACATATTTTTTTAGTCTTAGTAGATTCTAAGTATTTCAAAAGAAGAAAACGCATCTTCTCTGCTGCTGTGAGTGGTGGCGTTAGTGTGTTGTGTTTTCAGGACAAATACGTACATATTAACTAATTTTCTACAACAGTCATAGAATTGCTTGCTACCTATCTTACTCAGTTTTAGACTGTTCTAAAAGTCATCCACCACCATGGGTGACTTTAAAAGACATAATTCTCATAGTTATGGATGCTGCAGGCCTAAAGTCAATGTAGCCACATGGTCAAGGCAGAGGGCCTCTTCTGAACTTGTGGACTTCCATCTTGCTGCCAGAATCAAAACCACACCTTTAAATTCTTCCCCATGCACCAGTGTTTATGAAATGTTTAATAATATTCACAGTAGCTGGATTAACTTTCCTCATACTACATTGAGTCTGATCACAATTTAAATCACTAGTGTGTAAGAGATGCGATTTAATCCGTTTTTCCTTCACAAAGAATGAATTCTTACTCTTTGGCACAACAGGAATCCATATTCATGACTACTCAGAGGTATAACATTGTTCTCAAAAGAGCACAATGTATGTTTTAAACTGTGAATTTATATCAGATTGTTTCGTACACCACAAACTACAGTACAAATTTTATTAATTTGCTTACTTGAGGTTAATTAAAGAAATATTTAATTAAAACAAACCAATCCTACCTTGGACTTTAGTCAGAGATAATTGAGAAGATGTTGTATTATCTATCGTTACTATTTATTTCTTCCACTCACTGAATCTCTATAAAGGGCCAGGCCCAGGAGAAGTTACGATCAAAGTCAATGAGGTAGTTAGTTTCAAAGGCTTTCCCATTCAGGATCATGTATCTGGTCTTTAGCAGTTCTGAGATTTGAAACCTAGTGGAAAAGTTTCTCAGTTTTACACCATTCCCCTCCCTGCACCCAACAAGCCATCCTATGCGGTCCCTGTGTCTTCCTCACGCGATGGAATGCTGGACTCAGAGACTCCATACAGAACCTTCTGATGTTCTGAAAGTCAGAGCACAGCCTTAGGACAAGCTCAGCCCTGATTTGTGACAAAGAAAGACAGTCTGGAAGTCCCTGGAAGTCAACAACCACCCAGAATCCATGTATTGGGATCCAGTAGCCATTGGGAGTAGTATGGTGAGGTGGGTTTTGTGCAAAGGCTCCACCCTCATAAACAGGACATAAACCTTAGGACAGCAGTACAAGTGGATTTCCTTCGCTCTCTGTTGTGTGAGAGCACCGTTGAAGAAACCACCTACAAGGAAGGGGCTGTCGCCAGACTTTGGGTCAATTCTCACATTGATTTTGAACTTGCCAGTTTCTAAACCTATAAGCAGTATTTTTGTGTTTGTCAATAAACGCACAGCGTAAGGTGTTTTGTTATAGAAGTCCAAGTGAATGACAGCTCCTTTACTAAGGGAGAGAGAAGAGAAATGAATCATTGCTAAATAATGGCCCAGTGAAGCAGTGCTGAGAACAGAGACTTTTATCTATGTCATCTCACAAGAGCTGATTTTACCTAAGGGAGAAACACTGGGCAGGCACTACTGATGTCAAAGAGATGGACCTTTCATAGTGGTGGCCTTTCCAGAATGTTCCAGGACAGCAACGCTAATGTTTGTTTACATGACACATTTTTCATAACATGCTTATGGTGTGACCACACTCTGAAGTCCCAGGAGCCACGGTTTGTTTCCTCTAGATTTTAGTCCTCTGATGTTTCAGGGGAAGCTCACAGGCACAGAAGGGTCTGAGACATAATAATTATGGAAAAAGTTGTTGCTCTTTTAGACAATCTATTCCAACAACCAATAAATAAAACTTTGTAAGTTTATAGGTATGTTCACTTGACTCTTCAAATCTACTCTATATTCTGTTGTGTGTCCAGAAGACTATGTCAAGTTGGCTCTTTTGTTCTCTGACATTAAGTGAAACATGAGGAAGCCTGGGTTCAGGGTATTTCTTCTTTGGTTTCTTTTTACACTAGGTGCTGTGGGCATCCCATGGTGACTTGGCTATTACTAGACCTGGAATATCAAGTATAAACTATTGACTTTTCTTGACCTTCACCCCACCCTT